>NC_086450.1:268422012-269674512 GCF_028390025.1 Pseudophryne corroboree | reverse complement strand
ATCTGTGCAAAGACGTCTAGATGAAGTCCCCACTCCCCCGGATGCAGGGCGTGCCTGCTGAGGAAGTCCGCCTCCCAGTTGTCCACCCCCGGGATGAACACCGCTGACAGCACGCTTACATGGCCTTCCGCCCAGCGTAGAATCCTGGTCGCTTCTGCCATGGCCACACTGCTCCTTGGCGGTTTATATGAGCCACTGCCGTGACATTGTCTGACTGAATCAGAACCAGTCTTCTCCGAAGTAAGTTTTCCGCTTGACGCAGGGCGTTGTATATGGCTGTCAACTCCAGGACGTTGATGTGGAGACAAGTCTCCAGGCTTGACCAGAGACCTTGGAAATTTCTTCCCAGTGCCACTGCTCCCCAGCCTCGGAGGCATGCGTCCGTGGTCACCAGGACCCAGTCCTGAATGCCGAACCTGCGACCCTCTAGAAGGTGAGCACTGTTCAGCCACCACAGGAGAGATACCCTGGTCCTGGGAGACAGGGTGATCCTTTGATGCATTTGTAAATGGGACCCGGACCACTTGTCCAAGAGGTCCCATTGAAAAGTCCTTGCATGGAATCTGCCGAAAGGGATGGCCTCGTATGAAGCCACCATCTTCCCCAGGACCCGCGTGCACTGATGCACTGAAACCTTCTTTGGTTTCAAAAGGTTCCTGACCATGGTCATGAGTTCCTGAACCTTTTCGATCGGAAGAAAAACCTTTTTCTGGTCTGTGTCTAGAATCAGGCACAGAAAGGTCAGACGCGTTGTAGGAACTAGCTGGGACTTCGGTATATTGAGAATACAGCCGTGTAGCTGCAACGTCTTCATGGACAGAGACACGCTGTCCAGCAACTTCTCCCGAGGTCTCGCCTTTATTAGGAGATCGTCCAAGTATGGGATAATTGTGACCCCCTGCCTGCGCAGGAGCACCATCATCTCCGCCATTACCTTGGTGAAAACCCTCAGGGCCGTGGAAAGCCCAAACGGCAACGTCTGAAATTGGTAGTGACAGTCCTGTACTGCAAATCTCAGGAACGCCTGATGATGGGGGTGGGGGTGGGGGGGGTAATATTGGAACATGAAAGTATGCATCCTTTATGTCCAGGGACACCATCCAATCCCCCCCCCTTCCAGGCTGGCGATGACCGCCCGGAGTGATTCCATTTTGAACTTGAACCTTTTCAAGTACAAGTTCAGAGATTTTAGGTTTAAAATGGGCCTGTTTCGGGACCACAAACAGGGTTGAATAATATCCCTCTCCCTGCTGGAGATGAGGAACTGTGACAAACACCTGTTGAACATACAATTTTTGGATTGCTGTCAACACTGACTCCCTCTCTGACGGGGAAGTCGGCAGAGCCGATTTGAAAAACCGTCGAGGAGGCAAGTCTTCGAATTCTAGCCTGTATCCCTGAGCAACAATCTCTACTGCCCAGGGATCCACCTGCAATTGAACCCAGACGTGGCTGAAAAACCGAAGACGAGCCCCCACCAGATCTGCCTCCCCCCGGGAAGCCCCAGCGTCATGCGGTGGACTTTGCAGACGCAGGGGAGGACTTCTGCTCTTGAGAACTAGCTGTGTGCAGCTTCTTTCCCCTGCCTTTCCCTCTGGTAACAAAGGACGATCCCCGCACCTTCTTGTTTTTATTGGAACGAAAGGACTGCATTTGATAATGAGGTGCCTTCTTAGTATGCTGCGGGGGGACATAAGGTAAGAAATTCGACTTACCAGCCGTAGCGACAAGGTCCGAGAGGCCGTCTCCAAACAACTCCTCCCCCTTGTACGGCAAGGACTCCATTTGCCGCTTAGAATCGGCATCCCCCGTCCACTGCCGGGTCCACAGGAGTCGCCTAGCAGAAATAGACATAGCATTTATTCTGGAGCTTAATAAACAAATGTCTCTCTGAGCATCTCTCATATACAAGGCAGCATCTCTGATATGCTCTAAGCTCATTTGAATGGCATCCCTATCTAAGGTGTCAATCTCCGTAGATAAGGAATCTGCCCATGCCACAACCGCACTACAAACCCAGGCCGACGCCATAGCCGGTCTAGCAATAGTACCTGAGTGAGTGTAAATGTGCTTCAAGGTAATTTCCTGCCTGCGATCAGCCGGTTCCTTGAGGGAAGCCGTATCCTGAGAAGGCAGTGCCACCTTTTTGGACAAGCGTGTCAGCGCCTTGTCCACTTTTGGTGAAGATTCCCAGCGTATCCTATCAGTTTGTGGAAAGGGATACGCCATAAGAATCCTTTTGGGAACTTGTGGTCTCCTATCTGGAGAGTCCCAAGCCTTTTCGCACAATTCACTTAATTCAAATGATGATGGAAAAGTGACTTCAGGCTTTTTCTCTTTATACATGTGTACCCTCGTGTCGTGCAAAACCTCTTTAATGGCCATAATCATGTACCGAATACCTTTTGCCACCTTCGGCTGTAATTTTGCATCTTCATAGTCGACACTAGAGTCAGAATCTGTGTCGGTATCTGTGTCATCGATCTGGGATATGGTGCGTTTCTGAGACCCCAACGGGCCTGGCGCCCCAGGGACAGGCATGGACTGGGTACCTGACTGATCCCTAGCTTCTGCCTTGTCTAACCTTTTATGCAATAGATTGACATTTGCATTCAAGACATTCAGCATATCCACCCATTCCGGTGTCGGTGTTGCCGACGGCGACCTGACATTCAAACACTCCCCCTCCACAGTAAGCGAGCCTTCCTCGTCAAACATGTCGACACACGCGTACAGACACACTTCACACACACAGGGAACCCCTTTTCTGAAGACAGTATCCCTGTCAAGGCCCTTTGGAGAGACAGAGAGAGAGTATGCCAGCACACACCCCAGCGCAATAACCCTGGAGATCACACAAATTGTTTTTTTTCCCAGCAGCGCTGTGTAATATGTAAACCGCCAAATATGTCCCCCCCTCTTTTAAGCACCCTTTCACCGTGTGTAAGCAGGGGAGAGTCCGGGGAGCTTCCTCTCAGCAGTGCTGTGGAGAGAAAATGGCGCTGGTGAGTGCTGAGGGAGAAGCCCCGCCCCCTCGGCGGCGGGCTTCTGTCCCGCTCAAACTTAGTAAAATATGGCGGGGGCTCTTTTATATACATGTACAGAGCCCACCTGTACATGTATATAGTCTTTTTGCCATTCAGAGGTTTATATTGCTGCCCAGGGCGCCCCCCCCTGCGCCCTGCACCCTTACAGTGACCGGAGAGTGTGAGGTGTATGGGAGCAATGACGCACAGCTGCAGTGCTGTGCGTTACCTCAGTGAAGCTGAAGGCTTCTGCCGCCTGACGACTTCTGTCTTCTGGCTCTGTGAGAACGGCGGCGCAGCTCCGGGGGTGGACGCCCAGTAAGAACCTGCGTTCACCCCCTCTGGAGCTAATGGTGTCCAGTAGCCGAGGAAGCAGAGCCTATCTTTGACGAGAAGGTCTGCTCCTCTCTCCTCAGTCCCTCAATGCAGGGAGCCTGTTGCCAGCAGTGCTCCCTGTGAAAAAGTAGAAAGAAAAATCCAAACAAAAATGCTTTCAGGCAGAGAACTCTGGAGAGCTCTCTGCAGTGCACCTATCTTGCTCTGGACACAGTGTAAAACTGAGGTCTGGAGGAGGGGCATAGAGGGAGGAGCCAGTGCACACCCAGAATCCAAAGCTTTCTTAAAGTGCCCTATCTCCTGCGGAGCCCGTCTATTCCCCATGGTCCTTACGGAGTCCCAGCATCCTCAAGGACGTTAGAGAAATGTGGCTGTAATGGCACAGGAGATCCAACATGGGGCGCAAGTCTTGTTACAAGTGTAGTCAGCATATTTGAAAATGCAGCCCAAGGTGGATCTGCCACAGGTACTGCGGGATGACTAGGGGGCGCAGAACACCCAGTACCTGAACCCTCAGCAGAAAGGTAAATCCGTGGCGCCAGCACTGCATGATGCAGGAGCGTCTGCGGATTTCCCACCCTGTATAGCAGACATTACTGGGAATGTAGCCTTAGGGCGTATCAGTACAATATAGCCAAACAAACACAATAACTGACAAAAAACCCGTGTTATGTGACTGCAAATTTACAGCACAACAGTGGATTTAAGTGGTATCAAGTGACTGAAACACACAGTGAAAAAATAAGATTTTACTCACCGGTAAATCTATTTCTCGTAGTCCGTAGTGGATGCTGGGGACTCCGTAAGGACCATGGGGAATAGACAGGCTCCGCAGGAGACTGGGCACTCTAAGAAAGATTTAGTACTACTGGTGTGCACTGGCTCCTCCCTCTATGCCCCTCCTCCAGACCTCAGTTAAGGAAACTGTGCCCGGAAGAGCTGACATTACAAGGAAAGGATTTTGGAATCCAGGGTAAGACTCATACCAGCCACACCAATCACACCGTACAACTTGTGATAAACTTACCCAGTCAACAGTATGAACAACAACAGAGCATCAAACAACGGATGCAAACATAACATAACCCTTTATTAAGCAATAACTATATACACGTATTGCAGAAAGTCCGCACTTGGGACGGGCGCCCAGCGTCCACTACGTACTACGAGAAATAGATTTACCGGTGAGTAAAATCTTATTTTCTCTAACGTCCTAGTGGATGCTGGGGACTCCGTAAGGACCATGGGGATTATACCAAAGCTCCCAAACGGGCGGGAGAGTGCGGATGACTCTGCAGCACCGAATGGGCAAACACAAGGTCCTCCTCAGCCAGGGTATCAAACTTGTAGCACTTAGCAAATGTGTTTGAACCCGACCAAGTAGCTGCTCGGCAAAGCTGTAATGCCGAGACCCCTCGGGCAGCCGCCCAAGAAGAGCCCACTTTCCTCGTGGAATGGGCTTTCACTGATTTTGGATGCGGCAATCCAGCCGCAGAATGAGCCCAGGGGTGTATCTAGGGGTCCAAGCACCCCTGGCAAAGTAAGGGAATGGCGCCCCCCCCCCCCCCTCCCTCATAGTTAAAATATGGAAGTCGCGTGTGTTAAAAAAGGGGCATGGCCACACAATTGTACCCTTATTTCATATTACACCACACAGTAGTGTCCCTTACTCACATTACAACGCACAATAATGTCCGTTATTCACATTATGCTATGCCTCCAAAGAAAAAAAATATTTGACCCCCAGAAAAAAAAAAAAACACACACACCATTGGCCCTACAGAAAAGAAAACATATTAAACAACACAGAAAAAATAAAATAAAAACACACTGGCTTTCACAAGAAAACAAACAAATTGACCACCGACATGAAAAAAAATGAACATACTGACCCCCGTAGGAAATAAAAAAAAACACATTGGCCCCAACATAAAAATAACATATTGGCATCCACAGAAAAAATAAACACATTGGCCCCCACATAAACCCCCCCCATATATTGGCACCCACAGAAAACAAACACACACATTGGCCCCCACAGGAAAAAAACACAATGACCCCAAACAGGAAAAATAAAATAAATTATCCCCCACAGAAAAAAAAAAAAAAAATTGGGTACCACATTTAAAATATTAAAACACATTGGCCTACTAAAATAAATAAAAAATGGGGTGGACTGTGTATGTTCTTGCATTCGGGGGGGGGGGGGGGGGGTACTCTGTCTAGGGGGCTGACGCACGCAGCTGACACACTGAGACACAAACAGATGCTGACACACTGATGCTGACAGAGACACACACAGAAAGATGCTGACACGCTGAGGCTTACACACTGACACAGATGTTGACACACAGACCCTGACATGCAAACAGACAATGACACACTGACAGATGCTGGCACACTTATGCTGACACAGGCAGACACTGACACACAGAAACATGCTGACACACTGATGCTGACACAGACAGATGCTGATAAACGGATAGATGCCGACACACTGACAGATGTTAACACAGACCCTGACTTACTGACATACAGAAACTGACACTGACAGACGCTGACACACAAACAGATGCTGACACACAAGCTATTTCACCTTCCCATGATGTGTGTCCCTTGCCTCCCCGCATGCAGCTGTCAAGTGGGAGGGGGGGAGGGGGAGGATACAGTGCAAGCCACAGCCGCCAGGTGGGAGTTGCGGGGGCATCACTAACCTGCACATGCTTCCGTCTGAGGACAAGGTCTCGATTCCAGTTGCTGCAGGCTGCTGGGTCCTAGGGACCAAGGGTTGTATGGCTCCAGGGCACCTCCTGCTATTACACTGTTTGCCTGGCCCCTCTGTGCGCTCGCTGTCCCTGGTCACTTGCCTCAGCACACACTACACTAGCTTCACTGCCGCGGCTCCAGTTTGAATGAGCTTCTGTTCTGCGCATGCGCAGAAGCTCATATCGCCGCAGCCGCGGATATAGGAATCGGCCAAAGTGGGGCGGAGCACGGCCACTGAAGTCAACGGGAGGGGAGGGGGGCATCCCAATCCGCCGCTGCTGACCTGTGTTGTCGTCGTCCGATGCCCGACAAAAATCACAGAAGGCAGCAGCGGCAGACACTGTTCTTCTCGCCAGAGTCCGGCACCGCTCCGCAGTCCATGCTACAATCAAGTAACTCTGCAAAACTACAGCTCCCAGCAGCCATTGCTGCCGGGAGCTCACAGCAGCAATGGCTGCTGGGAGCTGTAGTTTTAAAGAGTTACTTGATTGTAGTGCAGACTGCGGAGCGGTGCCGGACCCTGACGAGAAGAACAGTGTCTGCCGCTGCTGCCTTCTGTGGTCTTTGCCGGGCATCCCTGCAGGTGGGGGACACAGGGGCATAGTGAATCTGCCCCTTGGCCACGGGTGGCACAACCAGGCGGCGCCCCTCCTCAGCTGGCGCCCCTGGCGAGTGCCATCCTGGCCAATGGCTAGATACGCCCCTGAATGAGCCTGCTGAATCGTGTTACAGATCCAGCGAGCAATGGTTTGCTTTGAAGCAGGAGCACCCAGCTTGTTGGATGCATATAGGATAAACAGCGAGTCAGTTTTCCTGACTCCAGCCGTCCTAGCTAGATAGATCTTCAAAGCCCTGACTACATCAAGCAACTTGGAATCCTCCAAGTCACGAGTAGCCGCAGGCACCACAATGGGTTGGTTCAAATGAAAACATGACACCACCTTCGGCAGAAATTGCGGACGAGTCCGTAATTCTGCCCTGTCCATATGGAAAACCAGATAGGGGCTTTTACATGACAAAGCCGCCAATTCTGACACACGCCTAGCCGAAGCTAAGGCCAATAGCATGACCACCTTCCACGTGAGATACTTTAGCTCCACGGTCTTAAGTGGGATTTCAGGAAACCCAACCCCACGTTGAGATCTCAAGGTGCCACTGGTGGCACAAAAGGGGGCTGAATATGCAGCACTCCCTTAACAAACGTCTGAACCTCAGGAAGAAAAGCCAGTTCCTTTTGACAGAAAATGGATAGGGCCGAAATCTGGACCTTTATGGACCCCAACTTCAAGCCCATAGTCACTCCAGACTGTAGGAAGTGCAGGAACCGGCCCAGCTGGAATTCCTCTGTAGGGGCCTTCCTGGCCTCACACCAGGCAACATATTTTCGCCATATACGGTGATAGTGTTTTGCTGTCACGTCCTTCCTAGCCTTTATCAGCGTAGGAATAACTTCATCCGGAATGCCTAGGATCCTGCGTTCAACCGCCAAGCCATCAAACGCAGCCGCAGTAAGTCTTGGAACAGACAAGGCCCCTGTTGCAGCAGGTCCTGTCTGAGAGGCAGAGGCCATGGGTCCTCTGTGAGCATTTCTTGCAGTTCCGGGTACCAAGTCCTTCTTGGCCAATCCGGAACAATGAGAATTGTTCTCACTCCTCTTTTCTCTGACGTCCTAGTGGATGCTGGGAACTCCGTAAGGACCATGGGGAATAGCGGCTCCGCAGGAGACAGGGCACATCTAAAGAAAGCTTTAGGATCACCTGGTGTGCACTGGCTCCTCCCCCTATGACCCTCCTCCAAGCCTCAGTTAGATTTTCTGTGCCCGACGAGAAGGGTGCACACTAGGGGCTCTCCTGAGCTCTTTGTGAAAGTTTTAGTTTAGGTTTATTATTTTCAGTGAGACCTGCTGGCAACAGGCTCACTGCATCGAGGGACTAAGGGGAGAAGAAGCGAACTCACCTGCGTGCAGAGTGGATTGGGCTTCTTAGGCTACTGGACATTAGCTCCAGAGGGACGATCACAGGTTCAGCCTGGATGGGTCACCGGAGCCGCGCCGCCGGCCCCCTTACAGAGCCAGAAGAGCGAAGAGGTCCGGAAAAATCGGCGGCAGAAGACTTTCCTGTCTTTAGATAAAGGTAGGCGCACAGCACCGCAGCTGTGCGCCATTGCTCTCAGCATACTTCACACTCCGGTCACTGAGGGTGCAGGGCGCTGGGGGGGCAGCGCCCTGAGACGCAATAAATCGATAGAAAACCTTTTATGGCTAAAATAAATGCATCACATATAACTCCTGGGCTATATGGATGCATTTAACCCCTGCCAAAACATACAAGAAAATGGATGATAAGGACGCCGAGAAAGGGGCGGAGCCTATCTCCTCAGCACACTGGCGCCATTTTCCCTCACAGCTCAGTTGGAGGGAAGCTCCCTGGCTCTCCCCTGCAGTCACTACACTACAGAAAGGGGTTAAAAAAGAGAGGGGGGCACAAATTAGGCGCAGTATAAACAATACAGCAGCTATAAAGGGAAAAACACTTATATAAGGTTATCCCTGTATATATATAGCGCTCTGGTGTGTGCTGGCAAACTCTCCCTCTGTCTCCCCAAAGGGCTAGTGGGGTCCTGTCCTCTATCAGAGCATTCCCTGTGTGTGTGCTGTGTGTCGGTACGTTTGTGTCGACATGTATGAGGAGAAAAATGATGAGGAGACGGAGTAGAGTGTCTGTAATAGTGTTGTCACCCCCTGGGGGGTCGACTCCTGAGTGGATGTACTGTTGAAATTGCGTGACAGTGTCAGCTTTGTATAAAAGACAGTGGTTGACATGAGACAGCCGGCTACTCAGCTTGTGCATGTCCAGACGTCTCATACAGGGGCTCTAAAGCGCCCGTTACCTCAGATACAGACGCCGACACGGATACTGACTCCTGTGTCGACGGTGAAGAGACAACCGTGATTTCCAATAGGGCCACACATTGCATGATTGAGGCAATGGAAAAAGTTTACACTTTTCTGATAATATAAATACCACCAAAAAAAGGGGTATTATGTTTGGTGAGGAAAAACTTCCTGTAGTTTTCCTGAATCTGAGAAATAAAATGAGGTGTGTGATGATGCGTGGGTTTCCCCCCGATAACAATTGATAATTTCTAAAAAGTTATTGGCAGTATACCTTTTCCCGCCAGAGGTTAGGGTGCGTTGGGAAACACCCCCTAGGGGGGATAAGGCGCTCACACGCTTGTAAGAACAAGGGCTCTACCCTCTCTGGAGATGGCCGCCCTTAGGGATCCTGCTGATAAAAAGCAGGAGGGTATCCTAAAATGTATTTACACACATACTGGTGTTATACTGCGACCAGCAATCGCCTCAGCCTGGATGTGCAGTGCTGGGTTGGCGTGGTCGGATTCCCTGACTGGAAATTTGATATCCTAGATAAGGACAGTATATTATTGCCTATAGAGCAATTAAAAGATGCATTTCTATATATGCATGATGCACAGCGGAAGATTTGCCGACTGGCATCAAGTATAAGTGCGTTGTCCAATTATACCAGTAAAGTGGTCAGGTGATGCGGATTCCAAACGGCATTTGGAAGTATTGCCTTAAAAAAAAAGGGGATGTACCCCAGGTCGCCTCTCAAACTAAGACGCCGTATTATCAGGCGCAGTCCTGGTTGGCAAGCGGACAAAAGGGTTCCTCTTTTCTGCTCGTGACAGAGGGAGAGGAAAATGGCTGCAGAGATCAGCCAGTTCCAAGGAACTGAAACTCTTTTCCGCCTCTGCCAAGCCCTCAGTATGACGCTAGGGCTTTACAAGTTCAGGCACGGTGGGGTCCCGTTCTCAATGAATTTCAGTGCGCAGTGGGCTCACTCGCAAGTAGACCCCTGGATCCTTCAGGTAATATTTCAGGGGTACAAATTGGAATTCGAGACGTATCCCCCTCGCCGTTTCCAAAGGTCTGTTTTACCGACGTCTCCCGCTGACAGGGAGGCAGTTTTGGAAACCATTCACAAGCTGTATTCCCAGCAGGTGATAATCAAGATACCCCTCCTGCAACAGGGAACGGGGTATTATTCCACACTATTGTGGTACCGAAGCCAGACGGCTCGGTGAGACCGATTTTAAAATCTAAAATCTTTGAACACTTGCATACAGAGGTTCAAATTCAAAATTGAGTCACTCAGAGCAGTGATTGCAAACCTGGAAGAAGGGGACTACATGATGTCTCGGGACATCAAGGATGCTTACCTTCATGTCAAAATTTACCCTTCTCACCAAGGGTATTTCAGGTTATGGTACAGAACTGTCACTATCAGTTCGGACGCTGCCGTAGGGATGGTCCACGGCACCCCGGGTCTTTACCAAGGTAATGGCCGAAATGATATCCCTTCGAAGGAAGGAAATTTTAGTTATCCCTTACTTGGACGATTCCCTGATAAGGGTAAGATCCAGGGAACACTTGGAAGTCGGTGTAGCACTATCTCAGGTAGTGTTGCGGCAGCACGATTGGATTCTCAATATTCCAAAATCGCAGCTGGTTCCGACGACTTGTCTTCTGTTCCTAGGGATGATCCTGGACACAGTCCAGAAAGAAGGTGTTTCTCCCGGAGGAGAAAGCCAGGGAGTTATCCGAGCTAGTCAGGAACCTCCTAAAACCGAACCAAGTCTCAGTGCATCAATGCACAAGGGTTCTGGGTAAAAATGGTGGCTTCCTACGAAGCAATCCCATTCGGCAGATTCCACGCAAGACTTTCCAGTGGAACCTACTGGACAAATGGTCCGTGTCGCATCTTCAGATGCTTCAGCGGATAACCCTGTCACCGGGGACAAGGGTATCCCTCCTGTGGTGGTTGCAGAGTGCTCATCTTCTAGAGGGCCGCAGATTCGGCATTCGGGACTGGGTCCTGGTGGCCACGGATGCCAGCCTGCGAGGCTGGGGAGCAGTCACACAGGGAAGGAATTTCCAGGGCTTATGGTCAAGCCTGGAGACATCTCTTCATATAAACATTCTGGAACTAAGGGCCATTTACAATGCCCTAAGTCAAGCGAAACCCCTGCTTCAGGGTCAGGCGGTATTGATCCAATCGGACAACATCACGTCAGTCGCCCACGTAAACAGACAGGGCGGCACGGGAAGCAGGGGGGCAATGGCAGAAGCTGCAAGGATTCTTCGCTGGGCGGAAGATCATGTGATAGCACTGTCAGCAGTGTTCATTCCGGGAGTGGACAACTGGGAAGCAGACTTCCTCAGCAGACACGATCTACACCCGGGAGAGTGGGGACTTCATCCAGAAGTCTTCCACATGATTGTGAACCGTTGGGAAAAACCAAAGGTGGACATGATGGCGTCCCGCCTCAACAAAAAACTGGACAGGTATTGCGCCAGGTCAAGAGACCCTCAGGCAATAGCTGTGGACGCTCTGGTAACACCGTGGGCGTTCCAGTCAGTGTATGTGTTCCCTCCTCTGCCTCTCATACCAAAAGTACTGAGAATTATACGGCAAAGGGGAGTAAGAACGATACTCGTGGCTCCGGATTGGCCAAGAAGAACTTGGTATCCGGAACTTCAAGAGATGCTCACGGACGAACCGTGGCCTCTACCTCTAAGAAAGGACCTGCTCCAGCAGGGGCCTTGTTTGTTCCAAGACTTACCGCGGCTGCGTTTGACGGCTTGGTGGTTGAACGCCGGATCCTGAAGGAAAAAGGCATTCCAGATGAAGTCATCCCTACCCTGGTCAAGGCCAGGAAGGACGTAACCGCAAAACATCACCGCATTTGGCGAAAATATGTTGCGTGGTGGGAGGCCAAGAAGGCCCCTACAGAGGAATTTCAACTGGGTCGTTTCCTCCATTTCCTGCAAACAGGACTGTCTATGGGCCTAAAATTAGGGTCCATTAAGGTTCAATTTTCGGCCCTGTCGATTTTCTTCCAAAAGGAACTGGCTTCAGTGCCTGAAGTTCAGACATTTGTAAAAGGGGTACTGCATATACAGCCTCCTTTTGTGCCTCCAGTGGCACCTTGGGATCTCAATGTTGTGTTGAGTTTCCTAAAGTCACATTGGTTTGAACCACTCACCACTGTGGACTTAAAATATCTCACATGGAAGGTGACGATGCTGTTAGCCCTGGCTTCAGCCAGGCGTGTGTCAGAATTGGCGGCTTTATCATATAAAAGCCCTTATTTAATATTTCATTCTGACAGGGCAGAATTGAGGACTTGTCCTCAATTTCTACCTAAGGTGGTTTCTGCATTTCACATGAAGCAACCTATTGTGGTACCTGCGGCTACTAAGGTCTTGGAGGATTCCAAGTTGCTTGACGTGGTCAGGGCCCTGTAAATATATGTTTCCAGGACGGCTGGAGTCAGAAAATCTGACTCGCTGTTTATCCTGTATGCACCCAACAAACTGGGTGCTCCTGCTTCTAAGCAGACGATTGCTCGTTGGATTTGTAGTACAATTCAGCTTGCACATTCTGTGGCAGGCCTGCCACAGCCAAAAATCTTAAAATACCCACTCCACAAGGAAGGTGGGCTCATCTTGGGCAGCTGCCCGAGGGGTCTCGGCTTTACAACTTTGCCGAGCAGTTACTTGGTCAGGAGCAAATACGTTTGTAAAATTCTACAAATTTGATACCCTGGCTGAGGAGGACCTGGAGTTCTCTCATTCGGTGCTGCAGAGTCATCCGCACTCTCCCGCCCGTTTGGGAGCTTTGGTATAATCCCCATGGTCCTTACGGAGTTCCCAGCATCCACTAGGACGTCAGAGAAAATAAGAATTTACTTACCGATAATTCTATTTCTCGTAGTCCGTAGTGGATGCTGGGCGCCCATCCCAAGTGCGGATTGTCTGCAATACTGGTACATAATTATTGTTACCAAAAAATTCGGGTTATTGTTGTAGTGAGCCATCTTTTATAGAGGCTTCTCTATTATCATGCTGTTAACTGGGTTCAGATCACAAGTTGTACAGTGTGATTGGTGTGGCTGGTATGAGTCTTACCCGGGATTCAAAATCCTTCCTTATTGTGTACGCTCGTCCGGGCACAGTATCCTAACTGAGGCTTGGAGGAGGGTCATAGGGGGAGGAGCCAGTGCACACCAGGTGATCCTAAAGCTTTCTTTAGATGTGCCCTGTCTCCTGCGGAGCCGCTATTCCCCATGGTCCTTACGGAGTTCCCAGCATCCACTACGGACTACGAGAAATAGAATTATCGGTAAGTAAATTCTTATTTTTCTTACTATTCTCAGCACCTTGGGTATGAGAGGAAGAGGAGGAAACACATAGACCGACTGGAACACCCACGGTGTTACTAGTGCGTCCACAGCTATCGCCTGAGGGTCTCTTGACCTGGCGCAATACCTTTGTAGCTTTTTGTTGAGACGGGATGCCATCAAGTCCACCTGTGGCAGTTCCCATCGATTTGTAATCTGAGTGAAGACTTCGTGATGAAGTCCCCACTCTCCCGGGTGGAGGTCGTGCCTGCTGAGGAAGTCTGCTTCCCAGTTGTCCACTCCCGAAATAAACACTGCTGACAGTGCTTGCACGTGATTCTCCGCCCAATGAAGAATCCTGGTGGCTTCCGCCATCGCCACTCTGCTTCTTGTGCCGCCCTGGCGGTTTACATGAGCCACTGCGGTGATGTTGTCTGACTGAATCAGCACCGGTTGGTTGCGAAGCAGAGGCTCCGCTTGACTCAGGGCGTTTTATATGGCCCTTAGTTCCAGGATATTTATGTGCAGACAAGCCTCCTGACTTGACCACAACCCTTGGAAGTTTCTACCCTGAGTGACTGCCCCCCATCCTCGGAGGCTCGCATCCGTGGTCACCAGGACCCAGTCCTGTATGCCGAACCTGCGGCCCTCGAGAAGGTGAGCACTCTGCAGCCACCACAGAAGAGACACCCTGGCCCTGGGGGATAGGGTGATCAGCCGATGCATCTGAAGATGCGATCCGGACCATTTGTCCAACAGATCCCACTGAAAGATCCTCGCATGGAACCTGCCGAAGGGGATGGCTTCGTATGATGCCACCATCTTTCCAAGGACTCGCGTGCAGTGATGCACCGACACCTGTTTCGGTTTTAAAAGGTCTCTGACTAGAGTCACGAGCTCCTGAGCCTTCTCCGCCGGGAGAAACACCTTCTTCTGGTCTGTGTCCAGAATCATGCCCAGAAAGGGCAGACGGGTCGTAGGAATCAGCTGCGACTTTGGGATATTCAGAATCCAGCCATGCCGCTGCAACACTTCCTGAGAGTGTGCTACGCTGATCAGCAACTGCTCTCTGGACCTCGCCTTTATGAGGAGATCGTCCAAGTATGGGATAACTGTGACTCCTTGTTTTCTCAGGATCACAATCATTTCCGCCATTACCTTGGTAAATATTCTCGGTGCCGTGGAGAGCCCAAACGGCAACGTCTGGAATTGGTAATGACAGTCCTGTACCACAAATCTGAGGTACTCCTGATGAGGTGGATAAATGGGGACATGCAAGTAAGCATCCTTGATGTCCAGAGACACCATAAAATCCCTCTTCCAGGCTTGCAATGACCGCTCTGAGCGATTCCATTTTGAACTTGAATCTTTTCAGATAAATGTTCAGGGACTTTAAATTCAATATGGGTCTGACCGAACCATCCGGTTTCGGTACCACAAACATTGTGGAATAGTATCCCCTTCCCTGTTGAAGGAGGGGAACCTTTACCACCACCTGCTGGAGATATAACTTGTGAATTGCCGCTAACACTACTTCCCGTTCCATGGGGGAAGCCGGCAGGGCAGATTTGAATCTTGTATCCCTGAGACACAATCTGTATAGCCCAGGGATCCACCCGCGAGCGAACCCACTGGTGGCTGAAATTTCGGAGACGCGCCCCCACTGCTCATGGCTCCACCTGTGGAGCCCCAGCGTCATGCGGTGGATTTAGTGGAAGCCGGGGAGGACTTCTGTTCCTGGGAACTAGCTGTATGGTGCAGCTTCTTTCCTCTACCCCTGCCTCTGGCAAGAAAGGACGCACCTCTGACCTTCTTGCTTCTTTGTGATCGAAAGGACTGCATTTGGTAATACGGTGCTTTCTTAGGCTGTGAGGGAATATATGGCAAAAAATTCGACTTCCCAGCCGTAGCTGTGGAAACTAGGTCCGAGAGACCGTCCCCAAACAATTCCTCACCCTTGTAAGGCAAAACCTCCATGTGCTTTTTGGAGTCGGCATCGCCTGTCCATTGCCGAGTCCACAGGACCCTTCTGGCAGAAATTGACATTGCATTTATTCTAGAGCCCAGTAGGCAAATGTCCCTCTGGGCATCCCTCATATATAGGACAGCGTCTTTTATATGCCCCAGGGTCAGTAAAATGGTATCCTTGTCTAAGGTATCCAGTTCCTCAGACAGATTACCTGTCCATGCTGCTACAGCACTACACGTCCAGGCCGACGCAATCGCCGGCCTCAGTAGAGTACCTGAATGTGTATAAACAGACTTCAGGATACTTTCCTGCTTCCTATCGGCAGGATACTTTAGGGCGGCCGTATCCTGTGACGGCAGGGCCACCTTCTTAGATAAGCGTGTCAGAGCTTTATCTACCCTAGGGGAGGATTCCCAGCGCATCCTGTCCGTTGGCAGGAAAGGGTACGCCATAAGTAACATTTTGGAAATCAGCACTTTCCTATTGGGGGAATCCCACGCTTTTTCACATAACTCATGTGAAGGGGGAAAAGTCACTTCTTGCTTTTTCTCCCCATACATATAAACCCTCTTGTCAGGGACAGGGTTTTCCTCTGATATGTGCAATACATCCTTCATTGCTATAATCATGTAGCGGATGGCTTTAGCCATTTTAGGCTGCAATTTTGCATCATCGTCATCGACACTGGAGTCAGAATCCGTGTCGATATCTGTGTCAACAATTTTGGATAGTGGGTGCTTCTGAGACCCTGACGGCCTCTGCGATGTAGGATCAGGCATGGGCTGAGACCCCGACTGTCCCAAGGCATCAGCTTTATCCAACCTTTTATGCAAGGAGTTTACATTATCATTTAACACCTTCCACATACCCATCCAATCAGGTGTCGGCGCCGTCGGCGGAGACACGTCATTCATCTGCACTTGCTCTGCCTCCACATAGCCCTCCTCGTCAAACATGTCGACACACGCGTACCGACACACCACACACACAGGGGATGCTCTATATGAGGACAGGACCCCCACAAGGCCTTTTGGAGAGACAGAGAGAGAGTATGCCAGCACACACCCCAGCGCTATATGACTCAGGAATCACACAGTAACTTAGTGTTTACCCAGTAGCAGCTGTATATATGATTAATGCGCTAAATTTATGTGCCCCCCCTCTCTTTTTACCCTCTTTCTACCGTGAGTCTGCAGGGGAGAGCCTGGGGAGCTTCCTCTCAGCGGAGCTGTGGAGAGAAAATGGCGCTGGTGAGTGCTGAGGAAGAAGGCTCCGCCCCCTCAGCGGCGGGCTTCTGTCCCGCGATTATGTGTAAAATTAATGGTGGGGGCTCATGCATATTACAGTGCCCAGCTGTAATTATGCTGCTTTTGCCAGGAGGTAATCAATTGCTGCCCAGGGCGCCCCCCCCCCTGCGCCCTGCACCCTACAGTGACCGGAGTGTGTGGGTTAGTGTGGGCGCAATGGCGCACAGCTGCAGTGCTGTGCGCTACCTCATATGAAGACAGGAGTCTTCTGCCTCCGATTTTGACGTCTTCTTGCTTCAACCCGCCGGCTTCTGTCTTCTGGCTCTGCGAGGGGGACGGCGGCGCGGCTCCGGGAACGGACGACCAAGGTTAGGTTCCTGTGTTCGATCCCTCTGGAGCTAATGGTGTCCAGTAGCCTAAGAAGCGCAACCTAGCCGCAGTTAGTTGGTTTGCTTCTCTCCCCGCAGTCACACGTAGCAGAGAGTCTGTTGCCAGCAGAAGCTCTCTGAAAATAAAAAACCTAACTAAAATACTTTCTTATTAGCAAGCTCAGGAGAGCTCACTAAAATGCACCCAGCTCTGTCCGGGCACAGATTCTAACTGAGGTCTGGAGGAGGGGCATAGAGGGAGGAGCCAGTGCACACCAGTAGTACTAAATCTTTCTTAGAGTGCCCAGTCCCCTGCGGAGCCCGTCTATTCCCCTTGGTCCTTACTGAGTCCCCAGCATCCACTAGGACGTTAGAGAAAATAAGAATTTACTCACCGGTAATTCTATTTCTCGTAGTCCGTAGTGGATGCTCCTGCTTCAAAGCAATAGTTTGCTTTGAAGCAGGAGCACCCAGCTTGTTGGGTGCATGCAGGATAAATAGCGAGTCAGTTTTCCTGACTCCAGCCGTCCTGGAAACATAAATTTTCAAAGCCCGGACTACGTCCAGCAACTTGGAATCCTCCAAGTCCCGAGTAGCCGCAGGCACCACAATAGGTTGGTTCAAATGAAACGCTGATACCACCTTTGGGAGAAATTGGGGACGAGTCCTCAATTCTGCCCTGTTCATATGGAAGATCAGATATGGGCTTTTACATGACAAAGCCGCCAATTCTGACACACGCCTAGCTGAAGCTAAGGCCAACAGCATGACCACCTTCCACGTGAGATACTTTAGCTCCACGGTCTTAAGTGGCTCAAACCAGTGTGATTTCAGGAAATCCAACACAACGTTAAGATCCCAAGGTGCCACTGGAGGCACAAAAGGGGGCTCAATATGCAGCACTCCCTTAACAAACGTCTGAACTTCAGGCAGTGAAGCCAGTTCTTTTTGAAAGAAAATAGATAGGGCCGAAATCTGGACCTTTATGGACCCCAATTTTAGGCCCATAGTCACCCCTGACTGTAGGAAGTGCAGAAATCGACCCAGCTGGAATTCCTCTGTTGGGGCCTTCCTGGCCTCACACCAAGCAACATATTTCCGCCATATGCGGTGATAATGCTTTGCTGTCACATCCTTCCTAGCTTTTATCAGCGTAGGAATCACTTCATCTGGAATGCCCTTTTCCGTTAGGATCCGGCATTCAACCGCCATGCCGTCAAACGCAGCCGCGGTAAGTCTTGGAACAGACAGGGCCCCTGCTGTAACAGGTCCTGTCTGAGAGGCAGAGGCCATGGGTCCTCTGAGATCATTTCTTGTAGTTCCGGGTACCAAGTTCTTCTTGGCCAATCCGGAACAATGAGAATTGTTCTCACTCCTCTTTTTCTTACGATTCTCAGCACCTTGGGTATGAGAGGAAGAGGAGGAAACACATAGACCGACTGGAACACCCACGGTGTTACTAGTGCGTCCACAGCTATCGCCTGAGGGTCTCTTGACCTGGCGCAATACCTTTGTAGCTTTTTGTTGAGACGGGATGCCATCATGTCCACCTGTGGCAGTTCCCATCGATTTGTAATCTGAGTGAAGACTTCGTGATGAAGTCCCCACTCTCCCGGGTGGAGGTCGTGCCTGCTGAGGAAGTCTGCTTCCCAGTTGCCCACTCCCGGAATAAACACTGCTGACAGTGCTTGCACGTGATTCTCCGCCCAACGAAGAATCCTGGTGGCTTCCGCCATCGCCACTCTGCTTCTTGTGCCGCCCTGGCGGTTTACATGAGCCACTGCGGTGATGTTGTCTGACTGAATCAGCACCGGTTGGTTGCGAAGCAGAGGCTCCGCTTGACTCAGGGCGTTTTATATGGCCCTTAGTTCCAGGATATTTATGTGCAGACAAGCCTCCTGACTTGACCACAACCCTTGGAAGTTTCTTCCCTGAGTGACTGCCCCCCATCCTCGGAGGCTCGCATCCGTGGTCACCAGGACCCAGTCCTGTATGCCGAACCTGCGGCCCCCGCGAAGGTGAGCACTCTGCAGCCACCACAGAAGAGACACCCTGGCCCTGGGGGATAGGGTGATCAGCCGATGCATCTGAAGATGCGATCCGGACCATTTGTCCAACAGATCCCACTGAAAGATCCTCGCATGGAACCTGCCGAAGGGGATGGCTTCATATGATGCCACCATCTTTCCCAGGACTCGCGTGCAGTGATGCACCGACACCTGTTTCGGTTTTAAGAGGTCTCTGACTAGAGTCACGAGCTCCAGAGCCTTCTCCGCCGGGAGAAACACCTTCTTCTGGTCTGTGTCCAGAATCATGCCCAGAAAGGGCAGACGGGTCGTAGGAATCAGCTGCGACTTTGGGATATTCAGAATCCAGCCATGCCGCTGCAACACTTCCCGAGAGTGTGCTACGCTGATCAGCAACTGCTCTCTGGACCTCGCCTTTATGAGGAGATCGTCCAAGTATGGGATAACTGTGACTCCTTGTTTTCTCAGGATCACCATCATTTCCGCCATTACCTTGGTAAATATTCTCGGTGCCGTGGAGAGCCCAAACGGCAACGTCTGGAATTGGTAATGACAGTCCTGTACCACAAATCTGAGGTACTCCTGATGAGGTGGATAAATGGGGACATGCAAGTAAGCATCCTTGATGTCCAGAGACACCATAAAATCCCTCTTCCAGGCTTGCAATGACCGCTCTGAGCGATTCCATTTTGAACTTGAATCTTTTCAGATAAATGTTCAGGGACTTTAAATTCAATATGGGTCTGACCGAACCATCCGGTTTCGGTACCACAAACATTGTGGAATAGTATCCCCTTCCCTGTTGAAGGAGGGGAACCTTTACCACCACCTGCTGGAGATATAACTTGTGAATTGCCGCTAACACTACTTCCCGTTCCATGGGGGAAGCCGGCAGGGCCGATTTGAATCTTGTATCCCTGAGACACAATCTGTATAGCCCAGGGATCCACCCGTGAGCGAACCCACTGGTGGCTGAAATTTCGGAGACGCGCCCCCACTGCTCATGGCTCCACCTGTGGAGCCCCAGCGTCATGCGGTGGATTTAGTGGAAGCCGGGGAGGACTTCTGTTCCTGGGAACTAGCTGTATGGTGCAGCTTCTTTCCTCTACCCCTGCCTCCGGCAAGAAAGGACGCACCTCTGACCTTCTTGCTTCTTTGTGATCGAAAGGACTGCATTTGGTAATACAGTGCTTTCTTAGGCTGTGAGGGAATATATGGCAAAAAAATCGACTTCCCAGCCGTAGCTGTGGAAACTAGGTCCAAGAGACCGTCCCCAAACAATTCCTCACCCTTGTAAGGCAAAACCTCCATGTGCTTTTTGGAGTCGGCATCGCCTGTCCATTGCCGAGTCCACAGGACCCTTCTGGCAGAAAATAAGATTTTACTCACCGGTAAATCTATTTCTCGTAGTCCGTAGTGGATGCTGGGAACTCCGAAAGGACCATGGGGAATAGCGGCTCCGCAGGAGACTGGGCACAACTAAAGAAAGCTTTTAGGTCACCTGGTGTGCACTGGCTCCTCCCACTATGACCCTCCTCCAAGCCTCAGTTAGGACACTGTGCCCGGACGAGCTGACATAATAAGGAAGGATTTTGAATCCCGGGTAAGACTCTTACCAGCCACACCAATCACACCGTATAACTCGTGATACCATACCCAGTTTAACAGTATGAAAACAACTGAGCCTCTCAACAGATGGCTCAACAATAACCCTTTAGTTAACAATAACTATGTACAAGTATTGCAGACAATCCGCACTTGGGACGGGCGCCCAGCATCCACTACGGACTACGAGAAATAGATTTACCGGTGAGTAAAATCTTATTTTCTCTGACGTCCTAGTGGATGCTGGGAACTCCGAAAGGACCATGGGGATTATACCAAAGCTCCCAAACGGGCGGGAGAGTGCGGATGACTCTGCAGCACCGAATGAGAGAACTCAAGGTCCTCCTCAGCCAGGGTATCAAATTTGTAGAATTTTGCAAACGTGTTTGCCCCTGACCAAGTAGCAGCTCGGCAAAGTTGTAAAGCCGAGACCCCTCGGGCAGCCGCCCAAGATGAGCCCACCTTCCTTGTGGAATGGGCTTTTACTGATTTAGGATGCGGCAGTCCAGCCGCAGAATGCGCCAGCTGAAATGTGCTACAAATCCAGCGAGCAATAGTCTGCTTAGAAGCAGGAGCACCCAGCTTGTTGGGTGCATACAGGATAAATAGCGAGTCAGTTTTCCTGACTCTAGCCGTCCTGGAAACATAAATATTCAAGGCCCTGACTACGTCCAGCAACTTGGAATCCTCCAAGTCCCTAGTAGCCGCAGGTACCACAATAGGTTGGTTCAAGTGAAAAGCTGATACCACCTTAGGGAGAAACTGGGGACGAGTCCTCAATTCTGCCCTATCCATATGGAAAATCAGATAAGGGCTTTTACATGACAAAGCCGCCAATTCTGACACACGCCTGGCTGAAGCCAAGGCCAATAACATGACCACTTTCCATGTGAGATATTTTAGATCCACGGTTTTAAGTGGCTCAAACCAATGTGATTTTAAGAAACTCAACACCACGTTGAGATCCCAAGGTGCCACTGGAGGCACAAAAGGGGCTGAATATGCAGCACTCCCTTAACAAACGTCTGAACTTCAGGTAGTGAAGCTAGTTCTTTCTGGAAGAAAATCGACAGAGCCGAGATCTGTACCTTAATGGAGACTAATTTCAGGCCCATAGTCACTCCTGCTTGTAGGAAATGCAGAAATCGACCCAGTTGAAATTCCTCTGTTGGGGCCTTTTTGGCCTCACACCAAGCAACATACATCCGCCATATGCGGTGATAATGCTTTACAGTTACATCTTTCCTGGCTTTAATCAGCGTAGGAATGACTTCCTCCGGAATGCCCTTTTCCTTCAGGATCCGGCGTTCAACCGCCATGCCGTCAAACGCAGCCGCGGTAAGTCTTGGAACAGACAGGGCCCCTGCTGCAGCAGGTCCTGTCTGAGCGGCAGAGGCCATGGGTCCTCTGAGATCATCTCTTGAAGTTCCGGGTACCACGCTCGTCTTGGCCAATCCGGAACCACGAGTATTGTTCTTACTCCTCGTTTTCTTATTATTCTCAGTACCCTTGGTATGAGAGGCAGAGGAGGGAACACATAAACTGACTGGTACACCCACGGTATCACTAGAGCGTCCACAGCTATCGCCTGAGGGTCCCTTGACCTGGCGCAATATCTCTCTAGTTTTTTGTTTAGGCGGGACGCCATCATGTCCACCTGTGGCCTTTCCCAACGGTTTACCAACAGTTGGAAGACTTCTGGATGAAGTCCCCACTCTCCCGGGTGTAGGTCGTGTCCGCTGAGGAAGTCTGCTTCCCAGTTGTCCACTCCCGGAATGAACACTGCTGACAATGCTAAGACGTGATTTTCCGCCCATAGGAGAATCCTTGTGGCTTCTGCCATCGCCATCCTGCTTCTTGTGCCGCCCTGACGGTTTACATGGGCGACTGCCGTGATGTTGTCTGATTGGATCAGTACCGGCTGGTTTTGAAGCAGAAGCCTTGCCAGACTTAGGGCATTGTAAATGGCCCTCAGTTCCAGAATATTTATGTGTAGGGACGACTCCTGACTTGACCAAAGTCCTTGGAAATTTCTTCCCTGTGTGACTGCCCCCCAGCCTCGAAGGCTGGCATCCGTGGTTACCAGGACCCAGTCCTGTATGCCGAATCTGCGGCCCTCTTGAAGATGAGCACTCTGCAGCCACCACAGTAGAGATACCCTGGTCCTTGGAGACAGGGTTATCAGCCGATGCATCTGAAGATGCGATCCCGACCACTTGTCCAAGAGGTCCCACTGAAAGGTTCTTGCATGGAACCTGCCGAATGGAATTTTGCTTCGTAAGAAGCTACCATTTTTCCCAGGACTCGTGTGCAGTGATGCACCGATACCTGTTTTGGTTTCAGGAGGTTTCTGACTAGAGATGACAGCTCCTTGGCTTTCTCCTGCGGGAGAAACACTTTTTTCTGTTGTGTGTCCAGAACCATCCCCAGGAACAGTAGACGTGTGGTAGGAACCAGCTGTGACTTTGGAATGTATAGAATCCATCCGTGCTGTTGTAGCACTTCCCGAGATAGTGCTACTCCGACCAACAACTGCTCCTTGGACCTCGCCTTTATAAGGAGATCGTCCAAGTACGGGATAATTAAAACTTCCTTTCTCGAAGGAGTATAATCATTTCTGCCATTACCTTGGTAAAGACCCTCGGTGTCGTGGACAGTCCAAACGGCAGTGTTTGGAATTGTAATGGCAATCCTGTACCACAAATCTGAGGTACTCCTGGTGAGGATGGTAAATGGGGACATGTAGGTAAGCCTCGTTGATGTCCAGGGATACCATGTAATCCCCCTCCTCCAGGCTTGCAATAATTGCCCTGAGCGATTCCATCTTGAACTTGAATTTTTTTATGTATGTGTTCAAGGATTTCAAATATAAAATGGGTCTCACCGAACCATCCGGTTTCGGTACCACAAACAGTGTGGAATAGTAACCCCCGTCCTTGTTGAAGTAGGGGCACCTTGACTATCACCTGCTGGGAATACAGCTTGTGAATTGCCTCTAGCACAGTCTCCCTGCCTGAGGGAGTTGTCGGCAAGGCAGATTCGAGGAAATGGCGGGGGGGAGACGCCTCGAATTCCAGCTTGTACCCCTGAAATACTACTTGAAGGATCTAGGGATCCACCTGTGAGCGAGCCCACTGATCGCTGAAATTATTGAGGCGGCCCCCCACCGTACCTGGCTACGCCTGTGGAGCCCCCCCGTCCTGCGGTGGACTAAGAGGAAGCGGGGGAAGAATTTTGATTCTGGGAACTGGCTGACTGGTGCAGCTTTTTCCCTCTTCCCTCGTTTTACACGCTTGCATTTCTGAAGCCGAAAGGACTGTACCTGATAATACAGTGCTTTCTGAGGCTGTGAGGAAACCTGAGGTAAAAAAAATTTCTTCCCAGCTGTTGCTGTGGATACGAGGTCCCAGAGACCATCCCCAAACAATTCCTCACCCTTATAAGGCTCTATGTGCCTTTTAAAGTCAGCATCACCTGTCCAGTGTCGGGTCTCTAATAACCTCCTGACCGAATGGACATTGCATTAATTCTGGATGCCAGCCGGCAAAATATCCCTCTGTGCATCCCTCATATATAAGACGTCTTATGTTCGCAAACTAGTATCCCTGTTTGACAGGGTTACAGACCACGCTGCAGCAGCACTATCTGCAGGTCTCAGTCTAGTACCTGAGTGTGTAAATACAGACTTCAGGATAGCCTCCTGCTTTTTATCAGCAGGTACCTTCAAAGTGGCCGTATCCTAAGACGGCAGTGGCACCTTTTTTGACAAACGTGTGAGCGCCTTATCCACCCTAGGGGATATCTCCCAGCGTAACTTATCCTCTGGCGGGAAAGGGTACGCCATCAGTAACTTTTTAGAAATTACCAGTTTCTTATCGGGGGAACCCACGCTTTTTCACACTTCATTCACTCATTTGATGGGGGAACAAAACACTGCCTGCTTTTTCTCCCCAAACATAAAACCCTTTTTTAGTGGTACTTGGGTTAATGTCAGAAATGTGTAACACATTTTTTATTGCCGGGATCATGTAACGGATGTTCCTAGTGGATTGTGTATATGTCTCAACCTCGTCGACACTGGAGTCAGACTCCGTGTCGACATCTGTCTGCGCCATCTGAGGGAGCGGGCGTTTTTGAGCCCCTGATGGCCTTTGAGACGCCTGGGCAGGCGCGGGCTGAGAAGCCGGCTGTCCCATAGTTGTTACGTCATCCAGCCTTTTATGTAAGGAGTTGACACTGTCGGTTTATACCTTCCACCTATCCATCCACTCTGGTGTCGGCCCCCAGGGGGCGACATCACATTTATCGGCATCTGCTCTGCCATCACATAAGCCTCCTCATCAAACGTGTCGACACAGCCGTACCTACACACCGCACACACACAGGGAATGCTCTGACTGAGGACAGGACCCCACACAGCCCTTTGGGGAAACAGAGAGAGAGTATGCCAGCACACACCAGAGCGCTATAGAATTTAGGGATTAACACTATATTGAGTGAATTTTTCCCAATAGCTGCTTGTATATACAATATTGCGCCTAAATTTAGTGCCCCCCCTCTCTTTTTAACCCTTTGAGCCTGAAAACTACAGGGGAGAGCCTGGGGAGCTGTCTTCCAGTTGCACTGTGAAGAGAAAATGGCGCCAGTGTGCTGAGAGAGATAGCTCCGCCCCTTTTTCGCAGACTTTTCTCCCGCTTTTTTATGGATTCTGGCAGGGGTATTTATCACATATATAGCCTCTGGGGCTATATATTGTGATATATATATGCCAGCCAAGGTGTTTTTATTGCTGCTCAGGGCGCCCCCCCCCCCAGCGCCCTGCACCCTCAGTGACCGGAGTGTGAAGTGTGCATGAGGAGCAATGGCGCACAGCTGCAGTGCTGTGCGCTACCTTGGTGAAGACTGATGTCTTCTGCCGCCGATTTTCCGGACCTCTTCTTGCTTCTGGCTCTGTAAGGGGGACGGCGGCGCGGCTCTGGGACCGAACACCAAGGCCAGTTCCATGCGGTCGATCCCTCTGGAGCTAATGGTGTCCAGTAGCCTAAGAAGCCCAAGCTAGCTGCAAGCAGGTAGGTTCGCTTCTTCTCCCCTTAGTCCCTCGCTGTAGTGAGCCTGTTGCCAGCAGGTCTCACTGTAAAATAAAAAACCTAATTATATACTTTCTTTCTAGAAGCTCAGGAGAGCCCATAGTGTGCATCCAACCTCGGCCGGGCACAAAATCTAACTGAGGCTTGGAGGAGGGTCATAGTGGGAGGAGCCAGTGCACACCGGGTGACCTAAAAGCTTTCTTTAGTTGTGCCCAGTCTCCTGCAGAGCCGCTATTCCCCATGGTCCTTTCGGAGTTCCCAGCATCCACTAGGACGTCAGAGAAATTGACATTGCATTTATTCTAGAGCCCAGTAGGCAAATGTCCCTCTGGGCATCCCTCATATATAGGACAGCGTCTTTTATATGCCCCAGGGTCAGTAAAATGGTATCCTTGTCTAAGGTATCCAGTTCCTCAGACAGATTATCTGTCCATGCTGCTACAGCACTACACATCCAGGCTGACGCAATCGCCGGCCTCAGTAGAGTACCTGAATGTGTATAAACAGACTTCAGGATACTTTCCTGCTTCCTATCGGCAGGATACTTTAGGGCGGCCGTATCCTGTGACGGCAGGGCCACCTTCTTAGATAAGCGTGTCAGAGCTTTATCTACCCTAGAGGAGGATTTCCAGCGCATCCTGTCCGTTGGCAGGAAAGGGTACGCCATAAGTAACCTTTTGGAAATCAGCACTTTCCTATCGGGGGAATCCCACGCTTTTTCACATAACTCATTTAACTCATGTGAAGGGGGAAAAGTCACTTCTTGCTTTTTCTCCCCATACATATAAACCCTCTTGTCAGGGACAGGGTTTTCCTCTGATATGTGCAATACATCCTTCATTGCTATAATCATGTAGCGGATGGCTTTAGCCATTTTAGGCTGCAATTTTGCATCATCGTCATCGACACTGGAGTCAGAATCCGTGTCGATATCTGTGTCAACAATTTTGGATAGTGGGTGCTTCTGAGACCCTGACGGCCTCTGCGATGTAGGATCAGGCATGGGCTGAGACCCCGACTGTCCCAAGGCATCAGCTTTATCCAACCTTTTATGCAAGGAGTTTACATTATCATTTAACACCTTCCACATACCCATCCAATCAGGTGTCGGCGCCGTCGGCGGAGACACGTCATTCATCTGCACTTGCTCTGCCTCCACATAGCCCTCCTCGTCAAACATGTCGACACACGCGTACCGACACACCACACACACAGGGGATGCTCTATATGAGGACAGGACCCCCACAAGGCCTTTTGGAGAGACAGAGAGAGAGTATGCCAGCACACACCCCAGCGCTATATGACTCAGGAATCACACAGTAACTTAGTGTTTACCCAGTAGCTGCTGTATATATGATTAATGCGCTAAATTTATGTGCCCCCCCTCTCTTTTTACCCTCTTTCTACCGTGAGTCTGCAGGGGAGAGCCTGGGGAGCTTCCTCTCAGCGGAGCTGTGGAGAGAAAATGGCGCTGGTGAGTGCTGAGGAAGAAGGCCATGCCCCCTCAGCGGCCGGCTTCTGTCCCACGATTATGTGTAAAATTAATGGCGGGGGCTCATGCATATTACAGTGCCCAGCTGTAATTATGCTGCTTTTGCCAGGAGGTAATCAATTGCTGCCCAGGGCGCCCCCCCCCCTGCGCCCTGCACCCTACAGTGACCGGAGTGTGTGGGTTAGTGTGGGCGCAATGGCGCACAGCTGCAGTGCTGTGCGCTACCTCATATGAAGACAGGGGTCTTCTGCCTCCGATTTTGACGTCGTCTTGCTTCAACCCGCCGGCTTCTGTCTTCTGGCTCTGCGAGGGGGACGGCGGCGCGGCTCCGGGAACGGACGACCAATGTTAGGTTCCTGTGTTCGATCCCTCTGGAGCTAATGGTGTCCAGTAGCCTAAGAAGCGCAACCTAGCCGCAGTTAGTAGGTTTGCTTCTCTCCCCTCAGTCCCACGTAGCAGAGTCTGTTGCCAGCAGAAGCTCTCTGAAAATAAAAAACCTAACTAAAATACTTTCTTATTAGCAAGCTCAGGAGAGCTCACTAAAATGCACCCAGCTCTGTCCGGGCACAGATTCTAACTGAGGTCTGGAGGAGGGGCATAGAGGGAGGAGCCAGTGCACACCAGTAGTACTAAATCTTTCTTAGAGTGCCCAGTCCCCTGCGGAGCCCGTCTATTCCCCATGGTCCTTACGGAGTCCCCAGCATCCACTAGGACGTTAGAGAAAATAAGAATTTACTCACCGGTAATTCTATTTCTCGTAGTCCGTAGTGGATGCTGGGAACTCCGTAAGGACCATGGGGAATAGACGGGCTCCGCAGGGGACTGGGCACTCTAAGAAAGATTTAGTACTACTGGTGTGCACTGGCTCCTCCCTCTATGCCCCTCCTCCAGACCTCAGTTAGGGAAACTGTGCCCGGAAGAGCTGACATTACAAGGAAAGGATTTGGAATCCAGGGTAAGACTCATACTAGCCACACCAATCACACCGTACAACTTGTGATAACCATACCCAGTTAACAGTATGAACAACAACTGAGCCTCATTCAACGGCTGGCTCATAACAATAACCCTTTAGTTAAGCAATAACTATATACATGTATTGCAGAGAGTCCGCACTTGGGACGGGCGCCCAGCATCCACTACGGACTACGAGAAATAGAATTACCGGTGAGTAAATTCTTATTTTCTCTGACGTCCTAGTGGATGCTGGGAACTCCGTAAGGACCATGGGGATTATACCAAAGCTCCCAAAAGGGCGGGAGAGTGCGGATGACTCTGCAGCACCGAATGAGCAAACTCAAGGTTCTCCTCAGCCAGGGTATCAAACTTGTAGAATTTTGCAAATGTGTTTGAACCCGACCAAGTAGCAGCTCGGCAAAGCTGTAAAGCCGAGACCCCTCGGGCAGCCGCCCAAGAAGAGCCCACCTTCCTAGTGGAATGGGCTTTTACTGATTTAGGATACAGCAGTCCAGCCGCAGAATGTGCCAGCTGAATCGTGCTACAGATCCAGCGAGCAATAGTTTGCTTTGAAGCAGGAGCACCCAGCTTGTTGGGTGCATGCAGGATAAATAGCGAGTCAGTTTTCCTGACTCCAGCCGTCCTGGAAACATAAATTTTCAGGGCCCGGACTACGTCCAGCAACTTGGAATCCTCCAAGTCCCGAGTAGCCGCAGGCACCACAATAGGTTGGTTCAAATGAAACGCTGATACCACCTTTGGGAGAAATTGGGGACGAGTCCTCAATTCTGCCCTGTCCATATGGAAGATCAGATATGGGCTTTTACATGACAAAGCCGCCAATTCTGACACACGCCTAGCTGAAGCTAAGGCCAACAGCATGACCACCTTCCACGTGAGATACTTTAGCTCCACGGTCCTAAGTGGCTCAAACCAGTGTGATTTCAGGAAATCCAACACAACGTTAAGATCCCAAGGTGCCACTGGAGGCACAAAAGGGGGCTCAATATGCAGCACTCCCTTAACAAACGTCTGAACTTCAGGCAGTGAAGCCAGTTCTTTTTGAAAGAAAATAGATAGGGCCGAAATCTGGACCTTTATGGACCCCAATTTTAGGCCCATAGTCACCCCTGACTGTAGGAAGTGCAGAAATCGACCCAGCTGAAATTCCTCTGTTGGGGCCTTCCTGGCCTCACACCAAGCAACATATTTCCGCCATATGCGGTGATAATGCTTTGCTGTCACATCCTTCCTAGCTTTTATCAGCGTAGGAATCACTTCATCTGGAATGCCCTTTTCCGTTAGGATCCGGCGTTCAACCGCCATGCCGTCAAACGCAGCCGCGGTAAGTCTTGGAACAGACAGGGCCCCTGCTGTAACAGGTCCTGTCTGAGAGGCAGAGGCCATGAGTCCTCTGAGATCATTTCTTGTAGTTCTGGGTACCAAGTTCTTCTTGGCCAATCCGGAACAATGAGAATTGGTCTCACTCCTCTTTTTCTTACGATTCTCAGCACCTTGGGTATGAGAGGAAGAGGAGGAAACACATAGACCGACTGGAACACCCACGGTGTTACTAGTGCGTCCACAGCTATCGCCTGAGGGTCTCTTGACCTGGCGCAATACCTTTGTAGCTTTTTGTTGAGACGGGATGCCATCATGTCCACCTGTGGCAGTTCCCATCGATTTGTAATCTGAGTGAAGACTTCGTGATGAAGTCCCCACTCTCCCGGGTGGAGGTCGTGCCTGCTGAGGAAGTCTGCTTCCCAGTTGTCCACTCCCGGAATAAACACTGCTGACAGTGCTTGCACGTGATTCTCCGCCCAACGAAGAATCCTGGTGGCTTCCGCCATCGCCACTCTGCTTCTTGTGCCGCCCTGGCGGTTTACATGAGCCACTGCGGTGATGTTGTCTGACTGAATCAGCACCGGTTGGTTGCGAAGCAGAGGCTCCGCTTGACTCAGGGCGTTTTATATGGCCCTTAGTTCCAGGATATTTATGTGCAGACAAGCCTCCTGACTTGACCACAACCCTTGGAAGTTTCTTCCCTGAGTGACTGCCCCCCATCCTCGGAGGCTCGCATCCGTGGTCACCAGGACCCAGTCCTGTATGCCGAACCTGCGGCCCTCGAGAAGGTGAGCACTCTGCAGCCACCACAGAAGAGACACCCTGGCCCTGGGGGATAGGGTGATCAGCCGATGCATCTGAAGATGCGATCCGGACCATTTGTCCAACAGATCCCACTGAAAGATCCTCGCATGGAACATGCCGAAGGGGATGGCTTCGTATGATGCCACCATCTTTCCCAGGACTCGCGTGCAGTGATGCACAGACACCTGTTTCGGTTTTAAGAGGTCTCTGACTAGAGTCACGAGCTCCTGAGCCTTCTCCGCCGGGAGAAACACCTTCTTCTGGTCTGTGTCCAGAATCATGCCCAGAAAGGGCAGACGGGTCGTAGGAATCAGCTGCGACTTTGGGATATTCAGAATCCAGCCATGCCGCTGCAACACTTCCCGAGAGTGTGCTACGCTGATCAGCAACTGCTCCCTGGACCTCGCCTTTATGAGGAGATCGTCCAAGTATGGGATAACTGTGACTCCTTGTTTTCTCAGGATCACCATCATTTCCGCCATTACCATGGTAAATATTCTCGGTGCCGTGGAGAGCCCAAACGGCAACGTCTGGAATTGGTAATGACAGTCCTGTACCACAAATCTGAGGTACTCCTGATGAGGTGGATAAATGGGGACATGCAAGTAAGCATCCTTGATGTCCAGAGACACCATAAAATCCCTCTTCCAGGCTTGCAATGACCGCTCTAAGCGATTCCATTTTGAACTTGAATCTTTTCAGATAAATGTTCAGGGACTTTAAATTCAATATGGGTCTGACCGAACCATCCGGTTTCGGTACCACAAACATTGTGGAATAGTATCCCCTTCCCTGTTGAAGGAGGGGAACCTTTACCACCACCTGCTGGAGATATAACTTGTGAATTGCCGCTAACACTACTTCCCGTTCCATGGGGGAAGCCGGCAGGGCCGATTTGAATCTTGTATCCCTGAGACACAATCTGTATAGCCCAGGGATCCACCCGTGAGCGAACCCACTAGTGGCTGAAATTTCGGAGACGCGCCCCCACTGCTCATGGCTCCACCTGTGGAGCCCCAGCGTCATGCGGTGGATTTAGTGGAAGCCGGGGAGGACTTCTGTTCCTGGGAACTAGCTTTATGGTGCAGCTTCTTTCCTCTACCCCTGCCTCTGGCAAGAAAGGACGCACCTCTGACCTTCTTGCTTCTTTGTGATCGAAAGGACTGCATTTGGTAATACAGTGCTTTCTTAGGCTGTGAGGGAATATATGGCAAAAAATTCGACTTCCCAGCCGTAGCTGTGGAAACTAGGTCCGAGAGACCGTCCCCAAACAATTCCTCACCCTTGTAAGGCAAAACCTCCATGTGCTTTTTGGAGTCGGCATCGCCTGTCCATTGCCGAGTCCACAGGACCCTTCTGGCAGAAATTGACATTGCATTTATTCTAGAGCCCAGTAGGCAAATGTCCCTCTGGGCATCCCTCATATATAGGACAGCGTCTTTTATATGCCCCAGGGTCAGTAAAATGGTATCCTTGTCTAAGGTATCCAGTTCCTCAGACAGATTATCTGTCCATGCTGCTACAGCACTACACATCCAGGCCGACGCAATCGCCGGCCTCAGTAGAGTACCTGAATGTGTATAAACAGACTTCAGGATACTTTCCTGCTTCCTATCGGCAGGATACTTTAGGGCGGCCGTATCCTGTGACGGCAGGGCCACCTTCTTAGATAAGCGTGTCAGAGCTTTATCTACCCTAGGGGAGGATTTCCAGCGCATCCTGTCCGTTGGCAGGAAAGGGTACGCCATAAGTAACATTTTGGAAATCAGCACTTTCCTATCGGGGGAATCCCACGCTTTTTCACATAACTCATGTGAAGGGGGAAAAGTCACTTCTTGCTTTTTCTCCCCATACATATAAACCCTCTTGTCAGGGACAGGGTTTTCCTCTGATATGTGCAATACATCCTTCATTGCTATAATCATGTAGCGGATGGCTTTAGCCATTTTAGGCTGCAATTTTGCATCATCGTCATCGACACTGGAGTCAGAATCCGTGTCGATATCTGTGTCAACAATTTTGGATAGTGGGTGCTTCTGAGACCCTGACGGCCTCTGCGATGTAGGATCAGGCATGGGCTGAGACCCCGATTGTCCCAAGGCATCAGCTTTATCCAACCTTTTATGCAAGGAGTTTACATTATCAGTTAACACCTTCCACATACCCATCCAATCAGGTGTCGGCGCCGTCGGCGGAGACACGTCATTCATCTGCACTTGCTCTGCCTCCACATAACCCTCCTCGTCAAACATGTCGACACACACGTACCAACACACCACACACACAGGGGATGCTCTATATGAGGACAGGACCCCCACAAGGCCTTTTGGAGAGACAGAGAGAGTATGCCAGCACACACCCCAGCGCTATATGACTCAGGAATCACACAGTAACTTAGTGTTTACCCAGTAGCTGCTGTATATATGATTAATGCGCTAAATTTATGTGCCCCCCCTCTCTTTTTACCCTCTTTCTACCGTGAGTCTGCAGGGAAGAGCCTGGGGAGCTTCCCCTCAGCGGAGCTGTGGAGAGAAAATGGCGCTGGTGAGTGCTGAGGAAGAAGGCCCCGCCCCCTCAGCGGCGGGCTTCTGTCCCGCGATTATGTGTAAAATTAATGGCGGGGGCTCATGCATATTACAGTGCCCAGCTGTAATTATGCTGCTTTTGCCAGGAGGTAATCAATTGCTGCCCAGGGCGCCCCCCCCCCCCTGCGCCCTACAGTGACCGGAGTGTGTGGGCGCAATGGCGCACAGCTGCAGTGCTGTGCGCTACCTCATATGAAGACAGGAGTCTTCTGCCTCCGATTTTGACGTCTTCTTGCTTTAACCCGCCGGCTTCTGTCTTCTGGCTCTGCGAGGGGGACGGCGGCGCGGCTCCGGGAACGGACGACCAATGTTAGGTTCCTGTGTTCGATCCCTCTGGAGCTAATGGTGTCCAGTAGCCTAAGAAGCGCAACCTAGCCGCAGTTAGTAGGTTTGCTTCTCTCCCCTCAGTCACACGTAGCAGAGAGTCTGTTGCCAGCAGAAGCTCTCTGAAAATAAAAAACCTAACTAAAATACTTTCTTATTAGCAAGCTCAGGAGAGCTCACTAAAATGCACCCAGCTCTGTCCGGGCACAGATTCTAACTGAGGTCTGGAGGAGGGGCATAGAGGGAGGAGCCAGTGCACACCAGTAGTACTAAATCTTTCTTAGAGTGCCCAGTCCCCTGCGGAGCCCGTCTATTCCCCATGGTCCTTACGGAGTCCCCAGCATCCACTAGGACGTTAGAGAAAATAAGAATTTACTCACCGGTAATTCTATTTCTCGTAGTCCGTAGTGGATGCTGGGAACTCCGTAAGGACCATGGGGAATAGACGGGCTCCGCAGGAGACTGGGCACTCTAAAAGAAAGATTAGGTACTATCTGGTGTGCACTGGCTCCTCCCTCTATGCCCCTCCTCCAGACCTCAGTTAGGGAAACTGTGCCCGGAAGAGCTGACATTACAAGGAAAGGATTTGGAATCCAGGGTAAGACTCATACTAGCCACACCAATCACACCGTACAACTTGTGATAACCATACCCAGTTAACAGTATGAACAACAACTGAGCCTCATTCAACGGCTGGCTCATAACAATAACCCTTTAGTTAAGCAATAACTATATACATGTATTGCAGAGAGTCCGCACTTGGGACGGGCGCCCAGCATCCACTACGGACTACGAGAAATAGAATTACCGGTGAGTAAATTCTTATTTTCTCTGACATCCTAGTGGATGCTGGGAACTCCGTAAGGACCATGGGGATTATACCAAAGCTCCCAAAAGGGCGGGAGAGTGCGGATGACTCTGCAGCACCGAATGAGCAAACTCAAGGTCCTCCTCAGCCAGGGTATCAAACTTGTAGAATTTTGCAAATGTGTTTGAACCCGACCAAGTAGCAGCTCGGCAAAGCTGTAAAGCCGAGACCCCTCGGGCAGCCGCCCAAGAAGAGCCCACCTTCCTAGTGGAATGGGCTTTTACTGATTTAGGATGCGGCAGTCCAGCCGCAGAATGTGCCAGCTGAATCGTGCTACAGATCCAGCGAGCAATAGTTTGCTTTGAAGCAGGAGCACCCAGCTTGTTGGGTGCATGCAGGATAAATAGCGAGTCAGTTTTCCTGACTCCAGCCGTCCTGGAAACAAATTTTCAAAGCCCGGACTACGTCCAGCAACTTGGAATCCTCCAAGTCCCGAGTAGCCGCAGGCACCACAATAGGTTGGTTCAAATGAAACGCTGATACCACCTTTGGGAGAAATTGGGGACGAGTCCTCAATTCTGCCCCGTCCATATGGAAGATCAGATATGGGCTTTTACATGACAAAGCCGCCAATTCTGACACACGCCTAGCTGAAGCTAAGGCCAACAGCATGACCACCTTCCACGTGAGATACTTTAGCTCCACGGTCTTAAGTGGCTCAAACCAGTGTAATTTCAGGAAATCCAACACAACGTTAAGATCCCAAGGTGCCACTGGAGGCACAAAAGGGGGCTCAATATGCAGCACTCCCTTAACAAACGTCTGAACTTCAGGCAGTGAAGCCAGTTCTTTTTGAAAGAAAATAGATAGGGCCGAAATCTGGACCTTTATGGACCCCAATTTTAGGCCCATAGTCACCCCTGACTGTAGGAAGTGCAGAAAATCGACCCAGCTGGAATTCCTCTGTTGGGGCCTTCCTGGCCTCACACCAAGCAACATATTTCCGCCATATGCGGTGATAATGCTTTGCTGTCACATCCTTCCTAGCTTTTATCAGCGTAGGAATCACTTCATCTGGAATGCCCTTTTCCGTTAGGATCTGGCGTTCAACCGCCATGCCGTCAAACGCAGCCGCGGTAAGTCTTGGAACAGACAGGGCCCCTGCTGTAACAGGTCCTGTCTGAGAGGCAGAGGCCATGGGTCCTCTGAGATCATTTCTTGTAGTTCCGGGTACCAAGTTCTTCTTGGCCAATCCGGAACGATGAGTATAGTTCTTACTCCTCTCTTTCTTACTATCCTCAGTACCTTGGGTATGAGAGGAAGAGGAGGGAACACATAAACCGACTGGTACACCCACGGTGTCACTAGTGCATCCACAGCTAACGCCTAAGGGTCCCTTGACCTGGCACAATATTTTTTTAGCTTTTTGTTGAGGCGGGACGCCATCATGTCCACCTGTGGCAGTTCCCAACGATTTACAATCTGTGTGAAGACTTCTTGATGAAGTCCCCACTCTCCCGGGTGGAGGTCGTGCCTGTTGAGGAAGTCTGCTTCCCAGTTGTCCACTCCCGGAATGAACACTGCTGACAGTGCTAGCACGTGATTCTCCACCCATCGAAGAATCCTTGTGGCTTCTGCCATTGCCATCCTGCTTTTAGTGCCGCCCTGGCGGTTTACATGGGCGACCACCGTGATGTTGTCTGACTGAATCAGTACTGGTTGGTTTTGAAGCAGGGGCTCTGCTTGACTCAGGGCATTGTAAATGGCCCTTAGTTCCAGTATATTTATGTGTAGTGAAGTCTCCAGACTTGACCACTGTCCTTGGAAGTTTCTTCCCTTGCATGGAACCTGCCGAAGGGAATTGCTTCGTAAGAAGCCACCATCTTTCCCAGGACTCGCGTGCAGTGATGCACCGACACCTGTTTTGGTTTCAGGAGGTCCCTGACCAGATATGACAATTCCTAGGCCTTCTCCACCGGGAGAAACACCTTCTTCTGTTCTGTGTCCAGAATCATTCACAGGAAAGGCAGACGCGTTGTAGGAATCAGCTGCGACTTTGGGATATTCAGAATCCAGCCGTGCTGTTGCAACACTTCCTGAGAGAGTGCTACGCTGACCAACAACTGCTCCTTGGACCTCGCCTTTATGGAGGAGATCGTCCAAGTACGGGATAATTATAACTCCCTTCCTTCGAAGGAGTATCATCATTTCGGCCATTACCTTGGTAAATATTCTCTGTGCCGTGGAGAGACCAAACGGCAACGTCTGGAATTGGTAAGGACAGTCCTGTACCACAAACCTGAGGTACTCCTGGTGAGGTGGGTAAATGGGGACATGCAAGTAAGCATCCTTGATGTCCAGCGACACCATAAAATCCCCCTCTTCCAGGCTTGCAATAACCGCCCTGAGCGATTCCATTTTGAACTTGAACTTCTTTATATAAGTGTTCAAGGATTTTAAATTCATAATGGGTCTCACCGAACCATCCGGTTTCGGTACCACAAACAATGTGGAATAGTAACCCCTTCCCTGTTGAAGGAGGGGGACCTTGGTTATCACCTGCTGGAGGTACAGCTTGTGAATTGCCGCCAGTACTACCTCCCTTTCCCTGGGAGCAGCTGGCAAGGCTGATTTGAGGTAACGGCGAGGGGGAGTCGCCTCGAACTCCAGCTTGTATCCCTGAGATACAACTTGTACAGCCCAGAGATCCACTTGTGAGCGAACCCACTGATTGCTGAAGTTTCGGAGACACGCCCCCACCGCACCTGGCTCCGCCTGTGGAGCCCCAACGTCATGCGGTGGACTTAGTGGAAACAGGGGAGGTTTGTTCCTGGGAACTGGCTGCCTGGTGCAGCTTCTTTTCTCTACCCCTGCCTCTGGCCAGAAAGGATGCGCCTCTGACCCGCTTGCCTTTCTGAGGCCGAAAGGACTGCATTTGATAATACGGTGCTTTCTTAGGCTGTGAGGGAACCTGAGGTAAAAAAGTCAACTTCCCAGCTGTTGCTGTGGATACGAGGTCCGAGAGACCGTCCCCAAACAATTCCTCACCCTTACAAGGCAAAACCTCCATGTGTTTTTTAGAATCAGCATCACCTGTCCACTGCTGAGTCCATAATACTCTCCTGGCAGAAATGGACATTGCATTAATTCTAGATGCCAGCAGGCAAATGTCCCTCTGGGCATCCCGCATATATAAGACGACGTCTTTTATATGTTCAAGGGTTAGCAAAAATAAGAATTTACTTACCGATAATTCTATTTCTCGTAGTCCGTAGTGGATGCTGGGGACTCCGTCAGGACCATGGGGAATAGCGGCTCCGCAGGAGACAGGGCACAAAAGTAAAAGCTTTAGGATCAGGTGGTGTGCACTGACTCCTCCCCCTATGACCCTCCTCCAAGCCTCAGTTAGGATACTGTGCCCGGACGAGCGTACACAATAAGGAAGGATTTTGAATCCCGGGTAAGACTCATACCAGCCACACCAATCACACCGTACAACCTGTGATCTGAACCCAGTTAACAGTATGATAACCGAAAAGAGCCTCTTAAACGAAGGCTCCCAACAATAATAACCCGATTTTTGTAACAATAACTATGTACAAGTATTGCAGACAATCCGCACTTGGGATGGGCGCCCAGCATCCACTACGGACTACGAGAAATAGAATTATCGGTAAGTAAATTCTTATTTTCTCTGACGTCCTAAGTGGATGCTGGGGACTCCGTCAGGACCATGGGGATTATACCAAAGCTCCCAAACGGGCGGGAGAGTGCGGATGACTCTGCAGCACCGAATGAGAGAACTCCAGGTCCTCCTCAGCCAGGGTGTGCCCCTGACCAAGTAGCAGCTCGGCAAAGTTGTAAAGCCGAGACCCCTCGGGCAGCCGCCCAAGATGAGCCCACTTTCCTTGTGGAATGGGCATTTACATATTTTGGCTGTGGCAGTGCTGCCACAGAATGTGCAAGCTGAATTGTACTACACATCCAACTAGCAATCGTCTGCTTAGAAGCAAGAGCACCCAGATTTTTGGGTGCCTACAGGATAACAGCAAGTCAGTTTTCCTGACTCCAGCCGTCCTGGAAACCTATATTTCCAGGGCCCTGACAACATCTAGCAACTTGGAGTCCTCCAAGTCCCTAGTAGTCGCAGGTACCACAATAAACTGGTGCAGGTGAAACGCTGACACCACCTTAGGGAGAAACTGGGGACGAGTCCGCAACTCTGCCCCGTCCGATTGGACAATCAGATATGGGCTTTGTGAGACAAAGCCGCCAATTCTGACACTCGCCTGGCCGAGGCCAGGGCCAACAGCATGGTCACTTTTCATGTGAGATATTTCAAATCCACAGATTTGAGCGGTTTAAACCAATGTGATTTGAGGAATCCCAGAACTACGTTGAGATCCCACGGTGCCACTGGAGGCACAAAAGGGGGTTGTATATGCAGTACTCCCTTGACAAACTTCTGGACTTCAGGAACTGAAGCCAAATTCTTTCTGGAAGAAAATTGACAGGGCCGAAATTTGAACCTTAATGGACCCCAATTTGAGGCCCATAGACACTCCTGTTTTCAGGAAATGCAGGAATCGACCGAGTTGAAATTTCTTCGTGGGGCCTTCCTGGCCTCACACCACGCAACATATTTTCGCCACATGTGGTGATAATGTTGTGCGGTCACCTCCTTCCTGGCTTTGACCAGGGTAGGAATGACCTCTTCCGGAATGCCTTTTTCCCTTAGGATCCGGCGTTCCACCGCCATGCCGTCAAACGCAGCCGCGGTAAGTCTTGGAAACAGACATGGTACTTGCTGAAGCAAGTCCCTTCTTAGCGGCAGAGGTCATGAGTCCTCTGTGAGCATTTCTTGAAGTTCCGGGTACCAAGTTCTTCTTGGCCAATCCGGAGCCATGAGTATAGTTCTTACTCCTCTACGTCTTATAATTCTCAGTACCTTGGGTATGAGAAGCAGAGGAGGGAACCCATACACCGACTGGTACACCCACGGTGTTACCAAAAACGTCCACAGCTATTGCCTGAGGGTCTCTTGACCTGGCGCAATACCTGTCCAGTTTTTTGTTCAGGCGGGACGCCATCATGTCCACCTTTGGTCTTTCCCAACGGTTCACAATCATGTGGAAGACTTCCCGATGAAGTCCCCACTCTCCCGGGTGGAGGTCGTGCCTGCTGAGGAAGTTTGCTTCCCAGTTGTCCACTCCCGGAATGAACACTGCTGACAGTGCTATCACATGATTTTCCGCCCAGCGAAAAATCCTTGCAGTTTCTGCCATTGCCCTCCTGCTTCTTGTGCCGCCCCGTCTGTTTACGTGGGCGACTGCCGTGATGTTGTCCCACTGGATCAATACCGGCTGACCTTGAAGCAGAGGTCTTGCTAAGCTTAGAGCATTGTAAATTGTCCTTAGCTCCAGTATATTTATGTGGAGAGAAGTCTCCAGACTTGATCACACTCCCTGGAAATTTTTTCCCTGTGTGACTGCTCCCCAGCCTCTCAGGCTGGCATCCGTGGTTACCAGGACCCAGTCCTTAATGCCGAATCTGCGGCCCTTTAGTAGATGAGCACTCTGCAGCCACCGCAGAAGAAACACCCTTGTCCTTGGAGACAGGGTTAACCGCTGATGCATCTGAAGATGCGATCCGGACCATTTTTCCAGCAGATCCCACTGAAAAGTTCTTGCGTGAAATCTGCCGAATGGAATCGCTTCGTAAGAAGCCACCATTTTTCCCAGGACCCTTGTGCAATGATGCACTGACACTTTTCCTGGTTTTAGGAGGTTCCTGACTAGCTCTGATAACTCCCTGGCTTTCTTCTCCGGGAGAAACACCCTTTTCTGGACTGTGTCCAGAATCATCCCTAGGAACAGCAGACGTGTCGTCGGAAACAGCTGCGATTTTGGAATATTTAGAATCCACCCGTGCTGTCGTAGAACTACTTGAGATAGTGCTACTCCGACCTCCAACTGTTCTCTGGACCTTGCCCTTATCAGGCGATCGTCCATTTTCTTTGAAGAAGAATCATCATTTCGGCCATTACCTTGGTAAAGACCCGGGGTGCCGTGGACAATCCAAACGGCAGCATCTGAAACTGATCGTGACAGTTCTGTACCACGAACCTGAGGTACCCTTGGTGAGAAGGGCAAATTGGGACATGGAGGTAAGCATCCCTGATGTCCAGGGACACCATATAGTCCCCTTCTTCCTGGTTCGCTATCACTGCTCTGAGTGACTCCATCTTGATTTGAACCTTTGTATGTAAGTGTTCAAATATTTCAGATTTAGAATAGGTCTCACCGAGCCGTCTGGCTTCAGTACCACAATATAGTGTGGAATAATACCCCTTTCCTTGTTGTAGGAGGGGTACTTTGATTATCACCTGCTGGGAATACAGCTTGTGAAATGTTTCCAATACTGCCTCCCTGTCGGAGGGAGACGTTGGTAAAGCAAACTTCAGGAACCTGCGAGGGGGAGACGTCTCGAATTTCCAATCTGTACCCCTGGGATACTACTTGTAGGATCCAGGGGTCCACTTGCGAGTGAGCCCACTGCGTGCTGAAACTCTTGAGACGACCCCCCACCGCACCTGTTTGTACGGCCCCGGCGTCATGCTGAGGACTTGGCAGAAGCGGTGGAAGGCTTCTGTTCCTGGGAATGGGCTGCCTGCTGCAGTCTTCTTCCCTTACCTCTATCCCTGGGCAGATATGACTGGCCTTTTGCCCGCTTGCCCTTATGGGGACGAAAGGACTGAGGCTGAAAAGACGATGTCTTTTTCTGCTGAGATGTGACTTGGGGTAAAAAAGGTGGATTTTCCAGCTGTTGCCGTGGCCACCAGGTCCGATGGACCGACCCCAAATAACTCCTCCCCTTTATACGGCAATACTTCCATGTGCCGTTTGGAATCTGCATCACCTGACCACTGTCGTGTCCATAAACATCTTCTGGCAGATATGGACATCGCACTTACTCTTGATGCCAGAGTGCAAATATCCCTCTGTGCATCTCGCATATATAGAAATGCATCCTTTAAATGCTCTATAGTCAATAAAATACTGTCCCTGTCAAGGGTATCAATATTTTCAGTCAGGGAATCCGACCAAGCCACCCCAGCGCTGCCCATCCAGGCTGAGGCGATCGCTGGTCGCAGTATAACACCAGTATGTGTGTATATACTTTTTAGGATATTTTCCAGCCTCCTATCAGTTGGCTCCTTGAGGGCGGCCGTATCTGGAGACGGTAACGCCACTTGTTTTGATAAGCGTGTGAGCGCCTTATCCACCCTAAGGGGTGTTTCCCAACGCGCCATAACTTCTGGCGGGAAAGGGTATACCGCCAATAATTTTCTATCGGGGGAAACCCACGCATCATCACACACTTCATTTAATTTATCTGATTCAGGAGAAAACACAGGTAGTTTTTTCACACTCCACATAATACCCTTTTTTGTGGTACTTGTAGTATCAGAAATATGTAACACCTCCTTCATTGTCCTTAACAAGTAACGTGTGGCCCTAAAGGAAAATACGTTTGTTTCTTCACCATCGACACTGGAGTCAGTGTCCGTGTCTGTGTCGAACGACTGAGGTAAAAGGACGTTTTAACGCCCCTGACGGTGTTTGAGACGCCTGGACAGGTACTAATTGGTTTGCCGGCCGTCTCATGTCGTCAACCGACCTTGCAGCGTGTTGACATTATCACGTAATTCCTTAAATAAGCCATCCATTCCGGTGTCGACTCCCTAGAGAGTGACATCACCATTACAGGCAATTGCTCCGCCTCCTCACCAACATCGTCCTCATACATGTCGACACACAGCACACACACAGGGAATGCTCTGATAGAGGACAGGACCCCACTAGCCCTTTGGAGAGACAGAGGGAGAGTTTGCCAGCACACACCAAAACGCTATAATTATATAGGGACAACCTTTATATAAGTGTTTTTCCCTTATAGCATCTTAATATATATAATCATATCGCCAAATAAGTGCCCCCCCTCTCTGTTTTAACCCTGTTTCTGTAGTGCAGTGCAGGGGAGAGCCTGGGAGCCTTCCCACCAGCATTTCTGTGAGGGAAAATGGCGCTGTGTGCTGAGGAGAATAGGCCCCGCCCCCTTTTCGGCAGGCTTCTTCTCCCGTTTTTCTGAGACCTGGCAGGGGTTAAATACATCCATATAGCCCCAGGGGCTATATGTGATGTATCTTTTAGCCAGTATAGGTATTTCATTGCTGCCCAGGGCGCCCCCCCCAGCGCCCTGCACCCTCAGTGACCGCTGGTGTGAAGTGTGCTGACAACAATGGCGCACAGCTGCAGTGCTGTGCGCTACCTCATGAAGACTGAAAAGTCTTCTGCCGCCGGTTTCTGGACCTCTTCACTCTTCGGCATCTGCAAGGGGGTCGGCGGCGCGGCTCTGGGACCGGACTCCATGGCTGGGCCTGTGTTCGATCCCTCTGGAGCTAATGGTGTCCAGTAGCCTAAGAAGCCAATCCATCCTGCACGCAGGTGAGTTCACTTCTTCTCCCCTAAGTCCCTCGTAGCAGTGAGCCTGTTGCCAGCAGGACTCACTGAAAATAAAAAACCTAACAAAACTTTTACTCTAAGCAGCTCTTTAGGAGAGCCACCTAGATTGCACCCTTCTCGGCCGGGCACAAAAATCTAACTGAGGCTTGGAGGAGGGTCATAGGGGGAGGAGCCAGTGCACACCACCTGATCCTAAAGCTTTTACTTTTGTGCCCTGTCTCCTGCGGAGCCGCTATTCCCTATGGTCCTGACGGAGTCCCCAGCATCCACTTAGGACGTCAGAGAAATAGTATCCCTGTCGAGGGAATCAATGTTGTCTGACAGGGTATCAGTCCATGCTGCTGCAGCACTACACATCCAGGCTGAAGCAATAGCATGTCTCAGTAGAGTACCAGAGTGTGTATACACAGACTTCAGGATAGCTTCCTGCTTTCTATCCGCAGGCTCCTTTAGGGCGGCCGTATCCTGAGACGGCAGTGCCACCCTTTTAGATAAGCGTGTGAGCGCCTTGTCCACCCTAGGGGATGTTTCCCAACGTAACCTATCCGTTGGCGGGAAAGGGTACGTCATCAGTAACCTCTTAGAAATCACTAGTTTCTTATCAGGGGAACTCCACGCTTCTTCACACAATTCATTTAACTCATCAGATGGGGGAAAAGTCACTGGCTGCTTTTTCTCCCCAAACATAATACCCCCTCTTGGTGGTAACCGGGTTAACGTCAGAAATGTGTAATACATCTTTCATTGCAGTAATCATGCATCGGATGGCCTTTGTAGACTGTACTCTCATCCTCATCTACACTGGAGTCAGACTCCGTGTCGACATCTGTATCTACCATCTGAGCCAGAGGGCGTTTATGAGCCCCTGACGGCCTCTGAGTCGCCTGGGCAGGCGCGGGCTGAGATGCCAGCTGTCCCAAGGCTGCTGCGTCATCGAACCTTTTATGTAAGGAGTTGACACTGTCGGTTAAGACCTTCCACATATCCATCCAATCCGGTGTCGGCCCCGTCGGGGGCGACACCACACTTATCTGCCCCTGCTCCGCCTCCACGTAACCCTCCTCATCAAACATGTCGACACAGCCGTACCGACACACACCGCACACACACAGGGAATGCTCAGACTGAGGACAGGACCCCACAAAGTCCTTTGGGGAGACAGAGAGAGAGTATGCCAGCACACACCACAGCGCTATATAACACAGGGATTTACACTATACAAAGTGATTTACCCAATAGTTGCTTAAATATCTTATTTGCGCCTAAATTTATGTGCCCCCCCCTCTCTTTTTTACCCTTCTTGTATCAGGATACTGCAGGGGAGAGCCTGGGGAGCTGCTTCCAGCGGAGCTGTGAAGGGAAAATGGCGCTGGTGTGCTGAGGAAGAAGGCCCCGCCCCCTCAGCGGCGGGCTTCTGTCCCGCGTTTTGTGTACTTTAATGGCAGGGTTTTTACACATATACAGTGCTAGACTGTATATGTGTATTTTTAGTGCCAAAAGGTATTAAAATTGCTGCCCAGGGTGCCCCCCCCCCAGCGCCCTGCACCCTACAGTGACCGGAGTGTGTGGTGTGCAGTGGGAGCAATGGCGCACAGCTGCGGTGCTGTGCGCTACCTTAATGAAGACAGGAGTCTTCAGCCGCCGATTTCATCGTTCTCTTCTGTCTTCTGGCTCTGCAAGGGGGACGGCGGCGCGGCTCCGGGAGCGGACGATCGAGGTCAGGCCATGTGTTCGAACCCTCTGGAGCTAATGGTGTCTAGTAGCCTAAGAAGCACAAGCTAGCTGCAAGCAGGTAGGTTTGCTTCTCTCCCCTCAGTCCCACGTAGCAGTGAGTCTGTTGCCAGCAGATCTCACTGAAAATAAAAAACCTAACAAATACTTTCTTTTCTAGCAAGCTCAGGAGAGCCCACTAGGAGCACCCAGCTCTGGCCGGGCACAGATTCTAACTGAGGTCTGGAGGAGGGGCATAGAGGGAGGAGCCAGTGCACACCAGATAGTACCTAATCTTTCTTTTAGAGTGCCCAGTCTCCTGCAGAGCCCGTCTATTCCCCATGGTCCTTACGGAGTTCCCAGCATCCACTAGGACGTCAGAGAAATACTAAACAGTATATCCTGTGGAACACTATATAGAATATGAGAGCCTGACACACTTAGACCCCCAGGGCAAAGAATATAGTGATAGCAATGTGTGTGATACACTGAATAGAATCCACACAGCAGCTATAGGCACACAGTCACAGGTATAATGCAGAAATTATTACATATAAAAAATAAAACTGCACTGGACTAGTAATACTACATATAGATATGTATGTATGTATGTATGTATGTATGTATGTATATATATATATATATATATATATATATATGTAGATATAACAATGCACAGTAAAAACTGGATGTATATCACAGAATACTTGTACTAAATATTTATATAGCAGTACACTTGTTCTTAACTAATGCTGTCTAACCGACATGTACAATACTTAAGTGTCCTGGAAATGCACAGCGCTGATGAGACAGGCGGCTTTACAGAGGAGACAGTGCCCAGCAGTCCCAGGATCAACGCAGCTCTGTGAAACGGCGCCCAAACGCTGACAGGGAGTGAGGGAGAGATGCAGCTCCAGGGCGGGAACACCTGCAGTAAATGTCGCCCGGAGCTGGGGGAGGGGCTACAGGTCAGTGCCCTATCCCCTCTGCTGGACTTCACCACCGGGTACTGTGGAGCCTATTATAAATGGATTTTAGTAAATCCGACCTGTGCTCCCTGCCCTGGTGGATATAGTGGGGTCCCTGTACGGTCACAGTGTCCACGCCAGCGGCACGGTCCGTCTCCTGGGACCGCAACAGGATAGCGATTTCGGCGGGTCCCACCTGGGGGACCCTCTTACCGCCTCCCTGAAGTGTGGCCACGCGATCCAGGAGAGCAGCAGCGGTGATGTTTGCCTGATGACCGAAGCGCCCCTGCTGCAAGTACCCAGCAACCATGGCGTGGGAGTATGCAGCGCCGCTGGGGGAGGTGATGGAGCTGCAGCACAGAATGTCAGCATGACATGCACAGCATCTAATGCCTGTGCTGTGGCCCTTGAAGTCTTCTTTCTACTTAAAAAGCTCTTATTAAGGCTGCCTAGCACAGCCCCACCTATTAGTTCGTGCCTGCAGTGCAGGCAACTTACAAACTGAGCACCTGTGCACGGAGGCGGGGCTATAGAGGAGGCGGTGCAGTGCATCCGGGGAACAGTCAAAGCTTTAGCCTGTTGGTGCCTCGGATCAAGATCCAACTCTACACCCCGCTGTTATTCCCTGTGGAATACCAGTGTACCCCGCTGCAGAAATAACATTGAGTGAAATGTTTGCAGATAATATACATATTACACACACACAACCACACACACAACCACACACACTAAAAGAATCGAAAACAGTTTCAGAATTCCTGTTTTATTTTTAAACACAAGACAATAATTGCTTATGCATATTTTTAAGGAAAAATATATGGCTATTGACTTGATCCCCAGCTATTTAACCTTTGTTTGACACATAAAACAAAAGAAATTGGTAAAACCATGGAACACTTACTTACATTTTTGAATGTTACGCTATACGCCCTTTTTGTTGTAACCCTTGTTATAGTAACATGACATAAATAAACTTTAGGTTCATAATAAAAATACAGTTTAAATAATTTGTATAGTGCAAAAATCATTCATCCTTCAGAGGGAGCTGTATAAAGAACTCTGTTCTACACTTTCCAAGCTACTCTCAGCTTGAAGGGAGTCTGCATGGAGATTGCAATTTCTCTTGGTACGCTATGGTATAGATCGGTTCTCAGTAGTTGGCAGCTTACATAACATTCCACAGCCTGCTGACACTGAAGCCTGTAATTTATAGTAAAAAAAAAAAAACACTGTACCCAAGTATCTGATCTTCAGAATTCAGTTCAGCAGATGTGGAGCAAAACATTTCCTATTACAGCTATAAAAATGTATGCACACAGAATCATTTGTTGTATAGGAAGAAAATTCTCATCATTTATAAACTATTTCTAAACTACCAACAACCACACTAAAGTTTCCCCAACAACTAGGTCTTTGGTACTGGTTCTCAGCAAGTGACGACCACAATTACATTTCGTACTTGCATAAAGAGATTTTTCCTTCAGCAGTTCAAACTTGCCAATGATCTGCTGCTTGATACATTCTTTGCATATTACGCACTGTACAATGCAGTAGACAGGGTACAAATGTTGTACTTTTATCATTTGTCTCGTCTTCAGTGGGCAACAGAACATTAGGCAAAATGCACTGCATGAGATGAGTACTGTAGAACATATTCAGAAGAGAGCAGCAAGCAGGTCTTATATACACAAATGTTTTCGATGTGTATTGTCCAATCGTAATCGTTTGATTGCTGTAGCACCATTCTCTGGAATATTCTCTTTGTCTCCCATACTATCCTTGCTTAGCCCATGGCATATGCTTTTCAACTTTAGGTTATTAGAGGTCATCAAATGTTTTTCCAGATGAGGACTATCACCACCATACAAATGTGGTTTAACTTGACGAAGCCATGGATGTGCTAGGCACTCTTCAGCTGTAGCTCTGTTACTGGAAATATATCAAGTCACACTGTGAATATACTGTAATGCGTTTTCACACTAAATAGAAACAATTTGTACAAACAAAAAACCCACACACAATATAAATAAATGGTAGATAGATTGGGTGTGGTATGCAAGGTCAACAGTAACTAGGTCGACAGGGTCTCTAGGTCGACATGGTGTAGGTTGACAGGTCAAGAGGTCAACATGAGGTTTTTTTTTTTTTTTTGGTGTTGTTTTCTCCGTACAGTGACCGGGAACCCCAATTAGTGCACCATGTCCCTTGCATGTCTCGCTTCGACCGCCATGCTTCGGGCAAGATGCCTCGCTCCACTATTGCTGCGCTCGGCACAGGTTATTATTCCCAATCGTAGTCCGCATGGATTGTTAAGTATGAAAAAGGTCAAAAACAAGAAAAATTGTGAAAAACTCATGTCGACATTTGACCCGTCGACCTAGTTACTGTCGACCAATAGTGGTCGACAGAGACTGGATCCCGATAGATTTATAGACAGAGGTGGTAAGAGTTCCATCACAGCTGCTTCATAAACTACTAAGAAAGTGAAAGGGCTGCAGATAAGTGAAAACAGTCATTTTCGCAGACTTTCCATAAGGAAACACAATGTATATATGACTGATAAGCAATCAGCATTGGATTAGACAGAACGTGAAGCAAGTTCCTAGTAAGATAATGTAGCAATTGAACCCTCGTGTGAAGGTGGTACCTGGGCTAAAACTGGCAAGCCATTGCCTTCTATATTGTCTGTGCTGACAAATAACCTGTAAAAACCCATTTTAGATTATAAAAAAAATAATAAGAATTTACTCACCGGTAATTCTATTTCTCGTAGTCCGTAGTGGATGCTGGGAACTCCGTAAGGACCATGGGGAATAGACGGGCTCCGCAGGAGACTGGGCACTCCAAAAGAAAGATTAGGTACTATCTGGTGTGCACTGGCTCCTCCCTCTATGCCCCTCCTCCAGACCCCAATCAGGGAAACTGTGCCCGGAAGAGCTGACACAACAAGGAAAGGATTTGGAATCCAGGGTAAGACTCATACCAGCCACACCAATCACACCGTACAACTCGTGATAACTATACCCAGTTAACAGTATGAACAAAAAACTGAGCCTCATTCAAAAGATGGCTCATAACAATAACCCTTAAGTTAAGCAATAACTATATACATGTATTGCAGAGAGTCCGCACTTGGGACGGGCGCCCAGCATCCACTACGGACTACGAGAAATAGAATTACCGGTGAGTAAATTCTTATTTTCTCTGACGTCCTAGTGGATGCTGGGAACCATGGGGATTATACCAAAGCTCCCAAACGGGCGGGAGAGTGCGGATGACTCTGCAGCACCGAAAGAGCAAACTCAAGGTCCTCCTCAGCCAGGGTATCAAACTTGTAGAATTTTGCAAATGTGTTTGAACCCGACCAAGTAGCAGCTCGGCAAAGCTGTTAAGCCGAGAGCCCTCGGGCAGCCGCCCAAGAAGAGCCCACCTTCCTTGTGGAATGGGCGTTTACTGATTTAGGATGCGGCAGTCCAGCCACAGAATGTGCCAGCTGAATCGTGCTACAGATCCAGCGAGCAATAGTCTGCTTTGAAGCAGGAGCACCCAGCTTGTTGGGTGCATGCAGGATAAATAGCGAGTCAGTTTTTCTGACTCTAGCCGTCCTGGAAACATAAATTTTCAGGGCCCGGACTACGTCCAGCAACTTGGAATCCTCCAAGTCCCGAGTAGCCGCAGGCACCACAATAGGTTGGTTCAAATGAAACGCTGATACCACCTTTGGGAGAAATTGGGGACGAGTCCTCAATTCTGCCCTGTCCATATGAAAAATCAGATATGGGCTTTTACATGACAAAGCCGCCAATTCTGACACGCGCCTAGCTGAAGCCAAGGCCAACAGCATGACCACCTTCCATGTGAGATACTTTAGCTCCACGGTCTTAAGTGGCTCAAACCAGTGTGATTTCAGGAAATCCAACACAACGTTAAGATCCCAAGGTGCCACTGGAGGCACAAAAGGGGGCTGAATATGCAGCACTCCCTTAACAAACGTCTGAACTTCAGGCAGTGAAGCCAGTTCTTTTTGAAAGAAAATAGATAGGGCCGAAATCTGGACCTTTATGGACCCTAATTTTAGGCCCATAGTCACCCCTGACTGTAGGAAGTGCAGAAATCGACCCAGCTGGAATTCCTCTGTTGGGGCCTTCCTGGCCTCACACCAAGCAACATATTTCCGCCATATGCGGTGATAATGTTTTGCTGTCACATCCTTCCTAGCTTTTATCAGCGTAGGAATCACTTCATCTGGAATGCCCTTTTCCGTTAGGATCCGGCGTTCAACCGCCATGCCGTCAAACGCAGCCGCGGTAAGTCTTGGAACAGACAGGGCCCCTGCTGTAGCAGGTCCTGTCGGAGAGGCAGAGGCCATGGGTCCTCTGAGATCATTTCTTGTAGTTCTGGTACCAAGTTCTTCTTGGCCAATCCGGAACGATGAGTATAGTTCTTACTCCTCTCTTTCTTATTATCCTCAGTACCTTGGGTATGAGAGGAAGAGGAGGGAACACATAAACCGACTGGTACACCCACGGTGTCACTAGGGCGTCCACAGCTATCGCCTGAGGGTCCCTTGACCTGGCGCAATATCTTTTTAGCTTTTTGTTGAGGCGGGACGCCATCATGTCCACCTGTGGCCGTTCCCAACGATTTACAATCAGTGTGAAGACTTCTGGATGAAGTCCCCACTCTCCCGGGTGGAGGTCGTGCCTGCTGAGGAAGTCTGCTTCCCAGTTGTCCACTCCCGGAATGAACACTGCTGACAGTGCTAGGACGTGATTCTCCGCCCATCGAAGAATCCTTGTGGCTTCTGCCATCGCCATCCTGCTTCTTGTGCCGCCCTGGCGGTTTACATGGGCGACCGCCGTGATGTTGTCTGACTGAATCAGCACCGTTTGGTTTTGAAGCAGGGGCTCTGCTTGACTCAGGGCGTTGTAAATGGCCCTTAGTTCCAGTATATTTGTGTAGTGAAGTCTCCTGACTTGACCACTGACCTTGGAAGTTCCTTCCCTGAGTGACTGCCCCCCATCCTAGGAGGCTTGCATCCGTGGTCACCAGGACCCAGTCCTGTATGCCGAATCTGCGGCCCTCGAGAAGATGAGCACTCTGCAGCCACCACAGCAGAGACACCCTGGCCCTCGGGGACAGGGTGATCAACCGATGCATCTGAAGATGCGATCCGGACCATTTGTCTAACAGATCCCACTGAAAGATCCTTGCATGGAATCTGCCGAAGGGAATTGCTTCGTAAGAAGCCACCATCTTTCCCAGGACTCGCGTGCAATGATGCACCGACACCTGTTTTGGTTTCAGGAGGTCCCTGACCAGAGATGACAATTCCTGGGCCTTCTCCCCCGGGAGAAACACCTTCTTCTGTTCTGTGTCCAGAATCATGCCCAAGAACAGCAGACGCGTCGCAGGAATCAGCTGCGACTTTGGGATATTCAGAATCCAGCCGTGCTGTTGCAACACTTCCCGAGCTAGTGCTACGCTGACTAACAACTGCTCCTTGGACCACGCCTTTATAAGGAGATCGTCCAAGTATGGGATAATTATAACTCCCTTCTTCCGAAGGAGTATCATCATTTCGGCCATTACCTTAGTAAATACTCTCGGTGCCGTGGACAGACCAAACTGAAACGTCTGGAATTGGTAATGACAGTCCTGTACCACAAACCTGAGGTACTCCTGGTGAGGTGGGTAAATGGGGACATGCAAGTAAGCATCCTTGATGTCCAGTGACACCATAAAATCCCCCTCTTCCAAGCTTGCAATCACCGCCCTGAGCGATTCCATTTTGAACTTGAACTTCCTTATATAAGTGTTCAAGGATTTTAAATTCAGAATGGGTCTCACCGAACAGTCTGGTTTCGGTACCACAAACATTGTGGAATAGTAACCCCATCCCTGTTGAAGGAGGGGAACCTTGATTATCACCTGCTGGAGGTACAGCTTGTGAATAGCCGCCAGTACTACCTCCCTTTCCCTGGGAGCAGCTGGCAAGGCTGATTTGAGGTAACGGCGAGGGGGAGTCGCCTCGAACTCCAGCTTGTATCCCTGAGATACAACTTGTACAGCCCAGAGATCCACCTGTGAGCGAACCCACTGGTTGCTGAAGTTCCGGAGACGCGCCCCCACCGCACCTGGCTCCGCCTGTGGAGCCCCAGCGTCATGCGGTGGATTTAGAGGAAGCAGGGGAGGATTTTTGTTCCTGGGAACTGGCTGCCTGGTGCAGCTTCTTTCCTCTACCCCTGCCTCTGGGCAGAAAGGATGCGCCTCTGACCCGCTTGCCTTTCTGAGGCCGAAAGGACTGTACTTGATAATACGGTGCTTTCTTAGGCTGTGAGGGAACCTGAGGTAAAAAAGTCGACTTCCCAGCTGTTGCTGTGGATACGAGGTCCGAGAGACCGTCCCCAAACAATTCCTCACCTTTATAAGGCAAAACCTCCATGTGCCTTTTAGAATCAGCATCGCCTGTCCACTGCCGAGTCCATAATACTCTCCTGGCAGAAATGGACATTGCGTTAATTCTGGATGCCAGTCGGCAAATGTCCCTTTGTGCATCCCTCATATATAAGACGACGTCCTTTATATGCTCTATGGTTAGCAAAATAGTATCCCTGTCGAGGGAATCAATGTTGTCTGACAGGGTATCAGACCATGCTGCTGCAGCACTACACATCCATGCTGAAGCAATAGCAGGTCTCAGTATAGTACCTGAGTGTGTATATACAGACTTCAGGATAGCCTCCTGCTTTCTATCCGCAGGCTCCTTTAGGGTGGCCGTATCCTGAGACGGCAGTGCCACCTTTTTTGATAAGCGTGTGAGCGCCCTGTCCACCCTAGGGGATGTTTCCCAACGTAACCTGTCCGTTGGCGGGAAAGGGTACGCCATCAGTAACCTCTTAGAAATCACTAGTTTCTTATCAGGGGAACACCACGCTTCTTCACACAATTCATTTAACTCATCAGATGGGGGAAAAGTCACTGGCAGCTTTTTCTCCCCAAACATAATACCCTTTTTGGTGGTAACCGGGTTAATGTCAGAAATGTGCAATACATTTTTCATTGCAGTAATCATGCATCGGATGGCCCTTGTGGACTGTACATTTGTCTCATCCTCATCTACACTGGAGTCAGACTCCGTGTCGACATCTGTGTCTGACATCTGAGCTAGCGGGCGTTTATGAGCCCCTGATGGCCTGGGCAGGCGCGGGCTGAGATGCCGGCTGTCCCAAGGCTGCTGCGTCATCGAACCTTTTATGTAAGGAGTTGACACTGTCGGTTAATACCTTCCACATATCCATCCACTCCGGTGTCGGCCCCGTCGGGGGCGACACCACACTTATTGGCTCCTGCTCCGCCTCCACGTAACCCTCCTCATCAAACATGTCGACACAGCCGTACCGACACACCGCACACACACAGGGAATGCTCTGACTGAGGACAGGACCCCACAAAGGTCCTTTGGGGAGACAGAGAGAGAGTATGCCAGCACACACCACAGCGCTATATAACACAGGGATTTACACTAAAAAGAGTGATTTTTCCCAATAGCTGCTTATAATCACATTTGCGCCTAAATTTATGTGCCCCCCCTCTCTTTTTTACCCTTGTTGTATTGGATACTGCAGGGGAGAGCCTGGGGAGCGTCCTTCCAGCGGAGCTGTGAAGAGAAAATGGCGCTGGTGTGCTGAGGAAGAAGGCCCTGCCCCCTCAGCGGCGTGCTTCTCCCGTGTTTGTATAATGTTAATGGCAGGGGTTTTTGCACATATACAGTTTTATAAACTGTATTATGTGCATTTTGTGCCAAAAGGTATAATAATTGCTGCCCAGGGCGCCCCCCCCAGCGCTCTGCACCCAACAGTGACCGGAGTGTGTGGTGTGCTGTGGGAGCAATGGCGCACAGCTGCAGTGCTGTGCGCTACCTTAATGAAGACAGGAGTCTTCAGCCGCCGTTTTCGTCGTTTCTTCTGTCTTCTGGCTCTGCAAGGGGGACGGCGGCGCGGCTCCGGGAACGGACGATCGAGGTCGGGCCCTGTGTTCGAACCCTCTGGAGCTAATGGTGTCCAGTAGCCTTAGAAGCACAAGCTAGCTGCAAGCAGGTAGGTTTGCTTCTCTCCCCTCAGTCCCTCGTAGCAGTGAGTCTGTTGCCAGCAGATCTCACTGAAAATAAAAAACCTAACAAATACTTTCTTTCTAGCAAGCTCAGGAGAGCCCACTAGGAGCACCCAGCTCTGGCCGGGCACAGATTCTAACTGGGGTCTGGAGGAGGGGCATAGAGGGAGGAGCCAGTGCACACCAGATAGTACCTAATCTTTCTTTTGGAGTGCCCAGTCTCCTGCGGAGCCCGTCTATTCCCCATGGTCCTTACGGAGTTCCCAGCATCCACTAGGACGTCAGAGAAATAGGATTTTAATACCTACCGGTAAATCCTTTTCTCTTAGTCCGTAGAGGATGCTGGGGACTCCGTAAGGACCATGGGGTATAGACGGGATCCGCAGGAGACATGGGCACACTATAAGACTTTGAATGGGTGTGAACTGGCTCCTCCCTCTATGCCCCTCCTCCAGACCTCAGTTAGAAAACTGTGCCCAGGGAGATGGACATTTCGAGGAAAGAATCTATTGTTTAAACACGGTGAGTGTCATACCAGCTCACACCACGAACATACCGCAGAACATGGCATTCAATAGAATACCAGCCAACGGCATGAACAATACACAGCCACATGCTGAGAGAATATGTAACACAACCAGTGTGTCAACACAACCAATAATAAGACACCGCATGCCATGGCTTGCCCAACGTCAGCAACAGCCTGACAGAAAAGAAACACCACAAGAGTGTAACCATAACCAATAACTGCAGACACAGTATGCACTGGGACGGGCGCCCAGCATCCTCTACGGACTAAGAGAAAAGGATTTACCGGTAGGTATTAAAATCCTATTTTCTCATACGTCCTAGAGGATGCTGGGGACTCCGTAAGGACCATGGGGTTTATACCAAAGCTCCAGACCGGGCGGGAGAGTGCGGACGACTCTGCAGCACCGATTGAGCAAACATGAGGTCCCCATCAGCCAGGATATCAAACTTCTATAGCGTAGCCAAAGTGTTTGAACCCGACCAAGTATCCGCTCGGCAAAGTTGAGCCGGCGAGACTCCTCGGGCATCCGCCCAAGAAGAGCCCATCTACCTAGTATAATGGGTCACCACCGACTTCGGTAACGGCCATGCAGCCGTAGAACGAGCACACCGAATCGTATCACAGATCTAGCGTGTAACAGACTGCAGAGACACAGGTGCCCCAATCACGCTGGGGCATACCGGACAAACAGAGCCTCTGTTTCCCCAATCTGAGCCAAATTGGCAACATAAATATTCAAAGTCCTGACTACATCGAGAGGCCTGGAATCAGCCAATGCTTAAGCAACCACAGGCATCAAATAGGCAGGATTCTGCGAAACACCAAAACCACTTTTGGCAGAACTATTATCCGAGTTCTCAATTCCGCTCTATCCACCTGGAAGATCAAACAGGGGCGCCTGTGAGACCCAGCCGCTACTTCCGCCATCCGCCCTGCGGACGCCAAAGCCAAAAGCATGACCACTCTCCAAGAGAGAAATTTTAAAACAACCTTTCATAAAGGTTCCAAACATTTTGACACAAGAAAACGCAACACCACGTCAAGGTCCCACGGTGCCAATGGGGGCACAAATAGAGGTTGGATGTGCAGTACTCCTTCCACGAAGGTCCGAACTTCCGGAAAGGTTGCCAATTCTTTCTCGAAAGAAAATTTATAAAGCCAAAACCGCACTGAAATGGAGCCTAACTTTAGGCCTGCACCCACACCTGCTTGCAAAGAATGGAGAAGAACGACCCAGCTGAAAATTTCCGTAGTAGCCTTCTTGGATTCACACCAAGACACACATTTTCTCCAAACACGGTGGTAAGGCTTTGCCATTACTTCCATTCTAGCCCGAAGAAGTGTGGAAACGACTTCACTGGGAAAATCCTTTCTGGTTAGAATATGGCGTTCAACCGCCACGCCGTCAAACGCAGCCGCGGTAAGTTTCGATACACGCCCGGATCTTGTTGTAACAGTTCCTCACGTAGAGGAAGAGGCCAGGGATCTTCTATGAGTAAATCCTGAAGAACTGGATACCAAGCCCTCCTCGTTTAGACCGGAACAATGAGGATCACCTGAACCTTTGTTCTTCTTACGTTTATCACCTTCAGAAGAGTGAAAACGGAGGGGACACATAGACCAACTGAAAACACCCAAGGTGTCCCGAGGACGTCCACTGCTATAGCTTGAGTGTCCTCTGACCTGTAACAATATCTCTGAGATCTCTCGTTTAGGCGAGACGCCAACATGCCCAATTGAGGCACTCCTCAAAGATTTGTCGCTTCAGTGAAAACTTCTCGATGACGACCGTATTTCTCCCGGATGGAGATCGCGTCTGCAGAGGAATTTATTTCTCTGTCGTTCACATCCGGAACGAAGACTGCTAATATAGCGTTGACCAGTCTTTCCATGGAAAACTTTTTTCGGCATCTGCCATTGCCGCTTTGCTCCTTGTTCTGCCCTAGCGGCTTACTTACACCACTGCTGTCAAGTCGTCCGACAGAATTTAACACGGGAAGATCACAAAGCATATGTTCATTGAAAATAGCTCTTAATTCAAGAAAGCTTATTGCAGACAAGCTTCCCAGCTTGACCCTTTCCTCTGGAAATACTTCCCTTGCACGGACTGCTCCCCAGAGATCTGCAGGCATGGACACCAGGATCTCATCCTGGATTCCGAACCTTCGTCCCTCTAGGAGGTGAGAACTGAGCCGACACCCCAGAAGCGAAAAACCTGGCCATTAGGATTATATTCCGGCGCATGCGCAGGTGAGACCCGGACTCTGGCATTTGACCTGCTCACCGAAAAGGCCTCTTAGGCCGCACCAATCTTCTTCATCAACGGAACATATTGATGGATTGTCACTGCAAATCTGATCCGACTCTGGATCCTCAGACCTCTTTCCACAGGAACACACAGAACTTCAACCGTACCGTATCTACTCCAATACCCACCTCCGACGCCTGCGTCGTTGGGAATAACAGCCTTCACCTGTGTTGAAGAACAGTCAGAGAGAAAACAACGATTTGCACCACTTGTATCTTGACCTCGCCTAAATCAGGAGAGTGTCCCAGTACAGAACAACAATGGCTCTTACAATTGAAAGAATACCATCCCACTGCCATCACTCCGGTGAAATGGCAAAGACAATCCTGGATATCCACCCAGGTAATCTGAATGTGGAGAACAACGCATTTAAACCTCTCAGTTTTTTTTAAATATATAACAGGGACAGCAGGACAATGCCCTGAACCTGACGCACCTCTGGTATGGCGTCGCGTACTACCTCCCCTTCCAGAGGGGAAACGGCAAGATCTATTAGAAAATCAGTGAGGGGAAACATCTCTAACGCCAGAATGTCCCCCTTTGGATTCTATAATTATCTCACATGTCCTAGTCTATTCCCGGACTGACTGAAAAGTAGTAGACGAGTTCCCACCGTAGTGGGCTCCAGCCAGATAGACTCAGCGACATGTGGTGGATGTGGTAGAAACAGAAAACGACATCCGCTTCTGCATACCCAACAAGGCTGCAGAACTCTTACCTTTTCACCTTCCACTGTCTGCACAGAAAAGGAAAAAAAGAACGGTATCGAACCGGTTAAAACGACTGCATCCCACAAAAGAATGCGTCACCAACCATTGTGAAGGAGACTAACTCACGAAGTTAGATTTACCAGCAGTATCCTCCGAGATTGACTGAACTGAGGCATCCCCAAACAGCGGTACACCGTCCCAGGGAAAAACTCCAGTATCTCTCGGAGTCAGCCTCAGCATTCCCCCGGCCACACCTCCTGTATACGTACGGCACCCTGCCGCAATGTTGTAGAGAAGAACCAACATAAGGAACATCCCCTCTCTCTTTAGGGTAATTCTATCGGATGCCTTTCCGAATATAAACACTCCCTCATGTGCACGTAATGCAAATAAGCCCAAAGCATAGAAATAAAATATCACTTAGCTTCCTGTATACGATCCTTTGTGACAGGGCCCCGTGTCGACCAGGAGTCCCGCAGCGGGAAAAGAATAAACATTCGGATTCCTATACAGGATCTGAGACCAACTCGTCACGGCCGACCTAGAGCTTTATCAACAGAGTGACCAGCACATGAGAAGGAGTACTATTACTTCAGCATTCATTATAAATCATAATGTGCAAAAAAATGGAAGTCCATATTATTTGTATATTTTAATACACTTCCATTTTTTTGCACGAGACCTGGAGTGACGCCGTTCTTTCTTGTCTATGACAATTACTTCACGAAGGGCACCCAGGCAACTACAATAGGGAGGACCAGGAGTGCCGGGCACCACAATTAGTATATATATCTATCTATATATATCTATATATCATACATATAAGCGGATTGACTGGAACCTTCGGGTCCCTAGTGACATTGTGTTCTGAATGTGTATGACCATGTACTGAATGCCCCAGTTGTTGATCTACCAGGAAACATTATGGTCGACAGAAAACCTAGTATTCGTCGACAGCAGAGAGTAGTAACCAGGCGAAATAACATTCTTGCGACCCCGAGGGGTCCGAGGGAAGTATACATATGTAATTTTAATATCACTCCCCCTCAAATACTACCATGTCTGTGCTCGAGCTACAGGCCCATGGAACCGTACCATACATATACATATAAATATATATACAAGTATAAGTTAGTTACATCATGTCAATTTACACCCAGTAATAACAGTTGGTGCAGACAGGGTCACCCACATACTACTGTGTCTCCCATACAGTGTTTACTTTTGACAAGCACACCACTATCGACCTGCTGACTCAGCATCTACTGTATCAAGTACCAACAGGCGTCGGCGATGCAGTCAGTGGACCCCATAGGTGTTTGTGACAGAACACTCACGCATGTCGACACAATTGAACTATAGTGGGTATATCTGACAGGGAGCACACAGAATATGCACAACAATGATTACATGCCCATTTCTAAAAGCAAATAGTGTTATATATCCCTCAACATAACACTAAAAGACTGTGCCGCCCCCCTCTCCCCCTCCCCCCTTGTTTGCGCTGTACAAATTTTTTGGCGGGGACAGTGAGAAAATGGCACTGAACACTGTGTGTGAGGGCTAAGCCCCGCCCCTCATCGGCGCGCTTCAGCCCCGTTATACTATCGTTCTATATGCAGGCAGGGGACCGTATATAGTGTAAACACACTATATACCTCCTTAAACAATATACATATTGCTGTCCAGGGCACCCCCCACTGCGCCCTGCACCCAAGTAAAACCGTTGGTGTGTGGGAGCAATGGCGCGCAGCGCGACTGCTGCTGTGTACTGGCGGGGGTATCGTACGCGGTGCCCGGGGCCCGACTATGCTCTTTTGCCAGTCTAAACGAGACCTCAGTAACTGCTGCCCAGGGCGCTCCCCCCCAGCGCCCTGTGAGTGCCGTTGGTGTGTGGGAGCATGGAGCGCAGCGCTACCGCTGTGCTTACCTCCGTTACTGAAGTCTTCTGCCGTCTGACGCCTTCTTTTCTTCTAATACTCACCCGGCTTCTTTCTTCTGGCTTCTGTGAGGGGGGTGACGGTGCGGCTCCGGGAACAAGCAGCTAGGCGAACAAAGTGATCGAACCCTCTGGAGCTAATGGTGTCCAGTAGCCTAAGAAGCAGAGCCCTTGAACTAAGAAGAAGTAGGTCTGACTTCTCTCCCCTCAGTCCCACAATGCAGGGAGCCTGTAGCCAGCATGTCTCCCTGAAAATAAAAAACCTAACAATAAAGTCTTTAGAGAAACTCAGTAGAGCTCCCCTAGTGTGTGTCCAGTCACTCCTGGGCACAAAGTCTAACTGAGGTCTGGAGGAGGGGCATAGAGGGAGGAGCCAGTTCACACCCATTCAAAGTCTTATAGTGTGCCCATGTCTCCTGCGGATCCTGTCTACACCCCATGGTCCTTACGGAGTCCCCAGCATCCTCTAGGACGTATGAGAAATTATTTTAAGGGATCAAAATGTCTGTTGACTAATTGTAGATGCCATATTACTTTTCTTATGATTTCAGCATTGTAGACCTAGTACATCACATTTATGCACGGTTAATTTGTAATGTTAAAACTCTGCATGTTTCTTAACCAAATATTGAAATCAGTGACGTGCGGTGAGGTAAACGACTATGGAGGCACTGGCTAGTATCAGAGCGGATTTACACATAATATGAGCCCAAGGGTTAATGTGGGCATTATACAAAGATGCAGTAGTATACACTGCTGGAAGTGTGGTGAGTTTTGATCAGAGATGTGCAGACAAGGTAGGCAGATGAGGTAGTGCCTCATCTGTCATAGGGCCTAATTCAGACCTGATTGCTCGCTAGCAGTTTCTTGCAGCGCTGCGATCAGATAGTCGCCGCCTACAGGGGAGTGTATTTTAGCTGTGCAAGTGTGTGAACGCATGTGCAGCCGAGCAGCACAAATAAACTTTCTGAGTTGCCAAGGACTTACTCAGCTGCTGCGATCACTAGAGCCTGTCCGGGGCCGGAATTGACGTCAGACACCCGGCCCTGTAAACGTTTGGACACGCCTGCGTTTTTCAAACCACTCCCTGAAAACGGTCAGTTGACACCCATAAACGCCTTCTTCCTGTCAATCTCCTTGCGATCGGCTGTGCGAATGGATTCTTCATAAAACCCATCGCACAGCAACAATCCGCTTTGTACCTGTGCGACGCGCCGGTGCATACGCAGTTCTGACTTACCCCCATAGTCCAGTATACATATCCAGAGTTTTGACTATTAAAATGATTATAATAATACAAATAAGATATTTCTAATTTCTTTGTAATTTTATAGTTAAAACTGGAGTATACTGGAGTATGACAGGAGAGGCCTGCTTCACCTGACCACACGTCAGTGCTTGAAATGTGAAAAACATCTGATGCCCAGCTACTCACAAATGCCAAAATACTTACACTGGATTCTTCACAAGTATAGACTTCATAAAGTCCACAGCATCTTGTGATACTGAAGCAAAGGTTTCTCCTGAGTAATCCACTTTAAGCTGTGAAATATTCAAGTATGTCTCTTGGTTATCTACACCAGCAAATGGTGACACACCAGTAAGAAGCATGTAACAGATTACACCGATACTCCTGGAACAATAAAAAATAAAGCGATTTCTCAGGTGCAATTAAGTCTGGACAGGCTATGGTGGCATGACGTTTGGTACTATGTCCTAGTGGTAATTACTACAATACATGTTCTTATTATCAACTATGCTGCTATAACTTGCTAAAGGAGGTATTCAATTAGGTGCAGTTTTGTTTTTTTGTTTTTAAATGGCACTAATTCGACACAGGGTATTCAATTGCGGGTGTTTTCGCCCGTTTTTTAATCCATTTTCGCTCATGCCATTTCACTTTCTTTTGTTGAATCGGCATGGGTGAAAATTGCACCAAAAACGGCGAAAACGCCTGCAAATTCGCCAAAACACATGCATCAGCGGCAAATTCTCCGATACACATGGTTTTCGCCAGTGACGGATTTTTTGACTGGTCGAAAAAACGGCATGGGCATTGAATAGGTCAAATGTAAATTCGACCTAAAAACAAGCGAAAAGTGCGTTTTTTTTGACTGGTCGAAAAAAACTGCACTAATGGACTACCCCCCTAAATCTACCTGCTGATTTGCACTTTTTTGAAAATGTACTTTACTAATGAAAGACCTTAATATTATGGACTAAGTCACTCTAGTCAATAGAGGTCTGTTTCATTGGATGTGCTGGCTCTTGTTTATTCTGTAATTAACAATATATGTGCCTAGCACTCAGTCTCTAAAATGCATATACAGTGTGTGCAGATGGTCTCTAGTGAAATAGGATTTTGGTTACCTACCGGTAAATCATTTTCTCATAGTCCGTAGAGGATGCTGGGGTCCACATTAGTACCATGGGGTATAGACGGGTCCACCAGGAGCCATTGGCACTTTAAGAGTTTAAGAGAGTGGGCTGGCTCCTCCCTCTATGCCCTCCTACCAGACTCAGTTTAGAAAATGTGCCCGGAGGAGCCGGTCACAGCTAGGGTAGCTCCATAGGAGTTTCTCTGGTTTTATTATTTTATTAGAGCTATACAGGGAGAAACTGTGCCCGAGGAGACGAACATCTTCGAGAGAAGGATTTAACACAGATAGTGGCGAGATTCATACTAGCTCACACATACAAGGCATATCAAGCTAACGTAGCTTAAAAACTCAGCAACCGCTGAAACATTACTTACCAAGTAACAATGCAGTACTCAACTAAAATGAAGAAGTTGTACTGAACCAAATAACAATAGCAGGAAAACGAAGCGCTGGGCGGGCGGGCGCCCAGCATCCTCTACGGACTACGAGAAAAGGATTTACTGGTAGGTAACCAAAATCCTATTTTCTCTTAGGTCCTAGAGGATGCTTGGGTCCACATTAGTACCATGGGGATATACCAAAGCTTCCAGAACAGGAGGGAGAGCGCGGAGGCTCCTGCAGAACTGATTGGCCCCTGATGATCTGAAGTTCAGTCAAAGTATCGAACTTGTAGAACTTAGCAAACGTGTTCAACCCAGACCAAGTTGCTGCTCGGCAAAGTTGTAACGCCGAGACACCCCGGGCAGCCGCCCAGGAAGACCCCACCTTACGAATAGAGTGGGCCTTGACAGACGTGGGACATGGCAAGCCTGTCGTAGAATATGCATGCTGGAGGGGGCGTGGCTTGGCCGGCATCAGGGAAAGCTGGGAATACGTGGAGCTCCAGCTTGGCCATCCCTATTAAAGTGCCTGGGCCCACGATATTTAGTGCCAACCGACTGCACTGGACCTATCTGAGCCTGCCAATCGACCTGGTGCCGGGAGGTGAGAGCTGCGGAGTCGGGGGGGCCCTGTGTTGCCCCCTGCGGATTGCGGCCTACCTCCAGTGCTGAGGCCGGGACCTCGATTTGGAGTGCGAGCCGCCGGAGGGAACACCTTGCTGGATCCGGAGCGCTCAGCCCGCTCGGCGGATTTGCTCCCCCGCTCTAGGAGCACGCCCCACCGCTGGACGCTCTGCAGGATACACTGAGGCCCCAGCTAGAGACCACGGACTGCCGGAGACGCCAGAGGTAAGGGCCGCGGCTGGCGGTGGCGGCGGCCATCTTGTGGTTGGCGCCGCTGACTACTCGGCCGTAGCGGCTGCTGCAGGGGACCTCCTGTGGGGCCAATAACCCAGGCTCCAACCCCCAATACCCCCACTGACCCGGCCCTTGCATTTGGGAGACAGAGGGAGAGACAGTGGGCTGCTGCAGCCTTGGGGACCAGCCGGCGGCCATCTTGGGACTGGCAGCACCACTGCAACTCATAAGCAGTGACATTATATAGTGCCTCACAGGCTCCTGTCACCCCTATTCTAGCCAGCTCACTGCTCCCACTCCACACGCATGCTCCCTGCCCCCTCGGGCCCCTGTGATGTGACACCTGAAACGTGGAGGGCATACTGGCAGTCATCCGTGCCATTCCTGTGCCCGGCCCCCACTGTGTCACTCAGCTGCTATCGCTTTGCCGTAGAGGACCCGGAATATCTCTCAACCCATGGCCCTGCGGCCGGTCTGTTTCTTTTTTGCAAGTTTACTCCTATACTGATGGCCGGCTAGCCACCTAGACTCTGGGGTTGCGTGCCGGTGCTGACCCCGACGGGAGGATGCTCTAATCACACAACGTCACTTCTGATGTTCTACTGACGTACCCAAGGTGCCACATGGTGAGAGGAAAGAAAGGATCGCAAGGGAGAGGAAAGAGGCCACATACACTCACCCCGACGCGTGCAATGGATACCCCGACCTCGGTAGATATGCAGCAATTTTTTCTCCCCCAGGGCTCCGCCCCTACGGTGGCTGCCTCCCTACCCTCGACCCCACGTTTCTCGCCTGACTCGGACTCGGCTTCCCAGGTGGGATCACAGACGGCAGCCCCACACGCCACGACGGACCCGGGAAGTCTCGCCCAGATTCTGACCCTGCTGCAGGCCCTACCAACTAAGCAGGACTTTGAGCACTTGGAAGGAAGAGTCCGGGAAACGGTACGCTCAGAGATCGCTGCGGTTCAGGTAGAAATAACACACATCGGCTCCCGCCTGTCTACGCTCGAAGGCTTCTCCTCAGACACAGCAGCTGCACATAACGCCCTCAGGGCCACCGTTATCAAACAGGCGTCCTGCCTTCAACAGCTCCAAGACCGTGTAGAAGATTTGGATAACCGCGGAAGGAGAAATAACCTGAGGGTCAGGGGAGTTTCGGAGGATATTGCCCCTGCCTGCCTCACTGACTTCCTCACGACGGTTTTCAATGAAATTTTGGGCCGTGATCCCGCTTCCATAATCGAATTCGACAGGGCCCACCGAGCTTTGAGACCCAGGGGCGCACCGTCTGATCGCCCTCGCGACATTATCTGTCGTCTTCATTACTACACGGAAAAAGAAGAGATCCTTCGCAAAACCCGCCGCATGGACGTGATAGAGATTGCCTCTCATAAACTCCAGATCTTCCAGGACCTATCGTGGACGACCCTTCAGAAGTGCAGAGCCTTACACCCGCTCACTACAGAACTTCGGAAGCTGGGCATCAAATATCGATGGAGCTTCCCTTTTGGCCTACAGACCTCGCACAATGGGACTCTATATACCTTTAAGGACCCCTCCGATTTGCCCCTTTTCTGCCAAGCGCTGGGAATACCACAGGTCTCTCTTCCAGAATGGCAGGAGCCTCTGACCGACGGCGCCCCACCTGAACTCACCCACCCTGACAACGACTGGCACCTGGTCCACCGCAACCCGAGACCCCCCAGGGAGCTGCGTTCCTCCACGCAATCGGCAAAGAGGTGAAAATCGCAGCCTGGTTCGGGACTTTCACTGGAGCAATTTCGGGTGATCCTTCCTTAGCTTAAAGGAATTATCGCTGACTCGGGGGATCTCCATGCCGTGCGGCACACTCTCCCAGTTGGGAGGTGGTCGGGGTACCGAGAACGTACTCGACTTAACGAATGTCCACCAGACCTGCACGGGTCGGAGTCACCTGTTCCTGGTTAAAATCCATTTATTTTCAGTAGTTGTTTCTTCTTAGTTGTGTGATCAAACTGTTCAGATGTATTATTGATTGTGATGTTATATTCCCTGTTGGGGCTGGGGCTGGCACTGACCCCCCAGTTCGCCCCTACACCGCCCGAGTATTCTTGGTCTCCGACGCGAATAGCGCGTCCGAGCTCCCAGGAGGCGGTAGAGTTGCCATTTAATCAGTTTATTTTTTCAGCTGATATCTGCATATGTTAGGTCTGTCGACCTATCTTCTCTATGTTCTCTTTGTTTCTGTTTCTTTTTCTACCTCTCCTCCCCCTACTATGTATCTCTCCACTGTGCGAGAAGTCGTGTCTTCTGGGTCGGACTAAGCATTCCATATATGTTCCCAGACGATGGCGGTAGATCCTAAACTGACACATATAAAATTGGTTTCTCTTAACGTGAAGGGCCTCAATGTCCCGGAGAAACGCTCGAGGCTGCTTAGGGACCTCTTTGCATTCAGAGCTGATGTGGCGTTTTTACAGGAAACCCACTTCAAAGTGGGAGTGGCCCCGGGTCTCAAAGACCGTAACTACCCACATTCTTTCTACAACAACAACAACAGCAAGAGTAAATCTCTAGGAGTAGCTATTTTGCTATCTAAACGTTTGCCTTTTCAAGATATAACGTCCGAATCCTTGGGGGAGGGCAGGATACTCCTAGTGAAATGTACACTGTTCGATCAGCCATATACATTTATCAACCTATACGCTCCCAACCAATCACAACCTAGATTCTTGGCGAAGGCTCTGAATCGTGTAGCCCCCTTAATAGCGGGTATTCCAGTTATTGTAGGCGATCTTAATTGGACCCTCCAACCAGAGGTGGACATCTCTGGGGCGCCGGCGAGGCCCTCCCTAGCATCGCACCGTGGGGTGCGGCGGTCCCTCCACGACCACCAGCTGATCGACACCTGGCGGCTTCAACACCCCGGGGACAGGGACTATACGTTCTACTCCAGACCCCACGACATTTACTCCAGACTAGACTATTTCCTCCTACCTCACAGATTCCTACATTTAGTTAGGGAAACAGCTATTGGACTAATCACTTGGTCGGACCACGCTCCTGTCTACCTGACCCTGGAGACATCCCATCCACACTCCAAGCAATGTACCTGGCGGTTGAATGAACAACTTCTGATGGATAAGAGGTTCCAACCCCAGCTGCTTGAGACTTTGGAGAACTATTTCCTAGATAATGAGACGCCAGATGTCTCCCGGGTCACGGTGTGGGAAGCCCACAAGTGTGTTCTACGAGGAAAGCTCATACAGCTAGGCTCCATGCTGAAAAAAGAGAGACTCGGGGAAAAGACTACCTTACTCCAGCGACTTAAGGACTTAGAGACATCACACAAAACGAACCCCTCCCCATCGGTACTGACCGCCCTGACTGAGACAAGATCTGCTCTCAACAAACTGTTGTTCGCGGACATTAAGAGGGACTACAGGCTCTGTAGAAACCGCTTCTATCAATGGGGCAACAGACCGGGGAAGCTATTGGCTAGGGCGCTCCGCGCGCAGAGGGCCACGCTATTTATACAATCGGTACAGGATGCGGCGGGGACTCGCCGCACCCTTACAAAGGACATCGCCGAAACCTTCCACGCTTACTACTCCAAATTATATAATCTTCGGACGCTAGGAACCCCGACATCCCTGTCGACAACTCGAGACCTGGTGGAGGGATACCTTGGTGACGCAGGACTCCCTAAAATATCAGCGGATGAAAGTGCCTGGCTAGACTCCCCCTTTACCCTCCCGGAATTGGAACAAGCCCTTAAGGAAGCTCCTTCCGGAAAGAGCCCAGGCCCAGATGGCTATACAGTTTCTTATTACAAACTCTTTAAGAGCGCTCTCCTGCCCAAAATGCTACTGGCATTCAATGAGATATCTGACGACCGAGGTTTCTCCCCTCAATCATTAGAGGCATTCATTACAGTTATACCAAAGGAAGGGAAAGACCCGGCACAATGCGCTAGTTACCGACCCATATCCCTCCTCAACACAGACGTCAAGCTGTTTGCTAAACTTATAGCAAACAGATTGAAGCTGCTACTCCCCAATATTGTGCATTCGGATCAGGTGGGTTTCATACCAGGAAGAGAGGCCCGCGATAACACCACCAAGATCATTGATTTGATACACTTGGCCTCGAGCAAAAGTGAACCGGTGGTGGTGCTTTCTACCGATGCCGAGAAGGCTTTTGACAGAGTAGATTGGACGTTCATGGAGGGGGTCCTGCGTCACCTGGGGTTGGGACCGATCAGTTTAGGGCGCATTTTAGCACTTTATAACTCCCCCTCTGCAAGGATTAAAATTAATGGAGACTTGTCCCGCCCGGTTCCGATAAGGAATGGCACTAGACAAGGATGCCCCCTCTCGCCACTAATTTTTGTCCTCTGTATGGAGGCCTTGGCGGGAGCCATTAGATTAAATCCAAACATCTCGGGACTCACGGCTGGGGGTAGAGAATTCAAACTCGCACTGTTCGCAGATGACCTGTTAGCTATCCTGTCGAACCCGGTGGTGTCCGTCCCCAACCTGATGACCGAGCTAGATAGGTACGGTTCTATGTCAAACTTCAAGATTAATCTCTCCAAGTCAGTGGCAGTGAATGTGTCACTGGCCTCCCAAGCTCTTGATAATCTTAAACAATCCTTCCCCTTCCACTGGCATCCCTCTAGCTTCAAATACTTGGGGATCACACTTCATAAAGACTTATCACGCCTTTTTGACGAAAATTTAAAAAAACTACTGACCTCACTCCGTTCTGAGTTCCGGGATTGGGGCAACAAAAGACTGTCCTGGTTGGGGAGGCTTAGTGTCATCAAAATGAATGCTCTGCCGAGGGTCCTTTATCTCCTCCAGGCGCTCCCGATATCCATTCCCAAAGCATGGTTCAGAGACTTACATAATTCGGTGAGGGACTTCGTCTGGGGAGATAAACGACCTCGTTTCCGGCACGACATCCTTTTTCGCCCTAAACACAAGGGGGGTCTTCAGTTGCCGCACTTTACTCTGTACTATGAGGCCATTATTCTCCACCGAATCATGGAATGGTCGCGCCCACATGACATAAAACAGTGGGTTCATATCGAGGGAACGGTGATGCCTGCCCCCATTGCATACTACCCCTGGCACTCAAGGCTGCCACGTGTGGATCACCCTACTATTGGCCCTACACTTACACGCTGGGGAAGACTTAGGGTACTACCACACATATCTTCTAAATATTCCCCTCTGACTCCATTGTTCAACAACCCAGATTTCCCACCGGCTGCCTCAGGCCTGGGATTCGACTCTTGGAAAAGGGCGGGGGTGACACGTGTCGGCGGGCTGGTGGAACGTGGAGAGATGGTCCCTTTCCCCTTACTGCAATCCAAGTGGAACCTATCGCCTCGGTCCTTGAGACGCACTTTAAAGTCCTGTCTCGCTGGTATAGGTGCCCCCAAACATTAGCTAAAATGTTTCCCAATGTAACAGATGCGTGTTGGAGATGTAGCAATCATCCGGGCTCCCCGATGCACATCTGGTGGAGCTGCCCCGAGCTTCGTCCCTTCTGGGATAAGGTTATAGCAATTTCAAAATTGATAGTGGATCCGGGGGTTCCTTCGGAGCCTACTTTCTGGCTTCTCAACTGTACTTCATGGCCCCTGTCAACATATAAAAAATCTATATTAAAATTTCTCAATAGCGCAGCCAAAGCGGTCATTCCGGTTCACTGGCGATCGACTACTCCTCCTACCGTGAAGGAGTGGATCGCCAGAGTAGATTGGTATATGACTATGGAGGAATTGCGGGTGACACCGGAGACGAACCAGAGATTCACGACTACTTGGTCCCCTTGTCTCGAATTTAAGGCCTCACAAGCTTACTCGACATTGCTGTAGCGACCTAGACCATTTACTTTGATCCCCTACCCGGGCTCCCCCGCTGTCCTCCTGGGAACGATTGGAGCTAGAAACGTATACCTCAGACCCCCGACCAGACTAGACACAGAAGATTCGCTGTGTCCTCCCCTCCCCCCTTCTTCCCCCCGTCTTCTCAGACTCTCTAACCCCCCCCCCCCCCCCTTTTTTTCTTTTTTCCTTTTTCTTTTCTCTTCTTCCTTTCCACTCTGTACTCTTCTGTAAAGTTTTCTGGAACTGTTTTAAAAAATTGGAAATGCTTTATTGAGGCAGCAAGCATCTAGAACGGCCTGAAGCGACTTTAAATTTCAGATAAGGCCCTAGCTGGGGTGTTCCCCAACAGCAGGCCATGTTAAGTTCATAAACAGTCATTGCTTATATCAATTGGATTTATTGACATTTGAATTGTATATGCTGTCTTCTATTACTCGCTGTAATATGTTCTTACCCTTAACCAATAAACATTTATTGAAAAAAAAAAAAAAGAATATGCATGCTGGATAGTGAACCTGATCCAGCGAGAGATCGTCTGCTTAGAACCAGGACACTCAATTTTCTTGGGATCATACAGGACAAACGGAGAGTCCGATTTCCTGTGAAGAGCAGTCCTCTTCACATATATTTTCAGAGCCCTTACAAATTCCAAGGACTTTGAAGAAATTGAGGAGTCAGTAGCCACTGGTTGATATGAAATGCAGACACAACCTTCGGAAGAAACTGCTGACGTGTCCGGAGTTCAGCTCTATCTTCGTGGAAGATCAAGTATGGGATTTTACAGGACAAAGCCCCCAACTCCGACACAAGTCTAGCAGAAGCTAAAGCCAACAAAGTGACAGCTTTCCACATAAGAAAATTTACTTCAACTTCCTGTAGAGGCTCGAACCAGTCCGATTGGAGGAACTGCAACACCACGTTAAGGTCCCAAGGTGCCGTAGGCGGTATAAAGGGAGGTTGGATGTGCAGAACTCCCTTCAAAAAGGTCTGAACCTCAGGGAGGGCAGCCAATTGTTTTTGGAAGAAAACAGGGCCGAAATCTGGACCTTCACAGATCCCAACTTAAGGCCCATATCCACACCAGCTTGTAAGAAGAGGAAAAAACGTCCCAGTTGAAACTCCACCGCAGGAAATTTCTTGGACTCGCACCAAGATACATATTTTTTCCAAATTTGATGGTAATGTTTAGACGTTATTCCTTTCCTAGCCTGTATTAGGGTAGGAATAACCTTGTTCAGAATGCCCTTCCAAGCTAGTATCAAGCGTTCAACCTCAATGCTGTCAAACGTAGCCGCGGTAAGTCTTGATAGGCGAACGGCCCCTGCTGTAGCAGATCTTCCCGAAGAGGAAGAGGCCTTGGCTCTTCTTGCAGTAGATCCAGAAGATCCGCGTACCAAGCCTTTCTTGGCCAGTCTGGAGCATTGAGGATCGCTTGAACCTTTGTTCTCCTTATGAGCTTTAGAACTCTTGGGATGAGTGGAAGTGGAGGAAACACATACACGACTGGAACACCCACGGAGTCACTAGGGCGTCTACCGCCACTACTTGCGGGTCCCTCGACCTGGAACAATACCGCCAAAGCTTCTTGTTGAGACAAGAGGCCATCATGTCGATCTGGGGTATGCAACAAAGATCTGTTACCTCCTTGAACACTTCCGGGTGCAGAGCCCACTCCCCTGGATGGAGTTCGTGTCTACTGAGGAAGTCCGCTTCCCAGTTGTCTACTCCCGGAATGAAGATTGCTGACAGCGCCAACGCGTGCTTTTCTGCCCAGAGGATGATTCTCGTTACCTCTGCCATCGCAGCTCTGCTCTTCGTTTCGCCCTGTCGGTTTATGTAAGCCACTGTTGTCACATTGTCCGACTGCACTTGAATGGCCCGATTTCTCAGAAGATGGGCCCCTTGGAGGAGACAGTTGTAGACAGCTCTTAGTTCCAGAATGTTTATTGGTAGGCCGGCTTCCAGACTTGACCAACTTCCTTGGAAGGTTTCCCCTTGAGTGACTGCGCCCCAGAGACTTGCATCCGTGGTTATAAGGATCCAGTCCTGAATCCTGAACCTGCAGCCCTCGTAAAGGTGAGATAATTGCAGCCACCGGAGGAGTGAAATCCTGGCCTTTGGCCTGGTGCATGTGTAGATGGGATCCCGACCACTTGTCTAGGAGATCCAGCTGGAAGGACAGAGCGTGAAACCTCCCGTACTGCAGAGCCTTGTACGAGGCCACCATCTTCCCCAGAAGGCGAATGCACTGATGAATTGACACCCGGGGTGGCTTCAAGACATCCCGGACCATCGTTTGAATCACCAATGCCTTTTCCGCTGGGAGAAACACCCGATGCACTTCTGTGTTGAGGATCATTCCCAGAAAGGACAATCTTCTGGTTGGTACCAAACTGACTTTGGAAGATTCAGGATCCAACCATGTTTTCTGAGAAGCTGAGTCGTGAGTGTTATGGACCGTAACCGCTTCTCCTTGGACGATACCTTTATCAGCAGATCGTCCAGATACGGAATTATGTTCACCCCCTGTCTGCGGAGGAGAGTCATCATTTCCGCCATCATCTTGGTGAACACCCTCGGTGCTGTGGAGAGACCGAATGGGAGGGCCTGGAACTGAAAGTGACAGTCCAACAGTGCAAATCGCAGATAAGCCTGATGCAGCAGCGAAATCGGAATGTGGCGGTACGCATCCGTGATATCCAGGGATACTAGGAATTCGCCCTCCTCCAGACCTGATATCACCGCCCTTAGGGACTCCATTTTGAACTTGAACTCCATCAGAAAGGGGTTTAGTGATTTTAAGTTCAGAATGGGCCTGACTGAACCATCCGGTTCGAAAAGGTTCGAATACTAACCTTTGTTCTGCATGTGGGGTGGTACTGGCACAATGACCTGTGCCTCCACCAACTTCTGGACGGCTTCTTGCAGGACAGTCCTGTCTGCCAGCAGAGCTGGCAAGCCTGATCTGAAAAATCGGTGAGGAGGGAAATTTTGAAATTCCAGCCTGTACCCCTGGGACACAATATCTTGCACCCGGGGGCCAGGCTGGAGTACACCCAGACGTGACTGAAATGCCTGAGTCTTGCTCCCACCGGCCCCACCTCCGGGGCGTGCAGTCCACCGTCATGCGGAGGACTTTGGTGTACCTGAAGCAGGTTTCTGTTCCTGGGAACCTGCAGCCACAAGTTTCTTTTTGGCCGACCTCTCCGAAAGAAGGTGTTGGATGGTTTTGCCTTTCTGGGCTTGTTAGACCAAAAGGACTGTGGTGTAACTGAAGAAAAGGGTTTCTTCGGAGCAGGTGTAGCTGACGGAAGGAAGGGTGACTTACCAGCCGTAGAGATCCACGCATCTAACGCTTCCCCATAGAGAGCCTGACCTGTGTAGGGTAGGGTCTCCACACTTCTCCTGGATTCCGCGTCGGCAGACCACTGGGGCAACCACAGCCCTCGACAAGCCGATACTGACATGGAGGAAATCCCCGCAGCCATGGAACCCAGGTCCTTCATGGATTCTACCAGAAATCCTGCCGAATCCTGAATGTTACGTAAAAGCAATTTAACATCACATTTCTCCATAGTATCCAAATCCTCAAGTAACGTGTCTGACCACTTTACTATAGCTTTGGAAATCCAAGCACTGGCAATAGTGGGACCTAGTATTTCCCCAGAAGCCGTGTACATGGATTTGAGCGTATTCTCAATTTTACGATCAGCCGGCTCGTTCAAGGCGGTAGATCCTGGAACAGGTAAAACCACCTTTTTTGAGAGTCTGGATAATGACGCGTCAACAATAGGCGTGTTTTCCCATTTTTTTTCTATCCTCTACCAGGAAAGGAAACTCTACCAGAACCCTTTCGGGTATCTGGAATTTCTTATCCGGGTTTTCCCAAGCCTTTTCAAATATAGCATTTAATTCCTTTGACACAGGGAAGGCTAGCGACCTGCTCGGGTGTTGTATCAGCAATATTTAACACATCCCTAATAGCCTTTATCATCAACTGCACCCCTTTTGCAAGGGATGCAGCCCCCCGCAACACATCCCCGTCACCGTCTGTAGTATCAAAATCAGTATCATCCTGCATAGTCTGTGCAAGAGCACGTTTATGTGAATATACAGCGGGGAGCCCTGATGCACCAGAACTGGGCCAGACTGCCATAGAGTTCTGTAAAACCTGAGTTGCAGATTCATTCTGTGCAACCCTGTTAGAAATCATAGATTTGATAGAGGATAACCACTCAGGCTCCCTTGCTGGTATCTGTGCTAAACCAGTGCAATCCTGATTACATGGAATGGGATCATCCTGAGAGGACATATCCTCTGCAGCATATGACACAGAGTCCCTGGACATTGCTTAATGGAGACCACAGACACTCCACACACACAGGGGAGTACAGACAGAGTTTTCCCCCCAAGAATGGCAAGAGAGACACAGAGATTGGAACCATCCCCCACACAGCGCTATTAATATAAAGGGAGACACCTTATCTGTGCTGACTGTGCACCTTAATAGGTTACACAGTCGTTTTGCAGCCTCCCTTCCCCTTCTACAACCCCCTGGTAGCGTGATAGATAGCTGGAGTTGCTGTGGAGGGACTTGCTCTTCACTGTCAGCGCTGTGCAGGCAGGAAAATGGCACTGAAACGCTGCTGGGTCTGCTCTGAGAGACTCCGCCCCCAAAATGGCGCTGTGTTCCCGCTCTTCACAGCATTATACTGGCCTGAGGATTGATGCTGGCCGAGATACAGGGACCCTGACAGGCTGTGTGACCAGTGTAGGGCATAGGCGCTGGCTCAGGGCGCCCCTCACAGCGCCGCACTATGTACTGCTGAGCCTCCGGAGTGCAGTTAATACTGCGCTCCTACCCTGATGCCACCATCTTCACACTGGCCCCTCCGCTTGCTAGGGAGGTCGATGACTCACTCGCCACAATCTTCAGCTCTGCAAGGGGGTGGCGGCATGCTGCTGGGGTGAGTGATCCCCTGCGGCGGGTAATGATCTATCCCCTCTGGAGCTTAGTGTCCAGTCAGCGGAGACAGTGGCTTAGACCCCGCAGGGCGGACACTGCTCCCCCCTTCAGTCCCTCGCTGCAGGGAGGCTGTTGCCAGCAGCCTCCCTGTAAAATAATAAACGCTAAAACTTTACTAAGGAAACTAGAGAGCTTCCCTAGCGGTGACCGGCTCCTCCGGGCACATTTTATAAACTGAGTCTGGTAGGATGGGTATAGAGGGAGGAGCCAGCCCACACTCTCAAACTGCCAATGGCCCCTGGTGGACCTGTCTATACCCCATGGTACTAATGTGGACCCCAGCATCCTCTAGGACATAAGAGAAAAATCAGGATTTTGGTACTTACCGATAAATCCCTTTCTCCGATTCCACAGGGGCCACTGGAGCGTAGTTACAATGGGGAAATAGTAGGCAGTAATTGGGAGCTGGCACTTTAAAATTCTCACACTGTGGCTAGCTCCTTCCCTACTATCTCCCCTCCAAGCCAGTCTACGTAAAACTGTGCCCGAGGAGAGCTGTAATAAACAAACCGTAAGGTAGAGGAGGTTAATGACGCCCTGTAACCCAGGATAAACACAAACCCAACCTGGAACAGAACCTAACAAACAACCGTCTAGCCCGAACTCAACAAGCAGTCATATGGTGATCTGCAAACCGTTAAGCAAAAAACAAGGAGGAACAGCGCTGGGCGGGCGTCCAGTGGCCCCTGTGGAATCGGAGAAAGGGATTTATCGGTAAGTACCAAAATCCTGATTTCTCCTTCATCCACTAGGGGCCACTGGAGCGTAGTTACAATGGGGACGTCCCAGAGCTCCCAAAACGGGTGGGAGAGCGCTGAGAGTCCTGTAAAACCGCTCGGCCAAAGTGAGATGCAGAGGCCGCAAAAGTGTCAAACTTGTAGAATTTGACAAAACGAATGTCGGTCTGACCAAGTAGCCGCGCGACAAAGTATTCATGGAGACCCCACCGGCAGCTGCCCACGAAGGTCCCACCACGCACGTAAAGTGCGCTGAAATGGAAAACGGAGGCTCCCGAGCAACCGCCAAGAAGACTGTATCCAACAGCCCAGCATATGCTGGGACCCTGGCTATTTAGTACGGGAGCATCGTACAGAATAAAGAAGAAAAAACCCTTCGTCGAATAGCCTAAGACCTCTGTAGAGAAAGTCAGCGAGCCCTGACAACAGTCAAAGAGGACTGAAAAACACTAGTGTCAGATTTATATGAAAAACGGACATGCCCTTTGGGAGAAACGACCGCTGAGGCCGAAGCTCAGCCGGGGGAGTTGCTAATAGAGTACTCCCTGAAAGAGAGCCCGAACTTACGGGCGCCAGGCTAATTTCTTTTGGAAGAAAACCGAAAAAGGCAGGGACCGAAAATTCAGGTCAATGTGGTTTGAAGCGCAGCGGAGCAAAACCTCCCAGAGAAACCAAAGATTACGGCTGAATGGTAACTGAAAGAAGGGGAAAACCCCCTTTTATCCTTATTATGTCCCATACAGCTTTCCAAAAGTGGCAAAAGCGAGAAGAGGTAACAGACTTCTGAAATCGGGGCCTAGTAGGCCTAACCGAACTAGGGAACTCCTCCCTTCTGAGGGCTGTGAACAATCACACGGTTAAATGAAACCAGTGTAAGATTGAACAAAGAAAAGGACCCTGTTGAAGTAGACAGTCCAGTCGAGGTAGGAGCCAAGGCTCCTCTACCGACAACAGGTGTAGCCGTATCTTCAAGTCATGGGTGGCCCAACCAGAGCCACCGAGAGGACTAGCACGCATATTCTCCTCCTGTGTTACCGAAAGTGAGGTAGAAATAGAAAAGGAGGCAGGATAGAATAACCAGAAACTCCCAGGAGCCCTGAGGGCATCCTCGGCTACTGCCACCAGAGCTCACGTCGGTGAGTAGTAAAGGGTTAAAGAGTCAGTCAGAACGCCCTGAGGTCGATTCGAAATCTCCGCCCACAGCAGACCAGCTGACAAAACTCCGGGGAATGTTCCCTCACCCAGGAGTCTGACCTGGTGGCCTGATCTGGAAAGAAGATTGTTGTCCCCCGCTCAGAGGGGAATGTAGGCGACCACTCATTGCGTCGCAGCTTGACTGAAGAAATAGAGTACCTGGTACCGAGGAAGGAAAAATCCTCCGACGGACCCTGTTGAGAAAACGTTTATGAGGAGCATAAATCGGATCTTCAGAAGCCACATAATGTACAGAGTGGGATAGTAGCAGTAGATTGTCCCATTAGGGAACCAACGTCAACCCCTTGAAAAAGAGTTATTCTGTGATCTTCCTGAACCCTGTGGGAGCGGAAGAGAGACCGAAAGAAAAGGACTTACAGTGAAAATGAGAATCCTGTAATGCGACTGAGTAAAGCCCGATGAGGAAACCCAACGGAAATCAGTAAACAGGCATCCCTGAAGACAAGGGACGCGTAAAACTCCCTTTCTTGTTCAACTAGCAATCACAGACTGAAAGGATTCTAAGGCCAGAATAGGCCTGGCCGAGCCAACTGGCTTCGGAACGTGAAAAGAAGACAAAGGCCTGAGAACTGTCCCGATTCAAATGATATGTAAAAAACAGGGATCAACACCCTTTGCGGTTAGAAGCATATGGAGCGCCGCCTGCATTATGACTCTCTTGTCATCGTAAATTGGTCGACCCCTGCCGAGGGACTCCCGAGACGGTTGTACTCCCAAATCTAGTCTGTAACCGCCCAAGCCTTCTTCCACCGACCTGCGCCTACCCTGGGACCCTCCAGGTGGTAGGAAAGTCTGACCTTTAGTGTGTGTATAGGATGATGTAAAATCAGACTGGACCGAGGATGCTGAACCTCTGCTTCAGCTTTTTTTTTTTTTTCTTCTGAGATCCCCTGGCGACAGAGATATCGCCCGTGTGGAATCGGAAGCCTGAAAGGGCACGGTAAAAATCTAAAGGAAAGACCGGTAAAGGTCTGTCTTGGAGCTGGGGCAGAAGTAGGAGAAAGTAAAGTGGACTTACCTCCAATGGTTCCAGAAATCCTGCAGAAAGTTCCTTCCCCTGAACCATCTGCCCCATAGGATTTCATGTTCACCTGTCACTGTCGCAGCCCCAGAGGTCGTCGGGTTAAGACAGCCCAAAGCGAAAATGCAGGTTCCGAGACTGCAGACGTGGAGACCTCCAAAGAACATAAAGCAGAATCGTGATTCTGACCCGTACCAAAGTATCAATTGATCCGGATGCGAAACATCCTGTAACCTAGAGGACAATTGTTCCACAACCTACCTGCTCCGGACAAGGTAGAACCCTGCTGCCGTATATGTCTTCGATGGATCCCTGAGCAAGGTTGCCTCAGGAAAACGGCAGCTTGTTGGACCGGCGATACATCGAGGGGTATACCCTGGAGAGGTTCTGATACCCTTTCCTGCCGTCTGCGGGGAAAGGATAGGAAAACAAACATTGTTTGATACCTGAAATTGTGTATTCGGGTGTCTGCCGGCCGTCTACCGGAGCCTGCCCAGCTCATCCGAAACTGGACCAGTCGCTGTCATTTCGTCATCGGCGTCGAACCCTGATGGACTTGACGTGTCCGCCTCCTTTACCTGCAGTCTCAGACGAACTGCTGTATAATGCACCTGGATATTCTGAGACACAGGTTCAGACTCCACAGAAAACAGACATCATCAGTATTGTAACATGGAAGGTTAGCAAGGTTCCTTTAGAAACCTGGAGAGGTGAAATGACGTACAAGGTCTCTGGTTACCAGTGACATTACCTGTATAATCTGAGCTGTTCAAACAGGAGTGTCCTGCAGGGGCGTGGAGGGCTCTGCAGATGGCTCCACCGCATACTTCACACCTAAGAGGGAATTCTTTGACTATCCCAGGTGAGACAAACGAAAGGAGAAAAGGTGGGTTAAATAAACACAGCCCTATGTAAGGTCTGCACTATAATGTGTAGTGACCGACACGATTCAAATAAACTTTCTGGAGCAGCGGAGACCTGAACCAGTAACGCTGCGCTGTGGGACAGGAGTCTTAGCCCTAGGCTATAGGAGCTCTCCTTAAAGTTTTGTTTGGATTCAAACCCCTGTTCAGATATCCGCTACTAGCGTACTGAGCCACAGCGCTATTTGTCTGATGCCTTACACACATTCCCCAATTACAAATAGCATTAGTAACTAGTGACACCAAGGAATAATAAAGGGAAGGCAACACCCCGCCCTGTATGTAGTGTACCGCGAATTAAGGTGCACCCGATGTTTCTCGGAGGTTCCGCTGGCTTTTCAAAATGGTGACCAGCCTGTGAGAAAAGATGGGTGAAAATGTTATGTGGCAAGGTGGGGTATTCTGTTTCTAGAAAACATTGCGGAAGTGTTTGTTTTATCCCCTATATATGGTATTGTATGGATATATCTATATACATACCCACACACACTTAAATATATATATACAAACATATCTATATATATCTATATACACACACCACAGTGAACCCATGCACCTAATAGGGCAGATAAATACTGTGCACCTAATAGGGTAGAAAAATACTGTGCACCTAATAGGGCAGATAAATACTGTGCACCTAATAGGGCAGATAAATATTGTGCACCTAATAGGGCAGATAAATACTGTGCACCTAATAGGGCAGATAAATACTGTGCACCTAATAGGGCAGATAAATACTGTGCACCTAATAGGGCAGATAAATACTGTGCACCTAATAGGGCAGATAAATACTGTGCACCTAATAGGGCAGATAAATACTGTGCACCTAATAGGGCAGATAAATATTGTGCACCTAATAGGGTAGATAAATACTGTGCACCTAATAGGGCAGATAAATATTGTGCACCTAATAGGGTAGATAAATACTGTGTATTTGTAGGGTAAAGAAATACTGCACAGTAGATTTTTAATTATTAATGAGCTGAGTCCCAGCTCCTGTAATAGAGCAGATTCCCTGATCTAAATGTCTGAAATGGGGCAGAGGACTCCCCTGCAGGAGGAATGTAGCCAAAGCAAGATGTAACAATATTTCTGCAGCACACTGCACAGAAAAGCTACAAACTCCAGAGACAGGTGTGTTGCCTAGAGACAATGAGAGCTGGGAGCCTCCACCGGGGGGAATAAGCTTCACCCCCCTTCCCCCCTCATACCTTATACATGTAAAGAATCCTCCCTGCACAGCCAGGAGAGGAAAGGAGCTTTCAGTGGCCCGGGGAGCGGGGGACTGTGGAGCGGCGTCTCGTCATGCTGCAGCGGCTGGGGAGCGGAGAAAGCCCGCCGTACAGAGCGGGAGTTAGCTCCGCCCCCTCCGCTTCGGCGCCAAATTCAAATCCGCTGTATAGTAAGCGGAAAGCGCCCATGCATCCCCCGGCCGCCTGTATGCTGCGGCCGGGGAGCGATGTGCGGCCGGGGAGCGGAAAGCCTGAGCCTGCCCCCCTGCTCCGGTCACTTTCAAATTAAAACCGCACTATCATCCGGCTGCCTTTAAGTGTGTATGCTGCGGCCGGGGAGAGTGTGTCCTTTGCTGGAATCGAACCCTAGCTCGTGGGCATCGTAACCATAGGTGTTACAACTCTGCCATGAGAGCTATGCTAATTATTACACAGATATATGATATATGTAAATGTATCACCCGGCTGCCTGTATGCTGCAGCCGGGGAGTGAAGAGCGCTGAGCCCGCTTACAGAGCGGGCAGAAGCTCCGCCCCCCACATAATGGTTGCACTCCAGCCTGTCTGACTGGAGAGTATAGGGGAGCCTGTCCATCCATGTATTAAAACACTGAAACTGAAAAATGTAAGAACATACATCAGTCTGGAGGGGGAGGGGGGGAGATTGTACTCACCGCTTCCTTCCGTCAGGCGTTTCGACCCAGCGGCCCCGACACGCGCCGCACGCAGCGGTGTCCGGCCATTTTTGATACTCACCGCTGCCATGCTGCCGGAATCTTCTGCTGGATGGAGTGGCCCCGACACGCGCCGCACGCAGCGGTGTCCGGCCAACTCAGGAGAGCTCAGTGTCTCCCTCAGCCGGGGCCCATCCCGAGCCGCACGCAGCTGCGATGGGACCCCGCCGGCAGCTCCCGCGGTGCAGACTGGCAGTGGCAGAGCTGCCAGTCTGTGAGTGTGTGAAAGAAAAAGAAAATAATAAAGAAAAAATTCTTCAGCTAAACCCAAGTGAACCAGCTACCTCGGGCACTAAACTAAGACTGGCTTGGAGGGGAGATAGTAGGGGAGGAGCTAGCCACAGTGTGAGAATTTTAAAGTGCCAGCTCCCAATTACTGCCTACTATTTCCCCATTGTAACTACGCTCCAGTGGCCCCTAGTAGATGAAGGAGAAATAAGATTTTACTCACCGGTAAATCTATTTCTCGTAGTCCGTAGTGGATGCTGGGAACTCCGTAAGGACCATGGGGAATAGCGGGCTCCGAAGGAGGCTGGGCACTCTAGAAAGATTTATGACTACCTGGTGTGCACTGGCTCCTCCCACTATGACCCTCCTCCAAGCCTCAGTTAGGACACTGCGCCCGGACGAGCTGACATAATAAGGAAGGATTTTGAATCCCGGGTAAGACTCATACCAGCCACACCAATCACACCGTACAACTCGTGATACTATATCCAGTTTGACAGTATGAAAACAACTGAGCCTCTCAACAGATGGCTCAACAATAACCCTTTAGTTAGCAATAACTATTTACAAGTATTGCAGACAAAAATAGAATAGAAACCCTCCACATAGAATAGCGCACACATAAAAATACTTATTGATTTGATGGATCTTTCAAAGTCTCGTGTGACCTCAAAAAAACAAAAAAGAATGCATATAGTGTTATATCTTTAAAGCATTTCTACTAAGTCTTTATGGGGAAACTCGTACCCTTAACTTTGTCTATCGGATTAATGATAGACAAAAAAGCGTCTGAAACTCCAATTGATCACACAGGGTCCCTCCTCTTAAAGAATCCTCCTTCTGAGACTTTCAACCGTGCCTCCTCAGGATGTTACATGTGAAAACAGAGATTCGCCACCATAGTGTAAAACCATAAATTTATTTTCACAAACAAAGATAAAAATTAGCCTCCCACCCTTATAGGTGGTCTACTAATCGACAAGTAGACAAAACAGTTAAAAACAGCCAAATTATGACATCTGCAAATATCGGACTCCTACCAGATGGAGTGGTCTATTCTGAAAAATAGACTTTTTCGCAGGATTAATGAAGAGACCTCAGGCGTCCCTGGAAGGTGAGGAGGGGCTCTGCGAACGGAGGACCACTACCCAGGACGAAGGACTGTTTCCAGGGACGCCTGAGGTCTCTTCATTAATCCTGCGAAAAAGTCTATTTTTCAGAATAGACCACTCCATCTGGTAGGAGTCCGATATTTGCAGATGTCATAATTTGGCTGTTTTTAACTGTTTTGTCTACTTGTCGATTAGTAGACCACCTATAAGGGTGGGAGGCTAATTTTTATCTTTGTTTGTGAAAATAAATTTATGGTTTTACACTATGGTGGCGAATCTCTGTTTTCACATGTAACATCCTGAGGAGGCACGGTTGAAAGTCTCAGAAGGAGGATTCTTTAAGAGGAGGGACCCTGTGTGATCAATTGGAGTTTCAGACGCTTTTTTGTCTATCATTAATCCGATAGACAAAGTTAAGGGTACGAGTTTCCCCATAAAGACTTAGTAGAAATGCTTTAAAGATATAACACTATATGCATTCTTTTTTGTTTTTTTGAGGTCACACGAGACTTTGAAAGATCCATCAAATCAATAAGTATTTTTATGTGTGCGCTATTCTATGTGGAGGGTTTCTATTCTATTTTTGTTCATCTATATCTGTGAAGTGTTGGTGGAACTTCATTCCCTCTACTAAGAAAAGCAGCCACGTGTGCGCAATTGTGACTGTCTATCTATTTTCTGTGCACAAGTATTGCAGACAATCCGCACTTGGGATGGGCGCCCAGCATCCACTACGGACTACGAGAAATAGATTTACCGGTGAGTAAAATCTTATTTTCTCTAACGTCCTAGTGGATGCTGGGAACTCCGTAAGGACCATGGGGATTATACCAAAGCTCCCAAACGGGCGGGAGAGTGCGGATGACTCTGCAGCACCGAATGAGAGAACTCAAGGTCCTCCTCAGCCAGGGTATCAAATTTGTAGAATTTTGCAAACGTGTTTGCCCCTGACCAAGTAACAGCTCGGCAAAGTTGTAAAGCCGAGACCCCTCGGGCAGCCGCCCAAGATGAGCCCACCCTCCCTGTGGAATGGGCTTTCACTGATTTAGGATGCGGCAGTCCAGCCGCAGAATGCTCCTGCTGAATCGTGTCACAGATCCAGCGAGCGATAGTCTGCTTAGAAGCAGGAGCACCCAGCCTGTTGGGTGCATACAGGATAAATAGCGAGTCAATTTTCCTGACTCTAGCCGTCCTGGAAACATAATTTTTCAAGGCCCTGACTACGTCCAGTAACTTGGAATCCTCCAAGTCCCTAGCAGCTGCAGGCACCACAATAGGTTGGTTCAAGTGAAAAACTGATACCACCTTAAGGAGAAACTGGGGACGAGTCCTCAATTCTGCCCTATCCATATGGAAAATCAGATAAGGACTTTTATATGACAAAGCCGCCAATTCTGATACACGCCTGGCCGAAACCAAGGCCAATAACATGACCACTTTCAACGTGAGATATTTTAGATCCACGGTTTTTAGTGGTTCAAACCAATGTGATTTTAAGAAACTCAACACCACGTTGAGATCCCAAGGTGCCACTGGAGGCACAACTGGGGGCTGAATATGCAGCACTCCTTTTACAATGTCTGAACTTCAGTTATTGAAGCTAATTTTTTCTGGAAGAAAATCGACAGAGCCGAGATCTGTATCTTAATGGAGCCTAATTTTAGGCCCATAGACACTCCTGCTTGTAGGAAATGCAGAAATCGACCTAGTTGAAATTCCTCTGTTGGGGCCTTTTTGGCCTCACACCAAGCAACATATTTCCGCCATATGCAGTGATAATGTTTTGCAGTAACATCTTTCCTGGCTTGAATCAGCGTAGGAATGACTTCCTCCGGAATGCCCTTTTCCTTTAGGATCCGGCGTTCAACCCCCATGCCATCAAAACGTAGCCGCGGTAAGTCTTGGAACAGACAGGGCCCCTGCTGCAGCAGGTCCTGTCTGAGCGGCAGAGGCCATGGGTCCTCTGATATATAGTTTCTTGAAGTTCTGGGTACCAGGCTCTTCTTGGCCAATCCGGAACCACGAGTATCGTTCTTACTCCTCGCCTTCTTATTATTCTCAGTACCTTTGGTATGAGAGGCAGAGGGGGGAACACATAAACCGACTGGTACACCCACGGTGTTACCAGAGCGTCCACAGCTATCGCCTGAAGGTCCCTTGACCTGGCGCAATATCTTTTATAGCGTTTTGTTGAGGCGGGACGTCTTCATGTCCACCTGTGGCCTTTCCCAATGGTGTACAATCCTTTGGAAGACTTCTGGATGAAGTCCCCACACTCTCGGGTGGAAGTCGTGTCTGCTGAGAAGATCTGCTTCCCAGTTGTCCACTCCGGGAATGAACACTGCTGACAGTGCTAACACATGATTTTCCGCCCATCGGAGAATCCTTGTGGCTTCTGCCATCGCCATCCTGCTTCTTGTGCCGCCCTGTTGGTTTACATGGGCGATTGCCGTGATGTTGCCTGATTGGATCAGGACCGGCTGGTTTTGAAGCAGAGGCCTTGCCTGACTCAGGGCATTGTAAATGGCCCTCTGTTCCAGAATATTTATGTAGGGAAGTCACCTGACTTGACCAAAGTCCCTGGAAGGTTCTTCCCTGTGTGACTGCCCCCCAGCCTCAAAGGCTGGCATCCATGGTCACTAGGACCTAGTCCTGTATGTCGAACCTGCGGCCCTCTTGAAGATGGGCACTCTGCAGCCACTACAGTAGAGATACCCTGGTCCTTGGAGACAGGGTTATCAGCCTAATGCATCTGAAGATGCGACCCGGACCACTTATACACGACAAAAGAGGTGATCTCCCAGCGACGCTATGTATGACTTCCTGATCCGTATATGTTCCTGTTCCTCAGAGAGAAAACACAATACGCAATATGTCCATTAGCATATGGTTGTACTTTGATGGACTTCTAAAGTCACTCCTCTTAGTGACTGACCTGGGTTAAATGAGATGCATTCACGTAACAGTTTCTTTAATACTGCATGCACTTGACCTTCATCAGCTTATCTACACCAGGCTTACCTTTCTTATAAGCCCTATGTGCGTTGAAAGGTATCTTTTCCGGTCTTTATGCGACCCGGACCACTTGTCTAACAGGTCCCCCTGAAAAGTTCTTGCATGGAACCTGCCGAATGGGATTGCTTCGTAGGAAGCTATCATTTTTCCCAGGACTCGCGTGCAATGATGCACCGATAACTGTTTTGGCTTCAGGAGGTCTCTGACTAGAGATGACAGCTCCTTGGCTTTCTCCTCCTGGAGAAACACTTATTTCTGGTCTGTGTCCAGAACCATCCCCAGGAACAGTAGACGTGTCGTAGGAACCAGCTGTGACTCTGGACTGTTTAGAATCCAACCGTGCTGTTGTAGCACTTTCCAAAATAGTGCTACCCCGACTAGCAACTGCTCCTTGGACCTCGCCCTTATAAGGAGATTGTCCAAGTACGGGATAATTAAAAACTCCCCTTTTCGAAGGAGTATCCTCATTCCGGCCATTACCATGGTAACACCCTCGGTGCCATGTACAGTCCAAACGGCAGAGTCTGGACTTGGTAATGGTAATCCTGTACCACAATCTGAGGTACTCCTGGCGAGGATAGTAAATAGGGACATGCAGGTAAGCATCCTTGATGTCCCGGGATACCATGTAATCCCCCTCGTCCAGGCTTGCAATAACCGCCCTGAGCGATTCCATCTTGAACTTGAATTTTTTATGTATGTGTTCAAGGATTTTAAATATAAAAAAGGGTCACACCGAACCATGCGGTTTCGGTACCCCAAAACCTTGTGGAATAGTAACCCCGTCCTTGTTGGAGTAGGGGCACCTTAAGTATTACCTGCTGGGAATACAGCTTATTAATTGCCTCTAGCACAGCCTCCCTGCCTGAGGGAGTTGTCGGCAAGGCATATTTGAGGAAACGGCGGGGGGAAGACATATCGAATTCCAGGTTGACCCCTGAAATACTACTTGAATGAAACAGGGATCCACCTGTGAGCGAGCCCACTGATCGATGAAATTTTTGAGACGGCCCCCCACCGTACCTGGCTACACCTTTGGAGCCCCCGCGTCATGCTGTGGACTCAGAGGAAGCGAGAGAAGAATTATGATTCTGGGAACAGGCTGACTGGTGCAGCTTTTTCCCTCTTCCCTTGTCTCTGTACAGAAAGGCAGCGCCTTTGACCCGCTTGCTTTTCTGAAGCCGAAAGGACTGTACCTGATAATACAGTGCTTTCTTAGTCTGTGAGGAAAATTGAGGTAAAAATATTTCTTCCCAGCTGTTGCTGCGGATACGAGGTCCCAGAGACCATCCCCAAATAATTCCTCACCCTTATAAGGCAGAATCTCTATGCGCCTTTTAAGGGCAGCATCACCTGTCCAGTGACAGGTCTCTAATACCCTCCTGACAGAATGGACATTACATTCATTTTGGATGCCAGCCGGCAAAATATCCCTCTGTGCATCCCTCATATATAAGACGACGTCTTTAATATGTTCTCATGTTTGACAGGGTCACCGACCACGCTGCAGCAGCACGCTCTGCAGGTTTCAGTCTAGTACCTGAGTGTGTAAATACAGACTTCAGGATAGCCTCCTGCTTTTTATCAACAGGTACCTTCAAAGTGGCCGTTCCTAAAACGGCAGTGCCAAACCTATTTTGACAACCGTGTGAGCGCCTTATCCACCCTAGGGGATATCTCCCAGCGTAACTTATCCTCTGGCGGGAAAAGGTACGCCATCAGTAACTTTTTAGAAATTACCAGTTTCTTATCAGGGGGAACCCACGCTTTTCACACACTTCATTCAATCATCTGATGGGGGAACAAAACACTGCCTGCTTTTTCTCCCCAAACATAAAAACCCATTTTTAGAGGTTAATGTCAGAAATGTGTAACACATTTTTTATTGCCGGGATCAAGTCACGGATGTTCCTAGTGGATTGTGTATATGTCTCAACCTTGTCGACACTGGAGTCAGACTCCGTGTCGACATCTGTGTCTGCCATCTGAATGAGCGGGCGTTTTTGAGCCCCTGATGGCCTTTGAGACGCCTGGGCAGGCACGGGCTGAGAAGCCGGCTGTCCCACAGCTGTTACGTCATCCACCCTTTTATGTAAGGAGTTGACACTGTCGGTTAATACCTTTTACCTAACCATCCACTCTGGTGTCGGCCCCACAGGGGGCGACATCACATTTATCGGCATCTGCTCCGTCACTATATAAGCCTCCACCTCAAACATGTCGACACAGCTGTACCGACACACCGCACACACACAGGGAATGCTCTGACTGAGGACAGGACCCACAAAGCCCTTTGGGGAGACAGAGAGAGAGTATGCCAGCACACACCAGAGCGCTATATAATGTGGGGATTAACACTATAACTGAGTGAATTTTTCCCCCATAGCTGCTTGTATATACAATATTGCGCCTAAATTTAGTGCCCCCCCTCTCTTTTTAACCCTTTGAGCCTGAAAACTACAGGGGAGAGCCTTGGGAGCTTTCTTCCAGTTGCACTGTGAAGAGAAAATGGCGCCAGTGTGTCTGAGGGAGATAGCTCCGCCCCTTTTCCGCGGCCTATTCTCCCGCTTTTCTCTGGATTCTGGCAGGGGTATTTACCACATATATAGCCTCTGGGGCTATATATTGTGGTATTTTTGCCAGCCAAGGTGTTTTTATTGCTGCTCAGGGCCCCCAAGCGCCCTGCACCCTCAGTGACCGGTGTGTGAAGTGTGCATGAGGAGCAATGGCGCACAGCTGCAGTGCTGTGCGCTACCTTGGTGAAGACTGATGTCTTCTGCCGCCGATTTTCCGGACCTCTTCTTGCTTCTGGCTCTGTAAGGGGGACGGCGGCGCGGCTCCGGGACCGAACACCAAGGACTGGGCCTGCGGTCGATCCCTCTGGAGCTAATGGTGTCCAGTAGCCTAAGAAGCCCAATCCGGCTGCAAGCAGGCGAGTTCGCTTCTTCTCCCCTTAGTCCCTCGCTGCAGTGAGCCTGTTGCCAGCAGGTCTCACTGAAAATAAAAAACCTAAATCTATACTTTCTTTCTAGAGGCTCAGGAGAGCCCCTAGTGTGCATCCAACCTCGGCCGGGCACAAGATCTAACTGAGGCTTGGAGGAGGGTCATAGTGGGAGGAGCCAGTGCACACCAGGTAGTCATAAATCTTTCTAGAGTGCCCAGCCTCCTTCGGAGCCCGCTATTCCCCATGGTCCTTACGGAGTTCCCAGCATCCACTAGGACGTTCGAGAAATATAATATACATGCAGGGTGTATGTACAAGCATGAATTTTAGGGGTCTTGCTCATGCGTAAGACACCTGTACAAGTGCAGAACGGGTCTGGAAATATCACTTGCAGCCCCATCAGCCGCAGTATGATTGACATGGTAGAGCTTTCAGGGGGTGGAGAGTGGGCGACAACTGGCAATGCTTTCACATCTCACTGGCTGCAATGCACAGTGCACCCGCCGCACATGTGCACTGCGCAAAGGGCTTCAGAGTGCGACTGCTGTTGTAGTAGCGATCAGCTCTGAATTAGGCCCCATGTCTCTTTTAAAGATAACATGTCTCTTAAGTAGTGTATTGTACCTAAGAGACTAAAATACTAAATCCGTAACAATAAAGATCTTACCATATATCTGTTGATGTTGTTATGGGTTCATAATTTAATATTTCTGGAGCTAAAAACAAAGGGAATACAATACCACATGAATATGTCAATTTTATATATTTCATCATGCATAGAATCCAGTGTATCATTTCCTCTGGAAATCTGCATTGCTTCAGAGGTGCCATACAATATGTAGCAGAGGAGAGAAAATGGCCGACCACAGACTGGATCTGCACACTGCCATGTGAACATACCAAACAAATCTACAGTATCTCCTCATGTTCCGCTGCTTATCTACTGGGTACCATGACAAACCTAGAACCTAAAAGTGCCTTTCTGGATAATAATCTGGTCTAATACTATAAATATAAAATTACTGTAGTTCAGTTTCCACTAATATTTGACCTATTGATTTTATGGTTTTCATTAAATGGGTAAACAAATCAGAACATTTTGAGATATCCTCCAAAAGAAGATTATGGGGTATATGCAATTGCGGTCAAATTCCCGAAAATTTCGAAAAACGGGACTTTTTCGCCAAAAACAAAAAAAAGACAATGTAATACAGAACTTTTCGTCAAAAAAACGGACTTTTCAAATTCGACTTTTGACAAATTTGACATTTCTGCAATGGTACAAATGCGGCTTTTCAACAAAAGTATATTCAATTGAAAAATGTAACTTCGACAACAGTGCTTTTCGACAGTAAATTCATCATTTTCAATCCGCCTCACTTTGCTGGCGGAATGTAATAAAAAAATGTAAAAACATGTTTGTTTTTTATTGCTAATAGCATATCTATTTATATTAGAAGGGATTAGGTACTTGGTTTGTCTATTTAGGAGGCACAAGTATTATTTATATATATATATATATATATATATATTTTTTAATGGAATGGGTTAAAAACCTGGAAAAAAAAATGCGTGTGTTCCCCCCTCCTAAGCATAACCAGCCTCGGGCTCTTTGAGCCGGTCCTGGTTGTAAAAATACGGGGGGGGGAAATGACAGGGGTCCCCCGTATTTTTGGAACCAGCACCGGGCTCCACTAGCTGGGGAGATAATGCCACAGCCGGGGGACACTTTTAGATCGGTCCTGCAGCCGTGGCATTAAAACCCCAACTAGTCACCCCTGGCCGGGGTACCCTGGAGGAGTGGGGACCCCTTCAATCAAGGGATCCCCCTGCCTCCAGCCACCCAAGGCCAGGGGTGAAGCTCGAGGCTGTTCCCCCCCATCCAAGGGCTGCGGATGGGGGGCTGATAGCCAGAGTGTAAAATGAAAGAATATTGTTTTTTGCAGCAGAACTACAAGTCCCAGCAAGCCTCCCCCGCAAGCTGGTACTTGGAGAACCACAAGTACCAGCATGCGGGGGTAAAACGGGCCCGCTGGTACCTGTAGTTCTACTGCAAAAAAAAATACCCAAATAAAAACAGGACACAGACATTGTGAAAGTAAAAATAAGAATTTACTTACCGATACTTCTATTTCTCACAGTCCGTAGTGGATGCTGGGAACTCCGTAAGGACCATGGGGAATAGCGGCTCCGCAGGAGACTGGGCACAAAAGTAAAGCTTTAGGACTACCTGGTGTGCACTGGCTCCTCCCCCTATGACCCTCCTCCAAGCCTCAGTAAGGATACTGTGCCCGGACGAGCGTACACAATAAGGAAGGATTCATGAATCCCGGGTAAGACTCATACCAGCCACACCAATCACACCGTACAACTTGTGATATGAACCCAGTTAACAGCATGATAACAGAGGAGCCTCTGGAAAGATGGCTCACAACAACAATAACCCGAATCAGTTAACAATAACTATGTACAAGTATTGCAGACAATCCGCACTTGGGATGGGCGCCCAGCATCCACTACGGACTACGAGAAATAGAATTATCGGTAAGTAAATTCTTATTTTCTCTGACGTCCTAGTGGATGCTGGGAACTCCGTAAGGACCATGGGGATTATACCAAAGCTCCCAAACGGGCGGGAGAATGCGGATGACTCTGCAGCACCGAATGAGAGAACTCCAGGTCCTCCTCAGCCAGGGTATCAAATTTGTAGAATTTAGCAAACGTATTTGCCCCTGACCAAGTAGCTGCTCGGCAAAGTTGTAGAGCCGAGACCCCTCGGGCAGCCGCCCAAGAAGAGCCCACCTTCCGTGTGGAATGGGCTTTTACAGATTTTGGCTGTGGCAGGCCTGCCACAGAATGTGCAAGCTGAATTGTACTACAAATCCAACGAGCAATAGTCTGCTTAGAAGCAGGAGCACCCAGCTTGTTGGGTGCATACAGAATAAACAGCGAGTCAGATTTTCTGACTCCAGCCGCCCTGGAAACATATATTTTCAGGGCCCTGACTACGTCCAGCAACTTGGAGTCCTCCAAGTCCCTAGTAGCCGCAGGTACCACAATAGGCTGGTTCAGGTGAAACGCTGAAACCACCTTAGGGAGAAATTGAGGACGAGTCCTCAATTCTGCCCTGTCCGTATGAAAAATCAGGTAAGGGCTTTTACAGGATAAAGCCGCCAATTCTGACACGCGCCTGGCCGAAGCCAAGGCCAACACAACATGACCACTTTCCACGTGAGATATTTTAAATCCACAGATTTAAGCGGTTCAAACCAATGTGATTTTAGGAACCCCAAAACTACATTGAGATCCCAAGGTGCCACTGGAGGCACAAAAAGGAGGCTGTATATGCAGCACCCCCTTGACAAACGTCTGAACTTCAGGCACTGAAGCCAGTTCTTTCTGGAAGAAAATCGACAGGGCCGAAATGTGAACCTTTATGGTTCCCAATTTTAGGCCCATAGACACTCCTGTTTGCAGGAAATGTAGGAATCGACCCAGTTGAAATTCCTCCGTAGGGGCCTTCCTGGCCTCGCACCAAGCAACGTATTTCCGCCAAATGCGGTGATAATGCTTTATGGTTACATCCTTCCTGGCTTTGATCAGGGTAGGGATGACTTCCTCCGGAACGCCTTTCTCTTTCAGGATCCGGCGTTCAACCGCCATGCCGTCAAACGCAGACGCGGTAAGTCTTGGAACAGACAGGGTCCTTGCTGGAGCAGGTCCCTTCTTAGAGGTAGAGGCCATGGGTCCTCTGTAAGCATCTCTTGAAGTTCCGGGTACCAAGTCCTTCTTGGCCAATCCGGAGCCACGAGTATAGTTCTCACTCCTCTCCGTCTTATAATTCTCAGTACCTTGGGTATGAGAGGCAGAGGAGGGAACACATACACTGACTGGTACACCCACGGTGCTACCAGAGCGTCCACAGCTATTGCCTGAGAGTCCCTTGACCTGGCGCAATACCTGTCCAGTTTTTTGTTGAGGCGGGACGCCATCACGTCCACCTTTGGTTTTTCCCAACGGTTTACAATCATGTGGAAGACTTCTGGGTGAAGTCCCCACTCTCCCGGGTGGAGGTCGTGCCTGCTGAGGAAGTCTGCTTCCCAGTTGTCCACTCCCGGAATGAACACTGCTGACAGTGCTATCACATGATTTTCCGCCCAGCGAAGAATCCTTGCAACTTCTGCCATTGCCCTCCTGCTTCTTGTGCCGCCCTGTCTGTTTACGTGGGCGACTGCCGTGATGTTGTCCGACTGGATCAGTATAGGCAGACCTTGAAGCAGAGGTCTTGCTTGGCTTAGAGCATTGTAAATGGCCCTCAACTCCAGAATATTTATGTGAAGTGATGTCTCCAGGCTTGACCACAAGCCCTGGAAATTTCTTCCCTGTGTGACTGCTCCCCAGCCTCGCAGGCTGGCATCTGTGGTCACCAGGACCCAGTCCTGAATGCCGAATCTGCGGCCCTCGAGAAGATGAGCACTCTGCAACCACCACAGGAGAGACACCCTTGTCCTTGGAGACAAGGTTATCCGCTGATGCATCTGAAGATGCGATCCGGACCATTTGTCCAGCAGGTCCCACTGGAATGTTCTTGCGTGGAATCTGCCGAATGGGATTGCTTCATAGGAAGCCACCATTTTTCCCAGGACCCTTGTGCATTGATGCACTGATACTTGGCCTGGTTTTAGTAGGTTTCTGACTAGCTCGGATAACTCCCTGGCTTTCTCTTCCGGGAGAAACACCTTTTTCTGGACTGTGTCCAGGATCATTCCAAGGAATAGAAGACGTGTCGTCGGGATCAGCTGCGATTTTGGGATATTGAGAATCCAACCGTGCTGCCGCAGCACTACTTGAGATAGTGCTACTCCGACTACCAACTGTTCCCTGGATCTTGCCCTTATCAGGAGATCGTCCAAGTAAGGGATAATCAAAACTCCTTTCTTTCGAAGGAGTATCATCATTTCGGCCATTACTTTGGTAAAGACCCGGGGCGCCGTGGACAATCCAAACGGCAGCGTCTGAAACTGATAGTGGCAGTTCTGTACCACAAACCTGAGGTACCCTTGATGAGAAGGGTAAATTGGGACATGGAGGTAAGCATCCTTGATGTCCAGAGACACCATATAATCCCCTTCTTCCAGGTTCGCGATCACTGCTCTGAGTGACTCCATCTTGAATTTGAACCTTTGTATGTAAGTGTTCAAAGATTTTAGATTTAAAATAGGTCTCACCGAGCCGTCCGGCTTCGGTACCACAAACAGTGTGGAATAATACCCCTTTCCCTGTTGCAGGAGGGGTACCTTGATTATCACCCGCTGGGAATACAGCTTGTGAATGGCTTCCAATACCGCCTCCCTGTCGGAGGGAGACGTCTGTAAAGCAGACTTTAGGAAACGGCGAGGGGGAGACGTCTCGAATTCCAATTTTTACCCCTGAGATACCACCTGAAGGATCCAGGGGTCCACTTGTGAGTGAGCCCACTGCGCACTGAAATTCTTGAGACGGGCCCCTACCGTACCCGAGTCCGCTTGTAAAGCCCCAGCGTCATGCTGAGGACTTGGCAGAAGCGGGAGAGGGCTTCTGTTCCTGGGAACTGGCTGTCTGCTGCAGCCTTTTTCCTCTTTCTCTGCCAGGGGGCAGAAAAGAGGAGCCTTTTGCCCTCTTACCCTTATGGGGCAGAAAGGACTGCGCCTGATAATACGGCGTCTTCTTATGTTGAGAGGCTACCTGGGGTAAAAATGTGGATTTCCCAGCAGTCGCCGTGGCCACCAGGTCTGATAGACCTACCCCAAATAACTCCTCCCCTTTATAAGGTAATACTTCCATATGCCTTTTGGAATCCGCATCACCTGACCACTGCCGCGTCCATAACCCCCTTCTGGCAGAAATGGACAGCGCACTTACTCTTGATGCTAGTCGGCAAATATCCCTCTGTGCATCACGCATATATAAAAACGCATCTTTTAAATGCTCTATAGTCAGTAATATACTATCCCTATCCAGGGTATCAATATTGTCAGTCAGGGAATCCGACCAAGCCACCCCAGCACTGCACATCCAGGCTGAGGCGATTGCTGGTCGCAGTATAACACCAGTATGTGTGTATATACATTTTAGGATATTCTCCTGCTTTCTGTCAGCAGGTTCCTTAAGGGCGGCCGTATCAGGAGACGGTAGTGCCACTTGTTTTGACAAGCGTGTGAGCGCTTTATCCACCCTTGGGGGTGTTTCCCAACGTGCCCTATCCTCTGGCGGGAAAGGGTAAGATGCCAATAACTTTTTAGGAATTATCAGTTTTTTATCGGGGGAAACCCACGCTTCATCACACACTTCATTTAATTCATCAGATGCAGGAAAAACTACGGGTAGTTTTTTCTCACCAAACATAATACCCTTTTTAGTGGTACTTGTACTATCAGAAATGTGTAAAACATCTTTCATTGCCTCAATCATGTAACGTGTGGCCCTACTGGAAGTCACATTTGTCTCTTCACCGTCGACACTGGAGTCAGTATCCGTGTCGGCGTCTGTATCTGCCATCTGAGGTAACGGGCGTTTTAGAGCCCCTGATGGCCTTTGAGACGCCTGGACAGGCACAAGCTGAGTAGCCGGCTGTCTCATGTCATCAACTGTCTTTTGTAAAGAGCTGACACTATCACGTAAGTCCTTCCATAAGTTCATCCACTCAGGTGTCGACTCCCTAGGGGGTGACATCACCATTACCGGCAATTGCTCCGCCCCCACATAATTTTCCTCCTCATACATGTCGACACAATCGTACCGACACACAGCCCACACACAGGGAATGCTCTGATAGAGGACAGGACCCCACTAGCCCTTTGGGGAGACAGAGGGAGAGTATGCCAGCACACACCAGAGCGCTATATATATATATAGGGATAACCTTATATAAGTGTTTTTCCCCTTATAGCTGCTGTTATGTTAATACTGCGCCCAATTAGTGCCCCCCTCTCTTGTTTTACCCTTTTCTGTAGTGCAGGACTGCAGGGGAGAGTCAGGGAGACGTCCTTCCAGCGGAGCTGTGAGGGAAAATGGCGCCTGTGTGCTGAGGAGATAGGCTCCGCCCCCTTCTCGGCGGACTTTTCTCCCGCTTTTTGCTGTATTCTGGCAGGGGTTAAAATACATCCATATAGCCCTGGGGGCTATATGTGAGGTATTTTCGCCAGCCAAGGTGTTTTTATTGCTGCTCAGGGCGCCCCCCCCCAGCGCCCTGCACCCTCAGTAACCGTAGTGTGAAGTGTGTATGAGGAGCAATGGCGCACAGCTGCAGTGCTGTGCGCTACCTTGGTGAAGACTGATGTCTTCTGCCGCCGATTTTCCGGACCTCTTCTTGCTTCTGGCTCTGTAAGGGGGCCGGCGGCGCAGCTCTGGGACCGGACTCAGAGGCTGGGCCTGTGTTCGGTCCCTCTGGAGCTAATGGTGTCCAGTAGCCAAGAAGCCCAAGCTGGCTGCAAGCAGGCAGGTTCGCTTCTTCTCCCCTTAGTCCCTCGATGCAGTGAGCCTGTTGCCAGCAGGTCTCACTGAAAATAAAAAACCTAAAACTAAACTTTTTCTTAGAAACTCAGGAGAGTCCTAGAATGCACCCTTCTCGGCCGGGCACAAAAATCTAACTGAGGCTTGGAGGAGGGTCATAGGGGGAGGAGCCAGTGCACACCAGGTAGTCCTAAAGCTTTACTTTTGTGCCCAGTCTCCTGCGGAGCCGCTATTCCCCATGGTCCTTACGGAGTTCCCAGCATCCACTAGGACGTCAGAGAAACTTTATTACATACATGCCGACACACATACTTACCTATGTGGACACGCCGACTCTGGCCACGTCTCCGTCTGTCGACGTCCGGGGTACCTGAAAATAAAGTTATATACTCACCTAAATCCAGTGTCCTGGTCTTTTATTTGTAATCCACGTACTTGGCAAAATAAAAAAAACGCATAACCGATCCACACGGACTGAAAGGGGTCCCCATGTTTACACATGGGACCCCTTTCCCCCGAATGCTGAGACCCCCTGTGACTCCTGTCACAGAGGATCCCTTCAGGCAATCAGGGAGCGCCACGTCCTGGCACTCTCCTGATTCCCTATGCACGTCTGAGCTGGCAGACAGCGCATCGCACAGCACCTCCATTAGTTTCAATGGTGGGAACTTTGCGGTCAGCGGTGGGGTTACCCGCGGTATTTTTTTGCAGAAGAACTACAGGTCCCTGCGGGCCCATTCCCCCCCCCCCCCCCCCGCATGCTGGTACTTGTAGTTCTTCTGCAAAAAACATTATTCTTTCATTTTCAACAAGGCTATCAGCCCCCCATCCGCAGCCCTTGGATGGGGGGGGGGGGGGGGGGGGGGGGGGGGTGCACCTCCAGGGTACCCCGGCCAGGGGTGACTAGTTGGGTATTTAATGCCACGGCCGCAGGGAGCGGTATAAAAGTGTCCCCTGGCTGTGGCATTATCTGTCCAGCTAGTGGAGCCCGGTGCTGGTACAAAAAAATAAGATTTTACTTACCGGTAAATCTATTTCTCGTAGTCCGTAGTGGATGCTGGGGACTCCGTAAAGACCATGGGGAATAGACGGGCTCCGCAGGAGACATGGGCACTTCTGGTGTGCTCTGGCTCCTCCCTCTATGTCCCTCCTCCAGACCTCAGTTAGAGAAACTGTGCCCGGAAAAGCTGACAGTACAAGGAAAGGATTTTGGAAATCCAGGGCAAGACTCATACCAGCCACACCAATCACACCGTATAACTTGTGATAAACTTACCCAGTTAACAGTATGAACAACAACAGAGCATCAGATCAACCCTGATGCAACTATAACATAACCCTTATTTAAGCAATAACTGTATAAAAGCATTGCAGAAGAAGTCCGCACTTGGGACGGGCGCCCAGTATCCACTACGGACTACGAGAAAATAAGAATTTACTTACCGATAATTCTATTTCTCATAGTCTGTAGTGGATGCTGGGGACTCCGAAAGGACCATGGGGAATAGCGGCTCCGCAGGAGACTGGGCACAAAAGTAAAGCTTTAAGACTACCTGGTGTGCACTGGCTCCTCCACCTATGACCCTCCTCCAAGCCTCAGTTAGGATACTGTGCCCGGACGAGCGTACACAATAAGGAAGGATTTTGAATCCCGGGTAAGACTCATACCAGCCACACCGTACAACTTGTGATCTGAACCCAGTTAACAGCATGATAACAGAGGAGCCTCTGAAAAGATGGCTCACAACAATAATAACCCGATTTTTTGTAACAATAACTATGTACAAGTATTGCAGACAATCCGCACTTGGGATGGGCGCCCAGCATCCACTACGGACTATGAGAAATAGAATTATCGGTAAGTAAATTCTTATTTTCTCTGACGTCCTAGTGGATGCTGGGGACTCCGAAAGGACCATGGGGATTATACCAAAGCTCCCAAACGGGCGGGAGAGTGCGGATGACTCTGCAGCACCGAATGAGAGAACTCCAGGTCCTCCTCAGCCAGGGTATCAAATTTGTAGAATTTAGCAAACGTGTTTGCCCCTGACCAAGTAGCTGCTCGGCAAAGTTGTAAAGCCGAGACCCCTCGGGCAGCCGCCCAAGATGAGCCCACTTTACGTGTGGAATGGGCTTTTACAGATTTTGGCTGTGGCAGGCCTGCCACAGAATGTGCAAGCTGAATTGTACTACAAATCCAACGAGCAATAGTCTGCTTAGAAGCAGGAGCACCCAGCTTGTTGGGTGCATACAGGATAAACAGCGAGTCAGATTTTCTGACTCCAGCCGTCCTGGAAACATATTTTCAGGGCCCTGACTACGTCCAGCAACTTGGAATCCTCCAAGTCCCTAGTAGCCGCAGGCACCACAATAGGCTGGTTTAAGTGAAAAGCTGAAACCACCTTAGGGAGAAATTGAGGACGAGTCCTCAATTCTGCCCTGTCCGTATGAAAAATTAGGTAAGGGCTTTTATAGGATAAAGCCGCCAATTCTGAGACACGCCTGGCTGAGGCCAGGGCTAACAGCATTACCACTTTCCATGTGAGATATTTTAAGTCCACAGTGGTGAGTGGTTCAAACCAATGTGATTTTAGGAACCCCAAAACTACATTGAGATCCCAAGGTGCCACTGGAGGCACAAAAGGAGGCTGTATATGCAGTACCCCCTTGACAAACGTCTGGACTTCAGGAACTGAAGCTAGTTCTTTTTGGAAGAATATTGACAGGGCCGAAATTTGAACCTTAATGGACCCTAATTTTAGGCCCATAGACAGTCCTGTTTGCAGGAAATGCAGGAAACGACCCAGTTGAAATTCCTCTGTAGGGGCCATCCTGGCCTCACACCACGCAACATATTTACGCCAAATACGGTGATAATGTTGCACAGTTACATCCTTCCTGGCTTTGATCAGGGTAGGGATGACTTCCTCCGGAATGCCTTTTTCCTTCAGGATCCGGCGTTCAACCGCCATGCCGTCAAACGCAGCCGCGGTAAGTCTTGGAACAGACATGGTCCCTGCTGGAGCAGGTCCTTTCTTAGAGGTAGAGGCCACGGGTCTTCCGTGAGCATCTCTTGAAGTTCCGGGTACCAAGTCCTTCTTGGCCAATCCGGAGCCACGAGTATAGTCCTTACTCCTCTCCTTCTTATGATTCTCAGTACCTTGGGTATGAGAGGCAGAGGAGGGAGCACATACACTGACTGGTACACCCACGGTGTTACCAGAGCGTCCACAGCTATTGCCTGAGGGTCCCTTGACCTGGCGCAATATCTGTCCAGTTTTTTGTTGAGGCGGGACGCCATCATGTCCACCTTTGGTTTTTCCCAACGGTTCACAATCATGTGGAAGACTTCTGGGTGAAGTCCCCACTCCCCCGGGTGGAGATCGTGTCTGCTGAGGAAGTCTGCTTCCCAGTTGTCCACTCCCGGAATGAACACTGCTGACAGTGCTATCACATGATTTTCCGCCCAGCGAAGAATCCTTGCAACTTCCGTCATTGCCCTCCTGCTTCTTGTGCCGCCCTGTCTGTTTACGTGGGCGACTGCCGTGATGTTGTCCAACTGGATCAGCACCGGCTGACCCTGAAGCAGAGGCCTTGCCTGACTTAGGGCATTGTAAATGGCCCTTAATTCCAGGATATTTATGTGAAGTGACGTTTCCATGCTTGACCACAAGCCCTGGAAATTTCTTCCCTGTGTGACTGCTCCCCAGCCTCTCAGGCTGGCATCCGTGGTCACCAGGACCCAGTCCTGAATGCCGAATCTGCGGCCCTCTAGAAGATGAGCACTCTGCAACCACCACAGGAGAGACACCCTTGTCCTTGGAGACAGGGTTATCCGCTGATGCATTTGAAGATGCGATCCGGACCATTTGTCCAGCAGATCCCACTGAAAAGTTCTTGCGTGGAATCTGCCGAATGGAATCGCTTCGTAAGAAGCCACCATTTTTCCCAAGACCCTTGTGCATTGATGCACTGACACTTGGCCTGGTTTTAGGAGGTTCCTGACTAGGTCGGATAACTCCCTGGCTTTCTCCTCCGGGAGAAACACCTTTTTCTGTACTGTGTCCAGAATCATCCCTAGGAACAGCAGACGTGTCGTCGGAATCAGCTGCGATTTTGGAATATTTAGAATCCATCCGTGCTGTCGTAGTACTACTTGAGATAGTGCTACTCCGACCTCTAACTGTTCTCTGGACCTTGCCCTTATCAGGAGATCGTCCAAGTAAGGGATAATTAAGACGCCTTTTCTTCGAAGAAGAATCAACATTTCGGCCATTACCTTGGTAAAGACCCGGGGTGCCGTGGACAATCCAAACGGCAGCGTCTGAAACTGATAGTGACAGTTCTGTACCACAAACCTGAGGTACCCTTGGTAAGAAGGGCAAATTGGGACATGAAGGTAAGCATCCTTGATGTCCAGAGACACCATATAGTCCCCTTCTTCCAGGTTCGCTATCACTGCTCTGAGTGATTCCATCTTGAATTTGAACCTTTGTATGCAAGTGTTCAAGGATTTCAGATTTAAAATAGGTCTCACCGAGCCGTCCGGCTTCGGTACCACAAACAGCGTGGAATAATACCCCTTTCCCTGTTGCAGGAGGGGTACCTTGATTATCACCTGCTGGGAATACAGCTTGTGAATGGCTTCCAATACCGCCTCCCTGTCGGGGGGAGACGTTGGTAAAGCAGACTTCAGGAACCGGCGAGGGGGAGACGTCTCGAATTCCAATTTGTACCCCTGAGATACTACCTGCAGGATCCAGGGGTCCACTTGCGAGTGAGCCCACTGCGCGCTGAAATTCTTGAGACGGGCCCCCACCGTGCCTGAGTCCGCTTGTAAGGCCCCAGCGTCATGCTGAGGACTTGGCAGAAGCGGGGGAGGGCTTCTGTTCCTGGGAAGAGGCTGTCTGCTGCAGTCTTTTTCCCCTTCCTCTTCCCCGGGGCAGATACGAGTGGCCTTTTGCCCGCTTGCCCTTATGGGGACGAAAGGACTGAGCCTGAAAAGACGGTGTCTTTTTCTGCTGAGAGGTGACCTGGGGTAAAAAGGTGGATTTCCCAGCCGTTGCCGTGGCCACCAGGTCCGATAGACCGACCCCAAATAACTCCTCCCCTTTATACGGCAATACTTCCATATGCCGTTTGGAAACCGCATCACCTGACCACTGTCGCGTCCATAACCCTCTTCTGGCAGAAATGGACAGCGCACTTACTCTTGATGCCAGAGCGCAAATATCCCTCTGTGCATCTCTCATATATAGAAATGCATCCTTTAAATGCTCTATAGTCAATAATATATTGTCCCTGTCCAGGGTATCAATATTTTCAGTCAGGGAATCCGACCAAGCCACCCCAGCACTGCACATCCAGGCTGAGGCGATTGCTGGTCGCAGTATAATACCAGTATGTGTGTATATACTTTTTAGGATATTTTCCAGCTTCCTATCAGCTGGTTCCTTGAGGGCGGCCGTATCAGGAGACGGTAACGCCACTTGTTTTGATAAGCGTGTGAGCGCCTTATCCACCCTAGGGGGTGTTTCCCAACGCGCCCTAACCTCTGGCGGGAAAGGGTATAATGCCAATAATTTTTTAGAAATTAGCAGTTTTTTATCGGGGGAAACCCACGCTTCATCACACACCTCATTTAATTCATCTGATTCAGGAAAAACTACGGGTAGTTTTTTCACACCCCACATAATACCCTTTTTTGTGGTACTTGTAGTATCAGAAATGTTCAAAACCTCCTTCATTGCCGTGATCATGTAACGTGTGGCCCTACTGGAAAATACGTTTGTTTCCTCACCGTCGACACTGGAGTCAGTGTCCGTGTCTGTGTCGACCACCTGAGGTAACGGGCGCTTTAGAGCCCCTGACGGTGTTTGAGACGCCTGTACAGGTATTAACTGATTTGCCGGCTGTCTCATGTCGTCAACAGTCTTTTGTAAAGTGCTGACACTATCATGTAATTCCTTCCATAAGACCATCCAGTCAGGTGTCGACTCCCTAGGGGGTGACATCACTAATACAGGCAATTGCTCCGCCTCCATACCATTTTCCTCCTCATACATGTCGACACAACGTACCGACACACAGCACACACACAGGGAATGCTCTGATAGAGGACAGGACCCCACTAGCCCTTTGGGGAGACAGAGGGAGAGTTTGCCAGCACACACCAGAGCGCTATATATATATATATATATACACAGGGATAACCTTATATAAGTGTTTTTCCCTTATATAGCTGCTGTATAGATTTATCTGCCAATTTAGTGCCCCCCCTCTCTTGTTTTACCCTGTTTCTGTAGTGCAGGACTGCAGGGGAGAGTCAGGGAGCTTCCCTCCAACGGAGCTGTGAGGAAAAATGGCGCCAGTGTGCTGAGGAGATAGGCTCCGCCCCCTTCTCGGCGGCCGTTCTCCCGCTTTTTTTTATGGAAAAACAGGCATGAGTTAAATGCATCCATACAGCCCAGGAGCTATATGTGATGCATTTTTTACCCCCTAAGGTGTTTATATTGCGTCTCAGGGCGCCCCCACCCAGCGCCCTGCACCCTCAGTGACAGGAGTGTGAAGTGTGCTGAGAGCAATGGCGCACAGCTGCGGTGCTGTGCGCTACCTTATTGAAGACAGGACGTCTTCTGCCGCCGATTTTTCCGGACCTCTTCTGCTCTTCTAGCTCTGTAAGGGGGACGGCGGTGCGGCTCTGGGACCCATCCATGGCTGGGCCTGTGATCGTCCCTCTGGAGCTAATGTCCAGTAGCCTAAGAAGCCCAATCCACTCTGCACGCAGGTGAGTTCGCTTCTTCTCCCCTTAGTCCCTCGATGCAGTGAGCCTGTTGCCAGCAGGTCTCACTGAAAATAAAAAACCTAAAACTAAACTTTTTTCTAAGCAGCTCAGGAGAGCCACCTAGACTGCACCCTTCTCGTTCGGGCACAAAAATCTAACTGAGGCTTGGAGGAGGGTCATAGGGGGAGGAGCCAGTGCACACCAGGTAGTCTTAAAGCTTTTACTTTTGTGCCCAGTCTCCTGCGGAGCCGCTATTCCCCATGGTCCTTTCGTAGTCCCCAGCATCCACTAGGACGTCAGAGAAATAGATTTACCGGTAAGTAAAATCTTATTTTCTCTAACGTCCTAGTGGATGCTGGGGACTCCGTAAGGACCATGGGGATTATACCAAAGCTCCCAAACAGGCGGGAGAGTGCGGATGACTCTGCAGCACCGATTGAGCAAACACAAGGTCCTCCTCAGCCAGGGTATCAAACTTGTAGAACTTTGCAAAGGTGTTTGAACCTGACCAAGTAGCCGCTCGGCAAAGCTGTAATGCAGAGACCCCTCGGGCAGCCGCCCAAGAAGAGCCCACCTTCCGTGTGGAATGGGCCTTAACTGATTTAGGCAGCGGCAACCCAGCCGCAGAATGAGCCTGCTGAATCGTGTTACAGATCCAGCGAGCAATAGTTTGCTTTGAAGCAGGCGCCCCAAGCTTGTTGGAAGCATACAGGATAAACAAAGATTCTGTTTTCCTGATCCGAGCCGTTCTGGCTACATAAACCTTCAAAGCCCTGACCACATCAAGTAACTCGGAATCCTCCAAGTCAGTAGTAGCCACAGGCACCACAATAGGTTGGTTTATATTAAAGGATGAAACCACTTTTGGCAGAAATTGTGGTCGGGTCCGCAATTCTGCTCTATCCGCATGGAAAACCAGATAAGGGCTTTTATGTGACAAAGCCGCCAATTCTGACACACGCCTAGCCGAAGCCAAGGCTAGCAGCATGACCACCTTCCACGTGAGATATTTTACTTCCACCGTTTTGAGTGGTTCAAACCAGTGTGATTTCAGGAAACTCAACACCACGTTAAGATCCCAAGGTGCTACTGGAGGCACAAAAGGGGGCTGAATATGCAGCACTCCCTTTACAAACGTCTGAACTTCAGGCAGAGAAGCCAGTTCTTTTTGAAAGAAAATGGATAGGGCCGAAATCTGGACCTTAATGGAACCCAATTTTAGGCCCAAAGTCACTCCCGACTGTAGGAAGTGAAGGAAACGGCCCAGCTGGAATTCCTCCGTAGGGGCATTCCTGGCCTCACACCAAGCCACATATTTTCGCCATATACGGTGATAATGTTGAGCCGTCACGTCCTTCCTAGCCTTTATCAGCGTAGGAATAATCTAATCCGGAATGCCTTTTTCTGCTAGGATCCGGCGTTCAACCGCCATGCCGTCAAACGCAGCCGCGGTAAGTCTTGTAACAGACAGGACCCCTGTTGCAACAAGTCCCGTCTTAGAGGCAGAGGCCACGGGTCCTCTGTGAGCATTTCTTGCAGATCTGGATACCAAGTTCTTCTTGGCCAATCCGGAACAATGAGTATTGTTCTCACTCCTCTTTTTCTTATGATTCTCAGCACCTTGGGTATGAGAGAAAGAGGAGGAAATACATAGACCGACTGGAACACCCACGGCGTCACCAGTGCGTCTAAAGCTATTGCCTGAGGGTCTCTTGACCTGGCGCAATACCTCTGTAGCTTTTTGTTGAGGCGGGATGCCATCATGTCCACCTGTGGTAGTTCCCACCGACTTGCAACCTGCGTGAAGACTTCTTGATGAAGTCCCCACTCTCCCGGGTGGAGGTCATGCCTGCTGAGGAAGTCTGCTTCCCAGTTGTCCACTCCCGGAATGAACACTGCTAACAGTGCGCTTACGTGATTCTTCGCCCAGCAAAGAATTCTGGTGGCTTCTACCATCGCCACCCTGCTCCTTGTGCCGCCTTGGCGGTTCACATGAGCCACTGCGGTGATGTCTGACTGAATCAGAACCGGTTGGTCGCGAAGTAAGGACTCCGCTTGACGTAGGGCGTTGTATATGGCCCTTAGTTCCAGGATGTTGATGTGAAGGCAAGTCTCCTGACTTGACCACAGACCTTGGAAATTTCTTCCCTGTGTGACTGCCCCCCACCCTCGGAGGCTTGCATCCGTGGTCACCAGGACCCAGTCCTGAATACCGAATCTGCGACCTTCAAAAAGGTGAGCACTCTGCAGCCACCACAGGAGAGAGACCCTGGCCCTGGGGGATAGGGTGATTAACCGATGCATCTGAAGATGTGATCCGGATCACTTGTCCAGTAGATCCCATTGAAAGGTCCTCGCATGGAACCTGCCGAAGGGAATGGCCTCGTATGATGCCACCATCTTTCCCAGGACTCGCGTGCAGTGATGCACTGACACCTGTTTTGGTTTTAATAGGTCTCTGACCAGTGTCATGAGTTCCCGAGCCTTCTCCATCGTGAGATAAACCCTCTTCTGGTCTGTGTCCAGAATCATGCCCAGGAAAGGCAGACGAGTCGTAGGAATCAACTGCGACTTTGGAATATTTAGAATCCAGCCGTGTTGTTGTAACACTTCCAGAGAGCGTGCTACGCTGATCAGCAACTGCTCTCTTGACCTCGCTTTGATGAGATCATCGTCCAAGTATGGGATAATTGTGACCCCTTGCCTCTGCAGGAGTACCATCATTTCCGCCATTACCTTGGTAAATATTCTCGGTGCCGTGGAGAGACCAAACGGCAACGTCTGGAATTGGTAATGACAATCCTGTACCACAAATTTGAGGTACGCCTGATGAGGTGGATAAATGGGGACATGAAGGTATGCATCCTTTATGTCCAGAGACACCATAAAATCCCCCCCTTCCAGGCTTGCGATGACCGCTCTGAGCGATTCCATCTTGAACTTGAACCTTTTCAGGTATATGTTCAGGGATTTTAAATTCAATATGGGTCTGACCGAACCGTCCGGTTTCGGTACCACAAACATGGTCGAATAATAACCCTTTCCTTGCTGAAGGAGGGGAACCTTGACCACCACCTGTTGAAGATACAATTTGTGAATTGCAGTTAACACTATTTCCCTCTCGTGGGGGGAAGCTGGCAGGGCCGATTTGAGGTAACGGTGAGGGGGCATCTCTTCGAATTCCAGCTTGTATCCCTGAGACACAATCTCTATTGCCCAGGGATCCAACTGGGAGTGAACCCACTTGTGGCTGAAATTTCGGAGACGCGCCCCCACCGGGCCTAGCTCCGCCTGTGGAGCCCCAGCGTCATGCGGTGGATTTAGTGGAAGCCGGGGAGGACTACTGTTCCTGGGAACTAGCTGCGTTGTGCAGCTTCCTTCCTCTGCCCCTGCCTCTGGCAAGAAAGGACGCACCTCGGACTTTCTTGCCTTTTTGTGATCGAAAGGACTGCATTTGGTAATACGGTGCTTTCTTAGGTTGTGAGGAAACATATGGCAAAAAAATCTGACTTTCCAGCAGTAGCTGTGGAGACCAGGTCCGAGAGACCCTCCCCAAACAATTCCTCACCCTTGTAAGGTAAAACCTCCATGTGCCTTTTTGCGTCGGCATCACCTGTCCATTGCCGAGTCCACAGGACCCTTCTGGCAGAAATCGACATAGCATTTATTCTAGAGCCCAGTAGACTAATGTCTCTTTGAGCATCTCTCATATATAGGACAGCGTCTTTTATATGCCCCATGGTCATTAATATAGTATCCTTGTCTAAGGTATCAAGTTCCTCAGATAAGGTATCCGTCCAAGCTGCTACAGCAGTACACACCCAAGCCGACGCGATTGCCGGCCTCAGTAAGGTACCTGAATGTGTATAAATGGACTTCAGGGTACCCTCTTGCTTTCTATCCGCAGCATCTTTCAGGGTGGCCGTATCCTGTGACGGCAGGGCTACCTTCTTGGATAAGCGTGTCAAAGCTTTGTCCACCCTAGGGGAGGATTCCCAGCGTAACCTGTCCACTGGCGGGAAAGGATACGCCATAAGAATCTTTTTGGAAATCTGCAGTTTTTTATCTGGAGATTCCCAAGCCTTTTCACATAACTCATTGAGCTCGTGTGAGAGGGGGAAAGTTACCTGCGGCTTCTTTTCCCCATACATATGAACCCTCCTGTCAGGGACTGGGGTTTCATCTGTGATGTGCAACACATCCTTAATAGCTATAATCATATAACGGATGGATTTAGCCAATTTTGGCTGTAACTTTGCATCATCGTAATCGACACTGGAGTCAGAATCCATGTCGGTATCCGTGTCAATAATTTGGGATAGTGGGTGCTTCTGAGACCCTGTCGGCCTCTGCGACATAGGATTAGGCATGGGTTGGGACCCTGACTGTCCTGAGGTTTCAGCTTTGTCTAACCTTTTATGCAAGGAATTAACATTATCATTTAAAACCTTCCACATATCCATCCAATCAGGTGTCGGCGCCGTCGGCGGAGACACCACATTCATTTGCTCCCGCTCTGCTTCCACATAGCCTTCCTCATCAGACATGTCGACACAAGCGTACCGACACACCACACACACAGGGAATGCCCTTTTTGAAGACAGTTCCCCCACAAGGCCCTTTGGTGAGACAGAGAGAGAGTATGCCAGCACACACCCCAGCACTATATAACCCAGGAATAACACAGTAACTTAATGTTAACCCAGTAGCTGCTGTATATTGCGTTTTTAGCGCCTAATTATGTGCCCCGCCCTCTATTTTTACCCTTATTCTACCGTGATCTGCAGGGGAGAGCCTGGGGAGCTTCTTCTCAGCGGAGATGTGGAGAAAAAATGGCGCTGGTGAGTGCTGAGGGAGAAGCCCCGCCCCCTCGACGGCGGGCTTCTGTCCCGCTAAAATACATATCTTTTTGGCGGGGGCTCATACATATATACAGTGCCCAACTGTATATATGCTTACTTTTGCCAACAGAGGTCCATATGCTGCCCAGGGCGCCCTCCCCTGCGCTCTGCACACTTACAGTGACCGGAGTATGTGAGGTGTGTATGGAGCAATGGCGCACAGCTGCAGTGCTGTGCGTTACATCATGTGAAGAACGGAGTCTTCTGCCGCCGATTTCGAAGTCTTCTTTGCTTCTCATACTCACCCGGCTTCTGTCTTCCGGCTCTGCGAGGGGGACGGCGGCGCGGCTCTGGGATCGGACGACGAGGTTGAGATCCGGTGTACGATCCCTCTGGAGCTAATGGTGTCCAGTAGCCTAAGAAGCAGGACCTATCTGCAGAGATTAGGGCTGCTTCTCTCCCTTCTGTCCCACGATGCAGGGAGTCTGTTGCCATCAGAGCTCCCTGAAAATAAAAAACCTTACAAAATACTTTCTTACAGCAAGCTCAGGAGAGCTCACTGAACAGCACCCAGCTCGTCCGGGCACAGATTCAAACTGAGGTCTGGAGGAGGGACATAGAGGGAGGAGCCAGAGCACACCAGAATCTAAATTCTTTCTTAAAGTGCCCATGTCTCCTGCGGAGCCCGTCTATTCCCCATGGTCCTTACGGAGTCCCCAGCATCCACTAGGACGTTAGAGAAAACTCTAAATATACAGTGAGTAGCAGTCATTATACAGCTTATATTTCTGCATTAACTACTTATTCAGAGGCTCAAACCAGTCCGATTGGAGAAATTGCAAACACCACGTTAAGATCCAATGGCGCCGTAGGCGGTACAAAGGGAGGTTGGATGTGCAGGACTCCTCTCATCAGGGATGGCAGCCAATTGTTTCTGGAAGAAAATGGATAGGGACGAAATCTGGACCTTTACGGATCCCAACCTCAGGCCCATATCCACACCTGCTTGTAGGGAGAGGAGAAATCGTCCCAGTTGAAACTCCACCGTAGGAGACTTCTTGGACTCACACCAAGACACATTTTTTCCCCAAATACAATGGTAATGTTTAGACGTTCCTCCTTTCCTAGCCTGTATCAGGGTAGGAACAACTTTGTCCGGAATGCCCTTCCGAGCTAGTATCAGGCGTTCAACCTCCAAACGTAGCCGTGGTAAGTCTTGATAGGCGAACGGCCCCTGCTGCAGCAGGTCCTCTCAAAGAGGAAGAGGCCTCGGCTCTTCTCGCAGTAGATCCAGAAGGTCCGCGTACCAAGCCCTTCTTGGCCAGTCTGGAGCAACGAGGATCGCTTGAACCCTTGTTCTCCTTATGAGCTTTAGGATTCTTGGGATGAGTGGGAGCGGTGGAAACACGTACACTGACTGGAACACCCACGGAGACACCAGGGCGTCCACTGCCACTGTCTGTGGGTCCCTCGACCTGGAACAATAACGCCAAAGCTTCTTGTTGAGACGAGAGGCCATCATGTCCGGTTGGAGACCCCACTCCCCTGGATGGAGAACGTGTATGCTGAGGAAGTCTGCTTCCCAGTTATCTGCTACCGGAATGAAGATTGCTGACAGCGCCAATGCGTGTTTTTCTGCCCAGAGGAAGATTCTTGTTACCTCTGACATTGCAGCTCTGCTCTTCATTCCGCCCTGTCGGTTTATGTAAGCAACCGTCGTTACACTGTCCGACTGCACTTGAATGGCTCGTTCTCGCAGAAGATGAGACGCTTGGAGAAGACCGTTGTAGACCGCTCTTAGTTCCAGAATGTTTATTGGAAGACTGGATTCCAGGCTTGACCACCTTCTTTGGAAGGTTTCCCCCTGAGTGACTGCGCCCCAGCCCTGGAGACTTGCAAGGGTCCAGTCCTGAATCCCGAACCTGCGGCCCTCCAGAAGGTCAGGTATTTGCAGCCAGCAGAGGAGTGAGATCCTGGCTTTTGGCGACAGACGTATTCTCTGGTGCATGTGTAGATTAAATCCCGACCACTTGTCCAGGAGATCCAGTTGGAAGGACAGCGCATGAAACCTTCCATACTGTAGAGCCTCGTAAGAAGCAACCATCTTCCACAGAAGGCGAGTCCCGGACCATTGTTTGAATCACCAACGCTTTCTCCTCTGGCAGAAACACCCTCTGCACTTCCGTGTCGAGGATCATTCCCAGAAAAGACAATCTCCTTGTCGGCTCCAAATGTGATTTTGGATGGTTCAGGTTCCAACCATGTTCCCTGAGCAGATGAGTCATGAGAACACTGGACTGCAACAACGTCTCTCTGGACGATGCCTTTATCAGCAGATCGTCCAGATATGGAATTATGTTCACCCCCTGTCTGTGGAGGAGAACCATCATCTCTGCCATCACCTTTGTGAACACCCTTGCTGCTGTGAAGAGGCCGAACGGCAGCGCCTGAAATTGATAGTAACTGTCTAACAGTGCAAATCTGAGATAAGCCTTGTGCAGCAGCCAAATCGGGATGTGGCGATACACATCCTTGATATCCAGGGATACCAGAAACTCTACCTCCTCCAGACCTGAGATTACTGCCTGAGATACTCCATTTTGAATTTGAACTCCTTCAGGTAAGGGTTCAGCAATTTCAAGTTCAAAATCAGTCTGACCGAACCATCCGGTTTCGGTACCATGAAAAGGTTTGAATAATAACCCTTGTTTTGCATATGAGGTGGAACTGGAATAAAGACCTGTGACTTTTCCAATTTTAGGATGGCTTCCTGTAGGATAGCTCTGTCTATCAGCAAGGCTGGCAAGCCTGATTTGAAGAATCGGTGAGGCGGGAGTTCTTGAAACTCCAGTCTGCAGTGATCGCAAAAACGCGCTATAGCGCGTATTTTACCCGATTTTGAGGGAAGGTGACTCACTTTTCTGAAATGGGCGGGTCCCCGGGGACGCGCTCTGCTGCAGCAGCCAATCACTTCCTGTTAAGTGACTGATTGATGCCTGTGACTGTGGGGGGAGAAGGTGAGCACCGCGGAGGCGCCGATTCATCAGACTTGGCGCTGCTGTTGCCTGAACCCTCCGCTCCGGCGCCCGTGCTCATGGACTGAGCGCACCGCCTCTCCGCAGGTCAGTTTCCCCGACGCTCCTGACAGCCGCTCTGAGCGCCGGCCAGTGTGTGTGTCTGTGCGGTGTACATCTCCCGCCATCCCGGTCTCCGCGCTGCTGTAAACGGACTTCTGGCTGCTGGCTCTCGCCGTGCCTGCCATATGGGCTCTCCCAGCACTGTTGCGGTGTGTAAGTGGAGGGGGCCAGTTAGTGTGTGTGTGCTTTGGGTACAAGGGGGTTGTCAATTACTGCTTGTGTGTCCGGGTTATTTTGGGAGGGGGCAATTACTGGGTGTGTGCACTGGGTATAAGAGGGGGGAGATTATGAGGTGGGCAGATGTGTGTGTGTGCCTGGAGTATGAGGTGGGAAGCTGCTGACTGTGCCCGGGGTATGAGGTGGGCAGATGCTGTGTGTGCCCGGGGTATGAGGTGGGCAGATGCTGTATGTGTGTGTGTCCGGGGTATACAGTGGGCAGATGCTGTGTGTTTGTGTGTGTGCGTCTGGGGTATACGGTGGGCAGATGCTGTGTGTGTGTGTGTATGTCCGGGGTATACAGTGGGCAGGTGCTGTGTGTGTGTGTATGTCCGGGGTATACAGTGGGCAGGTGCTGTGTGTGTGTGTATGTCTGGGGTATACGGTGGGCAGATGCTGTGTGTGTGTGTATGTCCGGGGTATACAGTGGGCAGGTGCTGTGTGTGTGTGCGTCCTGGGTATACGGTGGGCAGATGCTGTATGTGTGTGTCCCCGGGGTATACAGTGGGCAGATGCTGTGTGTTTGTGTGTGCGCGTCTGGGGTATACGGTGGGCAGATGCTGTGTGTGTGTGTATGTCCGGGGTATACGGTGGGCAGATGCTGTGTGTGTGTGCGTCCTGGGTATAAGGTGGGCAGATGCTGTGTGTGTGTTTGTGTGTGTGCGTCTGGGGTATACGGTGGGCAGATGCTGTGTGTGTGTGTGTGTATGTCCGGGGTATACAGTGGGCAGGTGCTGTGTGTGTGCGTCCGGGGTATACGGTGGGCAGATGCTGTGTGTGTGTGCGTCCGGGGTATAAGGTGGGCAGATGCTGTGTGTGTGCGCACGCGTCCGGGGTGTGTGGTGGGTAGATGCTGTGTGTGTGTGCACGCGTCCGGGGTGTGTGGTGGGTAGATGCTGTGTGTGTGTGCACGCGTCCGGGGTGTGTGGTGGGTAGATGCTGTGTGTGTGTGCACGCGTCCGGGGTGTGTGGTGGGTAGATGCTGTGTGTGTGTGCATGCGTCCGGGGTGTGTGGTGGGTAGATGCTGTGTGTGTGTGTGCACGCGTCCAGGGTGTGTGGTGGGTAGCTGCTGTGTGTGTGCCCGGGGTATGATGCAATGTATCTTGGCGCTCTACCTGGTGCAATGTGTCTCGGCGCTCTACCTGGCGCAATGTGTCTCGGCGCTCTTCCTGGCGCAATGTGTAGAACGTGCTCTGCCTGGTGCATTGTGTATAACGTGCTCTGCCTGGCGCGATGTGTGTAACGTGCTCTACCTGGCGCAATGTGTGTAACGTGCTCTACCTGGCGCAATGTGTGTAACGTGCTCTACCTGGCGCAATGTGTGTAACGTGCTCTACCTGGCGCAATGTGTGTAACGTGCTCTACCTGGCGCAATGTGTGTAACGTGCTCTGCCTGCTGCAATGTGTGTAACGTGCTCTGCCTGCTGCAATGTGTGTAACATGCTCTAACTGGTGCATTGTGTATAACGTGCTCTACCTTGTGCAATGTTTATATTTTATTTACCTGGTGCAATGTTTATATGTGCTCTACCTGGCGCAATGTGTGTAACATGCTCTGCCTGGGCGCAATGTGTGTAACGTGCTCTACCGGGCGCAATGTGTATAATAATGTGCTCTAACTGGCGCAATGTGTATAAAGTGCTCTACCTGGCGCAATGTGTATAAAGTGCTCTACCTGGCGCAATGTGTATAAAGTGCTCTGCCTGGCGCAATGTGTATAAAGTGCTCTGCCTGGCGCAATGTGTATAAAGTGCTCTGCCTGGCGCAATGTGTATAAAGTGCTCTACCTGGTGCAATGTGTATAACGTGTTCTACCTGGCGCAATATGTATAATGTGCTCTACCTGGTGCAATATGTATAACGTGCTCTGCCTGGTGCAATCTGTATAAGCGGAACTACTGTGTGGTGTAATGTGAATTGGCACTATTATGTGGTTACGCCCCTTCCCCATGAAGCCACGCCCCTTAAATTTTGCAGCGCGCCTTAGGCGCGCACTGCCTATGCTTTATTGTCTGGTGAGGTGGAACACCAATTCACTTTCTGCCTAAGGGCACCAAAATGTCTAGTTACAGCTCTGGTGCAGCCCCACAGCACTGTCACCCCATCCCCCCACCTTGCAACACTTTTGTAGTGTCCAAACAAGATTAAGATTAATAAGAACCTTCATTCCGATGGGACCCAGAAAAAGACCGGTAGGACCCCAATTTTCGAAAGTGAGGGGTCCCTGGGACCCACTTTTTTTTTGGATCAGCGCGATCACTGAGTCTGTACCCCTGGGACACAATATCCTGTACCCAGGGATCCAGGCCGGACGACACCCAGACGTGTCTGAAACGTCTGAGTCTCGCACCCACCAAACCGTCCTCCAGGCTGTGCGGTCCACAGTCATGCTGAGGATTTTGAGGAACCAGAAGCAGGTTTCTGGTCCTGGGAGCCTGCGGGAGAAGGCTTTTTGGATTTTGCATGACCCCCTCTAAAGAAGGTGGTAGAAGGCTTGGACTTTTCTGCCCTAGCGGTCCGAAAGGACTGCGAAGCAGCTGAAGAAAATGCTCAGCAGAGGGAAGGAAAAGTGACTTACCTGCGGTTGCCGTGAAAATCCACGCATCCAGTGCTTCCCCAAATAGAGCCTGACCTGTGTAGGGCAGGATCTTCACACTTCTCCTGGATTCCGCGTTTGCAGACCATTGGCATAGCCAGAGTCCCCTGCGAGCTGATACCGACATGGAAGATATCCACGCAGTCAGCGTACCCAGGTCCTTCATGGATTCCACCATGAACCCCGCAGAAACCTGTATGTTACGTAGAAACAATTAAAATGTCACTTCTATCCATCGTATCCAAATCCTCTAGTAATGTGCCTGACCACTTTACAATGGCTTTAGAAATACATGCACAGGCAATAGTGGGCCTTAACGCCAATCCTGAAGCAGTGTAAATGTTTGAGCGTAGTGTCAATCTTACGATCAGCCGTTAGATCCAGGGACAGGTAAAACCACCTTTTTTGACAGTCTGGAGAGAGATGTGTCAACAATGGGTGGGTTTTCCCATTTTTTCGTATCCTCCTCAGGGAAGGGAAAAGCAACCAAAACCCTTTTTGGGATCTGGAATTTTTTCTCGGGGGTTTTCCCAGGATTTTTCAAATATAGCGTTTAATTCTTTAGACGCAGGGAAGGTTAACAAGGCTTTCTTATGGTCAGTGAAGTAAGCCTCCTCAACCTGCTCAGGTGGCGTGTCAGTAATGTTTAACACATCTCTAATGGCCTTAATCATGAGTTGCACCCCTTTGCAAGGGATGTCGCCCCCTCAGCACATCCCCATCACAGTCTGCTGTATCAGTCGGTATCCGTGTCATCTTGCATAATCTGGGCAAGTGCACGTTTCTGTGGGAACAAGCTAGGGGATTTTGCAGGTATAGGAACAGAACCTGACCAAACTGCCATAGATTTTTTTAACACCTGAGTTTCAGTCTCAGTATTTGCTACCCTAGTAGATATCTGAGAGATCATCCCTTTAATAGAGGTTAACCACTCAGGCTCAATAATAGGGATCTGAGATAAGGTATTACATTCCTGTGTACATGGAATGGATTCCTCCTAAGAGGAAACATCCTCTGCAGCATATGCCACAGAGTCCCTCGACATGGCTATGGAAGATAACAAACACCCCCACACACACACAGGGAAATGTCAGACACAGTTTCCCCCCCAAGTATGCCACAGAGAGAGACAGAGATTGGAGCCAACCCACACAGCGCTTTCTGGAGGTAGAAATAATACGATTTTAAACCTACCGGTAAATCTTTTTCTCCTAGTCCGTAGAGGATGCTGGGGACTCCGTAAGGACCATGGGAAATAGACGGGCTCCGCAGGAGACATAAGCACTAAAAAGAACTTTAGATATGAGTGTGCACTGGCTCCTCCCTCTATGCCCTTCTTCCAGACCTCAGTTAGAGAAACTGTGCCCAGAGGAGACGGACAGTACGAGGAAAGGATTTTGTTAATCCAAGGGCAAGATTCATACCAGCCCACACCATCCACACCGTACAACATGGAATATACGAACCAGTTAACGGCATGAAACCAAACAGCATCAGCCCGAGACTGATCAAAACTGTAACATAACCCTTAAGTAAGCAAAAACGATATACAAGTCTTGCAGATGTAGTCCACACTGGGACGGGCGCCCAGCATCCTCTACGGACTAGGAGAAAAAGATTTACCGGTAGGTTTAAAATCTTATTTTCTCTTACGTCCTAGAGGATGCTGGGGACTCCGTAAGGACCATGGGGATTATACCAAAGCTCCAAAACGGGCGTGAGAGTACGGATGACTCCGCAGCACCGATTGAGCAAACAGGAGGTCCTCATCAGCCAGGGTATCAAACTTGTAGAACTTCGCAAAGGTGTTTGAACCCGAGCAAGTAGCAGCTCGGCACAGCTGTAATGCCGAGACACCTCGGGCAGCCGCCCAAGAAGAGCCCACCTTCCTAAAGGAATGGGCCTTTACAGAATTCGGTAACAGCAATCCAGCCATAGAATGAGCCTGCTGAATCGTGTAACAGATCCAGCAAGCAATAGTCTGCTTCGAAGCAGGAGCGCCAACCCTGTCAGCGGCATACAGGACAAACAGTGCCTCTGTTTTCCTAACCCTAGCCGTTCTGGCTACATACATGTTCAAAGCCCTGACCACATCCAGGGACTCTGAATCCTCCGCGTCCCGCGTAGCCACAGGCACCACAATAGGTTGGTTCATATGAAAAGAAGAAACCCCCTTGGGCAAAAATTGAGGACGAGTCCGCAATTCTGCTCTATCCACATGGAATATCAGATAGGGGCTCTTATGAGATAAAGCCGCTAACTCCGACACTCGCCTTGCCGAAGCCAAGGCCAACAACATGACCGCTTTCCAAGTGAGATATTTTAATTCCACCGTTTTAAGTGGTTCAAACCAGTGAGACTTAAGGAACCGCAACACCACGTTAAGGTCTCAGGGTGCCACTGGGGGCACAAAAGGAGGCTGGATATGCTGCACTCCATTCACAAAAGTCTGGACTTCTGGGAGAGAAGCCAATTCCTTCTGAAAGAAAATGGATAGGGCCAAAATCTGAACCTTAATGGAACCTAATTTTAGGCCCAAATTCACTCCCGTCTGTAGGAAGTGAAGGAAACGGCCCAAATGGAATTCTTCCACGATACATACTTTCGCCATATACGGTGAATATGTTTCACTGTCACGTCTTTCCTAGCCTTTATCAGAGTAGGAATGACCTCATCCGGAATGCCCTTTTCCGCTAGGATCCTGCGTTCAACCGCCATGCCGTCAAACGCAGCCGCGGTAAGTCTTGGTACAGACAGGGCCCCTGTTGTAACAGGTCCTCTCTGAGAGGAAGAGGCCACGGATCTTCTGTGAGCATCTCCTGCAGATCCGGATACCAGGCCCTTCACGGCCAATCTGGAACAATGAGAATTGTCTGTACTCCTTTTCGTCTTATGATTCTCAATATCTTTGAGATGAGCGGAAGAGGAGGGAACACATAGACCGACTGAAACACCCATGGTGTCACCAGGGCGTCCACCGCCACTGCCTGAAGGTCCCTTGACCTGGCGCAATAATTTGGTAGTTTCTTGTTGAGGCGTGACGCCATCATGTCTATCTGATGCAGTCCCCACCGACTTGCAATCTCTGCGCAGACTTCCTGATGAAGTCCCCACTCTCCTGGATGTAGATCGTGTCTGCTGAGGAAGTCTGCTTCCCAGATGTCCACTCCCAGAATGAAGACCGCTGTCATGGCGCTTACATGATTTTCCGCCCAGCGAAGAATCCTGGTGGCTTCTGCCATTGCCACTCTGCTCTTTGTTCCGCCTTGGCGGTTTACATGCACCACTGCTGTGATGTTGTCTGACTGGATCAGAACCGGTAGGTCGCGAAGCAAATTTTCCGCTTGTCAAAGGGCGTTGTATATGGCCCTCAACTCCAGTATGTTTATGTGAAGACAAGCCTCCTGGCTTGACCAGAGACCCTGGAAGTTTCTTCCCTTTGTGACTGCTCCCCAACCTCGGAGGCTCGCGTCCGTGGTTACCAGAACCCAGTCCTGAATGCCGAACCTTCGACCCTCCAGAAGGTGAGCACTCTGCAGCCACCACAGGAGAGATACCCTGGCCCTGGGGGACAGGGTGATCATCTGATGAATCTGTAGAGGAGACCCGGACCACTTGTCCAGAAGGTCCCATTGAAAAGTTCTCGCATGGAATCTGCCGAATGGAATGGCCTCGTAAGTCGCCACCATCTTTCCCAGAACTCGAGTGCAGTGATGCACCGACACCCTTTTTGGCTTCAATAGGTCCTTGACCAAAGACATGAGTTCTTGGGCCTTTTCCGTCGGAAAATAAACGCTTTTCTGGTCCGTATCCAGAATCATGCCTAAGAAAGGCAACCGAGTCGTTGGAACCAACTGTGACTTCGGGAAATTGAGAATCCAGCCATGCTGTTGCAACACCCTCAGGGAGAGCGATACGCTGTTCAGTAACTGTTCTCTTGATCTCGCTTTTATCAGGAGATCGTCCAAGTACGGGATAATTGTGACACCCTGCTTGCGCAGGAGCACCATCATTTCCGCCATTACCTTGGTGAAAATCCTCGGGGCCGTGGAAAGCCCAAACGGCAACGTCTGAAATTGGTAATGACAATCCTGTACAGCAAACCTCAGGAACGCCTGATGAGGCGGATATATGGGGACATGAAGGTATGCGTCCTTTATGTCCAGGGACACCATATAATCCCCCCCTTCCAGGCTGGCAATGACCGCTCTGAGCGACTCCATCTTAAACTTGAACCTTTTTAAGTATAGGTTTAAGGATTTAAATTCAAAATGGGTCTGACCGAACCGTCCGGTTTCGGGACTACAAACAGGCTTGAGTAATACCCCATCCCCTGCTGCAGCAGGGGGACTTTGACCACCACTTGTTGAAGACACTATCTCCCTCTCTGGGGGAGAAGCCGGTAGGGCCGATTTGAAAAAAAAAGGCGAGGAGGCACCTCTTCGAATTCCAGCTTGTAACCCTGGGAAACAATTTCTTTTGCCCAGGGATCCACCTGTGAGTGAACCCAGACGTGGCTGAAAAGTCTAAGACGTGCCTCCACTGGGGCGGACTCCCTCAGCGGCCTGGGAGGACTTCTGCTCCTGGGAACTAGCTGTGGTTGGCAGCTTTTTCTCTTTACCCTTACCTCTGGCAAGAAAGGAATAACCTCGCATTCTCTTGGGCTTATGCGACCGAAAGGACTGCATCTGATAATGTGGTGTTTTCTTAGGCTGTGAGGAAACATAAGGCAAAAAAGTTGATTTACCTGCCGTAGCCGTGGAACCAAGGTCCGTGAGACCTTCCCCAAACAATTCCTCACCCTTATAAGGTAAAACCTCCATATGCCTCTTCGAGTCGGCATCACCCGTCCATTGTCGGGTCCATAGGGCTCGTCTAGCCGAAAATCGCCATAGCGTTGGCTCTGGAACCCAGTAGGCCAATGTCTCTCTGAGCATCTCTCATGTATAGGACAGCATCTTTAATATGACCCAGGGTCAATAAAATGTTTTCCTTATCCAGCGTATCTCTATCAGCCGATAAGGTATCTGTCCACGCTGCTACCGCACTACAAACCCAAGCCGACGCTATCGCCGGTCTGAGTAAGGTACCAGTATGTGTGTAAATAGACTTCAAGGTAGTCTCCTGCCTGCGATCCGCAGGATCCTTGAGGGTTGCCGTATCTTGAGATAGCAGCGCTATCTTTTTGGATAAGCGTGTCAATGCTTTATCCACCCTCGGGGAGGATTCCCACCGTATCCTGTCCTTAGTCGGGAAAGGATACGCCATAAGAATCCTTTTGGGAATCTGCAGTTTTTTGTCTGGAGATTCCCAAGCCTTTTCAAATAATTTGTTCAGTTCATGAGATGTGGGAAAGGTTACCTCAGGTTTTTTTTCTCCTTATACATGCGCACCCTCGTGTCAGGGACAGAGGGTTCATCCGTGATATGCAACACCTCTTTTATAGCAATAATCATATAATGAATACTTTTAGCCAATTTTGGTTGCTACTTTGCATCATCGTAGTCGACACTGGAGTCAGAATCTGTGTCGGTATCAGTGTCTACTATTTGGGATAGTGGGCGCTTTTGAGAACCAGAAGGTCCCTGCGACATAGTGAAAGTTAGGGTTTGACTCCCTGTACACTCCCTGGACTCAGCTTTGTCCAACCTTTTGTGCAATAACTATCAGTTAAGACTCTATATGCTATTTTTCCACATTTGATTAGCTTATTTGCAGACAATCCGCACTTTATTTGAGAATATAATATATGTCCATTCCCTTTTAAAAACAGTTTTTTAGAACTGTATTTTATGTAAAGGACTCTCATTTTTTCAATTTTTATATGTAAAATTTTTTTTCATTGGTACTGTACTTTAATTTATTCCTAATGTTGTGAAATAAATTGATATTATATTTTTTATGTATCTTTTATATATTTATTACACTTGGTCACATACAAACACCTCAGGTCGCTTATACCCCTATCCGATATATATATATATATATATATATATATATATATGCCCCCCCCCCTTTTCAAACCCTCTGTCACCGTGTTCAGCAGGGGAGAGTCCGGGGAGCCAGCTTCTCAGCGTGTGCTGTGGAGAAAAATGGTGCTGGTGAGTGCTGAGGATCAAGCTCTGCCCCCTCAGCGGCGGGCTTCGGTCCCGCTTGAATTCTTTAAAAAACTGGCGGGGGATCTCAAATATATAGTGCAGAGCCCATATATGATTTTGCCAGACCAGAGGTTTAATTGCTGCCCAGGGCGCCCCCCCTGCGCCCTTACAGTGCCTGCCGTGTGTGTGTTGTGCGGGAGCAATGGCGCGCAGCGTTACCGCTGCACGTTACCTCAGTGAAGATCCGAAGTCTTCTGCCGCCTCTGAAGTCTTCTTTCTTCTCATACTCACCCGGCTTCTAACTTCCGGCTCTGCGAGGAGGACGGTGGCGTGGCTCTGGGACGGACGGCGAGACCTGCGTACCGATCCCTCTGGAGCTAATGGTGTCCAGTAGCCTAAGAAGCAGAGCCTAGCAGTTAAGTAGGTCTGCTTCTCTCTCCTCAGTCCCTCGATGCAGGGAGCCTGTTGCCAGTAGTGCTCCCTGAAAATAAAAAACCTAACAAAATTTCTTTCTTTCAGGAAACTCAGGAGAGCTCCCTGTAATGCACCCAGTCTCCTCTGGGCACAGTATCAAACTGAGGTCTAGAGGAGGGGCATAGAGAGAGGAGCCAGTGCACTGCACACCCATATCTAAAGTTCTTTTTAGTGGCCATGTCTCCTGCGGAGCCCGTCTATTCCCCATGGTCATTACGGAGTCCCCAGCATCCTCTAGGACGTAAGAGAAAACACAACTACCAGTGCTATCTGTGTACCTTAATAGACTACACAGACTTTACACAGCCCCCCCCCCCCCTACTACAACCCCCTGGTACTGCACATGATAGCTGGAATTGCTTGGAGGGACAGCTCTCCCTGTCAGCGTCTGTGTACAGGAACTGCAGGCAGGAAAATGGCGCTGAACGCAGCTGGGTCCGGTCCGAGGAAAGGCTCCTCCCCCCGAACATGGCGCTGCTTCCAGGTCTTCATTTTATTATACTGGCCTGAGGATGTCTGCTGGCAGTGATCCGGGGACCCTGACAGGCTCGCTGGCCAGTGTAGGGTACAGGCGCTGGCTCAGGGCTCCCCTCACAGCGCCGCACTATGCACCGCTAAGCCCCGGAGCGGTTAGTACTGCGCTCCCTACCCAGTTGCCGCCATCTTCACACCGGCTCCCTGCTTGACTCACTCACCACCGAAATCTAGGGGGTGGCGGCATGCTGCGGGAGTGGTCGCCTGGGGCGGCTAACGATCAGCACCCTCAGGAGCTCAGTGTCCTGTCAGCAGAGATAGTGGCTCAGACCCCTCAGGGCGGACACTGCTCCCCCACTTAGTCCCACGAAGCAGGGAGGCTGTTGCCAGCAGCCTCCCTGTGCCTAAATTACTCTTAGAAAACAATAAAACTAAAGAAGCTCTAGGAGCTCCCCTCGCTGTGACCGGCTTCTCCGGGCACATTTTCTAAACCGAGTCTGGTAGGAGGGGCAGAGAGGGAGGCGCCAGCCCACACTCTCAAACTCTTAAAGTGCCAGTGGCTCCTAGTGGACCAGTCTATACCCCATGGTACTAATATGGACCCCAGCATCCTCTAGGACATAAGAGAAATTGCATTTATTTTAAACTACTCTGATGAAATTGTTTAATGAACACTGTAAAAGTAACAGAGGTCATACCAACTGTATGTGCTTAGTGGCTCTGCTCTCAGTAGGTTCATTGTTAGGAGGAAAACAATATGCAAAAACACTTACCCAAATATTCAGTTGTGCCCATTATTTCTCTGAGTTCGCAGTCGCTGCTTATTTTTCGGGACATTCCAAAATCGACTATTTTGATGTCACCAAGAGGTTCCAGTCTGTTAAGCAGTATATTCTGAAGCTAAAATGGATATGAAACAAAAAATAGCAATTTAATACCTATAGGTTTAAATCTGTAGGTGTTTAACTATGAGAGATATCACGTCATACCAAAAGATAAAGTTGTGGTAGTTTTTTTTTTTTTTTTTTTTTTTTAAATGTTCCCAGTGTAAAATAAGATTTTACTTACCGATAAATCTATTTCTCGTAGTCCGTAGTGGATGCTGGGACTCCGTCAGGACCATGGGGAATAGCGGCTCCGCAGGAGACAGGGCACAAAATTTAAAAGTTTGACCACTAGGTGGTGTGTACTGGCTCCTCCCCCTATGACCCTCCTCCAAGCCTCAGTTAGGATACTGTGCCCGGACGAGCGTACACAATAAGGAAGGATTTTGAATCCCGGGTAAGACTCATACCAGCCACACCAATCACACCGTACAACTTGTGATCTGAACCCAGTTAACAGTATGACAAACGTAGGAGCCTCTGAACAGACGGCTCACAACAATAACAACCCGATTTTTTTGTAACAATAACTATGTACAAGTATTGCAGACAATCCGCACTTGGGATGGGCGCCCAGCATCCACTACGGACTACGAGAAATAGATTTATCGGTAAGTAAAATCTTAATTTCTCTGACGTCCTAGTGGATGCTGGGACTCCGTCAGGACCATGGGGATTATACCAAAGCTCCCAAACGGGCGGGAGAGTGCGGATGACTCCGCAGCACCGAATGAGAGAACTCCAGGTCCTCCTTAGCCAGGGTATCAAATTTGTAGAATTTTACAAACGTGTTCTCCCTTGACCACGTAGCTGCTCGGCAGAGTTGTAATGCCGAGACCCCTCGGGCAGCCGCCCAAGATGAGCCCACCTTCCTTGTGGAATGAGCCTTGACAGATTTAGGCTGTGGCAGGCCTGCCACAGAATGTGCAAGTTGAATTGTGCTACAAATCCAACGAGCAATCGTCTGCTTAGAAGCAGGAGCACCCAGCTTGTTGGGTGCATACAGTATAAACAGCGAGTCAGATTTTCTGACTCCAGCCGTCCTTGAAATATATATTTTCAATGCTCTGACAACGTCCAGCAACTTGGAATCCTCCAAATCGCTAGTAGCCGCAGGCACCACAATAGGCTGGTTCAGGTGAAACGCTGAAACCACCTTAGGCAGAAAGTGAGGACGCGTCCGCAGTTCTGCCCTGTCCGAATGGAAAATCAGATATGGGCTTTTATACGATAAAGCCGCCAATTCTGACACTCTCCTGGCTGAAGCCAGGGCCAGTAGCATGGTTACTTTCCATGTAAGATATTTCAAATCCACCGATTTGAGTGGCTCAAACCAATGGGATTTGAGAAAATCCAAAACTACATTAAGATCCCACGGTGCCACTGGGGGCACAACCGGGGGCTGTATATGTAGTACTCCTTTTACAAAAGTCTGGACTTCAGGAACTGAAGCCAATTCTTTCTGGAAGAAAATCGACAGGGCCGAAATTTGAACCTTAATGGACCCTAATTTGAGGTCCATAGACAATCCTGTTTGCAGGAAATGTAGGAATCGACCCAGTTGAAATTCCTCCGTCGGGGCCTTCCTGGCCTCACACCACGCAACATATTTTCTCCAAATGCGGTGATAATGTTGTGCAGTCACCTCCTTCCTGGCTTTTACCAGGGTAGGGATGACCTCTTCCGGAATGCCTTTTTCCCTTAGGATTCGGCGTTCAACCGCCATGCCGTCAAACGCAGCCGCGGTAAGTCTTGGAATAGACACGGTCCCTGCTGAAGCAGGTCCCGTCTTAGAGGTAGAGGCCACGGATCTTCCGTGAGCATCTCCTGAAGTTCCGGGTACCAAGTTCTTCTTGGCCAATCCGGAGCCACGAGTATCGTTCTTACTTCCCTTTGCCGTATAATTCTCAGTACTTTTGGTATGAGAGGCAGAGGAGGAAACACATACACTGACTGGTACACCCATGGTGTTACCAGAGCGTCTACAGCTATTGCCTGAGGGTCTCTTGACCTGGCGCAATACCTGTCCAGTTTTTTGTTGAGGCGGGACGCCATCATGTCCACCATTGGTCTTTCCCAATGGACCACAATCATGTGGAAGACTTCTGGATGAAGTCCCCACTCTCCCGGGTGCAGATCGTGTCTGCTGAGGAAGTCTGCTTCCCAGTTGTCCACTCCCGGGATGAACACAACTGACAGTGCTAACACATGATTTTCTGCCCAGCGGAGAATCCTTGCAGCTTCTGCCATTGCCCTCCTGCTTCTTGTGCCGCCCTGTCTGTTTACGTGGGCGACTGCCGTGATGTTGTCCGACTGAATCAACACCGGCTGACCCTGAAGCAGAGGTTTTGCCAGGCTTAGAGCATTGTAGATTGCTCTTAGCTCCAGTATATTTATGTGAAGAGACGTCTCCAGGCTTGACCACACGCCCTGGAAGTTTCTTCCCTGTGTGACCGCTCCCCAGCCTCTCAGGCTGGCATCCGTGGTCACTAGGACCCAGTTCTGTATGCCGAATCTGCGGCCCTCTAACAGATGAGCACTCTGCAACCACCATAGCAGAGACACTCTTGTCCTTGTGGACAATTTTATCCGCTGATGCATCTGCAGATGCGATCCGGACCATTTGTCCAGCAGATCCCACTGAAAAGTTCGTGCATGGAATCTGCCGAATGGAATCGCTTCGTAAGAAGCTACCATTTTTCCCAGGACTCTTGTGCATTGATGCACAGATACTTTTCCTGGTTTTAGGAGGTTCCTGACTAGATCGGATAACTCCCTGGCTTTCTCCTCCGGAAGAAATACCTTTTTCTGAACAGTGTCCAGAATCATCCCTAGGAACAACAGACGTGTCGTCGGGATCAGTTGGGATTTTGGAAAATTCAGAATCCACCCGTGTTGTTGGAGCACTACTTGGGTTAGTGCTACTCCGACCTCCAGCTGTTCTCTGGATCTTGCCCTTATCAGGAGATCGTCCAAGTAAGGGATAATTAAGACGACTTCTCTTCGAAGAAGGATCATCATTTCGGCCATTACCTTGGTAAAGACCCGGGGTGCCGTGGACAATCCAAACGGCAGCGTCTGAAACTGATAATGACAGTTTTGGACCACGAACCTGAGGTACCCTTGGTGTAGGAGGGGTACCTTGACTATCACCTGCTGAGAATACAGCTTGTGAATGGCCTCCAATACCGTCGCCCTGTCGGAGGGAGACGTTGGCAAAGCAGACTTTAGGAAACGGCGAGGAGGGGACTTCTCGAATTCCAACCTGTAACCCTGAGATACTACCTGCAGGATCCAGGGGTCCACCTGCGAGTGAGCCCACTGTGCGCTGAAATGTTTGAGGCGACCCCCACCGCCCCTGAGTCTGCTTGTAAGGTCCCAGCGTCATTCTGACGCCTTTGTAGAAGCCGGGGAGGGCTTCTGCTCCTGGGAAGGAGCTGCTTGTTGCAGTCTCTTACCCTTTCCTTTGCCTCGGGGCAAATAGGAATGTCCTTTTGCTCGTTTGTTCTTATAGGAACGAAAGGACTGCGGCTGAAAAGCCTGCGGCTTTTTCTGCTGGGAGGTGACCTGGGGTAAAAAGGAGGATTTTCCGGCCGTTGCCGTGGCCACCAGATCCGATAGACCGACCCCAAATAATTCCTCCCCCTTATACGGCAATACTTCCATATGTCGTTTGGAATCCGCATCACCTGACCACTGGCGCGTCCATAAACTTCTGGCAGATATGGACATCGCACTTACTCTTGATGCCAGAGTGCAAATATCTCTCTGTGCATCTCGCATATAAAGAAATGCATCCTTTAACTGCTCTATAGTCAGTAAAATACTGTCCCTATCCAGGGTATCAATATTTTCAGACAGTGACTCCGACCAAGCCACGCCAGCACTGCACATCCAGGCTGAGGCGATTGCTGGTCTCAGTATAACACCCGTATGTGTGTATATACTTTTTAATGTATTCTCCAGCCTCCTATCAGCTGGATCCTTGAGGGCGGCCGTATCAGGAGACGGTAACGCCACTTGCTTTGATAAGCGTGTGAGCGCCTTATCCACCCTAGGAGGTGTTTCCCAGCGCGCCCTAACCTCTGGCGGGAAAGGGTATAATGCCAATAACTTCTTTGAAATTAGTAGTTTTCTATCTGGGGTAACCCACGCTTCATCACACACTTCATTCAGTTCCTCTGATTCAGGAAAAACTATCGGTAGTTTTTTCACACCCCACATAATACCCCTTTTTCTGGTACTTGCAGTATCAGAGATATGCAAAGCCTCCTTCATTGCCGTGATCATATAACGTGTGGCCCTACTGGAAAATACGTTTGTTTCTTCACCGTCGACACTGGATTCAGTGTCAGTGTCTGGGTCTGTGTCGACCGACTGAGGTAAAGGGCGTTTTACAGCCCCTGACGGTGTCTGAGACGCCTGGACAGGTACTAACTGGTTTGCCGGCTGTCTCATGTCGTCAACCGACTTTTGTAGCGTGCTGACACTATCCCGTAATTCCATAAACAAAGCCATCCATTCTGGTGTCGACTCCCTAGGGGGTGACATCACCATTACAGGCAATTGCTCCGCCTCCACGCCAACATCGTCCTCATACATGTCGACACACACGTACCGACACACAGCAGACACACAGGGAATGCTCTGATAGAAGACAGGACCCCACTAGCCCTTTGGGGAGACAGAGGGAGAGTTTGCCAGCACACACCCAAGCGCTATAAATATATATAGGGACAACCTTAATAAGTGTGTTCCCTTTATAGCAGCTCAAATATTATAAATATCGCCAATAAGTGCCCCCCCTCTCTGTTTTTACCCTGTTTCTGTAGTGCAGTGCAGGGGAGAGTCCTGGGAGCCTTCCTCGCAGTGGAGCTGGGCAGGAAAATGGCGCTGTGTGCTGAGGAGAATAGGCCCCGCCCCCTTTTCGGCGGGCTTCTTCTCCCGGTTTTTTTGGAACCTGGCAGGGGTTAAATACATACATATAGCCCCAGGGGCTATATGTGATATATTTTAGCCAGAATAGGTATATAACATTGCTGCCCAGGGCGCCCCCCCCAGCGCCCTGCACCCTCAGTAACCGCTGGTGTGAAGTGTGCGGAGAGCAATGGCGCACAGCTGCAGTGCTGTGCGCTACCTCATGAAGACTGAGACGTCTTCTGCCGCCGGTTTCTGGACCTCTTCTCTATTCGGCATCTGCAAGGGGGTCGGCGGCGCGGCTCCGGTGACCCATCCAGGCTGTACCTGTGATCGTCCCTCTGGAGCTAGTGTCCAGTAGCCTAAGAAGCAAATCCATCCTGCACGCAGGTGAGTTCACTTCTTCTCCCCTAAGTCCCTCGTTGCAGTGAGCCTGTTGCCAGCAGGACTCACTGAAAATAAAAAACCTAACAAACTTTTTCTAAGCAGCTCTTTAGGAGAGCCACCTAGATTGCACCCTGCTCGGACGGGCACAAAAACCTAACTGAGGCTTGGAGGAGGGTCATAGGGGGAGGAGCCAGTACACACCACCTAGTGGTCAAACTTTTAAATTTTGTGCCCTGTCTCCTGCGGAGCCGCTATTCCCCATGGTCCTGACGGAGTCCCAGCATCCACTAGGACGTCAGAGAAATTACATTTCTATTAATAAACAGTACTTCATCCATATTGAAAACATTTAGAACCCTTTATTGGCTCCAAGTTGACTTTAGAAACATAGCAAAATATTCTCTTATTATAATATTAGGCCTAAGGCAGAGAGAAGTGCTACGTCAGATGTCTTGTTGCATGAAATAACTTGCATGTCTAGAACAATGTGGGCAGGTGCATATCCCTTGCCGAGATGATATGCATACTGATTTACATGATCGTGCCATTTAGGTCTGCCTGTGTGTGTGTGCATTACAATACAGGCCAAGTAGATCATTCTCTTGTGAGTACACGTATCCCTAATGTCATGACACTGCACTTTGACTTATTCCTTGGACCATTTTTGCTCTTGCAAATTACTCATTACAATTTCTGGATAATTATTTTACATTCATAATAATAATAATAATAATAATAATATTATTATAATTATATGGAGTATATGTTTACATTTGGGCATTATGCCCATCTTTTAACATCACAGAAATTTTTATTTTCTAAGTTTTTCCTGTTTTTATTAATGACTAATATAGTATGAACTTATTTATCCAATACGTTTGTACGTTTTATATTAGCCTACAATTGGAAGCAGCATTTACATTTGGGCTTAACTGTACTTTAATTCATTTATATTATCATTTCAGCATCACCACACTGACAGACATCGGAGTGCAAATAAAAGGTCCAAGGTGCATTCTCTCTTTCAACAAGCAGAGTAATCACTCAATGATTCACTGAAATCTTACTGTATTAATACTGGAACACACTATAGTCACTGACTATAGTGTGTTACTGAGATACCACCAGGAAGCATGGCTTTCGAGAAGATATTACAATGTAGCAAGGTCAAAAAGCAGTGGGCAACCATGCAATATTGTCATTTGACGAGGGTGAATGCTACTAGTGAATAAATACACAACTGAACTGGACTATATTCGGAAGGGTGCGAGTTGGCATTGCAACGCCGACAATGGCACACAAACTTAAACCACTTGTGGCACCTTTAAGTGCCCTATGGGGCTGCAAGTGCGGCATATGGACACTTACTCCCACTTGCAATATTTCTGTGGGTAATTGGATTTATCCCTATTAACTTTTCTTTTCTTAATTTTAAGAACTGAAGGACATAAAACTAAAAAGGAAAGCAGGGTGCTGTATTGGTACCATTTTTTTTTATATACAGTACTACATACAGTACTTATGGTTATGGTTCTCCCTCCATTCCACTCAGGGCACTGTTGGACAGATGGGAAGGGGGGGTGGAGGGGGATACGTCCTTCCCCCTCGATTAGCAGAGGAGCAGTGAATATGTGTTCTTTAACCTGACACTGGTTTGCACTCAGAGCCAGCCTTAGGCATAGGCAAACTAGGCAAATTTGGAATGCCTAGGGGCACAAGCAGCTTCTGCTGATTAAAATGATATGCAGAATGACTATATTCTGTGTGTGACTACGGCTCTATCTGCATACGAAATGCATTACTAATGTGCAGCATTATGTGTATAAGGTGTACTTCTTTATGGCGTAACATATAGAAAGGGCACTACTGTGTGGTCTAATGTGAATAAAGAGCAATATAATGTGGTGTGGTGTAATGTGAATAAGGGGCACTACTGTTAGGAGTAATGTGGTACTACTGTGTGAAGTAACGTGAATAAGAGACATTATTGCATGATATAATGTCAATAAAGTTGCATTACTGTGTGGCATAATTTCAACTGTGGGTATTCTTGTGTGGCCATGACCATTTCCAGCAAGAACACGCCCTGGTTTGGGCTGTGCACCGAATGTGCACACTGTTCCTATTTAAAATATAGAGGGTAGGAGCACTAAAATGAGGACTGCTGTGGGTGATGGGAAAGGGGTAGAGAGTCAGAGGCGGAACTAGCGTCTGTGCAAGGGGACACCAGCCAAAATCTTGCCTGGGGCATCATATTGGTTAGGGCAGTCTCTGTTTGCACTGTACTGAAATGGTGTTGTGGTGGGAAGAGGTGTAAGGGGCAGACAAGCACTGCAGATGTTTATGTTTATCACAACATAGTCAAACCCTATTCTGATTTGCAATGCTGCAAGATTGAGAGGTATGAAAAATAAACAACTTCAAGTACTAAGCAGCTACCTAATTTCAGGATATATTCTACATCCAATGCTCACCAAATATTTCTGAGGCTAAAAAATTTATTCCATTCTTTTCCTTAACACCTGCAAGTGGATTCCAATCACTGGATGAAAGTACCTTAAATAGAGGACGCTTTAGGGTGTTGTTTTATATTCCAGATCCTTTGAGATTGTAATTAGTTACTAGTGGTGGAGAAAATGGGATTTTAATACCTACCGGTAAATCCTTTACTCTTAGTCTGTAGAGGATGCTGGGGACACCAAAAGAACCATGGGGTATAGACGGGACCTGCAGGCGACATGGGCACATTAAGACTTTGAAAAAGGGGTGTGTACTGGCTCCTCCCTCTATGCCCCTCCTCCAGACTCCAGTTATAGGAACTGTGCCCAGGGAGACGGACAAATTTCAAGGAAAGGATTTATTGTTAAACTAAGGTGATATTCATACCAGCACACACCGCAAACACGCCGCACAACGTGGCATTCAACAGAACCCAAGCCAACGGCATGAACCAACGTCAGCAACAGGCTGACTATAAACATAACACAACATGCGTGTAACCAGAATTAATAACTGCAGATACAGTATGCACTGGGACAGGCGCCCAGCATCCTCTATGGACTAAGAAAAAAGGATTTACCCGTAGGTATTAAAATCCTATTTTCTCATACGTCCTAGGGATGCTGGGGACACCAAAAGAACCATGGGGTTATACCAAAGCTCTTGAACGGGCAGGAGAGTGCGGATGATTCTGCAGCACCGATCGACCAAACTTGAGTTCGTCATCGGCCAGGGTATCAAACTTGTAAAACTTCGCAAAAGTGTTCGAACCCGACCAAGTAGCAGCTCGGCAAAGTTGCAATGCCGAGACCCCTTGGGCAGCCGCCCAAGAAGAGCCCACCTTTCTAGTAGAATGGGCCTTCACCGATTCCGGTAATGGTAATCCGGCCGTGGAATGAGCATGCTGAATCTTGTTACAGATCCAGCGTGCAATGGTCTATTTGGAAGCAGGACACCCAATCTTGTTGGGAGCATACAGGACAAACAGAGCTTCGGTTTTCCTAACCCGAGCCGTTCTGGCGACATAGATATTCAGAGCTCTGACCACATCCAAAAGATTTTGACTCAACGAAAGAGGCAGTAGCCACTGGCACCACAATAGGTTGGTTCATGTGGAAAGATAAAACCACCTTCGGCAGAAATTGTTGGCAAGTCCTCAACTCTGCTCTATCTTCATGAAATATTAAATAAAGGCTTTTGTGAGACAAGGCTGCTCAGACACCCGCCTTGCGGACGCCAAAGCCAACAGGATGACCACTTTCCAAGTGAGAAACTTCAACTCCACCGTCTGTAAAGGCTCAAACCAATGCGATTGAAGGGACTGCAACACCACGTTAAGATCCCATGGTGCCACAGAGGGCACAAATGGAGGTTGGATGTGCAACACACCCTTCACGAAAGTTTGAACTTCTGGAAGGGAGGCCAATTGTTTATGAAAGAAAACCGATAAGGCTGAAACTTGAACCTTAATTGAGCCCAACTTTAGGCCCGCCTCTACACCTGCTTGTAGAAAATGGAGAAAACGTCCTAGCTGAAACTCTTCCACAGGAGCCTTCTTGGATTCACACCAAGACACATACTTCCTCCAAATGCGGTGGTAATGTTTAGACGTTACTCCCTTCCTGGCCTGAAGTAGTGTGGGAATGACTTCACTGGGAATACCCTTCCGTGCTAGGATCTGGCGTTCAACCGCCATGCCGTCAAACATAGCCGCGGTAAGTCTTGATATACGCACGGCCCCTGCTGTAACAGGTCCTCGCATAGAGGAAGAGGCCAGGGATCTCCTATGAGTAATTCCTGAAGATCTGGATACCAAGCCCTCCTTGGCCAGTCTGGGACAATGAGGATTGCTTGAACCTTTGTTCTTCTTATGATCTTTAGAACTTTTGGAATGAGAGGAAGTGGAGGGAACACATACACCGACGGAAACACCCATGGTGTCACCAGTGCATCCACTGCTATTGCTTGAGGGTCCCTGGACCTGGAACAATATCTCTGAAGCTTTATGTTGAGGCGGGGCAGTCCTGGATCCCGAACCTGCGCCCCTCCAGGAGGTGAGAGCTGTGCAGCCACCACAGGAGTGATATTCTGGTCTTTGAAGACAGGACTATCTTCCAGTGCATGTGCAGGTGGGATCCGGACTACTTGTCCAACAGGTCCCACTGAAATACTCTGGCATGGATTCTGCCAAACGGAATGGCCTCGTAGGTCGCCACCATCTTCCCCAGCAACCGAGTGCACTGATGGATTGACCGTTTTGGTGGTTTCAGAATTTGTTTGACCAGGCTCTGAAGTTCCTCAGCCTTTTCCACCGGAAGAAAAATTCTCTGTAGTTCTGTGTCCAGTATCATCCCTAAAAATGACAACCTCGTTGCCGAAATCAACTGTGATTTTGGCAAGTTCAGGAGCCAACCGTGTTGTTGAAGAACTGTCAGGGACAGGGCAACGTTTTTCACCAACTGGTCCCGGCATCTCGCCTTTATCAGGAGATCGTCCAAGTACGGGATAATTGTGACTCCTTGCTTGCGAAGGAGAACCATCATTTCCGCCATTACTTTGGTGAAAATCCTCGGAGCCATGGACAGACCAAACGGCAACATCTGAAATTGGTAATGAGAATCCTGAACTGCAAACCTCAGGTAAGCCTGATGTGGAGGATAAATGGGAACATGTAAGTAGGCATCTTTTATGTCCACCGACACCATAAAATCCCCTTTCTCCAGACTGGAGATCACTGCTCGAAGAGACTTCATTTTGAATTTGAATTTTTTTAGGTAGAATTTGAGGGATTTCATGTTCAGGATTGGCCTGACCGAGCCATCCGGCTTCGGAACCACAAATAGACTTGAATAAAAGCCTTCTCCCTGTTGTGACTGGGGAACCCTGACGATAACCTGATTTTGACACAACTTGTGTATGGCGTTGCAAATGACCTCCCTGTCCAGATGAGAAACTCCAGTTTGTATCCTTGGGAAATTATTTGTAAAACCCATGGGTCCAGGTCCGAACGTACCCAGAAATGACTGAAGAGTTTGAGACGTGCCCCCACCGGTGCGGACTCCCGCAGAGGAGCCCCAGCGTCATGCGCTGGATTTGGAAGAAGTCGGGGAGGACTTCTGCTCCTGGGAACCCGCCACGGCTGGTGATCTTTTACCCTTTCCCCTTCCTCTAGCAGCAGGGAAGGAAGAACCTCGCCCTTTCTTGTATTTATTGGGCCGAAAGGACTGCATTTGATAGTGGTGTGTCTTCTTTTGTTGCAAAGGCACATAAGGCAAAAATGATGACTTACCCGCGGTAGCCGTAGATATCAAATCAGCGAGGCCGTCACCAAACAAGACACCACCTTTTGTACGGTAGGGATTCCATATTTTTCTTAGAGTCAGTATCAGCATTCCACTGATGAATCCACAATACTCGTCTAGCTGAGACTGCCATGGCATTGGCCTTTGTTCCCAAAAGGCCAATATCCCTCGCAGCTTCCTTTAGGTAAACTGCTGCGTCCTTGATATAACCCAGCGTCAAGAGGATGTTATCCCTATCTAGGGAATCTATGTCAGATGACAAGTTATCTGCCCACTTTTCAACAGCAGTACTCACCCACACAGAGACAATGACTGGTCTGAGTAGTATACCTGTGGTCGTATAAATGGATTTTAATGTAGCTTCCTGCTTACGATCGGCAGGATCTTTACAGGCTGCCGTGTCAGGTGACGGAAGAGCCACCTTTTTAGACAACCGCGATAGGGCCTTGTCCACAATGGGGGGGTGACTCCCACTTTTCGCTATCCCCAGTGGGAAACGGATAAGCTACCGGAATCATTTTGGGAATCTGAAATTTCCTGTCAGACTTTCCCAGACTTTATCAAATAAAGTATTCAGTTCATGAGAGGGAGGAAACGTTATTTCAGGTTTCTTTTCCTTATACATACAGACCCTTTTATCCGGAACAGCAGGATCCTCAGGGATATACAATACCTCTTTAATAGCCACAATCATGTACTGAATGCTCTTTGCCAATTTAGGATCTAATCTGGAATCACTATAGTCAACACTGGAATCAGTGTCCGTGTCGGTATCAGTGTCTGCCAACTGATTAAACGTACGTTTCTGTGACCCTGAGGGGACCTGAACTTGTAATAACATATCTTCTACAGATTTCTTCCATGCTTGGGTCTGAGACTCAGACTTGTCCAATCTTTTACTAATACGAGCTACATTAGCATTCAATACCTTTACCCAATCAGGAGTCGGCGGTACCGACATGGTCACCCCCACCACCTTTTGCGTCTCTAATACAGTCTCCTCCTGTGAAGAGCACTCAGCCTCAGACATGCCGACACACGTGTAATACACACCCACAGACACACTGGGCTTATAGGGGACAGACCCACAGAGAAGCCTGTCAGAGAGAGACAGAGGGAATTTGCCAGCTCACACCCCAGCGCCAAACCAATGGGTCAGAAGCATTACGTAAAATGCCCCAGACCTGTAGCGCTTTTTATATTATATAATATTGCACCAAATAACCTGGGCACCCCCTCGTTTTGCACCCTGATACTTGTTCAGCAGTGTGAGGAAGGACCAGCGTCTCTGTAGCCAGCGGAGAGGAAATGGCGCAGAGTGAGCTGTGGGGACGAAGCTCCGCCCCCTTAATGGCGCGCTTCCGTCCCGCTCTTTTATAATACGGATTATACTGGCGGGGGTTAGGACAGTGTCTTACACTAATGTCCCCTCTTGCCAGACTTTTGCTGAGGTATTTTAAGCTGCCCAGGGCGCCCCCCTTCCCCCCCGCGCCCAGAAGTGCTGTGTATGAGCGGGAGCTTGGCGCGCAGCGTCCGTTCGCTGCGCGGTACCTCAGGGAAATGCCGTCACTGAAGTCTTCTTTCTTCTTCTACTGACCTGTCTTCTGGCTCTGTAAGGGGGGTGAAGGCCGGCTGTGGGAGCGAGCATCTGAGCGTACCCAGCGATCAAACCCTCAGGAGCTAATGGTGTCCTGTAGCCAGAAGCAGAGCCCTTGAACTCACTAGAAGTGGGTCATACTTCTCTCCCCTCAGTCCCACGAAGCAGGGAGGTTGTTGCCAGCAGCCTCCCTGAACATAAAAAACCTAACAAAAAAGTATTTTCAGAGAAACTCAGTAGAGCTCCCCTGTAGTGCGTCCAGTCTCACTGGGCACAATTCTAAAACTGGAGTCTGGAGGAGGGGCATAGAGGGAGGAGCCAGTGCACACCCCTTTTTCAAAGTCTTAAAGTGCCCATGTCTCCTGCGGATCCCGTCTATACCCCATGGTTCTTTTGGTGTCCCCAGCATCCTCTAGGACGTATGAGAAATGTGTATTCTGAAGCAAGGATTCATTTTAAACTGGATCATGGCATCTAAAACCAAAAACTGGAGGAACTTTAAATTCCTGAGAGTCTTGGCTGAGTGGAAAAAAAGATCTGTAAGGCAGACATTTATTCCGTACTTTGGCTTCATTACACTGAAAGTGTAATACTCCACTACAAATGATCTCTCTCATATGGCATTGAGATTACAGCATAGTATCAATACTGGACAAAAAAAACAAAACCCAGACAAGCCACTTATCTGGGACAAACTGAGGGGGACTGAGGCACTGCTGTATTTACATTTCCTTGGCGGATGCTCCTCTCTGTAGCCACAGTGTATACACACTGGGGGCAGTGATTGATAATTATCGGCGGATGTTCCAATACTGCAGCCAGCAGTGATTTGCACACACTGGAAAAGGATCTGAAGATGCAGAGGGGCAAGGAGGTCCCTTTAACAGTTGATGTAAGATTATCTTCCAGCAGCCATCTGACTGGTTGCATCAGATGTGATTATGTCAGGTAAAGCTCAATAGTTAATGGTCACATCTGGTGTGACCACGCCACTTATCCTCCCATCTCCAGCTATCCTCTGTATCCAGTGTTTATGCTCCCATTCACCCCTCAAAACCATGCATCTCCACCCTCTGCATCACTGCCCATTCAATGTACTTACTGTATGCATCCAACTTCCCCTTCCAACCTCTTCCCATAATACTTCTACAGACGTTTCCTCATACAACTAGCGAACTGTACTTCTTACATGTGCAGCATAACACCACTAATAGTGTACTAGAGACGCAAAGCTGGCAACATTGGGGGTCATTCCAAGTTGATCGCTTGCTAGCTATTTTTTGCAGCGTTGCGATCAGATAGTCGCCGCCTATGAGGGAGTGTAATTTCGCTCTGCATGTGTGCAAACGCTTGTGCAACCGAGCGGTACAAAAAAGTCTTGTGCCGTTTCTGAGTAGGTCTGAACTTACTCAGCCGCTGCGCAGCCTGTCCTGTCCCGGAATTTACGTCAGACACCCGCCCTGCAAACGCTTGGACACGCCTGCGTTTTTCCAGCCACTCCTTGAGAACGGTCAGTTGACACCCATTAACGCCTTCTTCCCGTCAATCTTCTTGCGACCGGCTGTGTGAATGGATTCTTTGTTAAATCCATCGCCCAGCACCGATCCGCTTTGTACCCGTACGACACGCCTGCGCATTGCGGTGCTTACGCATGCGCTGTTTTGCAGAGTTTCGGCCTGATCACAGCGCTGCAAAAAAATAGCTAGCGTGCAATCAGGTCGGAATGACCCCCATTATCCGCACTAGAATTGTTTTTTACATAAGTGCAAAGTTGCAGATTAAGCACCACGGAACTTGGTGTGAGAAGAAGCTCTGGCCGCTCACATCACAGCCCTTTTAACAGAGAATCCGACTCACACAGATATAGAAGTGTTGAACACCAAATTGATTAGTGTAATCCAGCAATGTACTGTAGTTTTGTCTCTCCCAGTTATTTTATTTCTATAAGATGCACTAATAAGATGTGCATTTTGAGCAAGAAAGGTGCTTGACGTGGTTGATTAGACTAGGACCTAGCGTGCCGAGAGGGGCTATTTGGCTCGACTAAGCCAGTTAAAAAGGACATCTGTATCAACATTTCTCCTACAACATGATCACCAATCTGTCCCCCTTATCACCATCATCTAATTTTTACAATCATAATTTACCACCTAATAGTCCTCATTGATCTTCACATCAGCATTTCCTCCTACATGCATCATTAACTCGTTCAATAACTAAGACCATTCTTTATTATTAGCCACTATAATTAACCCTCTCCTACTGATGATCTGTGCAAAGCAGGTAACCATGACAATGTCCTGTCTGTACAAAAGTTGAAAAAAAACCCCAGATAACTATTTCTGCAGCAGGTTACATTGGTTTCCACAGGAAAACATCAGGGTGTAGAGTGGATCTTGGATCCAGAGGCACCAACATGCTAAAGCTTTAGGCTGTCCCAGGATGCATTGGAGCCTCCTCTATAACCCCACCTCCAGGCACTGTGAGCTCAGTTTCAAGTTGGTGCCTGCAGCAGGAGGTCACTTAACAGGGGGGCTGCCCTGGGCAGCAGTGAAAAGTTTTCTAAGAAGACTTCAAGGGCCGCAGCGCTGTTATGTCAGTGTGACATTCAGTGCTGCGGCTCCATCACATCCCAAGCGGCTTTGCATACTCCCACAGCCTGTACCCGGGTAAGTGTGGCGGAGGTGCTTCAACTTTAGGCAGATGGTCGCAGACGATCTCCTGGTTCGCGTGGCTGCTACGGGGAGAAGGTAAGAGGGTCCCCCAGGTGGGACCCGCCTTTAAATTGTGTTCCGTCCGTGACCTAGGGAGACGGGTCGCGACGCTGGCATGAACATAGTCACCAAGCAAGGACCGCACTAGACCACCAGGGTGTATTGAGTACTGGTTGGATGTACTAACACCCCATTTAATAAGGCTCACTGTACCGGGGTGTAAGTCCAGCATAGGGAAGTCGGCGCTTGACCTGTAGCCCCTCCCCCGACACAGGGCACCATCTACTGCAGATTTTCCTGCCCTGGAGCTGCCTCACACTCTCCCTCACTCCCTGACTGAGACGCTGGGTGCCATCTTCTAAGCATAGCTGCGGCTGGTCTCTGGTACTGCAGGGCAAGGTCTCCCTTGTAAAGCTGCCTGTATACAGCGCTGTGACTTTACAAAACACTTGAATATTCTATATATCTTTATGCAGACAGCGTTAGTTCAAAAAGAGCATACCTAGTGCAAGATATATTGCACGAATATTCTGATATATACCTCCAGTCTAGGACTGTGCCGTGTTGTGTGTGTGTGAGATAGATAGATATAGATATATATATATATATATATATATATAAAAACACACACACACACACACACATATATACAGTGTATATATATATATATATATATATATATATATATATATATATATATATATATATACACACACATACATACATACATACATACATACATACAAAATAAGATTTTACTCACCGGTAAATCTATTTCTCGTAGTCCGTAGTGGATGCTGGGCGCCCGTCCCAAGTGCGGATTGTCTGCAATACTTGTATATAGTTATTGGTTAACTAAAGGGTTATTGTTGAGCCATCTGTTGAGAGGCTCAGTTATATTTCATACTGTTAACTGGGTATAGTATCACGGGTTATACGGTGTGATTGGTGTGGCTGGTATGAGTCTTACTCGGGATTCCAAATCCTTTCCTTATTGTGTCAGCTCTTCCGGGCACAGTATCCTAACTGAGGTCTGGAGGAGGGTCATAGAGGGAGGAGCCAGTGCACACCAGGTAGTCCTAAAGCTTTCCTTAGTTGTGCCCAGTCTCCTGCGGAGCCGCTATTCCCCATGGTCCTTACGGAGTTCCCAGCATCCACTACGGACTACGAGAAATAGATTTACCGGCGAGTAAAATCTTATTATGTATGTATGTATGTATGTATGTATGTATGTATGTATGTATGTATACACACTGTATATATGTGTGTGTTATATATATATATATATATATATATATAAAACACACACACACATATATACAGTGTATATATACAGTGTATATATATATATATATACACATACATACATACATACATAAATACAAAATAAGATTTTACTCGCCGGTAAATCTATTTCTCGTAGTCCGTAGTGGATGCTGGGAACTCCGTAACTCTTGGGTATGAGAGGAAGAGGAGGGAACACACAAACCGACTGGTACACCCAGTGTCACTAGAGCGTCCACAGCTATTGCCTGAGAGTCTCTCGACCTGGCGCAATATCTTTCTAGCTTTTTGTTGAGGCGGGACGCCATCATGTCCACCTGTGGCCGTTCCCAGCGATTTACAATCAGCTGAAAGACTTTTGGATGAAGTCCCCACTCTCCCGGGTGGAGGTCATGGCTGCTGAGGAAGTCTGCTTCCCAGTTGTCCACTCCCGGAATGAACACTGCTGACAGTGCTAACACGTGATTTTCCGCCCATCGGAGAATCCTTGTGGCTTCTGCCATCGCCGTCCTGCTTCTCGTGCCGCCCTGTCAGTTTACATGGGCGACCGCCGTAATGTTGTCTGACTGGATCAGTACCGGCTGGTTTTGAAGCAGGGGTCTTTCCTGACTTAGGGCATTGTAGATGGCCCTTAGTTCCAGAATATTTATGTGTAGGGAAATCTCCTGGCTTGACCATAGCCCTTGGAAGTTTCTTCCCTGTGTGACTGCCCCCCAGCCTCGAAGGCTGGCATCCGTGGTCACCAGGACCCAGTCCTGTATGCCGAATCTGCGGCCCTCTAGAAGATGAGCACTCTGCAGCCACCACAGCAGAGACACCCTGGTCCTTGGAGACAGGGTTATCAGCAGATGCATCTGCAGATGGGATCCGGACCACTTGTCCAACAGATCCCACTGATTCTTGCATGGAACCTGCCGAATGGAATTGCTTCGTAGGAAGCTACCATTTTTCCCAGGACTCGCGTGCAGTGATGCACCGAGACCTGTTTTGGTTTCAGGAGATCTCTGACTAGAGACGACAACTCCTTGGCTTTCTCCTCCGGGAGAAACACCCTTTTCTGGTCTTTGTCCAGAACCATCCCCAGAAACAGTAGACGTGTCGTAGGAACCAGCTGTGACTTTGGAATATTCAGAATCCAACCGTGCTGTTGTAGCACCTCCCGAGATAGTGCTACCCCGACCAACAACTGCTCCCTGGACCTCGCCTTTATAAGGAGATCGTCCAAGTATGGGATAATTAAAACTCCCTTTTTTCAAAGGAGTATCATCATTTCGGCCATTACCTTGGTAAATACCCTCGGTGCCGTGGACAGACCAAACGGCAACGTCTGGAATTGGTAATGACAGTCCTGTACTACAAATCTGAGGTACACCTGGTGAGGAAGGTAAATGGGGACATGTAGGTAAGCATCCTTGATGTCCAGTGATACCATGTAATCCCCTTCCTCCAGGCTTGAAATAACCGCCCTGAGCGATTCCATCTTAAACTTGAACCTTTTTATATAGGTGTTCAAGGATTTCAAATTTAAAATGGGTCTCACCGAACCGTCCGGTTTCGGTACCACAAACATTGTGGAATAGTAACCCCTTCCTTGTTGAAGGAGGGGTACCTTGACTATCACCTGCTGCGAATACAGCTTGTGAATTGCCTCCAGCACTGCCTCCCTGTCCGGGGGAGCTGTTGGCAAGGCAGATTTGAGGAAACGGCGAGGGGGAGACGTCTCGAATTCCAGATTGTACCCCTGAGATACTACTTGTAGAATCCAGGGATCCACCCGTGAGCGAGCCCACTGGTCGCTGAAGTTCTTGAGACGGGCCCCCACCGTACCTGGCTCCGCCTGTGGAGCCCCAGCGTCATGCGGTGGACTTAGAGGAAGCGGGGAGGGCTTTTGTTCCTGGGAACTGGCTGTATGCTGCAGCTTTTTTCCTCTACCTCTGCCTCTGGGCAGAAAGGACGCGCCTTTAACCCGCTTGCCTTTCTGGGGCCGAAAGGACTGTACCTGATAATACGGTGCTTTCTTTGGCTGTGAGGGAACAAAGGGTAAAAATGCTGACTTCCCAGCTGTCGCTGTGGAAACGAGGTCCGAGAGACCATCCCCAAACAACTCCTCACCCTTGTAAGGCAAAACTTCCATGTGCCTTTTAGAATCTGCATCCCCTGTCCACTGCCGAGTCCATAAACCCCTCCTGGCAGAAATGGACATTGCACTTATTTAAGCTGCCAGCCGGCAAATATCCCTCTGTGCATCTCTCATGTATAAGACTGCGTCTTTAATATGCTCTATGGTTAGCAATATAGTGTCCCTGTCTAAGGTATCAATATTTTCTGACAGGGAATCTGACCACGCAGCTGCAGCACTGCACATCCATGCTGAAGCAATAGCTGGTCTCAGTATAATACCTGAGTGTGTATAAACAGACTTCAGGATAGCCTCCTGCTTCCTATCAGCAGGCTCCTTTAGGGCGGCCGTGTCCGGAGACAGTAGTGCCACCTTCTTTGACAGGCGTGTGAGCGCTTTATCTACCCTAGGGGATGTCTCCCAACGTGACCTATCCTCTGGCGGGAAAGGGTACGCCATTAGTAACTTTTTAGAAATTACTAGTTTTTTATCGGGGGAAGCCCACGCTTCTTCACACACTTCATTTAATTCATCAGAAGGGGGAAAAACCACTGGTAGTTTTTTCTCCCCAAACATAATACCCTTTTTGTGGTGCCAGGGGTAATATCAGAAATGTTTTCATTGCCGTAATCATGTAACGTGTGGCTCTATTGGAATGTACACTAGTCTCATCATCGTCGACACTGGAGTCAGTATCTGTGTCGACATCTGTGTCTGCCATCTGAGGTAGCGGGCGTTTTAGAGCCCCTGATGGCTTTTGAGACGTCTGGGCAGGCACGGGCTGAGAAGCCGGCTGTCCCACATCTGATATGTCGTCAAACCTTTTATGCAAGGAGTTGACACTGTCGCGTAATTCCTTCCACATATCCATCCACTCAGGTGTCGACCCCGCAGGGGGTGACATCACATTTATCGGCACCTGCTCCGCCTCCACATAAGCCTCCTCATCAAACATGTCGACACAGCCATACCGACACACCGCACACACACAGGGAATGCTCTGACTGAGGACAGGACCCCACAAAGCCCTTTGGGGAGACAGAGAGAGAGTATGCCAGCACACACCAGAGCGCTATATAAAACAGGGATACATACTACACAGTGATTTTACCCCTTATAGCTGCTTATATATAACAGATTGCGCCTAAATTTAGTGCCCCCCCTCTCTTTTTTACCCTATGTAGTCTGGAACTGCAGGGGAGAGCCCGGGGAGCGATCCTTCCAGCGGAGCTGTGAGGGAAAATGGCGCCAGTGTGCTGAGGGAGATAGCCCCGCCCCTTTTCCGACGGGCTTCTCCCGCTTTTTTTATACAGTTATGGCAGGGGATTTTACACATATGTAGTCTTAAGGGCTATATTATGTGTTAATTTGCCAAGTAAGGTACTTATATTGCAGCCCAGGGCGTCCCCCCCCCCCCCCAGCGCCCTGCACCCATCAGTGACCGGAGTATGTGGTGTGCCTGGGGAGCAATGGCGCACAGCTGCAGTGCTGTGCGCTACCTTAATGAAGACCGAAGTCTTCTGCCGCCGATTTCCAGGAATGTCTTCTTGCTTCTGGCTCTGCTAGGGGGACGGCGGCGCGGCTCCGGGACCGGACGACCGAGGCTGGGCCTGTGTTCGATCCCTCTGGAGCTAATGGTGTCCAGTAGCCTAGAAGCCCAAGCTAGCTGCAAGCAGGTAGGTTCGCTTCTCTCCCCTAGGTCCATCGTAGCAGTGAGTCTGTTGCCAGCAGATCTCACTGAAAATAAAAAACCTAAATATTACTTTCTTTCTAAGAGCTCAGGAGAGCCCCTAGTGTGCATCCAGCTCGGCCGGGCACAAAATTCTAACTGAGGTCTGGAGGAGGGTCATAGAGGGAGGAGCCAGTGCACACCAGGTAGTCCTAAAGCTTTCTTTAGTTGTGCCCAGTCTCCTGCGGAGCCGCTATTCCCCATGGTCCTTACGGAGTTCCCAGCATCCACTTAGGACGTTAGAGAAATTATATATATATATATATATATATATCTATATATCTATATATATCTATATATCTATATCTATATATATCACACACATATATACACAGTCACACACACTATATCTATCTATCTAAAATCAAATGGTGTTGTGTACTGTGTATTCAGTAACATACTAACGGATTTATTCGCAGGTATTGTACTCTGGCTTTATCGTATTAAGCCGCTCTATTGTTGCATTTGAGTACAATGTCTGACAAGAAAGGCAGTAAGTCTGTGGACACTCCTGCATGATGCAGAGCATGCGCCAAAGATTTACCCAGTCTGTGTACTATGTGTCATACATCTCCCAGTCAGTCCGCAGCTCCTGTAACCAATCAGAAGTCACCCAGGGCTGTGTTCACAAACCTTCTGGGTACTCTGGTGGAATGCCTTACGCCCCCCTACGGGACCACCTGTGCCATTACAGCCACAAATTGACCATATGGTTAACCCGCCTTGGGCGGAAAGTTTGTCTAACCAGTTGCAGCAATTAAATCAATCCTTGGTCAGACAAAACTCTACCCAGGTCTCTGGGTAATCTAATCGGGTTGCTTCCTCCTCACAATCCACAAATCTCTCAGATGTTTCATCTGAAGAGGAGTGGGAGCAACTGTCCTGTCAGTCATTGAATCAGTTGTTTGACGAGGATTCTCCATTGCAAAATGATGTCCTTGCCCTGGTGGTTGCTATTAAGCAAATCCTACAAATCACTGATGAGGACTCCACTACTGTGGCTAGGAAAATAAGAATTTACTCACCGGTAATTCTATTTCTCGTAGTCCGTAGTGGATGCTGGGAACTCCGTAAGGACCATGGGGAATAGCGGGCTCCGAAGGAGGCTGGGCACTCTAGAAAGATTTATGACTACCTGGTGTGCACTGGCTCCTCCCACTATGACCCTCCTCCAAGCCTCAGTTAGGACACTGTGCCCGGACGAGCTGACATAATAAGGAAGGATTTTGAATCCCAGGTAAGACTCTTACCAGCCACACCAATCACACCGTACAACTCGTGATACTATATCCAGTTTGACAGTATGAAAACAACTGAGCCTCTCAACAGATGGCTCAACAATAACCCTTTAGTTAGCAATAACTATTTACAAGTATTGCAGACAATCCGCACTTGGGATGGGCGCCCAGCATCCACTACGGACTACGAGAAATAGAATTACCGGTGAGTAAATTCTTATTTTCTCTAACGTCCTAGTGGATGCTGGGAACTCCGTAAGGACCATGGGGATTATACCAAAGCTCCCAAACGGGCGGGAGAGTGCGGGTGACTCTGCAGCACCGAATGAGAGAACTCAAGGTCCTCCTCAGCCAGGGTATCAAATTTGTAGAATTTTGCAAACGTGTTTGCCCCTGACCAAGTAACAGCTCGGCAAAGTTGTAAAGCCGAGACCCCTCGGGCAGCCGCCCAAGATGAGCCCACCTTCCCTGTGGAATGGGCTTTCACTGATTTAGGATGCGGCAGTCCAGCGGCAGTCCAGCCGCAGAATGCGCCTGCTGAATCGTGTCACAGATCCAGCGAGCAATAGTCTGCTTAGAAGCAGGAGCACCCAACTTGTTGGGTGCATACAGGACAAATAGCGAGTCAATTTTCCTGACTCTAGCCGTCCTGGAAACATAATTTTTCAAGGCCCTGACTACGTACAGTAACTTGGAATCCTCCAAGTCCCTAGTAGCCGCAGGCACCACAATAGGTTGGTTCAAGTGAAAAGCTGATACCACCTTAGGGAGAAACTGGGGACGAGTCCTCAATTCTGCCCTATCCATATGGAAAATCAGATAAGGACTTTTATATGACAAAGCCGCCAATTCTGATACACGCCTGGCCGAAACCAAGGCCAATAACATGACCACTTTCAACGTGAGATATTTTAGATCCACGGTTTTTAGTGGTTCAAACCAATGTGATTTTTAAGAAACTCAACACCACGTTGAGATCCCAAGGTGCCACTGGAGGCACCACCGGGGGCTGAATATGCAGCACTCCTTTTACAATGTCTGAACTTCAGGTACTGAAGCTAATTCTTTCTGGAAGAAAATCGACAGAGCCGAGATCTGTATCTTAATGGAGCCTAATTTTAGGCCCATAGACACTCCTGCTTGTAGGAAATGCAGAAATCGACCTAGTTGAAATTCCTCTGTTGGGGCCTTTTTTGGCCTCACACCAAGCAACATATTTCCGCCATATGCGGTGATAATGTTTTGCAGTTACATCTTTCCTGGCTTGAATCAGCGTAGGAAAGACTTCCTCCGGAATGCCCTTTTCCTTTAGGATCCGGCGTTCAACCGCCATGCCATCAAAACGTAGCCGGGGTAAGTCTTGGACCAGACAGGGCCCCTGCTGCAGCAGGTCCTGTCTGAGCGGCAGAGGCCATGGGTCCTCTGATATATTTTCTTGAAGTTCTGGGTACCAGGCTCTTCTTGGCCAATCCGGAACCACGAGTATCGTTCTTGCTCCTCGCCTTCTTATTATTCTCAGTACCTTTGGTATGAGAGGCAGAGGGGGGAACACATAAACCGACTGGTACACCCACGGTGTTACCAGAGCGTCCACAGCTATCGCCTGAAGGTCCCTTGACCTGGCGCAATATCTTTTATAGCTTTTTGTTGAGGCGGGACGCCTTCATGTCCACCTGTGGCCTTTCCCAATGGTGTACAATCCTTTGGAAGACTTCTGGATGAAGTCCCCACACTCTCGGGTGGAAGTCGTGTCTGCTGAGAAGATCTGCTTCCCAGTTGTCCACTCCGGGAATGAACACTGCTGACAGTGCTAACACATGATTTTCCGCCCATCGGAGAGTCCTTGTGGCTTCTGCCATCGCCATCCTGCTTCCTGTGCCGCCCTGTTGGTTTACATGGGCGACTGCCGTGATGTTGCCTGATTGGATCAGGACCGGCTGGTTTTGAAGCAGAGGCCTTGCCTGACTCAGGGCATTGTAAATGGCCCTCTGTTCCAGAATATTTATGTAGGGAAGTCACCTGACTTGACCAAAGTCCCTGGAAGTTTCTTCCCTGTGTGACTGCCCCCCAGCCTCAAAGGCTGGCAACCATGGTCACTAGGACCTAGTCCTGTATGTCGAACCTGCGGCCCTCTTGAAGATGGGCACTCTGTAGCTACTACAGTAGAGATACCCTGGTCCTTGGAGACAGGGTTATCAGCCTAATGCATCTGAAGATGCGACCCGGACCACTTGTCTAACAGGTCCCCCTGAAAAATTCTTGCATGGAACCTGCCGAATGGGATTGCTTCGTAGGAAGCTACCATTTTTCCCAGGACTCGCGTGCAATGATGCACCGATACCTGTTTTGGCTTCAGGAGGTCTGACTAGAGATGACAGCTCCTTGGCTTTCTCCTCCGGGAGAAACACTTATTTCTGGTCTGTGTCCAGAACCATCCCCAGGAACAGTAGACGTGTCGTAGGAACCAGCTGTGACTCTGGACTGTTTAGAATCCAACCGTGCTGTTGTAGCACTTTCCAAAATAGTGCTACCCCGACTAGCAACTGCTCCTTGGACCTCGCCCTTATAAGGAGATTGTCCAAGTACGGGATAATTAAAACTCCCCTTTTTCGAAGGAGTATCATCATTCCGGCCATTACCTTGGTAACACCCTCGGTGCCATGTACAGTCCAAACGGCAGAGTCTGGACTTGGTAATGGTAATCCTGTACCACAAATCTGAGGTACTCCTGGCGAGGATAGTAAATAGGGACATGCAGGTAAGCATCCTTGATGTCCCGGGATACCATGTAATCCCCCTCGTCCAGGTTTGCAATAACCGCCCTGAGCGATTCCATCTTGAACTTGAATTTTTTATGTATGTGTTCAAGGATTTTAAATATAAAAAAGGGTCACACCGAACCATGCGGTTTCGGTACCCCAAACCGTGTGGAATAGTAACCCCGTCCTTGTTGAAGTAGGGGCACCTTAAGTATTACCTGCTGGGAATACAGCTTATTAATTGCCTCTAGCACAGCCTCCCTGCCTGAGGGAGTCGTCGGCAAGGCATATTTGAGGAAACGGCGGGGGGAGGACATCTCGAATTCCAGCTTGTACCCCTGAAATACTACTTGAATGAAACAGGGATCCACCTGTGAGCGAGCCCACTGATCGCTGAAATTTTTGAGACGGCCCCCCACCGTACCTGGCTACACCTGTGGAGCCCCCGCGTCATGCTGTGGACTCAGAGGAAGCGAGAGAAGAATTATGATTCTGGGAACAGGCTGACTGGTGCAGCTTTTTCCCTCTTCCCTTGTCTCTGTACAGAAAGGTAGCGCCTTTGACCCGCTTGCTTTTCTGAAGCCGAAAGGACTGTACCTGATAATACAGTGCTTTCTTAGTCTGTGAGGAAAACTGAGGTAAAAATATTTCTTCCCAGCTGTTGCTGCGGATACGAGGTCCCAGAGACCATCCCCAAATAATTCCTCACCCTTATAAGGCAGAATCTCTATGCGCCTTTTAAGGTCAGCATCACCTGTCCAGTGACCGGTCTCGAATACCCTCCTGACAGAATGGACATTACATTCATTTTGGATGCCAGCCGGCAAAATATCCCTCTGTGCATCCCTCATATATAAGACGACGTCTTTAATATGTTCTCATGTTAGCAAACTAGCATGTTTGACAGGGTCACCGACCACGCTGCAGCAGCACGCTCTGCAGGTTTCAGTCTAGTACCTGAGTGTGTAAATACAGACTTCAGGATAGCCTCCTGCTTTTTATCAACAGGTACCTTCAAAGTGGCCGTTCCTAAAACGGTAGTGCCACCTATTTTGACAACCGTGTGAGCGCCTTATCCACCCTAGGGGATATCTCCCAGCGTAACTTATCCTCTGGCGGGAAAAGGTACGCCATCAGTAACTTTTTAGAAATTACCAGTTTCTTATCATGGGGAACCCACGCTTTTCACACACTTCATTCATTCATCTGATGGGGGAACAAAACATTGCCTGCTTTTTCTCCCCAAACATAAAAACCCATTTTTAGAGGTTAATGTCAGAAATGTGTAACACATTTTTTATTGCCGGGATCAAGTCACGGATGTTCCTAGTGGATTGTGTATATGTCTCAACCTTGTCGACACTGGAGTCAGACTCAGTGTCGACATCTGTGTCTGCCATCTGAATGAGCGGGCGTTTTTGAGCCCCTGATGGCCTTTGAGACGCCTGGGCAGGCACGGGCTGAGAAGCCGGCTGTCCCACAGCTGTTACGTCATCCACCCTTTTATGTAAGGAGTTGACACTGTCGGTTAATACCTTTTACCTAACCATCCACTCTGGTGTCGGCCCCACAGGGGGCGACATCACATTTATCGGCATCTGCTCCGTCACTATATAAGCCTCCTCCTCAAACATGTCGACACAGCTGTACCGACACACCGCACACACACAGGGAATGCTCTGACTGAGGACAGGACCCACAAAGCCCTTTGGGGAGACAGAGAGAGAGTATGCCAGCACACACCAGAGCGCTATATAATGTGGGGATTAACACTATAACTGAGTGAATTTTCCCCTATAGCTGCTTGTATATACAATATTGCGCCTAAATTTAGTGCCCCCCCTCTCTTTTTAACCCTTTGAGCCTGAAAACTACAGGGGAGAGCCTGGGGAGCTTACTTCCAGCTGCACTGTGAAGAGAAAATGGCGCCAGTGTGTCTGAGGGAGATAGCTCCGCCCCTTTTCCGCGGCCTATTCTCCCGCTTTTTTCTGGATTCTGGCAGGGGTATTTACCACATATATAGCCTCTGGGGCTATATATTGCGGTATTTTTGCCAGCCAAGGTGTTTTTATTGCTGCTCAGGGCGCCCCCCCCCAAGCGCCCTGCACCCTCAGTGACCGGAGTGTGAAGTGTCTTCTGCCGCCGTTTTTCCGGACCTCTTCTTGCTTCTGGCTCTGTAAGGGGGACGGCGGCGCGGCTCCAGGACCGAACACCAAGGACTGGGCCTGCGGTCGATCCCTCTGGAGCTAATGGTGTCCAGTAGCCTAAGAAGCCCAATCCGGCTGCAAGCAGGCGAGTTCGCTTCTTCTCCCCTTAGTCCCTCGCTGCAGTGAGCCTGTTGCCAGCAGGTCTCACTGAAAATAAAAAACCTAAATCTATACTTTCTTTCTAAGGGCTCAGGAGAGCCCCTAGTGTGCATCCAACCTCGGCCGGGCACAAGATCTAACTGAGGCTTGGAGGAGGGTCATAGTGGGAGGAGCCAGTGCACACCAGGTAGTCCTAAATCTTTCTAGAGTGCCCAGCCTCCTTCGGAGCCCGCTATTCCCCATGGTCCTTACGGAGTTCCCAGCATCCACTAGGACGTTAGAGAAAACTGATATGTTTAAATGGCAGAAGGTGGTTAAAAATCTGTTAACTCATTCTGACCATTTGGTGGACATCAGGCAGGAACCCTGGTCTAATCCAGGGAAGAAATTCCTGCTGTCTAAATGGGTCTTGGCTCGCTACCCTCTCCCTGCAGTTATGTAACAAGTGGGAAAATTCACCGTCAGTGGATTCTCATGTCACCTGCCTAGTGGTGTCGTCTACTCTGCCTGTCACCACTGTCACTTCACTGAAGGAACAGACAGATAAGCGTGTGGAGGGATGCCTGAAATCTATTTACTCCCTTACAGGTTCTGTACATAGACCCACTATTGCAGCCTTTTGGGCTGCAAAAGGTATTGAAGCATGGGTTCAGGCATTAGAGGAAGGGCTACCCGAGGATATATCTGGCAATGCCAGACAATACCCGTCTCACATTACCACCGTTGCCTATTCCATTCAGGAGGCATCCTCTGAAGCGGGTGTGTTAGCAGCCAAAGCGTCGACTACGTCTGTCCTGGCTCACCGTCTTCTGTGGTTGAGGTCATGGCAGGTGGACCTAGACTGCAAAAAGACCTTGGAGGTGCTCCCCTTTAAGGGGGACATTTTGTTTGGGGGAAGACCTAAATAGAATTGGTGGCTGCTAAAACTGCCTTTCTCCCAAATTCTAATCCTTCTGCACAGAAGGCTAATAGGTACCACTTTTCATTCCTTTTGGCCTCAAGGGAAAGCAAAAGGTCAGGCATACCCGAGACAATCTCATGCTTCCAAAACAACTAAGCCCAAGGCAAAGCAGTCCTGGGCGGCCCGTCAGCCTGCTTCTAAACTAGACAAGCCTGGCGCATGATGGGGCAGGCCTCTCCCTGGGGGACCCCAGGGTGAGAGGCTGACTTCTGCAGTTCACCCAGGTCTGGTTAATGACCATTTCAGATGCATGGGTGCGGGAAGTTGTCTCTCACAGGTACATAGTCTCCTTCAAGAGATGTCCTCCTCACCAGTTTTGCACCACGGTTATCCCTTCGGATCCGTTAAAGGCGTAAGCTCTGTAAAAGGTTGGGAGTTCTCTCCTAAATACAGGAGTGGAAGTGCCAGTACCTCTGTCCCAGAGAGGCAGAGGATACTACTCGACCCTGTTTCTAGTTCCGAAACCCAATAGGTCTTTCCAGCCTATTCTCAACCTCAAATCACTTAACAAGTTTGTGAGAGAGTGTCCAAGTTCCATATGGAAACACTGCGCTCAATTGTACTGGCTATGGAACCTGGAGACTATATGGTATCCCTGGATATACAGGATGTATACCTGCATATACCTATGTCCCATTCCCATTCAGCAGTATCTGTAGTTTGCTATTGGCAACCTTCACCATCAGTTCCAGGCTCTGCCATTTGGACTGGCTACAGCTCCTCGGATCTTCACCAAGGTCATGGCCGTAATGACGTCCTATCTCCGTCGCCAGGGAGTCAGGATCCTGCCTTATCTGGAAGACTTGGTGATTTTGGCAAACTCCCATGATGCCCTCCTTAGTCATCTGCAACTGACGGTAAGCTTCCTACAAGCCCACGGGTGGGCTCATCAATTGGAAGATATCCTCGCTGGTCCCAGCTCAGAGCATGGTGCACCTAGGGGCACTCCTGGACACACAGTCTGCGGCTGTTTCGGACTCCAGAAAAATTCCTCAGACTTCAAGACGGGATAAGATGCTTCCTTTGTCGCCCCGGACTGTTGATACGCTCAGCGATGCAAGTACTTGGCCTGATGGTGTCAGCATTCAACATGGAAGAGTACACTCCATTTCACTCCCGCCTACCTCATCGGATCAGATCTCACATGATCACTTTGACTGTGGAGGTTCATCAGTTGCTGACCTGGTGGCTATAGAACCAGCAGTTGAACAGGGGCCATCCCTTCCGGATACCCGAATGGGTCCTGCTGACAACAGACGGCAGTCTGAGGGGATGGGGTGCGCTGTTGGAGCAACACTCTTTTCAGGGTCGATGGACCAAGGAGGAATCACTCCTCCCAATAAACATTCTGGAGTTGCGGGCAGTGTTCAATGCATTGACCCTCACCCTGCCTCTGGTACAGAACAGACAGGTTCAAGTATGGTCAGACAATGCCACCACGGTGGCTTACATAAACCATCAAGGCAGCACTAGAAGCTACATGGCCATGATGGCAGTGTCAAAGGTCCTTCGTTGGGCAGAACTCCATCTGCCACCAACATCGGCAGTGTTCATTCCAGGCTTCCTAAACTGCGAAGCGGTCTTCCTCAGTCGCCAGGACGTGCACACCAGAGAGTGGAGTCTTCTTACAGAAGTCTTTCAACTCCCAGTGAACAAGTGGGGCGTACCAGATGTAGACCTGATGGCTTCTTGACACAATCACAAGGTTACGGTCTTCAAGAACCAGGGATCCTCAAGCAGCGTTCGTGGATGCACTAGCAATTCCATGGAACTTTTGGCTGCCCTACATGTCCTCTCCAGTGTCACTCCTGCCCAGGGTCCTTCGGAAGTTCAAACAAGAAGGAGGAATACTACTTCTAGTCGCTCTCAGACCTGCAGGGTCTAATCGACAGAGCGTCCCCAGACTGGTTTTGACGGCGTGGCTCTTGAAGCATCACTCCTGAAGGCCAAAGGATTCTCTGAGATGGCCATCCAAAGTTAGTTGAAAGCCCGCAAACTGGAATCTGCCCGGTTTTATTACAGGGTCTGGAATTCTTACTTCACCTGGGGTGCTGATCAGAATTATGATGCATACAGATTCAGAACTTCCAGAATACTGGCTTTTCTGCAACGTGGCCTGGATTTAGGCCTTCATCTGGCCTCCCTCAAGGTCATATATCTGCCTTGTCGGTTTGATTTTGGAGAAAAATTGCGTCTACACCTGATGTTCATACATTCACTCATGGAGTGTTACGGATTCAGCCACCCTATATCCCTCCTGTGGCTCCATTGGATCCGTCTGTTGTCCTGAATGCCCTGCAGTAGTCTCCATTTTAACCTCTTGAGTTGGTGGACCTTAAATTGCTCACAGCCAAGGTCTTGTTTTTACTGCTTTTGCATCTGCTAGAAGGGTGTCGGACTTAGGCACTTTGTCCTGTCGTCAACCCTTTCTGATATTTTATCGTGACCGGGCAGTTCTTAGAACTCACCCAGGTTATTTACCTAAGGTGGTGTCATCTTTTCACCTTAACCAAGAGATTGTGGTTCTGGGCTTTATCTCTTCTGATTTGTCCTCCAAAGAGCGGTCTTTGGATGTGTTAAGGGCTCTCCGTATATATGTGGAAAGGACTGCCACTATCGGGAGGTCAGATTCCAGTTTTTTCTTGTTTGGTTTTCACAAATGTGGCTGGCCTGTCAATAAGCAAACCTTGGCCAGATGGATTAGAATGGTGATTGCACAAGCTTGTGCGCAGGCTGGACTTCCAGCTCCTGCTGCTACTAAAACCCATTCTACTCAGTCTGTTGGACCTTCTTGGGCTGCCCGCTGTGGCGCATCCGCAGAACAATTGTGCAAGGCGGCTACGTGGTCCTCTGTGAACACGTTTATTCCTTCGATACTTCCACCTCCCAGGATGCTTCCTTTGCACGCCGGGTTCTCATACCCACTAAGGCCTGTCCCCTCCCTTGAGGAACTGCTTTAGAACATACATTTGGTTTCCACAGGGAAACATTGGGTAACCTGCTGCAGAAAAGGAGAATGGTAAACTTACCGTTGTTAACTATCTTTCTGCGAGGTTCCATTGGGTTCCACGGGGCGCCCACCATGACGCACCTAGCTTCTATGGGTTTGTATGGCATTAGCCGCTGGTCCCTTCTACTGTCGTGAGAATGTGGTTCTGTGTGACTAAGATCTGCCTTCTCTTACATGCTCCTGCATTGGACTGATTAACGAAACTGAGCTCACAGTGCCTGGAGGCGGGGTTATAGAGGAGGCCCCAATGCATCCTGGGACAGCCTAATGCTTTAGCCTGTTGGTGCCTCTGGATCACGATCCCCTCTACACCCCGATGTTTCCCTGTGGAACCCAATGTACCTCGCAAAAAGAGTGAACAATGGCAAGTCTACCATAACTCACCTTATAGCAGAGCTGGCCAAACCAGTCCTCGAGATATACCAACAGTTCACATTTTCCAGACCACCTAGCTTGTGCACAGGTGTAGTCATTACTAATTAAGATGTGCTGTATTTATTCCTACCTGACAATTCTACTGATCTCCAGGAGGCCTGGAAAACATGAACTGTTGGTAGATCTCGAGTACCGGTTTGGCCAGCCCTGCCTTATAGCATATGCCCTGTAGTAAGTGCAACTGAGAAAAGTACATTTTTGTAAGGCATAGTGTTACACTGGTGATGTCATGTTACAATTGTGTATACAGATGTTGACAAACTTGTTGGTTCCCTTATAGCACACTGGAAAAATGCTTCATTCCTCCTAAAAAGTGATGCTACTATCTCGTATATGTTCATGTCCATGCTAGGTCATAGAATAAAGCAGTGGTTCCCAAATGCAGTCCTCAAGTCCAGGATTTAGGTGTATCCATGGCTCAGCACACATGGTTAAATCAAATGGACTTAGGTGCTAATTAAGTCACCTGCGGCCAAGCATGGGTACACTTAAAACCTGGACTGTTGGGGTGCCTTGAGGACCGCGTTTGGGAACCTCTGGAATAAAGCAAAGAAGCTCTGAAAAAACATAAAATTACTGCTTATTCTCCAAAAATTTTCTAAAATGGCCAGGACAGATACTGGGGCAGATGTATTAACCTGGAGAAGGCATAAGGAAGTGATAAACCAGTGATATGTGCAAGGTGATAAAGGCAGCAGCCAATCAGATTCTAACTGTTAATTTACATATTGGAGCTGATTGGCTGCTGCCTTTATCACCTTGCACATATCACTGGTTTATCACTTCCTTATGCCTTCTCCATGTTAATACATCTGCCCCACTGTATGTTGGTACCCCACAGAAAAAAATTATAATTTGATTACAGTGATTTTTCAGTGATTGCTTTCGTAAATTAGCATCACATGTCGTCAATATTCTAATCAGTCATGCAGCCTATTTAAATGGAGAAAAGTAGTCACTAATGTTTGGTATCTTAACGTGCACCAAACTGGAAATGGAACAGAGAAAGCAAAAGAGATGGTTGTCTGAGATGAGAAAGAACATTGTAGAGATAAGCATGTAAAGGGTAATGGCTCTATAAGACCATATTCAAGCAGCTTGATGTTCCTGTGACTACAGTTATTAAGTTGTTTAAAGTCTTATGGAACGGTAGCTAACTTCCTGGAGAGGAGGAACATTAACCCCAGATTAAACAGAAGGATAAAGAGAATCATAGAAAAGAACCAAAAATAGGATTTTAATTACCTACCGGTAAATCCTTTTCTCGTAGTCCGTAGAGGATGCTGGGGTCCACATTATTACCATGGGGTATATACAGGTCCATTGGGAGCCACAGGCACTTTAAGAGTTTAATAGTGTGGAGAAGGAAATACACAGATAGTGGTGAGATTCACACCAGCTCACACATAACAAAAAGGAAAGCCAAGCTAACCAATTGGAACAATTCAGCAACGGCTGAAACGACAACACTGAACCAAGTAACAATGCAGGAATATGAAGCACTGAGCGGGCGCCCAGCATCCTCTACGGACTATGAGAAAAGGATTTACCAGTAGGTAATTAAAATCCTATTTTCTCTTACGTCCTAGAGGATGCTGGGGTCCACATTAGTAAAGTGCTGAGGTTCGTGCAGAACAGATTGGCCTCTGAGGACCTAAAGTTTGGTCAAAGTATCGAAATTGTAGAACTTGGCAAACGTGTTCGACCCAGGCCAAGTAGCTGCTCGGCAAAGCTGTAAAGCCGAGACACCCTGGGCAGCCGCCCAAGAAGAACCCACTTTACGAGTAGAGTGGGCCCTTAACAGATTTTGGACACGGCAATCCTGCCGTCGAATAAGCATGCTGGATAGTGAACCTGATCGAGCGAGAAATTGTCTGCTTAGAAGCAGGACACCCAACCTTGTTGCGATCATAAAAGGACAAATAATGAGTCCGACTTCCGGTGACGAGAAGATCTCTTCACATAAATTTTCAAAGCACACACAACATCCAAGGACTTTGAGGTAATTGAGGAGTCAGCAGCCACTGGCACCAAAATAGGCTGGTTGATATGAAAAGCTGACACAACCTTAGGAAGAAACTGCTGACACGTTCTGAGCACAGCCCTATCTTCATGGAAAAATCAAATAGGGGCTATTGCAAGACAAAGCCCCCAATTCAAACACACGTCTAGCAGATGCCAATGCCAACAGTGTGACTGCCTTCCAAGTAAGAAACTTGACATCCACCTCCTGCAAAGGTTCAAAACAATCCGATTGCAGGAACTGCAGCACCACATTAAGATCCCAAGGTGCCGTAGGAGGCACAAAGGGAGGTTGGATGTGCAGAACCCCCTTCAAGAAAGTCTGAACCTCTGGGAGGGTAGCCAATTGTTTCTGGAAGAAAATGGACAAGGTCAAAAATGGACTTTTATGGAGTCCAAACGTAGGCCCACATCCACACCAGCTTGCAGAAAGAGGAGAAACTGTCCTAGCTGAAACTCCACCGTTGGATACTTCTTGGATTCACAACAAGACACATACTTTTTCTTAATTCGATGGTAATGCTTAGACGTAACTCCCGTCCCAGCCTGAATGAGGGTAGGTATGACCTTTTTCGGAATGCCTTTCCGAGCTAAGATCTGGCGTTCAACCTACATGCCATCAAACGTAGCCGCGGTAAGTCTTGATAAGCGAACGGCCACTGTTGAAGGTCCTCGCAAAGAGGAAGAGGCCTTGGATCCTCCAGGAGTACCTCCAGAAGATCCGTGTACCAAGCCCTCCTTGGCCAGTCAGAGCAATGAGGATCGCTTAAACCCTTGTTCTCCTTATGAGCTTTAGGATTCCTGGGATGAGTGGGAGTGGTGGAAACACATACACTGACTGGAACACCCACGGAGTTACCAGTGCGCCCACCGCCACTGCTTGCGGGTCTCTCGACTTGGAGCAGTACCTGCGAAGCTTCTTGTTGAGGCGAGAGGCCATCACGTCTATCTGTGGTACGCCCCATCGGCTTGTCACCTCTGCAAACACCTCCCGGTGGAGGCCCCATTCTCCCGGATGGAAATCGTGTCTTCTGAGGAAGTCGGCTTCCCAGTTGTCCACTCCCGGAATGAAGATTGCCGACAGCACCACCGCGTGCTCAGAGGAGGATTCTTGTTACCTCTCTGTCGTTGCCGCTCTGCTCTTTGTTCCGCCCTGTCGGTTTATGAAGGACACTGCCGTTACATTATCCGACTGAACCTGAATGGCCTGCTCTTGCAGAAGATGTGTCACTTGTAGAAGGCCGTTGTATATGGCCCTTAGTTCCAGAACGTTTATCGGAAGTATAGATTCCAGACTTGACCACCTTCTTTGGAAGTTTTCCCCTTGGGTGACCGCACCCCAACCTTTGAGACTTTAATCCGTGGTTAGAAGGATCCAATTCTGAATCCCAAACCTTCAGCCCTCGAGTAGGTGAGAAATTTGAAGCCACCAGAGGAGCGAAATTCTGGCTTTCGGCGACAGGCGTATCTGCTGGTGCATGTGGAGATGTGATCCCGACCATTTGTGAGGACATCCCGGACCATTGCTTGGATCACCAACGTTTTCTCTACCGGTAGAAACACCCTCTGCACTTCCGTGTCAAGTATCATCCCCAGGAAGGGCAGTCTCCTTGTTGGTTCCAAGTGTGACTTTGGAAGGTTCAGGATCCACCAATGATTGTGGAGTAGGTGAGTTGCGAGAGCAATACTTTGTAACAATCTCTCCCTGGACGACGCTTTTATCAGGAGATCGTCCAGATATGGAATTATGTTCCTTCCACTAGGAATTCCCCCTCCTCCAGACCTGAGATCACCGCTCTCAGAGACTCCATCTTGAATTTGAATTCCCTCAAGTAGGGATGCAATGACTTTAGGTTTAAAATCGGCCTTACCGAACCGTCCAGTTTCGGCACCACAAACAGGTTTGAGTAATAACCCTTGTGTCTTAGGTGAGGTGGAAATGGAACAATGACATTTGTTTGGACCAATTTTTGAATGGCTTCCTGTAGGATACCACTTTGTCAGCGAAACTGGTAAGCCTGATTTGAAGAATCTGTGAGGTGGGAGTTCTTGAAACTCCAGTCTGTAGCCCTGGGTAACAATGTCTGTCACCCATGGGTCCAAGCCTGATGACGCCTAGATATGACTGACATTTTTTAGTCTCGCTCCCACCTGCCAAATCTCCAGGCTGGGAGAACCACAGTCATGCTGAAGATGTTGAGGAAACAGAACCTGGTTTCTGTTCCTGAGAACTTGTTGGAGCAGGTTTTTTTGGATTTTCCCCGACCACCCCTAAAGAAGGTGGAAGGGGATTTAGATTGTTAAAATGTTGCTGTACGAAAGGACTGCAGCGTAGACGTAGGATAAGATTTTCTAGTCGGTGGAGCTGCTGAGGGGAGAAAGGTTGACTTACCCGCAGTTGCCGTGGAAATCCACGTATCCAAAGCATCCCCAAACAGTCTGACCTGTGAAGGGTAAGTTCTCCACACTTTTCTTGGATTCTGCATCCGCAGTCCATTGACGTAGCCTATATATGGCGCAAAAATAAATCAATGTCACACCTATCCATAGTATCTAAGTCCTCTAGTAATGTGCCTGACCACTTTACTATGGCTTTAGAAATCCACACACAAGCAATAGTGGGCCTTAAAGCCACGCCTGTAGCAGTGTATATAGATTTGAGCGTAGTCTCAATCTTGCGGTCAGCCGGCTCCTTTAGGGCGGTTGAACCAGGGACAGGTAAAACATTTTTAGACAACCTAGATACAGAAGCATCTACTATAGGTGGTGTTTCCCATTTCTTTCTATCCTCTTCAGGAAAGGGAAAGCAATGAGAATTCTTTTAGGGATCTGGAATTTTTTCTCAGGTCTTCCCAGAATTTTTCAAACAAAAAGTTCAGCTCTTTAGAAGCAGGGAATATTAGACAGGATTTCTTATTTTCTGTAAAATAAGATTCCTCATCCAGCTCAGGTACCATCTCAGTAATATGTAAAACATCCCTAATGGCTTCAATTATCAACTGCACCCCTTTAGCAAGGGATGCATCGCCTCCCTGCATATCCCCATCACCATCCCCTGTATCAGAGTCGGTATCCGTGTCAACTTGCATTATTTGGGCAAGTGTACGTTTTTTAGGGTATGCAGGTGGGGTATGGGAGGGAGTAGGAGCTGAATGCTGTAAACCATAGGTTCTCAAACTCTGTCCTCAGGAGCCCACACAGTGCATGTTTTGCAGGTAACCCAGCAGGGGCACAGGTGTATTAATTACTCACTGACACATTTTAAAAGGCCCACAGGTGCAGCTTATTATTTCACTTGTGATTCTGTGAGGAGACCTGCAAAACATGCACTGTGTGGGCTCCTGAGGACCGAGTTTGAGAACCTATGCTGTAAACCCTCTACAGATTTCCTCAAAAACTGTGTCTTTCTCATTATGTAACATCCTAGATGAAATCTGTGATATCATTCCCCTTAAAAAATCCACCCATGGGGGTTCGGATTCGACAGGTTAAGAAAGCACATTGCAGTCCTGAGTACATGGGATAGACCCTGAGGTATTTCTGCTGCTAAGTGGGATTAGCCCGTTAGCATAATTGACCAGTGTAGGGTATGTTGCGCTGGCCCAGGACGTCCCTCACAGCGCCGTACACCAAGTGCCGCTGAGCCTTCCATAGAGCAGCCCGTCAGAGTTGCGCTCCCACCCTTGTGTCGCCATTCCCTCCGGTGACCCGCTTCCCGGGCCGCCGGCGTCCTAATCACCATTCCTCTTTCTTCTGGCTCTGTTAGGGGGTGGCTGCCGTGCTGCGGGAGTGAGCGATCGCCTCGTGGGCTTGCGATCAGCACCCGCAGGAGCTCAGTGTCCTGTCAACGGAGATAGCGAACCATTAACTTCAAGAGTTGGTTCCTACTCTGCCCCCCCCACCCCTAAGTTCCACGGAGCAGGTAGGCTGTTGCCAGCAGCCTGCATGTACCTAACTAAACTCAGAAAATAATAAAACTAGAAAAACTCCTAAGAGCTCCCCTAGCTGTGACTGGCTCCTCCGGGCACATTTTCTAAACCGAGTCTGGTAGGAGGGGCATAGAGGGAGCGACCACCTCACACTATTAATCTCTTAAAGTGCCAGTGGCTCCCAAAGGACCCGTCCATACACGATGGTACTAATGTGGACCCCAGCATCCTCTAGGACGTAAAAGAAAATACATAACCTATATTTTCATTATCAAGCCTGCTATCATAACGTCTCATATAGTTACCTTAAGATCAAGATGAACAATATTATTTTGATGTAGAAAGCTTACTCCTTCAATGATCTGTCGAAGAAGTCTACTTATCTGTCTCTCACAAACGTTATCATTTTTGTCTGGTGAACAAAGGTAAAATATCTCTCCACCTGCAGCACTGGAGTAAAAAGTGCACAGATGTTAATGTGATAAAAAAAAACAAAAAAACAAGAAACAAACAAACAAACCAGGGAGTACAGCTTATTATTAAATAGCAGCACAAAAACTATAAAGACGAAAATAGGATTTTACTTACCGGTAAATCTATTTCACGTAGTCCGTAGAGGATGCTGGGGACTCCGTAAGGACCACGGGGAATAGACGGGCTCCGCAGGAGATAGGGCACTTTAAGAAAGCTTTGGATTCTGGGTGTGCACTGGCTACTCCCTCTATGCCCCTCCTCCAGACCTCTGTTAGAGAAACTGTGCCCAGAGGATATGAACAGTACGAGGAAAGGATTTTTGTAACCTAAGGGCGAGATTCATACCAGCCACACCAATCACACCGTATAACTTGTGATAAACTACCCAGTTAACAGTATGAACAATTAACATAGCCTCGGTTCAAGACCGACCAACTATAACATAACCCTTATGTAAGCAATAACTATATACAAGTCTTGCAGAAGAAGTCCGCTCTTGGGACGGGCGCCCAGCATCCTCTACGGACTACGAGAAATAGATTTACCGGTAAGTAAAATCCTATTTTCTCTAACGTCCTAGAGCAGGGTTTTTCAACCAGTGTGCCGTGGCACACTAGTGTGCCGCGACCAGTTGCATGGTGTGCCGCGGAGTCAGAGCAGCTTCCTGCACTTCAGAGTGAACTGTTGGCCGGGCTCTTCTTAGAGGATCAGTCGTGCTCTGGCTGTGACGTATGCCTTGAAGACGCGGCGGTGTGATATCATAGGTCACGGCCGCCACTTCTCACCACCCAGCCAGCCCACCCGCCTGCATACACATCTTCCAGTTCCTGCCTGCATACACAGCTTTCCTTGCCCACCCGCATCCACACCTGCCCGACAGCCCGCTGCTCAGTATTCGCAGAACTCCACTATGAACAATCCCCGCCACTGAGGGACAGGGATGAGGACAGCTGACCGGTAGGGGCTAATATTTGTTATTTTATTTCTCTTGTGGAGAACAATAGGATTTATGTGTGGAGAATAAGGATTTATGGGGGGAACAATGTGAATAATTCATGTGGGGAGCAATAGGATTTATGTGGGGAGAAATGTGATTGTTTTTTTCTGTGTAGGCCAACGTATGTGTGGATTATTTTTTTTTTTTTACTGTGAGGGCTAATGTGTGTCTTTTTTGTTTTTCTTCTGTGGGGAACTGATGGTGTGCCTTGGCAATTTTAAAATATTCTTCGGTGTGCCACGAGTAAAAAAAGGTTGAAAATCACTGTCCTAGAGGATGCTGGGGACTCCGTAAGGACCATGGGGATTATACCAAAGCTCCCAAACGGGCGGGAGAGTGCGGATGACTCTGCAGCACCGATTGAGCAAACAGGAGGTCCTCCTCAGCCAGGGTATCAAACTTATAGAACTTTGCAAAAATGTTTGCCCCTGACCAAGTAGCAGCTCGGCAAAGTTGTAAAGCCGAGACCCCTCGGGCAGCCGCCCAAGAAGAGCCCACTTTCCTCGTGGAATGGGCACTTACAGATTTAGGCTGCGGCAGGCCAGCCACAGAATGCGCAAGCTGAATTGTGCTACAAATCCAGCGAGCAATAGTCTGCTTTGAAGCAGGAGCACCCAGCTTGTTGGGTGCATATAGGATAAATAGCGAGTCAGTCTTCCTGACTCCAGCCGTCCTGGAAACATAAATTTTCAAGGCCCTGACTACGTCCAGTAACTTGGAGTCCTCCAAGTCCCTAGTAGCCGCAGGCACCACGATAGGTTGGTTCAAGTGAAAAGCTGATACCACCTTAGGAAGAAACTGGGGACGAGTCCTCAATTCTGCCCTATCCATATGGAAAATCAAATAGGGGCTTTTACATGACAAATCCGCCAATTCTGACACACGCCTTGCCGAAGCCAAAAGCATGACCACTTTCCACGTGAGATATTTTAAATCCACGGTTTTGAGTGGCTCAAACCAATGTGACTTTAGGAAACCCAACACCACGTTGAGGTCCCACGGTGCCACTGGAGGCACAAAAGGAGGCTGAATATGCAGCACTCCCTTGACAAATGTCTGAACTTCAGGCAGTGAAGCCAGTTCTTTTTGGAAGAAAATCGACAGAGCCGAAATCTGGACCTTAATGGAACCCAGTTTTAGGCCCATAGTCACCCCTGACTGTAGGAAGTGCAGAAATCGACCTAGCTGGAATTCCTCCGTTGGGGCCTTCCTGGCCTCACACCACGCAACATATTTTCGCCATATGCGGTGATAATGTTGTACGGTTACATCTTTTCTAGCTTTAATGAGCGTAGGAATAACTTCCTCCGGAATACCCTTTTCTTTTAGGATCCGGTGTTCAACCGCCATGCCGTCAAACGCAGCCGCGGTAAGTCTTGGAACAGACAGGGCCCCTGCAGCAGCAGGTCCTGTCTGAGCGGCAGAGGCCATGGGTCCTCTGAGATTAATTCTTGAAGTTCCGGGTACCAAGACCTTCTTGGCCAATCTGGAACAATGAGAATAGTTCTTACTCCTCTTTTCCTTATTATCCTCAGTACCTTGGGTATGAGAGGAAGAGGGGGGAACACATAAACCGACCGGTACACCCACGGTGTCACTAGAGCGTCCACAGCTATCGCCTGAGGGTCTCTTGACCTGGCGCAATATTTTTCTAGCTTTTTGTTTAAGCGGGACGCCATCATGTCCACCTGTGGCCTTTCCCAACGGTTTACAATCAGTTGGAAGACTTCTGGATGAAGTCCCCACTCTCCCGGGTGGAGGTCGTGCCTGCTGAGGAAGTCTGCTTCCCAGTTGTCCACTCCCGGAATGAACACTGCTGACAGTGCTAACACGTGATTTTCCGCCCATCGGAGAATCCTTGTGGCTTCTGCCATCGCCGTCCTGCTTCTTGTGCCGCCCTGTCGGTTTACATGGGCGACTGCCGTGATGTTGTCTGACTGGATCAGAACCGGCTGGTTTCGAAGCAGGGGCTTTGCCTGACTTAGGGCATTGTAAATGGCACTCAGTTCCAGAACATTTATGTGTAGGGAAGTCTCCTGACTTGACCAAAGTCCTTGGAAGTTTCTTCCCCGTGTGACTGCCCCCCAGCCTCGAAGGCTGGCATCCGTGGTCACCAGGACCCAGTCCTGTATGCCGAATCTGCGGCCCTCTCTGAGATGAGCACTCTGCAGCCACCACAGCAGAGACACCCTGGTCCTTGGAGACAGGGTTATCAACCGATGCATTTGAAGATGCGATCCGGACCATTGGTCCAACAGGTCCCACTGAAAGGTTCTGGCATGGAACCTGCCGAATGGAATTGCTTCGTAGGAAGCTACCATCTTTCCCAGGACTCGCGTGCAGTGATGCACCGACACCTGTTTTGGTTTCAGGAGGCCTCTGACTAGAGATGACAGCTCCTTGGCTTTCTCCTCTGGGAGAAACACTTTTTTCTGGACTGTGTCCAGAATCATCCCCAGGAACAGTAGACGTGTCGCCGGAACCAGTTGTGACTTTGGAATATTCAGAATCCAACCGTGCTGGTGTAGCACCTCCTGAGATAATGCTACGCCGACCAACAACTGCTCTCTGGACCTCGCCTTTATCAGGAGATCGTCCAAGTATGGGATAATTAAAACTCCCTTTTTCCGAAGGAGTATCATCATTTCGGCCATTACCTTGGTAAATACCCTCGGTGCCGTGGACAGGCCGAACGGCAACGTCTGGAATTGGTAATGACAATCCTGTACCACAAATCTGAGGTACTCCTGGTGAGGATGGTAAATGGGGACATGCAGGTAAGCATCCTTGATGTCCAGAGATACCATGTAATACCCCTCTTCCAGGCTTGCAATAACCGCCCTGAGCGATTCCATCTTGAACTTGAATTTTCTTAAATATGTGTTCAAGGATTTCAAATTTAAAATGGGTCTCACTGAACCGTCCGGTTTCGGTACCACAAACATTGTGGAATAGTTACCCCGTCCTTGTTGAAGTAGGGGCACCTTGACTATCACTTGCTGGGAATACAGCTTGTGAATTGCCTCCTACACAGCCTCCCTTTCTGAGGGAGTCGTTGGTAAGGCAGATTTGAGGAAACGGCGGGGGGAGAATGTCTCGAATTCCAGCCTGTACCCCTGAGATACCACTTGAAGGATCCAGGGATCTACTTGTGAGCGAGCCCACTGATTGCTGAAGTTTTTGAGACGGGCCCCCACCGTACTTGGCACCGCCTGTTGAGCCCCAGCGTCATGCGGCGGACTTAGCAGGGGAAGCGGGGGAGGACTTTTGTTCCTGGGAAGCGGCTGTATGCTGCAGCTTTTTTCCCCTACCTCTGCCTCTGGGCAGAAAGGACGCGCCTCTACCCCGTCTGCTCTTTTGAGGGCGAAAGGACTGTACCTGATAATACGGTGCTTTCTTTGGTTGTGAGGGGACATGTGGCAAAAATGCTGACTTCCCAGCCATTGCTGTGGACACTAGGTCCGAAAGACCATCCCCGAACAACTCCTCACCCTTATAAGGCAAAACTTCCATGTGCCTTTTAGAATCTGCATCACCTGTCCACTGCCGGGTCCATAACCCTCTCCTGGCAGAAATGGACAGTGCACTTATTTTAGATGCCAGCCGGCAAATATCCCTCTGTGCATCTCTTATGTAGAAGACAGCGTCTTTAATATGCTCTACGTTTAGCAATATAGTGTCCCTGTCTAGGGTGTCAATGTTTTCTGACAGGGAGTCTGACCATGCAGCTGCAGCACTGCACATCCATGCTGAAGCAATAGCTGGTCTCAGTATAATACCAGTGTGCATATATATAGCCTTCAGGAGAGCCTCCTGCTTTCTGTCAGCAGGTTCCTTTAGGGCGGCCGTATCCTGGGACGGCAGTGCCACTTTTTTTGATAAGCGCGTAAGTGCTTTATCCACCCTAGGGGGTGTTTCCCAACGTGACCTATCCTCTGGCGGGAAAGGGTACGCCATTAGTAATTTTTTTGAAATTACCAATTTTTTATCGGGGGAAGCCCACGCTACTTCACACACTTCATTTAATTCTTCAGAAGGGGGAAAAACTACTGGTAGTTTTTTCTCCCCAAACATAATACCCTTTTTTGTGGTACCTGGGGTCACCTCAGAAATGTGTAAAACATTTTTAATTGCCTCAATCATATAACGAGTGGCCCTATTGGACATCACATTAGTCTCTTCGTCGTCGACACTGGTATCAGTATCCGTGTCGACATCTGTGTCTGCCATCTGAGGTAGCGGGCGTTTTAGAGCCCCTGATGACCTTTGAGACGTCTGGGCAGGCACGGGCTGAGAAGCCGGCTGCCCCGCATTTGGCATGTCGTCAAATTTTTTATGTAAGGAGTCGACACTTTCGCATAATTCCTTCCACAAGTCCATCCACTCCGGTGTCTGCCCCGCAGGGGGTGACAACACATTTATAGGCACCTGCTCCTACTCCACATAAGCCTCCTCATCAAACATGTCGACACAGCCGTACCGACACACCGCACACACACAGGGAATGCTCTGACAGAAGACAGGACCCCACAAAGCCCTTTGGGGAGACAGAGAGAGAGTATGCCAGCACACACCAGAGCGCTATACAATGTAGGGATTAACTAAATTATATCCCCTTATAGCTGCTATATGTATATTGCGCCTAAATTTAGTGCCCCCCCTCTCTTTTTTACCCTTTCTGTAGTGTAGACTGCAGGGGAGAGCCAGGGAGCTTCCTTCCAGCGGAGCTGTGAGGGAGAAATGGCGCCAGTGTGCTGAGGGAGATAGCTCCGCCCCTTTTTCGGCAGACTTTTCTCCCGCTTTTTTATGGATTCTGGCAGGGGTATTTATCACATATATAGCCTCTGGGGTTATATATTGTGATATATTTGCCAGCCAAGGTGTTTTTATTGCTGCTCAGGGCGCCCCCCCCCAGCGCCCTGCACCCTCAGTGACCGGAGTGTGAAGTGTGTATGAGGAGCAATGGCGCACAGCTGCAGTGCTGTGCGCTACCTTGGTGAAGACTGATGTCTTCTGCCGCCGATTTTCCGGATTCTTCTTGCTTCTGGCTCTGTAAGGTAGGTTCGCTTCTTCTCCCCTTAGTCCCTCGCTGCAGTGAGTCTGTTGCCAGCAGATCTCACTGTAAAATAAAAAACCTAAAATATACTCTCTCTCTAGGAGCTCAGGAGAGCCCCTAGTGTGCATCCAGCTCAGCCGGGCACAGGATTCTAACTGAAGTCTGGAGGAGGGTCATAGTGGGAGGAGCCAGTGCACACCAGGTAGTCCTAAATCTTTCTTAGCTGTGCCCAGTCTCCTGCGGAGCCGCTATTCCCCATGGTCCTTACGGAGTCCCCAGCATCCACTAGGACGTCAGAGAAATCAGGTATGGGCTTTTATATGATATAGCCGCTAATTCCGAAACACGCCTTGCAGAAGCTAAGGCCAACAACATGACCACTTTCCAAGTGAGGTATTTCAACTCCACTGTTTTGAGTGGTTCAAATCAAGGTGACTTGAGGAAACTTAATACCACGTTAAGATCCCAAAGCGACACCGGAGGTACAAAGGGAGGCTGAATATGCAGCACTCCCTTCACAAAAGTCTGTACTTCAGGAAGAGAAGCCAATTCTCTTTGAAAGAAAATGGATAAGGCCGAAATTTTGGACCTTTATGGACCCTAATTTTAGGCCCAAATTCACTCCCGTTTGAAGGAAGTGAAGCAGACGGCCCAAATGGAACTCCTCCGTAGGTTCACATGAGCCACTGCCGTGATATTGTCCGACTGAATCAGAACCGGTTTGTTCTGAAGCCATTCCTCCGCCTGGCGTAGGGCGTTGTAAATGGCCCTTAACTCCAGGACATTGATGTGGAGACAAGTCTCTAGGCTTGACCAGAGACCTTGGAAATTTCTTCCCAGTGCGACAGCCCACCAACCTCGGAGGCTCGCGTCCGTGGTCCCCAGGATCCAGTCCTGAATGCCGAACCTGCAACCCTCTAGGAGGTGAGCACTGTGCAGCCACCACAGGAGAGATACCCTGGCCCTGGGAGACAGGGTGATCCGTTTCTGCATATGTAGCTGGGATCCGGACCATTTGTCCAATAGATCCCATTGGAAAGTCCTCACATGGAACCTGCCGAAGGGGATGGCCTCGTATGAAGCCACCATCTTCCCCAAAACCTTTGTGCAATGATGCACCGAAACCTTTTTTGGCTTTAAAAGGTTCCTGACCAGGGCTATGAGCTCCCGAGCCTTCTCCACCGGAAGAAAAACTCTTTTTTGGTCTGTGTCTAGAATCAGGCCCAAAAAGGTCAGACGCGTTGCAGGTACTAGCTGGGATTTCGGTAAATTAAGAATCCAGCCGTGCATCTGCAACGTCTTCACGGACAGAGACACGCTGTCCAGCAACTTCTCCCGAGATCTCGCCTTTATAAAAGGAGATCGTCCAAGTACGGGATAATTGGGACTCCCTGCTTGCGCAGGAGCACCATCATTTCCGCCATTACCTTGGTGAAAATTCTCGGGGCCGTGGAAAGACCAAACGGCAACGTCTGAAATTGGTAGTGACAATCCTGTACTGCAAATCTCAGAAACGCCTGGTGAGGGGGGAGAATCGGAACATGAAGGTACGCATCCTTTATGTCCAGGGACACCATCCAATCCTCTCCCTCCAGGCTGGCGATGACCATTGAGCGATTCCATTTTGAACTTGAACCTCTTCAAGTACAGGTTCAGGGATTTTAGATTTAGAATGGGTCTGACCGAACCATCCGGTTTCGGTACCACAAACAGGGATGAATAATTACCCTCTCCTTGCTGGAGATGAGGAACCTTGATTATCACCTGTTGAATGTACAATTTGTGAATTGTCGCTAACACTAGCTCCCTCTCTGACGGGAAAGCTGGCAGAGCCGATCTGAAAAACCGGCGAGGGGGCATGTCTTCGAATTCCAGTCTGTATCCCTGGGAAACAATCTCTATTGCCCAGGGATCCACCTGTGATTGAACCCAGACGTGGCTGAAAAGTCGAAGACGTGCCCCCACTTGATCTGACCCCCCCCCCCCCCCCCCCCCCCGGAAAGCCTCAGCGTCATGCTGTGGACTTTGCGGAAGTAGGGGAGGACTTCTGCTCCCGGGAACTAGCTGAGTGCAGCTTTTTTCCCTTGCCTTTACTCTGGCAACGAAGGACGATCCTCGTACCTTCTTGTTTTTAATGGAACGAAAGGACTGCATTTGATAACGTGGTACCTTCTTAGAATGCTGAGGGGGAACATAAAGGTAAAAAATTTGATTTACCGGCCGTAGCAGTAGAGACTAGGTCCGAGAGGCCTTCTCCAAACCACTCCTCCCCCTTGTAAGGCAATGACTCCATATGCCGCTTTGAGTCGGCGTCTCCCGTCCACTGTCGGGTCCACAAGAGCCGCCTAGCAGAAATAGATATAGCGTTTTTTCTAGAGCTTAGTAAACAAATGTCTCTCTGAGCATCCCTCCTATACAAGGCAGCATCTCTGATATGCTCCATGGTCATTAGAATGGTATCCCTATCTAAGGTGTCCATCTCCGTAGATAACGAGTCTGCCCATGCCACGACAGCACTACAAACCCAGGCCGACGCCATGGCCGGCCTAACTATAGTTCCTGAATGTGTGTAAATGTGCTTCATGGTAATTTCCTGCTTGCGATCAGCAGGATCCTTGAGGGAAGCAGTATCCGGAGAAGGCAGTGCCACCTTCTTGGATAAGCGTGTCAGCGCCTTTGCTACTTTAGGCGCAGATTCCCATCGTATCCGATCCTTCTGTGGAAAAGTATACGCCATGAGAATCCTTTTGGGAACATGGAGTCTCCTATCCGGAGATTCCCAAGCCTTTTCGCATGATTCGCTTAGCTCAAATGAGGACGGAAACGTGACCTCAGGCTTTTTCCATGTGAACCCTCGTGTTAGGGACAGGGGGTTCCTCCGTGATATGCAAAACCTCTTTTATGGCAATAATCATGTACCTAATACCTTTTGCCACCTTCGGCTGTAATTTTGCATCCTCATAGTCGACACTAGTCAGTATCTGTGTCGGTATCTGTGTCAGCGACCTGGGATATGGGGCGCTTCCTGGCACCACAGGGACAGGCACGGACTGGCTACCTGACTGATCCCTAGCTTCAGCCTTGTCTAATCTTTTATGCAGGAGATTTACATTTGCATTCAAGACATTCAGCATATCCACCCAGTCCGGTGTCGGCGTTGCCGACGGCGACCTGACATTCAAGCACTCCCCCTCCACATTAAGTGAGCCTTCCTCATCAAACATGTCGAGACACACATACCAACACACTGCACACACCCAAGGAAAGTTTTTCTGAAGACAGTATTATTATTATTATCCTTTATTTATATGGCGCCACAAGGGTTCCGCAGCGCCCAATTAGAGTACATATGCACATAATCAAAACAGGAAAACAGTGACTTACAGTTGATGACAATTTAGGACAAGTACAGGGTAACTAAGCATAACTACACCAGTAAATGACAGAGAAGTTCCAGGTGGCCAAAAATCTGCTTGATTTGGGCAGTTGAGGATTATTAAAGTAAGAAAAGGATAAGCACATGAGGGAAGAGGGCCCTACTCATGAGAGCTTACAATCTAAGGGGAGGGGTAGACAGACAGGGGTGACACAGATGGGGTACATAGAGAGCGTAGAACAGAGGGTTAGGATAAGATTTGGCTGGGTTTGGTAAAGAAATGGGTCTTAAGAGCCCGTTTGAAGTTTTGTAGAGAGGTGGAGAGTCTGAGGGGGAGAGGTAAAGAATTCCAGAGGAAGGGAGCAGCACGTGAAAAATCTTGGAGATAGGAGTGGGAGGAAGTAATCAGAAGATAGGAGAGCCGGCGTGCATTAGCAGAGCGAAGAGGACGGGTGGGAGAGTAAAGGGAGATAAGGTCAGAGATGTAAATGGGAGAGGAGTGGGTGAGTGCTTTGTAAGTGAGAGTGAGAAGTTTGAATTGGATTCTGAAATGGAAGGGAAGCCAGTGAAGGGCTTGTAGGAGAGGGGAGGTGGACGTAGTGCGTTTGGTGAGGAAGATAAGCCGGGCAGCAGCATTGAGGATAGATTGGAGTGGAGAGAGGTAATTGTCAGGGAGGCCAGTTAGGAGGAGATTACAGTAGTCCAGTCTGGAAATAATCAGTGAGTGAATAATGATCTTAGTGGCATCCTGGGTGAGAAACGGTCTGATCCTGGAAATGTTTTTGAGATGAAAATGAAGGGTTTGTGAGAGGTGCTGAATGTGTGGTTTGAAGGAGAGGGAGGAGTCAAGGATTACACCAAGACAGCGCACTTGGGGGCTAGAGGAGATAGTCGTGCCATCAATGGATAATTAAATTGTGGGAGGTGAGGTTGTGCGGGAGGGTGGGAAGATGATCAGCTCGGTCTTACATAGAAACATAGAATTTGTCGGCAGATAAGAACCACTTGGCCCATCTAGTCTGCCCCCTTTTTTTTTTTTTACATTATTTTTTTATCTCTAACCTTATTTGATCCTTATTTCTTTGTAAGGATATCCTTATGTCTATCCCATGCATGTTTAAATTGCTCTACTGTCTTAGCCTCTACCACCTCTGATGGGAGGCTATTCCACTTGTCCACTACCCTTTCTGTGAAATAATTTTTCTGCACATTTCCCCTGAACCTCCCCCCCTCCAGCCTCAGTGCATGTCCTCGTGTCCTATTGCTTCTCTTCATTTGGAGAATGTTGAGTTTAAGAAAGCGCTGGGACATCCAGGAAGAGATAGCAGAAAGACAGTTAGAGGCACGAGTGAGGAGAGCCGTGGAGAGATCAGGGGAGGAGAGGTAGACTTGAGTGTTGTCAGCATAGAGGTGATACTGGAAATTAAAAGAACTAATGAGTTCACCCAAAGGAGGACGTATAGAGAGAGAAAAGGAGAGGACCAAGAACAGAACCTTGGGGGACACCAACAGTTAGTGGAAGTGGGGGCGAGGTAGCATCATGAGAGGAGACAGAGAAGGAACGATCAGAGAGGTAGGAGGACAGCCAGGAGAGGGCAGTATCGCGTAGACCAAGAGAGTGAAGGATTTGCAGAAGGAGAGGGTGGTCCACAGTGTCAAAAGCAGCAGAGAGGTCAAGAAGAATAAGCAGAGAGTAGTGGCCCTTAGATTTGGCGGCATGGAGGTCATTGCAGACTTTTGTGAGGGCAGTTTCAGTGGAGTGGAGAGAGCAGAAACCAGACTGGAATGGGTCAAGCAGTGAGTGAGAGGAAAGAAAGGTAGTGAGGCGATTATAGACAATACGCTCAAGAAGTTTGGAGGCAAAGGGGAGGAGAGAGATGGGTCGATAGTTAGAGAGAGTGTTAGGATCAAGGGTATGTTTTTTAAGAATAGGGAAGACAAGAGCATGCTTGAAGGCAGAGGGGACAGTGCCTGATGAGAGGGAGAGATTGAGAAGGTGGGCAAGATGGGAACAGGCAGAAGGAGAGAGGTAGTGGAGGAGGTGGTAGGGGATAGGGTCGAGTGGGGAGGTTGTGGGGGAGGGGGGGGGGGGGGGGGGGGGGAGTGTATGAGGGCCATGACTTCCTCGCCAGATACATGGGAGAAAGATGTCAGAGTTGGAAAGAGGGTAGGGGAGGGGTGGCAAAGGATGGGTGGTGGCTGGTTGCTGGACTGGTGGGATGTGATGTCCTGACGTATGGAGTCAATCTTGGATGTGAAATAAGTGGCAAAGTCAAGAGCAGACAATGAGGAAGGGAGAGGAGGTGGTGGTGGGCAGAGGAGGGAGTTAACAGTGGCAAAGAGGCGCCGGGGGTTGGAAGAGTGGGTGGAGATGAGGATTCTGAAGTATGATTGTTTAGCGAGGGAAAGGGCAGCACTGAAGGATGAGAGCATGAATTTGAAGTGGAGGAAGTCTGCTTGAGAACGTGATTTCCTCCACTGTCGCTCGGCAGTACGTGAGCATTTTTGTAGATATCTGGTGCATTTGGTGTGCCAGGGTTGATGTGTTGATCTGCGAGGGTGAATAGTGGTTGGCGGAGCAACAGAGTCAAGGGCTGAGGTAAGAGATGCATTGTATAGAGATGTGGCTTGTTCAGGGCATGTGAGAGAGAGAAGAGGAGAGAGAAGTGAGTCAAACAGGGAGGATAGGGACGAGGTGTCAATAGCCTCAATGTTACGCTTAGTGATGGTAGCCTTAGGAGGGAGAGATGGGGGAGCAGAGATAGATAAGTTGAATGAGAGCAAGTGGTGGTCAGAGAGGGGAAAAGGGGAATTGGAGAAATCAGAAATATCACAGCGGTGAGTGAAAACCAGATCCAGTGAGCTCCCGCTCACATGGGAGGGTGAGGTGGTCCACTGGGAGAGACCAAGTGAAGAGGTGAGGTTAAGGAGTTTAGAGGCAGGTGGTTTTGTGGGGTTATCGATAGGGATGTTGAAATCACCTAGGATAATGGAGGGAATGTCAGAAGAGAGGAAGTGAGGTAGCCAGGAAGCAAAGTTGTCGAGGAATTTGGAGGTAATGCCAGGTGGACGGTAAATGACAGCAACTCGAACATTAGTAGGTTGGTAGAGGCGAATTGCATGGACCTCAAATGTAGAGAATGTAAGAGATGGTTCTTGAGGTATAAGTTGGTATGTGTAGCTTGAGGGTAAAAGGATCCCAACACCACCCCCATGACGACCCCCAGGTCGGTGTGTGTGTGAGAATGTGAGGCCCCCAGCAGAGAGAGAAGCAGGAGAAGTGGTGTCATAGGGAGTAATCCAGGTTTCAGTAATGGCCAGGAGGTGCAGGGAGTTGGATATGAAAAGGTCGTGAGTGGGGGCCAGTTTGTTGCAAACAGATCTGGCATTCCAGAGGGCACAGGATAGGGGGTAGGAGTTTGTGGGAGAGATGTGAATGAGATGATCAGGGTTGCTGTAGCGTTGAGGTAAGATTGATGTGGAAGGAAGGGATAAAGAGGGTGTATTGATGGTGCTGGGGCCTTGGCTAGGAAGGGAGACTGCAGGAGTGAGGCAGGGAGGGAGTGCAGTATGATACTGGTGGAGGAGAGGTGAGGTGACAGGCAAAGAAGGGAGAGAGCAGGGTTGAGTGGTGGGGTATAAATGGTGTGAAGGGGCAGAAGTGAATTGCAGTGGGGAAACAGAAGAGGAGGGGAAGGGAGGCAGACAGAGTAGAGAGCATGAGATGTAGGAGACTGGGAGAGAGGGATAGAGGTGGTAACAGGGGACAGAAAAAAGGAATAGGAAGACTAGGATTAATGGGTGATGTTGCCAAACTGGCCATAGTGTGGATGGGGTAAATAGTGGTAGCAAAATGAGAGTAGGAGGAGTGGTGACTGAATAAGAGAGCAGTGAAGTTTGCAGAAATAAAATTCAATTTTAAACTGTCGTTCGTATCTACAGGTTAACAGTAACTCAAATATTTGCTGATGTTAGATGGAAAATTACACATTGTTGGCAAACTGCAAGTCAGTGTTACTTCATTAAATATGCTTCTCAGTGAAACATTTGTTTTCCAGGTATTTGCAGGGTCAGAGTAGAAGTTGCATTGCAGGTGTTTGTGCAGAAAGTGAATGTATAGTTTCCCGAATAAGTGAGGTTTGGTGAATATTAGGAGTAAACAAACATTTGTAGCTGCAGTCCAAGTATTGGTGGTTTGTGATGGTATTTTTTCTTTTTTTTTGCAATTGATGGTGTTTTCTTTCAGTTTCCGTCCAGTAAATGTCACAGATGACACCCTTAGAAATTTTCTCCCTTTGAAATCTTTCAACCCACACTGATTCAGCTAGACTACACACTAATATAGAGACCAACAGTATCCCCTGAAAGGCCCTTTGGAGAGACAGAGAGAGAGTATGCCAGCACACACCCCAGCGCAACAACCTGGAGACCAACACAGAATGCTTTTCCCCAGCAGCGCTGTATTATACTTTATCCGCCAATTATGTGCCCCCCCCCCCCCCTCTCTTTTTAAACTCCCTTCACCGTGTGTAAGCAGGGGAGAGTCCGGGGAGCTTCCTCTCAGCGTTCTGTGGAGAGAGAAATGGCGCTGGTGAGTGCTGAGGGAGAAGCCCCGCCCCCTCGGCGGCGGGCTTCTGTCCCGCTCAAAATCGTGTAAAATGGCGGGGGCTCCATTATATACATGTACAGTGCCCAGCTGTACATGTATATACCTATTTGCCATCTAAGAGGTGTTATTATTGCTGCCCAGGGCGCCCCCCCTGTGCCCTGCACCCATACAGTGACCGGAGTGTGTGAGGTGATGTGGACCAATGACGCACTGCTGCAGTGCTGTGCGTTACCTCTGTGAAGCTGAAGGCTTCTGCCGCCTGACACGTCTTCTTGCTTCTGTTCTTCTGGCTCTGTGAGGAGAACGGCGGCGTGGCTCCGGGGGTGGACGCCCAGGACGAACCTGTGTTCAACCTAATGGTGTCCAGTAGCAGAGGAAACAGATCCTATTAGTTAAGTAGGTCTGCCCCTCTCTCCTCAGTCCCTCGATGCAGGGAGCCTGTTGCCAGCAGTGCTCCCTGTGAAAAAGTAAAAATCCAAACAAAAATGCTTTCTGTAGCAAAGAACTCAAGAGAGCTCCCTGCAGTGCGCCCTTCATCCTCTGGGCACAGTGTAAAACGGAGGTCTGGAGGAGGGACATAGAGGGAGGAGCCAGTGCACACCCAGAATCCAAAGCTTTCTTAAAGTGCCCTATCTCCTGCAGAGCCCGTCTATTCCCCATGGTGCTTACGGAGTCCCCAGCATCCTCTAGGACATTAGAGAAATATACGTTATGGTAAGAACTTACCGTTGGTAACAGAATTTCTCCTACGTCCACAGGATAACATTGGGATATGATGGAGTGACAGCGAATTGGCACCAAACGATCACAAGCTTTCTGGCCTTTCAGGATGCAATGGGCTCGTCCATATAATCCCGCCCACCGACTCAGTCAAATCAGTTGTTCCCAAAGCATTTAGGCAGGATCATTATGTAGAACCCTACTCAGGCGAGAAGAACACACATACACACCCTTCCACGCAAGAGGGAAGAGTTTAGTGAGTATAAAGATTCTCAAATCAGTTGCGTCAGGGTGGGATCCCTGTGGAAACCTGTGGGCATAGGAGAAATACCATTATCAACGGTAAGTTCTTACCATAACGTATATTTCTCCGGCATGGTCCACAGGTTATCCACAGAATAACATTGGGACTTCCCAAAGCAATTTTTAGTGGTGGGGACGCTCCTGATTAGACAGGAGAACCTTTCGCCCAAATTCAGCGTCATGAGAGGCAAAAGTATCGAAGGCATAATGTCTAATGAATGTGTTAATGGAAGACCATGTGGCTGCCTTACATATCTGTTCTGCTGAAGCACCATGTTGTGCTGCCCATGAAGGACCTACCTTATGTGTAGAGTGAGCAGAGACATTAGCCAGAGCAGGGAGATCAGCTTGAGAACATGCTTATGAAATCGTTATTCGAAGCCATCTTGCTAGCGTCGTCTGTTTAGTAGCAGGCCATCCCCTCTTGTAAAATCCGTAGAGAATGAAGAGAGAATCTGTCTTTCTGATGGCACTGGTACGATCTACGTAGCTTCTTAATGCACGAACTACGTCCAGCAACGCTTCTCCAGCAGAAAGTCCCGATACCTGAAAAGCCGGGACTACAATTTCTTCGTTAAGGTGAAACTTCGAGACCACCTTCGGAAGATAACCAGACTTAGTTCTGAGAACTGCTTTATCTGGATAAAAAAAAAAAAAATAGGATTTTAATACCTACCGGTAAATTCTTTTCTCCTAGTCCGTAGAGGATGCTGGGGACTCCAAAAGGACCATGGGGTATAGACGGATCCGCAGGAGCTTGGGCACACTATAAAGACTTAAACTGGGTGTGAACTGGCTCCTCCCTCTATGCCCCTCCTCCAGACCTCAGTTAGAAAACTGTGCCCAGGAGAGACGGACATTTCGAGGAAATAATTTTTTCTTTTTTATTTAACACAGTGAGTGTTATACCAGCTCACACCACGAACATACCGCAAAGCATGGCATTCAACTGAATACCAGCCCACGGTATGAAAAACATACAGCCATATGCTGAGAGAATAGGTAACACAACCTGTGTGTCAACACAACCAATAAATAATACACCACACGCCCTGGCATGCACAACCCCAGCAATAGCCGACAGAAAAGAAACACCCCAAGAGTGTAAAAAAAAGGACCATGGGGTCTATACCAAAGCTCCAGGCCGGGCAGGAGAGTGCGGACGACTCTGCAGCACCCATTGAGCAAACACGAGGTCCCCATCAGCCAGGGTATCAAACTTGTAAACCTAGCAAAGTGTTTGAACCCGACCACGTAGCTGCTCGGCAAAGTTGAAGTGCCGAGACCCCCTCGGGCAGCCGCCCAAGATGAGCCCACCTTCCTAGTAGAATGGGTCTCCACCGACTTCTGTAACAGCAATCCAGCCGTAGAACGAGCACGCTGAATCGTATCACAGATCCAACGTGTAACAAACTGCATAGACGCAGGATTCCTGAGCCAAAATGGCGACTTAAATATTCAAAGCCCTGATTACATCAAGATACTTTGAATCAGCTAATGCCTAAGTAACCACCGGGATCAAAACAGGCTGATTTCCGCGAAACCCAGCAACCACTCTTTGCAGAACTATTAACCAAGTTCCCAATTCCTCTCTATCCACATGGAAGATCAAACAGGACTCTTGTGAGACAAAGCCGTTACCTCCGACATCCGCCTTGCGGACGCCAAAGTCAATAGCATGACCACTTTCCAAGAGAGAAATTTCAACCCAACCTTTCACAAAGGTTCCAAACAGTGTGACACATGAAAACGCAACACCACGTCCAGGTCCCACGGTGCCAACGTGGGCACAAATGGGAGGTTGGATGTGCAGTACTCCTTTCACGAAGATCCGAACTTCCGTAAAAGTTGCCAATTCCTACTTGAAAGAAAATTTATAAGGCCAAAACTTCGCACTTAAAAGAAGCCTAACTTTAAGCCTGCACCCACACCTGCCTTCCAAAAAATAATGGAGAAGAACAACCCAGGGAAAAGTCCTCCGTAGTAGCCATCTTGGATTCACACCAAGACCCCTATTTTCTCCAAACACGGTGGTAAGACCTTGCCGTTACTTCTTTTCAGCCTGAAGAAGTGTGGGAAAGACTTCACCTGGGAATACACTTTCTGGCCAGGATATGGCGTTCAACCGCCACGCCGTCAAACGCATCCTCGGTAAGTCTTGATACACGCCCGGATCATTCTGTAACAGTTCCGCCCGTAGAGGAAAGGTCATGGATCTTCTACAAGTAAATCTTGAAGAACTGGATACCAAGCGCTCCTTGGTTAGACCGGAACAATGAAGATCGTCTGAACCTTTGTTCTTCTTACGATTATCACCGTCCGAAAAGTGAAAACAGGGGAGATACATAGACCGACTGAAACACCCAAGGTGTCCCGAGGACGTCCACTGCTATAGCATGATTGTCCCCTGACCCGGAACAATATCCCTGAGAACTCTCTTTGGGGCGAGACGCCAACATGTCCACCTGAGGCACTCCTCAAAGACCCGACACTTCAGAGAAAACTTCTCGATGATGACCATATTTCTCCCGGAAGGCGATCGAGTCTGCAGAGGAAACTATTTCACTGTCGTTCACCTCCGGAACGAAAACCACTAATATAGCTTTTACCAGTCTTTCCACCCAGCGGAAAACTTCTTGGCTTCTGCCATCGCGGCTTACATACACCACTGCTGTCAAGCCGTCCGACAGAATTAACACGGCAGATCACGAAGCATATGTTCATTGAAAATATCTCTTAACTCAAGAAGGCGTAATGCAGACAAGCTTCCCAGCTTGACCTTTTACTCTGGAAATACTTCCCTTGCAAGGACTGCTCCCCAGTCTCAGAGATCTGCATGCATGGACACTAGGATCTCATCCTGGATTCCGAACCTTCGTCCCACTATGAGGTGAGAACAGAGCAAACACCACAGGAGCGATATCCTGGCTATTAGGATTATATTCCGGCGCATGTGTAGGGGAGACCCGGGCCACCTTCCTAACTGGTCTCGTGAAAACCACTCTGGAATTTGACCAGCTCACCGAAAAAGACCTCTCTCCAAATCTGATCCGATTCCGGATCCTCAGACTACCATCCACAGGAACACACAGAACCTCAACCTTTCCGTATCTACACTGATACACACCTCCGACGTCTGTGTCGTTGGGAATTCAGAGAGAAAACGACAATTTGCATCACTTATGGCTTGGCCTCGCCTTAATCAGGAGAGTGCCCCCATACAGAATAACGATGGCTCTTACTATGGAAAAAATACCATCCTACTGCCATCACTCCGGTGAAATGGCCAAGACATTCATTCCTGAGTACCCATCCAGGTAACCTGAATGCGGAGAAAAATGCCTTGGACCCCTTTTCTACCACAACATGGTGGAGCTCCCTCGTCAGAGGTTCCATCCTGTAGTCCAACATCGTAAGGAGAAATCTTTGTCTTTTTTTTTATATCAAGGACATCAGGACAATGCCCTGAACCTTACGCACCTCTGGTATGGCGCTGCGTACCACCTCCCCTTCCATAGGGAAACCGCAAGATCTAATAGAAAAATCAGTGAGGGGAACCATCTGTCACACCAGAAAGTCCCCCTAGGAGTCTATAAGTAACTCACAGTTCCTAGTCTATTCCCGGACTGACTGACACGTAGTAGACGAGGTCACACCAAGGTGGCCTCCAGCCAGGTAGACCCCGTGACATGTAATGTATGTGGTAGAAACAGACAACGACATCCCGTTCTGCGAACCGAACAAGGTTGCAGAAACCTTACCTTTTACACCTTCCACTGTCAGTACAGAAAAGGAAAAAGAACGGAATCAAACTGGTTAAAACGACTACATCCCACCAAAGAATGCGTCACTAACCCTTGTGAAGGAGACCAACTCAGGAAGTTAGAATCACCAGCAGCATGCCCCGGGATTGACTGAGCCGCGGTATCCCCCAACAGTGATACACCGTCCCAGGGAAAAACTCCAGTATCTCCCGGAGACAACCTCAGCATTTCTCCGGCCACCCTCCTGTATACCCACGGCAGCCGCCGTAATGGTATAAGAAGAACCAACAGGAGAAACCAACCTTACACACTTTAGGTAAATTCTATCGGACACCTTTCAGAATATAAACACAACCGCATGTGCATGTAATGTAAACAGGGTCAAAGTGTAGGAATAAAATATCACTTAGCTTCCTGTATACGATCCTTTCTGACAGGGCCCCGTGTCGACCAGGAGTTGACTTCCACAGTATTCTCACCTCGTCGGGGAAAGAATAAACCTTCGTACTCCTTGAGAGGACTGAAGACCAACTCGTCACTGCCGAAGTAGAGCTTAATCTACAGAGCGACCAGCACATGAAAAAATAAGAATTTACTTACCGATAATTCTATTTCTCATAGTCCGTAGTGGATGCTGGGGACTCCGTAAGGACCATGGGGAATAGCGGCTCCGCAGGAGACTGGGCACATCTAAAGAAAGCTTTAGGACTAACTGGTGTGCACTGGCTCCTCCCCCTATGACCCTCCTCCAAGCCTCAGTTAGGATACTGTGCCCGGACGAGCGTACACAATAAGGAAGGATTTTGAATCCCGGGTAAGACTCATACCAGCCACACCAATCACACCGTATAACTTGTGATCTGAACCCAGTTAACAGTATGATAACAGAGGAGCCTCTGAAAAGATGGCTCCCAACAATAATAACCCGATTTTTGTAACAATAACTATGTACAAGTATTGCAGACAATCCGCACTTGGGATGGGCGCCCAGCATCCACTACGGACTATGAGAAATAGAATTATCGGTAAGTAAATTCTTATTTTCTCTAACGTCCTAAGTGGATGCTGGGGACTCCGTAAGGACCATGGGGATTATACCAAAGCTCCCAAACGGGCGGGAGAGTGCGGATGACTCTGCAGCACCGAATGAGAGAACTCCAGGTCCTCCTCAGCCAGGGTATCAAATTTGTAGAATTTAGCAAACGTGTTTGCCCCTGACCAAGTAGCTGCTCGGCAAAGTTGTAAAGCCGAGACCCCTCGGGCAGCCGCCCAAGATGAGCCCACTTTCCTTGTGGAACGGGCTTTTACAGATTTTAGCTGTGGCAGGCCTGCCACAGAATGTGCAAGCTGAATTGTACTACAAATCCAACGAGCAATAGTCTGCTTAGAAGCAGGAGCACCCAGCTTGTTGGGTGCATACAGGATAAACAGCGAGTCAGATTTCCTGACTCCAGCCGTCCTGGAAACATATTTTCAGGGCTCTGACAACATCCAGCAACTTGGATTCCTCCAAGTCCCTAGTAGCCGCAGGCACCACAATAGGTTGGTTCAGGTGAAAACGCTGGAACCACCTTAGGGAGAAACTGAGGACGAGTCCTCAATTCCGCCCTGTCCGAATGGAAAATCAGATAAGGGCTTTTACAGGATAAAGCCGCCAATTCTGACACGCGCCTGGCCCAGGCCAGGGCCAACAGCATGACCACTTTCCATGTGAGATATTTTAACTCCACAGATTTAAGTGGTTCAAACCAATGTGACTTTTGGAACCCAAACTACATTGAGATCCCAAATTGCCACTGGAGGCACAAAAGGAGGCTGTATATGCAGTACCCCTTTTACAAACGTCTAAACTTCAGGGACTGAAGCTAGTTCTTTTTTGGAAGAAAATTGACAGGGCCAAAATCTGAACCTTAATGGACCCCAATTTCAGGCCCATAGACACTCCTGTTTGCAGGAAATGTATGAATCGACCCAGTTGAATTTCCTCCGTCGGGCCTTACTGGCCTCGCACTACGCAACATATTTTCGCCAATTGCGGTGATAATGTTTTTGCGGTTACATCCTTCCTGGCTTTAGATCAGGATATGGATGACTTCATCCGGAATGCCTTTTTTTTCCTTCAGGATCCGGTGTTCAACCGGCATGCCGTCAAACGCAGCCGCGGTAAGTCTTGGAACAGACAGGGTCCTTGCTGGACCAGGTCCCTTCTTAGAGGTAGAGGCCACGGATCCTCCGTGAGCATCTCTTGAAGTTCCGGTTACCAAGTCCTTCTTGGCCAATCCGGTGCCACGAATATAGTGCTTTCTCCTCTCCATCTTATCAATCTCAGTACCTTGGGTATGAGAGGCAGAGGAGGGAACACATACACTGACTGGTACACCCACGGTGTTACCAGAGCGTCTACAACTATTGCCTGAGGGTCTCTTGACCTGGCGCAATACCTGTCGAGTTTTTTAATCATGTGGACGACTTCTGGGTGAAGTCCCCACTCTCCCGGGTGGAGGTCGTGCTGAGGAAGTCTGCTTCCCAGTTGTCCACTCCCGGAATGAATACTGTTGACAGTGCTATCACATGATTTTCCGCCCAGCGAAGAATCCCTGCAGCTTCTGCCATTGCCCTCCTGCTTCTTGTGCCACCCTGTCTGTTTACGTGGGTGACTGCCATGATGTTGTCCGACTGGATCAACCGGCTGACCTTGAAGCAGAGGTCTTGCTAAGCTTAGAGCATTGTAAATGGCCCTTAGCTTCAGGATATTTATGTGAAGTGATGTATCCAGGCTTGACCCTAAGCCCTGGATATTCCTTCCCTGTGTGACTGCTCCGCAGCCTCGCAGGCTGGCATCCGTGGTCACCAGGACCCAGTCCTGAATGCCGAATCTGCGGCCCTCTAGAAGATGAGCACTCTGCAACCACCACAGGATGGATACCCTTGTCCTTGGTGACAGGGTTATCCGCTGATGCATCTGAAAATGCGACCCGGACCATTTGTCCAGTAGGTTCCACTGGAAAGTTCTTGCGTGGAATCTAACGAATGGGATTGCTTCGTAGGAAGCCACCATTTTTACCCAGAACCCTTGTGCATTGATGCACTGAGACTTGGTTCGGTTTTAGGAGGTTCCTGACTAGCTCGGATAACTCCCTGGCTTTCTCTTCCGGGAGAAACACCTTTTTTCTGGACTGTGTCCAGGAACATCCCTAGGAAACAGAAGACAAGTCGTCGGAACCAGCTGCGATTTTGGAATATTGAGAATCCAATCGTGCTGCCGCTACACTACCTGAGATAGTGCTACACCGACTTCCAACTGTTCCCTGGATCTTACCCTTATCAGGGAATCGTCCAAGTAAGGGATAACTAAAATTCCCTTCCTTCGAAGGGATATCATTTCGGCCATTACCTTGGTAAAGACCCGGGGTGCCGTGGACCATCCCTACGGCAGCGTCTGAACTGATAGTGACAGTTCTGTACCATAACTTGAAGGTACCCTTGGTGAGAAGGGTAAATTTTGACATGAAGGTAAGCATCCTTGATGTCCCGAGACATCATGTAGTCCCCTTCTTCCAGGTTCGCAATCACTGCTCTGAGTGACTCAATCTTGAATTTGAACCTCTGTATGTAAGTGTTCAAAGATTTTAGATTTAGAATCGGTCTCACCGAGCCGTCTGGCTTCGGTACCACAATAGTGTGGAATAATACCCCGTTCCCTGTTGCAGGAGGGGTACCTTGATTATCACCTGCTGGGAATACAGCTTGTGAATGGCTTCCAAAACTGCCTCCCTGTCAGAGGGAGACGTCGGTAAAGCCGACTTTTGGAAACGGCGAGGGGGAGACGTCTCGAATTCCAATATGTACCCTTGAGATATTACCTGAAGGATCCAGGGGTCTACTTGCGAGTGAGCCCACTGCGCACTGAAATTCATTGAGAACGGGCCCCCACCGTGCCTGAGCTTGTAAGGCCCTAGCGTCATACTGAGGGCTTTGCAGAGACGGGAAAGGGTTTCTGTTCCTGGGAACTGGGTAATCTCTTCAGCCTTTTTCCTCTCCCTCTGTCACGAGCAGAAAAGAGGAACCTTTTGTCCGCTTGCCAACAAAGGACTGCGCCTGATAATACGGCGTCTTATTTTGAGAGGCGACCTGGGGTACAAACGTGGATTTCCCAGTTGTTGCCGTGGCCACCAGGTCTAAAAGACCGACCCCAAATGTCCCCTTTCAAAGGCAATACTTCCAAATGCCGTTTGGAATCCGCATCACCTGACCATTTTACTGGTAGAATTGGACAACGCACTTATACTTGATGCCAGTCGGCAAATATTCCGCTGTGCATCATGCATATATAGAAATGCATCTTTTAAATGCTCTATAGGCAATAATATACTATCCTTATCTAGGATATCAATATTTCCAGTCAGGGAATCCGACCATGCCAACCCAGCACTGCACCTCCAGGCTGAGGCGATTGCTGGTCGCAGTAAAACACCAGTATGTGTGTGAATACATTTTTGGATACCCTCCTGCTTTCTATCAGCAGGATCCTTAAGGGCGGCCATCTCATGAGAGGGTAGAGCCCTTGTTCTTACAAGCGTGTGAGCGCCTTATCCCCCCTAGGGGGTGTTTCCCAACGCACCCTAACCTCTGGCGGGAAAGGGTATACAGCCAATACTTTAAGAAATTATCAATTGTTATCGGGGGGAAACCCACGCATCATCACACACCTCATTTTATTTCTCAGATTCAGGAAAACTACAGGTAGTTTTTCCCTCACCGAACATAATACCCCTTTTTGGTGGTACTCGTATTATCAGAAATGTATAAAACATTTTCCATTGTCTCAATCATGTAACGTGTGGCCCTACTGGAAATCACGGTGGTCTCTTCACCGTCGACACAGGAGTCAGTATCCGTGTCGGCGTCTGTATCTGCCATCTGAGGTAACGGGCGCTTTAGAGCCCCTGACGGCCTATGAGACGTCTGGACAGGCACAAGCTGAGTAGCCGGCTGTCTCATGTCAACCACTGTTTTTTTATATAGAGCTGACACTGTCACGTAATTTTCAACAGTACATCCACTCAGGTGTCGACCCCCTAGGTGGTGACATCACTGTTACAGACACTCACTCTCCACATCATTTTTCTCCTCATACATGTCGACACAAACGTACCGACACACAGCACACACACAGGGAATGCTCTGATAGAGGACAGGACCCCACTAGCCCTTTGGGGAGACAGAGGGAGAGTATGCCAGCACACACCAGAGCGCTATATATATATATATATATATATATATATATATATATATATATATATATATATATATATACACACAGGGATAACCTTATATAAGTATTTTTCCCCTTATAGCTGCTGTATGTTTTAATACTGCGCCTAATTAGTGCCCCCCTCTCTTTTTTTAACCCTTTCTGTAGTGTAGTGACTGCAGGGAAGAGCCATGGAGCTTCCCTCCAACTGAGCTGTGAGGGAAAATGGCGCCAGTGTGCTGAGGAGATAAGGCCGCCGAAAAGGGGGTGGAGCCTATCTCCCGTTTTTCTGTATATTCTGGCAGGGGTTAAATGCATCCATATAGCCCAGGAGCTATATGTGATGTATTTTTTGCCATGTAAGGTATTTTTATCATGTTTTATTGCGTCTCAGGGCGCCCCCCCCAGCGCCCTGCACCCTCAGTGACCGGAGTATGAAGTGCGCTGAGAGCAATGGCGCACAGCTGCAGTGCTGTGCGCTACCTTATTGAAGACAGGAACGTCTTCTGCCGCCGATTTTTCCGGACCTCTTCGCTCTTCTGGCTCTGTAAGGGGGCCGGCGGCGCGGCTCCGGGACCCATCCAGGCTGGGCCTGTGATCGTCCCTCTGGAGCTAATGTCCAGTAGCCAAGAAGCCCAATCCACTCTGCACGCAGGTGAGTTCGCTTCTTCTCCCCTTAGTCCCTCGATGCAGTGAGCCTGTTGCCAGCAGGTCTCACTGAAAATAACAAACCTAAACTAAAACTTTCACTAAGAAGCTCAGGAGAGCCCCTAGTGTGCACCCTTCTCGTCGGGCACAGAAATCTAACAGAGGCTTGGAGGAGGGTCATAGGGGGAGGAGCCAGTGCACACCAGTTAGTCCTAAAGCTTTCTTTAGATGTGCCCAGTCTCCTGTGGAGCCGCTATTCCCCATGGTCCTTACGGAGTCCCCAGCATCCACTTAGGACGTTAGAGAAAGAATACTATTACTTCAGCATTCATGAATATACATAATGTAATACTGTATGTATGTATGTATGTATGTATGTATGTATGTATGTATGTCTAAAACATATATACATAAGTGAATTGTCCGGACCCAATAGGTCCCTAGTGACAGTTATTTGTTCCGAATGTATAATCATGTACTAATACGCCCCACTTGTGGATCTACCAGGAACGTTATGGTCGACAGAAACCTAGTATTCGTCGACAGCAGGAAATAGTAACCTAGGCAAAAATAACAGAGGGTCACCCTCATACTACTGTGACTCCCATACAGTGTGTACTTATGGCAAGCAAACAACTACCGACCAGTTGACTATATCCAGTACCAACAGGCGTCAGCGATGTCGACAGCGACCCCAGAACGGATTGTGACAGAGCCTTCACGCATGTAGACACATGTGACTACAGTGGGTATACTGACAGGGAACTCACACAGAAATATGCACAACCATGCTTATAACAAATAGTGTTATATATATCCTTAAATATATCACTAAAAACTCTGTGCCCCCCCTCGTTTGGACTGTATCACCATTTTGGCGGGGACAGACAGAAAAAATAAGATTTTACTTACCGGTAAATCTATTTCTCGTAGTCCGTAGTGGATGCTGGGGACTCCGTAAGGACCATGGGGAATAGACTGGCTCCGCAGGAGACATGGGCACTTTAAGAAAGAATTTAGATCCTGGTGTGCTCTGGCTCCCTCTATGTCCCTCCTCCAGACCTCAGTTAGAGAAACTGTGCCCGGAAGAGCTGACCGTACAAGGAAAGGATTTTGGAAATCCAGCGCAAGACTCATACCAGCCACACCAATCACACCGTATAACTTGTGATAAACTTACCCAGTCAACAGTATGAACAACAACAGAGCATCAGTTCAACCCTGATGCAACAATAACATAGCCCTTATTGCAGCAATAACTATACACAAGTATTGCAGAAGAAATCCGCACTTGGGACGGGCGCCCAGCATCCACTACGGACTACGAGAAATAGATTTACCGGTAAGTAAAATCTTATTTTCTCTAACGTCCTAGTGGATGCTGGGGACTCCGTAACGACCATGGGGATTATACCAAAGTTCCCAAACGGGCGGAAGAGTGCGGATGACTCTGCAGCACCGAAAGAGCAAACACAAGGTCCTCCTCAGCCAGGGTATCAAACTTGTAGAATTTTGCAAAAGTGTTTGAACCTGACCAAGTAGCCGCTCGGCACAGCTGTAATGCCGAGACCCCTCGGGCAGCCGCCCAAGAAGAGCCCACCTTCCTAGTGGAATGGGCTTTTACTGATTTTGGCAGCGGCAATCCAGCCGCAGAATGAGCCTGCTGAATCGTATTACAGATCCAGCGAGCAATAGTTTGCTTTGAAGCAGGAGCAAAAAGCTTGTTGGAAGCATACAGGATAAACAAAGATTCTGTTTTCCTGACCCTAGCCGTTCTGGCTACATAAACCTTCAAAGCCCTGACCACATCAAGTAACTCGGAATCCTCCAAGGCAGTAGTAGCCACAGGCACCACAATAGGTTGGTTTATATGAATGGATGAAACCACTTTTGGCAGAAATTGTGGACGGGTCCGCAATTCTGCTCTATCCGCATGGAAAACCAGATAGGGGCTTTTATGTGACAAAGCCGCTAATTTTGACACACGCCTAGCCGAAGCCAATGCTAGTAGCATGACCACCTTCCACGTGAGTTATTTCAATTCCACCGTTTTGAGTGGTTCAAACCAGTGGGATTTCAGGAGACTCCACACCACGTTAAGATCCCAAGGTGCCACCGGGGGCACAAAAGGGGGCTGAATAAGCAGCACTCCCTTCACAAACGTCTGAACCTCAGGTAGAGAAGCCAGCACTTTTTGAAAGAAAATGGATAGGGCCGAAATCTGGACCTTAATGGAACACAATTTTAGGCCCAAAGTCACTCCTGACTGTAGGAAGTGAAGGAAACGGCCCAGCTGGAATTCCTCCGTAGGAGCATTCCTGGCCTCACACCAAGCAACATATTTTCGCCATATACGGTGATAATGTTGAGCTGTCACGTCCTTCCTAGACTTTATCAGCGTAGGAATGACCTCATCTGGAATGCCTTTTTCTGCATAGGATCCGGCGTTCAACCGCTATGCCGACAAACGCAGCCGCGGTAAGTCTTGGAACAGACAGGGCCCTTGTTGCAACAAGTCCTGTCTTAGAGGAAGAGGCCACGGGTCCTCTGTGAGCATTTCTTGCAGATCTGGATACCAAGTCCTTCTTGGCCAATCCGGAACAATGAGTATTGTTCTCACTCCTCTTTTTCTTATGGGTATGAGAGGAAGAGGAGAAATTACATAGACCGACTGGAACACCCACGGTGTCACCAGTGCATCCACAGCTATCGCCTGAGGGTGTAATGACCTGGCGCAATACCTCTGTAGCTTTTTGTTGAGGCGGGATGCCATCATGTCCACCTGTGGCAGTTCCCACCGACTTGCAATCTGCGTGAAGACTTCTTGATGAAGTCCCCACTCCCCCGGGTGGAGGTCGTGCCTGCTGAGGAAGTCTGCTTCCCAGTTGTCCACTCCCGGGATGAACACTGCTGACAGTGCGCTTACGTGATTCTCCGCCCAGCGAAGAATTCTGGTGGCTTCTGACTGAATCAGAACCGGTTGGTCGCGAAGTAAGGTCTCCGCTTGACGTAGGGCGTTGTATATCGCCCTCAGTTCCAGGATGTTGATGTGAAGGCAAGTCTCCTGACTTGACCACAGACCTTGGAAGTTTCTTCCCTGTGTGACTGCTCCCCACCCTCGGAGGCTCGCGTCCGTGGTCACCAGAATCCAGTCCTAAATGCCGAACCTGCGGCCCTATAGAAGGTGAGCACTCTGCAGCCACCACAGGAGAGATACCCTGGCTCTGGGGGACAGGGTGATCAACTGATGAATTTGTAGATGTGACCCGGACCACTTGTCCAGTAGGTCCCATTGGAAAGTCCTCGCATGGAACCTGCCGAAGGGAATGGCTTCATATGATGGCACCATCTTTCCCAGGACTCGAGTGCAGTGATGCACTGACACCTGTTTTGGCTTCAATAGGTTCCTGACCAGAGTCATGAGTTCCTGAGCTTTTTCTATCGGAAGATAAACCCTTTTCTGGTCTGTATCTAGAATCATGCCCAAGAAGGTCAGACGAGTCGTAGGAACCAACTGCGACTTCGGGATATTGAGAATCCAGCCGTGTTGCTGTAACAACTTCAGTGAAAGTGAGACGCTGTTCAGCAACTGCTCTCTTGATCTCGCTTTTATGAGGAGATCGTCCAAGTACGGGATAATTGTGACACCTTGCTTGCGCAGGAGCACCATCATTTCCGCCATTACCTTGGTGAAAATCCTCAGGGCCATGGAAAGCACAAACGGCAACGTCTGAAATTGGTAATGACAATCCTGTACCGCAAATCTCAGGTACGCCTGATGAGGTGGATAAATGGGAACATGAAGGTATGCATCCTTTATGTACAGAGATATCTTAAAATCCCCCCCTTCCAGGCTGGCGATGACCGCTCTTAGAGATTCCATCTTGAACTTGAACCTTTTCAGGTATAGGTTCAGGGATTTTAAATTTAAAATGGGTCTGACCGAACCGTCCGGTTTCGGGACTACAAACAGGGTTGAGTAATAGCCCTTCCCTTGTTGAAGCAGGGGAACCTTGACCACCACCTGTCGAAGATACAATTTGTGAATTGCATTTAACACTATCTCCCTTTCCGGGGGAGTAGCTGGTAGGGCCGATTTGAAAAACCGGCGAGGAGGCACCTCTTCGAATTCAGGCTTGTAACCCTGAGAAACAATTTCCATTGCCCAGGAATCCACCTGTGAGTGAACCCAGATGTGGCTGAAAACTCGAAGATGTGCTCCCACTGTGGCGGATTTCTTTAGCGGAGCCCCAGCGTCATGCGGTGGATTTTGTAGAGGCCGGGGAGGACTTCTGTTCCTGGGAACTAGCTGTGTTGTGCAGCTTTTTTCCTCTGCCCTTACCTCTGGCAAGAAAGGACGCGCCTCGTACTTTCTTGTTTCTTTGTGATCGAAAGGACTGCATTTGATAATGTGGCGCTTTCTTAGGCTGTGAGGGAATATAAGGCAAAAAATTTGATTTACCAGCTGTAGCTGTGGAGACCAGGTCCGAGAGACCTTCCCCAAACAATTCCTCACCCTTGTAAGGTAAAACCTCCATATGCCTCTTTGAGTCGGCATCACCTGTCCATTGCCGGGTCCATAGGACTCGTCCAGCAGAAATCGACATAGTGTTGATTCTAGAACCCAGTAGAATAATGTCTCTTTGAGCATCTCTCATATATAAGACAGCATCTTTTATATGCCCTAGGGTCAATAAAATGGTATCCTTATCTAGGGTCTCAATTTCCGCTGATAAGGTATCTGTCCATGCTGCTACAGCGCTACAAACCCAGGCTGACGCAATTGCCGGTCTGAGTAAGGTACCAGAATGTGTGTAAATGGACTTCAAGGTAACCTCCTGCTTGCGGTCAGCAGGATCCCTGAGGGTAGCCGTATCTTGGGATGGCAGCGCTACCTTTTTGGATAAGCGTGTCAATGCTTTGTCTACCCTAGGGGAGGATTCCCACCATATCCTGTCCGTTGGCGGGAAAGGATACGCCATAAGAATCCTTTTGGGAATCTGCAGTTTTTTGTCTGGAGATTCCCAAGCTTTTTCACATAATTCGTTCAACTCATGTGAGGGGGGAAAGGTTACCTCAGGTTTCTTTCCTTTATACATGTGTACCCTCGTGTCAGGGACAGGGGGTTCCTCTGTGATATGCAAAACATCTTTTATTGCAATAATCACATATCAAATACATTTAGCCCCTTTTGGCTGTAACTTTGCATCATCGTAGTCGGTATCTGTGTCTACTATTTGGGATAGTGGGCGCTTTTTAGACCCCGAAGGTCCCTACGACATAGGGACAGACATGGGTTGACTCCCTGGCTGTTCCCTAGCTTCAGCTTTGTCTAATGTTTTGTGCAATAAATTTACATTAGCACTTAAAACATTCCACATATCCATCCAGTCAGGTGTCGGCGTTGTTGACGGAGACACCACATTCAATTGCTCCCCCTCCTCCCTAGGTGAGCCTCCTACCACAGACATGTCGACACACGCGTACCGACACACCACACACTCAGGGAATCCTCTTATCTGAAGACAGTTCCCCCACAAGGCCCTTTGTAGGGACAGAGAGAGTATGTCAGCACACCCCCAGCGCTATATGACCCAGGAAAAAATAAGAATTTACTCACCGGTAATTCTATTTCTCGTAGTCCGTAGTGGATGCTGGGTACTCCGTAAGGACCATGGGGAATAGACGGGCTCCGCAGGAGACTGGGCACTCTAAAGAAAGATTAGGTACTATATCTGGTGTGCACTGGCTCCTCCCTCTATGCCCCTCCTCCAGACCTCAGTTAAGGAAACTGTGCCCGGAAGAGCTGACAATACTAGGAAAGGATTTGGAATCCAGGGTAAGACTCATACCAGCCACACCGTACAACTTGTGATAACTATACCCAGTTAACAGTATGAAACAACAAATGAGCCTCAGTAACAGATGGCTCATAACAAAAACCCTTTAGTTAAGCAATAACTATATACATGTATTGCAGAGTGTCCGCACTTGGGACGGGCTCCCAGCATCCACTACGGACTACGAGAAATAGAATTACCGGTGAGTAAATTCTTATTATCTCTGACGTCCTAGTGGATGCTGGGTACTCCGTAAGGACCATGGGGATTATACCAAAGTTCCCAAACGGGCGGGAGAGTGCGGATGACTCTGCAGCACCGAATGAGCAAACTCAAGGTCCTCCTCAGCCAGGGTATCAAACTTGTAAAATTTTGCAAAAGTGTTTGAACCCGACCAAGTAGCAGCTCGGCAAAGTTGTAACGCAGAGACCCCTCGGGCAGCCGCCCAAGAAGAGCCCACCTTCCTTGTGGAATGGGCTTTTACAGATTTAGGATGCGGCAGTCCAGCCGCAGAATGTGCAAGTTGAATCGTGCTACAGATCCAGCGAGCAATAGTCTGCTTTGAAGCAGGAGCACCCAGCTTGTTGGGTGCATGCAGGATAAATAGCGAGTCAGTTTTCCTGACTCTAGCCGTCCTGGAAACATAGATTTTCAGGGCCCTGACTACGTCCAGCAACTTGGAATCCTCCAAGTCCCGAGTAGCCGCAGGCACCACAATAGGTTGGTTCAAATGAAACGCTGATACCACCTTAGGAAGAAATTGGGGACGAGTCCCTATCCATATGGAAAATCAGATAAGGGCTTTTACATGACAAAGCCGCCAATTCTGACACACGCCTGGCCGAAGCCAAGGCCAACAGCATGACCACTTTCCACGTGAGATATTTTAGCTCCACAGTTTTAAGTGGCTCAAACCAATGCGACTTTAGGAAATTCAACACCACGTTGAGATCCCAAGGTGCCACTGGAGGCACAAAAGGGGGCTGAATATGCAGCACTCCTTTAACAAATGTCTGGACTTCAGGCAGTGAAGCCAGTTCTTTTTGAAAGAAAATAGACAGAGATGAAATCTGGACCTTAATGGAACCCAATTTTAGGCCCATAGTCACCCCTGACTGTAGGAAGTGCAGAAATCGACCCAGCTGAAATTCCTCCGTTGGGGCCTTCCTGGCCTCACACCAAGCAACATATTTTCGCCATATGCGGGGATAATGTTTTGCGGTCACATCCTTCCTAGCTTTAATCAGCGTAGGAATGACTTCCTCCGGAATGCCCTTTTCCTTTAGGATCCGGTGTTCAACCGCCATGCCGTCAAACGCAGCCGCGGTAAGTCTTGGAACAGACAGGGCCCCTGCTGCAGCAGGTCCTGTCTGAGCGGCAGAGGCCATGGGTCCTCTGAGATCATTTCTTGCAGTTCTGGGTACCAAGCTCTTCTTGGCCAATCCGGAACAATGAGTATTGTTCTTACTCCTCTCTTTCTTATTATCCTCAGTACCTTGGGTATGAGAGGAAGAGGAGGGAACACATAAACCGACTGGTACACCCACGGTGTCACTAGAGCGTCCACAGCTATCGCCTGAGGGTCCCTTGACCTGGCGCAATATCTTTTTAGCTTTTTGTTGAGGCGGGACGCTATCATGTCCACCTGTGGCCGTTCCCAACGGTTTACAATCAGCTGGAAGACTTCTGGATGAAGTCCCCACTCTCCCGGGTGGAGGTCGTGCCTGCTGAGGAAGTCTGCTTCCCAGGTGTCCACTCCCGAAATGAACACTGCTGACAGTGCTAGCATGTGATTCTCCGCCCATCGAAGAATCCTTGTGGCTTCTGCCATTGCCACTCTGCTTCTTGTGCCGCCCTGGCGGTTTACATGGGCGACCGCTGTGATGTTGTCTGACTGAATCAGAACCGGTTGGTTTTGAAGCAGGGGTTCTGCTTGACTCAGGGCATTGTAAATGGCCCTTAGTTCCAGAATATTTATGTGTAGGGAAGTTTTAGAATCCAGCCGTGCTGAAGTAGCACGTCCTGAGATAGTGCTACGCTGACTAGTAACTGCTCCTTGGACCTCGCCTTTATAAGGAGATCGTCCAAGTACGGGATAATTATAACTCCCTTCCGTCTAAGGAGTATCATCATTTCGGCCATTACCTTGGTAAACACCCGCGGTTCCGTGGACAGACCAAACGGCAACGTCTGGAATTGGTAATGGCAGTCCTGTACCACAAACCTGAGGTACTCCTGGTGAGGTGGGTAAATGGGGACATGCAGGTATGCATCCTTGATGTCCAGCGACACCAAAAAATCCCCCTCTTCCAGGCTTGCAATAACCGCCCTGAGCGATTCCATCTTGAACTTCCTTATATAAGTGTTCAAATCTTTCAAATTGAGAATGGGTCTCACCGAACAGTCTGGTTTCGGTACCACAAACATTGTGGAATAGTAACCCCGTCCCTGTTGAAGGAGGGGTACTTTGATTATCACCTGCTGAAGGTACAGCTTGTGAATAGCCGCCAGTACTACCTCCCTTTCTCTGGGAGCAGCTGGCAAGGCTGATTTGAGGTAACGTCGAGGGGGAGTAGCATCGAACTCCAGCTTGTATCCCTGAGATACCACTTGCAGAACCCAGGGATCCACCTGTGAGCGAACCCACTGGTCGCTGAAGTTCCGGAGACGCGCCCCCACCGCACCTGGCTCCGTCTGTGGAGCCCCAGCGTCATGCGGTGGACTTAGTAGAAGCAGGGGAGGATTTTTGTTCCTGGGAACTGGCTGTCTGGTGCAGCTTTTTCCCTCTCCCCCTGCCTCTGGGCAGAAAGGAAGCACCTTTGATCCACTTGCCTTTCTGAGGCCGAAAGGACTGTACCTGATAGTACGGTGCTTTCTTAGGTTGTGAGGGAGCCTGAGGTAAAAATGTCGATTTCCCAGCTGTTGCTGTGGATACGAGGTCCGAGAGACTATCCCCAAACAATTCCTCACCCTTATAAGGCAAAACCTCCATGTGCCTTTTAGAATCAGCATCACCTGTCCACTGCCGGGTCCATAATACCCTCCTGGCAGAAATGGACATTGCATTAATTCTAGATGCCAGCCGGCAAATATCCCTCTGTGCATCCCTCATATATAAGACGACGTCTTTAATATGCTCTATGGTTAGCAAAATAGTATCCCCGTCAAGGGTATCAATATTATCTGACAGGGTATCAGACCACGCTGCAGCAGCACTATACATCCATGCTGAAGCAATTGCAGGTCTCAGTATAGTACCTGAGTGTGTATATACAGACTTCAGGATAGCCTCCTGCTTTCTATCAGCAGGCTCCTTCAAGGCGGCCGTATCCTGAGACGGCAGTGCCACCTTTTTTGACAAGCGTGTGAGCGCCTTATCCACCCTAGGAGACACCTCCCAACGTGACCTATCCACTGGCGGGAAAGGGTACGCCATAAGTAACTTTTTAGAAATCACCAGTTTCTTATCGGGGGAACCCCATGCTTCTTCACACACTTCATTCAACTCAACTGATGGGGGAAAAAACACTGGCTGCTTTTTCTCCCCAAACATAATACCCTTTTTAGTGGTACCTGGGTTAATGTCAGAAATGTGTAACACATTTTTCATTGCCGTAATCATGCAACGGATGCCCCTTGTGGATTGTGTATATGTCTCAACCTCGTCGACACTGGAGTCAGACTCCGTGTCGACATCTGTGTTTGCCATCTGAGGTAGCGGGCGTTTGTGAGCCCCTGATGGTCTTTGAGACGCCTGGGCAGGCACGGGCTGAGAAGCCGGCTGTCCCACGGCTGTTACGTCATCCAGCCTTTTATGTAAGGAGTTGACACTGTTGGTTAATACCTTCCACATATCCACCCACTCTGGTGTCGGCCCCGCAGGGGGTGACATCACACTTATCGGCACCTGCTCCGCCTCCACATAAGCCTCCTCATCAAACATGTCGACACAGCCGTACCGACACACCGCACACACACAGGGAATGCTCTGACTGAGGACAGGACCCCACAAAGTCCTTTGGGGAGACAGAGTATGCCAGCACACACCACAGCGCTATTTAATCAGGGATTTACACTAACACAAAGTGATTTTTCCCTATAGCTGCTTTACATATACAGTTTGCGCCTAAATATAGTGCCCCCCCTCTCTTTTTTACCCTTTGAGCCTGGAAACTGCAGGGGAGAGCCTGGGGAGCTGTCTTCCAGCGGAGCTGTGAAGAGGAAATGGCGCCAGTGTGCTGAGGGAGATAGCTCCGCCCCTTTTTCGATGACTTTTCTCCCGCTTTTTTATGGATTCTGGCAGGGGTAATTATCACATATATAGCCTCTGGGGCTATATATTGTGATTATTTTGCCAGCCAAGGTGTTTTTATTGCTGCTCCCCCCCCCCCCCCCCAGCGCCCTGCACCCATCAGTGACCGGAGTATGTGGTGTGCATAGGGAGCAATGGCGCACAGCTGCAGTGCTGTGCGCTACCTTATTCATTAAGACCGGAGTCTTCAGCCGCCAATTTTCAGGATGTTCTTCTTGCTTCTGGCTCTGCAAGGGGGACGGCGGCGCGGCTCCGGGACCAGACGACCGAGGCTGGGCCTGTGTTTGATCCCTCTGGAGCTAATGGTGTCCAGTAGCCTAAGAAGCCCAAGCTAGCTGCAAGCAGGTAGGTTCCCTTCTCTCCCCTTAGTCCCTCGTAGCAGTGAGTCTGTTGCCAGCAGATCTCACTGAAAATAAAAAACCTAACAAAAACTTTCTTTACTAGAAGCTCAGGAGAGCCCCTAGTGTGCAACCAGCTCGGGCCGGGCACAGATTCTAACTGAGGTCTGGAGGAGGGGCATAGAGGGAGGAGCCAGTGCACACCAGATATAGTACCTAATCTTTCTTTAGAGTGCCCAGTCTCCTGCGGAGCCCGTCTATTCCCCATGGTCCTTACGGAGTACCCAGCATCCACTAGGACGTCAGAGAAAACACAATAAATATATGTTTACCCAGTAGCGCTATATATATATATATATATATATATATATATATATATATATATATATATATATATATATATATATAATGTGCCCCCCCTTCTTTAAAACCCTCTTTCACCGTGGAATAAACAGGGGAGAGTCTGGGGGGCTTCCTCTCAGCGCTGTGCTGTGGAGAAAATGGCACTGGTGAGTGCTGAGGGAGAAGCCCCGCCCCCTCGGCGGCAGGCTTCTGTCCCACTCAAATATACTAAAAAACTGGCGGGGGCTCTTTATATATACAGTGCCCAGCTGTGTGTGTGTGTGTGTGTGTGTGTGTGTGTGTGTGTGTGTGTGTGTGTGTGTGTGTGTGTGTGTGTGTGTGTATATATATATATATATATATATATATATATATATTTTTTTTTTTTGCCAAAGAGAGGTTCATATGCTGCCCAGGGCACCCCCCCCTGCGCCCTGCACCCTTACAGTGACTGCCGTGTGTGAGGTGTATGGGTGCAATGGCGCACAGCTTTACTGCTGTGCGTTACCTTAGTGAAGATCATGAAGTCTTCTGCCGCCTCTGAAGTCTTCTTTTCTTCTCATACTCACCCGGCTTCTATCTTCCGGCTCTGCAAGGAGGACGGCGTCGCGGCTCTGGGACGGACGGCGAGGGTGAGACCTGCGTACCGATCCCTCTGGAGCTAATGGTGTCTTTGCCGTCAGCGGTGGAGTTACCCGCGGTCAGCCGCTGACCGGCGGGAGACCTCACCGCTAGCCGCTAAGTTCCCACCATTGAATATAATGGACGGAGCTGTGCGATGCGCTGTCACAGCACAGACAGCGCACAGCCAATCAGGTGAGCGCCACGGAAGTAGCGCTTCCTGATTGGCTGAAGGGACTTCAGTGACAGGAGTCACGTGGTGTCCCGGCATTCGGGATAAGGGGTCTCATGTGTCAGCATGGGACCCCTTTCAGTCCGGTGGTCCGTGTGTCCGTTTTCTTTTTTTGCCAAGTACGTGGATTTATCTCTGGACCCTGGCTGAGGTGAGTATATTGAACTTTTCTTTTCAGGTATCCGTGGATTCTACATGGAGAAGAGGACCGATGTCGGCGTGTGAACATAGGTAAGTATGTGTGTGTCGGCAGTGTGTAATAAAGTTTTACTGTCACGGTGTCTGTGTCCTGTTTTTATTTGGGTATTTTTTTTCCAGTAGAACTACAGGTACCAGCGGGCCCGTTTTTCTCCCGCATGCTGGTACTTGTGGTTCTCCAAGTACCAGCTTGCGGGGGAGGCTTGCTGGGACTTGTAGTTCTTCTGGAAAAAACAATATTCTTGTCATTTTACTCTAGGCTATCAGCCTCCCATCCGCAGCCATTGGATGGGGGGGGGGGGCAGCCTCGGGCTTCACCCCTGGCCCTTGGGTGGCTGGGGGGGGGGGGGACCCCTTGATTGAAGGGGTCCCCACTCCCCCAGGGTACCCCGGCCAGGGGTGACTAGTTGGATATTTAATGCCACGGCCGCAGGGCACTGCATAAAAGTGACCCCCCCGGCTGTGGCATTATCTGTCCAGCTAGTGGAGCCCGATGCTGGTGTAAAAAATACGGGGGACCCCTACTCTTTTTGTCCCCCGTATTTTTTGCACCAGCACCAGGCGCAGAGCCCGGTGCTGGTTTTAAAAATACGGGGGATCCCTGCCCAATTTTTCCCCCGCATTTTTGGAACCAGGACCAGCTCGAAGAGCCCGAGGCTGGTTATGCTTTGGAGGGGGGACCCCACGCCATTTTTTTTCCGTGTTTTTCCCGTTTTTTTAAATCGCGGCAAAATCCGGCAAATCGGCCGTTTTTCGCCCGCGGGACTGTCGAATCCGTTTTTCATTGAATATGGTGAATTCCGGCAGCCACCTGCCGGAATTCACCTGTCGAATTGTGTCGAATTTAAAAACGGCGATAATTTGCCGCGATTCGCCGTGAATTGCATATACCCCATAGACTCTGCGACATGTGGGTATGTGGTAGAAATAGAAACGACATCCTCATCCGCGAACCTAACAAGGGCTGCAGAACTCTTACCTTTTCACCTTTCACAGGCTGCACAGAAAGGGAAAAAACAAAAAACTGTATTTAACCGATTAAAAAGACTGCATCCCTCAAAGGAATGCGTCACTAACTGTTGCCAGGGAATCTAACTCCCGAAGTTAGACTTACCAGGAATATCCACCGAGATTGGCTGAACGGAGACATCCTCCCAATCAGCGGTACACCATCCAAGAGAAAACTCCAGTACTCACGGAGTCAACCTCAGTAATCCCCCGGCCACACTACCTGAATACATACGGCAGCCTGCCGCAAATTTATAGAGAGGATCCAACATAAGGAACCGCCCTTCTCTCTTTAGGGCAAATCTATTAAATGACCTACCGAACACAAACACTCCCTCATGTGTCTGCAATGCAAAAAGCCCACAGCATAGAAAAATAATCATATCACTTAGCTTTCCTGTATACGATCCATTGAGACAGGGCCCCGTGTCGACCAGTCGTTGACTTAAACAATATTCCAATATTCCATCCGTGGCGGAAAAAGAATAACCCTTCTGACTTCAGGAGAGGGTGTGAGACACAGCCGACCTAGAGCTTTAACAACAGAGCGACCGGCACATTACACCAGTATTCATCAGAAATCAGCATATGAATTTAAATATTGCAATACACATATAGCCACATATCCTAAATATATATATAATTACATACAATCGGATTGTCCCGAGCCTTCTGGTCCCCAGTGACATTAATGTGTTCTGAACATGTATGACCATGTACTGAAAAGCCCCAGTTGTGGATCTACCAGGAAACATTATAGTCGACAGAAAACCCCAGAATTCGTCGACAGCAGGGATTAGTAACCTGGGAAAATTACAGTCATGCGACCCCAAGGGGTCCGAGGGAAGTAACGTACAACTTTATATACACAGGTATAAGTCATATACAGCATGTCCAGTTACCCCAGGTGACAACAGTTGGTGCCGTCAGGGTCACCCACATACCATTGTGTCTCCCATAAATATTTACGTATTTGTAGCAAGTACCCACGTCGTGAGTCGGTGATGCCGACAGTGAACCCATAGGTGTTTATAACCGAACACTCACGCCTGTCGACACAAGTGTACTAAAATGGGTATATCTGACAGGGAGCACACAAAAACTACACACAAGAATGATTGCATGCCCATTTCAACTCAACTAGTGTTATATATGTGTACATAACACTAAAACACTGTGCCCCCCCCTTGTTTGTGCATTACATACATCTTGGCGGGGACAGAGAAAAAATGGCGCTGATCCTGTTTGTGTGAGGGCTAAGCCCCGCCCCCCCTCGGCGCGCTATAGCTCCTTATATTGTAGATATAAAGGTCTGGCACCGTATATGGGTTCACTACGATATTCCGGCGGTCGGGCTCCCGGCGACCAGCATACCGGTGCCGGGAGCCCGACCGCCGGCTTACCGACAGTGTGGCGAGCGCAAATGAGCCCCTTGCGGGCACGGTGGCGCGCCACACTATTTTATTCTCCCTCCGGGGGGGTCGTGGACCCCCACGAGGGAGAATAAGTGTTGGTATGCCGGCTGTCGGGGATCCCGGTGCCGGTATACTGTGCGCCAGGATCCCGTCAGTCGGCATACAGAAGACCACCCCCGTATAAAGTGTAAACACACTATATCATAGAAAACTAATGCTGCTCAGGGTGCCCCGTGCGCCCCGCACCCAAGCAAACCCTTCAGCGTGTGGGAACACCGGCGCGCAGCGCGCCCGCAGGCAGCCATGGCGGGGGTAACGGCCGCGGCATCCGGGGATCGTATACCTTGTGTTTCCCCGCTCAGTAACTGCCGCCCAGGGCGCTCCCCCCCAGCGCCCTGCACCCATGGAAGCCGGCGGAGCTGAGGAAATGGCGCGTAGTGCGCTATAAGCCGCTGGCGGGGGTCTGGAAAATGGAGCCCCGGCCCCTCAAGTACCATACAGCGCTTTTATAAAGATACCTGTAACTTGCTGCCCAGGGCCCCCCCCCCCCCCAGTGCCCTGCACCCGGCGGCGGGGGATCAAAGGCGCGCAGCGCGCTTTAGCATGCTGGCGGGGGTATGAGACATGGTGCCAAGGCACCGAAAAAGCTTTCACTGCCAGCCCATTCAAGAAAACAGTAACTTGCTGCCCAGGGCGCTACCCCCCCAGCGCCCTGCACCCTGTGAGTGCCATTGGCGTGTGGGAGCATGGAGCGCAGCGCGACCGCTGTACCTCCGTTACTGAAGTCTTCTGCCGTCACTGAAGTCTTCTGTTCTTCACATACTCACCCGGCTTCTTTCTTCTGTGAGGGGGTTGACGGCGCGGCTCCGGGAAGCAGCAGCTAGGCGCACCAAGTGATCGAACCCTCTGGAGCTAATGGTGTCCAGTAGCCGAGAAGCAGAGCCTTTTAACTAAGAAGAAGTAGGTCTGACTTCTCCCCCCTCACTCCCACGATGCAGGGAGCCTGTAGCCAGCAGGTCAACCTGAAAATAAAAAACCTAACAAAGTCTTTCAGAGAAACCCATTAGAGCTCCCCTAGTGTGTGTCCATTCACTCCTGGGCACAAAGTCTAACTGAGGTCTGGGGGAGGGGCATAGAGGGAGGAGCCAGTTCACACCCAGTTTAAGTCTTTATAGTGTGCCCAGGCTCCTGCGGATCAGTCTATACCCCATGGTCCTTTTGGAGTCCCCAGCATCCTCTAGTACGTAAGAGAAAATAAATGAATAAAGCTTAGAGCTGCCAAAGAACAGCAGCTCTGTGACCATGGTTCGGCTCCTGCCGCACCAAACAAAAAACTGATTTGACTGAGTCGGTGGGCAGGATTATATGGACGAGCCCGTTGCATCCTAGGAGGCCAGGAAGCTTGTGATCGTTTGGTGCCAATTAGCTGTCGCTCCATCATATCCCAATGTTATCCTGTGGCTAACCTGCCGGAGAAAAATGGTTTATATATCAAAAAATTATGCATGGTCCCAATATAAACTGCACAATAGGTTACATACAGTACTGTACTTACTATTCTAAAATTAAAATGATTTCATGGCTAGTTTCATATACTTCATGGAGATCCACAATGCGCAAATTTGATTTTGCCAGTTCGAGAACAGCTATTTCATGGATTATCTCTGCTCTGCAGTCTTTCCCTCTCCTTCTCTTTTTCAAAAATTTGGCAGCAAATTCTTTCCCAGTAGCGTTCTCTGTGCATCGTCGAACCACTGCAAATTTACCCCTGCAGAAGCAGAATTGCATTAAACGCCACATTAATAACATAATAGACACAGACTCAATAATGCCATGTGGAGGAGGAGGGAGAAGGGGGAGTAATAGCCCAGTAGAAAACAAGGATGTGCTTTCTTTCCTGAAATTCACTATCAAATGTACTTTAGAATGCAAACTAAGTAACAATGCAGTCAGGAAGCTTGGAAGAAAACAGATTGAATAAACAAAGCACATTAAAATAAGTTGTTTTATATACTTTTCCAAAGGTAAAGTGAGGTCCCTATAATGTGTATGCATGTTCGAACAGGAGGCACTCGATATCCCGGCTGTCGGGATCCAGGCGCTCTGCATACCAAGCCTGAGCACTTAAAAACTAGCACCAGATACAGATGTGTACTCATTCCTATCTTGTGCATGTTTCCAATTGTATTTTGAATTTGTTTAGAATATTCTAGTCTTCATTTCACAGCATTCTCATATTCACAATATAACCAATTTTATTTGAATTATTTTTTTTTTTAATTATTATTCACAGGTAGATGCTAATGGAAAGCCAAATAATGAATTGTGTTTTATAATTTAGTTTAACAACCTACTATCTTGCAATAAAAATACCGTCTGGAACAATGTAAGTTTGAATACAGTGTTTTTATTCAATTTTTTAAATTACAGGTTGAGTATCCCATATCCAAATATTCCGAAATACGGAATATTCCGAAATACGGGCTTTTTTTAGTGAGATAGTGAAACCTTTGTTTTTTGATAGCTCAATGTACACAAACTTTGTTTAATACACAAAGTTATTAAAAATATTGTATTAAATGACCTTCAGGCTGTGTGTATAAGGTGTATATGAAACATAAATAAATTGTGTGAATGTACACATACTTTGTTTAATGCACAAAGTTATAAAAAATATTGGCTAAAACTACCTTCAGGCTGTGTGTATAAGGTGTATATGTAACATAAATGCATTCTGTGCTTAGACTTAGGTCCCATCGCCATGATATCTCATTATGGTATGCAATTATTCCAAAATACGGAAAAATCCGATATCCAAAATACTTCTGGTCCCAAGCATTTTGGATAAGAGATACTCAACCTGTAATAATATACAGCAATAAAAGAAAAATACTAAATTCCAAGAATCAGCAGCACAATGAATACATAAAAAATAAGATTTTACTCACCGGTAAATCTATTTCTCGTAGTCCGTAGTGGATGCTGGGAACTCCGAAAGGACCATGGGGAATAGCGGGCTCCGAAGGAGGCTGGGCACTCTAGAAAGATTTATGAATACCTGGTGTGCACTGGCTCCTCCCACTATGACCCTCCTCCAAGCCTCAGTTAGGACACTGTGCCCGGACGAGCTGACATAATAAGGAAGGATTTTGAATCCCGGGTAAGACTCATACCAGCCACACCAATCACACCGTACAACTCGTGATACTATATCCAGTTTGACAGTATGAAAACAACTGAGCCTCTCAACAGATGGCTCAATAACCCTTTAGTTAGCAATAACTATTTACAAGTATTGCAGACAATCCGCACTTGGGATGGGCGCCCAGCATCCACTACGGACTACGAGAAATAGATTTACCGGTGAGTAAAATCTTATTTTCTCTGACGTCCTAGTGGATGCTGGGAACTCCGAAAGGACCATGGGGATTATACCAAAGCTCCCAAACGGGCGGGAGAGTGCGGATGACTCTGCAGCACCGAATGAGAGAACTCAATCAAGGTCCTCCTCAGCCAGGGTATCAAATTTGTAGAATTTATGCAAACGTGTTTGCCCCTGACCAAGTAACAGCTCGGCAAAGTTGTAAAGCCGAGACCCCTCGGGCAGCCGCCCAAGATGAGCCCACCTTCCCTGTGGAATGGGCTTTCACTGATTTAGGATGCGGCAGTCCAGCCGCAGAATGCGCCTGCTGAATCGTGTCACAGATCCAGCGAGCGATAGTCTGCTTAGAAGCAGGAGCACCCAACTTGTTGGGTGCATACAGGACAAATAGCGAGTCAATTTTCCTGACTCTAGCCGTCCTGGAAACATAATTTTTTAAGGCCCTGACTACGTCCAGTAACTTGGAATCCTCCAAGTCCCTAGTAGCCGCAGGTACCACAATAGGTTGGTTCAAGTGAAAAGCCGATACCACCTTAGGGAGAAACTGGGGACGAGTCCTCAATTCTGCCCTATCCATATGGAAAATCAGATAAGGACTTTTATATGACAAAGTCGCCAATTCTGATACACGCCTGGCCGAAACCAAGGCCAATAACATGACCACTTTCAACGTGAGATATTTTAGATCCACGGTTTTTAGTGGTTCAAACCAATGTGATTTTTAAGAAACTCAACACCACGTTGAGATTCCAAGGTGCCACTGGAGGCACCACCGGGGGCTGAATATGCAGCACTCCTTTTACAATGTCTGAACTTCAGGTACTGAAGCTAATTCTTTCTGGAAGAAAATCGACAGAGCCGAGATCTGTATCTTAATGGAGCCTAATTTTAGGCCCATAGACACTCCTGCTTGTAGGAAATGCAGAAATCGACCTAGTTGAAATTCCTCTGTTGGGGCCTTTTTTGGCCTCACACCAAGCAACATATTTCTGCCATATGCGGTGATAATGTTTTGCAGTTACATCTTTCCTGGCTTGAATCAGCGTAGGAAAGACTTCCTCGGGAATGCCCTTTTCCTTTAGGATCCGGCGTTCAACCGCCATGCCATCAAAACGTAGCCGCGGTAAGTCTTGGACCAGACAGGGCCCCTGCTGCAGCAGGTCCTGTCTGAGCGGCAGAGGCCATGGGTCCTCTGATATATTTTCTTGAAGTTCTGGGTACCAGGCTCTTCTTGGCCAATCCGGAACCACGAGTATCGTTCTTACTCCTCGCCTTCTTATTATTCTCAGTACCTTTGGTATGAGAGGCAGAGGGGGGGGGGGGAACACATAAACCAACTGGTACACCCACGGTGTTACCAGAGCGTCCACAGCTATCGCCTGAAGGTCCCTTGACCTGGCGCAATATCTTTTATAGCTTTTTGTTGAGGCGGGACGCCTTCATGTCCACTTGTGGCCTTTCCCAATGGTGTACAATCCTTTGGAAGACTTCTGGATGAAGTCCCCACACTCTCGGGTGGAAGTCGTGTCTGCTGAGAAGATCTGCTTCCCAGTTGTCCACTCCGGGAATGAACACTGCTGACAGTGCTAACACATGATTTTCCGCCCATCGGAGAATCCTTGTGGCTTCTGCCATCGCCATCCTGCTTCTTGTGCCGCCCTGTTGGTTTACATGGGCGACTGCCGTGATGTTGCCTGATTGGATCAGGACCGGCTGGTTTTGAAGCAGAGGCCTTGCCTGACTCAGGGCATTGTAAATGGCCCTCTGTTCCAGAATATTTATGTAGGGAAGTCACCTGACTTGACCAAAGTCCCTGGAAGTTTCTTCCCTGTGTGACTGCCCCCCAGCCTCAAAGGCTGGCAACCATGGTCACTAGGACATAGTCCTGTATGTCGAACCTGCGGCCCTCTTGAAGATGGGCACTCTGCAGCTACTACAGTAGAGATACCCTGGTCCTTGGAGACAGGGTTATCAGCCTAATGCATCTGAAGATGCGACCCGGAACACTTGTCTAACAGGTCCCCCTGAAAAATTCTTGCATGGAACCTGCCGAATGGGATTGCTTCGTAGGAAGCTACCATTTTTCCCAGGACTCGCGTGCAATGATGCACCGATACCTGTTTTGGCTTCAGGAGGTCTCTGACTAGAGATGACAGCTCCTTGGCTTTCTCCTCCGGGAGAAACACTTATTTCTGTTCTGTGTCCAGAACCATCCCCAGGAACAGTAGACGTGTCGTAGGAACCAGCTGTGACTCTGGACTGTTTTGAATCCAACCGTGCTGTTGTAGCACTTTCCAAAATAGTGCTACCCCGACTAGCAACTGCTCCTTGGACCTCGCCCTTATAAGGAGATTATCCAAGTACGGGATAATTAAAACTCCCCTTTTTCGAAGGAGTATCATCATTCCGGCCATTACCTTGGTAACACCCTCGGTGCCATGTACAGTCCAAACGGCAGAGTCTGGACTTGGTAATGGTAATCCTGTACCACAAATCTGAGGTACTCCTGGCGAGGATAGTAAATAGGGACATGCAGGTAAGCATCCTTGATGTCCCGGGATACCATGTAATCCCCCTCGTCCAGGTTTGCAATAACCGCCCTGAGCGATTCCATCTTGAACTTGAATTTTTTATGTATGTGTTCAAGGATTTTAAATATAAAAAAGGGTCACACCGAACCATGCAGTTTCGGTACCCCAAACCGTGTGGAATAGTAACCCCGTCCTTGTTGAAGTAGGGGCACCTTAAGTATTACCTGCTGGGAATACAGCTTATTAATTGCCTCTAGCACAGCCTCCCTGCCTGAGGGAGTTGTCGGCAAGGCATATTTGAGGAAACGGCGGGGGGAGGACATCTCGAATTCCAGCTCGTACCCCTGAAATACTACTTGAATGAACAGGGATCCACCTGTGAGCGAGCCCACTGATCGCTGAAATTTTTGAGACGGCCCCCCACCGTACCTGGCTACACCTGTGGAGCCCCCGCGTCATGCTGTGGACTCAGAGGAAGCGAGAGAAGAATTATGATTCTGGGAACAGGCTGACTAGTGCAGCTTTTTCCCTCTTCCCTTGTCTCTGTACAGAAAGGAAGCGCCTTTGACCCGCTTGCTTTTCTGAAGCCGAAAGGACTGTACCTGATAATACAGTGCTTTCTTAGTCTGTGAGGAAAACGGAGGTAAAAATATTTCTTCCCAGCTGTTGCTGCGGATACGAGGTCCCAGAGACCATCCCCAAATAATTCCTCACCCTTATAAGGCAGAATCTCTATGCGCCTTTTAAGGTCAGCATCACCTGTCCAGTGACAGGTCTCTAATACCCTCCTGACAGAATGGACATTACATTCATTTTGGATGCCAGCCGGTAAAATATCCCTCTGTGCATCCCTCATATATAAGACGACGTCTTTAATATGTTCTCATGTTAGCAAACTAGTATGTTTGACAGGGTCACCGACCACGCTGCAGCAGCACGCTCTGCAGGTTTCAGTCTAGTACCTGAGTGTGTAAATACAGACTTCAGGATAGCCTACTGCTTTTTATCAACAGGTGCCTTCAAAGTGGCCGTTCCTAAAACGGTAGTGCCACCTATTTTGACAACCGTGTGAGCGCCTTATTCACCCTAGGGGATATCTCCCAGCGTAACTTATCCTCTGGCGGGAAAAGGTACGCCATCAGTAACTTTTTAGAAATTACCAGTTTCTTATCATGGGGAACCCACGCTTTTCACACACTTCATTCATTCATCTGATGGGGGAACAAAACATTGCCTGCTTTTTCTCCCCAAACATAAAAACCCATTTTTAGAGGTTAATGTCAGAAATGTGTAACACATTTTTTATTGCCGGGATCAAGTCACGGATGTTCCTAGTGGATTGTGCATATGTCTCAACCTTGTCGACACTGGAGTCAGACTCCGTGTCGACATCTGTGTCTGCCATCTGAATGAGCGGGCGTTTTTGAGCCCCTAATGGCCTTTGAGACGCCTGGGCAGGCACGGGCTGAGAAGCCGGCTGTCCCACAGCTGTTACGTCATCCACCCTTTTATGTAAGGAGTTGACACTGTCGGTTAATACCTTTTACCTAACCATCCACTCTGGTGTCGGCCCCACAGGGGGCGACATCACATTTATCGGCATCTGCTCCGTCACTATATAAGCCTCCTCCTCAAACATGTCGACACAGCTGTACCGACACACCGCACACACACAGGGAATGCTCTGACTGAGGACAGGACTCACAAAGCCCTTTGGGGAGACAGAGAGAGAGTATGCCAGCACACACCAGAGCGCTATATAATGTGGGGATTAACACTATAACTGAGTGAATTTTCCCCTATAGCTGCTTGTATATACAATATTGCGCCTAAATTTAGTGCCCCCCCTCTCTTTTTAACCCTTTGAGCCTGAAAACTACAGGGGAGAGCCTGGGGAGCTTTCTTCCAGCTGCACTGTGAAGAGAAAATGGCGCCAGTGTGTTTGAGGGAGATAGCTCCGCCCCTTTTCCGCGGCCTATTCTCCCGCTTTTTTCTGGATTCTGGCAGGGGTATTTACCACATATATAGCCTCTGGGGCTATATATTGTGGTATTTTTGCCAGACAAGGTGTTTTTATTGCTGCTCAGGGGGCGCCCCCCCCCCCCCCCCAAGCGCCCTGCACCCTCAGTGACCGGAGTGTGAAGTGTGCCTGAGTAACAATGGCGCACAGCTGCAGTGCTGTGCGCTACCTTGGTGAAGACTGATGTCTTCTGCCGCCGTTTTTCCGGACCTCTTCTTGCTTCTGGCTCTGTAAGGGGGACGGCGGCGCGGCTCCGGGACCGAACACCAAGGACTGGGCCTGCGGTCGATCCCTCTGGAGCTAATGGTGTCCAGTAGCCTAAGAAGCCCAATCCGGCTGCAAACAGGCGAGTTCGCTTCTTCTCCCCTTAGTCCCTCGCTGCAGTGAGCCTGTTGCCAGCAGGTCTCGCTGAAAATAAAAAAACCCTAAATCTATACTTTCTTTCTAAGGGCTCAGGAGAGCCCCTAGTGTGCATCCAACCTCGGCCGGGCACAAGATCTAACTGAGGCTTGGAGGAGGATCATAGTGGGAGGAGCCAGTGCACACCAGGTAGTCATAAATCTTTCTAGAGTGCCCAGCCTCCTTCGGAGCCCGCTATTCCCTATGGTCCTTTCGGAGTTCCCAGCATCCACTAGGACGTCAGAGAAAGAAGAAATTACTCACCGGTAATTCTATTTCTCGTAGTCCGTAGTGGATGCTGGGAACTCCATAAGGACCATGGGGAATAGACGGGCTCCGCAGGAGACTGGGCACTCTAAAAGAAAGATTAGGTACTATCTGGTGTGCACTGGCTCCTCCCTCTATGCCCCTCCTCCAGACCTCAGTTAGGGAAACTGTGCCCGGAAGAGCTGACATTACAAGGAAAGGATTTGGAATCCAGGGTAAGACTCATACCAGCCACACCAATCACACCGTACAACTTGTGATAACCATACCCAGTTAACAGTATGAACAACAACTGAGCCTCATTCAACGGATGGCTCATAACAATAACCCTTTAGTTAAGCAATAACTATATACATGTATTGCAGAGAGTCCGCACTTGGGACGGGCGCCCAGCATCCACTACGGACTACGAGAAATAGAATTACCGGTGAGTAAATTCTTATTATCTCTGACGTCCTAGTGGATGCTGGGAACTCCGTAAGGACCATGGGGATTATACCAAAGCTCCCAAACGGGCGGGAGAGTGCGGATGACTCTGCAGCACCGAATGAGCAAACTCAAGGTCCTCACCAGCCAGGGTATCAAACTTGTAGAATTTTGCAAATGTGTTTGAACCCGACCAAGTAGCAGCTCGGCAAAGCTGTAAAGCAGAGACACCTCGGGCAGCCGCCCAAGAAGAGCCCACCTTCCTAGTGGAATGGGCTTTTACTGATTTAGGATGCGGCAGTCCAGCCGCAGAATGTGCCAGCTGAATCGTGCTACAGATCCAGCGAGCAATAGTTTGCTTTGAAGCAGGAGCACCCAGCTTGTTGGGTGCATGCAGGATAAATAGCGAGTCAGTTTTCCTGACTCCAGCCGTCCTGGAAACATACATTTTCAAAGCCCGGACTACGTCCAGCAACTTGGAATCCTCCAAGTCCCGAGTAGCCGCAGGCACCACAATAGGTTGGTTCAAATGAAACGCCGATACCACCTTTGGGAGAAATTGGGGACGAGTCCTCAATTCTGCCCTGTCCATATGGAAGATCAGATATGGGCTTTTACATGACAAAGCCGCCAATTCTGACACACGCCTAGCTGAAGCTAAGGCCAACAGCATGACCACCTTCCACGTGAGATACTTTAGCTCCACGGTCTTAAGTTGCTCAAACCAGTGTGATTTCAGGAAATCCAACACAACGTTAAGATCCCAAGGTGCCACTGGAGGCACAAAAGGGGGCTGAATATGCAGCACTCCCTTAACAAACGTCTGAACTTCAGGCAGTGAAGCCAGTTCTTTTTGAAAGAAAATAGATAGGGCCGAAATCTGGACCTTTATGGACCCCAATTTTAGGCCCATAGTCACCCCTGACTGTAGGAAGTGCAGAAATCGACCCAGCTGGAATTCCTCTGTTGGGGCCTTCCTGGCCTCACACCAAGCAACATATTTCCGCCATATGCGGTGATAATGCTTTGCTGTCACATCCTTCCTAGCTTTTATCAGCGTAGGAATCACTTCATCTGGAATGCCCTTTTCCGTTAGGATCCTGCGTTCAACCGCCATGCCGTCAAACGCAGCCGCGGTAAGTCTTGGAACAGACAGGGCCCCTGCTGTAACAGGTCCTGTCTGAGAGGCAGAGGCCATGGGTCCTCTGAGATCATTTCTTGTAGTTCTGGGTACCAAGTTCTTCTTGGCCAATCCGGAACGATGAGTATAGTTCTTACTCCTCTCTTTCTTACTATCCTCAGTACCTTGGGTATGAGAGGCAGAGGAGGAAACACATAAACCGACTGGTACACCCACGGTGTCACTAGTGCGTCCACAGCTATCGCCTGAGGGTCCCTTGACCTGGCGCAATATTTTTTTAGCCATCATGTCCACCTGTGGCAGTTCCCAACGATTTACAATCTGTGTGAAGACTTCTTGATGAAGTCCCCACTCTCCCGGGTGGAGGTCGTGCCTGCTGAGGAAGTCTGCTTCCCAGTTGTCCACTCCCGGAATGAACACTGCTGACAGTGCTAGCACGTGATTCTCCGCCCATCGAAGAATCCTTGTGGCTACTGCCATTGCCATCCTGCTTCTTGTGCCGCCCTGGCGGTTTACATGGGCGACCGCCGTGATGTTGTCTGACTGAATCAGTACTGGTTGGTTTTGAAGCAGGGGCTCTGCTTGACTCAGGGCATTGTAAATGGCCCTTAGTTCCAGTATATTTATGTGTAGTGAAGTCTCCAGACTTGACCACTGTCCTTGGAAGTTTCTTCCCTGAGTGACTGCCCCCCATCCTCGGAGGCTTGCATCCGTGGTCACCAGGACCCAGTCCTGTATGCCGAACCTGCGGCCCTCGAGAAGATGAACACTCTGCAGCAACCACAGCAGAGACACCCTGGCCCTCGGGGACAGGGTGATCAATCGATGCATCTGAAGATGCGATCCGTACCATTTGCATGGAACCTGCCAAAGGGAATTGCTTCGTAAGAAGCCACCATCTTTCCCAGGACTCACGTGCAGTGATGCACCGACACCTGTTTTGGTTTCAGGAGGTCCCTGACCAGAGATGACAATTCCTGGGCCTTCTCCACCGGGAGAAACACCTTCTTCTGTTCTGTGTCCAGAATCATTCCCAGGAAAGGCAGAGGTAGGAATCAGCTGCGACTTTGGGATATTCAGAATCCAGCCGTGCTGTTGCAACACTTCCTGAGAGAGTGCTACGCTGACCAACAACTGCTCTTTGGACCTCGCCTTTATGAGGAGATCGTCCAAGTACGGGATAATTATAACTCCCTTCCTTCGAAGGAGTATCATCATTTCGGCCATTACCTTGGTAAATATTCTCGGTGCCGTGGAGAGACCAAACGGCAACGTCTGGAATTGGTAATGACAGTCTTGTACCACAAACCTGAGGTACTCCTGGTGCGCTGGGTAAATGGGGACATGCAAGTAAGCATCCTTGATGTCCAGCGACACCATAAAATCCCCCTCTTCCAGGCTTGCAATAACCGCCCTGAGCGATTCCATTTTGAACTTGAACTTCTTTATATAAGTGTTCAAGGATTTTAAATTCAGAATGGGTCTCACCGAACCGTCCGGTTTCGGTACCACAAACATTGTGGAATAGTAACCCCTTCCCTGTTGAAGGAGGGGGACCTTGATTATCACCTGCTGGAGGTACAGCTTGTGAATTGCCGCCAGTACTACCTCCCTTTCCCTGGGAGCAGCTGGCAAGGCTGATTTGAGGTAACGGCGAGGGGGAGTCGCCTCGAACTCCAGCTTGTATCCCTGAGATACAATTTGTACAGCCCAGAGATCCACTTGTGAGCGAACCCACTGGTTGCTGAAGTTTCGGAGACGCGCCCCCACCGCACCTGGCTCCGCCAGTGGAGCCCCAACGTCATGCGGTGGACTTAGTGGAAGCAGGGGAGGATTTTTGTTCCTGGGAACTGGCTGCCTGGTGCAGCTTCTTTCCTCTACCCAGAAAAGATGCGCCTCTGACCCGCTTGCCTTTCTGAGGCCGAAAGGACTGCATTTGATAATACGGTGCTTTCTTAGGCTGTGAGGGAACCTGGAGGTAAAAAAGTCGACTTCCCAGCTGTTGCTGTGGATACGAGGTCCGAGAGACCGTCCCCAAACAATTCCTCACCCTTATAAGGCAAAACCTCCATGTGTTTTTTAGAATCAGCATCACCTGTCCACTGCCGAGTCCATAATACTCTCCTGGCAGAAATGGACATTGCATTAATTCTAGATGCCAGCAGGCAAATGTCCCTCTGGGCATCCCGCATATATAAGACGACGTCTTTTATATGTTCTATGGTTAGCAAAATAGTATCCCTGTCGAGGGAATCAATGTTGTCTGACAGGGTATCAGTCCATGCTGCTGCAGCACTACACATCCAGGCTGAAGCAATAGCATGTCTCAGTAGAGTACCAGAGTGTGTATACACAGACTTCAGGATAGCTTCCTGCTTTCTATCCGCAGGCTCCTTTAGGGCGGCCGTATCCTGAGACGGCAGTGCCACCCTTTTAGATAAGCGTGTGAGCGCCTTGTCCACCCTAGGGGATGTTTCCCAACGTAACCTATCCGTTGGCGGGAAAGGGTACACCATCAGTAACCTCTTAGAAATCACTAGTTTCTTATCAGGGGAACTCCACGCTTCTTCACACAATTCATTTAATTCATCAGATGGGGGAAAAGTCACTGGCTGCTTTTTCTCCCCAAACATAATACCCCTTTTGGTGGTAACCGGGTTAACGTCAGAAATGTGCAATACATCTTTCATTGCAGTAATCATGCATTGGATGGCCTTTGTAGACTGTACATTTGTCTCATCCTCATCTACACTGGAGTCAGACTCCGTGTCGACATCTGTATCTACCATCTGAGCCAGAGGGCGTTTATGAGCCCCTGACGGCCTCTGAGTCGCCTGGGCAGGCGCGGGCTGAGACCCCGGCTGTCCCAAAGCTGCTGCGTCATCGAACCTTTTATGTAAGGAGTTGACACTGTCGGTTAAGACCTTCCACATATCCATCCAATCAGGTGTCGGCCCCGTCGGGGGCGACACCACACTTATCTGCCCCTGCTCCGCCTCCACGTAACCCTCCTCATCAAACATGTCGACACAGCCATGGGAATGCTCAGACTGAGGACAGGACCCCACAAAGTCCTTTGGGGAGACAGAGAGAGTATGCCAGCACACACCACAGCGCTATATAACACAGGGATTTACACTATACAAAGTGATTTACCCAATAGCTGCTTAAATATCTTATTTGCGCCTAAATTTATGTGCCCCCCCTCTCTTTTTTACCCTTTTTGTATCAGGATACTGCAGGGGAGAGCCTGGGAGCTGCTTCCAGCGGGGCTGTGAAGGGAAAATGGCGCTGGTGTGCTGAGGAAGAAGGCCCCGCCCCCTCAGCGGCGGGCTTCTGTCCCGCATTCTGTGTACTTTAATGGCGGGGGTTTTTACACATATACAGTGCTAGACTGTATGTGTGTATTTTTTGTGCCAAAAGGTATTAAAATTGCTGCCCAGGGCGCCCCCCCCCCCAGCGCCCTGCACCCTACAGTGGCCGGAGTGTGTGGTGTGCAGTGGGAGCAATGGCGCACAGCTGCGGTGCTGTGCGCTACCTTAATGAAGACAGGAGTCTTCAGCCGCCGATTACATCTTTCTCTTCTGTCTTCTGGCTCTGCAAGGGGGACGGCGGCGCGGCACCGGGAACGGACGATCGAGGTCAGGCCCTGTGTTCGAACCCTCTGGAGCTAATGGTGTCCAGTAGCCTAAGAAGCACAAGCTAGCTGCAAGCAGGTAGGTTTGCTTCTCTCCCCTCAGTCCCACGTAGCAGTGAGTCTGTTGCCAGCAGATCTCACTGAAAATAAAAAACCTAACAAATACTTTTTCTAGCAAGCTCAGGAGAGCCCACTAGGAGCACCCAGCTCTGGCCGGGCACAGATTCTAACTGAGGTCTGGAGGAGGGGCATAGAGGGAGGAGCCAGTGCACACCAGATAGTACCTAATCTTTCTTTTAGAGTGCCCAGTCTCCTGCGGAGCCAGTCTATTCCCCATGGTCCTTACGGAGTCCCCAGCATCCACTAGGTTGTCAGAGAAAAGGTAAATACTGACATCAATTGCAAACTGTACAGATGATTGAAAACGTACATATAAAAGGTTGCATTCACATATTATGGAAACATTGGTCAAACAATTAAATATAAGGGACTGAACTAACGATGACCATGTCAACATCCAAAGACATTGCATAAAAGGTGCACTCAATAACAATATACCAGTAATCCAGGGGCAGGTCAAAATCAAGGAGCAAAACCGATGCTGAGATAGGGTGTGGCTCTGTAGAGATTTTTGCAAATAGAATCTAACCATTTAGCCCAAATGCGATCAAACTTGGACTACCTAGAAAATGTACATTTCTAATGCGCAACAGCAGCATTCACTAGAGATAGCCAATTATGGAACACCAGGCTTGTAAAGGTCATCCAGGAGCAGGTGATACAGACTTTAGCCAACATGTATACAATGGGAACGTATTGGGCCTGATTCAGAAATGGACGCATTAGCAGATATTCCGCGTACCTCGATGATTAATCAGCAGACTGTCCACGTGCAGTTATCACATTGCACATGCGTCAAGGTACAGCTGCAATCCCACTCACAATGAGGAAGAGGATTTCATGACAAAGTGATTGATAGGGAGTGACATTTCGGGGGTGTTAACAGGGAAAGGCAGAAACAACGCATACGATTCATTGCAGTTTTCAAGTGGGTATCTGATGTCGGCTGCGAGCTATAACATACAAAAACATGCAGTCTGCGTGGCTACTGCCAGGTCCAGTCTGCTTATCCATAGGGCCACCCTTAAGCGTGATGTTCCCTGTTCTTGCATAAAAGGCTGCCATATGGGTACGCAATTGAGAATGAGTTGCAATAGCTCTGGTGGACGTCCCTCATCATTTGTAAGCAGTAGCTTTACTTGCCGATAGCAGTTGTGAGGTAAAGAAAATCACACTTGCAATTGCGTCCATCTCTGAATCAGGCCAATTGTCTTTCATTTGTGATCCTCATCAATTATACCCAATACACACACTACAGTAATAAAACAGCTCAGGTGACCCCTATAGGAGATATCGCCCATATTATTATGTCCCAAAAAAAGTAGTGATTAGGGGACATTTCCAAAGAAGGTGCCAAAATGTGCCCACTTCAGCTCTTCATTTAGGACATTGGAACTGTCCTGACCACCAAATCTACATAAGTGTACTGGAGTACCAGTACACTCTATGCACCAAAAATAACAATTTGTTGGAACCCAATTGTGGTAGTGGACATGTGAAGGCACATCAGAGCCATTTGCCATGATTCATCCCTTAAAGCACCCAGATCAGCCTACTACCTGACCCTAATTCCTGGTAGATATTCCCTGTTGTGGGGTCTGTAGGAGAAGAGCATACATATTGGATATTAGCCAGTGCCTTTCATACATTGGATACCGGATTCTCATATCTGCAAAGGCGCGTCCCCTTCCTTGAGGAACTGCTTTAGGACATCCCCAATGTTTTTCCTGTGGAAACATATGTACCCTGCTGCAAAAAGTAAAAGTTATGGTAGACTTACCATTGTTAACTCTCTTTCTGCGAAGTACATTGGGTTCCACAGGGTAAACATGAGGGTTTACAGTGGATCTGGATATAGAGGCACCAACAGGCAAAGCTTTAGCTGTCCCAGGATGCATAGAGGCCTCTGCTATAACCCCACCTCCAGGCACTATGAGCTCAGTTTTGTTAGTGTCAGGGTGGGCGCCCTGTGGAACCCAATGTACTTCGCAGAAAGAGTTAACAATGGTAAGTCTACCATAACTCTTACTTTCTGCAGTAGGGTACATATGTTTCAACAGGGAAAACATTGGGGATGTTCTAAAGCAGTTCCTCAAGGGAGGGGATGCACCTTTGCGGATATGAGAATCCAGCATCCAAAGTAAGCATCCTGGGAGGATGCTTGCAAAGAATGGAGAAGAACGACCGGGCTGAAATTTTCCGTAGTAGCCTTCTTGTATTCACACCAAGACACACATTTTCTCCAAACATGGTGGTAAGGCTTTGCCGTTACTTCTTTTCTAGCCCTAAGAAGTGTGGAAACGACTTCACCGGGAATATCCATTCTGGTTAGGATATGGTGTTCAACCGCCACACCATCAAACGCAGCCACGGTAAGTATTGATACACTCCCGGATCTTGTTGTAACCGTTCCTCACATAGAGGAAGAGGCCAGGGATCTTCTATAAGTAAATCCTGAAGAACTGGATACCAAGCCCCCCTCGTTTATACCGGAACAATGAGGATCACCTGAACCTTTGTTCTTCTTACGTTTATCACCCTCAAGAGTGAAAACGGAGGGGACACAGACCAACTGAAAACACCCAAGGTGTCCGGAGGACGTCCACTGCTACAGCTTGAGTGTCCTCTGATCTGGAACAATATCTCTGAGATCTCTCGTTGAGGCGAGACGCCAACATGTCCAATTGAGGCATTCCTCCAAGACTTGTCGCTTCAGTGAAAACTTCTCGATGACTACCGTATTTCTCCCGGATGGAGATAGCGTCTGCAGAGGATTCTATTTCTCCGTCGTTCACATCCGGAACGAAGACTGCTAATATAGCGGTTACCAGTCTCTCTACCCAGTGGAAAACTTTTTCAGCATGTGCCATTGCCGCTTTGCTCCTTGTTCTGCCCTAGCGGCTTACTTACACCACTGCTGTCAAGTCGTCCGACAGAATTAACACAGGCAGATCACGGAGCATATGTTCATTGAAAATAAGATTTTACTCACCGGTAAATCTAATTCACGTAGTCCGTAGTGGATGCTGGGAACTCCGTAAGGACCATGGGGAATAGACGGGCTCCGCAGGAGACTGGGCACTCTAAAAGAAAGATTAGGTACTATCTGGTGTGCACTGGCTCCTCCCTCTATGCCCCTCCTCCAGACCTCAGTTAGGATACTGTGCCCGGAAGAGCTGACACAATAAGGAAGGATTTTGAATCCCGGGTAAGACTCATACCAGCCACACCAATCACACCGTATAACTCGTGATACTATACCCAGTTAACAGTATGAAATATAACTGAGCCTCTCAACAGATGGCTCAACAATAACCCTTTAGTTAGGCAATAACTATATACAAGTATTGCAGACAATCCGCACTTGGGATGGGCGCCCAGCATCCACTACGGACTACGAGAAATAGATTTACCGGTGAGTAAAATCTTATTTTCTCTGACGTCCTAGTGGATGCTGGGAACTCCGTAAGGACCATGGGGATTATACCAAAGCTCCCAAACGGGCGGGAGAGTGCGGATGACTCTGCAGCACCGAATGAGAGAACTCAAGGTCCTCCTCAGCCAGGGTATCAAATTTGTAGAATTTAGCAAACGTGTTTGCCCCTGACCAAGTTGCAGCTCGGCAAAGTTGTAAAGCCGAGACCCCTCGGGCAGCCGCCCAAGATGAGCCCACCTTCCTTGTGGCATGGACTTTTACTGATTTAGGATGCGGCAATCCAGCCGCAGAATGCGCCAGCTGAATTGTGCTACAAATCCAGCGAGCAATAGTCTGCTCAGAAGCAGGAGCACCTAGTTTGTTGGGTGCCTACAGGATAAAAAGCGAGTCAGTTTTCCTGACTCCAGCCGTCCTGGAAACATAAATTTTCAAGGCCCTGACTACGTCCAGTAACTTGGAATCTTCCAAGCCCCTAGTAGCCGCAGGCACTACAATAGGTTGGTTCAAGTGAAAAGCTGATACCACCTTAGGGAGAAACTGGGGACGAGTCCTCAATTCTGCCCTATCCATATGGAAAATCAGATAAGGGCTTTTACATGACAAAGCCGCCAATTCTGACACACGCCTGGCCGAAGCCAAGGCAAACAGCATGACCACTTTCCACGTGAGATATTTTAAATCCACAGTTTTAAGTGGCTCAAACCAATGTGATTTTAAGAAACTCAACACCACGTTGAGATCCCAAGGTGCCACAGGAGGCACAAAAGGGGGCTGAATATGTAGCACTCCCTTTATGTCTGAACTCCAGGCAGTGAAGCCAGTTCTTTCTGGAAGAAAATCGACAGAGCCGAAAATAAGAATTTACTTACCGATAATTCTATTTCTCATAGTCCGTAGTGGATGCTGGGGACTCCGTCAGGACCATGGGGAATAGCGGCTCCGCAGGAGACAGGGCACATCTAAAGAAAGCTTTTAGGATCACATGGTGTGTACTGGCTCCTCCCCCCATGACCCTCCTCCAAGCCTCAGTTAGGTACTGTGCCCGGACGAGCGTACACAATAAGGAAGGATCTTGAATCCCGGGTAAGACTCATACCAGCCACACCAATCACACTGTACAACTTGTGATCTGAACCCAGTTAACAGTATGATAACAAACGAAGTAGCCTCTGAAAAGATGGCTCACAACAATAATAATAACCCGATTTTTGTAACAATAACTATGTACAAGTATTGCAGACAATCCGCACTTGGGATGGGCGCCCAGCATCCACTACGGACTATGAGAAATAGAATTATCGGTAAGTAAATTCTTATTTTCTCTAACGTCCTAGTGGATGCTGGGGACTCCGTCAGGACCATGGGGATTATACCAAAGCTCCCAAACGGGCGGGAGAGTGCGGATGACTCTGCAGCACCGAATGAGAGAACTCCAGGTCCTCCTTAGCCAGAGTATCAAATTTGTAAAATTTTACAAACGTGTTCTCCCCTGACCACGTAGCTGCTCGGCAAAGTTGTAATGCCGAGACCCCTCGGGCAGCCGCCCAAGATGAGCCCACCTTCCTTGTGGAGTGGGCCTTTACAGATTTAGGCTGTGGCAGGCCTGCCACAGAATGTGCAAGTTGGATTGTGCTACAGATCCAACGCGCAATCGTCTGCTTAGACGCAGGAGCACCCATCTTGTTGGGTGCATACAATATAAACAACGAGTCAGATTTTCTGACTCCAGCTGTCCTTGAAATATATATTTTTAATGCTCTGACAACGTCCAGTAACTTGGAGTCCTCCAAGTCGCTAGTAGCCGCAGGCACCACAATAGGCTGGTTCAAGTGAAAAGCCGAAACCACCTTAGGGAGAAAATGAGGACGTGTCCGCAGTTCTGCCCTGTCCGAATGGAAAATCAGATATGGGCTTTTGTACGATAAAGCCGCCAACTCTGAAACTCTCCTGGCTGAAGCCAGGGCCAGTAGCATGGTTACTTTCCATGTAAGATACTTCAAATCTACAGATTTGAGAGGCTCAAACCAATGAGATTTGAGAAAATCCAAAACTACGTTTAGATCCCACGGTGCCACTGGGGGCACAATCGGGGGCTGTATATGTAGTACACCCTTGACAAAAGTTTGTACTTCAGGCACTGAAGCCAATTCCTTCTGGAAGAAGATTGATAAGGCCGAAATTTGAACTTTAATAGACCCCAATTTGAGGCCCATAGACAATCCTGCCTGCAGGAAATGTAAGAATCGACCCAATTGAAATTCTTCCGTTGGGGCCTTCTTGGCTTCACACCACGCAACATATTTTCTCCAAATGCGGTGATAATGTTGTGCGGTCACTTCCTTCCTAGCCTTAATCAAGGTAGGAATAACTTCCTCTGGAATGCCCTTTTCTTTTAGAATCCGGCGTTCAACCGCCATGCCGTCAAACGCAGTCGCGGTAAGTCTTGGAACATACAAGGTCCCTGCTGAAGCAGATCCCTTCTTAGAGGTAGAGGCCACGGATCCTCCGTGAGCATCTCTTGAAGTTCCGGATACCAAGTTCTTCTTGGCCAATCCGGAGCCACTAGTATTGTTCTTACTCCCCTTTTCCGAATAATTCTCAGTACCTTTGGTATGAGAGGCAGAGGAGGAAACACATATACTGACTGGTACACCCATGGTGTTACCAGAGCGTCCACAGCTATTGCCTGAGGGTCTCTTGACCTGGCGCAATATCTGTCCAGTTTTTTATTGAGGCGAGACGCCATCATATCCACCTTTGGTTTTTCCCAACGGTTCACAATCATGTGGAAAACTTCCGGATGAAGTCCCCACTCTCCCGGGTGAAGGTCGTGTCTGCTGAGGAAGTCTGCTTCCCAGTTGTCCACACCCGGGATGAACACTGCTGACAGTGCTATGACATGATTTTCCGCCCAGCGAAGAATCCTTGCAGCTTCTGTCATTGCTCTTCTGCTTCTCGTGCCGCCTTGTCTGTTTACGTGGGCGACTGCCGTGATGTTGTCCGACTGGATCAACACCGGCTGACCCTGAAGCAGCGGTTTTGCCAAGCTTAGAGCATTGTATATCGCTCTTAGCTCCAGTATATTTATGTGAAGAGACGTCTCCAGGTCTGACCATACACCCTGGAAGTTTCTTCCCTGTGTGACTGCTCCCCAGCCCCGTAGGCTGGCATCCGTAGTCACCAGGACCCAGTCCTGTATGCCGAACCTGCGGCCCTCTAACAGATGGGCACTCTGCAACCACCACAGGAGAGACAACCTTGTTCTTGGTGACAGTGTTATCCGCTGATGCATGTGCAGATGCGATCCGGACCATTTGTCCAGCAGATCCCACTGAAATGTTCGTGCATGGAATCTGCCGAATGGAATTGCTTCGTAAGAAGCCACCATCTTTCCCAGGACTCTTGTGCATTGATGTACTGACACAGTTCCTGGTTTTAGGAGGTCCCTGACCAGTTCGGATAACTCCCTTGCTTTCTCCTCCGGGAGAAAAACCTTTTTCTGAACCGTGTCCAGAATCATTCCCAGGAACAGCAGACGTGTTGTCGGGGTCAATTGAGATTTTGGAAGATTCAGAATCCACCCGTGTTGCTGAAGCACTACTTGGGTTAGTGCTACACCGACTTCCAGCTGTTCTCTGGACTTTGCCCTTATCAGGAGATCGTCCAAGTAAGGGATAATTAATACGCCTTTTCTTCGTAGAAGAACCATCATTTCGGTCATTACCTTGGTAAAGACCCGAGGGGCCGTGGACAAACCAAACGGCAGCGTTTGAAACTGATAATGACAGTCTTGTATCACGAACCTGAAATACCCTTGGTGTGAGGGGTAAATTGGGACATGCAGATAAGCATCTTTTATGTCCAGGGACACCATGAAGTCCCCTTCTTCCAGATTCGCTATCACTGCTCTGAGTGACTCCATCTTGAACTTGAATTTCTGTATGTACAGGTTCAAGGATTTCAGATTTAGAATAGGTCTTACCGAACCGTCCGGCTTCGGTACCACAAATAGTGTGGAATAATACCCCTTTCCCTGTTGTAGGAGGGGTACCTTGACTATCACCTGCTGAGAATACAGCTTGTGAATGGCTTCCAATACCGTCGTCCTTTCTGAGGGAGACGTTGGTAAAGCAGACTTTAGGAACCGGCGAGGGGGAGACCTTTCGAACTCCAACATGTAACCCTGAGATACTATCTGCAGGATCCACGGGTCCACCTGTGAGCGAGCCCACTGATTGCTGAAAATCTTTAGTCGACCCCCCACCGCTCCTGAGTCCGCTTGTAAAGCCCCAGCGTCATGCTGATGGCTTTGTAGAACCCGGGGCGGGCTTCTGGTCCTGGGCAGGGGCTGCTTGCTGCCCTCTCTTACCCTTTCCTCTGCCTCGCGGCAGATAAGACTGTCCTTTTGCTCGCTTGTTTTTATAGGAGCGAAAGGACTGCGGCTGAAAAGACGGTGTCTTTTTCTGTTGGGAGGGGGTCTGAGGTAAAAAAGTGGATTTGCCGGCAGTTGCCGTGGCCACCAGATCCGATAGACCGACCCCAAATAATTCCTCTCCTTTATATGGCAACACTTCCATATGCCTTTTGGAATCCGCATCACCTGACCACTGTCGCGTCCATAAACTTCTTCTGGCAGATATGGACATCGCACTTACTCTTGATGCTAGAGTACAAATATCCCTCTGAGCATCTCGCATATAAAGAAACGCATCCTTTAATTGCTCTAAAGTCAATAAAATACTGTCCCTATCCAGGGTATCAATATTTTCAGTCAGGGAATCCAACCACACTACCCCAGCACTGCACATCCAGGCTGAGGCTATTGCCGGTCGCAGTATAACACCAGTATGAGTGTATATACTTTTCAGGTTAGTTTCCAGCCTCCTATCTGCTGGATCCTTGAGGGCGGCCGTATCAGGACACGGCAACGCCACTTGCTTTGATAAACGTGTGAGCGCCTTATCCACCCTAGGGGGTGTTTCCCAGCGCGTCCTAACCTCTGGTGGGAAAGGGTATAATGCCAATAACTTCTTAGAAATTAGCAGTTTTCTATCTGGGTTAACCCACGCTTCATCACACACGTCATTCAATTCCTCTGATTCTGGAAAAGCTACAGGTAGTTTTTTCACCCCCCACATAATACCCCTTTTTGAGGTACCAGCAGTATCAGAGATCTGCAAAGCCTCCTTCATTGCCGTGATCATATAACGTGTGGCCCTGTTGGAAAATACGTTTGTTTCTTCACCGTCGACACTAGATTCATCTGTGTCGGTACCCGTGTCGACTGACTGAGGTAAGGGACGTTTTACAGCCCCTGACGGTGTCTGAGACGCCTGAGCCGGTACTGACTGGTTTTCCGGCCGTCTCATTTCGTCTACTGACTTTTGTAATGTACTAACATTATCACGTAATTCCATAACTAAAGCCATCCATTCCGGTGTCGACTCCCTAGGGGGTGACATAACCATTACCGGCAATTGCTCTGCCTCCACACCAACATCGTCCTCATACATGTCGACACACACGTACCGACACACAGCAGCCACACAGGGAATGCTCTAATCGAAGACAGGACCCCCTTAGCCCTTTGGGGAGACAGAGGGAGAGTTTGCCAGCACACACCAAAAGCGCTATAAATGTATATAAACAACCCTAAAAGGTGTTGTTTTTGTTATAAGCGCTTTTAATATATAAATATCGCCAATTTATGCCCCCCTTCTCTTTGTTACCCTGTTTCTGTAGTGCAGTGCAGGGGAGAGTCCTGGGAGCCTTCCTCACAGCGGAGCTGAGCAGGAAAATGGCGCTGAGTGCTGAGGAGAATAAGCTCCGCCCCTTTTCCGGCGGGCTTTTCTCCCGGGTTTTGAGAAATCTGGCCTGGGTTAAATACATACATATAGCCTTAATGGCTATATGTGATGTATTCTTTGCCACTAAAGGTATTTAATATTGCTGCCCAGGGCGCCCCCAGCAGCGCCCTGCACCCTCCGTGACTGGTCAGTGAGAAGTGTGTAGCAACAATGGCGCACAGCTGCCGTGCTGTGCGCTACCTTCATGAAGACTGAAGAGTCTTCTGCCGCCTGTTTCCGGACCTCCGATCTTCAGCATCTGTAAGGGGGGTCGGCGGCGCGGCTCCGGGACGAACCCCAGGATGACCTGTGTTCCGACTCCCTCTGAAGCTATGTCCAGTAGCCTAAGACTCCAATCCATCCTGCACGCAGGTGAGTTGAAAATCTCTCCCCTAAGTCCCTCGATGCAGTGAGCCTGTTGCCAGCAGGACTCACTGAGATTTAAAACCTAAAAAAAACTTTTTCTAAGCAGCTCTTTAGGAGAGCCACCTAGATTGCACCCTGCTCGGACGGGCACAAAAACCTAACTGAGGCTTGGAGGAGGGTCATGGGGGGAGGAGCCAGTACACACCATGTGATCCTAAAAGCTTTCTTTAGATGTGCCCTGTCTCCTGCGGAGCCGCTATTCCCCATGGTCCTGACGGAGTCCCCAGCATCCACTAGGACGTTAGAGAAATCTGGACCTTAATGGAACCCAAGTTTAGGCCCATAGTCACTCCTGACTGTAGGAAGTGCAGAAAACGACCCAGCTGAAATTCCTCTGTTGGGGCCTTCCTGGCCTCACACCACGCAACATATTTTCGCCAAATACGGTGATAATGGTTTGCAGTTGCTTCTTTCCTGGCTTTTATCAGCGTAGGAATGACTGCCTCCGGAATGCCCTTTTCCTTTAGGATCCGGAATTCAACCGCCATGCCGTCCAAAGCAGCCGCGGTAAGTCTTGGAACAGACAGGGCCCCTGCTGTAGCAGATCCTGTCTGAGCGGTAGAGGCCATGGGTCCTCTGATATTATTTCTTGAAGTTCTGGGTACCAAGCTCTTCTTGGCCCATCCGGAACCACGAGTATCGTTCTTACTCCTCGTTTTCTTATTATTCTCAGTACCTTTGGTATGAGAGGCAGAGGAGGGAATACATAAACCGACTGGTACACCCACGGTGTCACTAGAGCGTCCACAGCTACTGCCTGAGGGTCCCTTGACCTGGCGCAATATCTAGTTTTTTGTTTAGGCGGGACGCCATCATGTCCACCTGTGGCCTTTCCCAACGGTTTACCAACAGTTGGAAGACTTCTGGATGAAGTCCCCACTCTCCCGGGTGTAGGTCGTGTCTGCTGAGGAAGTCTGCTTCCCAGTTGTCCACTCCCGGAATGAACACTGCTGACAGTGCTAAGACGTGATTTTCCGCCCATCGGAGAATCCTTGTGGCTTCTGCCATCGCCATCCTGCTTCTTGTGCCGCCCTGTCGGTTTACATGGGCGACTGCCGTGCTGTTGTCTGATTGGATCAGTACCGGCTGGTTTTGAAGCAGAGGCCTTGCCAGATTTAGGGCATTGTAAATGGCCCTCAGTTCCAGAATATTTATGTGTAGGGACGACTCCTGACTTGACCAAAGTCCTTGGAAATTTCTTCCGTGTGACTGCCCCCCAGCCTCGAAGGCTGGCATCCGTGGTTACCAGGACCCAGTCCTGTATGCCGAATCTGCGGCCCTCTTGAAGATGAGCACTCTGCAGCCACCACAGTAGAGATACCCTGGTCCTTGGAGACAGGGTTATCAGCCGATGCATCTGAAGATGCGATTCCGACCACTTGTCCAAGAGGTCCCACTGAAAGGTTCTTGCATGGAACCTGCCGAATGGAATTTTGCTTCGTAAGAAGCTACCATTTTTCCCAGGACTCGTGTGCAGTGATGCACCGATACCAGTTTTGGTTTCAGGAGGTCTCTGACTAGAGATGACAGCTCCTTGGCTTTCTCCTGCGGGAGAAACACTTTTTTCTGTTCTGTGTCCAGAACCATCCCCAGGAACAGCAGGTGTGTGGTAGGAACCAGCTGTGACTTTGGAATGTTTAGAATCCATCCGTGCTGTTGTAGCACTTCCCGAGATAGTGCTACTCCGACCAACAACTGCTCCTTGGACCTCGCCTTTATAAGGAGATCGTCCAAGTACGGGATAATTAAAAACTCCCTTTTTTCGAAGGAGTATCATCATTTCTGCCATTACCTTGGTAAAGACCCTCGGTGCCGTGGACAGTCCAAACGGCAGTGTTTGGAATTGGTAATGGCAATCCTGTACCACAAATCTGAGGTACTCCTGATGAGGATGGTAAATGGGGACATGTAGGTAAGCATCCTTGATGTCCAGGGATACCATGTAATCCCCCTCCTCCAGGCTTGCAATAACCGCCCTGAGCGATTCCATCTTGAACTTGAATTTTTTTATGTATGTGTTCAAGGACTTCAAATTTAAAATGGGTCTCACCGAACCGTCCGGTTTCGGTACCACAAACAGTGTGGAATAGTAACCCCGTCCTTGTTGAAGTAGGGGCACCTTGACTATCACCTGCTGGGAATACAGCTTGTGAATTGCCTCTAGCACAGCCTCCCTGCCTGAGGGAGTTGTCGGCAAGGCAGATTTGAGGAAACAGCGGGGGGGAGACGCCTCGAATTCCAGCCTGTACCCCTGAGATACTACTTGAAGGATCCAGGGATCCACCTGTGAGCGAGCCCACTGATCGCTGAAATTTTTGAGGCGGCCCCCCACCGTACCTGGCTACGCCTGTGGAGCCCCCGCGTCATGCGGTGGACTCAGAGGAAGCGGGGGAAGAATTTTGATTCTGGGAACTGGCTGACTGGTGCAGCTTTTTCCCTCTTCCCTCGTCTCTGTGCAGAAAGGAAGCGCCTTTGACCCGCTTGCTTTTTTGAAGCCGAAAGGACTGTACCTGATAATACAGTGCTTTCTTAGGCTGTGAGGAAAACGGAGGTAAAAATTTTTCTTCCCAGCTGTTGCTGTGGATACGAGGTCCCAGAGACCATCCCCAAACAATTCCTCACCCTTATAAGGCTCTATGTGCCTTTTAAAGTCAGCATCACCTGTCCAGTGTCGGGTCTCTAATACCCTCCTGACAGAATGGACATTGCATTAATTCTGGATGCCCGCCGGCAAAATATCCCTCTGTGCATCCCTCATATAAAAGACGACGTCTTATGTTCGCAAAATAGTATCCCTGTTTGACAGGGTTACAGACCACGCTGCAGCAGCACTATCTGCAGGTCTCAGTCTAGTACCTGAGTGTGTAAATACAGACTTCAGGATAGCCTCCTGCTTTTTATCAGCAGGTACCTTCAAAGTGGCCGTATCCTAAGACGGCAGTGCCACCTTTTTTGACAAACGTGTGAGCGCATTATCCACCCTAGGGGATATCTCCCAGCGTAACTTATCCTCTGGCGGGAAAAGGTACGCCATCAGTAACTTTTTAGAAATTACCAGTTTCTTATCGGGGGAACCCACGCTTTTTCACACTTCATTCACTCATTTGATGGGGGAACAAAACACTGCCTGCTTTTTCTCCCCAAACATAAAACCCTTTTTTAGTGGTACTTGGGTTAATGTCAGAAATGTGTAACACATTTTTTATTGCCGGGATCATGTAACGGATGTTCCTAGTGGATTGTGTATATGTCTCAACCTCGTCGACACTGGAGTCAGACTCCGTGTCGACATCTATGTCTGCCATCTGAATGAGCGGGCGTTTTTGAGCCCCTGATGGCCTTTGAGACGCCTGGGCAGGCGCGGGCTGAGAAGCAGACTGTCCCATAGCTGTTACGTCATCCAGCCTTTCATGTAAGGAGTTGACACTGTCGGTTTATACCTTCCACCTATCCATCCACTCTGGTGTCGGCCCCACAGGGGGCGACATCACATTTATCGGCATCTGCTCCGCCTCCACATAAGCCTCCTCATCCAACGTGTCGACACCGCCGTACCGACACACCGCACACACACAGGGAATGCTCTGACTGAGGACAGGACCCCACACAGCCCTTTGGGGAGACAGAGAGAGTATGCCAGCACACACCAGAGCGCTATATAATGTAGGGATTAACACTATATGAGTGAATTTTCCCAATAGCTGCTTGTATAAACAATATTGCGCCTAAATTTTGTGCCCCCCCCCTCTCTTTTTAACCCTTTGAGCCTGCAAACTACAGGGGAGAGCCTGGGGAGCTGTCTTCCAGCTACACTGTGAAGAGAAAATGGCGCCAGTGTGCCGAGGGAGATAGCTCCGCCCCTTTTTCGCGGCCTTTTCTCCCGCTTTTTTATGGATTCTGGCAGGGGTAATTATCACATATATAGCCTCTGGGGCTATATATTGTGATTATTTTGCCAGCCAAGGTGTTTTTATTGCTGCTCAGGGCGCCCCCCCCCCTCAGTGACCGGAGTGTGAAGTGTGTATGAGGAGCAATGGCGCACAGCTGCAGTGCTGTCCGCTACCTTGGTGAAGACTGAAGTCTTCTGCCGCCGATTTTCCGGACCATCTTCATGCTTCTGGCTCTGTAAGGGGGACGGCGGCGCGGCTCCGGGAACGAACACCAAGGACGGGTCCTGCGGTCGATCCCTCTGGAGCTAATGGTGTCCAGTAGCCTAAGAAGCCCAAGCTAGCTGCAAGCAGGTAGGTTCGCTTCTTCTCCCCTTAGTCCCTCGTTGCAGTGAGCCTGTTGCCAGCAGGTCTCACTGTAAAATAAAAAACCTAAATTATATACTTTCTTTCTAGGAGCTCAGGAGAGCCCCTAGTGTGCATCCAGCTCGGCCGGGCACAGAAATCTAACTGAGGTCTGGAGGAGGGGCATAGAGGGAGCAGCCAGTGCACACCAGATAGTACCTAATCTTTCTTTTAGAGTGCCCAGTCTCCTGCGGAGCCCGTCTATTCCCCATGGTCCTTACGGAGTTCCCAGGATCCACTAGGACGTCAGAGAAAATAGCTCTTAATTCAAGAAAGCTTATTGAGGATAAGCTTCCCCGATTGACCTTTTCCTCTCGAAATACTTCCCTTGCACAGACTGCTCCCCAGTCTCGGAAATCTGCATGCATGGACACCAGGATCTCATCCTGGATTCCGAACCTTCGTCCCTCTAGGAGGTGAGTACTGAACCGACACCACAGGAGCGAAAACCTGGCCATTAGGATTATATTCCCAGGTGAGACCCGGACCACATTTCCAACTGGCCCTGTGAAAACCACTCTGGCATCTAACCTGCTCACCGAAAAGGCCTCTGAGGCCGCACAGATCTTCTTCATCAACGGAACATATTGATGGATTGTCACTGCAAATCTGATCTGACTCTGGATCCTCAGACCTCTTTCCACAGGAACACACAGAACTTCAACCGTTCCGTATCTACTCTGATACCCACCTCCGACGCCTGCGTCGTTGGGAATAACAGCCCTCCCCTGTGTTGAAGAACAGTCAGAGAGAAAACAACGATTTGTACCACTTGTGTCTTGACCTCACCTTAATCAGGAGAGTGTCCCAGTATAGAACAATGGCTCTTACTATTGAAAGAATACTATCCCACTACCATCATTCCGGTGAAATGGCAAAGACAATCCTGGATATCCACCCAGGTAATCTGAATGCGGAGAAAATAAGAATTTACTTACCGATAATTCTATTTCTCTGAGTCCGTAGTGGATGCTGGGGTTCCTGAAAGGACCATGGGGAATAGCAGCTCCGCAGGAGACAGGGCACAAAAAGTAAAGCTTTCCGATCAGGTGGTGTGCACTGGCTCCTCCCCCTATGACCCTCCTCCAAGCCTCAGTTAGGTACTGTGCCCGGACGAGCGTACACAATAAGGGAGGAATTTTGAATCCCGGGTAAGACTCATACCAGCCACACCAATCACACCGTACAACTTGTGATCTAAACCCAGTTAACAGTATGATAACAGAGGAGCCTCTGAAAGATGGCTCCCTACAACAATAACCTGAATTAGTTAACAATAACTATGTACAATTATTGCAGATAATCCGCACTTGGGATGGGCGCCCAGCATCCACTACGGACTCCGAGAAATAGAATTATCGGTAAGTAAATTCTTATTTTCTCTATCGTCCTAGTGGATGCTGGGGTTCCTGAAAGGACCATGGGGATTATACCAAAGCTCCCAAACGGGCGGGAGAGTGCGGATGACTCTGCAGCACCGAATGAGAGAACTCCAGGTCCTCCTTAGCCAGAGTATCAAATTTGTAAAATTTTACAAACGTGTTCTCCCCTGACCACGTAGCTGCTCGGCAAAGTTGTAATGCCGAGACCCCTCGGGCAGCCGCCCAAGATGAGCCCACCTTCCTTGTGGAGTGGGCCCTTACAGATTTAGGCTGTGGCAGGCCTGCCACAGAATGTGCAAGTTGGATTGTGCTACAGATCCAACGAGCAATCGTCTGCTTAGACGCAGGAGCACCCATCTTGTTGGGTGCATACAATATAAACAACGAGTCAGATTTTCTGACTCCAGCTGTCCTTGCAATATATATTTTCAATGCTCTGACAACGTCCAGTAACTTGGAGTCCTCCAAGTCACTTGTAGCCGCAGGCACTACAATAGGCTGGTTCAGATGAAATGCTGACACCACCTTAGGGAGAAAATGCGGACGAGTCCGCAGTTCCGCCCTGTCCGAATGGAAAATCAGATATGGGCTTTTGTAAGATAAAGCTGCCAGTTCCGACACTCTCCTGGCCGAAGCCAGGGCTAGTAGCATGGTCACTTTCCATGTGAGATATTTCAAATCCACATTTTTTAGTGGTTCAAACCAATGAGATTTTAGAAAGTCCAAAACCACATTGAGATCCCACGGTGCCACTGGAGGCACCACAGGAGGCTGTATATGCAGCACTCCCTTAACAAAAGTCTGGACTTCAGGGACTGAAGCCAATTCTTTCTGGAAGAAAATCGACAGGGCCGAAATTTGAACCTTAATAGATCCCAATTTGAGACCCATAGACAATCCTGATTGCAGGAAATGTAGGAATCGACCCAGTTGAAATTCCTCCGTCGGAGCACTCCGATCCTTGCACCACGCAACATATTTTCGCCAAATGCGGTGATAATGTTGCACGGTTACTTCCTTCCTTGCTTTAATCAAAGTAGGAATGACTTCTTCCGGCATGCCTTTTTCCTTTAGGATCCGGCGTTCAACCGCCATGCCGTCAAACGCAGCCGCGGTAAGTCTTGAAACAGACAGGGACCCTGCTGAAGCAAGTCCCTCCTTAGAGGTAGAGGCCACGGATCTTCCGTGATCATCTCTTGAAGTTCCGGGTACCAAGTCCTTCTTGGCCAATCCGGAACCACTAGTATCGTTCTTACGCCTCTTTGCCGTATAATTCTCAATACTTTTGGTATGAGAGGCAGAGGAGGAAACACATACACCGACTGGTACACCCAAGGCGTTACCAGCGCGTCCACAGCTATTGCCTGCGGATCTCTTGACCTGGCGCAATACCTGTCCAGTTTTTTGTTGAGGCGAGACGCCATCATGTCCACCATTGGTCTTTCCCAACGGGTTACCAGCATGTGGAAGACTTCTGGATGAAGTCCCCACTCTCCCGGGTGAAGGTCGTGTCTGCTGAGGAAGTCTGCTTCCCAGTTGTCCACTCCCGGGATGAACACTGCTGACAGTGCTATTACATTATTCTCTGCCCAGCGAAGAATCCTTGCAGCTTCTGCCATTGCACTCCTGCTTCTTGTGCCGCCCTGTCTGTTCACATGGGCGACTGCCGTGATGTTGTCCGACTGGATCAACACCGGTTTTCCCTGAAGCAGAGGTTCTGCCTGGCTTAGAGCATTGTAGATTGCTCTTAGTTCCAGAATGTTTATGTGAAGAGAGGTTTCCAGGCTCGTCCACACTCCCTGGAAGTTTCTTCCTTGTGTGACTGCTCCCCAGCCTCTCAGGCTGGCGTCCGTGGTCACCAGGATCCAATCCTGTATGCCGAATCTGCGGCCCTCCAATAGATGAGCACTCTGCAACCACCACAGAAGAGATACCCTTGTCCTTGGAGACAGGGTTATCCGCTGGTGCATCTGAAGATGCGACCCTGACCATTTGTCCAACAGATCCCTCTGGAAAATTCTTGCGTGGAATCTGCCGAATGGAATTGCTTCGTAAGAAGCCACCATTTTCCCCAGGACTCTTGTGCATTGATGTACAGACACCTTTCCTGGTTTTAGGAGGTTCCTGACAAGCTCAGATAACTCCTTGGCTTTTTCCTCCGGGAGAAAAACCTTTTTCTGAACCGTGTCCAGAATCATCCCTAGGAACAGCAGACGAGTTGTCGGCATTAACTGGGATTTTGGAATATTCAGAATCCACCCGTGCTGTTTTAGCACTTCTTGAGACAGTGCTAATCCCATCTCTAGCTGTTCTCTGGACCTTGCCCTTATCAGGAGATCGTCCAAGTATGGGATAATTAATACGCCTTTTCTTCGAAGAAGAATCATCATCTCGGCCATTACCTTTGTAAAGACCCGAGGTGCCGTGGACAATCCGAACGGCAGCGTCTGAAACTGATAGTGACAGTTTTGTACGACGAACCTGAGGTACCCCTGGTGTGAGGGGTAAATTGGAACGTGGAGGTACGCATCCTTGATGTCCAAGGATACCATAAAGTCCCCTTCTTCCAGGTTCGCTATCACTGCTCTGAGTGACTCCATCTTGAACTTGAACTTCTTTATGTACAGGTTCAAGGACTTCAGATTTAGAATAGGTCTTACCGAGCCATCCGGCTTCGGTACCACAAATAGAGTGGAATAATACCCCTTTCCTTGTTGTAGAAGAGGTACCTTGACTATCACCTGCTGAGAGTACAGCTTGTGAATGGCTTCCAAGACCGTCTCCCTTTCGGAGGGGGACGTTGGTAAAGCAGACTTCAGGAAACGGCGAGGTGGATCTGTCTCTAGTTCCAACCTGTATCCCTGAGATATTATCTGCAGGATCCAGGGATCTACCTGCGAGTGAGCCCACTGCGCGCTGAAATTCTTGAGACGACCGCCCACCGCCCCCGAGTCCGCTTGAGAAGCCCCAGCGTCATGCTGAGGCTTTTGTAGAAGCGGGGGAGGGCTTCTGTTCCTGGGAAGGAGCTGCCTGTTGCTGTCTCTTCCCCCTTCCTCTGCCTCGTGGCAGATATGAATATCCCTTTGCTCTCTTGTTTTTAAAGGAACGAAAGGGCTGCGGTTGAAAAGTCGGTGTCTTTTTCTGTTGGGGAGTAACTTGAGGTAAAAAGGTGGATTTCCCGGCTGTAGCCGTGGCCACCAAATCTGATAGACCGACTCCAAATAACTCCTCCCCTTTATACGGCAAAACTTCCATATGCCGTTTTGAGTCGGCATCGCCTGACCACTGTCGCGTCCATAAACTTCTTCTGGCCGAAATGGACATAGCACTTACCCGTGATGCCAGTGTGCAGATATCCCTCTGTGCATCACGCATATAAAGAAATGCATCCTTTATTTGCTCTAAAGACAGTAAAACATTGTCCCTATCCAGGGTATCAATATTTTCAATCAGGGACTCTGACCAAGCTACTCCAGCACTGCACATCCAGGCTGTCGCTATAGCTGGTCGTAGTATAACACCTGTATGTGTGTATATACTTTTTTGGATATTTTCCATCCTCCTATCTGCTGGATCTTTAAGTGCGGCCGTCTCAGGAGAGGGTAACGCCACTTGTTTAGATAAGCGTGTGAGCGCCTTGTCCACCCTAGGAGGTGTTTCCCAGCGCGCCCTAACCTCTGGCGGGAAAGGGTATAAAGCCAATAACTTCTTTGAAATTAGCATCTTTTTATCGGGGGCAACCCACGCTTCATCACACACCTCATTCAGTTCTTCTGACTCAGGAAAAACTATAGGTAGTTTTTTCACACCCCACATAATACCCTGTTTAGTGGTACCTGTAGTATCAGCTAAATGTAACGCCTCCTTCATTGCCAAAATCATATAACGTGTGGCCCTACTGGAAAATACGGTTGATTCGTCACCGTCGCCACTGGAATCAGTGCCTGTGTCTGGGTCTGTGTCGACCGACTGAGGCAAAGGGCGTTTTACAGCCCCTGACGGTGTTTGAGGCGCCTGGACAGGCACTAATTGATTGTCCGGCCGTCTCATGTCGTCAAACGACTGCTTTAGCGTGTTGACACTATCCCGTAATTCCATAAATAAAGGCATCCATTCTGGTGTCGACCCCCTAGGAGGTGACATCCCCATATTTGGCAATTGCTCCGCCTCCACACCAATATCGTCCTCATACATGTCGACACACACGTACCGACACACAGCAGACACACAGGGAATGCTCTTAACGAAGACACTAGCCCTTTGGGGAGACAGAGGGAGAGTTTGCCAGCACACACCAAAGCGCTATATATGACAGGGATAGCCTTATAATAAGTGCTCCCTGTATAGCTGCTTTTATAATATAATTTTTGCCACTATTTTGCCCCCCCTCTCTTGTTTTACCCTGTTTCTGTAGTGCAGTGCAGGGGAGAGACCTGGGAGCCGTCCTGACCAGCGGAGCTGTGTAAGGAAAATGGCGCTGTGTGCTGAGGAGATAGGCCCCGCCCCTTTTCCGGCGGGCTCGTCTCCCGCTCTTTAGTGGATTCTGGCAGGGGTTAAATATCTCCATATAGCCCCCGGAGGCTATATGTGAGGTATTTTTTAGCCAAATAGGTTTTCATTTGCCTCCCAGGGCGCTCCCCTCCCAGCGCCCTGCACCCTCAGTGACTGCCGTGTGAAGTGTGCTGAGAGGAAAATGGCGCACAGCTGCAGTGCTGTGCGCTACCTTTAGAAGACTCAGGAGTCTTCTGCCGCCGATTCTGGACCTCTTCTTGTTTCAGCATCTGCAAGGGGGCCGGCGGCGAGGCTCCGGTGACCATCCAGGCTGTACCTGTGATCGTCCCTCTGGAGCTGATGTCCAGTAGCCAAGAAGCCAATCCATCCTACACGCAGGTGAGTTCACTTCTTCTCCCCTAAGTCCCTCGTTGCAGTGATCCTGTTGCCAGCAGGACTCACTGTAAAATAAAAAACCTAAGCTAAACTTTTCTAAGCAGCTCTTTAGGAGAGCCACCTAGATTGCACCCTTCTCGGCCGGGCACAAAAATCTAACTGAGGCTTGGAGGAGGGTCATAGGGGGAGGAGCCAGTGCACACCACCTGATCGGAAAGCTTTACTTTTTGTGCCCTGTCTCCTGCGGAGCCGCTATTCCCCATGGTCCTTTCAGGAACCCCAGCATCCACTAGGACGATAGAGAAAAACGCATTTAAACCTGTTTTTTTTTTTAGTTTAAAAAAAAAAAAAAAAGTGACAGCAGGACAAAGCCCTGAACCTGACGCACCACTGGTATGGCATCACGTACTACCTCCCCTTCCAGAGGGGGAACGGCAAGATCTATTAGAAAAAACAGTGAGGGGAAACATCTAACGCCAGAATGTCCCCTTTTGGATTCTATAAGTAACTCACAGGTTCTAGTCTATTCCCGGACTGACTGAAAAGTAGTAGACTAGTTCCCACCGGAGTGGGCTCCAGCCAGATAGACTCAGCGACATGTGGTGGATGTGGTAGAAACAGAAAACGACATCCGCTTCTGCGAACCTAACAAGGCTGCAGAACTCTTACCTTTTAACCTTCCGCTGTTTGCACTGAAAAGGAAAAAAGAACGGTATCGAACCGGTCAAAACGACTGCATCCCACAAAAGAATGCGTCACCAACCGTTGTGAAGGAGACTAACTCACGAAGTTAGATTTACCAGCAGTATCCGCCGAGATTGACTGAACTGAGGCATCCCCAACAGCGGTACACCGTCCCAGGAAGAAACTCCAGCATCTCTCGGAGTCAGCCTCAGCATTCCCAGCACATGAGAAGGAACATTTCATTATAAACATAATGTAAATATACATAATGCAATACACAAAAAAACACACACATATCCTACTATCCTATTATATATATTAGTGTTCCTTCTAGGCTGTTTCAGCAGGGTGCTGCACCCTGCCCTTTTTTCAAATGTGAAAAAGCACCCTGCCCTTTTTCAGTGCACCCTGCAGGACCAGAAATCACCCCCTTGTATACAGAGGGCATGTTACAATGCAGTGGTCTACTCCTTGCCCATCTCTGAAATTGGAACACAATTTCTGCCCTCTGCGAATGGGATAGCAGAGGAGGAAATGACATCACTGCTGTGGCTGCCTGTATAGCACAGCATTCTGATAAAGGAGGGAAAGAACAGGGTAAGCAGTGAGCATGTACTGCTTACACTATTTCCCTAGCAGAAGAACAGATTTATTTTGTACCTAAATATTTTAACCCTCTGCTTAACTTTGCTGTTTTATAACACATAAGAATTAGAACTACTTCTGTACTGGAAGAAACCTTCATTATCTGCTTATTATTTATATGCTACAGCCATTCTTTCAAGAAGACTGGACATATACAGTATTTTTCTCAGTACAGATGTTGGATGTTACATGGGTCTCCTATATGTATGTATCGGTATATGATACACTAAGGGGAAAATAAGAATTTACTTACCGATAATTCTATTTCTCGGAGTCCGTAGTGGATGCTGGGGTTCCTGAAAGGACCATGGGGAATAGCGGCTCCGCAGGAGACAGGGCACAAAAAGTAAAGCTTTAGGATCAGGTGGTGTGCACTGGCTCCTCCCCCTATGACCCTCCTCCAAGCCTCAGTTAGGATACTGTGCCCGGACGAGCGTACACAATAAGGAAGGATTTTGAATCCCGGGTAAGACTCATACCAGCCACACCAATCACACTGTACAACCTGTGATCTGAACCCAGTTAACAGTATGATAACAGCGGAGCCTCTGAAAAGATGGCTCACAACAATAATAACCCGATTTTTGTAACTATGTACAAGTATTGCAGATAATCCGCACTTGGGATGGGCGCCCAGCATCCACTACGGACTCCGAGAAATAGAATTATCGGTAAGTAAATTCTTATTTTCTCTATCGTCCTAGTGGATGCTGGGGTTCCTGAAAGGACCATGGGGATAATACCAAAGCTCCCAAACGGGCGGGAGAGTGCGGATGACTCTGCAGCACCGAATGAGAGAACTCCAGGTCCTCCTTAGCCAGGGTATCAAATTTGTAGGATTTTACCAACGTGTTTGCCCCTGACTAAATAGCCGCTCGGCAAAGTTGTAAAGCCGAGACCCCTCGGGCAGCCGCCCAAGATAAGCCCACCTTCCTTGTGGAATGGGCATTTACATATTTTGGCTGTGGCAGGCCTGCCACAGAATGTGCAAGCTGAATTGTATTACACATCCAACTAGCAATAGTCTGCTTAGAAGCAAGAGCACCCAGTTTGTTGGGTGCATACAGGATAACAGCAAGTCAGTTTTCCTGACTCCAGCCGTCCTGGAACCTATATTTACAGGGCCCTGACAACATCTAGCAACCTGGAGTCCTCCAAGTCCCTAGTAGGCGCAAGGCACCAAAATAAGCTGGTTCAGGTGAAACACTGACACCACCTTAGGGAGAGAACTGGGGACGAGTCCGCAGCTCTGCCCTGTCCAAATGGACAACCAGATATGGGCTTTTTTGAGAAAAAACCCACCAATTTGACACTCGCCTGGTCCAGGCCAGGGCCAAGAGCATGGTCACTTTTCATGTGAGATGCTTCAAATCCACAGATTTGACTGGTTTTAAACCAATGTGATTTGAGGAATCCCAGAACTACGTTGAGATCCCACAGTGCCACTGGAGGCACAAAAGGGGGTTGTATATGCAATACTCCCTTGACAAACTTCTGGACTTCAGGAACTGAAGCCACTTCTTTCTGGAAGAAAATCGACAGGGCCGAAATTTGAACCTTAATGGACCCCAATTTGAGGCCCATAGACACTCCTGTTTGCAGGAAATGCAGGAATCGACCGAGTTGAAATTTCTTCGTGGGGCCTTTCTGGCCTCACACCACGCAACATATTTTTGCCACATGTGGTGATAATGTTGTGCGGTCACCTCCTTTCTGGCTTTGACCAGGGTAGGAATGACCTCTTCCGGAATGCCTTTTTCCCTTAGGATCCGGCGTTCCACCGCCATGCCGTCAAACGCAGCTGCGGTAAGTCTTGGAACAGACATGGTACTTGCTGAAACAAGTCCCTTCTTAGCGGCAGAGGCCATAAGTCCTCTGTGAGCATCTCTTGAAGTTCCGGGTACCAAGTCCTTCTTGGCCAATCCGGAGCCATGAGTATAGTTCTTACTCCTCTACGTCTTATAAGTCTCAGTACCTTAGGTATGAGAGGCAGAGGATGGAACACATACACCGACTGGTACATCCATGGTGTTACCAGAACGTCCACAGCTATTGCCTGAGGGTCTCTTAACCTGGCGCAATACCTGTCCCGTTTTTTGTTCAGACGGGACGCCATCATGTCCACCTTTGGTATTTCCCAACGGTTTACAATCATGTGGAAAACTTCCCGATGAAGTTTCCACTCTGCCGGGTGGAGGTCGTGCCTGCTGAGGAAGTCTGCTTCCCAGTTTCCATTCCCGGAATGAAACACTGCTGACAGTGCTATCACATGATTTTCCGCCCAGCGAAAAGTCCTTGCAGTTTTTGCCATTGCCCTCCTGCTTCTTGTTTCGCCCTGTCTATTTACGTGGGCGACTGCCGTGATGTTTTTCCCACTGGATCAATACCGGCTGACCTTGAAGCAGAGGTCTTATATTTATGTGGAGAAAAGTCTCCAGACTTGATCACACTCCCTGGAAATTTTTTCCTTGTGTGACTGCTCCCCAGCCTCTCGGGCTGGCCTCCGTGGTCACCAGCATCCAATCCTGAATGCCGAATCTGCGGCCCTCTAGAAGATGAGCACTCTGTAACCACCACAGGAGAGACACCCTTGTCCTTGGATATAGGGTTATCCGCTGATGCATCTGAAGATGCGATCCGGACCATTTGTCCAGCAGATCCCACTGAAAAATTCTTGCGTGAAATCTGCCGAATGGAATTGCTTCGTAGGAAGTCACCATCTTTACCAGGACCCTTGTGCAATGATGCACTGATTTTAGGAGGTTCCTGACTAGCTCGGATAACTCCCTGGCTTTCTCTTCCGGGAGAAACACCTTTTTCTGGACTGTGTCCAGAATCATCCCTAGGCACAGCAGACTTGTCGTCGGGATCAGCTGCGATTTTGGAATATTTAGAATCCACCCGTGCTGTTGTAGCAGTATCCGAGATAGTGCTACTCCGACCTCCAACTGTTCCCTGGACTTTGCCCTTATCAGGAGATCGTCCAAGTAAGGGATAATTAAGACGCCTTTTCTTCGAAGAAGAATCATCATTTCGGCCATTACCTTGGTAAAGACCCGGGGTGCCGTGGACAATCCAAACGGCAGCGTCTGAAACTGATAGTGACAGTTCTGTACCACGAACCTGAGGTACCCTTAGTGAGAAGGGCAAATTTTGGACATGGAGGTAAGCATCCCTGATGTCTCGGGACACTATATAGTCCCCTTCTTCCTGGTTCGTTATCACTGCTCTGAGTGACTCCATCTTGATTTGAACCTTTGTAAGTGTTCAAATTTTTTTAGATTTAGAATAGGTCTCACCTAGCCTTCTGGCTTCAGTACCACAATATAATGTGGAATAATACCCCTTTTCTTGTTGTAGGAGGGGTAATTTGATTATCACCTGCTGGGAATACAGCTTGTGAATTGTTTCCCATACTGCCTACTTGTCGGAGGGAGACCTTGGTAAACCAGACTTCAGGAGCCTGCGAAGGGGAAACGTCTCGACATTCCAATCTGTACCCCTGGGATACTACATGTAGGATCCAGGGGTCCTGTACGGTCCCAGCGTCATGCTGAGAGCTTGGCAGAAGCGGTGCTTCTGTTCCTGGGAATGGGCTGCCTGCTGCAGTCTTCTTCCCTTTCCTCTATCCCTGGGCAGATATGACTCTTATAGGGACGAAAGGACTGAGGCTGAAAAGACGGTGTCTTTTTCTGCAGAGATGTGACTTAGGGTAAAAACGGTGGATTTTCCAGCAGTTGCCGTGGCCACCAGGTCCGATGGACCGACCCCAAATAACTCCTCTTCCTTTATACGGCAATACACCTTTGTGCCGTTTGGAATCTGCATCACCTGACCACTGTCGTGTCCATAAACATCTTCTGGCAGATATGGACATCGCACTTACTCTTGATGCCAGAGTGCAAATATCCCTCTGTGCATCTCGCATATATAGAAAATGCATCCTTTAAATGCTCTATAGTCAATAAAATACTGTCCCTGTCAAGGGTATCAACATTTTTAGTCAGGGAATCCGACCAAGCCACCCCAGCTCTGCACATCCAGGCTGAGGCGATCGCTGGTCGCAGTATAACACCAGTATGTGTGTATATACTTTTTATGATATTTTCCAGCCTCCTGTCAGCTGGCTCCTTGAGGACGGCCCTATCTATAGACGGTACCGCCACTTGTTTTGATAAGCGTGTGAGCGCCTTATCCACCCTAAGGGGTGTTTCCCAACGCGCCCTAACTTCTGGCGGGAAAGGGTATACCGCCCATAATTTTCTATCGGGGGGAACCCACGCATCATCACACACTTCATTTAATTTATCTGATTCAGGAAAAACTACGGTAGTTTTTTCACATCCCACATAATACCCTCTTTTGTGGTACTTGTAGTATCAGAAATATGTAACACCTCCTTCATTGCCCTTAACGTGTGGCCCTAATAAGGAATACGTTTGTTTATTCACCGTCGACACTGGATTCAGTGTCCGTGTCTGTGTCGACCGACTAAAGTAAACGGGCGTTTTAAAACCCCTGACGGTGTTTCTGAGACGTCTGGACCGGTACTAATTGTTTGTCGGCCGTCTCATGTCGTCAACCGACCTTGCAGCGTGTTGACATTATCACGTAATTCCCTAAATAAGCCATCCATTCCGGTGTCGACTCCCTAGAGAGTGACATCACCATTACAGGCAATTGCTCCGCCTCCTCACCAACATCGTCCTCATACATGTCGACACACACGTACCGACACACAGCACACACACAGGGAATGCTCTGATAGAGGACAGGACCCACTAGCCCTTTGGAGAGACAGAGGGAGAGTTTGCCAGCACACACCAAAAACGCTATAATTATATAGGGACAACCTTATATAAGTGTTTTCCCTTATAGCATCTTTTATATATTTCTAACGCCAAATTAGTGCCCCCCCTCTCTGTTTTAACCCTGTTTCTGTAGTGCAGTGCAGGGGAGAGCCTGGGAGCCTTCCCTCCAGCCTTTCTGTGAGGGAAAATGGCGCTGTGTGCTGAGGAGATAGGCCCCGCCCCTTTTTCGGCGGGCTCGTCTCCCGCTCTTTAATGGATTCTGGCAGGGGTTAAATATCTCCATATAGCCCCCGGAGGCTATATGTGAGGTATTTTTAGCCAAAAAAGGTTTTCATTTGCCTCCCAGGGCGCCCCCCTCCCAGCGCCCTGCACCCTCAGTGACTGCCGTGTGAAGTGTGCTGAGAGGAAATGGCGCACAGCTGCAGTGCTGTGCGCTACCTTAAGAAGACTGAGGAGTCTTCTGCCGCCGATTCTGGACCTCTTCTCGTTTCAGCATCTGCAAGGGGGCCGGCGGCGAGGCTCCGGTGACCATCCAGGCTGTACCTGTGATCGTCCCTCTGGAGCTAATGTCCAGTAGCCAAAGAAGCCAATCCATCCTGCACGCAGGTGAGTTCACTTCTTCTCCCCTAAGTCCCTCGTTGCAGTGATCCTGAGCTACAGGCCCATGGAACCGCACCATACATATACATATAAATATATATATACACCGGCATAAGGCATTTACAGCATGTTAAATTACCCCCAGTAATAGCAGCTGGTGCCGACAGGGTCACCAACATACTACTGTGTTTCCCATACAGTGTTTACTTTGGACAAGCATACAACTACCGACCTGTTGACTCTGCATGTACTGCATCAAGTACCAACAGGCGTCGGCGATGCAGACAATGAATCCCATATCTGTCTGAGTAGACACATGTAGACTATAGTGGGTATTCTGACAGGGAACACACCTAGAAACATGCACATCAATGATTGTATGCCACTTTCTAAAAAATAGTGCGATATATATCTCAATACCACACTAAAAATCTGTGCCCCCCCTTGTATGTACACTTTCTTGGCGGGGACAGAAAGAAAATGGTGCTGAACACTGCTGTGAGGGCTAAGCCCTGCCCCCTTTTCGGCGCTTCAGACCCTTTATAATGTAGGTCTATATGCAGGCAGGGGACCGTATATAGTGTCTATATAAAGGAGGGGATGAGGGTAAATAGCGACCTTGGTGTCCGTAAAAGATATAAAATTGCCAGTATGTATAAAAGTATTAAAAGTCTATTTATTAACATAAAATTCAAACATAAAAGATACATAAAGCTATGGGACAATATAAAACACAACTGAACCAAATAAAAGAGCAAATAAAAGTATCCTTATCTTAGAGAGAGGTAGGTACAGGTCATTCAACGCGTTTCGTCTGATGAGACTTCTTCAAAGGGTAGGGACAAAATGAACCTGGGCAGCTATTTATAGCCATATCCCTTAGTGGGATATGGCTATAAATCCCTCCCACTAAGGGATATGGCTATAAATAGCTGCCCAGGTTAATTTTGTCCCTACCCTTTGAAGAAGTCTCATCAGACGAAACGCGTTGGATGACCTGTACCTACCTCACTCTAAGATAAGTATACTTTTAATTTGCTCTTTTATTTGGTGCTTTTAGTTCAGTTGTGTATTTTATTGTCCCAATTTTATGTATCTCCTTTATGTTTGAATTTTATGTTAATAAATAGCTTTTTAATATATTTAAACATATTGGCAATTGTATACCTTTTACGGACACCGAGGTCGCTACTCACCCATATATCTATATATATATATCTATATATATATATATATATATATATATATATATATATATATATATATATATATATATATATATATATATATATATAATCGCGCCAAGAAAAAAAAATTGTGGGTCCCAGGGACCCATTACATAAAAAAATGTGGGTCCTATTCGACTGTTTCTGGGTCCCATCACATTATGGGGGGAGAGGCAGGGAGTGGCTCGTTAGAGCTGGAGCTAGAGACAAGGAGAAGTTAGGGTACAGTTGGGGGTAGGTAGTGCTAGAGGTAGGGAGGGGGTAAATGCAGACAGCAGTTGGGATAGTGCTGAGGGGCAAGGAAGGGGCTAGGGGTAGGCAGTGCTGGGGGTAGTGAGGGGTTAAGGGTAGATATTAGCTGTGATATTACTGGGGGGCAAGGAGGTGGTTAGGGGCAGGCAGTATTGGGGGTAAGGAGGGGGCAAGGGTGGAAAGCAGCTGTGGCAGGATTGGAGGACAAGGAAGGGTTTAGGGGCAGGCAGTATTGGGATTAGGGAAGGGTAGATAGTACTGGGGGCAAGGAGGGCGTTAGGAGCAGACAGTACTGGGGGTAAGGAGAAGGAAAGGGTATAATAACACTTAAGAATATGCTGCAATCCAAGCTCACCACTGTGTCACTACAGCCACACACTGCACTCTTACTAAAGCCACACACTGTAATCACTGCACCTCCACTATAGCCACACACTGGAATAACTGCTATCGTGGCACTACAGCCACACACTGCCTTCTCTGTACTTTCTCTGCTCTGCTCTGTCTGCGGTCATGTCCTGCCTGAAGTGGCCCGTCACCTTGTCGATGGCCGGCTCCGGTGGTCCTAGCCTCTGTTGGGGGTCCCCCAGAGGCAAATTTAGGGTTTAGGCCACCCCTACAAATAACATTATTGTCCGGCCCCCCGCCAATAATTGTAATTGTGTTGCCTCCAGTAATATAACAAGATCATTTAGTATATAGCCCACTACTTAAATACATCCTTTATATATGCAGTATTTAAATTTCAATGAGGATAAAGACTTATCAGGACTGCCAGTGTCATCAGATTGAAACAGAGAATTTGATGGCAGATAGAGAACCACTTGGCCCATCAGCCAATTAACCTACCAGTGTATTTTTGGAGTGTGAGAGGAAACCCACGCAAGTACGGGGAGAATATACAAAGTACACACAGTTAGGGCCATGGTGGGAATTGAACCCAGGACCTCTGTGCTGTAAGGCAGTAATGCTAACCATTACACCATCCATAAGCCTACATCTGTGACTCCCATGCCAATTTTGCGGGCACTGCAGTTCAGCATACCTAAGAGCTTGCGTGGGCAAATATTTCAGCTGAGGGAACATTCGGCAGGTATTCGTGAACGGTTAAGAGACGCAAATGATGGATTGGACATGAATGCCAGGATATTGAATAAAGAGAATTCCCCCTCCTATGATTGTCAACGTATCAATGTTTTTATCACATATTGATCTAGATAAAACCATTGAAATGTTTACACTCGTAGAAGGAGAAATTTTCTCTTTATTCAAATCCCTGAGTTGGATTCATGTTTCCTCATTATACCACTGGCCAAAAAGGTGGATTTACAGCTTTTCTCCAAACATACTCTGCCGTCTCCAATGTCCACACCCTGTCCTCCCTCCAGCTCATAGCTCTCTTTGCCCTCTGCTCACAGCTTGCACTGGCACCTTACAATTTGAAAGTAGAATCTCCCGCAGCTGAGGCTCTCTGCACTTGGTTGCTGGCTGCCCAGCTTGGCTCCGCCCCCCCCCCCAACAGAGTGCCGTGTGTTCAGCTGTTTGGCTCCCGGCAGCACAGGCTATCAAGATCTGTAGTTTATGTGCAATCACTGCGGAACCCAGCCCTGCTATAGAGCATCAGTGACATGCAGGGCTTAAAGTGGTCCTGGTGAGGTGGTGGAACTCATGGAGGACCATGGAGGCACTAGGACCTGAGGAAGGAGTAGGTAGCTCCAGCTCATCAGCAATACTAGTGCCGCCTGTATCATCGATTGACGCAGATGATGGGGTGGGCTTTTCTGTTGGAATTACTATGCAGGGCAATGGAGATGGTGGAACTAGTTCCCCCTACCATTACAGGTGGTGGAACTCGGTTCCACCTCGTTCCCCCCCACTTTAACCCCTGGTGACATGTATCAGCAGGCTTAGCTGCCTCTGTCTGATACAATACTGTCACTGCTCAGGCTCCGCTGGTCGGTCCGAATCAGATGCCTGTGTGTGTGAACACGCAGTCTACAATGAGGTATGCGGCTCAGATCACTCTCTACTCCCACTCTCCCAGCTTCCCTCCGCCGGTAACACTCAGTAGCGCGGTATGTGTAAAACTGCGGGGCAGCACAGAGACCACAGAAATCGGGATTCCAGCAGCTTGCTGCGGGAGGAAATAGGGATGGTCGGATGGCGGCAGAACGCGGCTCCTTCCTGACAGCATATGTACGTCTTTCAGAATGGGTGGGTCCCTGGGGAAGCGCTCCACAGGGATTGGCTACATGTTTAATGATTGACACCTCCCTTGCCCGGCTGCTCCTCCTCCACTTTTATAGTACACTGTGCAGTCGAGCAAGTGAGACCTCAATTATTAAACCTGTAACCAATCCCAGTAAAGCGCCTCCCTAGGGACCCACCCATTTTGAAAAAGCGAGTCCCTGGTCCTTGATATTGAGTAAAATACGCGCTACAGCGCGTTTTTGCGAACACTGTATATTGTAAATTTAGCAGCCATTTGCTCGGCATTGTTTACATGCCAAGCATGGGGTAGCCAGCATACGTGCTACTCTGATTGATCATGTTCCTATTTCTAGTAGAGGTGGCGATAGAGGCAGACGTTTATTACAAAAGGAGACACGTTGGATTTTCTCTCTGGGTACACTAGCACCCAGGGGGTTAAATGAAAACATGAGTCTCCAATGCTTTCTTTAAGTAAGTAGCCCTATTTGGGCAAATTTGAAAGATTGTATAAGCCTTAATATTGTTCTGTGCTCATATGTCTATGTATTGATTCCAGAAGTGTTTAACATTACTTGTCAATTTCTTGTATGTGTTTTTTAAACGTTTGTATTGCACCTTCAGGTGTATCATCACCACAGGATGATTGCTGCAGTGGCGCCTCCGGGACGCGCCTGGCGGTCGCCATGGTTACTCCCCTGTTCGGCTGGCTCTCCCGTCGCGTCATCGCTTCGCGACGCTGTACGTCATCATTCCATGATGCGGAGGCCAGCGTGGCGGTGGGGCTGGCGGCGGCGCCGACGAACAGGTGAGTATGTTTAGGTTTAATGGATGTCGGTATTTATGTATGTTATTTCACGTGTTCTGTTCTTTTGCTGTATTTGGCCCTGAGGACGGGGGTTCACCCCGAAACATGTCGGCCTATTTGGTCTAAATAAATGACCCACATTTTTCATTGATAGTCTGACTGAGTGCCGCCTTCTTCCAATCCACATATATATATATATATATATATATATATATATATATATATATATATATATATATATATATATATATATATATATAGCGGTTGTGGTTCGGCACTCTCTAGTAGGGGTATAGTTACTTGCTGCGGTGCCCTCTGAGGATCAAAGGCAAGATCCGATATAGTGGAAAGGAAATCAGCGGCACTCAGCAGACTGTTGTAAAGTAAAAAGTCTTTAATCCGGTCCTACGCCGTTTCGGGGACTGCGCCCCGTCTTCAGTCTTCAGGGACAAATGGTACACGGATTAAAGACTTTTTTACTTTACAACAGTCTGCTGAGTGCCGCTGATTTCCTTTCCACTATATATACATATATATATATATATTATATATATATATATATATATATATAATGTATCTATCTCTATCTATATATCTGTCCAGGGCGCCCTGCACCCATGTAACCGCTGGTGAGAGAGTGGGGGCAATGGCGCTCAGTGCGATCGCTGCTGTACACTGGCGGGGGTAATGTACCCGGTGCCGGGGCCCGAATATGACTTCATGCCAGTGAAAAAGAGACACTCCGTAACTGCTGCCCAGGGCGCTCCCCCCCAGCGCCCTGTGACTGCCGTTGTGTGTGGGAGCATGGAGCGCAGCGCTACCGCTGCACTTACCTCCGTTACTGAAGTCTTCTGCCGTCTGATGTCTTCTGTTCTTCTCATACTCACCCGGCTTCATTCTTCTTGCTTCTGTGAGGAGGGTGACGGCACGGCTCCGGGAACAAGCAGCTAGGTGAACCAAGTGATCGAACCCTCTGGAGCTAATGGTGTCCAGTAGCCTAAGAAGCAGAGCCCTTAACTAAGAAGAAGTAGGTCTGACTTCTCTCCCCTCAGTCCCACGATGCAGGGAGCCTGTAGCCAGCAGGTCACCCTGAAAATAAAAAACCTAACAATAAAGTCTTTAGAGAAACTCTGTAGAGCTCCCCTAGTGTGTGTCCAGTCACTCCTAGGCACAGAGTCTAACTGAGGTCTGGAGGAGGGGCATAGAGGGAGGAGCCAGTTCACACCCATTCAAAGTCTTATAGTGTGCCCATGTCTCCTGCGGATCCCTTCTATACCCCATGGTCCTTACGGAGTCCCCAGAATCCTCTAGGACGTATGAAAATAAGAATTTACTTACCGATAATTCTATTTCTCATAGTCCGTAGTGGATGCTGGGGACTCCGTAAGGACCATGGGGAATAGCGGCTCCGCAGGAGACTGGGCACATCTAAAGAAAGCTTTAGGACTAACTGGTGTGCACTGGCTCCTCCCCCTATGACCCTCCTCCAAGCCTCAGTTAGGATACTGTGCCCGGACGAGCGTACACAATAAGGAAGGATTTTGAATCCCGGGTAAGACTCATACCAGCCACACCAATCACACCGTATAACTTGTGATCTGAACCCAGTTAACAGTATGATAACAGAGGAGCCTCTGAAAAGATGGCTACCAAAAATATATACCCGATTTTTGTAACAATAACTATGTACAAGTATTGCAGACAATCCGCACTTGGGATGGGCGCCCAGCATCCACTACGGACTATGAGAAATAGAGAAAATAAGAATTTACTTACCGATAATTCTAACGTCCTAAGTGGATGCTGGGTACTCCGTAAGGACCATGGGGATTATACCAAAGCTCCCAAACGGGCGGGAGTGTGCGGATGACTCTGCAGCACCGAATGAGAGAACTCCAGGTCCTCCTCAGCCAGGGTATCAAATTTGTAGAATTTAGCAAACGTGTTTGCCCCTGACCAAGTAGCTGCTCGGCAAAGTTGTAAAGCCGAGACCCCTCGGGCAGCCGCCCAAGATGAGCCCACTTTCCTTGTGGAACGGGCTTTTACAGATTTTAGCTGTGGCAGGCCTGCCACAGAATGTGCAAGCTGAATTGTACTACAAATCCAACGAGCAATAGTCTGCTTAGAAGCAGGAGCACCCAGCTTGTTGGGTGCATACAGGATAAACAGCGAGTCAGATTTCCTGACTCCAGCCGTCCTGGAAATATTTTCAGGGCCCTGACAACATCCAGCAACTTGGATTCCTCCAAGTCCCTAGTAGCCGCAGGCACAATAGGTTGGTTCAGGTGAAAACGCTGGAACCACCTTAGGGAGAAACTGAGGACGAGTCCTCAATTCCGCCCTGTCCGAATGGAAAATCAGGTAAGGGCTTTTACAGGATAAAGCCACCAATTCTGACACGCGCCAGGCCCAGGCCAGGGCCAACAGCATGACCACTTTCCATGTGAGATATTTTAACTCCACAGATTTAAGTTGTTCAAACCAATGTGACTTTTGGAACCCAAACTACATTGAGATCCCAAATTGCCACTGGAGGCACAAAAGGAGGCTGTATATGCAGTACCCCTTTTACAAACGTCTAAACTTCAGGGACTGAAGCTAGTTCTTTTTTGGAAGAAAATTGACAGGGCCGAAATCTGAACCTTAATGGACCCCAATTTCAGGCCCATAGACACTCCTGTTTGCAGGAAATGTAGGAATCGACCCAGTTGAATTTCCTCCGTCGGGCCTTACTGGCCTCGCACTACGCAACATATTTTCGCCAATTGCGGTGATAATGTTTTTGCGGTTACATCCTTCCTGGCTTTAGATCAGGATATGGATGACTTCATCCGGAATGCCTTTTTTTTCCTTCAGGATCCGGTGTTCAACCGGCATGCCGTCAAACGCAGCCGCGGTAAGTCTTGGAACAGACAGGGTCCTTGCTGGAGCAGGTCCCTTCTTAGAGGTAGAGGCCACGGATCCTCCGTGAGCATCTCTTGAAGTTCCGGTTACCAAGTCCTTCTTGGCCAATCCGGTGCCACGAATATAGTGCTTTCTCCTCTCCATCTTATCAATCTCAGTACCTTGGGTATGAGAGGCAGAGGAGGGAACACATACACTGACTGGTACACCCACGGTGTTACCAGAGCGTCTACAACTATTGCCTGAGGGTCTCTTGACCTGGCGCAATACCTGTCGAGTTTTTTAATCATGTGGACGACTTCTGGGTGAAGTCCCCACTCTCCCGGGTGGAGGTCGTGCTGAGGAAGTCTGCTTCCCAGTTGTCCACTCCCGGAATGAATACTGTTGACAGTGCTATCACATGATTTTCCGCCCAGCGAAGAATCCCTGCAGCTTCTGCCATTGCCCTCCTGCTTCTTGTGCCACCCTGTCTGTTTACGTGGGTGACTGCCATGATGTTGTCCGACTGGATCAACACCGGCTGACCTTGAAGCAGAGGTCTTGCTAAGCTTAGAGCATTGTAAATGTCCCTTAGCTTCAGGATATTTATGTGAAGTGATGTATCCAGGCTTGACCCTAAGCCCTGGATATTCCTTCCCTGTGTGACTGCTCCGCAGCCTCGCAGGCTGGCATCCGTGGTCACCAGGACCCAGTCCTGAATGCCGAATCTGCGGCCCTCTAGAAGATGAGCACTCTGCAACCACCACAGGATGGATACCCTTGTCCTTGGTGACAGGGTTATCCGCTGATGCATCTGAAAATGCGACCCGGACCATTTGTCCAGTAGGTTCCACTGGAAAGTTCTTGCGTGGAATCTAACGAATGGGATTGCTTCGTAGGAAGCCACCATTTTTACCCAGAACCCTTGTGCATTGATGCACTGAGACTTGGTTCGGTTTTAGGAGGTTCCTGACTAGCTCGGATAACTCCCTGGCTTTCTCTTCCGGGAGAAACACCTTTTTTCTGGACTGTGTCCAGGAACATCCCTAGGAAACAGAAGACAAGTCGTCGGAACCAGCTGCGATTTTGGAATATTGAGAATCCAATCGTGCTGCCGCAACACTACCTGAGATAGTGCTACACCGACTTCCAACTGTTCCCTGGATCTTACCCTTATCAGGGAATCGTCCAAGTAAGGGATAACTAAAATTTCCTTCCTTCGAAGGGATATCATTTCGGCCATTACCTTGGTAAAGACCCGGGGTGCCGTGGACCATCCCTACGGCAGCGTCTGAACGGATAGTGACAGTTCTGTACCATAACCTGAGGTACCCTTGGTGAGAAGGGTAAATTTTGACATGAAGGTAAGCATCCTTGATGTCCCGAGACATCATGTAGTCCCCTTCTTCCAGGTTCGCAATCACTGCTCTGAGTGACTCAATCTTGAATTTGAACCTCTGTATGTAAGTGTTCAAAGATTTTAGATTTAGATCTAGAATCGGTCTCACCGAGCCGTCTGGCTTCGGTACCACAATAGTGTGGAATAATACCCCGTTCCCTGTTGCAGGAGGGGTACCTTGATTATCACCTGCTGGGAATACAGCTTGTGAATGGCTTCCAAAACTGCCTCCCTGTCAGAGGGAGACGTCGGTAAAGCCGACTTTTGGAAACGGCGAGGGGGAGACGTCTCGAATTCCAATATGTACCCTTGAGATATTACCTGAAGGATCCAGGGGTCTACTTTGCGAGTGAGCCCACTGCGCACTGAAATTCATTGAGAACGGGCCCCCACCGTGCCTGAGCTTGTAAGGCCCTAGCGTCATACTGAGGGCTTGGCAGAGGCGGGAAAGGGTTTCTGTTCCTGGGAACTGGCTAATCTCTTCAGCCTTTTTCCTCTCCCTCTGTCACTAGCAGAAAAGAGGAACCTTTTGTCCGCTTGCCAACAAAGGACTGCGCCTGATAATACGGCGTCTTATTTTGAGAGGCGACCTGGGGTACAAACGTGGATTTCCCAGTTGTTGCCGTGGCCACCAGGTCTAAAAGACCGACCCCAAATGTCCCTTTTCAAAAGCAATACTTCCCAATGCCGTTTGGAATCCGCATCACCTGACCATTTTACTGGTAGAATTGGACAAACGCACTTATACTTGATGCCAGTCGGCAAATATTCCGCTGTGCATCATGCATATATAGAAATGCATCTTTTAAATGCTCTATAGGCAATAATATACTATCCTTATCTAGGATATCAATATTTCCAGTCAGTGAATCCGACCATGCCAACCCAGCACTGCACCTCCAGGCTGAGGCGATTTCTGGTCGCAGTATAACACCAGTATGTGTGTGAATACATTTTTGGATACCCTCCTGCTTTCTATCAGCAGGATCCTTAAGGGCGGCCATCTCATGAGAGGGTAGAGCCCTTGTTCTTACAAGCGTGTGAGCGCCTTATCCCCCCTAGGGGGTGTTTCCCAACGCACCCTAACCTCTGGCGGGAAAGGGTATACACCAATACTTTTTAAGAAATTATCAATTGTTATCGGGGGGAAACCCACGCATCATCACACACCTCATTTTATTTCTCAGATTCAGGAAAACTACAGGTAGTTTTTCCCTCACCGAACATAATACCCCTTTTTGGTGGTACTCGTATTATCAGAAATGTATAAAACATTTTTCATTGTCTCAATCATGTAACGTGTGGCCCTACTGGAAATCACGGTTGTCTCTTCACCGTCGACACAGAAGTCAGTATCCGTGTCGGCGTCTGTATCTGCCATCTGAGGTAACGGGAGCTTTAGAGCCCCTGACGGCCTATGAGACGTCTGGACAGGCACAAGCTGAGTTGCCGGCTGTCTCATGTCAACCACTGTTTTTTTTTTTATATAGAGCTGACACTGTCACGTAATTCTCAACAGTACATCCACTCAGGTGTCGACCCCCTAGGTGGTGACATCACTTGTTACAGACACTCTGCTCCGTCTCCACATCATTTTTCTCCTCATACATGTCGACACAAACGTACCGACACACAGCACACACACAGGGAATGCTCTGATGGAGGACAGGACCCCACTAGCCCTTTGGGGAGACAGAGGGAGAGTATGCCAGCACACACCAGAGCGCTATATATATATATATACAGGGATAACCTTATATAAGTGTTTTTCCCCTTATAGCTGCTGTATGTTTTAATACTGCGCCTAATTAGTGCCCCCCTCTCTTTTTTTAACCCTTTCTGTAGTGTAGTGACTGCAGGGAAGAGCCAGGGAGCTTCCCTCCAACTGAGCTGTGAGGGAAAATGGCGCCAGTGTGCTGAGGAGATAAGGCCGCCGAAAAGGGGGCGGAGCCTATCACCCGTTTTTCTGTATATTCTGGCAGGGGTTAAATGCATCCATATAGCCCAGGAGCTATATGTGATGTATTTTTTGCCATGTAAGGTATTTTTATCATGTTTTATTGCGTCTCAGGGCGCCCCCCCCCAGCGCCCTGCACCCTCAGTGACCGGAGTATGAAGTGTGCTGAGAGCAATGGCGCACAGCTGCAGTGCTGTGCGCTACCTTATTGAAGACAGGAACGTCTTCTGCCGCCGATTTTTCCGGACCTCTTCGCTCTTCTGGCTCTGTAAGGGGGCCGGCGGCGCGGCTCCGGGACCCATCCAGGCTGGGCCTGTGATCGTCCCTCTGGAGCTAATGTCCAGTAGCCAAGAAGCCCAATCCACTCTGCACTCAGGTGAGTTCGCTTCTTCTCCCCTTAGTCCCTCGATGCAGTGAGCCTGTTGCCAGCAGGTCTCACTGAAAATAACAAACCTAAACTAAAACTTTCACTAAGAAGCTCAGGAGAGCCCCTAGTGTGCACCCTTCTCGTCGGGCACAGAAATCTAACTGAGGCTTGGAGGAGGGTCATAGGGGGAGGAGCCAGTGCACACCAGTTAGTCCTAAAGCTTTCTTTAGATGTGCCCAGTCTCCTGCGGAGCCGCTATTCCCCATGGTCCTTACGGAGTCCCCAGCATCCACTTAGGACGTTAGAGAAAAAAGGGGTTCAAAGATCTTAGGTTCAGTATGGGCCTGACCGAACCATCCGATTTCGGTACCACGAAAAAGGTTCGAATAGCAACCTGTGGCCTGTACAAGAGGAGGAACTGTCACAATGACCTGTGCCTCCACCAACTTTTGGACAGCTTCTTGTAGTACAGTGCTGTCGGCCAACAGAGCTGGTAAGCCTGATTTGAAAAAACGATGAGGAGGGAGACTTCGATATTGTATCCCAGGGATACAGGCTGGAATTTCAATCACCCAGGGATCCAGGCCGACGATACCCAGACGTGACTGAAGTATCAGAGTCTCGCTCCCACCGGCCCCACCTCCAGGCCGCGAGGTCCACCGTCATGCGGAGGACTTTGGGGTGGACAGTCTGGCCTTTCTAAGCTTGTTAGGCCGAAAGGACTGATGCAGATGAAGAGAAGAATTTCTTCGGAGCAGCTGCTGCTGAGGGAAGAAACGGAGACTTACCCGCTGTAGCCGTGGATATCCACGCGTCTAGAGCTTCACCAAAGAGAGCCTGACCTGTATAAGGTAGGGACTCCACACTTCTTCTGGATTCCGCGTCGGCCGACCACTGGCGCAGTCACAGTCCCCGACGAGCTGAAACAGACATGGAAGATATTCCCGCAGCCATGGAACCCAAGACTTTCATGGATTCTACCATAAAACCTGCTGAATCATGTATGTTGTGTAAAAATAATGCAACATCATCCTTATCCATCATATCCAAATCCTCAAGTAAGGTAGCCGACCACTTTACTATAGCCTTTGCAATCCATGCACTAGCAATAGTGGGATGCAATATGGCCTCTGAAGCAGTGTACATTGATTTAAGTGTGTTAGCAATTTTTCGATCAGCCGGCTCCTTTAAGGCGGTAGATCCTGGAACAGGCAAAACCACCTTCTTTGAGAGTCTGGACACAGATGCGTCAACAATCGGCAGGTTTTCGCATTTTTTTCTATCCTCCTCAGGGAAAGGAAACGCCACCTGTACCCTTTTTCTCAGGGTTTTCCCATGTTTTCTCAAATATAGCATTCAATTCCTTTGATACAGGGAAGGTTAGCGAGGCTTTTTTATATTCAGTGAAAAAGGCCTCCTCAACCTGCTCAGGTGTGGTATCATTAATATTCAACACATCCCCAATAGCCTCTATCAATTGCACCCCCTTCGCAAGAGATGTGGACCCCCGCAAAACATCCCCATCACCGTCTGTGGTGTCAGAATCGGTATCAGTGTTGTCTTGTGTGACATGCACTAGCGCACGCTTATGGGGGCATATAGCGGAGCATCCTGAGGTACCAGACACCGACCATACTGCCATAGAGCTCTGCAATACCTGGGTTGCAGATTCATTACTCGCAACCCTGTCAGAAATCTGAGAAATCCAAGATTTGATAGAGGAAAACCACTCAGGCTCCCTTGCTGGTATCTGTGCTAAACCAGTGCTTTCCTGATTACATGGAATGGGATTATCCTGGGAGGACCAATCTGCTGCAGCATATGACACAGTGTCCCTGGACATAACTAAAGGAGACCGTCAAACACTCTATACACACACACACACACACACACACACACACACACACACACAGAGGGCCGACAGAGTTTCCCCCCTCAAGAATGGCAAGAGACACACACAGAGATTGGAGCAAACCCACACACAGCGCTTTTACCCCCCCACCGTTTACAGATGGCTGGAGTTGCTGTGGAGGGACCTGATTTTCCTTCTCAGTGCTGTGCAGGCAGCAGGCAAATGGCGCTGAAATGCTGCTGGGTCCGCTCTGAGAAGCTCCGCCCCCTTAATTGCACTGTCTTCCCGCTCTTCATGGATTATACTGGCCTGAGGAATTAGTGCTGGCTGAGATCCGGGAACCCGACAGGCTTCTGGACCAATGTAGGGTGTCGTGCTGGCTCAGGGCGCCCCTCACAGCGCCGCACCATGTACCGCTGAGCCATCCCAAGAGCGCAGTTAATACTGCGCTCCTACCCTGTGCCGCCATCTTCACACCGACCCCCCGCTTGCTAGGGGGGTCGGTGTCTCACTCGCCACCGATTCTTCAGCTCTGCAAGGGGGTTGCGACATGATGCTGGGGCAAGCAGTCCCCTGAGGCGTAGAATGATCAGACCCCTATGGAGCTCAGTGTCCAGTCAGCGGAGACAGGGGCTCAGACCCCGCAGGGCGGACACTGCTCCCCCCTTAGTCCATCGCTGCAGGGAGGCTGTTGCCAGCAGACTCCCTGTAAAATAATAAACTCTAAAAAAAAAAAAAAAAACATTTACCAGTAAAACTCAGGAGAGCTCCCCTAGCTGTGACCGGCTCCTCCGCGCACATTTTCTAAACTGAGTCTGGTAGGAGGGCATAGAGGAAGGAGCCAGCCCACACTCTGAAACTCTTAAAGTGCCAATGGCTCCTGGTGGATCCGTCTATACCCCATGGTACTAATGTTGACTCCAGCATCATCTAGGACGTAAGAGAAACTAAGTAAAGCTATGTATGAATACAGATATAACAATGCACAGTAAAGTACTGTATGTATATCACCGGGTACTTGTACTAAATATCCCTGTACTTATGCACTTTTTCTTAACCAACACGGTCTAAACGACATGTAGAATACTTAAGTGTCCCAGAATCAGCACAGCTCTATGTAATGGCGCCGAAACGCTAACAGGGAGTGAGGGAGAGAGAGAGAGAGAAGCAGCTCCAGAGCGGGAACATTTGCAGTAAATGGCCGACCTGTACCCCTTGCCCTGGTGGATATAGTGGGGTCCCTGCATGGCCACAGTGTCCATGCCAGCGGGGCAGTCCGTCGCCGGAGACGGATCGCGATGATGCGGCCACGCGATCCCGGAGAGCAGCGGCGTTATGTGTGCCTGAAGGGACCGGAGCGCCTCCGCTGTAAGCAGGGCACGGGAGTATACAGTGCCGCTGGGGGAGGTGAGGGAGCAGCAGCATGATATGTCAAACTGACATATAGCACTTTTAAGTGCCTGTGCTGTGGCCCCTGAAGTCTTCTTTCTTCATAAAAGCTCTTTTCAGGGCTGCCCAGTGTAGAAGCTTTAGCCTGTTGGTGCCTCGGATCAAGATCCAACTCTACACCCAGATGCTATTCCCTGTGGAATACCAGTGTACCCCGCTGCAGAAACTCCCCCCCCCCCCCCCCCCCAAACTATAAGTCAGTAACTGAGAACAGTGAAAGACACAGGGTTTCAGTTTTACAAATGAGAACCTGGTTACAGCTCTACTACCTCTTACTAGGATGAGAAGAACAGGAAGTGCCCCTGTAAGAAACTTATACTGAATTATTAACAGCACACATGGAGCTCGCAGAAAGCAGGCAATACAAAGATTAATCAGAACAGGCACACAGATTAGCGTTTGAAGACCTTTTAAAGTCAGTCCAGATAGTACTTACAGTATATAAAACCCACAAAAAGCAGCTTTTTTTCTTTTGTTAAACTGGTCAGAGGACAACAAAAATCATCATCTACAGTACAGTAAATATAGACTGATTCTTACCTGCCCAGTGTATTTGTTTCAACAGAGTATGAACTGTGAAAGTTTTCAGCCTTGATCAACGTCTGAATTGTGGCATATAAACAGTCCTGGGCATTTCTATATCTCAGCATACTTGTGACCTGCAATGATACAATACCATTTGGTTTAATGCAATGTACTGTAAATAACAGGATTTTAATACCTAGCGGTAAATCCTTTTCTCCTAGTCCGTAGAGGATGCTGGGGTCCACTTAATGACCATGGGGTATAGACGGTTCCGCAGGAGCCATGGGCACTCTTAAGACTTTCCAATGGGTGTGAACTGGCTCCTCCCTCTATGCCCCTCCTCCAGACCTCAGTTATAGGAACTGTGCCCAGGGAGACGGACATTTCGAAGAAAGGATTTACTTTAAACTAGTGGTGAGATACATACCAGCTCACACCTCAACCATGCCGCACAACATGGCATTCAACAGAACACACGCCAACAGGCATGAACCAATTGCAGAAACAAGCTGAAACTAAGATAACACAACTTGTGTAACTCTAATAACTAAACTGCAGGTAAAGTACGCACTGGGACGGGCACCCAGCATTCTCTACGGACTAGGAGAAAAGGATTTACCGGTAGGTATTAAAATCCTGTTTTCTCATACGTCTTAGAGGATGCTGGGGTCCACTTCATGACCATGGGGTTTATACCAAAGCTCCAGTACAGGCGGGAGAGAGTGCGGATGACCCTGCAGCACCGATTGACCGAACTTGAGGTCTTCATCGGCCAAGGTGTCAAACTTGTAGAATTTAGCAAATGTGTTTGACCCCGACCAAGTAGCTGCTTGGCAAAGCTGCAATGCCGAGACCCCCCCGGGCAGCCGCCCAGGATGAGCCCACCTTCCTAGTGGAATGGGCCTTCACCGACGTCGGTAATGGCAATCCAGCCGTAGTATGAGCTTGCTGAATCATACTTCTAATCCAACGCGCAATAGTCTGCTTGGAAGCAGGACACCCAATTTTATTGGGAGTATACAGGACAAACAACGACTGTTTTCCGTATATGAGCTGTTCTAGCGACATACATTTTCAAAGCCCTAACCACATCTAGGGACTTTGAATCTGTGAACGTATCAGTAACTACTGGCACCACAATAGGCTGGTTTATGTGGAAAGAAGAAACCACCTTTGGAAGAAAATGTTGACGAGTTTGCAACTCTGCCCTATCTTCATGAAAGATTAGGTAAGGGCTCTTGTGAGACAAGGCCCCCCAACTCTGACACCCGCCGTGCAGATGCCAATGCTAAAAGCATCACCACTTTCCAAGTGGGAAACTTCAACTCTATCTCCTGTAGAGGCTCAAACCAGTCCGATTGGAGGAACTGGCACACCACATTAAGGTCCCATGGTGCCACCGGAGGCACAAATGGAGGCTGGATGTGTAGAACCCCTTTTACGAAGGTCTGAACCTCTGGAAGAGAGAGGCCAATTGTTTCTGGAAGAACACCGACAAGGCCGAAATCTGGACCTTGATTGATCCCAATCTGAGGCCCGCCTCCACACGAGCCTGTAGAAAATGGAGAAAACGTCCCAAGTGAAACTCTTCCGTAGGAGCCTTCTTAGATGCACACCAAGATACATACTTTCTCCAAATACGGTGGTAATGTTTCGACATTACTCCCTTCCTGGCCTGAATAAGAGTGGGGATGACTTACTTGGGAATACCCTTTCAGGCTAGGATCCGGCGCTCAACAGCCATGCCATCAAACGTAGCCGCGGTAAGTCTTGATACATGCACGGCCCCTGCTTTAGCACGTCCTTGAAGAGGAAGAGGCCGAGGATTTTCTAGGAGCAACTCCTGAAGATCTGGGTACCAAGCCCTCCTTAGCCAGTCTGGGGCAATGAAGATTGCACGAACTCTTGTCCTTCTGATGATCCTGAGCACTTTTGGGGATCAGCGGAAGTGGAGGGAAGACATACACCGACCGGAACACCCACTGGGCCACCAGCGCATCCACTGCTATTGCTTGAGGGTCTCTCGACCTGGAACAATATTTCTGAAGCTTCTTGTTGAGACGAGATGCCATCATGTCTACTTGAGGAACTCCCCAAAGACTTGTCACCTCTGCGAAGACTTCTTGGTGGAGGCCCCATTCTCCTGGATGGAGATCGTGTCTGCTGAGGAAGTCTGCTTCCCAGTTGTCTACTCCCGGAATGAATATTGCCGACACAGGAGGATCTTTGTCACCTCTGTCATTGCCGCTCTGCTTTTCGTTCCACCCTGCCTGTTTATGTACGCGACTGCTGTTATATTGTCCGACTGGATCTGCACGGGACGGTCTTGAAGAAGATGTACCGCTTGTTGAAGGCAGTTGTAAATGGCTCTCAGTTCCAGCACGTTTATGTGAAGGCAGGCTTCCTGACTTGACCATCGTCCTTGGAAGTCTTCTCCCTGAGTGACAGCTCCCCAGCCTCAGAGACTTGCATCCGTGGTTACCAGGAGCCAGTCCTGAATTCCGAACCTGCGTCCCTCTAGTAGGTGAGCTGTGTAGCCACCACCGGAGCAAAATCCTGGTTTTTGACGACAGGATTATCTTTCGGTGCATGTGTAGGTGGGAACCGGACCACTTGTCCAACAGATCCCATTGGAATACTCTGGCATGGAACCTGCCAAACTGTATGGCCTCATAGGCCACCACCATCTTCCCCAACAACCGAATGTACTGATGGACTGACACACTTGATGGCTTCAATATTTGTTTGACCATTTTCTGGATTTCCAAAGCCTTTTCTATCGGAAGAAAAACTCTCTGAACTTCTGTGTCCAGAATCATTCCGAGAAAAGACAATCTTGTCGTCGGTTCCAACTGTGACTTTGGATAATTCATGATCCAACCGTGTTGTTGGGAGTATCGACAGGGAGAGTGTGATGTTTAGTAACAACTGTTTCCTGGATCTCGCCTTTATCAGGAGATCATCTAGATAAGGGATTATATTGACTCCTTTTTGACGCAGGAGAACCATCATCTCCGCCATCACCTTGGTGAATACCCTCGGCGCCGTGGAGAGCCCGAAAGGCAACGTCTAGAATTGGTAATGCAAATCCTGAACCACAAATCTCAGATAAGCCTGGTGAGGAGGATAAATGGGAACATGCAGGTAAGCATCCTTTATGTCTACAGACACCATGTAGTCCCCCCTCTTCCAGACTGGAAATCACTGCCCTCAGTGATTCCATTTTGAACTTGAACCGTTTCAAGTAGAGATTCAGATTTTTTAGGTTTAGGATCAGTCTGACCGAGCCGTCCGGCTTCGGAACTACAAAAAGGCTTGAATAAAACCCCTCCCCTTGTTGTGACAAAGGTACCAGGACTATGACCTGATCCTGACATAATTTTTGGATTGCCGCTGTTACGGCTTCCCTTTCCGGAAGAGAAGCTGGCAAGGTCGATTTGAAAAATCGGCATGGGGGAACGTCTTGAAACTCCAGCTTGTATCCCTGGGACACTATTTGCAACACCGAGGGATCCAGGCCAGACAGACTCCAACCTTGGCTGAACGGTTTGAGACGTGCCCCCACCCGAGCGGCCTCCCGCAAAGGAGCCCCAGCGTCATGCTGAAGATTTGGCAGAAGTAGGGGTAGACTTCTGCTCCTGGGAACCTGAAGCCGCTGTGGACTTCTTTCCCTTTCCCCTGCCTGCAACGAAGGGGGAACCTCTTGCTTTTTTGTATTTATTGGGCCAAAAGGACTGCATGTACCTTCTTTGTCAACCTGGACAGTGCACTGTCTAACACAGGGAGTGACCCCCATTTTTTCCTGTCCTCCACCAAAAAAGGAGAAGCTATCTGAATTCTCTTAGGAATACGAAAAAAAATTTTCGGGATTCACCCACATCCCTTCAAAAGAGAGTATTAAGCTCGTGGGAAGGAGGGAAGGTGACCTTGGATTTCTTTTCTTTATAGAAATAAGCCTTCTCCTGAGGTACAGGAGTGGCTTCTGTGACTTCCAGCACTTCCCTTATGGCTACAATCATATATTGTATATTTTTCGCCAATTTATGATCTATTTCTCTGGATTCACTATCGTCGACACAAGAATCAGAGTCCGTGTCAGTATTCACAATATTCGCAAATGGTCTCTTATGTGACCCAGAGGGGTCACCTGCGGATGGAAGAACAGAGCCCTGAAAAATCACATCCTCCACAGATTTTCTCCAGCACTCAGCATGAGATTCAGACTTATCTAATCTCCTATTGATATGTTGCATACTATCACGTATTTCTTTCACCCATGCATGCGCTTGGTGTGCCGGCAGCGCCACCACATTACAACTCTGTGTCCCTAAAATGCCCTCCTCCGGGGAGGAACTCCCTGCCTCAGACATGTCTTACACACGTGTACAACACACACTCACAGATACACTGGGACTTATAGGGGACAGACCCACAGTAAAATCTGTCAGAGGGACACAGTTTAGGAGCAGCCAGTTCACAGCCAAGCGACAAAGAAAAAAATCCCTGTGCCGCGTACTTTGTACACAGAGACAAAATCCCTGTGTCGCGTACTTCGTACACAGAAACCTTTAAGCGCTATTATATTGTGCACAATATGTATAAGCACCCAGGCCCCCCCTTTTTTCACCCCGATACTGGTCAGAAGTGGAGGACCACCAGCTTTTTCTCTGCAGTCTGTGAATGAGAGAAAATGGCGCTGAACAGTGTGCTGGCTGCCTGAGGAGGAAGCTCCGCCCCCACAATGGCGCGTTTCTCCTCAGAGATTTTTCACATAATATTTATACTGGCAGGGGTAGGGCTGTGCCTTGGCATCTTATGCCCCCTTTTATCCAGTTTATGAGGTTATTTGCTGCCCAGGGCGCCCCCCCCGCCCCCCCCCCCCCCCCCAGCGCCATGCACCCTGCAGTGCCTGTGTGTGTGGGCAGCAATGGCGCGCTGCGCTCCCGCCAGCCGCGCTGTACCTCAGCCGTCACTTTGCTTGATTGAAGATCTGTCTTCATACACTCACTTGTCTTCTGACTTCTGGCTCTGTGAGGGGGGTGACGGCGTGCTGTGGGAGTGACACGGCTAGCATTCAGTTCCCTTCAGGAGCTAATGGTGTCCTGTCAGCCAGAAGCAGAGCCATGAAACTCTTCAGGAAGTTGGTTCCTACTTCTGCCCCCTCAGTCCCACGAAGCAGGGAGACTATTGCCAGCAGTTCTCCCTGAAAATAAAAAACCTAACATAAGTCTTTTCAGAGAAACTCAGTAGAGCTCCTCAGAGTGCATCCAGTCTGCCTGGGCACATTTCTAAAACGGAGTTCTGGAGGAGGGGCATAGAGGGAGGAGCCAGTTCACACCCATTGGAAAGTCTTAAGAGTGCCCATGGCTCCTGCGGAACGATGACGACGGAGGAGGAGGAGGAGGAGGAGGAGGAGGAGGAGGAGGAGGATTTAGAAGTTTAAGAATTAAGGGGTCTATTTACTAAGGCTTGGATGGAGATAAAGTAACAGCCAATCAGCTCCTAACTGCCATGTTGGAGGCAGAGTTTGAAAAATGACAGGAGTGGATTGGCTGGCACTTTACCTCCATTCAAGCCTTAGTAAATAGACCCACAATTGGGCTGTCTTTACACCACATGATAAGCTCCAGTGTATATGTTGTTATGGCACTGAGAGTCAGATTACATGTATTAGTTAATATTTACAATGTTTTAACTATAATGTACTGTTCCATTACAAGATTACCTTCTTTAGATTGTTTTGTACACTCAGATCTGTGTTTTAAATTGACTGAGCTTAAGTAAGCCACCACAGCTATTGCTAATTTCCTATTCACCTCAGGGTATTAACTATCACTGAAGATTTAAGGCCCATACACACGGTCAGATTCGGGCTATGCCCGATTCTCACTATGCGACAGGGGCTAGGTCGGCATCGCAAGCACATAATGAGAGTGCTTGAGATAATATGTGCGATTTTGGCCAAGTTTCAATTTTGACTCTCTTCTATAGAGATAGTCAAAATTGACTTGCCTGCACAAACTATCTATGCTTGCGATGCCGTTCACGCATCGGCATCGAATCAGGATCGCAAGGTGACTTTCACCTTGTGATCTGCACTAACTTTTCTTACGAATTTAACTATATAGTCAAAATTGTAAGAATTGTCAAAGTCAGAAAAATGTCTCTATGCACGTTGCCATATTTGCACCGCACACTGGTCCGCGCTGCGCATGCGTACGCTCTCCCGTGAAGGCGCATACCCGCAATAGCGTGCACTCGCAGGCGCGGTATGCGTATTTACGGTAGAGTTTATGTAGTCGTAGCGTGCGACTCATTCGTTACAAATGTTCACAATTAATGTAGTTTGTAGATCATGGTCCCCTTAATAGATTCTGAAAGTTTGGTTAAAATAGAAGGTCCCTGTTTAAAGGAATCCCTCTTTGTATTGTACGAAGGGTCTGACAGGAATCATACAGCAGTGTTTGGTACCCATCGGAAGAGTATTTAATTAGTAATATTCCGGTGTTGGTTTGGAGCGTATTAATCTCTCGTGCGAATAGTTATGGACATAAGAAGTTTATGTCCATTTCTATTATTTACACATACTCAGGTATGCGGCGGGAAACCCAGTTTCCCACCCACCTGAGCTGTTGGAAATCGTCACAGCCCACCTGTATGAATCACCCTATGACCTTTTGTTATGATGCAGGGCCGAATTCCTTCGGCCAATGGACAATGGGATTGTAGGACCATGAGATTGCATTGTGTGTGGGGCATAAATAGGCAGGCCGACCACATCCAGCTCTCACTCTCTCATCAACGGTTATCTGCTGATAGCCGGGAGCTGGATATCGATCCTACCCTTTGTGCGTAAGTTTCTCTCCGTAATCATTGTCTTTCTGTGAGCCAATTTCTCTCATCTCTCTCTCTCTCTCTCTCTCTCCCTGTTCTGTTCTCTCATATCTCCCCTAGACTAGGCTAGTATTGTATTGTATTGCATTTAGGTCAGTGTAGTATTGTCTTTTTGTATTTATTGTTTAGTTCTGTGGTTAGGAAGTCTCTGTTATATTGTAGTGTATCATTTGTACTGTTATCCCCTTTTTCAAATATATTAGATATAATACAGTTAATAGGCTTTGGAACCTAAACCAGTATTTGTGTATTTTCTATAGTGTTAAGTGTTCACTTGAGCGTCGGTGACGCTCAAGCAGCTTTGTAGTTAGTCAGGTTACACAAGGTTGCACTTACACCCTGTATTCACATTAAGGTATTCCGTGTATTTCATTGGTATAAAGTTTAGACATAAAGGTATAGCGTTGTGAGCGTCTGCATCGCTGGTGACCTCCTCGTGGTCTCGAGCGTACGCTACGCTACAGCGAATCATAACTCTAGTCATAGCCAATAACGTGTCCTGTGATCACTGGGCCGTGAGCGAACGTGACGCTTGAGCGTCTCGCTTACTGCTGAGCGATCGTTACGGTACTTCTTAAGTAAACAGCGTACAGTGTTCTTAGACTTCATAAAGGGTTGTTTATACGACAAAAGTATTTAGAATTGTCAATTGGGGACTCGTCCTATCCTTCTCATATCTGCACTAGGTAGATCAGCAGACATTATCCCCCCAGCAAAGGGTGGGAGGTTGTCTCCCAGTGCTGACGGGATAAGCGTCTGCTTCGCTTAGATAAAGAGTGCTGAAGGAATCCGGGAACCGGAAGTAAGAACAAAACGCTTGTGTCTTTTAAAAAAAACTGTTTTATTTCTCTTCTGTCTTGCGTATACACGCACGCATACATTTATCTGCATTTCTTTTTCAATTTCGTATATCACTATTCCTGTTTGCCAAGTTTTATAGTTGATAGAAAGTGCAAAAAGAGATTTGCTGTTATTTCATAGTAGAGGTAATAGTTAAAGTATAGAACAACACACGATTTGTCTAGGAGACAAGGCAGTCAGTGTGGATTGCGGTAGATGATCAGGGATCATTTACATTGATAAAAGTATATATTGTGTTACGGTGGATCTTTGCATTGCGTACACGTGTCGCTAACAAAGACTAGCGTACGCAATCCAAAAGGCAGACGCACGCAGCGTACATTACGCAACGTAGCGTCCGGTTACGCTCACGTAGCTCAAGTCACGAAAAAGGTGAATTAGCGCAAAGCGATAATTAGCGCAAAGGCGATAAGTAACGCACAGCGGTAGATAACGCGAAGCGGTAAATAACGCAAATCTATTTTTGAAAAAAAAAAAAAATCTGAAATTTAGTTTAACAGATCCTGCTCCCAATTGGTAACACTGTTGGACTGAAGACAATTTCTGCGCAGAAATAGATATAGAAACAAAGTGTACATGTGTTGAGTGAGTGTGGTTTTGTATACATAAGTTTATACAACTTTAAGGTGGAACCAAAAGGAAAGCCGGGTACTCGTCAAGGGACATACGTGTAAGTGACATATACGGTGGCTAGGGAGGCATCCCTGGTTAAATAATATTTGAGCATTAGAGTATAGCGGACCATAAGGTAACAAGACCAGGAGGTCGTAAGGTAAAAGGTCCGCTATAAAAGTCCAGTGGCACAACGCCTGGGGTGTTGGTGCAGAACCCATATAGGCCATACAAGCTCTTGCTGAAGGAATCGCGGCCGGAAACATCGATTCCATTGATCTTTCAGTACATAACAAGTAGTGCTTGTGTACTGAACGATTGGACCGCACGTAATTGTGTGCAGTAGTTAGTAATCTGACCTAATACCATTAGAGTAAAGTGGTCACAAACGCTATTTGTACATTCTGACGTGATTTGTGTAATTTTTTATTTTTGGAAGGGAAGTTCGCTGGTCACTCAGGAACTATCTAACAACCCCAACTTTACTGGAAAGAGTAAGTGTCCTGCGGGTAACCCTCATATGTTCCAGTAAACTGAAGGTTCCATAGGGGCCCTGTATCGAGTACGCCAGCACCACGTCGGTGTGATCAGGTCGTATTGGTCGAGGTGGGCGAGTGAGTGGGGTACTCGGTAAACCGCCACCGCCGGCCTACTGTGGAGTAATTTGGTTGTCTGTAAAGGCTTGCTGAAAACCTTGATACAGAGATCCAAGGAGGACTAAGCAACACCTGCAGACTATGGGGGCCAGTTGCTCAGGTAGGGGGCGATCAACCTTGGTTCAGGTTGATTCTGTGAACCGACCAGTTGGGTCGGCACGATATGTAATGTGTGAAAAATATGGAAGTCACACCGAATCTTTATGTGATGAATGGGAGAGAATGACTGTACAAGACAGGGACAAATTCCCAAGAATAGGTAGCTTCAGTCCAGACGTGTTACAAAATTTAAGGAGGAGGATATGTCTCGTAAAATCAGCAAAGAGACGAATTCAGCATCATGATTATTTACAGTTATGGCACCAGGAAGGTGAGATACAGAGAGGTTTGGCTCTGGCGGCAGGATCTGGGGCAGTCAGGAAGCGGATAGCCACAGCTCCTCCTCCACCATACATTGCAGGAGAGAAGTTGATTACGGAGAGAAACGCACTGGGTTATAAAACAAAAACTCTTAGTAACCTTGTAAATGTTAATGATGTTAACCAAATAACTCATGCAAGTATTAACCCGTGCAAGATGTACCCTGTTTTGAACCTTCCTCAGGAGTGTGATCAAGAAGACGATTCAGCAACAATTTCAGCTCTCTCTCTTGCAGCCACCATAGCAGAGACCACAGTAGGCACCGCGACACCCACGAGATTAGTGAAAGCCCCTAGCGGAGGGATAGGTGAGGTCGTGTCAACGGGTAAGTACGGCACCATGCACTACACTGAAACAATTGTACCACAACAAGCAGTAGAATCTACACAGGAAGAGGCTGTTAGAATTGCTCCTGTAAGGGTAATAGCAGTTCCCAATGGAAAAACAGATGTGTCTGGAGCCACTCCCATAAGGAACATTGCCATGTACACTCCATTTTCCAGAATGGAATTAAGAACAATAGTGTCCGAATTTCCTGACCCCAGAAAGGACTTAGTTGCTAGCCAAAAATACATCAGGGATCTAGGTAACACTGTAGAACCCAACAACAAGGATTGGCAGATACTGCTAAGAGCTTGTTTACCTTCCAATGTTGACGCAACTCAATTTTTAGCTGACTGTGCATTGGATAAAGATGTACCGCTTACAGACATGTACAACAAGGATAATGTAAAAAGGATAAATTTACAGCTAAAGGAGTATTTCCCAGCCGTTGTTAAATGGAACAAAATATTTTCCATTAAGCAAAAGGAGTCCGAAACGGCAACAGAATATTTTCACCGGGCACTATTAGAAATGGCAAAGTACACTGGTATAGAAGACATTAAGACCAACCCAAACCATCGAGAAGTAGCAGTATCTGTACTGATGGATGGTTTGAAAGAAAAATTAAAAGCTAGGGTACAGACCACGCAGCCATGTTGGCGAGGTCTGTCAGTGTCCACATTGAGAGAGGCTGCTATTGATCACGACAGAAACATCACTAGGCACAGGGAATCGCAAAGTGATAAGTTGATGTCCGTAAGTATACAGGCGCTGACCACAAGGCAGCCTGCGTATGTACCACCGAATCCTGTGGGTAAGGCAAGTGTAATAACATGTTTTTCTTGTAACAGACCGGGACACTTTGCACGAGAATGTAGAGCAAAGAATGTACAAAGATCTTTTCAACCCCCTAGACAACAACACAACACACGACATTGGGAGCAGGGTCCACAGAGGCGGAGTTTTGAGCCACATACAGGGGAAACAAAAAGATATCCCCCGAACAGAGATTGGCATGCCTCTGGTAGTTCCCAGCTAACCCCCTCACAAGTAGTTGCTGCCAACGGGATTCAGGGAGGTCAGCATACCCAATAGGGGTGTGGCCATACCTGTAATCTGCACCCAGTTAGGTTGATTGCTAGTCTTGGAAGCGAACCAGAGATTGCAATCAATGTAGCTGGTAAAACTTTGAACTTTCTTGTAGACACAGGGGCGGCCAAGTCAGTGATAAATTCGACAGTGGGCATGAGAACCACTGGTAGGACAATTCCAGCCATGGGAGTAACAGGAGTAGTCCAGCACTACCCTGTTAGCAAACCAGCCGAGATTACAATAGGGCCTTTGCATACCAAGCATTCCTTTTTGCTGGCTGCATCGGCACCAACTAATCTCCTGGGAAGAGACTTACTATGTAAAATGGGTTGCGTCATTTATTGTACTCCTGAAGGTGTATTCTTGGACATCCCTGAGAATCACGCTCAGGAAGTACGAGACATGTTAGACTCCCCATCAAAATTAATGTCACATTCCATTATGACAAATAGGAATCCATCCCAAGTAGAAGAGATGACATCTGAGATACCAGAGTCACTTTGGACAAAAGATGGACAGGACACTGGATTAATGGCAAACGTAGCTCCAGTAGTTGTACAAGTAAAAGATGGTAGGATAGCTCCAAAAATCCCACAGTATCCTCTGAAGCCAGAGGTGGAGTTAGGAGTTTTCCCAGTAATAGAGCGCTTGCTACAACAGGGCATTCTAGTAAGAACGTCCAGCACGGCAAATAGTCCCATCTTCCCTGTTAAAAAGAGTGGGGGGAGGGGTTACAGGCTAGTGCAGGATCTAAGGGGGATTAACAAAATAGTTGAGAGTCAGTTCCCCGTAGTGCCTAATCCAGCTGTCATCCTAATGCAAATTCCTCCCACTGCCAAATTTTTCACTGTTATTGACCTCTGCTCCGCATTCTTTTCGGTACCTCTGCACCCTGACAGCCAATATTTGTTTGCATTCACATACAGAGGAGTCCAATACACGTGGACTCGGTTACCCCAAGGTTTCATAGATAGTCCAAGTATATTTTCTCAGGCTTTGCATGATTGTTTACAGTCTTTCCAACCGGAGAGTGGATCAGTGTTGATACAGTACGTGGATGATCTACTACTGTGTTCTGATTCATTGGAGGCATCCCTGAAGGATACGAAACAGCTCCTGTTTCATCTTTCAGACACAGGTCACAAGGTTTCCAAAGACAAGTTGCAATTATGCCAAGCTAAGGTAAAATATTTGGGACACTGTCTAACACAAGGACTGAGACACCTGACCGCTGATAGAATCCAAGCCATTAGAGACATGACACTGCCACAAACCCAACAACAGATCAGGACGTTTTTAGGAATGTGTGGGTATTGCCGTAATTGGATCCCAGGGTTTTCCATATTGGCGCTACCTCTGCAGGAAATGGTCTCTTCAAACAAACCTGATCGGATTTCGCATACAGACGAATCTGAAACAGCATTTGAGAGACTCAGTGTCTAACGCAGGCACCAGCACTAGGTATGCCAGACTATGGGAAACCCTTTGAACTATACGGAACAGAAAGTGCTGGGTGCGCAGCAGGTGTACTAACCCAAAAACACGGTGACGCCAGCAGGCCAGTCGCATACTACAGCGCCCAGCTAGACACGGTAGCGCGATCCCTCCCCACATGCTTGCGTAGCGTTGCGGCGATAGCATTGCTAGTGACAAAAAGCGAAGATGTCGTGCTAGGCCACAACCTCACAATCCATACACCGCATGCGGTATCTGCCTTATTGAATTCTGCCCAAACCAGACACGTCTCATCAGCAAGGTTTACAAGATGGGAATTGGCATTAATGGCCCCAGTAAACATCACCATAAGGAGATGCAGTGCATTAAATCCTGCAACATTTCTCCCAGGTGTGCCTGGTCAGGCACAAAGGGTGGAAGATGAGAGTGATGGGGAAGGAGGATTTAATGCAAAGGAAGATACACATGATTGTATGAAATATTTGACCCAAAATTTTACCGCAAGGCCTGACATCAGTGACAATCCACTGGAAGATGCAGAACTCACGTTCTACACGGACGGTAGTTGTCACAGACAGTCAGACTCGGGAGACTTGTGTACTGGATACGCAGTCGTAGATGACCAAGACACCATAGAAGCGGAACCGCTAGGCCCACCTCACTCAGCCCAGGTTGCTGAACTGGTCGCCCTAACCAGAGCATGTGAATTGGCTAAGGGTAAGTCAGCCAATATCTACACCGATTCCAGATACGCGTTCGGGGTAGTACATGATTTCGGAGCCCTATGGCGGCTCAGAAATTTCATGACGGCGGCTGGTACACCGATAGCGCATGCAGCTCATATAAAAAGGCTTCTAACAGCGATACAGGAACCCGACAGAGTGGCTGTTATCAAATGTAAAGCACATACATATAGCCAAGACCCAGTATCCCTTGGTAACAGCCGAGCAGACGAAGCCGCAAAGCTTGCAGCTGCTACCCCCATACAGACAGACACCACACAACTGATGGTATTTAATACCATCAACACACAGAAGTTGTGTGAGATGCAGAATTTGTGTTCCACACAGGAAAGAGCAGTCTGGAAGGCAAAGGGATATGGCCAGGAGTCCTCAGGGCTCTGGACGGATGGACATGGTAAACCAGTGGCCCCCAGGGCATACCTTCCATGTCTGGCTGAAGCAGCTCACGGGCTGACTCATCTAGGCAAGGAGGGGATGTGCAAATTGGTAAGAGCATACTGGTGCGCCCCAGGATTCTCCTCTCATGCGAGTAAAAGAGCAATGTCATGCCTTACCTGTCTGAGAAAGAATATTGGAAAAGCAATACCTACAGAACCATCCCATATCCCACCTGCCGGCGGCCCTTTCCAGGTAATACAAATTGACTTCATTCAATTACCCCCATGTCGAAATTTGAAATATGTACTTGTTTGTATAGATGTTTTCTCGAATTGGGTCGAAGCTTTTCCAGCAGCTACAAATACCGCTATGTTTACAGCTAAGAAAATTGTGCAGGAATTTGTATGTAGATATGGTATCCCTAGAATCATTGAAAGTGATAGGGGTACCCATTTTACAGGTGATGTCTTTCAAGGAATGTGTAAGTTGATGGGAATTGATAGTAAGCTGCACACTCCGTACCGTCCACAGGCGAGTGCGAAGGTCGAAAGAGTGAACAGCACTATTAAAAATAAATTGAGTAAAGTAATGACAGAGACAGGATTGACGTGGCCAGAAGCTTTACCCATTGTTTTGTATAGCATCAGAACCACTCCCAGGTCCCCCCTTAATCTGTCTCCTTTTGAAATCTTGTTTGGTCGACAACCGCATGTCATGATTAACCCTCAGGATGATTTGAAATGTAACAATGAAGTAACTGTAAAATACTTAATTAACATGAGTAAACAGTTGAGGAATCAAAATGATAATCTGAAGTTGGTGATTCCTGATTTACCAGGTAGTAATTGTCATGACATTGAACCTGGGGATTATGTAATGATACGAAATTTTCTACGCTCAGGTTGTCTTATTGATAGATGGGAAGGACCATACCAGGTCTTATTGACTAGCACCACAGCATTGAAGGTTGCTGAGAGAGAGACTTGGGTCCATTCATCCCACTGCAAAAAGGTTGCCGATCCAGAGAAGTCCCGTGATAAGGAACAGACGGTAGAGGTTGTATCACTGGAGTGTCTGTTCCAGGAGGACTGAGGCGGCACCTGAGCCTTGAAGACCGAAAGCAGTTGTCGACTCCCTTCTCCCTTTTATTGTTTTTCTCCACTTCCCAGCCCCTCTCCCTTAAAATTTCTTTTTCCCCCTTCTCATTCTTCTCTATTTCCTCCTCAAAGATGGACTTGCCCCAAGAGACTGTGATCCGGATTTTGATGTTAACCATGATGTTGACCAGAGCAGTCTGTTCCGGCGAGAGTACCATAGAGGTCGAAAGAGGTTCTGGAATGGGTTCCGATTATGATGATGGAGGCGTAGTTTTCCAAGATCAACCAAACCAACAAGCAAAGGCGAGTATCAGAAAACGATCCGATAGAAGAAATTGTGATGGATTGTTAGCTGAAGAAAATTGTATCTGTAGGCTCTGTGATAATCTGGTTGAAGATGGATGCATAAAGAAATGCCAATCTAGTTTTAATATCCATATGGACCGGCATCCATTGAGTGACTATCACTCCTTAGTGGGTAACGTGTTAAACCAAACAGATTGTTGGGTATGCTCTCAAGTACCTCAGGGTCACAGCAAATCAGGGCTAGTACCATTTCCTTTAACGTTAGGGGAGGTACTTGAGCTAAGTGGTGGGAGACCGGTGGACCGGAGGTTTAACATCTCCAGCCCTCCTAGTTTGAAGCTCCACCAATACCATGTGGATAGGTCCCTCTTATGTTTCAACATCTCCAATCCCAGAAAACCGGGAAATTGGGAAGTGTCATGGAGCAACCTTACCATGACCTTTTCACACAGAGCAGATAGAATGCCTACAGATACAGAGCTCGTACGCCATATAGCCAGTAGAGGAAAATCTTTTCGGTATCGATATACCTTAGGAAATAGGATTACTAGAGTTGGAGAGGTATCACCAGGATACTGTGCACATATCGTACAAACTGATACGTGCATTAAGCAGTTGGAAGAATTAGGGTCAGGAGATTTCACCTGGAAGGTTTGTAACATGGTCATGTCCTTCTCCGTCCCTTATGTTCTCCCCGATGATGCATATTTCATATGCGGGAGAAAGGCGTACAAGTGGCTTGCCCCAAACTCTGAAGGATTGTGTTATATTGGAAAAGTGTTGCCTGAAGTGATGACTGTTACACATGACAAAATGAAGGACATACACCGTGGTGCCCAAGCTCCTTATACTCACACTCATTACGAGCACCGAGTTAAAAGACAACTGTCAGAAAGGTTAGAGCATCCGGCCTCTGATCTTATCCATGAATCCACCGGGATTCAGGTTCTGGTAGCGTTAGATTTCACTCGTACCGCTCGAGGTGTGATGAATTATAGATACATTTCCGCACTCGCCAATTTGTTAGATAATATCACTGAAATGTATGATGACACGTTTAGATACACTGGAAGAGAACTTCAAGCTTACAAAACAGAACTAGTTCAGCATAGGATGGTTCTTAATTATCTTACAGCAGTAACAGGCGGATATTGTGTTACATTGGCAACACAGTACGGCATAAAGTGTTGTACGTATATCACAAATAGCACCGAGGATCCGGTAGAGGTCATAGACCAAAAGATGGACGATATTCTCCAATTGAAGTGGGAATTTCGTCGAAAACACAATCTCACCCTTGCTGCTGTAGGTAATGAGCTGACTGGTTGGGTGTCATGGTTGAACCCGCGAAATTGGTTCTCCGGTTTGGGAGACTGGGCTCAAGGAGTCATAATGGATGTTGGAAAGTTTCTACTATGTATCTTGGGTGTCATTATATCGATTGGATTGATATTTAGATGCGGGCAGGCTTTAATGAGGTGCAAACAAAGTACAAGAGTGATGAGCTTGAGGAGTGAGGAAACTGTAATTAACCTGGATTTGATTTATGACCCAATGATAGAAACCAGAATGTGATGAAAATGCGATTATACGGTCCGTTTCTTTCACCTGTTTTTCTGCTTTTCTCCAAGATACAAAGACCCCCTTGGACGAGGGAGTTGACGAGACGCTATACAGACAACAGACAAGCACCAAAGAAGAAGATTTGACAACTTTAAATATGGACACTTGATGAACTTTGCCATGGATCCCCAGTTTCCCTAGTATTTTTAAACTCACGCTAGCCCAACATTTTTTTGTAAATCTGATGGCACTGACAAAGCTTGTTGCTCATGCCTAAGGAGCAAAACAGCGCAAAGAAGACGACTCTCAACAGATACCGAACACAACTTCAACAACAGATGTACATTTCCCTGACATAGAATATCATTGCATTTTTCGTAAGTGTTCTTTATCTTCATCTCTACAACCCTCAGGTAACGACACACATAGACGATAGGGAATACAGGCACAGATATTAGCAACCACATACCTCCCCCACTCATGTATCATCAACTAAAATGTGCATCCCCATTTTGTTACAACCACAGCCGAAATGAGCTCGGTAGAGTTTGACAGCCCATCCACAGACCTGTACCACAGGATAAGAAGGAATTCAAATGTATACTTCGCAATACCTCGAAGCTAGATTTACCACACGTACGGCACGATGATACATGACCCTCCAAACATGGACTCATACACACATGCTTCTACTTTCTCACTAGGTCATACCCTCTTCACACCTACTCCACTCTTCTCCCCTACCCAACCATGGAAATCAATTAACCCCTGACTTACATTTTTCTCCTTAAATATTTTAGAAGGTGGCAGTTATTATTGACTGCCAAAGGGTGGACTGTCAAAGTCAGAAAAATGTCTCTATGCACGTTGCCATATTTGCACCGCACACTGGTCCGCGCTGCGCATGCGTACGCTCTCCCGTGAAGGCGCATACCCGCAATAGCGTGCACTCGCAGGCGCGGTATGCGTATTTACGGTAGAGTTTATGTAGTCGTAGCGTGCGACTCATTCGTTACAAATGTTCACAATTAATGTAGTTTGTAGATCATGGTCCCCTTGATAGATTCTGAAAGTTTGGTTAAAATAGAAGGTCCCTGTTTAAAGGAATCCCTCTTTGTATTGTACGAAGGGTCTGACAGGAATCATACAGCAGTGTTTGGTACCCATCGGAAGAGTATTTAATTAGTAATATTCCGGTGTTGGTTTGGAGCGTATTAATCTCTCGTGCGAATAGTTATGGACATAAGAAGTTTATGTCCATTTCTATTATTTACACATACTCAGGTATGCGGCGGGAAACCCAGTTTCCCACCCACCTGAGCTGTTGGAAATCGTCACAGCCCACCTGTATGAATCACCCTATGACCTTTTGTTATGATGCAGGGCCGAATTCCTTCGGCCAATGGACAATGGGATTGTAGGACCATGAGATTGCATTGTGTGTGGGGCATAAATAGGCAGGCCGACCACATTCAGCTCTCACTCTCTCATCAACGGTTATCTGCTGATAGCCGGGAGCTGGATATCGAGGCGCAGGCGATCCTACCCTTTGTGCGTAAGTTTCTCTCCGTAATCATTGTCTTTCTGTGAGCCAATTTCTCTCATCTCTCTCTCTCTCTCTCTCTCTCTCTCCCTGTTCTGTTCTCTCATATCTCCCCTAGACTAGGCTAGTATTGTATTGTATTGCATTTAGGTCAGTGTAGTATTGTCTTTTTGTATTTATTGTTTAGTTCTGTGGTTAGGAAGTCTCTGTTATATTGTAGTGTATCATTTGTACTGTTATCCCCTTTTTCAAATATATTAGATATAATACAGTTAATAGGCTTTGGAACCTAAACCAGTATTTGTGTATTTTCTATAGTGTTAAGTGTTCACTTGAGCGTCGGTGACGCTCAAGCAGCTTTGTAGTTAGTCAGGTTACACAAGGTTGCACTTACACCCTGTATTCACATTAAGGTATTCCGTGTATTTCATTGGTATAAAGTTTAGACATAAAGGTATAGCGTTGTGAGCGTCTGCATCGCTGGTGACCTCCTCGTGGTCTCGAGCGTACGCTACGCTACAGCGAATCATAACTCTAGTCATAGCCAATAACGTGTCCTGTGATCACTGGGCCGTGAGCGAACGTGACGCTTGAGCGTCTCGCTTACTGCTGAGCGATCGTTACGCAAATAGCGTACCATTACGGTACTTCTTAAGTAAACAGCGTACAGTGTTCTTAGACTTCATAAAGGGTTGTTTATACGACAAAAGTATTTAGAATTGTCAGAATATATCTCCCCGTGTGTACACACCATTACTGTTATTATACAGCGAAACAAGTTATTATGTGACTCATCTAATTTGTATCCCGTAGATGCCCCTTCAACCTGATCAGCCATCTGTGGAACATTTCCAAGTTACCTTGAAGGACCCAGTGAATTCCAACTACTCCAACAATATATGTGATTTGCCAAAAAGACTTCTTAGAAGTGCCTCTTCAATTAGGAGATTACACACAAATGGTATCTTAATATTTCTGCAGCCTATTTAAAATGTACCATTTCAATCATACTACCTTGGCTGTTATTCCATAAATAAACTTTCCAGATCAGCTGCTCTGTAAAATTGTATAGCATGCAAATTATAAATGTTACTTCAATGCTGATTGGTTGCTATGGGCAACTTCTCCACACTTCTCATAACTTCATGAAAAGACCCCTAAGTTTTGATACTTGGTCATACTATACAGTTTACATGGCCTCTATCACTAATCTATGGTGTCATTTTTAGCATACTGCATTGTAGTGTTTTTGGTTTTTTTTTTAAATATCCCTTTGAACAGCAGCTGCCCAATATTCAGGTAGCACCTTTAGAGGTCTTTTCTTGAATACAACTCCCTCTGGAAGCCAAGCTATTCCTGGGAATGCAGGAGTATCTTGATACTCTCTGTTCCAACACCACTGTGTGAACTTATCTTCCCCCAGCTCTACTAATCACTACTCTTCAGACGCAGTGACTCAGTGAGTGATCATTATTGTGGCTTTTGCTTATTAATAGAGCTATTAACTTGCAGTATTTACAGTTTATAAACCTTTATTGTGATCTTCCCCATATCATGTTCCTTAGTTACATTTCTTCACTAGGAGTTGCAGCCATCATGTGGATTCAGTCTAGCACCGCAACAATATCCAAGACATTTAACACATAGGGGAATCCAATTGCCGGCAGGAAATTTGTCTTTTTCTCGCACCTCCAGAACAAGTCTGGGTAAAATCACGGGGACTTGTGCTCTGGCAGCCCAGTTGCACCCCCCTGAGAAGGATACTTACACAGTGTTTTACGGCAGCGCAATTTATCAGGGGAATTTATATCACTATCATGGTTAAACTCTGAGGCGCTTTGTAGCAGTTAATTGTTCTCTCTTTGCACCCCCCTGAGAACCAATAAAGCAATTTGAAGTTTCCAGTTAGCTTTACTGTTAGTTATTACTCACCTTCCGAAGCGGGTGTCTTCTTCATCCAGCCTGGGATCCTCTGCAGCAGGGGGAGTATGTGAGGCGCGTGGAGTGTCTGAGTATGTTAGTGTGTTTAAGTGTGTGTGGGGGGGGGAGGCGTGTGTAAGTCTGTGTGTGCCCTGCAGGCCACAGAACTCTGAAGCCTCCTCCCCAGTTGGAAAATGGAGGAGAGACCACCAGGACAGGTATATTTTTTACGTACCCCATGGACTTAATTGTTGAAAACACCACTTTTTTAAAAAAAAATTATTGGATACTGGCAGTGTGCATACCAGCGGTAATCCAAAATTGGGCGTGAGGTAAGCAAAGTTTTTTTCGCATTAAACCTCGCTCCCATTTCAATCTGCCCCATACTATGGCTTTTATTGCTACCAGTTTCCTGCTGTAAATATCACTGAGTAACCTATCAAGCTATCCTGTACTGCTGGTTCAATCCCAGCTTCCAGCTATCCTGAACTGCTGGTTCAATCTCAGCTTCCAGCTATCAATTTCCACCACAAGTGTCACTCAACTATCATTGCAATGGTATCCCCAGTGTTCTAGTTCCCCGTAGTGGTATAAACACCTGTGGCAAGCCAAAGACTTTAGCCAAACCTGCCACGCCTGTATCAGCAGGTCATTTATCAAGCCCGCAATACTCCATCCTCGGGACTCCAGCCAACTAGCTACTAGACCTCGTCCGGTTCCACAAGTACCAACAACCGTGACAGTAAGCACTGACCCAATGGATCGGGCAGGCAGTGCTGGTTTAAGTGCTGACTTGCTGCAAGCTATAGTGGCACGCCTGGACTGTCTGAAAACAATGCAGCGACAGATGGTAAAAGGCTTACAGGACCTCGTTGCACGGCAAGACGGGTTTCAAGCATCTTCGGCTACACCCTCGTCTCAATCTACTGCCCGTGAAGTCTACCAAGGTCCTTCTGCATCTTCCAAGGCTATCCGCCTCCCTATGCCAGAAAAATTCAATGGAAATCCCAAGCTCTGGTGGGGATTTCTAAATCTGTGATGTGCATTTCACGCTTCTTCCTGAAAATGTTCCCTCCTCCAAGTCTAAGGTGGTATTCATCGTTTCTCTCCTGTCCGGAAAAGCCCTTGAGTGGGTATCTCCTCTGTGGGAGAGATCAGATCCCATTCTCAGTGACTACTCAAGGTTTCTACAGTCTTTTCAAGGAATCTTCGAGCCTGGACGCCGAGCGTCCGCTTCCATTGATATCATGAGAATCCACCAAGGCTCTAGGACAGTACATCAGCATCAGTCAGAAATTTTAGTCAAATCATCAATCATAGGAGACCACAAATAGGTTGAACTCGATGGACAATTGTCTTTTTTCAACCTCAGATACTATGTTACTATGTTACATAATTGACTTTCAAACTCTGGCATCTTAACTCCAATGGAACGAGGAAGCCTTGACCGTGGCTTTCTGGCATGGCCTCTCTGAAAAACTCAAAGATGAGCTAGCCTCTAGAGACATGCCGTCTACTCTCAAAAATCTTATGTCTTTTATGTAATAATAATTTAAAAAAAACAATACCCATTTTCGCCTGAGAGAAAGGATTCATAAAAAATCTTGTCTCGACCAAGTTAAGCCGCGTCCACCTCCTCGCCTTCCTTCTTCTTCAGATGTTGAGCCTATGCAGATAAATCGCTCCAAGTTGTCTGCAAAAGAGAAACGTCGTCGTCGTCCGATGAATCTCTGTATGTACTGTGGAGAAAGTGACCACCAACTGACAACCTGTTCCAAGCGTCCGGGAAACGGGCGTTCCTAGTCTCCAGAGGAGGGTCGAAGCTAGGAAGCGTCAAAAACTCTCCAAGCAAGAAGGATTCCATTATCTGTTTGTCTGCAGCTTCCCACCGGTTCTGAAACTTTTACTGCTCTACTTTATTCCGGCGCTGCAGAAAATGTCATTTCGGCTGACCTGGTGTGCAAACATCAGATACCCACTAGGTAGCTTTCTCAAGCCATCACTCTCACGGCAGTAGACAGTAGTCCTATACATCATGGGACTATTCTCTAATAGACTTGCAATTTAACCCTCCAGGTGGGGGTGTTACATTCCGAGGCTCTCTCATTCTTAGTTGAGATCTCCAGAGCAAACTCATCCTCTCGTTCTCAGACTTCCTTGGCTCCAGCAGCATAATCCTCAATTGGACTGGACTTCCATGCAAATTCTTTCCTGGGGTTCCAAGTATCTTCGCAAGGTCATTCCAGCTCGTCAGGTGGAAGTTCCTATTTCTGATGATCTCCCCGAGCAATACCACCCATTTGCTGATGTCTTGGATAAAAGGAGCCACAATTTTTTTTAAACTGAATCTAAGAGGGGCATATAATTTAATTCGTATACGTGCCAGCGATGCATGGAAGACCGTTTTTTAACACTTGCGATGGGCATTACGAGTATTTGGCGATGCTATTCGGTCTAAGTAATGCACCAGCAGTGTTCCAGTACTTAGTCAACTAAATCTTCCGAGATTTATTGTATCAGTCCGTTGTGGTATATTTAGATGACATTTTAACCTTCTCCCGTGACCTACAAACTCATCGTCCACAGGTCCAAGAAGTGCTCAGAAGATTAAGGAAGCATCAATTGTTCTGCAAACTTGAGAAGTGCGTCTTCGAAGTGCCATCCATTGCATTCTTGGGTTACATTATTTCCGGTTCTAATCTGCGCATGGATCAAGAAAGGGTCAAGGCCATTCTCTCCTGGAACTAACATTTAACTCTCAAGGCAACTCAACGCTTCCTAGGGTTCGCCAATTATTATAGAAAATTTATTCGTGGCTTCTCAACTTTGGTGGCTCCTAGCTCTCACTAACAAAAATGCCAACCCGACTGTTTGGCCTCCCGAAGCAAAACAAGCTTTTCATCTATTAAAAGAAGCATTCACTTCATCCCCTGTGCTTCAAGCAACCATACATTTCTCGGCCATTCATCCTGGAAGTGGACGCTTCTTCTGAGGGCGCGGGAGCAGTTCTCTCTCAGCGATTCTCCGATGAGAAAATTCATCCTTGTGCTTATTTTTCAAGAAAATGCTCTTCAACCGAGAAGAATTATCCTATTGGGGAAAAGGAATCATTGGCAATTAAACTTGCTTTTGAAGAATGGCAATACCTCTTAGAAGGAGCTCAATTACCAATTACTATTTTCACGGATCACCGGAATCTTCTGTTCCTCAAGAGACTTCAATGCTGCTCTCCTCGCCAGGCACGGTGGTATCAATTCTTTTCTCACTTAAATTTCAAGTTCACCTACCGTCCCGTCTCCCAGAATGGGAAGGCGGATGCCGTCTCCCGTTCCCTCTGCCCTGAAGAGTAACTGTCTCCGGCAGAACCTTGTCCCATCCTCAATCCGGCAGTTTTTGCTTTAACCAAAACGAACTCTACTCCTCCTCCTGGTAAGACTTTTGTTGCTGCCAATCTTTGCAAGCAACTTCTACAATGGGCACACTCCTCTCTCTCTTCTCAGGTCATGTAGGGACTCAAGAAAACTTTGGAATTCCTGAGAAGATCCTATTGGTGGCCCACCATGCAACAAAACACTCAAGCTTTCATTGCCTCCTGTGTTAGATGCACCCTGTCGTCTTGTAAAGCACCTGTGGGTCCATTACACCCATTATCCATTCCAGTTCGTCCATGGACTCACATATCGATGGACTTAGTCCCTGATCTTCCTCCATCACAGGGAAAGAACATTGTCTGGGTCATCATCGACTGCTTCTCTAAAATGGCGCATTTTATCCAGCTCTCTGGTCTGCAGTCTGCTCCTCAACTCTCCCAGTTGTTTATCTCAGATCTTCCGTCTACATGGATTATCAAAAGAAATAGTTTTGGCTCATGGAGTCCAATTCGTTGCAAAGTTCTGGAAATCTCTTTGGGCTTCTCTTCAAACCAAGTTGAAGTGCTCTACAGCTTACCATCCCCATAGTAATGGACAGACTGAACAAGTTAAACAACATTCCTCCGCATGTTTCTTTCCTCCTCTCAAGATAATTGGGTCGACTTACTCCCCTGGGCAAAATTTTCTCACAATAATACTTATCATTCCTCTTCGGATTCAACACCCTTCTTCACCGTTTTTGGGCAACATCCATGGGTCCCAGAACTCAAATCCATACCGCCTCTGGATGTTCCTGCGGCTCAAGCTGCGCTTAAAGACTTTTTCTCAATTTGGAAGTCAGTCTATTCTGCATTAAAAAAGTCTTCCAAGCAAAACAAACTATTTGCAGATCGGAAGAGAAAAGCTGTTCCTCATCTTGGCTCTCCACACGAAACCTTCGTCTTCGAGTACCAGCTATGAAATTTGCACCCCAGTACATTGGTCCATTCACCATTCAGAAGGTAACCAACCCTGTCGCCTTTCAGCTCAAACTTCCTCCATATCTCTGCATTCCAAAATCCTTCCATGTCTCCCTACTCAAGCCTCTGATTCTGAATCTGTTTCAGTCTCAACCTCCCTCTGGTCCTAAGGTGCACACTCAACGTGGTGTCAAGTTCGAAATTGAAAAGATCCTGGACTCCCGAATTCCCTACAGACGTCTTCAATACCTCAATGACTGGAGAGGATATGGACCTGAGGAGAGATCTTGGATCTTCGCGGATGATGTCCATGCTACTCTTCTTGTTAAGATTCCAATCAATGTTTCCAGTGGCCGCAACTAGAGGAGGGGGTACGGTCACAAAACGGAGGTTTACAGCGATTCCCAGTCGCACTTTGACCTACCTGCGGTGCAGTCCAAAATGCTGTCCGTCATTCGCTGGTCCATCCGGTGTCCCGCGCCGTCACAGCATCCATTTCAGGATAGTTAGGCTTCGGCACCTTCCCAGCCTGCTAGGCCTCAGTCCTCTCTGAAGCCTAGCCTGGAGTACTGCATGTTACTTACTGATCAGCTGACTCTGCAGAGAACTCTCCAACCAGGTAGTGTTTCCCTGACATGTGATCCCTTCAGCATATCACCAGAGAGCAAGGGGTATATATTCCAGCTCCAAGCACTGGGAAGCTGTCAGTGCTTTGTTGTCCTCAAGCCTGTAGAGAGCTCCTGCAATCTCCTGCTTAAGGAGACCGTGCATTACCAACTTCAGCACTTCCTGACTCCCATCTCCAGGATATCTGCAAACCTGCACCACTGGTCAATACAATGTCCAGTATATCTGCAAGCCTGCATCACTGAGTATCCTAAATAGCTATCCTGTACTGCTGATTCAATCCCAGCTTCCAGCTATACTGTACTGCTGGTTCAATCCCAGCTTGCAGCTATCCTGTACTGCTGGTTCAATCCCAGCTTGCAGTTATCCTGAACTGCTGGTTCAATCCCAGCTTCCAGCTATCAATTTCCACCACAAATGTCACTCAACCATCATTGCCCCAGTGTTCTAGTTCCCCGTAGTTGTATAAACACCTGTGGCCAGCCATAGACTTTAGCCAAACCTGCCACGCCTGTATGAGCAGGTCATTTATCAAGCCTGCACTACTCCGTCCTCGGGACTCCAGCCAGCTAGCTACTAAACCTTGTCCGGTTCCACAAGTATCAACAACCGTGACACACTGACTATAATAGCATAAATAAATCAAGCCAACTGCTAGAGCCTCAGCCTTAATTTTTCAAGACAACTAGTGCAGTGTGGCATCTGATCTGTTCTAGACTGACATTTGGGGAAAGTATTGGAAGGTATTCTAAGAGATAGTATTCAGAAGTTCCTTGAAGTCAATAAGGTCATTAAAGGGAATCAACATGGGTTTATGAAGGACAGATCCTGTCAAACCAACTTACTTGGCTTTTATGAAACAGTAAGCTCAAACCTAGATCAGAGTAAAGAAGTGGATGTAATCTTTTTAGACTTTGCCAAAGCGTTCGATACTGTACCACACATGAGACTTATCTACAAGCTACAAGAATCAGGGCTAGGAAGCACAATATGCACTTGGGTCAAAAACTGGTTAGATAATAGGGAGCAGCGCGTTGTGGTTAATGGATCTTTTTCAACTTGGACTGAAGTGCTAAGTGGTGTGCCGCAAGGCTCAGTATTAGGACCGCTATTGTTCAATATTTTCATTAACGACCTAACAGAAGGTCTAGAGAGCATGGTGTCAATTTTTGCAGATGATACCAAATTGTGTAAGGCTATAAATACAGAGGAGGATGCCGAGTCTCTTCAGAACGACTTAGTTAAATTAGAAGCATGGGCAGCCAAATGGAGAATGCGCTTCAACACAGACAAGTGTAAGGTAATGCACTGTGGTAACAAGAACAAAAATTACATCTACCTACTAAATGGGGTAAAATTAGGGGATTCTGTACTGGAAAAGGACTTAGGTGTCCTCATAGATGGCAAGCTAAGCAGTAGTACCCAAAGTAGGACTGCAGCAAAGAAGGCTAATAAGATATTAGCATGCATAAAACGGGGTATTGATGCTAGGGACGAGAGTATTATACTCCCGTTACATAAATCACTAGTGAGGCCACACCTTGAATACTGTGTACAATTCTGGGCACCGTACTACAAAAAGGATATCCTGGAGCTTGAAAAGGTACAGAGGAGGGCGACCAAACTAATTAAGGGCATGGAGACGATGGAATACAAGGAAAGGCTTGAGAGACTAGGCATGTTTACATTGGAAAAGCGGAGACTAAGAGGGGATATGATCAACATCTACAAATATATAAGGGGACAATACACAGAGCTTGCGCGGGACCTGTTTTTGGTTAGATCAACACAGAGGACTCGTGGACACTCGCTCAGGTTAGAGGAGAGGAGATTCCGCACAATACGGCGTAAAGGCTTATTCACGGTAAGGACAATACGTGTTTGGAATTCCCTGCCCGAGGGAGTTGTAATGGCGGAATCTGTCAACCTTTAAGAATGGGTTGGATAAATTCCTAATGGATAAGGATATCCAGGGATATGGTGCATAGTCATGCATTATAGTTACTATAAATAGGGATAAAATGCAACGGCTGACAGCAGCATCAGTCAGAAATTTTAGTCAAATCATCATGCATAGGAGACCACAAATAGGTTGAACTCGAAGAACAATTGTCTTTTTTTCAACCTCAGATACTATGTTACATTCTCTAAGTTCCACTTTATTTTTAGCATTATAAGGTAGGCCTGCTCTTCAAAAAGGATTGTTCTCACTAATTTTATTTTAAGATTCTTATACCAACTTTAACAATGCTCAATTGCAGTAAAATTTTCCAGGATTGTTAATACCTTTCTTCCCTTAGGCCGTGTAAACATCACAACAAGCAGCTCCTGGCCGATCCATCGGCCAACATATCGTGCCGTCTGTACACATTGCATATTGCAGTGGTATGAAAGTGTGATGCTTCTTCCTGGTACTAGCACCCCACCCATCTGTATTTAAGTGATATTAAAGGCGGAAGTATCAAAAGCATAGAACCTAATAAACGTGTTTGCCAAGGACCATGTAGCCACCTTGCACAATTGTTCTTGGATGCGCCATGGCGGGCGCCCAAGAAAGTCCAACAGACTGAGTAGAATGGCTTTAATAGCAACAGGAGCTGGGAGTCTAGCCTGTGCATAAGCTTGTGCAATCACCATTCTAATCCATCTTGCAAAAGGTTTGCTTCTTCGCGGGCCAGCCATGTTTGTGAAAACTAAACAAGACAAAAAAGGGAATCTGACCACCTGATAGAGACCGTTCTCGCCACATATATAGGGAGATCTCTTATCACATCCAAAGACCGCTCTTTCAAGGACAAATCAGAAGAGATAAAAGGCCGGAACCACAATCTCTTAGTTAAGGTGACACCACCTTAGGTAAATAACCTGGGCGAGTTGTAAGAACTGCCCATTCACGATGACATATCAGAAAGGGTGGACGACAGGACAAAGCACCTAAATCCAACACCCTTCTAGCAGAGGCATTAGTAAAAAACAAGACCTCGACTGTGAGCCATTTAAGGTCCAGACTCAAGAGATTCAAATGGAGACTCTTGCAGGGCATTCAGGACAACAGACAGATCCCATGGAGCCACAGGAGGGACATAGGGCGTCTTACGGATTCCGCCTCCCTGAGTAAATGTATGTAACGTCAGATATAGACACAATTTTTCTCTGAAACCAAACAGACAAAGCAGATATATGAACCTTGAGGGAGACCTTGAGGGAGGCCAGTCGAAGGCCTAAATCCTGGTCGCGTTACAGAAAAGCCAGAATTCTGGAAGTTCTGAATCTGTATGCATCATAATTCTTATCAGCACACCAAATGAAGAATTCCAGACCCTGTAATAAATCCGGGGAGATGCCAGTTTGCAGGCTTTCAACATAGTTTGGATGACCGCCTCAGAGAATCCTTTGGCCCTCATGAGTGATGCTTCAAGAGCCACGCCGTCAAAGCCAATCTGGCCAGGTCTGGATAAAGACAAGGGCCCTTTACGAGGACGTCTGGGCGCTGAGGATGTAGAAGGGGACGCTCTGTCGGCAGACCCTGCAGGTCTGAGAACTAATGCCATCTGGGCCACGCTGGAGTCACTAGAAGTAGTATTCCTCCTTGTTTGAACTTCCGCAGGACCCTGACAGGAGTGACACGGGAGGGAGCATGTAGGGCAGCCGAAAGTTCCATCAAATTGCTAGTGCATCCACGAATGCTGCTTGAGGATCCCTTATCCTTGATCCGAAGACCGGAACCTTGCGATTGTGTTAAGACGCCATCGGGTCTACATCTGGTAGGACCCACTTGTCCACTGGGAGTTGAAAGACTTCTGGATGTAGACTCCACACTCCGGCGTGCACGTCCTGGCAACTGAGGAAGTTTGCTTCCCAGTTTAGGATGCCCAGAATGAACACTGCCGATATTGCTGGCAGATGGTGTTCCGCCTAACGACAAGTCAACACCGCCCGCAACTCCAGAATGTTTATTGGGAGGAGTGATTGCTCCTTGGTCTATCAACCTTGAAAAGAGCGTTGCTCCAACACCGCACCCCATCAGACTGCCGTCCAATGTCAGCAGGACCAAGTCGAGGATACAGAAGGGACGGCACCTGCTCAACTGCTGGTCCTGTCTCCGGAGTCAAAGTGATCATGTAAGATCTGATCCGATGAGGTAGGCCATCCCATTTGGAAAGGATTAACCTCTGCAGACGGCGAGAATGAAATTGAGCGTACCATACCAAGTCGAAAGCTGACACCATGAGGCCTAGTACTTGCTTCGCTGAGTGTATCGACACTCTCTGGCAAGAGAGGAAGCATCTAATCTTGCCTGAAGTTTCAGGACCTTCTCCGGAGACAGAAACAGTCTTTGGCTGTGTGTGTCCAGCAGCGCCCCCAGGTGCACCATGCTCCGAACAGGGGCCAGCAAGGACTTCTTCCAATTGATGAGCCACCCGTGGGCTTGAAGGAATTTGACAGACATCTCCAGTTGACTGAGGAGAACATCTTGGGAGTTTGCCAGAATCAGCAAATCGTTCAGATATGGCAGGATTCCGATTCCCTGACGACGGAGAAAAGCCGTCAACGGCCATTACCTTGGTGAAAATCTGAGGTGCCGTGGCCAGTCCAAATGGCAGAGCCTGGAATTGAAAATGAAGGTTGCCAATAGCAAACCGCAGATATTGCTGATGTGAAATGGCAATAGGTATGTGTAGGTAAGCATCCTGTATGTCCAGGGATACCATATAGTCCTTGGCTTCCATGGCCAGCACAATAGAGTGCAGAGTTTCCATACGGAATTTGGACACTCTCACAAACTTGTTCAATGATTTGAGGTTTAGGATAGGCCGGAAAGACCCATTCGGTTTCGGAACTAGAAACAGGGTCAAATAGTATCCCCTGCCTTTCTGGGACAGAGGTACCAGCACTACCATTCCTGTTTCCAGGAGGGATTGTACAACCAGGTGTAGTGCTTGCGCTTTCAACGGATCCAAGGGAATAACCGTTGAACAGAACTGGCGAGGGGGACGTCTCTTGAAAGAAATTGCATACCCGTGAGAGACAACTTCCTGTACCCAGGCATCTGAAGTGTTCTTTAACCAGGCCTGAGCGAACTGCAGAAGTCGGCCTTCCACCCTGGGGTCCCCCAGGGGGAGGCCCGCCCCATCATGCAGTAGGCTTGTCTTGTTTGGAAGCAGGCTGACGGGCGGCCCAGGATTGTTTCGATTTGGGCTTAGTGGTTTTGGAAGTACGAGCCTATCTCGGGTACGCCTGACCTTTTGCTTTACATGGAGGTCGAAAGGATTGAAAAGTGGTACTCTTAGCATTCTGAGCAGAAGGATTAATACTGGGGAGAAACGCAGTATTGGCCGTCGCTAAGTCAATCACAATCTTATTCAGATCTTCCCCAAACAGGATGTGCACAGGTGCATGTGCAGGTGAGACCCGGACCACTTGTCCAACAGGTCCCACTGAAAAACCCTGGCATGGAACCTGCCACACTGAATGGCCTTGTAGGCCGCCACCATCTTCCCCAGCAACAGAGTGCATTGAAGAATCGACACTCTTGCCGGTTTCAGAATCCCAAAAGGCCAATATCCCTTGCAGCTTCCTTTAGATAGGCTGCAGCGTCCCTGATATGACCCAGTGTCAAAAGAAAGCTATCCCTGTCCAGGGAATCGATATCAGATGACAAGTTATTTGCCCACTGTTCAATAGCGCTACTCACCTATGCCGATGCAACAGCAGGCCTGAGCAGCGCACCTGTAGCGTCATAAATGGATTTTAGTGTATTTTCCTGCTTACGATCCGCAGGATCCTTTAGGGCTGCGGTGTCAGGAGACGGAAGCGCCACCTTTTTGGACAGATGCGATAGAGCTTTGTCCACCGTGGGAGTTGACTCCCAGTTTTCCCTGTCCCCAGAGGGGAACGGATATGTCACCAGAATTCTCTTGGGAACCTGTAACTTCTTGTCAGGATTTTCCCAAGCTTTTTCAAAAAGAGCGTTCAGTTCATGAGAGGGAGGAAACGTCACCTCAGGTTTCTTTCCCTTAAACATACAGACCCTAGTATCAGGAACAGCAGGGTCTTCCGTGATATGTAATACGTCTTTTATCGCCACAATCATGTACTGAATTGCTCTTAGCCAGTTTAGGATTCAATCTGGCATCACTATAGTCGACACTGGAATTAGAGTCCGTGTCGGTATCTGTATCCGCTATCTGGGTAAATGAACGCTTCTGTGACCCCGAGGGGGTCTGAACTTGTGATAATGCATCCTCCATGGATTTTCTCCATGTTGGGTTCTGAGACTCAGATTTATCCAATCTTTTATTCAATCAAGCCACATTAGCATTCAAAACATTTACCCAATCAGCCGTTGGCAGTGCCGACACAGTCACTCCCACAGCCTTTTCTGTCCCCACTCCAGCCTCCTCCTGGGAAGAGCACTCAGCCTCAGACATGTCGACACACACGTACCGACACCCACAACACACTAGGGCTATAGGGGACAGACCCACAGCAAAGCCTGTTAGAGAAACAGAGGGAGTTCTGCCAGCTCACAACCCAGCGCCTATCCCGGTTCTGAAGTGTGTAATATACTGCCCAGACCTGTTAGCGCTTTTAATATCAATAAAATAGCACCAAATCAACTGTGCCCCCCCCCCCCCCCCTCCCCCTGATTTGCACCCTGTTACTTGTTCAGCAGTGTGGGAGGACAGGCTCAGTGTCTCTGCAGCTGTGAAGAGAAAATGGCGCTGGTTAGAGCTGTGACGGCTAAGTCACGCCCCCTTAATGGCGCGCTTCTGTCCCGCTTATTTTTATATATTTATACTGGTGGGGGTCTGTATTTAGTGCCCAGGCACTCTATACTCTTATGCCAGTTGCTATTGAGGTTTTATGCTGCCCAGGGCGTCCCCCTTGCGCCCTGCACCCTGCAGTGCCGCTTTGTATGTGGGAGCATGGCGCGCAGCGCGCCCGCTGCGCGGTACCTCAAAGCAGTCACTGAAATCTTCTGCCGTTACTGAAGTCTTCTGATCTTCTACTCACCCGGCTTCTGTGAAACTCACAGAAGTAGGTCTGCTTCTCTCCCCTCAGTCCCACGATGCAGGGAGCCTGTTGCCAGCAGGTCTCCCTGAAAATAATAAACCTAACATTAAGTCTTTTTTCTGAGAAACTCTGGAGAGCTCCTCAGTGTGCATTCAGTCTCACTGGGCACAGAATCTAACTGGGATCTGGAGGAGGGGCATAGAGGGAGGAGCCAGTTCACACCCATTTAAAGTCTTGAGGTGCCCATGTCTCTTGCGGATCTCGTCTATACCCCATGGTTCTTGAAGCATCCCCAGCATCCTCTAGGGCGTATGAGAAAAAAAAAAAAAAAAAAGGAAGAGGTGGTGATTCTGACTTTAGGGCGCCATCAAAAAAGTTTGTGGACTACTGTCCTAGCCTGTATTAAAATGTTTGTTTAGAGATACTCGCTAATTAGTCTCTGGATAGGTTTTTCATTTACTTGCCCCCTTTCCCCACTTTTACCAGGCTATATGATTTGTCCTTGTGATTTCTTAGCCTAGTGATTTTACAACCCTTCTCTTTCTAAGGTAAGAATTCAATTGTTTTGGGCATCTAATAATCTCGTCTGAATGGGACTTTTTAGATGCCCAAATAATGGTCACCATTCAATTGTTGTTCGAGCGCATAGGCATATTTCACATGCTGTGCCTAAACAGACAGGGTTTAGCAGAGTAAAACGGCTAAACCAGTCCTGCTTTGGGCATCCAAACTATCATTCAAACGTCCTTAAGTGCCCACTTTATGCACAATTCTTTTCACACATCAGGAGGCTGCGAGATGAAACGTTATCCCCATGGCTACCTGGCGTCTCAACGGAGCAAAAATTTAATTGCTCCATTTTACACCCCCTAGTGGTAGCCATGGTATAAATCGAATTCTAAATATGTACTCTGATGCTATTGCTGCTCCCTGGGACCCCGCTGTCATGCAGTTTTAATTGTGATATCCCTATAAGTTTTATAATAAGATTTTACTTACCGATAAATCTATTTCTCGTAGTCCGTAGTGGATGATGGGACTCCGTAAGGACCATGGGGAATAGCGGCTCCGCAGGAGACAGGGCACAAAATAAAAGCTTAAGGATCAGGTGGTGTGCACTGGCTCCTCCCCCTATGACCCTCCTCCAAGCCTCAGTTAGGATACTGTGCCCGGACGAGCGTACATAATAAGGAAGGATATTGAATCCCGGGTAAGACTCATACCAGCCACACCAATCACACCGTACAACTTGTGATCTGAACCCAGTTAACAGTATGATAAACGCAAAGGAGCCTCTGAAAAGATGGCTCACAACAATAATAACCCGAATCTTTGTAACAATAACTATATACAAGTATTGCAGACAATCCGCACTAGGGATGGGCGCCCAGCATCCACTACGGACTACGAGAAATAGATTTATCGGTAAGTAAAATCTTATTTTCTCTGACGTCCTAGTGGATGCTGGTACTCCGTAAGGACCATGGGGATTATACCAAAGCTCCCAAACGGGCGGGAGAGTGCGGATGACTCTGCAGCACCGAATGAGAGAACTCCAGGTCCTCCTCAGCCAGGGTATCAAATTTGTAGAATTTAGCAAACGTGTTTGCCCCTGACCAAGTAGCTGCTCGGCAAAGTTGTAAAGCCGAGACCCCTCGGGCAGCCGCCCAAGATGAGCCCACTTTCCTTGTGGAATGGGCTTTTACTGATTTTGGCTGTGGCAATCCTGCCACAGAATGTGCAAGCTGAATTGTACTACAAATCCAACGAGCAATCGTCTGCTTAGAAGCAGGAGCACCCAGCTTGTTGGGTGCATACAGGATAAACAGCGAGTCAGATTTTCTGACTCCAGCCGTCCTGGAAACATATATTTTCAAGGCCCTGACAACGTCAAGCAACTTAGAGTCCTCTAAGTCCCTGGTAGCCGCAGGTACCACAATAGGTTGGTTCATGTGAAATGCAGAAACCACCTTAGGTAGAAATTGAGGACGAGTCCTCAATTCCGCCCTGTCAGAATGAAAAATTAAGTAAGGGCTTTTATATGATAAAGCCGCCAATTCTGACACACGCCTGGCTGAAGCCAAGGCTAACAGCATCGACACCTTCCATGTGAGATATTTTAAGTCCACAGTGGAAAGTGGTTCAAACCAATGTGACTTTAGAAAACTCAACACCACATTGAGATCCCAAGGTGCCACTGGAGGCACAAAAGGAGGCTGTATGTGCAGCACCCCTTTTACAAATGTCTGAACTTCAGGTACTGAAGCCAGTTCTTTCTGGAAGAAAATCGACAGGGCCGAAATTTGAACCTTAATGGACCCTAATTTTAGGCCCATAGACAGTCCTGTTTGCAGGAAATGAAGGAAACGACCCAGTTGAAATTCCTCTGTAGGGGCCTTCTTGGCCTCACACCACGCAACATATTTACGCCAAATGCGGTGATAATGTTTTGCGGTTACGTCCTTCCTGGCTTTGACCAGAGTAGGGATGACTTCTTCTGGAATGCCTTTTTCCCTCAGGATCCGGCGTTCAACCGCCATGCCGTCAAACGCAGCCGCGGTAAGTCCTGGAACAGACAAGGCCCCTGCAGTAGCAGGTCCTTTCTTAGAGGTAGAGGCCACGGTTCGTCCGTGAGCATCTCTTGAAGTTCCGGGTACCAAGTCCGTCTTGGCCAATCCGGAACCACGAGTATAGTTCTTACTCCTCTCCTTCTTATGATTCTCAGTACTTCTGGTATGAGAGGCAGAGGAGGGAACACATACACTGACTGGTACACCCACGGCGTTACCAGAGCGTCCACTGCTATTGCCTGAGGGTCCCTTGACCTGGCGCAATATCTGTCCAGTTTTTTGTTTAGACGTGACGCCATCATGTCCACCTTTGGTTTTTCCCAACGGTTTACAATCAGGTGGAAGACTTCTGGGTGAAGTCCCCACTCTCCCGGGTGAAGGTCGTGTCTGCTGAGGAAGTCTGCTTCCCAGTTGTCCACTCCCGGAATGAATACTGCCGACAGTGCTATCACATGATTTTCCGCCCAGCGAAGAATCCTTGCAGCTTCTGCCATTGCCCTCCTGCTTCTCGTGCCGCCCTGTCTGTTTACGTGGGCGACTGACGTGATGTTGTCCGATTGGATCAACACCGCCTGACCCTGAAGCAGAGGTTTTGCTTGACTTAGGGCATTGTAAATGGCCCTTAGTTCCAGAATGTTTATATGAAGAGACGTTTCCAAGCTTGACCACAGGCCCTGGAAATTCCTTCCCTGTGTGACTGCTCCCCAGCCTCTCAGGCTGGCATCCGTGGTTACCAGGATCCAATCCTGAATGCCAAATCTGCGGCCCTCTAGTAGATGAGCACTCTGCAGCCACCACAGGAGAGACACCCTTGTCCTTGGCGACAGGGTTATCCGCTGATGCATCTGCAGATGCGATCCGGACCATTTGTCCAGTAGATCCCACTGAAATGTTCTTGCATGGAATCTTCCGAATGGAATCGCTTCGTAAGAAGCCACCATTTTCCCCAGGACCCTCGTGCACTGATGCACTGAGACCTGTCCTGGTTTTAGGAGGTTCCTGACTAGCTCGGATAACTCCCTGGCCTTCTCCTCCGGGAGAAACACCTTCTTCTGGACTGTGTCCAGAATCATTCCTAGGAACAGTAGACGTGTCGTTGGAATCAGCTGCGATTTTGGAATATTTAGAATCCACCCGTGCTGACGTAACACTACCTGAGATAGTGCTACTCCGACTTCTAACTGTTCCCTGGATCTTGCCCTTATCAGGAGATCGTCCAAGTAAGGGATAATTAAAATGCCTTTTCTTCGTAGAAGAATCATCATTTCGGCCATTACCTTGGTAAAGACCCGAGCTGCCGTGGACAATCCAAACGGCAGCGTCTGAAACTGATAATGACAGTTTTGTACTACAAACCTGAGGTACCCTTGGTGAGAAGGGTATATCGGGACGTGGAGATAAGCATCTTTGATGTCCAGAGACACCATATAGTCCCCTTCTTCCAGGTTTGCTATCACTGCTCTGAGTGACTCCATCTTGAATTTGAACCTTTTTATGTAAGTGTTCAAGGATTTCAGATTTAAAATTGGTCTCACCGAGCCGTCCGGCTTCGGTACCACAAACAGCGTGGAATAATACCCCTTTCCTTGTTGCAGGAGGGGTACCTTGATTATCACCTGCTGGGAATACAGCTTGTGAATGGCTTCCAAAACTGCCTCCCTGTCGGAGGGAGACTTTGGTAAAGCAGACTTCAGGAAACGACGAGGGGGAAACGCCTCGAATTCCAGTTTGTACCCCTGCGATACTACCTGTAGAATCCAGGGATCCACTTGCGAGTGAGCCCACTGCGCGTTGAAATTCTTGAGACGGGCCCCCACCATATCTGAGTCTGCTTGTAAAGCCCCAGCGTCATGCTGAAGACTTGGCAGAAGCAGGGGAGGGCTTCTGCTCCTGTGAAGCGGCTGCATGGTGCAGTCTTTTTCCTCTTCCTCTGCCCCGGGGCAGAAAAGAGTGGCCTTTTGCTCGCTTGTACTTATGGGAACGAAAGGACTGAGTTTGAAAAGACGGTGTCTTTTTCTGCTGATGTGGAGTGACCTGGGGTAAAAAGGTGGATTTTCCAGCCGTTGCCGTGGCCACCAGGTCCGATAGACCAGCCCCAAATAACTCCTCCCCTTTATACGGCAATACTTCCATGTGCCGTTTGGAATCCGCATCCCCTGACCACTGTCGCGTCCATAACGCTCTTCTGGCAGAGATGGACATAGCACTTACTCTTGATGCCAGGGTGCAAATATCCCTCTGTGCATCACGCATATATAGTAATGCATCCTTTAAATGTTCTATAGTTAACAAAATATTGTCCCTATCCAGGGTATCAATATTCTCGGTCAGGGAATCCGACCATGCGACTCCAGCACTGCACATCCAGGCTGAGGCGATTGCTGGTCGCAGTATAACACCAGTATGTGTGTATATACTTTTTAGGATATTTTCCAGCCTTCTATCAGCTGGTTCTTTTAGGGTAGCCGTATCAGGAGACGGTAACGCTACTTGTTTTGATAAACGTGTGAGCGCCTTATCTACCCTAGGGGGTGTTTCCCAACGCGCCCTAACCTCTGGCGGGAAAGGATATAATGCTAATAATTTTTTAGAAATTAGCTGTTTTTTATCGGGGGAAACCCACGCTTTTTCACACACCTCATTTATTTCCTCTGACTCAGGAAAAAATATTGGTAGTTTTTTCTCACCCCACATAATACCCTTCTTTGTGGTACTTGTAGTGTCAGAAAGGTTCAATGCCTCTTTCATTGCCGTGATCATGTAACGTGTGGCCCTACTGGACATTACGTTTGTCTCGTCACCGTCGACACTAGACTCAGTATCTGTGTCAGGGTCTGTGTCGACCCACTGAGGTAACGGGCGTTTTAGCGCCCCTGACGGTGTCTGAGACGCCTGGACAGGCACTAATTGATTTGCCGGCTGTCTCATGTCGTCAACAGTTTTTTGCAAATTGCTGACATTATCACTTAATTGTTTAAATACAATCATCCAGTCAGGTGTCGACTCCCTAGGGGGTGACATCACCAACACAGGCAACTGCTCCGCCTCCACATAATTTTCCTCCTCATACATGTCGACACACGCGTACCGACACACAGCACACACACCGGGAATGCTCTGATAGAGGACAGGACCCCACTTAGCCCTTTGGAGAGACAGAGGGAGAGTCTGCCAGCACACACCCAGCGCTAGCTATATATATATATATATATATATATATATATATATATATATATATATATATATATATAGGGATAACCTTATACAAGTGTTATTCCCTTATAGCTGCTGTTACTATCGTTATTTGCTGCTAAAAATGCCCCCCCTTCTTTTTTACCCTGATTCTGAAGCAGGACTGCAGGGGAGAGTCAGGGAGCCGTCCTTCCAGCGGAGCTGTGAGGGAAAATGGCGCTTGTGTGCTGAGGAGATAGGCTCCGCCCCTTCACGACGTCCTTATCTCCCGCTTTTTTGTGTAAAATGGCAGGGGATTAAAATACATCCATATAGCCCAGGAGCTATATGTGATGTATTCTGTTTTGCCACCTAAGGTATTCTGTTATATTGCGTCTCAGGGCGCTCCCCCCCCAGCGCCCTGCACCCTCAGTGACCGGAGTGTGAAGTGTGCTGAGAGCAATGGCGCACAGCTGCGGTGCTGTGCGCTACCTTAGTCTGAAGACAGGATGTCTTCTGCCGCCGATTTCACCGGACCTCTTCGTCTCTTCTGGCTCTGTAAGGGGGACGGCGGCGCGGCTCCGGTGACCCATCCAGGCTGAACCTGTGATCGTCCCTCTGGAGCTAGTGTCCAGTAGCCTAAGAAACCCGATCCACTCTGCACTCAGGTGAGTCCGTTTCTTCTCCCCTTAGTCCCACGATGCAGTGAGCCTGTTGCCAGCAGGACTCACTGAAAATAAAAAAACCTAACTAAACTTTTATTCTAAGCAGCTCAGGAGAGCCACCTAGATTGCACCCTTCTCGGCCGGGCACAAAAATCTAACTGAGGCTTGGAGGAGGGTCATAGGGGGAGGAGCCAGTGCACACCACCTGATCCTTAAGCTTTTATTTTGTGCCCTGTCTCCTGCGGAGCCGCTATTCCCCATGGTCCTTACGGAGTCCCAGCATCCACTAGGACGTCAGAGAAATTACTATACCCCTTCCTCCTTTTTACATTAGATCTTTAATTTATTGTGTGTGTGTCAGTGAGGCTCTGGGGTTAGCCAGTGCCTCCTGAGTCATTTAGCTCACCGCACGAAATAGAATTATCGGTAAGAATTTACTTACCGATAATTCTATTTCTCGTAGTCCGTAGTGGATGCTGGGGACTCCGTCAGGACCATGGGGATTAGCGGCTCCGCAGGAGACAGGGCACAAAAGTAAAAGCTTTAGGATCAGGTGGTGTGCACTGGCTCCTCCCCCTATGACCCTCCTCCAAGCCTCAGTTAGGATACTGTGCCCGGACGAGCGTACACAATAAGGAAGGATTTTGAATCCCGGGTAAGACTCATACCAGCCACACCAATCACACTGTACAACCTGTGATCTGAACCCAGTTAACAGCATGATAACAGCGGAGCCTCTGAAAAGATGGCTCACAACAATAATAACCCGATTTTTGTAACAATAACTATGTACAAGTATTGCAGACAATCCGCACTTGGGATGGGCGCCCAGCATCCACTACGGACTACGAGAAATAGTATTATCGGTAAGTAAATTCTTATTTTCTCTGACGTCCTAAGTGGATGCTGGGGACTCCGTCAGGACCATGGGGATTATACCAAAGCTCCCAAACGGGCGGGAGAGTGCGGATGACTCTGCAGCACCGAATGAGAGAACTCCAGGTCCTCCTCAGTCAGGGTGTGCCCCTGACCAAGTATCAGCTCGGCAAAGTTGTAAAGCCGAGACCCCTCGGGCAGCCGCCCAAGATGAGCCCACCTTCCTTGTGGAATGGGCATTTACATATTTTGGCTGTGGCAGGCCTGCCACAGAATGTGCAAGCTGAATTGTACTACACATCCAACTAGCAATCGTCTGCTTAGAAGCAAGAGCACCCAGTTTGTTGGGTGCATACAGGATAACAGCAAGTCAGTTTTCCTGACTCCAGCCGTCCTGGAAACTATATTTTCAGGGCCCTGACAACATCTAGCAACTTGGAGTCCTCCAAGTCCCTAGTAGCCGCAGGTACCACAATAAGCTGGTTCAGGTGAAACACTGACACCACCTTAGGGAGAAACTGGGGATGAGTCCGCAGCTCTGCCCTGTCCGAATGGACAATCAGATATGGGCTTTTTTGAGACAAACGCCGCCAATTCTGACACTCGCCTGGCCGAGGCCAGGGCCAACAGCATGGTCACTTTCCCTGTGAGATATTTCAAATCCACAGATTTGAGCGGTTTAAACCAATGTGATTTTAGGAATCCCAGAACTACGTTGAGATCCCACAGTGCCACTGGAGGCACAAAAAGGGGGTTGTATATGCAGTACTCCCTTGACAAACTTCTGGACTTCAGGAACTGAAGCCAATTCTTTCTGGAAGAAAATCGACAGGGCCGAAATTTGAACCTTAATGGACCCCAATTTGAGGCCCATAGACACTCCTGTTTGCAGGAAATGCAGGAAACGACCGAGTTGAAATTTCTTCATGGGGCCTTCCTGGCCTCACACCACGCAACATATTTTCGCCACATGTGGTGATAATGTTGTGCGGTCACCTCCTTCCTGGCTTTGACCAGGGTAGGAATGACCTCTTCCGGAATGCCTTTTTCCCTTAGGATCCGGCGTTCAACCGCCATGCCGTCAAACGCAGCCGCGGTAAGTCTTGGAACAGACATGGTACTTGCTGAAGCAAGTCCCTTCTTAGCGGCAGAGGCCATGAGTCCTCTGTGAGCATCTCTTGAAGTTCCGGGTACCAAGTCCTTCTTGGCCAATCCGGAGCCACGAGTATAGTTCTTACTCCTCTACGTCTTATAATTCTCAATACCTTGGGTATGAGAAGCAGAGGAGGGAAGACATACACCGACTGGTACACCCACGGTGTTACCAGAACGTCCACAGCTATTGCCTGAGGGTCTTTTGACCTGGCGCAATACTTGTCCAGTTTTTTGTTCAGGCGGGACGCCATCATGTCCACCTTTGGTCTTTTCCAACGGTTCACAATCATGTGGAAGACTTCCCGATGAAGTCCCCACTCTCCCGGGTGGAGGTTGTGCCTGCTGAGGAAGTCTGCTTCCCAGTTGTCCACTCCCGGAATGAACACTGCTGACAGTGCTATCACATGATTTTCCGCCCAGCGAAAAATCCTTGCAGTTTCTGCCATTGCCCTCCTGCTTCTTGTGCCGCCCTGTCTGTTTACGTGGGCGACTGCCGTGATGTTGTCCCACTGGATCAATACCGGCTGACCTTGAAGCAGAGGTCTTGCTAAGCTTAGAGCATTATAAATTGCCCTTAGCTCCAGTATATTTATGTGGAGAAAAATCTCCAGACTTGATCACACTCCCTGGAAATTTTTTCCCTGTGTGACTGCTCCCCAGCCTCTCAGGCTGGCCTCCGTGGTCACCAGCATCCAATCCTGAATGCCGAATCTGCGGCCCTCTAGAAGATGAGCACTCTGTAACCACCACAGGAGAGACACCCTTGTCCTTGGAGATAGGGTTATCCGCTGATGCATCTGAAAATGCGATCCGGACCATTTGTCCAGCAGATCCCACTGAAAAGTTCTTGCGTGGAATCTGCCGAATGGAATCGCTTCGTAATAAGCCACCATTTTTCCCAGGACTCTTGTGCAATGATGCACTGACACTTTTCCTGGTTTTAGGAGGTTCCCGACTAGCTCGGATAACTCCCTGGCTTTCTCCTCCGGGAGAAACACCTTTTTCTGGACTGTGTCCAGAACCATCCCTAGGAACAGCAGACGTGTCGTCGGAAACGGCTGCGATTTTGGATATTTAGAATCCACCCGTGCTGTCGTAGAACTACTTGAGATAGTGCTACTCCGACTTCCAACTGTTCTCTGGACCTTGCCCTTATCAGGAGATCGTCCAAGTAAGGGATAATTAAGATGCCTTTTCTTTGAAGAAGAATCATCATTTCGGCCATTACTTTGGTAAAGACCCGGGGTGCCGTGGACAATCCAAACGGCAGCGTCTGAAACTGATAGTGACAGTTCCGTACCACGAACCTGAGGTACCCTTGGTGAGAAGGGCAATTTGGGACATGGAGGTAAGCATCCTTGATGTCCAGGGACACCATATAGTCCCCTTCTTCCTGGTTCGCTATCACTGCTCTGAGTGACTCCATCTTGATTTGAACCTTTGTATGTAAGTGTTCAAAGATTTCCCATTTAGAATAGGTCTCACCGAGCCGTCTGGCTTCAGTACCACAATATAGTGTGGAATAATACCCCTTTCCTTGTTGTAGGAGGGGTACTTTGATTATCACCTGCTGGGAATACAGCTTGTGAATTATTTCCAATACTGCCTCCCTGTCGGAGGAAGACGTTGGTAAAGCAGACATCAGGAGCCTGCGAGGGGGAGACGTCTCGAATTTCCAGTCTGTACCCCTGGGATACTACTTGTAGGATCCAGGGGTCCACTTGCGAGTGAGCCCACTACGCGCTGAAACTCTTGAGACGACCCCCCACCGCACTTGAGTCCGCTTGTACGGCCCCAGCGTCATGCTGAGGACTTGGCAGAAGCGGTGGAGGGCTTCTGTTCCTGGGAATGGGCTGCCTGCTGCAGTCTTCTTCCCTTTCCTCTATCCCTGGGCAGATATGACTGGCCTTTTGCCCGCTTGCCCTTATGGGGACGAAAGGACTGAGGCTGAAAAGACGGTGTCTTTTTCTGCTGAGATGTGACTTGGGGTAAAAAAGGTGGATTTTCCAGCTGTTGCCGAGGCCACCAGGTCCGATGGACCGACCCCAAATAACTCCTCCCCTTTATACGGCAATACTTCCATGTGCCGTTTGGAATCTGCATCACCTGACCACTGTCGTGTCCATAAACATCTTCTGGCAGATATGGACATCGCACTTACTCTTGATGCCAGAGTGCAAATATCCCTCTGTGCATCTCGCATATATAGAAATGCATCCTTTAAATGCTCTATAGTCAATAAAATACTGTCCCTGTCAAGGGTATCAATATTTTCAGTCAGGGAATCCGACCAAGCCACCCCAGCGCTGCACATCCAGGCTGAGGCGATCGCTGGTCGCAGTATAACACCAGTATGTGTGTATATACCTTTTTAGGATATTTTCCAGCCTCTCAGCTGGCTCCTTGAGGGCGGCCCTATCTGGAGACGGTACCGCCACTTGTTTTGATAAGCGTGTGAGCGCCTTATCCACCCTAAAGGGTGTTTCCCAACGCGCCCTAACTTCTGGCGGGAAAGGGTATACCGCCAATAATTTTCTATCGGGGGAAACCCACGCATCATCACACACTTCATTTAATTTATCTGATTCAGGAAAAACTACAGGTAGTTTTTTCACACCCCACATAATACCCTTCTTGTGGTACTTGTAGTATCAGAAATATGTAACACCTCCTTCATTGCCCTTAACATGTAACGTGTGGCCCTAAAGGAAAATACGTTTGTTTCTTCACCGTCGACACTGGAGTCAGTGTCCGTGTCTGTGTCGACCGACTGAGGTAAATGAGCGTTTTACAGCCCCTGACGGTGTTTGAGACACCTGGACAGGTACTAATTTGTTTGCCGGCCGTCTCATGTCGTCAACCGACCTTGCAGCGTGTTGACATTATCACGTAATTCCTTAAATAAGCCATCCATTCCGGTGTCGACTCCCTAGAGTGACATCACCATTTCAGGCAATTGCTCCGCCTCCTCACCAACATCGTCCTCATACATGTCGACACACACGTACCGACACACAGCACACACACAGGGAATGCTCTGATAGAGGACAGGACCCCACTAGCCCTTTGGGGAGACAGAGGGAGAGTTTGCCAGCACACACCAAAAACGCTATAATTATACAGGGACAACCTTTATATAAGTGTTTTTCCCTTATAGCATTTTAATATATATATACATATCGCCAAATAAGTGCCCCCCCTCTCTGTTTTAACCCTGTTTCTGTAGTGCAGTGCAGGGGAGAGCCTGGGAGCCTTCCCACCAGCATTTCTGTGAGGGAAAATGGCGCTGTGTGCTGAGGAGAATAGGCCCCGCCCCCTTTTCGGCGGGCTTCTTCTCCCGTTTTTCTGAGACCTGGCAGGGGTTAAATACATCCATATAGCCCCCAGGGGCTATATGTGATGTATTTTTAGCCAGAATAAGGTACTATCATTGCTGCCCAGGGCGCCCCCCCCAGCGCCCTGCACCCTCAGTGACCGCTGCTATGAAGTGTGCTGACAACAATGGCGCACAGCTGCAGTGCTGTGCGCTACCTTATGAAGACTGAAGAGTCTTCTGCCGCCGTTTCTGGACCTCTTCACTTTTCGGCATCTGCAAGGGGGTCGGCGGCGCGGCTCCGGGACTAACCCCAGGGTGAGACCTGTGTTCCGACTCCCTCTGGAGCTAATGGTGTCCAGTAGCCTAAGAAGCCAATCCATCCTGCACGCAGGTGAGTTCACTTCTCTCCCCTAAGTCCCTCGTAGCAGTGAGCCTGTTGCCAGCAGGACTCACTGAAAATAAAAAACCTAACAAACTTTTACTCTAAGCAGCTCTTTAGGAGAGCCACCTAGATTGCACCCTTCTCGGCCGGGCACAAAAATCTAACTGAGGCTTGGAGGAGGGTCATAGGGGGAGGAGCCAGTGCACACCACCTGATCCTAAAGCTTTTACTTTTGTGCCCCGTCTCCTGCGGAGCCGCTAATCCCCATGGTCCTGACGGAGTCCCCAGCATCCACTTAGGACGTCAGAGAAAATAAGAATTTACTTACCGATAATTCTATTTCTCGTAGTCCGTAATGGATGCTGGGAACTCCGTAAGGACCATGGGGAATAGCGGCTCCGCAGGAGACTGGGCACATCTAAAGAAAGCTTTAGGACTATCTGGTGTGCACTGGCTCCTCCCCCTATGACCCTCCTCCAAGCCTCAGTTAGGATACTGTGCCCGGACGAGCGTACACAATAAGGAAGGATTTTGAATCCCGGGTAAGACTCATACCAGCCACACCAATCACACCGTACAACTTGTGATATGAAACCCAGTTAACAGCATGATAACAGAGGAGCCTCTGAATAGATGGCTCACAACAAGAACCCGATTAGTTAACAATAACTATATACAAGTATTGCAGACAATCCGCACTTGGGATGGGCGCCCAGCATCCACTACGGACTACGAGAAATAGAATTATCGGTAAGTAAATTCTTATTTTCTCTGACGTCCTAGTGGATGCTGGGAACTCCGTAAGGACCATGGGGATTATACCAAAGCTCCCAAACGGGCGGGAGAGTGCGGATGACTCTGCAGCACCGAATGAGAGAACTCCAGGTCCTCCTCAGCCAGGGTATCAAATTCGTAGAATTTTGCAAACGTGTTTGTCCCTGACCAAGTAGCTGCTCGGCAAAGTTGTAAAGCCGAGACCCCTCGGGCAGCCGCCCAAGATGAGCCCACCGTCCTTGTGGAATGGGCTTTTATTGATTTAGGCTGCGGTAATCCTACCGCAGAATGCGCCAGCAGAATAGTGATACAAATCCAGCGCGCAATAGACTGCTTAGAAGCAGGAGCACCCAGCTTGTTGGGTGCCATCAGGATAAACAGCGAGTCAGTTTTCCTGACTCCAGCCGTCCTGGAAAAATAAAATTTTCAGGGCCCTGACTACGTCCAGCAACTTGGAATCCTCCAAGTCCCCAGTAGCCGCAGGCACCACAATAGGTTGGTTCAAGTGAAAACCTGAGACCACCTTCGGGAGAAACTGAGGACGAGTCCTCAACTCTGCCCTATCCATACAGAAAATCAGATAAGGCCTTTTACATGACAAAGCCGCCAATTCTGACACACGCCTGGCCAAGGCCAAGGCCAACAGCATGACCACTTTCCACGCGAGATACTTTAGCTCCATGGTTTTAAGTGGCTCAACCAATGCGACATTAGGAAATCCAACACCACGTTGAGATCCAAAAAGTGCCACAGGAGGCACAAAAGGAAGCTGAATATGTAGTACTCCTTTAACCAAAGTCTGAACTTCAGGCAGTGAAGCCAGTTCTTTCTGGAAGAAAATCGACAGAGCCGAAATCTGGACCTTTATGGACCCCAATTTGAGGCCCAAACGTCACCCCTGCTTGCAGGAAGTGCAGGAATCGACATAGTTGAAATTCCTCCGTCGGGGCCTTCATGGCCTCCCACCAAGCAACAAATTTTCGCCAAACGCGGCGATAATGTCTTGCGGTGACATCCTTCCTGGCTATGATCAGGGTAGGGATGACTTCCTTCGGAATACCCTTTTTCTTTAGGATCCGGTGTTCTACCGCCATGGCGTCAAACGCAGCCGCGGTAAGTCTTGGAACAGACAGGGTCCCTGCTGCAGCAGGTCTTGTCTGAGCGGCAGAGGCCAAGGGTCCTCTGCCAGCATCTCTTGAAGTTCCGGGTACCAAGCTCTTCATGGCCAATCCGGAACCCCGAGTATGGTTTTCACTCCTCGCCTTCTTATTATTCTCAGTACCTTGGGTATGAGAGGTAGAGGAGGAGACACATAAACCGACTGGTACACCCACGGTGTCACTAGGAGCGTCCCCAGCACTCGCCTGAGGGTCCCTTGACCTGGCGCAATATCTTTTCAACTTCTTGTTGAGGCGGGACGCCATCATGTCCACCCGTGGTCATTCCCAACGGTTTACCCGCATTTGGAAAACTTCTGGATGAAGTCCCCGTTCTCCTGGGTGTAGGTCGCCCATCGGAGAATCCTTGTGGCTTCTGCCATCGCCATCCTGCTTCTTGTGCCGCCCTGTCTGTTTACATGGGCGACCGCCGTGATGTCGTCTGATTGGATCAGTACCGGCTGGTTCTGAAGCAGGGGCCTTGCTTGTCTTAGGGCATTGTAAATGGCCCTTAGCTGCAGAATATTTATGTGAAGCGAAATCTCCTTGGAAATTTCTTCCCTGTGTGACTGCACCCCAGCCCCGAATGCTGGCATCCGTGGTCACCAGGACCCAGTCCTGTATTCCGAATCTGCGGCCCACTAGTAGATGAGCCCTCTGCAGCCACCACAGCAGCGACACCCTGTTTCTTGCTGACAGGGTTATCCGCTGTTGTATCTGTACATGGGACCCGGACCATTAGTCCCACAGGTCCCACTGGAATGTCCTTGCGTGGAGTCTTCCGAATGGAATTATGCTTCGTACGAAGCTACCATTTTTCCCAGGACTCGTGTGCATTGATGTACCGACACCTGTCCTGGTTTTAGGATGTCTCTGACTAGAGATAACTCCTCTGCTTTTTCCACTGGAAGAAACACTCTTTTCTGGTCTGCGTTCAGAAACATTCCCAGGAACAGAAGACGTGTCGTCGGGACCAGCTGTGACTTTGGAATATTGAGAATCCAGTCGTGCTGTTGTAGCACTTCCCGAGAGAGTGCTACCCCCACTACCAACTGTTCTTTGGACCTCGCCTTTATCAGGAGATCGTCCAAGTACGGGATAATAAAAACTTCCTGCTTGCGAAGGAGTATCATCACTTCGGCCATTACCTAGGTAAAGACCTTCGGTGCCGTGGACAACTCCAACGGCCGCGTCTTGAACTGATAGTGACAGTCCTGTACCACATATCTGAGGTACTCCTGGTGAGGGGGGGAATGGGGACATGCAGGTACGCATCCTTGATGTCCAGGGAGACCCTGTAATCCCCCTCGTCCAGGCACGTAATAAGCGCCCTGAGCGATTCCATCTTGAACTTGAATCTTCTGATATAAAAGTTCAAGTATTTTAATTTCAAGATGGGTCTCACCGAACCGTTGCGGTACCACAACCACTGTGGAATAGTAACCCCTTTCTTGCTGAAGGAGGGGCACCTTGACAATCACTTGTTGTGATTATAGTGTTGAATATCCACCAACACCGTCTCCCTGGCAGAGGGAGGTGCCGGTAAGGCAGATTTTAGGAAACGGCGGGGGGAAGAACGTCTCGAACTCCAGCCTGTACCCCTGAGATACTACTTGAAGGACCCAGGGATCCATGTGAGAGAGCCCACTGTCCGCTGAAATATCTGAGACGGGCCCCCACCGTACCCGGGTCCGCCTGAGCAGCCCCAGCACCATGCTGTGGACCTACCGGACGCAGGGAGGACTTCTGCTCTTGGGAACTAGCTGTGTGTTGCAGCTTTTTTCCTCTACCTTTGCCTCTCGGCAGAAAGGATGAGCCTCTAGCCCACTTGTTTTTCTGGGGCCGAAAGGACTGTACTTGATGATACGGTGCTTTCTTTTGTTGTGGGGTAGCCTGTGGCAAAAAAATTAATTTCCCAGCAGTAGCTGTGGAAACGAGGTCTGAAAAACTATCCCCAAACAGTTTTACCCCCTTATAGGGCAACTTCCATGTGCCGATTCGAGTCGGCATCGCCTGACCATTGCCAAGTCCATAACCCCCGTCTGGCGGCAATGGACCTAGCGCTTATTTTTGATGCCAGCCGGCAAATATCCCTCTGTGCATCACGCATTTATAAGACCACGTCTTTTATATGCTCTATTTTCAGCAAAATATTGTCCCTATCCATAGTTATTTTCCGACAGGGAATCTGACCACGCAGCGGGAGCACTGCACATCCATGCCGAAGCAACGGCTGGTCGCAATGTAATGCCCTAGTGTGTGACCATATCTTATAGGGTAACCTCCTGCTTTCTATCAGCAGGTTCCTTCAGGGCGGCCGTACCCGAAGACGGTAGTGCCACCTTTTTCTAAAAAGCGTGTAAGCGCTGTATCTACCCTATGGGGTGTTTCCCCGCGTGACCTATCCCCTGGCGGGAAAGGGTACGCTGCCAATAACCGTTGTAGAAATTATCAATTTCTTACCGGGGAAAGACCACTCTTCCTCACACACCTCATTTAATTTCTCAGATGCAGGAAAAACTACTAATAGTTTTCTCTCACCAAACACAATACCCTTTTATGTGGTACCTGGGGTATAATCATAAATGTGTAATACATTTTTCATTGTCTCAATCCTGTAACGGGTGGACCTATTTGGAGGGTACACCAGTCTCATCGATGTCGACACTGGAGTCAGTATCCGTGTCGACATCTGTGTCTGTTATCTGAGGTAGCGGGCGATTTTAGAGCCCCCCCATGACATTTGAGACGCTGGAACAGGCACAAGCTGAGTAGCCGGCTGTTCCGTGTCGTCGACCTTTTATGTAAGGAGTTGACACTTTCACGTAATCCTTCCATAAGTTCAACCACACCGGTGTCGACCCCGCAGGGGGTGACAACATATTTACAGGCATTCGCTCCGCCTCCACCTCATTATCCTCCACATACCTGTCGACACAGCCGTACCGACACACAGCACACACACAGGGAATGCTCTGATAGAGGACAGGACCCCACAAAGCCCTTTGGGGAGACAGAGGGAGAGTATGCCAGCACACACCAGGGCGCTATATATCACAGGGATAGCACCTATAAAAAAGTGTTTTCCCTTATAGCTGCATATATGTTGTATACTGCGCCTAAATTGTGCCCCCCCCTCTCTTTTTAACCCTTTCTGTAGTGTATTAACTGCAGGGGAGAGCCAGGGAGCTTCCCTCCAACGGAGCTGTGAGGGAAAAATGGCGCCAGTGTGCTGAGGAGATAGGCTCCGCCCCTTTTTCGCTGACTTTTCTCCCGCATTTTTATGGAATCTGGCAGGGGTTAATATACATCCATATAGCCCTGGGGGTTATATGTGATGTATTTTTGTCAGCCAAGGTGTTTATATTGCTGCTCAGGGCGCCCCCCCCCCCAGCGCCCTGCACCCTCAGTGACCGGAGTGTGTGGTGTGCATGAGGAGCAATGGCGCACAGCTGCAGTGCTGTGCGCTACCTTGGTGAAGACTGATGTCTTCTGCCGCCGATTTTCCGGACCTCTTCTTGCTTCTGGCTCTGTAAGGGGGCCGGCGGCGCGGCTCTGGGACCGGACTCCGAGGCTGGGCCTGTGTTCGGTCCCTCTGGAGCTAATGGTGTCCAGTAGCCTAAGAAGCCCAAGCTGGCTGCAAGCAGGCAGGTTCGCTTCTTCTCCCCTTAGTCCCTCGATGCAGTGAGCCTGTTGCCAGCAGGTCTCACTGAAAATAAAAAACCTAAAACTTTTTCTAAGAAGCTCAGGAGAGCCTCCTAGATTGCACCCTGCTCGGTCGGGCACAAAAATCTAACTGGGGCTTGGAGGAGGGTCATAGGGGGAGGAGCCAGTGCACACCAGATAGTCCTAAAGCTTTCTTTAGATGTGCCCAGTCTCCTGCGGAGCCGCTATTCCCCATGGTCCTTACGGAGTTCCCAGCATCCACTAGGACGTCAGAGAAATATTATATATATATATATATATATATATATACACATATACACACACCACAATGTTTATTCTCAGAACATGAGCTACAGCTGCTGCTCCTATTCCCCTAGTTAAGATTTAGAAAATAAGAAAATAAGATTTTACTTACCGATAAATCTATTTCTCATAGTCCGTAGTGGATGCTGGGGACTCCGTCAGGACCATGGGGAATAGCGGCTCCGCAGGAGACAGGGCACAAAAGCAAGCTTTTAGGATCACATGGTGTGTACTGGCTCCTCCCCCTATGACCCTCCTCCAAGCCTCAGTTAGGTACTGTGCCCGGACGAGCGTACACAATAAGGAAGGATCTTGAATCCCGGGTAAGACTCATACCAGCCACACCAATCACACCGTACAACTTGTGATTTGAACCCAGTCAACAGTATGATAACAATGAAGTAGCCTCTAAAAAAGATGGCTCACAACAATAATAACCCGATTTTTTGTAACAATAACTATGTACAAGTAATGCAGACAATCCGCACTTGGGATGGGCGCCCAGCATCCACTACGGACTATGAGAAATAGATTTATCGGTAAGTAAAATCTTATTTTCTCTAACGTCCTAGTGGATGCTGGGGACTCCGTCAGGACCATGGGGATTATACCAAAGCTCCCAAACGGGCGGGAGAGTGCGGATGACTCTGCAGCACCGAATGAGAGAACTCCAGGTCCTCCTCAGCCAGGGTATCAAATTTGTAGAATTTTGCAAACGTGTTTGCCCCTGACCAAGTAGCTGCTCGGCAAAGTTGTAAAGCCGAGACCCCTCGGGCAGCCGCCCAAGATGAGCCCACCTTCCTTGTGGAATGGGCATTTACAGATTTTGGCTGTGGCAGGCCTGCCACAGAATGTGCAAGCTGAATTGTACTACAAATCCAACGAGCAATAGTCTGCTTAGAAGCAGGAGCACCCAGCTTTTTGGGTGCCTACAATATAAACAGCAAGTCAGACTTTCTGACTCCAGCCGTCCTGGAATATATATATATATATATATATATATATATATATATATATATATATATATATATATATATATATATATATATATATATATATATATATATATATATATATATATATATATATATATATATATATATATATATATTATATATATATTTATTTTTTTTTCAGGGCCCTGACAACGTCTAGCAACTTGGAGTCCTCCAAGTCCCTAGTAGCCGCAGGCACCACAATAGGTTGTTTCAGGTGAAACGCTGACACCACCTTAGGAAGAAACTGGGGACGAGTCCGCAGTTCTGCCCTGTCCGAATGGAAAATCAAATATGGGCTTTTGTAAGACAAAGCCGCCAATTTTGACAATCGCCTGGCCGAGGCCAGGGCCAACAGCATGGTCACTTTCCATGTGAGATATTTCAAATCCACAGATTTGAGTGGTTCAAACCAATATGATTTGAGGAATCCCAACACTACGTTGAGATCCCACGGTGCCACTGGAGGCACACAAGGGCTGTATATGCAATACTCCCTTGACAAACGTCTGGACTTCAGGAACTGAAGCCAATTCTTTCTGGAAGAAAATCTATAGGGCCGAAACTTGAACCTTAATGGACCCCAATTTGAGGCTCATAGACACTCCTGTTTGCAGGAAGTGCAGAAATCGACCTAGTTGAAATTTTTTCATGGGGCCTTCCTGGCCTCACCCACGCAACATATTTTTACCACATGTGGTGATAACGTTGTGCGGTCACCTCCTTCCTGGCTTTGACCAGGGTAGGTATGACCTCTTCCGGAATGCCTTTTCCCTTAGGATCCGGCGTTCAAACCGCCATGCCGTCAAACGCAGTCGCGGTAAGTCTTGGAACAGACAAGGTCCCTGCTGGAGCAGGTCCTTTCTTAAAGGCCGATGCCACGGTTCCTCTTGGAACAGACATGGTACTTGCTGAAAGCAAATCCCTTCTTAGCTCCAGAGGCCATTAGTCCTCTGTGAGCATCTCTTGAAGTTCCGGTTACCAAGTCCCTCTTGGCCAATCCGGAGCCACGAGTATAGTTCTTACTCCTCTATGTCTTATAATTCTCAATACCTTGGTTATGAGAAGCAGAGGAGGGAACACATACACCGACTGTTACACCCATGGTGTTACCAGGACGTCCACAGCTATCGCCTGAAGGTCTCGTGACCTGGCGCAATACCTGTCCCATTTTTTGTTCGGGCGGGACGCCATCATGTCCACCTTTGGTCTTTCCCAACGGTTCACAATCATGCGGAAAACTTCCCGATGAAGTTCCCACTCTCCCGGGTGGAGGTCGTGCCTGCTGAGGAAGTCTGCTTCCCAGTCGTCCACTCCCGGAATGAACACTGCTGACAGTGCTATCACATGATTTTCCGCCTAGCGAAAAATCCTTGCAGTTTTGCCACTGCCCTCCTGCTTCTTGTGCCGCCCTTTCTGTTTACGTGGGCGACTGCCGTGATGTTATCCCACTGGATCAATACCGGCTGACCTTGAAGCAGAGGTCTTGCTAAGCTTAGAGCATTATAAATTTGCTCTTAGCTCCAGTATATTTATGTGGAGAGAATTCTCCAGACTTGATCACACTCCTTGTGTGACTGCTCCCCAGCCTCTCAGGCTGGCCTCCGTGGTCACCAGCATCCAATCCTGAATGCCGAATCTGCGGCCATCTAGAAGATGAGCACTCTGTAATCACCACAGGAGAGACACCCTTGTCCTTGGATATAGGGTTATCCGCTGATGCATCTGAAGATGCGATCCGGACCATTTGTCCAGCAGATCCCACTGAAGAGTTCTTGCGTGAAATCTGCCGAATGGAAGCGCTTCGTAATAAGCCACCATTTTTACCAGGACTCTTGTGCAATGATGCACTGACACTTTTCCTGGTTTTAGGAGGATCCCGATTAGCTCGGATAACTCCCTGGCTTTCTCCTCTGGGAGAAACACCTTTTCCTGGACTGTGTCCAGAATCATCCCTAGGACCAGCAGACGTGTCGTCGGAACAACTGCGGTTTTGGAATATTTAGAATCCACCCGTGCTGTCGTAGAACTACTTGAGATAGTGCTACTCAGACCTCCAACTGTTCTCTGGACCTTGTTCTTATCAGGAGGTCGTCCATTTTCTTTGAAGACGAATCCTCCTTTTGGTCATTACCTTGGTAAGGACCCGGGGTGCCTTGGACAATCCAACGGCATCGTCTTGAAACTGATAGTGACAGTTCTGTACCACGAACCTGAGGTACCCTTGGTGAGAAAAGGCAAATTTTGGGACATGGAGGTAAGCATCCCTGATGTCCCGGGACACCATATAGTCCCCTTGTTCTTTGCTATCACTGCTCTGAGTGACTCCATCTGGATTTGAACCCTTGCAAGTGTTCAAATTTTTCAGATTTAGAATAGGTCTCACCTAGCCTTCAGTACCACCATATAGTGTGGAGTAATACCCCTTTCCTTGTTGTCGGAGGGGTAATTTTATTATCACCTGCTGGGAATACAGCTTGTGAATTGTTTTCAATACTGCCTCCCTGTCGGAGGGAGACATTGGTACAGCAGACTACAGGAACCTGCGAGGGGGGAAACCTCTCGACATTCCAATCTGTACCCCTTGGATACTACTTGTAGGATCCAGGGGTCCTGTACGGTCCCAGCGTCATGCTGAGAACTTGGTAGAAGCGGTGGAGGGCTTCTGTTCCTGGGAATGGGCTGCCTGCTGCAGTCTTCTTCCCTTTCCTCTATCCCTGGGCAGATATGACTCTTATAGGGACGAAAGGACTGAGGCTGAAAAGACGGTGTCTTTTTCTGCAGAGATGTGACTTAGGGTAAAAAACGGTGGATTTTCCAGCAGTTGCCCTGGCCACCAGGTCCCATGGACCGACCCCAAATAACTCCTCCCCTTTATACGGCAATACATCTTTGTGCCGTTTGGAATCTGCATCACCTGACCACTGTCGTGTCCATAAACATCTTCTTGCAGATATGGACATCGCATTTACTCTTGATGCCAGAGTGCAAATATCCCTCTGCGCATCTCGCATATATAGAAATGCATCCTTTAAATGCTCTATAGTCAATAAAATACTGTCCCTGTCAAAGGTATCAATATTTTTAGTCAGGGAATCCGACCAAGCCACCTCAGCTCTGCACATCCAGGCTGAGGCGATCGCTGGTCGCAGTATAACACCAGCATGTGTGTGTATACTTTTTAGGATATTTTTCAGCCTCCTATCAGCTGGCTCCTTAAGTACGGCCCTATCCGTAGATGGTACCGCCACTTGTTCTGATAAGCGTGTGAGCGCCTTATCCACCCTGAGGGGTGTTTCCCACCGCGCCTTAACTTCTGGCGGGAAAGGGTATACCGCCAATAATTTTCTATCGGGGGAAACCCACGCATCATCACACACTTCATTTAATTTATCTGATTCAGGAAAAACTACAGGTAGTTTTTTCACCTCACACATAATACCCTTTTTTGTGGTACTTGGAGTATCAGAAATATGTAACACCTCCTTCATTGCCCTTAACGTGTGGCCCTAAAAGAAAATACGTTTGTTTCTTCACCGTCGACACTGAAATCAGTGTCCGTGTCTGGGTCTGTGTCGACCGACTGAGGTAAATGGGCATTTTACAGCCCCTGACGGTGTTTGAGACGCCTGGACAGATACTAATTTGTTCGCCGGCCCTCTCATGTCGTCAACCGGCTTGCAGCGTGTTGACATTGTCACGTAATTTCCATAAATAAGCCATCCATTCCGGTGTCGACTCCCTAGAGAGTGACATCACCATTACAGGCAATTTGCTCCGCCTCCTCACCAATATTTTCCTCATACATGTCGACACACACGTACCGACATACAGCACACACATAGGGAATGCTCTGATAGAGGACAGGACCCACTAGCCCTTTGGGGAGACAGAGGGAGAGTTTGCCAGCACACACCAAAACGCTATAATTATCCAGGGACAACCTTTATATAAGTGTTCCTTTTATAGCATTTTAATATATATACATATCGCCAAATCAGTGCCCCCCCTCTCTGTTTTAACCCTGTTTCTGTAGTGCAGTGCAGGGGAGATCATGGGAGCCTTCCCACCAGCCTTTCTGAGAGGGAAAATGGCGCTGTGTGCTGAGGAGAATAGGCCCCGCCCCCTTTTCGGCGGGCTTCTTCTCCGGAGTTTTAGATATCTGGCAGGGGTTAAATACATCCATATAGCCTCAAGGGCTATATGTGATGTATTTTTCGCCATACAGGTATTATACATTGCTGCCCAGGGCGCCCCCCCCCAGCGCCCTGCACCCTCCGTGACCGCTGTGTGAAGTGTGCTGACAACAATGGCGCACAGCTGCAGTGCTGTGCGCTACCTGATGAAGACAGAGTCTTCTGCCGCCTGGTTCCGGACCTCTTCATCTTCAGCATCTGCAAGGGGGGTCGGCGGCGCGGCTCCGGGACGAACCCCAGGGCGAGCCCTGTGTTCCGACTCCCTCTGGAGCTATGTCCAGTAGCCTAAGAATCCAATCCATCCTGCACGCAGGTGAGTTGAAAATCTCTCCCCTAAGTCCCTCGATGCAGTGAGCCTGTTGCCAGCAGGACTCACTGAAAATAAAGAACCTAAAAACTTTTTCTAAGCAACTCTTTAAGAGAGCCACCTAGATTGCACCCTTCTCGGCCGGGCACAAAAACCTAACTGAGGCTTGGAGGAGGGTCATAGGGGGAGGAGCCAGTACACACCATGTGATCCTAAAAGCTTGCTTTTGTGCCCTGTCTCCTGCGGAGCCGCTATTCCCCATGGTCCTGACGGAGTCCCCAGCATCCACTAGGACGTTAGAGAAATGTATGTTAGAGGCTTTGCATCACTTGAACAGTTATTTCATATTAATCTTTTTTTCATGTCTTTCATACAAGTATTCATTGTTAAAAATAAGAATTTACTTACCGATAATTCTATTTCTCGGAGTCCGTAGTGGATGCTGGGGTTCCTGAAAGGACCATGGGGAATAGCGGCTCCGCAGGAGACAGGGCACAAAAAGTAAAGCTTTAGGATCAGGTGGTGTGCACTGGCTCCTCCCCCTATGACCCTCCTCCAAGCCTCAGTTAGGTACTGTGCCCGGACGAGCGTACACAATAAGGAAGGATTTATGAATCCCGGGTAAGACTCATACCAGCCACACTGTACAACCTGTGATCTGAACCCAGTTAACAGTATGATAACAGCGGAGCCTCTGAAAAGATGGCTCACAACAAATAATAACCCGATTTTTGTAACTATGTACAAGTAATGCAGATAATCCGCACTTGGGATGGGCGCCCAGCATCCACTACGGACTCCGAGAAATAGAATTATCGGTAAGTAAATTCTTATTTTCTCCATCGTCCTAGTGGATGCTGGGGTTCCTGAAAGGACCATGGGGATTATACCAAAGCTCCCAAACGGGCGGGAGAGTGCGGATGACTCTGCAGCACCGAATGAGAGAACTCCAGGTCCTCCTTAGCCAGGGTATCAAATTTGTAGGATTTTACAAACGTGTTTGCCCCTGACTAAATAGCCGCTCAGCAAAGTTGTAAAGCCGAGACCCCTCGGGCAGCCGCCCAAGATGAGCCCACCTTCCTTGTGGAATGGGCATTTACATATTTTGGCTGTGGCAGGCCTGCCACAGAATGTGCAAGCTGAATTGTATTACACATCCAACTAGCAAAAGTCTGCTTAGAAGCAAGAGCACCCAGTTTGTTGGGTGCATACAGGATAACAGCAAGTCAGTTTTCCTGACTCCAGCCATCCTGGAACCTATATTTTCAGGGCCCTGACCACATCTAGCAACTTGGAGTCCTCCAAGTCCCTAGTAGGCGCAAGACACCACAATAAGCTGGTTCAGGTGAAACACTGACACCACCTTAGGGAGAGAACTGGGGACGAGTCCGCAGCTCTGCCCTGTCCGAATGGACAAACAGATATGGGCTTTTTTGAGAAAAAAACCACCAATTTGACACTCGCCTGGTCCAGGCCAGGTCCAAGAGCATGTTCACTTTTCATGTGAGATGCTTCAAATCCACAGATTTGACTGGTTTTAAACCAATGTGTTTTGAGGAATCCCAGAACTACGTTGAGATCCCACAGTGCCACTGGAGGCACAAAAGGGGGTTGTATATGCAATACTCCCTTGACAAACTTCTGGACTTCAGGAACTGAAGCCAATTCTTTCTGGAAGAAAAATCGACAGGGCCGAAATTTGAACCTTAATGGACCCCAATTTGAGGCCCATAGACACTCCTGTTTGCAGGAAATGCAGGAATCGACCGAGTTGAAATTTCTTCGTGGGGCCTTCCTGGCCTCACACCACGCAACATATTTTCGCCACATGTGGTGATAATGTTGTGCGGTCACCTCCTTTCTGGCTTTGACCAGGGTAGGAATGACCTCTTCCTGAATGCCTTTTCCCTTAGGATCCGGCGTTCCACCGCCATGCCGTCAAACGCAGCCGCGGTAAGTCTTGGAACAGACATGGTACTTGCTGAAACAAGTCCCTTCTTAGCGGCAGAGGCCATAAGTCCTCTGTGAGCATCTCTTGAAGTTCCGGGTACCAAGTCCTTCTTGGCCAATCCGGAGCCATGAGTATAGTTCTTACTCCTCTACGTCTTATAATTCTCAGTACCTTAGGTATGAAAAGCAGAGGATGGAACACATACACCGACTGGTACACCCACGGTGTTACCAGAACGTCCACAGCTATTGCCTGAGGGTCTCTTAACCTGGCGCAATACCTGTCCCGTTTTTTGTTCAGACGGGACGCCATCATGTCCACCTTTGGTAATTCCCAACGGTTTACAATCATGTGGAAAACTTCCCCATGAAGTTCCCACTCTGCCGGGTGGAGGTCGTGCCTACTGAGGAAGTCTGCTTCCCAGTTTCCATTCCCGGAATGAAACACTGCTGACAGTGCTATCACATGATTTTCCGCCCAGCGAAAAGTCCTTGCAGTTTTTGCCACTGCCCTCCTGCTTCTTGTGCCGCCCTGTCTATTTACGTGGGCGACTGCCGTGATGTTTTATCCCACTGGATCAATACCGGCTGACCTTGAAGCAGAGGTCTTGCTAAGCTTAGAGCATTGTAAATTGCCCTTAGCTCCAGTATATTTATGTGGAGAAAAATCTCCAGACTTGATCACACTCCCTGGAAATTTTTTTCCTTGTGTGACTGCTCCCCAGCCTCTCGGGCTGGCCTCCGTGGTCACCAACATCCAAAACTGAATGCCGAATCTGCGGCCCTCTAGAAGATGAGCACTCTGTAACCACCACAGGAGAGACACCCTTGTCCTTGGATATAGGGTTATCCGCTGATGCATCTGAAGATGCGATCCGGACCATTTGTCCAGCAGATCCCACTGAAAAGTTCTTGCATGAAATCTGCCGACTGGAATTGCTTCGAAGGAAGTCACCATTTTTTTTACCATGGCCCTTGTGCAATGATGCACTGATTTTAGGAGGTTCCTGACTAGCTCGGATAACTCCCTGGCTTTCTCTTCCGGGAGAAACACCTTTTTCTGGACTGTGTCCAGAATCATCCCTAAGCACAGGAGACTTGTTGTCGGGATCAGCTGCGATTTTGGAATATTTAGAATCCACCCCTGCTGTTGTAACAGTATCCGAGATAGTGCTACTCCGACCTCCAACTGTTCCCTGGACTTTGCCCTTATCAGGAGATCGTCCAAGTAAGGGATAATTAAGACGCCTTTTCTTCGAAGAAGAACCATCATTTCGGCCATTACCTTGGTAAAGACCCGGGGTGCCGTGGACAATCCAAACGGCAGCGTCTGAAACTGATAGTGACAGTTCTGTACCACGAACCTGAGGTACCCTTAGTGATAAGGGCAAATTTGGGACATGGAGGTAGGCATCCCTGATGTCTCGGGACACCATATAGTCCCCTTCTTCCCGGTTCGTTATCACTGCTCTGAGTGACTCCATCTTGATTCGAACCTTTGTAAGTGTTCAAATTTTTTTAGATTTAGAATAGGTCTCACCTAGCCTTCTGGCTTCAGTACCACAATATAGTGTGGAATAATACCCCTTTTCTTGTTGTAGGAGGGGTAATTTAATTATCACCTGCTGGGAATACAGCTCGTGAATTGTTTCCCATACTGCCTCCTTGTCGGAGGGAGACCTTGGTAAAGCAGACTTCAGGAGCCTGCGCAGGGGAAACGTCTCGACATTCCAATCTGTACCCCTGGGATACTACTTGTAGGATCCAGGGGTCCTGTACGGTCTCAGCGTCATGCTGAGAGCTTGTCAGAAGCGGTGGAACGCTTCTGTTCCTGGGAATGGGCTGCCTGCTGCAGTCTTCTTCCCTTTCCTCTATCCCTGGGCAGATATGACTCTTATAGGGACGAAAGGACTGAAGCTGAAAAGACGGTGTCTGTTCTGCAGAGATATGACTTAGGGTAAAAACGGTGGATTTTCCAGCAGTTGCCATGGCCACCAGGTCCGATGGACCGACCCCAAATAACTCCTCTTCCTTTATACGGCAATACACCTTTGTGCCGTTTGGAATCTGCATCACCTGACCACTGTCGTGTCCATAAACATCTTCTGGCAGATATGGACATCGCACTTACTCTTGATGCCAGAGTGCAATTATCCCTCTGTGCATCTCGCATATATAGAAATGCATCCTTAAATGCTCTATAGTCAATAAAATACTGTCCCTGTCAAGGGTATCAATATTTTTAGTCAGGGAATCCGACCAAGCCACCCCAGCTCTGCACATCCAGGCTGAGGCGATCGCTGGTCGCAGTATAACACCAGTATGTGTGTATATACTTTTTATGATATTTTCCAGCCTCCTGTCAGCTGGCTCCTTGAGGACGGCCCTATCTATAGACGGTACCGCCACTTGTTCTGATAAGTGTGTGAGCGCCTTATCCACCCTAAGGGGTGTTTCCCAACGCGCCCTAACTTCTGGCGGGAAAGGGTATACCGCCCATATTTTCTATCGGGGGGAACCCACGCATCATCACACACTTCATTTAATTTATCTGATTCAGGAAAAACTACGGTAGTTTTTTCACATCCCACATAATACCCTCTTTTGTGGTACTTGTAGTATCAGAAATATGTAACACCTCCTTCATTGCCCTTAACGTGTGGCCCTAATAAGGAATACGTTTGTTTATTCACCGTCGACACTGGATTCAGTGTCCCTGTCTGTGTCTGTGTCGACCGACTAAAGTAAACGGGCGTTTTAAAACCCCTGACGGTGTTTTTGAGACGTCTGGACCGGTACTAATTGTTTGTCGGCCGTCTCATGTCGTCAACCGACCTTGGCGCGTGTTGACATTATCACGTAATTCCCTAAATAAGCCATCCATTCCGGTGTCGACTCCCTAGAGAGTGACATCACCATTACAGGCAATTGCTCCGCCTCCTCACCAACATCGTCCTCATACATGTCGACACACACGTACCGACACACAGCACACACACAGGGAATGCTCTGATAGAGGACAGGACCTACTAGCCCTTTGGAGAGACAGAGGGAGAGTTTGCCAGCACACACCAAAAACGCTATAATTATATAGGGACAACCTTATATAAGTGTTTTCCCTTATAGCATCTTTTTTATATATTTCTAACGCCAAATTAGTGCCCCCCCTCTCTGTTTTAACCCTGTTTCTGTAGTGCAGTGCAGGGGAGAGCCTGGGAGCCTTCCCTCCAGCCTTTCTGTGAGGGAAAATGGCGCTGTGTGCTGAGGAGATAGGCCCCGCCCCTTTTTCGGCGGCCTCGTCTCCCGCTCTTAACGGATTCTGGCAGGGGTTAAATATCTCCATATAGCCCCCGGAGGCTATATGTGAGGTATTTTTAGCCAAAAATAGGTTTTCATTGCCTCCCAGGGCGCCCCCCTCCCAGCGCCCTGCACCCTCAGTGACTGCCGTGTGAAGTGTGCTGAGAGGAAATGGCGCACAGCTGCAGTGCTGTGCGCTACCTTAAGAAGACTGAGGAGTCTTCATGTCGCCGATTCTGGACCTTCTTCTTGTTTCAGCATCTGCAAGGGGGCCGGCGGCGAGGCTCCGGTGACCATCCAGGCTGTACCTGTGATCGTCCCTCTGGAGCTAATGTCCAGTAGCCAAAGAAGCCAATCCATCCTGCACGCAGGCGAGTTCACTTCTTCTCCCCTAAGTCCCTCGTTGCAGTGATCCTGTTGCCAGCAGGACTCACTGTAAAATAAAAAACCTAAGCTAAACTTTTCTAAGCAGCTCTTTAGGAGAGCCACCTAGATTGCACCCTTCTCGGCCGGGCACAAAAATCTAACTGAGGCTTGGAGGAGGGTCATAGGGGGGAGGAGCCAGTGCACACCACCTGATCCTAAAGCTTTACTTTTTGTGCCCTGTCTCCTGCGGAGCCGCTATTCCCCATGGTCCTTTCAGGAACCCCAGCATCCACTAGGACGATAGAGAAATAAGAATTTACTTACCGATAATTCTATTTCTCGTAGTCCGTAGTGGATGCTGGGAACTCCGTAAGGACCATGGGGAATAGCGGCTCCGCAGGAGACTGGGCACAAAAAGAAAAGCTTTAGGACTACCTGGTGTGCACTGGCTCCTCCCCCTATGACCCTCCTCCAAGCCTCAGTTAGGATACTGTGCCCGGACGAGCGTACACAATAAGGAAGAATTTTGAATCCCGGGTAAGACTCATACCAGCCACACCAATCACACCGTACAACCTGTGATATGAACCCAGTTAACAGCATGATAACAGAGGAGCCTCTGGATAGATGGCTCACAACAACAATAACCCGATTTGTTAACAATAACTATGTACAAGTATTGCAGATAATCCGCACTTGGGATGGGCGCCCAGCATCCACTACGGACTACGAGAAATAGAATTATCGGTAAGTAAATTCTTATTTTCTCTGACGTCCTAGTGGATGCTGGGAACTCCGTAAGGACCATGGGGATTATACCAAAGCTCCCAAACGGGCGGGAGAGTGCGGATGACTCTGCAGCACAGAGTGAGAAAACTCCAGGTCCTCCTCAGCCAGAGTGTCAAATTTGTAAAATTTAACAAAAGTATTTGACCCTGACCAAGTAGCAGCTCGGCAGAGTTGTAAAGCCGAGACCCCTCGGGGAGCCGCCCAAGATGATCCCACCTTCCTTGTGGAGTGGGCTTTTACAGATTTTGGCTGTGGCAGGCCTGCCACAGAATGCGCAAGCTGAATTGTACTACAAATCCAGCGAGCAATAGTCTGCTTAGAAGCAGGAGCACCCAGCTTGTTGGGTGCGTACAGGATAAACAGCGAGTCAGATTTTCTGACTCCAGCCGTCCTGGAAACATATTTTCAGGGCCCTGACAACGTCCAGCAACTTGGAGTCCTCCAAGTCCTTAGTAGCCGCAGGTACCACAATAGGCTGGTTCAGATGAAACGCTGAAACCACCTTAGGGAGAAATTGAGGACAAGTCCTCAATTCTGCCCTGTCCGTATGAAAAATCAGGGCAGAAAACAGGATAAAGCCGCCAATTCGGACACACGCCTGGCTGAAGCCAGGGACAACAACATGACCACTTTCCATGTGAGATATTTTAATTCCACAGTGTTGAGTGGTTCAAACCAATGTGATTTTAGGAAATCCAAAACAATATTCAGATCCCAGGGTGCCACTGAAGGCACAAAAGGAGGCTGTATATGTAGCACTCCCTTAACAGACGTCTGGACTTCAGGCACTGAAGCCAGTTCTCTCTGAAAGAAAATAGACAGGGCCGAAATCTGGACCTTAATGGATCCTAATTTTAGGCCCATAGACACTCCAGCTTGCAGGAAATGCAGGAATCGACCCAGTTGAAATTCTTCCGTCGGGGCCTTTTTGGCCTCGCACCACGCAACATATTTCCGCCAGATGCGGTGATAATGCTTTGCGGTTACATCCTTTCTGGCTTTTATCAAAGTAGGGATGACTTCGTCTGGAATGCCTTTTTCCTTTAGGATCCGGCGTTCAACCGCCATGCCGTCAAACGCAGCCGCGGTAAGTCTTGGAACAGACAGGGTCCCTGCTGGAGCAGGTCCCTTCTCAGAGGTAGAGGCCACGGGTCCTCTGTGAGCATCTCTTGAAGTTCCGGGTACCAAGTCCTTCTTGGCCAATCCGGAGCCACGAGAATAGTTCTTACTCCTCCCCGCCGTATAATTCTCAGCACCTTGGGTATGAGAGGCAGAGGAGGGAACACATACACCGACTGGTACACCCACGGTGTTACCAGAGCGTCCACAGCTATTGCTTGAGGGTCCCTTGACCTGGCGCAATACCGGTCCAGTTTTTTGTTGAGGCGGGACGCCATCATGTCGACCTTTGGTTTTTCCCAACGGTTTATCATCATGTGGAAGACTTCTGGGTGAAGTCCCCACTCTCCCGGGTGAAGGTCGTGCCTGCTGAGGAAGTCTGCTTCCCAGTTGTCCACTCCCGGAATGAACACTGCTGACAGTGCTATCACATGATTTTCCGCCCAGCGAAGAATCCTTACAGCTTCTGCCATTGCCCTCCTGCTTCTTGTGCCGCCCTGTCTGTTTACGTGGGCGACTGCCGTGATGTTGTCCGACTGGATCAGCACCGGCTGACCTTGAAGCAGAGGTCTTGCTTGGCTTAGAGCATTGTAAATGGCTCTTAACTCCAGGATATTTATGTGAAGTGATGTCTCCAGGCTTGACCACAAGCCCTGGAAGTTTCTTCCCTGTGTGACTGCTCCCCAGCCTCGCAGGCTGGCATCCGTGGTCACCAGAACCCAGTCCTGAATGCCGAATCTGCGGCCCTCTAGAAGATGAGCACTCTGCAACCACCACAGGAGAGACACCCTTGTCCTTGGGGACAGGGTTATTCGCTGATGCATCTGAAGATGCGATCCGGACCATTTGTCCAGCAGGTCCCACTGGAATGTTATTGCGTGGAATCTGCCGAATGGGATTGCTTCGTAGGAAGCTACCATTTTTCCCAGGACCCTTGTGCATTGGTGCACTGATACTTGGCCTGGTTTTAGGAGGTTTCTGACTAGCTCGGATAACTCTCTGGCTTTCTCTTCCGGGAGAAACACCTTTTTCTGGACTGTGTCCAGGATCATCCCTAGGAATAGAAGACGTGTCGTCGGGATCAGCTGCGATTTTGGGATATTGAGAATCCAACCGTGCTGCCGCAGCACTACTTGAGATAGTGCTACTCCGACTACCAACTGTTCCTTGGATCTTGCCCTTATCAGGAGATCGTCCAAGTAAGGGATAATTAAAACTCCCTTCCTTCGAAGGAGTATCATCATTTCGGCCATTACTTTGGTAAAGACCCGGGGCGCCGTGGACAATCCAAATGGCAGCGTCTGAAACTGATAGTGGCAGTTCTGTACCACAAACCTGAGGTACCCTTGGTGAGAAGGGTAAATTGGGACATGGAGGTAAGCATCCTTGATGTCCAGAGACACCATATAATCCCCTTCTTCCAGGTTCGCGATCACCGCTCTGAGTAACTCCATCTTGAATTTGAACCTCTGTATGTATGTAAGTGTTCAAAGATTTTAGATTTAGAATAGGTCTCACCGAGCCATCCGGCTTCGGTACCACAAACAGCGTGGAATAATACCCCTTTCCCTGTTGCAGGAGGGGTACCTTGATTATCACCTGCTGTGAATACAGCTTGTGAATGGCTTCCAATACCGCCTCCCTGACGGAGGGAGACGTCGGTAAGGCAGACTTTAGGAAACGGCGAGGGGGAGACACCTTGAATTCCAATTTGTACCCCTGAGATACCACTTGAAGGATCCAGGGATCCACTTGTGAGTGAGCCCACTGCGCGCTGAAATCCTTGAGACGGGCCCCCACCGTGCCTGAGTCCGCTTGTAGAGCCCCAGCGTCATGCTGAGGACTTGGCAGAAGCGGGAGAGGGCTTCTGTTCCTGGGAACTGGCTGTTTGCTGCAGCCTTTTTCCTCTCCCTCTGCCACGGGGCAGAAATGAGGAGCCTTTCGCCCGCTTGCCCTTATGGGGCCGAAAGGACTGCGCCTGATAATACGGCGTCTTTTTATGTTGAGAGGCTACCTGGGGTAAAAATGTGGATTTCCCAGCAGTTGCCGTGGATACCAGGTCCGATAGACCTACCCCAAATAACTCCTCCCCTTTATAAGGCAATACTTCCATATGCCTTTTGGAATCAGCATCACCTGACCACTGCCGCGTCCATAACCCTCTTCTGGCAGATATGGACAGCGCACTTACTCTTGATGCCAGTCGGCAAATATCCCTCTGTGCATCACGCATATATAAAAACGCATCTTTTAAATGCTCTATAGTCAGTAATATAGTGTCCCTATCCAGGGTATCAATATTTTCAGTCAGGGAATCCGACCAAGCCACCCCAGCACTGCACATCCAGGCTGAGGCGATTGCTGGTCGCAGTATAACACCCGTGTGAGTGTATATACATTTTAGGATATTCTCCGGCTTTCTGTCAGCAGGTTCCTTAAGGGCGGCCGTATCCGGAGACGGTAGTGCCACCTGTTTTGACAAGCGTGTGAGCGCTTTATCCACCCTAAGAGGTGTTTCCCAACGTGCCCTATCCTCTGGCGGGAAGGGGTATGATGCCAATAACTTTTTAGGAATTATCAGTCTTTTATCGGGAGAAACCCACGCTTCATCACACACTTCATTTAATTCCTCAGAAGCAGGAAAAACTACAGGTAGTTTTCTCACCAAACATAATACCCTTTTTAGTGGTACTTGTACTATCAGAAATGTGTAAAACATTTTTCATTGCCTCAATCATGTAACGTGTGGCCCTACTGGAAGTCACATTCGTCTCTTCATCGTTGACACTGGAGTCAGTATCCGTGTCGGCGTCTGTATCTACCATCTGAGGTAGCGGGCGTTTTAGAGCCCCTGATGGTCTTTGAGACGCCTGGACAGGCACCAGCTGAGTAGCCGGCTGTCTTATGTCATCAACTGTCTTTTGTAAAGAGCTGACACTTTCACGTAAATCCTTCCATAAGCTCATCCACTCAGGTGTCGACTCCGCAGGGGGTGACATCACCAGTACAGGCAATTGCTCCGCCTCCACATCATATTTCTCTTCATACATGTCGACACAGTCGTACCGACACACAGCACACACACAGGGAATGCTCTGATAGAGGACAGGACCCCACTAGCCCTTTGGCGAGACAGAGGGAGAGTATGCCAGCACACACCAGAGCGCTATATATATGTTGGGATAACACCAAACAGTGTTTTTCCCTTTATAGCTGCTGTGTATGTTATACTGCGCCTAATTAGTGCCCCCCCCTCTTGTTTTACCCTTTTCTGTAGTGCAGGACTGCAGGAGAGTCAGGGAGACGTCCTTCCAGCGGAGCTGTGAGGGAAAATGGCGCCAGTGTGCTGAGGAGATAGGCTCCGCCCCCTTCTCGGCTGACTTTTCTCCCGCTTTTTTTCCGGAATCTGGCAGGGGTTAATATACAACCATATAGCCCTGGGGGTTATATGTGATGTAATTTAGCCAGCCAAGGTGTTTATATTGCTGCTCAGGCCCCCCCCCCCCACCAGCGCCCTCCACCCATCAGTGACCGGAGCGTGTGGTGCATGAGGAGCAATGGCGCACAGCTGCAGTGCTGTGCGCTACCTTGGTGAAGACTGATGTCTTCTGCCGCCGATTTTCCGGACCTCTTCTTGCTTCTGGCTCTGTAAGGGGGCCGGCGGCGCGGCTCTGGGACCGGACTCCGAGGCTGGGCCTGTGTTCGGTCCCTCTGGAGCTAATGGTGTCCAGTAGCCTAAGAAGCCCAAGCTGGCTGCAAGCAGGCAGGTTCGCTTCTTCTCCCCTTAGTCCCTCGATGCAGTGAGCCTGTTGCCAGCAGGTGTCACTGAAAATAAAAAACCTAAAACTAACTTTTCCTAAGAAGCTCAGGAGAGCCTCCTAGATTGCACCCAGCTCGGTCGGGCACAAAAATCTAACTGAGGCTTGGAGGAGGGTCATAGGGGGAGGAGCCAGTGCACACCAGGTAGTCCTAAAGCTTTTCTTTTTGTGCCCAGTCTCCTGCGGAGCCGCTATTCCCCATGGTCCTTACGGAGTTCCCAGCATCCACTAGGACGTCAGAGAAAATAGGATTTTAATTACCTACCGGTAAATCCTTTTCTCGTAGTCCGTAGAGGGTGAGGGGGTTCCATTTAGTACCATGGGGTAAAGACGGGTCCTCCCAATATGCCCCTCCTACCAGACTCAGTCTAGAAACTGTGCCCGAGGAGACGGACGTACTTTGAGAGAAGGAAATACAGATAGTGGTGAAAGTCACACCAGCTCACACCGAAATGAAAATACCATGCAACATGGAGAAACCATGCCAACCAGCATGCACCATGAAGAAATCATGCAAAACCGCATGAAACATGAAGAAACCATGTCAATCAGCAGGTAACATGAAGAAACCATGTTAACCAGCAGGCAACATAAAGAAACCATGCCAACCATCATGCAACACAAATAAATCATGTTGTTATTTAGCATGAAACAGGAAGCAACCATGCCAAACAGCATGTAACCTGAAGAAACCATGCATGAAAAAAAGAACAGCAACAGCTGAACCAATACTTAACCAAGTAGCAACGCAGGAAAACGAAGCACTGGGCGGGCCCCCAGCATCCTCTACGGATTACGAGAAAAAGGACTTACTGGTAGGTAATTAAAATCCTATTTTCTCTTACGTCCTAGAGGATGCTGGGGTTCTATTTAGTACCATGGGGATGTACCAAAGCTCCCAGTACGGGAGGGAGTGCTGAGGATCCTGCAGAACAGATTGTCATCTGAGGACCTAAAGTTTGGTCAAAGTTTCCAACTTATAGAACTTCAGCAAACGTGTTCGACCCCAACCAAGCAACTGGTCGGCAAAGCTGTAAAGCCGAGACACCCCGAGCAGCTACCCAGGAACAACCCTCTGAACGAGTAGAGTGGGCCTTAACAGATCTTGGACACGGCAGGCCTGTCGTAGAATAAGCATGTTGGATAGGAAACCTGATCCAGCGAGCCAATGTCTGCTTAGAAGCAGGACACCCAACCGTGTTGGGATCATAAAGGACAAACAGAGCGTCCGACTACCTGTGTCGAGAAGTTCTTGTCACAGAAATTTTCCAAAGCCCTCACAACCTCCAAGGACTGTGAGGTAATTGAGTCAGTAGCCACTGGCACCACAATAGGTTGTTGATCTGAAAAACCGACACAACTTTGAAAGAAATTGCTGACGCATTCTGATGTCAGCTCTATCTTCATGGAAAAACAAGTAGGAGCTACTGCATGACAATGCCCCCAACTTCGACACACGTCGATCAGATGCCAATGCCAAAAATCGGACCACCTTCCAAGTTAGAAACTTGACGACTACTTCCTGTAAAAGCTCGAACTAATCCGACTGTAGGAATTGCAGCACCACATTAAGATTCCAAGGTGCCTTAGGAGGCACAAAGGGTGGCTGGATGTGCAGAACCCCTTTCAAGATAGTCTGAATCTCAAGGAGAGCAGCCAATAGTTTCTGGAAGAAAATGGATTAGGCTGAAATCTGGACTTTATGGAGCCCAAGCGTAGGCCCACATCCACACCCGCTTGCAGAAAGGGGAGAAAACCGTTCTAGTTGAAACTCCACCATAGGAAACTTCTTGGATTCACACCAAGACCCATACTTTTTCCAAATCCAATGGTAATGTTTTGACGTTACTCCTTTCCTACCCTGGATCAGGGTAGGAATTACCTTTTTCGGAATGCCCTTCCGAGCCAAGATTTGGCGTTCACCTTCCCTGCCGCCAAACATAGCCATGGTAAGCCTTGATAAGCGAACGGACCCTATTGCAGAAGGTCCTTATGAAAAGGAAGAGGACACTGAACCAGTAAAAATCACAGAAGATCCGCATACGAAGCCCTTCCTGGCCCGTCCGGAACAATGATGATCCCCTGAAATCTTGTTCTTACTATAAGTTGGAGAATCCTTGTGATGAGTGGAAGCGGAGAGAACACATACACCGACTGGAACATCCATGAAGTTACCAGTGCGTCTACCGCCACTGCCTGTGGGTCTTTCGACCTGGAACAGTACCTCCGAAGCTTCTTGTTGAGGCGAGAGGCCATCACGTCTACTTGAGATACACTATTGGCTTGTCAACTCTGCGAATACCTCCGGGTGGAGGCCCCATTCTCCTGGAAGGAGATCGTGTCTGTTGAGGAAGTCAACTCCCGGAATGATGATCGCTGACAGCTCCCGCACATGCCTCTCTGCCCTGAGAAGGATTATTGTTACCTCTGACATTGCAGCCCTGCTTTTCGTTCCGCCCTGCCTGTTTATGTAGGACACCGCTGTGATGTTGTCCGACTGAACCTGAACGGCTTGATTTCGCAGAAGATGTGCCGCTTGTAGAAGGTCGTTGTACACTGCCTTCAGATCCAGAATGTTTATTGTAAGGAGAGATTCCTGAACTGACCGGTTTCCTTGGAAATTTTCCCCCTGAGCGACTGCTTCCCAACCTCTGAGACTTGCATCCGTGGTTAGAAGAATCCAATTCTGAATCCCGAACCTGCGGCCCATGAGTAGGTGAGAAGTTTGCCGCCACCAGAGGAGTAAAATTCCGGCATTCGCCGAAAGGCGTATCCGCTGGTGCATGTGAAGATGAGAACCAGACCATAAGACTAGGAGATCCAGTGCAAGGAATCTTCCGTACTGTCGAGCCTCTTAGGAGGCAACCATCTTCCCCCGGAGGCGAATGCACCGATGAACCGATACCCGGGCTGGCATCAGGACATCCCGGACCACTTATTGGATCTCCATCGCTTTCTCCACCGGTAGCAACACCCTCTGCACTACCGTATCGGAAATCATCCCCAGGAAGGAACGCCTCCTTATCGGCTTCAAACGCGAAAGTGGAAGCTTCAGGATAAACCCAAAATCCCGGGACAGGTGATTTGAGAAAGCAACACTCCGTAACAACAGCTCCCTGGAGGATGTTAAGGTCGTCCAGATATGGAATTATGACCACTCCTGGTTTGTGGAGCGGGAGCATAAAGGCTGCCATGGCCCTAATGAACACCCCCGGTGTTGCGTAGAAGCCAAGTTCAGTGTTTGGAACTGGAAGTTACATAGTTGTAGTGCAACTTCAGACAGACCTAGAGAGGCGGCCAGATTGGAATGTGAAGTACACCCCCCTGATATCCCGGGAAACCAGGAATTCCTCTATATCGCAATCAGAGATCACCACTCCCAGACTCCATCCTGAATTGAACACCCACCAGTAGGGAATCAATGACATTAGGTTTGAATAGTAACCCCTGTTACGTAAATGAGGTGGAACTGGAATAATGACATTTGTTTGACAAATGTTATGATAGCTTCCAGCAGTAGTGCACTTTCTGCCTGAGAAGCTAGGAAGCCTGATTTGAATAATCTGTGAGGCGGGAAATAATAAGACTTTAAACCTACCGGTAAATCTTTTTCTCCTAGTCCGTAGAGGATGCTGGGGACTCCGTAAGGACCATGGGGTATAGACTGGCTCCGCAGGAGACATGGGCACTCTAAAGACTTTAGATGGGTGTGCACTGGCTCCTCCCTCTATGCCCCTCCTCCAGACCTCAGTTAAAGAACTGTGCCCAGAGGAGACGGACAGTACGAGGAAAGGATTTTTGTTAATCTAAGGGCAAGATACATACCAGCCCACACCATCCACACCGTACAACTTGGAACATACGAACCAGTTAACAGTATGAAACAAAACAGCATCAGCCAGAGACTGATCAAAACTGTAACATAACCCTTATTTAAGCAATAACTATATACAGGTCTTGCAGAATTTAGTCCGCACTGGGACGGGAGCCCAGCATCCTCTACGGACTAGGAGAAAAAGATTTACCGGTAGGTTTAAAATCTTATTTTCTCTTATGTCCTAGAGGATGCTGGGGACTCCGTAAGGACCATGGGGATTATACCAAAGCTCCAGACCGGGCGGGAGAGTTCGGATGACTCTGCAGCACGATTGAGCAAACATGAGGTCCTCCTCAGCCAAGGCATCAAACTTGTAGAATATAGCAAAAGTGTTTGAACCCGACCAAGAAGCCGTTCGGCAAAGTTGCAAAGCCGAGACACCTCGGGCAGCCGTCCAAGAAGAGCCCACCTTCCTAGTGGAATGGGCCTTCAGCGAATTAGGTACCGGCAATCCAGCCGTAGAATGAGCCTGCTGAAATGTGTTACAGATCCAGCGGGCAATAGTCTGCTTAGAAGCAGGGGCGCCAACCTTGTTGGCTGCACACAGGACAAACAGTGCCTCCGTTTTCCTATCCCGAGCCGTCCTGGCTACATAAACCTTTAAGGCCCTGACTACATCAAGAGACCTGGAATCCTCCAAGTCCCCCGTAGCCACAGCCACCACAATAGGCTGGTTCATATGAAACGATGAAACCACCTTAGGCAGAAATTGAGGACGAGTCCGCAATTCTGCTCTATCGACATGGAATATCAGATAGGGCTTTTTTGAGACAAAGCCGCCAATTCAGACACCCGCCTCGCAGATGCCAAGGCTAACAACATGATCACTTTCCAAGTGAGAAATTTCAACTCAACTGTTTGAAGAGGTTCAAACCAGTGTGACTTTAGGAACTGTAACACCACGTTAAGGTCCCATGGTGCCACTGGGGGCACAAAAGGAGGCTGGATGTGCAGCACTCCCTTTACAAAAGTCTGGACTTCTGGGAGAGAAGCCAATTCCTTCTGAAAGAATATTGACAGGGCCAAAATCTGTACCTTAATAGAGCCTAACTTTAGGCCCATATCCACTCCTGTCTGCAGAAAGTGGAGAAAACGACCCAGGTGAAAATCTTCCGTAGGAGCATTCTTGGCTTCACACCAAGATATATATCTCCTCCAGATACGGTGATAATGTTTCGCCGTCACCTCCTTCCTAGCTTTTATCAGAGTAGGGATGACCTCCCACGGAATACCTTTCCTAGCTAGGATTTGGCGTTCAACCGCCATGCTGTCAAACGTAACCGTGGTAAGTCTTGGAACACGCAGGGCCCCTGCTGCAACAGGTCCTCCCTGAAAGGAAAAGGCCACGGATCTTCTGTGAGCATTTCCTGAAGATCTGAATACCAGGCCCTCCGAGGCCAATCCGGAAACAATGAGTATTGTCTGGACTCTTTTTCGTCTTATGATTCTCAGTATTTTTGAGAGGAGTGGAAGAGGAGGGAAGACATAGACCGACGGAAACAGCCATGGTGTCACCAGGGCGTCTACTGCTACCGCCTGAGGGTCCCTTGACCTGGAACAATACCTCCGAAGTTTCTTGTTGAGGCGTCACGCCTCCATGTCTATTTGAGGAAGCCCCCAACGACTTGTTATTTCTGCAAAAACTTCTTGATGAAGACCCCACTCTCCTGGATGGAGGTCGTGTCTGCTGAGGAAGTCCGCTTCCCAGTTGTCCACTCCCGGAATGAAGACTGCTGACAGCGCGCTTACGTGATTTTCTGCCTAGCGAAGAATCCTGGTGGCTTCCGCCATTGCCACTCTGCTCCTTGTCCCGCCTTGGCGGTTTACACGAGCCACTGCTGTGACGTTGTCTGATTGAATCAGAACAGGTAGATCGCGAATAAGAGTCTCCGCTTGTCGTAGGCCGTTGTATATGGCCCTTAATTCCAGCACGTTGATGTGTAGACAAGCCTCCTGGCTCGACCACAGTCCCTGAAAATGTCTTCCTTGTGTGACTGCTCCCCATCCTCGGAGGCTCGCGTCAGTGGTCACCAGAACCCAGTCTTGAATGCCGAACCTGCGACCCTCTAGAAGGTGAGCAGTCTGCAGCCACAACAGGAGAGACACCCTGGCCCTGGGGGACAGGCTTATTTTCTGATGTATATGTAGATGGGACCCCGACCATTTGTCCAGAAGGTCCCACTGAAATGTCCTCGCATGGAACCTGCCGAAGGGTATGGCCTCGTAGGCCGCCACCATTTTTCCCAGTACTCGAGTGCATTGATGAACGGACACTCTTTTTGGCTTTAACAGGTCTCTGACCATGCTCTGGAGTTCCTGGGCTTTTTCCGTTGGGAGAAAAACCCTCTTCTTTTCCGTGTCTAGAATCATGCCTAAAAATGATAGCCGAGTCGTTGGAATCCCCTGCAATTTTGGCAGATTTAGGATCCAGCCGTGTTGCTGCAGCACTCTCAGGGAGAGTGACACGCTTTTCAGCAACTGATCTCTCGATCTCGCTTTTATCAGGAGCACCATCATTTCCACCATTACCTTGGTGAAAATCCTCGCGGCCGTGAACAGCCCAAACGGCAATGTCTGAAACTGGTAATGACAGTCCTGTACAGCGAATCTCAGGTACGCCTGATGATGAGGATAAATGGGGACATGAAGGTATGCATCCTTTATGTCTAGTGACACCATAAAATCCCCCCCCTTCCAGGCTGGAGATCACTGCCCGGAGAGATTCCATCTTGAATTTGAACTGTTTTAGATACAGGTTTAGGGATTTTAGATTCAGAATGGGTCTGACCGAGCCATCCGGTTTCGGGACCACAAATAGAGTTGAATAGTACCCCTTCCCCTGTTGCACTAGGGGAACGTTGATAATCACTTGCTGTTGACACAGCTTTTGTATCGCAGCTAAAACTATTTCCCTCTCTGGGGGAAAGGCTGGCAAAGCCGACTTGAAAAATCGGCGAGGAGGCACTTCTTCGAATTCCAGTTTGTAGCCCTGGGATACAATTTCTATCGCCCAAGGATCCAAATCTGACAGAACCCAGATCTGGCTGAAGAGTCGAAGACATGCCGACACCGGCGCGGACTCCCGCAGTGGAGCCCCAGCGTCATGCGGTGGATTTTGTAGAAGCCAGGGAGGACTTCTGTTCCTGGGAACTAGCCGTAGCAGGCATTTTTTTCCCCTCTACCCTTACCTCTGGCGAGGAAGGAAGAGCCCCGGCCCCTTCTGGACTTATGCGACCAAAAGGACTGCATCTGATATTGAGGAGTTTTCTTTTGCTGTGGGGGAACATAAGGCAAAAAAGAAGAAGATTTACCCGCGGTAGCTGTGGAAACCAGGTCCGCGAGGCCCTCCCCAAATAAAACCTCACCCCTGTAAGGCAAAGTTTCCATATGTCTCTTTGAATCGGCATCACCCATCCATTGGCGGGTCCACAGGGCTCGCCTAGCAGAAATTGCGATGGCATTGGCTCTTGAACCCAACAGCCCAACGTCTCTCGCAGCGTCTCTCATATATAACGCTGCGTCTTTTATATGACCCAAGGTTAATAAAGTGCTATCCTTATCTAGGGTGTCAATGTCAGATGACAAGTTATCTGTCCATGCTGCTATTGCGCTACATACCCATGCCGACGCTACTGCCGGTCTGAGCAAGGCCCCTCGTATGTGTATAAATTGATTTTAAGGTAGTTTCCTGTCTGCGATCAGCAGGATCCTTGAGGGCTGCCGTGTCTGGAGACGGTAGCGCCACCTTTTTGGACAAGCACGTCAAAGCCTTGTCCACCCTGGGCGAGGATTCCCACTGTAACCTGTCCTGTGTGGGGAAAGGATACGCCATAAGAATTCTCTTGGGAATCTGCAGTGTCTTGTCTGGAGTTTCCCAAGCTTTTTCAAATAAAGCGTTCAGCTCATGAGATGGGGGAAAGGTTACCTCAGGTTTCTTCTCCTTAAACATGCATACCCTCGTGTCAGGCACCGAGGGGTCCTCAGTGATATGCAAAACATCTTTTATTGCAATAATCCTATAATGAATACTTTTGGCCACCCTTGGGTGTAACCTCGCATCATCGTAGTCGACACTGGAGTCAGAATCCGTGTCGGTATCAGTGTCTGCTACCTGGGACAGGGGACGTTTAAGCGACCCTGAAGGACCTTGTGACACAGTCAAAGCCATGGATTGACTCCCTGCTTTTTCTCTGGACTCTGCTTTGTCCAATCTTTTATGTAATAAAGACACATTTGCATTTAAAACATTCCACATATCCATCCTATCAGGTGTCGACTGTGCAGCCGGAGACACCACAATCATCTGCTCTACCTCCTCCTTAGATGAGCCTTCCGCTTCAGACATGCCGACACACACTGGGATAGAGAATATGAAATATATATATATGAAATATATATATATATATATATATATATATATATATATATATATATATATATATAGAAAAGGTTTCCACAGGGAGCTAGTGATATTCTTTGGTATGTCAAAAGTTTTCAATTATACAATAAAACAGTAATGAGAAATAGACTTATTTATTTTATAAAATACAGTAAAATAAGCTGTATAACAATGTGTCCAAAGTGACAATAAACGATGTTTCGTACAAATATTTGTGTTGGTAGCAATTCATTTCAGTCACATATCGACATGATGATTGATCCTCCTTGAAGGAATGACAAAATCGCTGTCTCAACCCAACGCGTTTCGTCTTACAGACTTCATCAGGGGTTTATTATAATCAAGGGATCACAATATGGACAAGCAACTTAGCGTGTCTTCAAAAGGCAAATAAAAACACTTAAAAGTGATATCGAACCAGATTTCACCACATGGGATATCAATTAAACATTTATTGGATGTAACCCATTCTGTGATTTTCCACTGAACCAAACTTGGTTTGGAGATTTCAAAAAGCAATTGTATTCAAACCAATTATATTGAAACTAGCTCATAGAGCAGCTTTTCACTAAATCACATCCAAGCGTGGATTAACACAAGGCAGATAACCGTAATAGTACCTCTCCACATTTAGCAATACTCCTAGCTGCAGCAGCTCAATCTGCGATTAGCCTTTATGGAGGTTTTACCAGGTACAGGTAACACAACCCTCAACAATTTAGACACTCTTTAGGGATGTTGATAATAACTCAGGTTGTATTCAGGTTTTCCTAAATAAGGAGTTTAACAACCTTAACAGTGGGAAAGCATTTATTATAGATATATAAAAATAATATTCCTCATCCCTAATAGCCTCAAACATATGTTGCCCCCCTCATATGTCATGCATTATATAGGTAAGTGTACGCTTGTTAGGGTACGCAAGTGGGGCAAGAGGCACAGCTGTGGGATTTTAATCCCCAGACTACTCAAATACTGCGGCTTCTTCCCAGTATGGGATATATTTAAAAAATATAAATCAAAGTACACCTTATGGAGGCCACCCCAGGGGAACTGCCGCCGAAGCCTGAGAATTTGTACAGTTTTGAGTATGGTATAGACTCCCCAGGAGAAAATATACATTCTGCAGTTAAGGACAAAGACCCTTAAATATGGTAAAGTGGTTTACACGCACGCGCACACACACACACAGGTAAATGTCAGCACAGTTTCCCCCCCAGAATACCTTCAGAGACACAGAGTATAAGGAAACCAGCCACACAGCTCCCCTGTGAGCGGTCACTATGGTAACAGCCCGGCTCTGACTGAGCAACCTTAACAGGATAAACAGCTCACAAATTTACACTCTCCCCTACCCCCCCCCCCCCCCCCGGTGTGTGCTCTGAGAAGCTCCGCCCCCTGTAATGGCGCCTCTTTACGCACTTAGCGATTATACTGGCCTGAGGACATTTCTGTTTGAGCAGTGTAGGGTATTGCGCTGGACCAGGACGCCCCTCACAGCGCCGCACACAGTGTGCCGCTGAGCCTTCCGGAGCGCAGCCTGTCAGAGCTGCACTCCCACCCTTGTGCCACCAGTCTCGCTGGGGACCTGCTTTCCGGGACTCCGGGGTCAGATTCACCACTCTTCTTTCTTCTGGCTCTGGTTAGGGGGTGGCTGCATGCTGCGGGAGTGAGCGGTCGCCTCAGGGGGCTAACGATCATCACCCTCAGGAGCTCAGTGTCCTGTCAGCGGAGATAGGGGCCATTAACATCAAGGGTTGGATCCTATCCCCCCCCATCCCCCTAAGTCCCACGAAGCAGGAAGGCTGTTGCCAGCAGCCTTCCTGTAAAATAAACTCTAGAAAACAATAAAACTAAGAAAACTCAAAGGAGCTCCCCTAGCTGTGACCGACTCCTCCAGGCACATTTTCTAAACTGAGTCTGGTAGGAGGGGCATAGAGGGAGGAGCCAGCCTACACTGTAAACTCTTAAAGTGCCAGTGACTCCCAAAGGACCCATCTATACCCCATGGTACTAAATGGAATTCCAGCATCCTCTAGGACGTAAGAGAAATTGGACATACTGTGGTAAATGTATGAAGCAGTGATAAAACTGGAGACGTGAGCCAGTGCAGAAGTTGCCCATGGCAACCAATCAGCATTGAAGTAACATTTATAATTTGCATACTATAAAAAAAAAAGAATTTACTCACCGGTAATTCTATTTCTCGTAGTCCGTAGTGGATGCTGGGGACTCCGTAAGGACCATGGGGAATAGACGGCTCCGCAGGAGACTGGGCACACTAAAAGAAAGATTTGGTACTACCTGGTGTGCACTGGCTCCTCCCTCTATGCCCCTCCTCCAGACCTCAGTTAGGATACTGTGCCCGGAAGAGCTGACACAATAAGGAAGGATTTTGAATCCCGGGTAAGACTCATACCAGCCACACCAATCACACCGTATAACTCGTGATATTTAACCCAGTTAACAGTATGAAATACAACTGAGCCTCTCAACAGATGGCTCAACAATAACCCTTTAGTTAGGCAATAACTATATACAAGTATTGCAGACAATCCGCACTTGGGATGGGCGCCGAGCATCCACTACGGACTATGGGGTATATGCAATTGCGGTCGAATTCCCGAAATTGTCGAATTTCGGGTCATTTTCGCCAAAAAAAAAAAATTCGTCAATGCAATTCAGTGCTTTCTGTCAAAAAAACGGACTTTCAAAATTCGACTTTTTGAAATTCGACTTTTTGCAAATTCGACTTTTCTGCAATGATACAAGTGCTGCAATTCGACAAAAGCATATTCAATTCAAGTTTGGAAATTCGACAGCAGTGCTTTTAGACCGTAAATTCGTCATTTTCAATCCGCCACACTTTGGAGGGTGAAAACAATAAAAAAAAATTTAAACATGTTTTTTTTTGTGTTTTTTTTTTGGGAATAGCATATCTATTTATATTAGAAGGGATTAGGTACTTTTTTTTTTTTTTTTTTTGGAGGCACAAGTATTATTTATTTATTTTTAAAAATATTATTTTTTTTTATTTATTTATTTTTTATTGCTGGAACGGTAAAATAAAAAAAAAAAAATGGCGTGGGGTCCCCCCTCCAAAGCATAACCAGCCTCGGGCTCTTCGAGCTGGTCCTGGTTCTAAAAATAAAAATGCGGGGGAAAATTGGGCAGGGATCCCCCGTATTTTTAAAACCAGCATCGGGCTCTGTGCCTGGTGCAAAAAAAACGGGGGACAAAACGAGCAGGGGTCCCCCGTATTTTTCACACCAGCATCGGGCTCCACTAGCTGGACAGATAATGCCACAGCCGGGGGTCACTTTTATACAGTGCCCTGCGGCCGTGGCATTATTTATCCAACTAGTCACCCCTGGCCGGGGTACCCTGGGGGAGTGGGGACCCCTTCAATCAAGGGGTCCCCCCCCCCAGCCACCCAAGGGCCAGGGGTGAAGCCCGAGGCTGTCCCCCCCATCCAAGGGCTGCGGATGGGAGGCTGATAGCCTTGAGTAAAATTATAGAATATTGTTTTTTCCAGAAGAACTACAAGTCCCAGCAAGCCTCCCCCGCAAGCTGGTACTTGGAGAACCACAAGTACCAGCATGCGGGAGAAAAACGGGCCCGCTGGTACCTGTAGTTCTACTGGGAAAAAAAATACCCAAATAAAAACAGGACACACACACCGTGACAAGTAAAACTTTATTACACACTGCCGTCACACACATACTTACCTATGTTCACACGCAGACATCGGTCCTCTTCTCCATGTAGAATCCACGGATACCTGAAAAGAAAATATCAATATACTCACCTCAGCCAGGGTCCAGAGATAAATCCACGGACTTGGCAAAAAAAGAAAACGGACACACGGACCACCGGACTGAAAGGGGTCCCATGCTGACATATGAGACCCCTTACCCCGAATGAGACCTGTCAGTGACAGCTGTCACACAAAGGTCTCTAAAGCCAATCAGGAAGCGCAACTTCGTTGCGCTCACCTGATTGGCTGTGCGCTGTCTGAACTCAGACAGCGCATCGCACAGCTCCGTCCATTATATTCAATGGTGGGAACTTTGCGGCTAGCGGTGAGGTCACCCGCAGGTCAGCGGCTGACCGCGGGTAACCCCACCGCTGACGGCAAAGTTCCCACCATTGAAACTAATGGAGCGGCTTTGCGATGCGATGTCTGACAGCGCCAAGCCAATCAGGTGAGCGCCATGGAAGTAGCGCTTCCTGATTGGCTGAAGGGACTACAGTGACAAGAGTCACGTGGTGTCCCGGCATTCGGGGAAAGGGGTCTCATGTGAAAGCATGGGACACCTTTCAGTCCGGCATGGAACGGGTGTTCGGTTTGTTTTTTTAACAAGTACGAGGATTATCTCTGGACGTGGATGTACCTCTGGACGCTGGAAGGTGAGTATAATTTTTTTCACAGGTACCCCGGATCGTCGGAGACCGTGGCAGTCGGCGTGCCAACATAGGTAAGTATGTGTGTGTCGGCAGTGTGTAATAAAGTTTTACTTGTCACGGTGTCTGTGTACTGTTTTTATTTGGGTATTTTTTTTCCAGTAGTACTACTACAGGTACCAGCGGACCCGTTTTTCTCCCGCATGCTGGTACTTGTGGTTCTCCAAGTACCAGCTTGCGGGGGAGGCTTGCTGGGACTTGTAGTACTACTGGAAAAAACAATATTCTGACATTTTTCTCAAGGCTATCAGCCTCCCATCCACAGCCTTTTGATGGGGGGGGGGGAGACAGCCTCGGGCTTCACCCCTGGCCCTTGGGTGGCTGGGGGGGGGGGGGGGGGGACACCCCTTGATTGAAGGGGTCCCCACTCCCCCAGGGTACCCCGGCCAGGGGTGACTAGTTGGATATTTAATGCCACGGCCGCAGGGCACTGTATAAAAGTGACCCCCGGCTGTGGCATTATCTGTCCAGCTAGTGGAGCCCGATGCTGGTGTGAAAAATACGGGGGACCCCTGCTCGTTTTGTCCTCCGTATTTTTTGCACCAGACGCAGAGCCCGGTGCTGGTTTTAAAAATACGGGGGATCCATGCCCAATTTTTCCCCGCATTTTTAGAACCAGGACCAGCTCGAAGAGCCTGAGGCTGGTTATGCTTTGGAGGGGGGACCCCACGCCATTTTTTTTTTCCGGGTTTTTCCCGTTTTTTTAAATCGCGGCAAAATCCGGCAAATCGGACGATTTTCGCCCGCGGGACTGTCGAATCCATTTTTCATTGAATATGGTGAATTCCGGCAGCCACCTGCCGGAATTCACATGTCGAATTGTGTCGAATTAAAAAACGGCGATAATTTGCCGCGATTCGCCGTGAATTGCATATACCCCTATGAGAAATAGAATTACCGGTGAGTAAATTCTTATTTTCTCTGACGTCCTAGTGGATGCTGGGGACTCCGTAAGGACCATGGGGATTATACCAAAGCTCCCAAACGGGCGGGAGAGTGCGGATGACTCTGCAGCACCGAATGAGAGAACTCCAGGTCCTCCTCAGCCAGGGTATCAAATTTGTAGAATTTAGCAAACGTGTTTGCCCCTGACCAAGTAGCAGCTCGGTAAAGTTGTAAAGCCGAGACCCCCTCGGGCAGCCGCCCAAGATGAGCCCACCTTCCTCGTGGAATGGGCTTTCACTGATTTAAGATGCGGCAATCCAGCCGCAGAATGCGCCAGCTGAATTGTGCTACAAATCCAGCGAGCAATAGTCTGCTTAGAAGCAGGAGCACCTATTTTGTTGGGTGCATACAGGATAAAAAGCGAGTCAGTTTTCCTGACTCCAGCCGTCCTGGAAACATACATTTTCAAGGCCCTGACTACGTCCAGTAACTTGGAATCCTCCAAGTCCTTAGTAGCCGCAGGCACCACAATAGGTTGGTTCAAGTGAAAAGCTGATACCACCTTAGGGAGAAACTGGGGACGAGTCCTCAATTCTGCCCTATCCATATGGAAAATCAGATAAGGGCTTTTACATGACAAAAGCCGCCAATTCTGACACACGCCTGGCCAAAGCCAAGGCCAATAACATGACCACTTTCCACGTGAGATATTTGAGATCCACGGTTTTAAGTGGTTCAAACCAATGTGATTTTAGGAAACTCAACACCACATTGAGATCCCAAGGTGCCACAGGAGGCACAAAAGGGGGCTGAATATTAAGCACTCCCTTTACAAAAGTCTGAACTTCAGGCAGAGAAGCCAGTTCTTTCTGGAAGAAAATCGACAGAGCCGAAATCTGGACCTTAATGGAACCCAATTTTAGGCCCATAGTCACTCCTGACTGTAGGAAGTGCAGAAAACGACCCAGCTGAAATTCCTCTGTAGGGGCCTTCCTGGCCTCACACCACGCAACATATTTTCGCCAAATGCGGTGATAATGGTTTGCGGTTACTTCTTTCCTGGCTTTTATCAGCGTAGGAATGACTTCCTCCGGAATGCCCTTTTCCTTTAGGATCCGGAATTCAACCGCCATGCCGTCAAACGCAGCCGCGGTAAGTCTTGGAACAGACAGGGTCCCTGCTGTAGCAGATCCTGTCTGAGCGGTAGAGGCCATGGGTCCTCTGATAACATTTCTTGAAGTTCCGGGTACCAAGCTCTTCTTGGCCAATCCGGAACCACGAGTATCGTTCTTACTCCTCGCCTTCTTATTATTCTCAGTACCTTTGGTATGAGGGGCAGAGGAGGGAACACATAGACCGACTGGTACACCCACGGTGTCACTAGAGCGTCCACAGCTATCGCCTGAGGGTCCCTTGACCTGGCGCAATATCTCTTTAGCTTCTTGTTGAGGCGGGACGCCATCATGTCCACCTGTGGCCTTTCCCAGCGGTTTACCAACAGTAGCAAGACTTCTGGATGAAGTCCCCACTCTCCCGGGTGTAGGTCGTGTCTGCTGAGGAAGTCTGCTTCCCAGTTGTCCACTCCCGGAATGAACACTGCTGACAGTGCTAGTACGTGATTTTCCGCCCATCGGAGAATCCTTGTGGCTTCTGCCATGGCCACCCTGCTTCTTGTGCCGCCCTGTCGGTTTACATGGGCGACTGCCGTGATGTTGTCTGATTGAATCAGAATCGGCTGGTTTTGAAGCAGGGGCCTTGCCTGACTTAGGGCATTGTAAATGGCCCTCAGTTCCAGAATGTTTATGTGTAGGGACGACTCCTGACTTGACCAAAGTCCCTGGAAATTTTTTTCCCTGTGTGACTGCGCCCCAGCCCCGAAGGCTGGCATCCGTGGTCACCAGGACCCAGTCCTGTATGCCGAATCTGCGGCCCACTAGAAGATGAGCACCAGTGATCGCAAAAACGCGGCATAGCGCGTATTTTACCCAATAATAAGATTTTACTTACCGATAAATCTATTTCTCGGAGTCCGTAGTGGATGCTGGGGTTCCTGAAAGGACCATGGGGAATAGCGGCTCCGCAGGAGACAGGGCACAAAAAGTAAAGCTTTTTCAGATCAGGTGGTGTGCACTGGCTCCTCCCCCTATGACCCTCCTCCAGACTCCAGTTAGGTACTGTGCCCGGACGAGCGTACACAATAAGGGAGGATTTTGAATCCCGGGTAAGACTCATACCAGCCACACCAATCACACCGTACAACCTGTGATCTAAACCCAGTTAACAGTATGATAACAGCGGAGCCTCTGAAAGATGGCTTCCTTCAACAATAACCCGAATTAGTTAACAATAACTATGTACAATTTATGCAGATAATCCGCACTTGGGATGGGCGCCCAGCATCCACTACGGACTCCGAGAAATAGATTTATCGGTAAGTAAAATCTTATTTTCTCTATCGTCCTAGTGGATGCTGGGGTTCCTGAAAGGACCATGGGGATTATACCAAAGCTCCCAAACGGGCGGGAGAGTGCGGATGACTCTGCAGCACCGAATGAGAGAACTCCAGGTCCTCCTTAGCCAGAGTATCAAATTTGTAAAATTTTACAAACGTGTTCTCCCCTGACCACGTAGCTGCTCGGCAAAGTTGTAATGCCGAGACCCCTCGGGCAGCCGCCCAAGATGAGCCCACCTTCCTTGTGGAGTGGGCCTTTACAGATTTAGGCTGTGGCAGGCCTGCCACAGAATGTGCAAGTTGGATTGTGCTACAGATCCAACGAGCAATCGTCTGCTTAGACGCAGGAGCACCCATCTTGTTGTTGTTTATATTGTATGCACCCGAGTCAGATTTTCTGACTCCAGCTGTCCTTGCAATATATATTTTTAATGCTCTGACAACGTCCAGTAACTTGGAGTCCTCCAAGTCACTTGTAGCCGCAGGCACTACAATAGGCTGGTTCAGATGAAATGCTGACACCACCTTAGGGAGAAAATGCGGACGAGTCCGCAGTTCTGCCCTGTCCGAATGGAAAATCAGATATGGGCTTTTATAAGATAAAGCTGCCAATTCTGATACTCTCCTGGCAGAAGCCAGGGCTAGAAGCATGGTCACTTTCCAAGTGAGATATTTCAAATCCACCTTATTTAGTGGTTCAAACCAATGAGATTTTAGAAAGTCCAAAACCACATTGAGATCCCACGGTGCCACTGGAGGCACCACAGGAGGCTGTATATGCAGCACTCCCTTAACAAAGGTCTGGACTTCAGGGACTGAAGCCAATTCTTTTTGAAAGAAAATCGACAGGGCCGAAATTTGAACCTTAATAGATCCCAATTTGAGACCCATAGACAATCCTGATTGCAGGAAATGTAGGAATCGACCCAGTTGAAATTCCTCCGTCGGAGCACTCCGATCTTCGCACCACGCAACATATTTTCGCCAAATTCGGTGATAATGTTGCACGGTTACTTCCTTCCTTGCTTTAATCAAAGTAGGAATGACTTCTTCCGGCATGCCTTTTTCCTTTAGGATCCGGCGTTCAACCGCCATGCCGTCAAACGCAGCCGCGGTAAGTCTTGAAACAGACAGGGACCCTGCTGAAGCAAGTCCCTCCTTAGAGGTAGAGGCCACGGATCTTCCGTGATCATCTCTTGAAGTTCCGGGTACCAAGTCCTTCTTGGCCAATCCGGAACCACTAGTATCGTTCTTACGCCTCTTTGCAGTATAATTCTCAATACTTTTGGTATGAGAGGCAGAGGAGGAAACACATACACCGACTGGTACACCCAAGGCGTTACCAGCGCGTCCACAGCTATTGCCTGCGGATCTCTTGACCTGGCGCAATACCTGTCCAGTTTTTTGTTGAGGCGAGACGCCATCATGTCCACCATTGGTCTTTCCCAACGGGTTACCAGCATGTGGAAGACTTCTGGATGAAGTCCCCACTCTCCCGGGTGAAGATCGTGTCTGCTGAGGAAGTCTGCTTCCCAGTTGTCCACTCCCGGGATGAACACTGCTGACAGTGCCATCACATGATTCTCTGCCCAGCGAAGAATCCTTGCAGCTTCTGCCATTGCACTCCTGCTTCTTGTGCCGCCCTGTCTGTTCACATGGGCGACTGCCGTGATGTTGTCCGACTGGATCAACACCGGTTTTCCCTGAAGCAGAGGTTCTGCCTGGCTTAGAGCATTGTATATTGCTCTTAGTTCCAGAATGTTTATGTGAAGAGACGTTTCCAGGCTCGTCCATACTCCCTGGAAGTTTCTTCCTTGTGTGACTGCTCCCCAGCCTCTCAGGCTGGCGTCCGTGGTCACCAGGATCCAATCCTGTATGCCGAATCTGCGGCCCTCCAATAGATGAGGACTCTGCAACCACCACAGAAGAGACACCCTTGTCCTTGGAGACAGGGTTATCCGTAGGTGCATCTGAAGATGCGACCCTGACCATTTGTCCAACAGATCCCTTTGGAAAATTCTTGCGTGGAATCTGCCGAATGGAATTGCTTCGTAAGAAGCCACCATTTTTCCCAGGACTCTTGTGCATTGATGTACAGACACCTTTCCTGGTTTTAGGAGGTTCCTGACAAGGTCGGATAACTCCTTGGCTTTTTCCTCCGGGAGAAAAACCTTTTTCTGAACCGTGTCCAGAATCATCCCTAGGAACAGCAGACGAGTTGTCGGCATTAACTGGGATTTTGGAATATTCAGAATCCACCCGTGCTGTTTTAGCACTTCTTGAGACAGTGCTAATCCCATCTCTAGCTGTTCTCTGGACCTCGCCCTTATTAGGAGATCGTCCAAGTATGGGATAATTAATATGCCTTTTCTTCGAAGAAGAATCATCATCTCGGCCATTACCTTTGTAAAGATCCGAGGTGCCGTGGACAATCCGAACGGCAGCGTCTGAAACTGATAGTGACAGTTTTGTACAACGAACCTGAGGTACCCCTGGTGTGAGGGGTAAATTGGAACGTGGAGATACGCATCCTTGATGTCCAAGGATACCATAAAGTCCCCCTCTTCCAGGTTCGCTATCACTGCTCTGAGTGACTCCATCTTGAACTTGAACTTCTTTATGTACAGGTTCAAGGACTTCAGATTTAGAATAGGCCTTACCGAGCCATCCGGCTTCGGTACCACAAAAAGAGTGGAATAATACCCCTTCCCTTGTTGTAGAAGAGGTACCTTGACTATCACCTGCTGAGAGTACAGCTTGTGAATGGCTTCCAAAACCGTCTCCCTTTCGGAGGGGGACGTTGGTAAAGCAGACTTCAGGAAACGGCGAGGTGGATCTGTCTCTAATTCCAACCTGTACCCTTGAGATATTATCTGCAGGATCCAGGGATCTACCTGCGAGTGAGCCCACTGCGCGCTGTAATTTTTGAGACGACCGCCCACCGTCCCCGAGTCCGCTTGAGAAGCCCCAGCGTCATGCTGAGGCTTTTGTAGAAGCCGGGGAGGGCTTCTGTTCCTGGGAAGGAGCTGCGTGTTGCTGTCTCTTCCCTCGACCTCTGCCTCGTGGCAGATATGAATAGCCCTTTGCTCTCTTATTTTTAAAGGAACGAAAGGGCTGCGGTTGAAAAGTCGGTGCCTTTTTCTGTTGGGGAGTGACTTGAGGTAGAAAGGTGGATTTCCCGGCTGTAGCCGTGGCCACCAAATCTGATAGACCGACTCCAAATAACTCCTCCCCTTTATACGGCAAAACTTCCATATGCCGTTTTGAATCCGCATCGCCTGTCCACTGTCGCGTCCATAAAGCTCTTCTGGCCGAAATGGACATAGCACTTACCCGTGATGCCAGTGTGCAGATATCCCTCTGTGCATCACGCATATAAAGAAATGCATCCTTTATTTGTTCTAACGACAGTAAAATATTGTCCCTGTCCAGGGTATCAATATTTTCAATCAGGGACTCTGACCAAACTACCCCAGCACTGCCCATCCAGGCAGTCGCTACAGCTGGTCGTAGTATAACACCTGCATGTGTGTATATACTTTTTTGGATATTTTCCATCCGCCTATCTGATGGATCTTTAAGTGCGGCCGTCTCAGGAGAGGGTAACGCCACTTGTTTAGATAAGCGTGTTAGCGCCTTGTCCACCCTAGGAGGTGTTTCCCAGCGCTCCCTAACCTCTGGCGGGAAAGGGTATAATGCCAATAATTTCTTTGAAATTATCAGCTTTTTATCAGGGGCAACCCACGCTTCATTACACACGTCAGTTAATTCTTCTGATTCAGGAAAAACTATAGGTAGTTTTTTCATACCCCACATAATACCCTGTTTAGTGGTACCTGTAGTATCAGCTAAATGTAACGCCTCCTTCATTGCCAAAATCATATAACGTGTGGCCCTACTGGAAAATACGGTTGAATCGTCACCGTCACCACTGGAGTCAGTGCCTGCGTCTGGGTCTGTGTCGACCGACTGAGGCAAAGGGCGTTTCACAGCCCCTGACGGTGTTTGAGTCGCCTGGACAGGCACTAATTGATTGTCCGGCCGCCTCATGTCGTCAAACGACTGCTTTAGCGTGTTGACACTATCCCGTAGTTCCATAAATAAAGGCATCCATTCTGGTGTCGACTCCCTAGGGGGTGACATCCTCATATTTGGCAATTGCTCCGCCTCCACACCAATATCGTCCTCATACATGTCGACACACACGTACCGACACACAGCAGACACACAGGGAATGCTCCTAACGAAGACAGGACCCACTAGCCCTTTGGGGAGACAGAGGGAGAGTTTGCCAGCACACACCAAAAGCGCTATATATATATATATATCAGGGATAGCCTTATAATAAGTGCTCCCTTATAGCTGCTTTGTTATATCAAAATATCGCCATAAATTTGCCCCCCCCTCTCTGTTTTACCCTGTTTCTGTAGTGCAGTGCAGGGGAGAGACTTGGGAGCCGTCCTGACCAGCGGAGCTGTGAGAGGAAATGGCGCCGTGTGCTGAGGAGATAGGCCCCGCCCCTTTTCTGGCGGGCTCGTCTCCCGCTATTTAGAAAAATCAGGCAGGGGTTAAATATCTCCATATAGCCTCTAGGGGCTATATGTGAGGTATTTTTAGCCTTTATAGGTATTCATTTGCCTCCCAGGGCGCCCCCCTCCCAGCGCCCTGCACCCTCAGTGACTGCCGTGTGAAGTGTGCTGAGAGGAAAATGGCGCACAGCTGCAGTGCTGTGCGCTACCTTTAGAAGACTGCAGGAGTCTTCAGCCGCCGATTCTGGACCTCTTCTGACTTCAGCATCTGCAAGGGGGCCGGCGGCGCGGCTCCGGTGACCATCCAGGCTGTACCTGTGATCGTCCCTCTGGAGCTTGATGTCCAGTAGCCAAGAAGCCAATCCATCCTGCACGCAGGTGAGTTGACTCCTTCTCCCCTCAGTCCCTCGCTGCAGTGATCCTGTTGCCAGCAGGAATCACTGTAAAATAGAAAACCTAGCTAAACTTTGTCTAAGCAGCTCTTTAGGAGAGCCACCTAGATTGCACCCTTCTCGGCCGGGCACAAAAATCTAACTGGAGTCTGGAGGAGGGTCATAGGGGGAGGAGCCAGTGCACACCACCTGATCTGAAAAAGCTTTACTTTTTGTGCCCTGTCTCCTGCGGAGCCGCTATTCCCCATGGTCCTTTCAGGAACCCCAGCATCCACTAGGACGATAGAGAAAATAAGACCCAGGGACTCACTTTTTCTGAATGGGTGGGTCCCCGGGGACGCGCTCCACTGGGATTGGCTGGAGGTGTAATGATTGATTTCTACCTTGTCCGGCTGCAGAGAGCACTAAATATGTGGAGAAGGAGCCTCTTGGTCAAGGGAGACATCAATCATTACACCTCTAGCCAATCTGAGTGGAGCGCGTCCCCAGGGACACACCCCTTCAGAAAAAGTGTATTCGACTCTTCCCTGCTTCCCGGGCGCTCTGGCCGCGACAGTGAGTGACCGTCTGTGTATTCATAACCCAGCAGCTGCCAGCATGTTTAGTGCTGGCGCTGCTGCAGTTCTGATCGGCTGATGCAGTGTTTTAGATATGAATCACATGGGGGAGGGGGGCCACGCACCTCTGATGTCCCGCATGCTTCAGTAAGCGCAGCAGCAGCGGGGATGGGGTTGGGGAGTATGTCCAGGAGCACACCGCACAGGAGGATCTGGCAGTGAAGGAGGGAAAGGGCGGCTACAGTGCACTACCGCAGTTCACATCCCCTAGCAAAGTCCGTCCTTGATCCTATGTAATCCATCACGAAGCTCTCACTGTACACCCAGGATTTATGGAGATCAGCGGCAGCCGCCCTCTGCTTGATTTAGTAGGCTGTGCTGTGAACGGAGCTCGGAGGTGCTGGGGGAGGGCTGCAGTGTCCATACAGTTATTACTGTGTGCAGCCAGCTCCCAGCATAGGACAGGGCTAGGCACAAGCCAGGGGTGAGGGCAGCTCTGAACATTCAGCTCATGGAGCCCAAGAGGCTGAGCTGCAGGGAGACATGTGATAGCAGCCACTAGCAACAGCAGGTTGGATCCTGTCCCCCCTCTCTCTCTCCCTAGCCATATTACACCACCTCTAGCCTGCACATCAAGTAGTGGGGGTCTGAGGTGGTGGCTGCAATGTGTATGTGATCCTCTATCTGGCGCATTGTGTGTAACGTGCTGTACCTGGCGCAATTTGTGTAACGTGCTGTACCTGGCGCAATGTGTGTAACGTGCTCTATCTGGCGCAATGTGTGTAACATGCTCTACCTGTCGCATTGTGTGTAATGTGCTCTATCTGGCGCAGTGTGTGTAACATGCTCTACCTGTCGCATTGTGTATGATGTGTTCTATCTGGAGCAATATGTATAACGTGCACTAACTGGCGCAGTGTGTATAGGAGATTCTACTTGGTGCAATGTGTATAATACCCCTTTTCCACTAACGAGCACGGGTCGCAGCCGGGAGCCTGACACGGGAGCTGCCCCCTGCTGCGACCCGTGCTCGGTCCCTTTCCCATTAGCAGTCACAACCCGGCAAATGCCGGGTTGGTGACGCTTCTAGTGACACGGCAGGGGCGGCGCAGGGAGATCACATGATCTCCCAGCGCCGCCTTCCCTATGCACTGTGAACGGGAGCCGTGTCACCTCGACACGGCTCCCGTTCACACTAGACAGCTAGCCGGGTTGAATACGTGTTCAACCCGGCTAGCTACCAGGGTAGGATTCCCGGATCACTTGATCCGGGTTTACCCTTTTCCACTTGCAAAAAACACGGGTAAATGCGCGCCCCCGTGCATTTATCCGTGTTTTTTGAGCTAGTGGAAAAGGGGTATAAGCGGCACTACTGTGTGGCGTAATGTGAATTGGCACTATTATGTGGCCACGCCCCCTCCCCATGAAGCCACGCCCCTAAATTTTTGCAGCGCGCCTGCGGCGCGCACTGCCTGCATTCTGGGATCTTGGAGGTGGGGCATCAATTCACTTTCTGCCAAAGGGCACCAAAATGTCTAGTTACAGCTCTGGTGCAGGGTGACCTGCATGCTACACAACCCAGCAGCATTGTCACCCCATCCTCTCACCTTGCAACTCTTTTTTGTGGTGTCCAAATAAGATTAAGATCAATAAGAGCCTTTAACCCAATGGGACCCAGAAAAGGACCGGTTGGACCCCAATTTTTAAAAGTGAGGGGTCCCTGGGACCCACTTTTTGGGGGCCTCAGCGCGATCACTGAGCACTCTGCAGCCACCACAGTAGAGACACCCTGGTCTTTGGAGACAGGGTTATCAGTTGATGCATCTGAAGATGCGATCCCGACCACTTGTCCAAGAGGTCCCACTGGAAGGTCCTTGCATGGAACCTGCCGAATGGAATTGCTTCGTACGAAGCCACCATTTTTCCCAGGACTCGTGTGCAGTGATGCACCGATACCCGTTTTGGTTTTAGGAGGTCTCTGACTAGAGATGACAGCTCCTTGGCTTTCTCCTGCGGGAGAAACACTTTTTTCTGTTCTGTGTCCAGAATCATCCCCAGGAACAGTAAGCGTGTGGAAGGAACCAGTTGTGACTTTGGAATGTTTAGAATCCAGCCATGCTGTTGTAGCACTTCCCGAGATAGTGCTACTGGGACCAGTAACTGCTCCCTGGACCTCGCCTTTATTAAGAGATCGTCCAAGTACGGGATAATTAAAACTCCCTTTTTTCGAAGGAGTATCATCATTTCTGCCATTACCTTGGTAAACACCCTCGGTGCCGTGGACAGTCCAAACGGTAGTGTCTGGAATTGGTAATGGCAATCCTGTACCACAGATCTGAGGTACTCCTGGTGAGGAAGGTAAATTGGGACATGCAGGTAAGCATCCTTGATGTCCAGGGATACCATGTAATCCCCCTCGTCCAGGCTTGCAATAACCGCCCTGAGCGATTCCATCTTGAACTTTGATTTTTTTATGTATGTGTTCAAGGATTTCAAATTTAAAATGGGTCTCACCGAACCGTCCGGTTTCGGTACCACAAACAGTGTGGAATAGTAACCCCGTCCTTGTTGAAGTAGGGGTACTTTGACTATCACCTGCTGGGAATACAGCTTGTGAATTGCCTCTAGTACAGCCTCCCTGCTCGAGGGAATTGTCGGTAAGGCCGATTTGAGGAAACGGCGGGGGGGAGTCGCCTCGAATTCCAGCTTGTACCCCTGAGATACTACTTGAAGGATCCAGGGATCCACCCGTGAGTGAACCCACTGATCGCTGAAATTTTTGAGGCGGCCCCCCACCGTACCTGGCTCCGCCTGTGGAGCCCCACCGTCATGCGGCGGATTTGGAAGAAGCGGGGGAGGACTTTTGTTCCTGGGAACCTGCTGCGTGGTGCAGATTTTTTTTTTTCCCTTCCTCTGCCTCTAGACAGAAAGGACCCGCCTTTTCCCCGCCTGTTTCTCTGGGGTCGAAAGGACTACACCTGATAGTACGGCGCTTTTTTAGGCTGTGAGGGGACATGGGGTAAAAATGCTGACTTCCCAGCTGTTGCGGTGGAAACAAGGTCTGAGAGACCATCCCCGAATAACTCCTCACCCTTATAAGGCAAAACTTCCATGTGCCTTTTAGAATCTGCATCCCCTGTCCACTGCCGAGTCCATAAACCTCTCCTAGCAGAAATGGACAATGCACTTATTCTAGATGCCAGCCGGCAGATCTCCCTCTGTGCATCTCTCATGTACAAGACTGAGTCTTTTATATGCTCTACGGTTAGCAATATAGTGTCCCTGTCCAGGGTGTCAATATTTTCTGACAGGGAATCTGACCAAGCAGCAGCAGCACTGCACATCCACGCTGAAGCAATAGCTGGTCTCAGTATAACACCAGTGTGTGTATATATAGACTTTAGGATAGCCTCTTGCTTTCTATCAGCAGGTTCCTTTAGGGCGGCCGTATCCGGAGACGGTAGTGCCACCTTTTTAGACAAACGTGTGAGCGCTTTATCCACCCTAGGGGGAGTTTCCCAACGTGACCTATCCTCTGGCGAGAAAGGGAACACCATTAGTAATTTTTTTGAAATCACCAATTTCTTATCAGGGAAAGCCCACGCTTCTTCACACACTTCATTTAATTCTTCAGATGGGGGAAAAACTATTGGTAGTTTTTTCTCCCCAAACATAATACCCTTTTTTGAGGTACCTGGGTTTATATCAGAAAGGTGTAAAACCTCTTTCATTGCCTCAATCATGCCACGAATAGCCCTAGTGGACATTAAATTTGACTCATCGTCGTCGACACTGGTATCAGTATCCGTGTCGACATCTGTGTCTGCCATCTGAGGTAGTGGGCGTTTTAGAGCCCCTGATGGCCTTTGAATTGCCTGGGCAGGCAAGAGCTGAGAAGCCGGCTGTCCGCATTTGGCATGTCGTCAAATTTTTTATGTAAGGAGTCGACACTTGCACGTAATTCCTTCCATAAGTCCATCCACTCAGGTGTCTGCCCCGCAGGGGGTGACATCACATTTATAGGCATCTGCTCCGCCTCCACATAAGTCTCCTCATCAAACATGTCGACACAGCCGTACCGACACACCGCACACACACACAGGGAATGCTCTTAAAGGAGACAGGACCCCACAAAAGCCCTTTGGGGAGACAGAGAGAGAGTATGCCAGCACACACCAGAGCGCTATATAATGCAGGGACTAACTGAATTATGTCCCCTATAGCTCCTATAATATTTACTGCACCTCAAATCTGTGCCCCCCCCCCCTCTCTTTTTTACCATTTTCTGTAGTGTAGACTGCAGGGGAGAGTCAGGGAGCTTCCTTCCAGCGGAACTGTGAGGGAGAAATGGCGCCAGTGTGCTGAGGGAGATGGCTCCGCCCCTTTTTCGGCTGACTTTTCTCCCGCTTTTTTCTGTATTCTGGCAGGGGTAATTACCACATATATAGCCTCTGGGGCTATATATTGTGGTTATTTTGCCAGCCAAGGTAATATTATTGCTGCTCAGGGCGCCCCCCCCCCCCCCCCCCCAGCGCCCTGCACCCTCAGTGACCGGAGTGTGAAGTGTGTATGAGGAGCAATGGCGCACAGCTGCAGTGCTGTGCGCTACCTTGGTGAAGACTGAAGTCTTCTGCCGCCGATTTTCCGGACCATCTTCTTGCTTCTGGCTCTGTAAGGGGGACGGCGGCGCAGCTCCGGGAACGAACACCAAGGACGGGTCCTGCGGTCGATCCCTCTGGAGCTAATGGTGTCCAGTAGCCTAAGAAGCCCAAGCTAGCTGCAAGCAGGTAGGTTCGCTTCTTCTCCCCTTAGTCCCTCGTTGCAGTGAGCCTGTTGCCAGCAGGTCTCACCGTAAAATAAAAAACCTAATATATACTTTCTTTCTAGGAGCTCAGGAGAGCCCCTAGTGTGCATCCAGCTAGGCCGGGCACAGAAATCTAACTGAGGTCTGGAGGAGGGGCATAGAGGGAGGAGCCAGTGCACACCAGGTAGTACCAAATCTTTCTTTTAGTGTGCCCAGTCTCCTGCGGAGCCGTCTATTCCCCATGGTCCTTACGGAGTCCCCAGCATCCACTAGGACGTCAGAGAAATTATACAGAGCAGCTGATTGGTTGCCATGGGCAACTTCTCCACTCTTATCATTGCTTCATATATTTACCCGACTGTGTTGAATTAAGATGCCCATACACTTATGCGACTTCTCAGAGTGGAAAAGTCGCATACGATCACCCTTGAACTGTCAGGCAGCTTCCCAGCGGCAGGATCGCATATGATACAGCGTATGCAGCCTTTGTGCATATGCTGTATCATATATGGCCCCAGCCCAGGCTGTCAGTATAATATATCTATAGTGCAGTACTTCCGATCTAGGGGCTCCAATCACGGGACCGCGCATCAGATCAGAGGTAAAGCACATGCGATTTGCCACTTTTCTGTGGAACCAAATCTTATTACAGGTGGCAGAATTGGGTAGCTAACAGTAAGTGCAAGGTGTAATGTTTTGAGAGTGTAATAATTTTATTTAGAAACCCAAGTGGTTTTCCTTTGTTTAACCCTTTCACGTCCATGTCGTTCATCCTCAAGCCAGTCTTTTCTTGAAAGTGTCCCAAACGTATTACACATTGAATATATGTTGCTGAAACCTTGTCCACACTGTCCTGCGGGACGTAGTTGGCTGCTGTATGTGTTCTGAGAATCAGACAACTATAGGGCTTGTTCAATAACATTGTGTGGCCACTATTCAGGGTGGCCTAAAGTCATACTTGCCTACCTGACCCTCTCCATGAGGGAGAAAATGCTCTGTTTCTGGACTTTCCTGGTAATGTATGATTCATACATTACCAGGAAAGTCCAGGAACAGAGCATTTTCTCCCTCATGGAGAGGGTCAGGTAGGCAAGTATGCCTAAAGTAGGTAAAAGTATATTTCTATTACTATATGTATACTAATACTCACATCATTTCAACTCTACAACAAAAAGAATAATGAAATCTCATTACTGTATAGCTACTTTTGGGCCACCCTGTGTGTACATTATGTGCACAGAGACACATATACCCTACGGGTGGTCTTCAGGTTGCCGACTGTCGGGATCCCGGCGCACAGTATACCGGCGCCGGAATCCCGACAGCCGGCATACCAACAGCTTTTCTCCCTTGTGGGGTCCACGACCCGCCTGGAGGGAGAATAAATACTGCAGCGTAGCGAGTCCGCAAGGGACTCATTTGCGCTCGCCACGCTGTCGGTATGCCGGCGGTCGGGCTTCCGGCGCCGGAAGCACAGCCGCCGGCATACCATAACACACCCATACCCTACAACATGACACCTTATAAAAGGTACAAAAAGCGCTGCACCTGGACTTCCCACTTTATTTATGATTGCAATTACCTGTTTGTAGGCAGGTTGCGGTCAGTAGTCAGAATCAGGACTAGCCTTCATGAGAAGAGGTGACTGCAATCACTAATGAAACAAATGAAGTGGGGAGTTCTAGAGCAGAACGATTTGTGGACTGGTGAAGGGGGTCACACATTTCGTCATTGGTATATACAGTACATACAAGTGGGGTGTACATGCATGCACAGACTCTATACAGCAGCAACCAGAAGGTTGGTGGGAAGAAGGTACATCTACTGTACTCCGAGATACTAGAATGAGCCATCTGACACACACAAACTACTCACAGAGGATGCAGCTGTACGGTGATCCCGGGTGTCGCTTCTCCTGCAGCTAGTGAGCGGCCGCTGAGCTGTGTATATGATGGAGAGGCAGCGGCTCCCGCAGAGTCGCCACTGAGTCACTGACTGCACGCCACGACGGTTGTATTTTGAATCATGCACGGAAGGCTGATAATGTCACCTGACCATACCCGAATGGGCCAATCGCTGTGTATCGCCTGCGCCTCTCCGCCCGCTGACTGGTTAATGCCAACTTCCGGCAGTTCCGGGTGCTGCAGTGCCTGGCTCTGCTCTGCTGCCTGGTGGTCCGCTAGGTTTCTCTGTCATGGTACAGGTGCACTGTAACTGTGGTTATTATTACAGCTGGCTGACATACTGGTACTTACAGCGTGCCACATACGGTACGACCTTTCCATTATAGGCGACAGCCAAGCACATCCGGCAGTTTCTATTTACAGTAGCTGTAGAATGTTTATGACGTCACTTATATATTTTGATAAAAGTAAATCAAATATTTAAGTTTATTTTGAAAAAAAGGACTTTCACAAAAAATGCTTTTATTATTTACATTTTTTATCTCACTGGACTGAAGCAAAGCACAACCAGACTGAGAAAAATATTTAGGTGAACAGTTTTTGACACTGAAAAATAAAGAGAAAACCCTTGTACGGGACTGATTAAACATGTGACAGGTTACTCCTTCGGAGGCAAACTTCACTGCATACGCTCAAGCTAAATCTTTACGTGATCATTTTTTGATAGCCCAAGCACAGTCACGTATAGACTTTACAAAAAGCAGATACTATAGATGGGGTACGCGACTAGGACGTGTACTAGCCTCTTTTACTAAAACATATAAACGTAAAAATCACATAGTGTCCATAAAAAAAAAAGTTGATTCCCCCCCACCCCCCCCCCCCCCCCCCCCCCCCCCCCCCCCTTGACACGAACTTCTGATATTTCGGAGGCTTTTCACGAATATTATAGTAATTTGTGTTCTGTTGACCCTCCGCCCTCGGATTCTCTTCATGCTATTGTAAGGGAAGCTAAACTACCTAATCGGACGTCTGACCAAAAGGAGTTTTTGGATTCAGACATCACTGAGGAGGAAATTAGTTTGGCAATATCCTCTCTACACACATGTAAAATGCCTGAACCGGATGGTTTTTCCAGTGAATACTTTAAACTCTTAAAATTAGACATTCTCCCTACTTTATTAGAACTTTACCGTCATATACATAAATCTTGTCCAGTTTAACCTACTTTCTCTTACGTCCTAGAAGATGCTGGGGTCCACATTAGTACCATGGGGTATAGACGGGTCCACCAGGAGCCATTGGCACTTTTAGAGTTTGAAAGCGTGGGCTGGCTCCTCCCTCTATGCCCCTCTTGCCAGACTCAGTTTAGAAAATGTGCCCGGAGGAGCCGGTCACAGCTAGGGGAGCTCTACAGAGTTTTCCTAGTAAAAAGTTTTGTTAGAGTTTTTTATTTTACAGGGAAGCTGCTGGCAACAGCCCCCCTGCAGCGAGGGACTAAAGGGGGGGAGCAGTGTCTGCCCTGCGGGGTCTGAGCCACTGTCTCCGCTGACTGGACACTGAGCACCAGAGGGGTCGGATCGCTCCCCGCCACATGGTGTCACGGTGCCACCCCCTTACAGAGCTGAAGAAGTGGCGAGTGAGACACAGACTCCCCTAGCAAGCGGGGGGCTGGTGTGAAGACGGCGGTAGTGAGGAGGGAGCGCAGTATTACCTGCGCTCCTGGGAAGGCTCAGCGGTACACGGTGCAGCACTGTGAGGGGTGCCCTGTGCCATCGCTTACCCTCTACACTGGTCCAGAAGCCTGTCGGGGTCCTCGGATCTCAGCCAGCACTAATTCCTCAGGCCAGTTTAATCCATGAAGAGCGGGAAGGCAGCGCCATTAAGGGGGCGGAGCTTCTCAGAGTGGACCAAGCAGCGTTTCAGCGCCATTTTCCTGCCTGCACAGCGCTGAGAAGGAAAATCGGGTCCCTCCACAGCAACTCCAGCTATCTGTAAACGGTACCAAGGGGTTGTAGAAGGGGGGGGGGGGACAAGGGGTCTCCCTTTGGTAAAAGCGCTGTGTATGGGTTGGATCCAATCTCTGTGTCTCTCTTGCCATTCTTGGGGGGGAAACTCTGTCTTCCCTCACGTGTGTGTGTGTGTGTGTGTGTGTGTGTGTGTGTGTGTGTGTGTGTGTGTGTGTGTGTGTGTGTGGAGTGTTTGGTGGCCTCCTTTAGCTATGTCAAGGGACACTGTGTCATATGCTGCAGAGGATTTGTCCTCCCAGGATGATCCCATTCCATGTAATCAGGATAGCACTGGTTTAGCACAGATACCAGCAAGGGAGCCTGAGTGGTTTTCCTCTATCAAATCTTGGATTTCTCAGATTTCTGACAGGGTTGCAAGTAATGAATCTGCAACCCAGGTATTACAGAGCTCTATGGCAATATGGCCGATTTCTGGTACCTCAGGACGCTCCGCTATATACCCCCCACAAACGTGCGCTTGTTCATGTCATGCAAGATGACACGGATACCGATTCTAACACAGACAGTAATGGGGATGTGTTGCGGGGGTCCGCATCTCTTGCAAAAGGGGTGCAATTGATGATAGAGGCTATCAGGGATGTGTTGAATATTAATGATACCACACCTGACCACAGGTTGACAAGGCCTTTTCACTGAAAATAAAAAAGCCTCGCTAACCTTCCCTGCGTCAAAGTAATTGAATGCTATATTTGCGAAAGCATGGGAAAACCTTGAGAAAAAAATCCAGATCCCTAAGCGGGTACAGGTGGCGTTTCCTTTCCCTGAGGAGGATAGGAAAAAATGGGAAAACCCGCCGATTGTTGACGCATCTGTGTCCAGACTCTCAAAGAAGGTGGTTTTACCTGTTCCAGGATCTACCGCCTTAAAGGAGCCGTCTGATCGGAAAATTGATAACACACTTAAATCAATGTACACTGCTTCAGGGGCCATATTACGTCCCACCATTGCTAGTGCATGGATTGCAAAGGCTATAGTAAAGTGGTCAGCTACCTTACTAGAGGATTTGGATATGATGGATAGGGATGATGTTGCATTATTTTTACGCAACATACATGATTCAGCAGGTTTTATGGTAGAATCCATGAAAGTCCTGGGTTCCATGGCTGCGGGAATATCTTCCATGTCTGTTTCAGCTCATCAGGGACTGTCGCTGCGCCAGTGGTCGGCCGACGCGGAATCCAGAAAAAGTGTGGAATCCCTACCCTATACATGTCAGGCTCTCTTTGGGGAAGCTCTAGATGCGTGGATATCCACGACTACAGCGAGTAAGTCTCCGTTTCTTTCCTCAGCAGCACCTGCTCCGAAGAAATCCTTCTCTTCATCTGCAACACAGTCCTTTTGGCCTAACAAGCCTAGAAAGGCCAGACCGTCCAATACCTTCTTTAGGGGAGGTCGAGTTAAGTCCAAGAAACCTGCCGCTGCAGGTTCCCAGGAACAAAAGCCTGCTTCAGGTACGCCAGAGTCCCCTGCATGACGGTGGACCGCACAGCCTGGAGGTACGGCCAGTGGGAGTGAGACTCAGACAATTCAGTCACGTCTGGGTATCGTCCGGCCTGGATCCCTGGGTGATAGATATTGTATCCCAGGGATACAGGCTGGAATTTCAAAGTCTCCCTCCTCATCGTTTTTTCAAATCAGGCTTGCCAGCTCTGTTTGCAGACAGCACTGTATTACAAGAAACTGTCCAAAAGCTGGTGGAGGCACAGGTCATTGTGCCTGTTCCTCCTCCTGCACAGGCCACAGGTTACTATTTGAACCTTTTCGTGGGACCGACACCGGAATTCTTGGTATCCCTGGATATCAAGGATGCGTACCTCCACATTCCGATATGGCTGCCGCATCAGGATTATCTCCGTTTCGCATTGCTGGACTGTCATTTCCGGTTCTAGGCCCTGCCATTCGGCCTCTCCACAGCACCGAGGGTTTTTACCAAGGTGATGGCAGAGATGATGGTTCTCCTCCGCAAACAAGGGGTGAACATAATTCCATATCTGGCCAATCTGCTGATAAAGGCATCGTCCAAGGAGAAGCTACTGCATTCCATTGTTCTCACAACACGCCTCCTCAAGAGTCATGGTTGGATTCTGAACCTTCCAAAGTCGCATTTGGAACCAGCCCAGAGGTTGTCCTTTCTGGGAATGATCCTGGACACGGAAGTGCAGAGGGTGTTTCTTCCACAGGAAAAGGCGTTGGTAATACAGACTATGGTCCGGGATGTCCTGAAGCCAGCCTGGGTGTCGGTTCATCAATGCATTTGCCTGTTGGGAAAGATGGTTGCCTCTTACGAAGCTCTCCAGTACGGGAGGTTCCACGCTCGGACCTTCCAACTGGATCTTCTGGACAAGTGGTCGGGATCTCATCTCCACATGCACCAGAGAATTCATCTATCGCCGAAGGCCAGGATTTCGCTCCTCTGCTGGTTACAATTACCTCACCTTCTGGAGGGCCGCAGGTTCGGGATTCAGGATTGGGTCCTTCTAACCACGGATGCGAGCCTCGGGGTGGGGAGCAGTCACTCAAGGAGTAACTTTCCAAGGACGGTGGTCAAGCCTGGAATTTGGCCTGCCATCAACATCCTAGAACTAAGAGTCGTCTACAGCGGTCTTCTTCAGGCGACCCCTCTTCTAAGAAATCGGGCCATTCAAGTGCAGTCGGACAACGTAACAACAGTGGCTTACATAAACCGACAGGGCGGAACGAAGAGCAGAGCGGCAATGTCAGAAGTGACAAGAATACTCCTCTGGACAGAAAAACATGCGTTAGTGCTGTCAGCCATCTTCATTCCGGGAGTAGACAACTGGGAAGCAGACTTCCTCAGCAGACACGATCTCCATCCAGGGGAGTGGGGTCTCCATCTGGAGGTATTCAAGGAAATAACAGACCTTTGGGGATTACCCCAAATAGACATGATGGCCTCTCGTCTCAACAAAAAGCTTTGGCGTTATTGTTCCAGGTCGAGGGACCCACAAGCAGTGGTAGTGGACGTCCTGGTGTCTCCGTGGGTGTTCCAGTCAGTGTACGTGTTTCCACCACTCCCACTCATCCCAAGAATCCTAAAGCTCATAAGGAGAACAAGGGTTCAAGCGATCCTCATTGCCCCAGACTGGCCAAGAAGGGCATTCTGAAGAAGGTCATTCCTATCCTGATACAGGCTAGGAAAGCGGTAACGTCTAAACATTACCATCGTATTTGGAGGAAATATGTCTCTTAGTGTGAATCCAAGAAGTTTCCTACGGTGGAGTTTCAACTCGGACGTTTTCTCCTCCTCCTGCAGTCAGGTGTGGATATGAGCCTGAGGCTGGGATCTGTGAAGGTACAGATTTTGGCCCTTTCTGTTTTATTCCAGAAACAATTGGCTGCCCTCCCTGAGGTTCAGACTTTTTTGAATGGAGTTCTGCACATCCAGCCTCCCTTTGTACTGCCTATGGCGCCTTGGGATCTTAACATGGTGCAGCAGTTCCTCCAGTCGGATTGGTTTGAGCCTCTACAGGAGGTTGAGGTCAAATTTCTTACATGGAAGGCAGGTCACGTTGTTGGCCTTAGCTTCTGCTAGACGCGTGTCCGAATTGGGGGCTTTATCCTGTAAAGCCCTTACTTGCTCTTCCACGAAGATAGAGCTGAGCTCCGGACATGTCAGCAGTTTCTTCCGAAGGTTGTGTCGGCATTTCTTATCAAACAACCTATTGTGGTGCCAGTGGCTACTGACTCCTCAATCACATCAAAGTCCTTGGATGTTGTAAGAGCTCTGAAGATGTATGTGAAGAGAACTTCTCGTCACAGAAAGTTGGACTCCCTGTTTGTCCTATATGATCCCAAGAAAATTGGGTGTCCTGCTTCTAAGCAGACTGTTTCTCGCTGGATTCGGTTCACTATCCAGCATGCTTATTCTACGGCAGGACTGCCATGTCCAAGATCTGTTATGGTCCACTCTACTCGTAAGGTGGGGTCTTCCTGGGCAGCTGCCCTGGGTGTCTTGGCATTCCAACTGTCGATCTGCAACTTGGTTTGGGTCGAACATGTTTGCAAAGTTTTACAGGTTCGATTCCTTGGCCTCTGTTGATCTGAAGTTCAGTCAATCAGTTCTGCAGGAGCCTCCGCGCTCTCCCTCCCATTCTGGGAGCTTTGGTACATCCCCATGGTACTAATTTGGACCCCAGCATCCTCTAGGACGTAAGAGAAAATAGGATTTTGGTTACCTACCGGTAAATCCTTTTCTCATAGTCCGTAGAGGATGCTGGGCGCTCGCCCAGCGCTTTGTTTTCCTGCAAGCGTTATCTGGTTCAGTACAACTTTGTTTAGTTATGTACTGCATTGTTACTTGGTAAATAATGTTTCAGCAGTTGCTGAGTTTTTCAAGCTGGTTAGCTTGATGTGCCTTGTATGTGTGAGCTGGTATGAATCTCACCACTATCTGTGTTAAATCCTATCGAAGATGTCCGTCTCCTCAGGCACAGTTTCTAGACTGAGTCCGGTAGGAGGGGCATATAGGGGGTAGAAAAAAGAAGAAAGAATAGGTGTCCCACAATTATATATATTCCTTCCCAGGATTCCAAATATAGGACCTTTGAAGCCAGATTCCAGATGTCACCATATATAACGCTAATGGTTTGCTATATGTCCTGCTGAAATATCTCTCAATAAAATAATCAAAATACTAAATGTGTACTGTGTCTCTCTATATCTCAGAGTTAATATACAAGCTCTGTTATAAGGTCTCAATAACACCTGTGTGTTCTCTCAAGCTTCGTGAGCAGTGTTGTATCCACTGAAATAGGAGCATAAGAAACATTCGGATACAAATGTATCCACTAAAGAGAAACAATTGTTAAGCTCTGACAGTATCCAATCTTTCAGTTGTCACAAGGTTTTATTATAGCATCACTATGGCTCATTGAGAGCTGTGACAATTAGTGACAATAAGTGGTCAGAAATCTTTTAACAGGATATTGCTGTACATCATATTCATTCCCTTAAGATCCTTATACTCAGATATATGTTAATGATCTATTTAAGATCATAAGAGTAGTTTATTCCTCTATGTTATAATAGAAATGTTGAGGGCTCAGCACATTCTTATATGAATGTAGGCTAAAAATATTAATTTAAACATAGTTCATTAATGTATCATGTTAAGCCTTCAGGGTGTGTGTGTAATAGTGAATCTTACACCTGGTACCTAAATATGTTAGGCGCCCTCTGCTGCCCTTTCATTTAGGAGGGTTACATATATTCAGTGAATATATAATACTTGCTGTAAATGGATCTATGATCACTATAGAGTTGTTGTAAATGTGAAACATGTCACTAGTGTCCTGACACACATCCAGCCTTTTATTGAATCATTTCTGATATAGATTTATATACACATTAAGTATCTTTTGGTATGCGTATCAGGGCTTTATTATACAGCCTTGTGAACACCATTTAATACCATTCATAATACGCAGTGTTATTTCGGCACAGTGAATTATTTTATCAGCGTCTGATTGTGCAGTTTTCTCCCTGTAGCTTCCACACTTTGCCTGGATTGAGACACTTTCAAAATAAATAATTTCTGACATAGACACATATACACATTAAACGTCTAATGACCATATGGATTAGAGCTTTGGTGTACAGCCTTAAATATAAGGTTCAGTATGGTTCATTACACATAGTATTTTCTTGCACAGTAAGGCATTATGTTAGCAGCTGATTATGTTGTTTGCTTTCAATAAGCCTCACAGCTAACACAGGTTAAACACTCTCAACTGCAATATAGCAAGTCTTTCCTAATCTATCTAGCTGAGCATGATCCGGTGACTACCTAAAGTGTGCAGCTAGCCTGACGCATGCTTCGCTGTTTGCTTCATCAGAGGCAGAACCAGATTGCCTCCCAGTTTGTCCTTAAATACCAGCAGTAGTTGCATTTCCACCAATGGGAATCGCCTGTCAGCATCAGACATCCAATAGTGTTATGCCATCTCACATGCTGGTCACGTGATTGGCATTCACTGAAGCTTCCTATGCCGTCTTTTTAAGTTAGACTAATCGATCCAACACAATCTTTGTGAGGTCTAAATTATTCAGACCAAATCCATCGAGTACCTATCCGTGATGTGCGGCGCTTCAAACGTATATATAGAATAATTCCTAGATTAAATCAGAATTTGTGAATAAAGTTCTGATTTAATCTAGGAATTATTCTCCTCTCCAGATAAATTGACACTCTAAATGAAATATAGACCCATTGAAAAAATATGGAGAGGATATCAATTGATTAATCTGGTCTGGGAAGACACAATAGACTTGCAATCGTAGATCCATTAACTAACCTGGATACATATACCCAGAATATATGAGATTAAATTCAGATATATAAGAATACAGACAACATGACGATCCAGATTACAAACTCTGGGATCTCATGTTGTCAAACGGGTACCATCCTTTGGATGAAATACATGAAATTATACGTTTGAAGCGCTGCACATCACGGATAGGTACTCGATGGATTTGGTCTGAATAATTTAGACCTCACAACGATTGTGTTGGATCGATTAGTCTAACTTAAAAAGACGGCATAGGAAGCTTCAGTGAATGCCGATCACGTGACCAGCATGTGAGATGGCATAACACTATTGGATGTCTGATGCTGACAGGCGATTCCCATTGGTGGAAATGCAACTACTGGTGGTATTTAAGGACAGACTGGGAGGCAATCTGGTTCTGCCTCTGATGAAGCAAACAGCGAAGCATGCGTCAGGCTAGCTGCGCACTTTAGGTAGTCACCGGATCATGCTCAGCTAGATAGATTAGGAAAGACTTGCTATATTGCAGTTGAGAGTGTTTAACCTGTGTTAGCTGTGAGGCTTATTGAAAGCAAACAACATAATCAGCTGCTAACATAATGCCTTACTGTGCAAGAAAATACTATGTGTAATGAACCATACTGAACCTTATATTTAAGGCTGTACACCAAAGCTCTAATCCATATGGTCATTAGACGTTTAATGTGTATATGTGTCTATATCAGAAATTATTTATTTTGAAAGTGTCTCAATCCAGACAAAGTGTGGAAGCTACAGGGAGAAAACTGCACAATCAGACGCTGATAAAATAATTCACTGTGCCGAAATAACACTGCGTATTATGAATGGTATTAAATGGTGTTCACAAGGCTGTATAATAAAGCCCTGATACGCATACCAAAAGATACTTAATGTGTATATACATCTATATCAGAAATGATTCAATAAAAGGCTGGATGTGTGTCAGGACACTAGTGACATGTTTCACATTTACAACAACTCTATAGTGATCATAGATCCATTTACAGCAAGTATTATATATTCACTGAATATATGTAACCCTCCTAAATGAAAGGGCAGCAGAGGGCGCCTAACATATTTAGGTACCAGGTGTAAGATTCACTATTACACACACACCCTGAAGGCTTAACATGATACATTAATGAACTATGTTTAAATTAATATTTTTAGCCTACATTCATATAAGAATGTGCTGAGCCCTCAACATTTCTATTATAACATAGAGGAATAAACTACTCTTATGATCTTAAATAGATCATTAACATATATCTGAGTATAAGGATCTTAAGGGAATGAATATGATGTACAGCAATATCCTGTTAAAAGATTTCTGACCACTTATTGTCACTAATTGTCACAGCTCTCAATGAGCCATAGTGATGCTATAATAAAACCTTGTGACAACTGAAAGATTGGATACTGTCAGAGCTTAACAATTGTTTCTCTTTAGTGGATACATTTGTATCCGAATGTTTCTTATGCTCCTATTTCAGTGGATACAACACTGCTCATGAAGCTTGAGAGAACACACAGGTGTTATTGAGACCTTATAACAGAGCTTGTATATTAACTCTGAGATATAGAGAGACACAGTACACATTTAGTATTTTGATTATTTTATTGAGAGATATTTCAGCAGGACATATAGCAAACCATTAGCGTTATATATGGGGACATCTGGAATCTGACTTCAAAGGTCCTATATTTGGAATCCTGGGAAGGAATATATATAATTGTGGGACACCTATTCTTGGAGCCTTCTTAGTTGTCTAATATGTGAAATACAATGCATATGAAATATTTCTGATACACTCTTGACCATCTATAGATTTTGTTAGCAATATATGAGCGATTCCGGTGACATCTAGTGCGCAGCATTTTCATTTTAAAACACGATTTCTTCTCTATTTACACTATTCTACTTTCCTTTTAATATTCGCTGGTTTTAATATATATTTCAATAAAAGTTATATCTTAATATAAGATTGTGTGCACCACCATAGGGCATTTCGAATTCTTTCTTCTTTTTTCTCCTGTAGACTTACCTTGCCTGTGGTAGCACCCCCCAAAATCTGGAAGAATATACAGAATATTTTTGATAAATTAAAAAATGGGGGTCATTTATTAAATATGAATCTACCTGTGCGACCAGTATTATAGCATATAGGGGGGAGCCAGCTCACACTCTCAAACTCTTAAAGTGCCTATGGCTCCTGGTGGACCCATCTCTATCCCATGGATACTAATGTGGACCCCAGCATCCCCTACGGACTACGAAAAAAGGATTTACCGGTAGGTAACCAAAATCCTATTTTTAATTATGCATTCACTACCCTAATCCCGTAGCCAGACAGAGTTCCGACATTACTTGGATCTTACCGCCCCATTACCTTACTAAATGTAGATTTTAAAATTCTTTCCAAAATATTTTCAACTAGATTGTAATCTTTTACATCTTCCCTCTTACATCACATCAATTGGGATTCACACGTGGAAGGCATTCCGTTAAAGGTATCCGAACTGCCATAGCTTCAATTGTAGCAGCTAATAATAATCCTTCCACTCCTAACATGCTCTTAAGTATGGATGCCCAAAAGGCATTTAACCCGGTAACTTGTCCATTTTTATTTAAGGTACTTTCAACTAGAGATTTTGGCCCTCATTTTATTAACTTAATTAAAAAAAAAATTTTTATAATTTCCTGCCACTTCTCTTTTGATAAATGGTACAAAGACTGATCCAATCATAATGACCCGAGGCACTCGTCTGGGATGCCCTCTTTCTCCGATATTATTTACTGTAATTTATCTTTAGATCCCCTGCTCAGAATTATAGACTCCTGGCCTGTATTAAAAGGCAAAAATATTGGGACTTCCGAAATAAGAATTACTGTTTTTGCTGATGATGTCTTTATACATTTGTCGAATCCTACACGCTCTCTACGACCTCTTTTAGACTTGATTGATAGAATGGGATCTGTTTCTGGATTTCTTGTTAATTTTGAAAAATCGCAGGCTTTTTATCTAAAACGTGGATTCTACCGTCCAAAATGGGCTGAACAATTATCTTTAAAGTGGGCAAAAACAAGACTCCCATACCTGGGTATTTTTCTCCCTAAAAACATATCCAATTTATATGTAATCAACATCAAAAAAATTCTTGCAGATCAAGGAGGGGATTGAGGGATTGAGTCATCTTCAACTATCTTTCTTGGGTAGAGCTAATATAATTCGTATGATTTATTTTCCAAAACTTTTATACCCATTGCAGGTTCTTCCTATTTTATTATCCCAAACAGATCTACAATTAATAACCTCCCTTTTCCGAAAATTTATTTGGAATAATAAACGGGCACAAATTGGACTGATTAAGCTTTGTCAACCCAAGTATAATGGAGGAATTAATTTTCCTGACATTTTAATTTACAGTTATGCTGCCCATGTCCGTTATATTAAGGATTGGTTACATAATGAACGAACATATACTGATACACTCCTGGAACAACACTTTATTCCTACACTATCATTAGCAGCTTTTTTTTTTACACATAACTGACGCAGAATTACCATTAAACATGACCAATAATCCTCTTCTTCTCACCACTAGGAAAGTATGGTTGTTGTTACTGCATAAATACAAACCACCAAAATTTCTCTATTCATCTACCCTTTTTAAGAAATCCAAATTTTCAAAACGGTGAAGCCACTCACCCATTTTCCTTGTGGAGATCGGAGGGACTTTATAGAATATGCCAATTAATTTCCCCTGACTCACATAAACCATTCTCATATTTAGATGCTGTGACTAAATTCACATTTCTTGGTCCTCATACCTTTGCATTTCTTCAAGCTCAACATTATGCTAGTCAAATTTCTAAACTAATTCCGGCAGGTGACTGGGACAATCCTCTGGACAACATGTTGTTAAAATTACCCCTATCAAAGGGGGCTATTTTCTCTCATTACAATTGTCTTAGAATCTGAGTAGAGTATTCTTCTCTTAAAACTGGTATTGTTAATTGGCTGGAACATTTCCCATCCCTAACAGTGGAGACCTTGTTAAAAACGTTATAAACCTCGATTGCCACATTCCCAGCAGCCAAATATACAGAGATGTACCTTAATATTTCTCTGACGTCCTAGTGGATGCTGGGTACTCCGTAAGGACCATGGGGAATAGACGGGCTCCGCAGGAGACTGGGCACTCTTAAAAGAAAGATTAGGTACTATATCTGGTGTGCACTGGCTCCTCCCTCTATGCCCCTCCTCCAGACCTCAGTTAGATTCTGTGCCCGGCCAGAGCTGGATGCACCTAGTGGGCTCTCCTGAGTTCACTAGAAAAGAAAGTATTTGTTAGGTTTTTTATTTTCAGTGAGATCTGCTGGCAACAGACTCACTGCTACGAGGGACTAAGGGGAGAGAAGCAAACCTACCTGCTTCAGCTAGCTTGTGCTTCTAAGGCTACTGGACACCATTAGCTCCAGAGGGATCGAACACAGGGCCCGACCTCGATCGTCCGTTCCCGGAGCCGCGCCGCCGTCCCCCTTGCAGAGCCAGAAGACGGAAGATAAAGCTGAAAAACGGCGGCTGAAGACTCCTGTCTTTATTAAGGTAGCGCACAGCACTGCAGCTGTGCGCCATTGCTCCCATAGCACACCACACACTCCGGTCACTATTGGGTGCAGGGCGCTGGGGGGGGGGGGGGGGGGCGCCCTGGGCAGCAATTAGTTTACCTTTTGGCATAAATTAGCACATAATACAGTGTATAACACTGTATATGTGCAAAAACCCCCGCCATTAACATTATAAAAAGCGGGAGAAGCACGCCGCTGAAGGGGCGGGCTATCTTCCTCAGCACAGCCAGCGCCATTTTCTCTTCACAGCTCCGCTGGAAGGACGCTCCCCAGGCTCTCCCCTGCAGTATCCAGTACGACAAGGGTAAAAAAGAGAGGGGGGGGGGGCACATAAATTTAGGCGCTATTTGTGTATTAGCAGCTATTGGGAAAAATCACTCAGTATAGTGTACATCCCTGTGTTATATGGCGCTGTGGTGTGTGCTGGCATACTCCCTCTCTGTCTCCCCAAAGGACTTTGTGGGGTCCTGTCCTCAGTCAGAGCATTCCCTGTGTGTGTGCGGTGTGTCGGTATGGCTGTGTCGACATGTTTGAGGAGGAGGGCTACGTGGAGGCGGAGCAGGAGCCGATAAGTGTGATGTCGCCCCCTACGGGGCCGACACCAGAGTGGATGGATATGTGGAAGGTATTAACCGACAGTGTCAACTCTTTACATAAAAGGTTCGATGACGTAACAGCCTTGGGACAGCCGGCATCTCAGCCCGCGCCTGCCCAGGCGTCTCAGAGGCCATCAGGGGCTCAAAAACGCCCGCTAGCTCAGATGGCAGACACAGATGTCGACACGGAGTCTGACTCCAGTGTAGACGAGGATGAGACAAATGTACAGTCCACAAGGGCCATCCGATGCATGATTACGGCAATGAAAAATGTGTTGCACATTTCTGACATTAACCCAGTCACCGCTAAAAAGGGTATTATGTTTGGGGAGAAAAAGCAGCTAGTGACTTTTCCCCCATCTGATGAATTAAATGAATTGTGTGAGAAAGCGTGGTGTTCCCCTGATAAGAAACTAGTGGTTTCTAAGAGGTTACTGATGGCGTACCCTTTCCCGCCAACGGATAGGTTACGCTGGGAGACATCTACGCTCACACGATTATCTAAAAGGGTGGCACTGCCGTCTCAGGATACGGCCGCCCTAAAGGAGCCTGCAGATAGGAAGCAGGAGGCTATCCTGAAGTCTGTTTATACACACTCAGGTACTATACTGAGACCTGCTATTGCCTCAGCATGGATGTGTAGTGCTGCAGCAGCATGGTCTGATACCCTGTCAGACAACATTGATACCCTCGACAGGGATGCTATTTTGCTAACCATAGAGCATATAAAGGTCGTCTTGTATATGAGGGATGCACAGAGGGACATTTGCTGGCTGGCATCTAGAATTAATGCAATGTCCATTTCTGCCAGGAGAGTATTATGGACTCGGCAGTGGACAGGTGATGCTGATTCTAAAAGGCACATGGAGGTTTTGCCTTATAAGGGTGAGGAATTGTTTGGGGACGGTCTCTCGGACCTCGTATCCACAGCAACAGCTGGGAAGTCGACTTTTTTACCTCAGGTTCCCTCACAGCCTAAGAAAGCACCGTATTATCAAGTACAGTCCTTTCGGCCTCAGAAAGGCAAGCGAGTCAGAGGCGCATCCTTTCGGGGTGCGGTGGGGGCGCGTCTCCAAAACTTCAGCAACCAGTGGGTTGGCTCACAAGTGGATCTCTGGGCTGTACAAATTGTATCTCAGGGATACAAGCTGGAGTTCGAGGCGACTCCCCCTCGCCGTTACCTCAAATCAGCCTTGCCAGCTGCTCCCAGGGAAAGGGAGGTAGTACTGGCGGCAATTCACAAGCTGTACCTCCAGCAGGTGATAATCAAGGTCCCCCTCCTTCAACAGGGAAGGGGTTACTATTCCACAATGTTTGTGGTACCGAAACCGGACGGTTCGGTGAGACCCATTCTGAATTTAAAATCCTTGAACACTTATATAAGGAAGTTCAAGTTCAAAATGGAATCGCTCAGGGCGGTTATTGCAAGCCTGGAAGAGGGGGATTTTATGGTGTCGCTGGACATCAAGGATGCTTACTTGCATGTCCCCATTTACCCAGCGCACCAGGAGTACCTCAGGTTTGTGGTACAGGACTGTCATTACCAATTCCAGACGTTGCCGTTTGGTCTGTCCACGGCACCGAGGGTATTTACCAAGGTAATGGCCGAAATGATGATACTCCTTCGGAAGAAGGGAGTTATAATTATCCGTACTTGGACGATCTCCTTATAAAGGCGAGGTCCAGAGAGCAGTTGCACTTCCAAAGTCGCAACAGCGTAGCACTTCCAAAGTCGCAGCTGATTCCTGCGACGCGTCTGCTCTTCCTGGGCATGATTCTGGACACAGAACAGAAGAAGGTGTTTCTCCCGGTGGAGAAGGCCCAGGAATTGTCATCGCTGGTCAGGGACCTCCTGAAACCAAAACAGGTGTCGGTGCATCACTGCACGCGAGTCCTGGGAAAGATGGTGGCTTCTTACGAAGCAATTCCCTTCGGCAGGTTCCATGCAAGGATCTTTCAGTGGGATCTGTTAGACAAATGGTCCGGATCGCATCTTCAGATGCATCGGTTGATCACCCTGTCCCCAAGGGCCAGGGTGTCTCTGCTGTGGTGGCTGCAGAGTGCTCATCTTCTCGAGGGCCACAGATTCGGCATACAGGACTGGATCCTGGTGACCACGGACGCAAGCCTCCGAGGATGGGGGGCAGTCACTCAGGGAAGGAACTTCCAGGGACAGTGGTCAAGTCAGGAGACTTCACTACACATAAATATACTGGAACTAAGGGCCATTTACAACGCCCTGAGTCAAGCAGAGCCCCTGCTTCAAAACCAACCAGTGCTGATTCAATCAGACAACATCACGGCGGTCGCCCATGTAAACCGCCAGGGCGGCACAAGAAGCAGGATGGCGATGGCAGAAGCCACAAGGATTCTCCGATGGGCGGAAAATCACGTGCTAGCACTGTCAGCAGTGTTCATTCCAGGAGTGGACAACTGGGAAGCAGACTTCCTCAGCAGGCACGACCTCCACCCGGGAGAGTGGGGACTTCATCCAGAAGTCTTCACGCAGATTGTAAACCGTTGGGAACGGCCACAGGTGGACATGATGGCGTCCCGCCTCAACAAAAAGCTAAAAAAATATTGCGCCAGTTCAAGAGACCCTCAGGCGATAGCTGTGGACGCACTAGTGACACCGTGGGTGTACCAGTCGGTTTATGTGTTCCCTCCTCTTCCTCTCATACCCAAGGTACTGAGGATAGTAAGAAAGAGAGGAGTAAGAACTATACTCATCGTTCCGGATTGGCCAAGAAGAACTTGGTACCCAGAACTACAAGAAATTATCTCAGAGGAACCATGGCCGCTGCCTCTCAGAGAGGACCTGTTACAGCAGGGGCCCTGTCTGTTCCAAGACTTACCGCGGCTGCGTTTGACGGCATGGCGGTTGAACGCTGGATCCTAACGGAAAAGGGCATTCCAGATGAAGTGATTCCTACGCTGATAAAGGCTAGGAAAGATGTGACAGCACAACATTATCACCGTATATGGCGAAAATATGTTGATTGGTGTGAGGCCAGGAAGGCCCCTACAGAGGAATTCCAGCTGGGTCGATTCCTGCACTTCCTACAGTCAGGAGTGACTATGGGCCTAAAATTAGGATCCATAAAGGTCCAGATTTCGGCCCTATCTATTTTCTTTCAAAAAGAACTGGCTTCACTACCTGTAGTTCAGACGTTTGTTAAGGGAGTGCTGCATATTCAGCCCCCTTTTGTGCCTCCAGTGGCACCTTGGGATCTTAACGTCGTGTTGGATTTCCTGAAATCCCACTGGTTTGAGCCACTTAAGACCGTGGAACTAAAATATTTCACGTGGAAAGTGGTCATTCTATTGGCCTTAGCTTCGGCTAGGCGTGTGTCAGAATTGGCGACTTTGTCGTGTAAAAGCCCTTATCTGATCTTCCATATGGACAGGGCAGAATTGAGGACTCGTCCCCAATTTCTCCCTAAGGTGGTATCAGCGTTTCATTTGAACCAACCTATTGTGGTGCCTGCGGCTACTCTGGACTTGGAGGACTCCAAGTTACTAGATGTAGTCAGGGCTTTGAAAATCTATGTAGCCAGGACGGCTGGAGTCAGGAAGACTGACTCGTTGTTTATCCTGCATGCGCCCAACAAGCTGGGTGCTCCTGCTTCAAAGCAAACTATTGCGCGCTGGATCTGTAACACGATTCAGCAAGCTCATTCTGCGGCAGGATTGCTGCATCCTAAATCAGTAAAAGCCCATTCCACGAGGAAGGTGGGCTCTTCTTGGGCGGCTGCCCGAGGGGTCTCGGCTTTACAACTTTGCCGAGCTGCTACTTGGTCGAGTTCAAACACATTTGCAAAATTCTACAAGTTTGATACCCTGGCTGAGGAGGACCTTGCCTTTGCTCATTCGGTGCTGCAGAGTCGTCCGCACTCTCCCGCCCGTTTGGGAGCTTTGGTATAATCCCCATGGTCCTTACGGAGTACCCAGCATCCACTAGGACGTCAGAGAAAATAAGAATTTACTCACCGGTAATTCTATTTCTCGTAGTCCGTAGTGGATGCTGGGAGCCCGTCCCAAAGTGCGGACTCTCTGCAATACATGTATATAGTTATTGCTTACCTAAAGGGTTATTGTTTTGAGCCATCTGTTGACTGAGGCTCAGTTGTTGTTCATACTGTTAACTGGGTATGGTTATCACAAGTTGTACAGTGTGATTGGTGTGGCTGGTATGAGTCTTACCCTGGATTCCAAATACTTTCCTAGTAATGTCAGCTCTTCCGGGCACAGTTTCCTTAACTGAGGTCTGGAGGAGGGGCATAGAGGGAGGAGCCAGTGCACACCAGATATAGTACCTAATCTTTCTTTTAAGAGTGCCCAGTCTCCTGCGGAGCCCGTCTATTCCCCATGGTCCTTACGGAGTACCCAGTATCCACTACGGACTGCGAGAAATAGAATTACCGGTGAGTAAATTCTTATTTTTTCATCGTTAATACATCTCGCCACATAGGGGTTATTTAATGGGCCTCTTGGTCAATCCATGTTGTGCTAAATGTGGACAACAGCCGGCTGACTTATATCACTGTTTTTGGGCGTGTCCTTCCTTCAGAAGGTTTTGGTTAACAGTATGGCGTTTTGCTTCTCAACACTTGGTGTACTATATTATACTTACGCCTGAATGGGCTATATTTGGCCTTTTACCACCCAATACTTGAGCTCCCAAAGAAGTTAAGAGATTATTATTGGCAATATCCTCTGCAGCCCATAAATCCATTTTACATACGAGGATACAAAGCTTGGTACCTACTTTAGATATGTTTAAAGAGAATCTGTTTTATATTTGTCACATGGATTGGTTGGAGGCCTATCTTCAAAAAGAATCTCATACTGAACATTTTTCTGCTATATGGGAGAGTTTTATTGAGGGTCTCCCTATACCTATTAAAGAGGCTATCTTTAATTGCTTCCATAATACCATATGGTATGAAACTCGAATCTATCCAAGATCCTATTTAATTTGAGGGTGTTAATTGAGTAAGCCATGGTCTCTGGTCCTGGCCACGCATATGGGCCCTCATTCCGAGTTGTTCGCTCGCAAGCGGATTTTAGCAGATTTGCTCATGCTAAGCCGCCGCCTACTGGGAGTGAATCTTAGCATCTTAAAATAGCGAACGATGTATTCGCAATATTGCGATTACACACCTCTTAGCAGTTTCTGAGTAGCTCCAGACTTACTCGGCATCTGCGATCAGTACAGTGCTTGTCGTTCCTGGTTTGACGTCACAAACACACCCAGCGTTCGCCCAGACACTCCCCCGTTCCTCCGGCAACTCCTGCGTTATTTCCGGAAACGGTAGCGTTTTTTCCCACACGCCCATAAAACGGCCTGTTTCCGCCCAGAAACACCCATTTCCTGTCAATCACATTACGATCGCCAGAACGATGAAAAAGCCGTGAGTAAAATTCCTAACTACATAGCAAATTTACTTGGCGCAGTCGCAGTGCGGACATTGCGCATGCGCATTAAGCGGAAAATCGCTGCGATGCGAAGATTTTTACCGAGCAAACAACTCGGAATGAGGGCCATGGTTATTTGTGCATTTTCTTTTCCTCTTCCTTTTACTCATTTCTATTACGTTTTGTTTTATATAATACTTTTATATATCTTTTTCTTTAAACGTACCAAACTGCAATTTCTGATGTAATTTTACCACTATTGATGGAATTACACTCATACACTTGAATCTGTTGTAATATACTTTTATTGCTTCAATAAAGAAAAGGTTTAAAAAAAAATATCATGTGACAGGTGTTATATAAATGTTTTCAATGTCCTAACTTTATTATAGAACCATGTAATGGTATTACATAAACATATGTAAGTGCTATAAATAGAGAGAGGTTCCGAGCTATTTTCCATGATAGAGTAAAATGGTTCTCACATAAAAGTATTACAATAATAATCCTATATATATATATATATATATATATACATACATGCACATACATATATATACATACGCATACATATATATATATATACATACGCATACATATATATATATATATATATAATCATATATGTCATTATTGCCATTGTTGTAACCCTCTATTGGGAATATTTTTCATTACACACACCCTTTTTTTATCACGTCTTGGATTCAATTAATCTCTACCATTTGACCGGAAAAAGAGACCTTTATATGCATATTCCAATTTTTCTAACTGTGAGTTGGGGTAAGCTTTGTCAAAAGTCTTACAGATCCCTTTATATGTTTGTTCCAGTCATTTTATTTGTGAGTTGGCATATGTTTTATTACTCCAAAAGTGTTAAAGATACCTTTATGTGCATAATTTTGAATGAAATACTGCGAGTTTGTGTACGCTGTCCATCCATCAAAAGATATTAAAGATACCTTTTATATATACTATACACTCAGTTACTCTGAGTTAATTAAGGGGGACATTTTTGGTGCATCCACTTCCCAACTACAATCTTTTGAAGGGGGATTGACCCACCGTTGTCAAGATATAGTACACCATGATATATATTTTTTCTTATTTCCATGTATCTCTTATTCATGAAAATTGTTTAAAGAACTACAAGGGTTATAAAAAAAACAGGAAAATCTCCCTGATCTGAGGGACTAAGTCAGACCTGATTGCTAGCAGACGATTTTTGCACTGCTGCAAACAGATAGTCACTGCCTACAAGGGGAGTGTATTTTAGCTGTGCAAGTGTGCAAACGCATGTGTAGCAGAGCTGTACAAACAGATTTTGTGCAGTCTCGGAGTATCCCAGGAGTTACTCAGCCGCTGCAATCGCTTCACCCTGTTCAGGACAGGAATTGATGACAGACACCCGCCCTGCAAACGCTTGGGCACGCCTGCATTTTTCCAAACACTCCCAGAAAATGTTCAGTTGCCACCCACAAATGCCTTCTCCCTGTCAATCTCCTTGCGAACGCCCGTGCGAATGGATCCTTTGTACAAACCCATCGCCGAGTGGGGATCCACTTTGTACCTGACAGGTCTCTGGTTTTTTATGTCCCCGGAGGGGGCACTAATGGGTCAGTGTAGGTGTGATGTATTATACGAGGAGACTGAATAAAAGTCCTGCGCATAGGCGCTGATATTTATTATGTCACAAAGCAATTGAATAAAAGGTGAAGTGGAATGCAATTGATGATAATATGAAAACCAGAAATAACAGGAACTGAAGTATGGATAATAATTGGTACAACTGATAATAGGAATAATGAATGGTAACTTAATCAAGGAAATAAATATTCAAAATGTCACTGGTAATACAAATAAGGAATGAAGGTAAACTTGATAACTGGATGCAAACGGTATTGATAAAATATAACTGAAGCAAACAGAACTCCGGTAATTGTAGAAAAGCACACAGTCTCTGTGACACACAAGTTCTTATAGCCAAGCAAGGCCCAGGCAGGAGACAGGCCTATCACAGCATGTTTGTTAAGTGATGGATGCAATGCACAGAATGAAATGCTGGTAATTAGGTGCACAGGATAGGCAATGAATAAACACCTGAGGAGAGTCTCTTACTGCAGATGGATGTAGCAGGCTGTGGCTGGAGTCTGAAGCAGGCAGGAGAAATAAAGGCTGGATAATGAAACGATGAGTATCAACGGTAAATCACTGGAGACAGGACCACGGGAACCAGGAGAACTTGTACACCAAATGTGACTCACTGTCCAAGGCGATGAGACTGAGCCACAGACTGGAACTTATACCCCTTGCTCTGTGATGATTGGATGTTTGAACTCTGTGAGAACACACCCCACTGGATTGGGTGTCCAAATCAGCTGAGAGTTAGCTGGAGCTAGTGATTCACCAGGAGAGTAATTCTGTAGACAGTTAATGCAGTGTACTGCTGGTTGCTGGCTGGGCCCAGTAGTGCACAGGGAGTTAATGCTGTTAACTAGAAGCACTGTGTACTCCAGGCTGCTGGCTGAAACCAGTAATTTACCAAAAGATAGTACTGGTTGGGTGGAGCACAGTGAGCTATGGGCTGCAGGAGACTGACCAGCAGAAACGGGAGCCAAGAGATGTGGTTCAGGGGTACTCAGCGACATTAGTTATGACGCTCGCGGACAGTGCATTAATGCAGCCGCAGCTGGTGCTGTGACCTCCGGAAGCCTGCACACCAGCGTGCTGGTAAGTGAGATGCTGCTGAACGCTGATTCCTGACAGTACCCATGCGACATGCCTGCGCATTGCAGTGCATATGCATGAGCAGCTTAGACCTGATCGCCCGCTGTACGAAAACGCAGCCTAGCGATCAGGTCTGAATTAGCCCCTAAGACTTTCATCATACACAGGAAGTCACTGTGACGCTTTGTTAATAGCGCCTTCTATTGCACCTATTTAATTCTTTTGTGTTAAGTACATAAATGACCTAACCCTAGAAGATAAATTTTGTGTTTTTAAATAAAAAAAACATAAAAAATATCTAATGTATTAATTGTTATAAGCTATCATAAAACGTCTTGCCCTGTTACAAAAGGCAAACAAAATAAATGTAGTGGAATAAACCACCACCACTCCCCGCGCTGATGGTTAACAAAATAAAGGTAGTGGAATAAACCACCACCACTCCCGCCGCTGATCGGATGAGAAAAGGTGCATTCACACGGTGCGATGTTTGCTTACGATTTTGACTATATAGTCAAAATCGTAAGAGCAGTTAGCACATATCGCACTGTGTGTACAGCGTGCAAAACTGATGCATGCTCTTGTGGGGTCAGTATCGCAAGAAAATATAGACTGTGCAGGCAAGGCAATTTTGACTGTTGTGTACAATCTAGTTTCTAGCATAGTCAAAATTGTATATTGTCAAAATCGCAAGTAAAGATAGCCAAAATCAGTGGTTCTGGGCATCAGGGAGTTCAAGGGAAATCGCAAAGTCAAACTTGGCACTTTGACTTAGTCAATATCTCACCGTGTATATGCACCTTAACACTCCTGCCCGCCAGGACAGGACTCCTGAGCCGATCATAGTGCCGGCGGTGATCGTGCTGTTCCAATTTACGCTGAATGCCTAATCAGGAAGGGTAACTGTTTTACACAGACTACCCACATCCATACAAGTTATCCCGCCTGCTCGGGAGAATTATCATTGGGAACTAATCCTGCACTGGGACACCAGTGGGAGGCTGATTTTGGTATTCCCTTTCCTAAGCTTTATCGACAGCTAAACGGTATTTATTGCGGGACTACGCTATTGTGAGTGTCAAGAACATCATATGAATTATAGCGGTATCTGGTCTATAGGTCGACATGAACAAGGTCAACATGGAAAAAGGTCGACATAAGTTTTTCACTTTTTTTCATTTATGGAGCTTTTTCATACTTTACGATCCACGTGGCCTACAATTGGGAACGGTAACCTGTGGCGAAGCGAGCCATGCAAGGGGACACGGTGCACTAATTGGGGTTCCCGGTCACTTTACGAAGTAAACAACACCAAAAAAAACTTATAAAACTCATGTCGGCCTTGTTTATGTCCTATTTCAGGTATTGACCTAGTCACTGTCGACCAATAGTGGTTGACCTAGTGACTGTCGATCTAGTTACTGTCTATGCTATGATCCACACCCATTCTAACAGTATTAGCACTTTAATCAGGATACAACTGACTCTATGCTTTACAGCATAACTGATTGATAACTGTGCTGTGGACAGCTTCCTTTTCAGGAATTTATCTATTGGCAACATTTAATGCTTTTTAGTGAGAATCTGTTACATTTGTAGCCTGTGTTACCTAAACAGTTTAATTGTTACAATTATTAAGTGTGATTTGTTAAAGCTTTTTTATGTGTATTATCCACAAGTAATATGAACCAAGTAAAGTAAATTAGGCGATTGTTTATTTAAGCAGGCCTCTAGTATATTGATTTTTTTTTTAGAAGCAAACGCAGAATTGTATATAGATAATGGCCCTCATTCCGAGTTGTTCGCTCGGTATTTTTCATCGCATCGCAATGAAAATCCGCTTAGTACGCATGCGCAATGTTCGCACTGCGACTGCGCCAAGTAACTTTGCTATGTAGAAAGTAATTTTACTCACGGCTTTTTCATCGCTCCGGCGAACGTAATGTGATTGACAGGAAATGGGTGTTACTGGGCGGAAACACGGCGTTTCAGGGGCGTGTGGCTGAAAACGCTACCGTTTCCGGAAAAAACGCAGGAGTGGCCGGAGAAACGGTGGGAGTGCCTGGGCGAACGCTGGGTGTGTTTGTGACGTCAACCAGGAACGACAAGCATTGAACTGATCGCACAGGCAGAGTAAGTCTGAAGCTACTCTGAAACTGCTAAGTAGTTAGTAATCGCAATATTGCGAATACATCGGTCGCAATTTTAAGAAGCTAAGATTCACTCCCAGTAGGCGGCGGATTAGCGTGTGTAACTCTGCTAAATTCGCCTTGCGACCGATCAACTCGGAAGGAGGGCCAATGTTTTGATACGTAAAACTTTTTTTTATTATTTCAGTTTGCCAAGCGCATGGATTTTCTTTATTATTGGTTTGTTATAAAAGGTGTAATTTATTAATAAAAATATTTTTCTGACTTTAAAGCAAAAGGCAAATAAAATTTCAGACAACCTGAATAATAAATGGTACAACAAATTCAAATATTATTAAATTTGAGGCAGTACCTGGGGAGCAGGCTTCCAGGCCTCTTGGGAGACACTATTAATATGTGAGGGTAAGGGCTTAGCAAACTTCATACTTGCCTACTTTTGAAAACTAGAATCAGGGAGATTCACAGCGTGCCGTTGAGGGGGGCGTGTCATAGGGGGTCATTCCGAGTTGATCGCAGCTGTGCTAAACTTAGCACGGCTACGATCAAACACACTGACATGCGGGGGGGGGGGGAGGGGCGCCCAGCACAGGGCTAGTCCACCCTGCATGTCAGTGCCCCCCCCGCCCCCGCAGAAGTGCAAAGGCGTCACACAGCGGCGATGCCTTTGCACTTCAAGAGTAGCTCCTGGCCAGCTCAGCTTTAGTGTGCTGGCCGGGAGCTACTCATCGCTCCGCGGCCCGCAGCTGCTGCGTGTGACGTCACGCAGCTGCTGCGGCCCACCCCCGTTCAGTCCGGCCACGCCTACATTGGCCGGACCGCTCCCACGAAACGGCGGCCAAACGCCGCCGTTCTGCCCCCTCCCACCCAGCGACCGCGTCTGCCTGTCAATCAGGCAGAGGTGATCGCATCCCTGCTACGGCCTTCGGCCGGCCGTCTGGCATGCGCCGGTGCACTACGGCGCATGCGCAGTAGGGACCCGTTTGCTCGGCTGCGGCAAAAAGCAACGAGCGAACGGCACAGAATGACCCCCGTAGTCTCTCCAAAGGACAGGTCTAGCTCCACACATGGGCATGTCAATGCTTAATGTTGGTTGCAAAATATTTTATATAACATTAGTAACAATATATTTTTGGAAGTATTGATACTAACGTTGCTGCCTGCATTATAGGGTTTCTTGTTTGGAAATAATTGCTGTGATATTTATTTTCTTCTCACTCTGCACAATGGCCCTCATTCCGAGTTGATCGCTCGCTAGCTGCTTTTAGCAGCAATGCAAACGCTAAGCCGTCGCCCTCTGGGAGTGTATCTTAGCTTAGCAGAAGTGCGATGGAAAGGTTAGCAGTTCTGCAACTGAAAAATTTCATGCAGTTTCAGAGTGGCTCAAGACTTAACTCCTAGCTTGCAATGACTGCAGTCTGTTTAGTTCCTGGTTTGACGTCATAAACATGCCCTGCATTCGGCCAGCCACTCCCCCGTTTCTCCAGCCACTCCTGCGTTTTTACCTGGCACGCCTGCGTTTTTTAGCACACACCCTGAAAACGCTGAGTTGCCGCCCAGAAACACCCACTTCCTGTCAATCAAACAACGAACACTCGAGCAACTGAAAAGCGTCGCTCAAGCTTGTGTAAAACTACAAAGTTCTGTGTGAAAGTACTTAGCGCATGCGCGCTGCATACCATGCGCATGCGCAGAATTGCCATTTTTCCACCTGATCGCTGCGCTGCGAAAATAGGCAGCGAGCGAACAACTCGGAATGAGGGCCAATATACTGTACATGGTTAGTGTGATGCCTGTTCAATAAATTCCAAATGCAATTTGACCTTGTGTGAATTCATCTGTGTATTAGATGTTATTTTATTGTGAACCTTGGACTGATTTTGTAGGCACTACCTATATTTATTGGATGTGCTATTTTTCATACCATTATAGCATTAACAAAATTGTTACAGACACTAGATACTCTAATTAATCAAAAGTGTTAAACTAAATTAAGTTTACTAACAAAAATTCTTACCCTATGAGTTACAGTTCACTAGCAGCAGCAGCACACTATGTATGAGTGCACACCAACACAGAATAAAAAGACTCCGTGATCATGTGGAGCTGCTTTCCTGACAGGGGTTCCACAAGGCGGGATAATGAGAGGTCAGCAGGGTATCCGGTCTCTAGGTCGACCACACTTACAGTAGGTCGACAGTCATTAGGTCAACCACTATTGGTCGACATGGTTTCTAGGTCGACATGGTCACTAGGTCGACATGACAAAATGTCGACATTCGTTTTTCACATTTTTTTATTTACTTTTTCATACTTTACGATCCACGTGGACTACGATTGGGAACGGTAACCTGTGCCGAGCGGAGCGAGGCACCTTGCCCTAAGCTCGTGAGCCATGCAAGGGGACATGGTGCAGTGATTGGGGTTCCCGGGCACTCTACAAAGAAAATGACGCCAATTTTTTTGTAAAAAAAAAAACCTCATGTCGACCTTTTGCCACGTCGACCTTGCTCATGTCAACCTAATGCTTCTGTCTACCTATTTTAGCTGTCGGCTTAGTCACTGTCGACAAATAGTGGTCGACCTAGTGACTGTCAATGTAAGTGTGGTCGACCCAATGAACCACACCCTGTCAGCTGAGACTCCTGAGTACAGTAGCTTCATTAAATCAAAGTAATTACAGCAAATCACTGCCTTTGCAAATAAACTCCTTAGTGGCACCCCTTCTGAAGAATTCAGGAGATTTGAAGTACGAATAATGTCTCCAGTATAGTGCCAGATACACATGATGTCTACAGTAGTGCAGTGCCAGATAGACAGGATATACCCCCCACCAGTGCCAGATAGACATGACATGCCCCCCAGCAGTGCCAGATAGACATGACATGCCCCCCCAGCAGTGCCAGCTACAGGGCCGGCTCCAGGCCTACTAGAACCCTGAGCGAGAAAATTTAAAAGTGCCCCCCCCCCCTTCGGCGCGCGCGTTCCTGGAAAAGTGGGCGTGGCCTCTGGAAAAGTGGGCGTGGTCTCGCTCCCCAGCAGTGCCAGCTACACATGACATGCCCTCCAGCAGTGCCAGCTACACGTGACATGACTCCCAGCAGTGCCAGCTACACATGATAGTGTTCACTTTTTAGGGCAGGTTGCTGATCACAGGGAGGGCACATTTTTAAGTTAGGTGGGCAAAATGATGTACATATTGTAATGCTTGTTGTTCCCATTTCCACACGCTAAAGCATGGACAGTGCGCGCCGAGTTACTTCGTGGGGAAGGTGCGTAGCCACATTATAGTGGCAATTCACATTACACCACACAGTAGTGCAGCTAATACACATTGCACCAGGTAGAACCTCCTATAAGAGCACGTTAGACACATTGCGCCAGGTAGAGCACTGAAACACACTGCCCAGCCACAGACGCCTAGCGGGAACACTACATGATATGCCCCCCAGCAGTGCCAGCTACACATGACATGCCCCCCAGCAGTGCCAGCTACACGTGACATACCCCCCAGCAGTGCCAGCTACATAAATGGCCACACAGTTCCAGATGGGTAAATGCCCCCACAGCGCAGATATGCCCCCACAGTGCCAGATACATTAATGCCCTCACAGTGCAAGATATGCCCCCACAGTGCAAGAAATGCCCCCACAGTGCCAGATACATAAATGCCCCCACAGTGCCAGATACATAAATGCCCCCACAGTGCCAGATACATAAATGCCACCACAGTGCCAGATACATTAATGCCCCCACAGTGCCAGGTACATATATGCCCCCACAGTGCCAGGTACATATATGCCCCCACAGTGCCAGATACATATATGCCCCCACAGTGCCAGATACATATATGACCCCACAGTGGCAGATACATAAATGTCCCCACAGTGGCAGATACATAAATGCCCCCACAGTGCCAGATACATAAATGCCCCCACAGTGCCAGATACATAAATGCCCCCACAGTGCCAGATATGCCCCCACAGTGCCAGATATATAAATGCCCCCACAGTGCCAGATATGCCCCCACAGTGACAGATACATAAATGCCCCTACAGTGCCAGATATGCACTGCCAGATATGCCAGCCGCTGAACGCGAGTAACCTCACCGCTGACCGCAAAGTTCCCACCATTGAAGATAATGGAGCGGCTGTGCGATGTGCCGTCTGACAGCTCAGACGCGCACAGCCAATCAGGAGAGTGTCACGACGTGGCGCTCCCTGATTGGCTGAAGGGACCCTCTGTGATAGGAGTCACGTGGGGTCCCGGCATTCGGGGAAAGGGGTCCCATGTGTAAACATGGGACCCCTTTCAGTGCGTGGTCCGGGTAAATGTGTTTTCTTTTTTTGCCAAGCACGTGGATTACAAAAAAGAAGAGGACGGAGCTACACTGGATTTTGGTGAGTATAATTTTATTTTCAGGTACACCATGGATTCTACTTGGAGACGTGGACCGAACCTCATGTCAACATAGGTAAGTATGTGTGTATGTTGGTGTGCATGTATGCAATAAAGTTTTACTTTCATGGTGTGCGTGTACTGTTTTTATTTGGGTATTTTTTTTGCAGTAGAACTACAGGTACCAGCGGGCCCGTTTTTCCTCGCATGCTGGTACTTACGGTTCTCCAAGTACCAGCTTGCGGGGGAGGCTTGCTGGGACTTGTAGTTCTGCTACAAAAAACAATACTCTTTTATTTGACACAAGGCTATCAGCCCCCCATCCGCAGCCCTTGGATGGGGGGGACAGCCTCGGGCTTCACCCCTGGCCCTTGGGTGGCTGGAGGGGGGGGACCCCTTCATTTAAGGGGTACCCACTCCTCCAGGGTACCCCGGCCAGGGGTGACTAGTTGGGGATTTAATGCCACGGCCGCAGGGACCGGTATAAAAGTGTTCCCCGGCTGTGGCATTATCTCTCCAGCTAGAGGAGCCCGGTGCTGGTGTTGAAAATACGGGGGACCCCTACGTCTTTTGTCCCCCGTATTTTTTGAACCAGGACCGGACGCAGAGCCCGGTGCTGGTTGTAAAAATACGGGGGATCCCCTGTCAATTTTCCCCCCGTATTTTTACAACCAGGACCGGCTCGAAGAGCCCAAGGCTGGTTATGCTTAGGAGGGGGGACCCCGCGCATTTTTTTCGTGATTTTTAACCCATTCCCACCCCTTCCCACTAAAAAACATGCTCTGATCTCTCCATATTATTTTAGTCAGTTAAAAAAATAAATATTCTTTTAAAAAATATATAAATAATACTTGTGGCTCCTAATAGACAAACCAAGTACATAATCCCTTCTAATATAAATAGATATGCTATTAGCAACAAAAAAAACACACAAAAAAACATGTTTTTAAATTTTTTTATTATATTCCGCCAGCAAAATGAGGCGGACTGAAATTGACGAAATGACTGTCGAAAAGTACTGTTGTCGAATTGACATTCTTCAATTGAATATACTTTTGTCGAAAAGCCGCATTTTTACCATTGCAGACATGTCGAATTTAACAACTGTCGAATTTCAAAAAGTCGAATCTGAAACGAACGTTTTTTTGTCGAAAAGTACTGTATTGCATTGTCGAAAAAAATTTGTGTCGAAAATGCCCCGTTTTTCGACATTTGCGGCAATTCGACCGCAATTGCATATACCCCATAATGTATACAGTAGTGCAGTGCCAGATAGACATGATATGCACCCCAGCAGTGCCAGATAGACATGACATGCCCCCCAGCAGTGCCAGCTACACATGATATGCCCCCAGCAGTGCCAGCTACACATGATATGCCCCCAGCAGTGCCAGTTACATATGATATGCCCTCCAGCAGTGCCAGCTACACATGATAGTGTTCACTCTAGGATTTTTTAAGGACAGGGTGCTGATCAAGGGGAGGGCACATTTTTCATTTCGGAGGGCACATTTTTATGTTAGATGGGCAAAATTATGTACATATTGTAAAGTTTGGGGCTCCCCTTCCTACATGCTAAAGCATGGACAGTGCGTGCCGAAGGCGCACAGCAAAAATGTAGGGGTGTTGCTTCATGGGGAAGGGGCATGGCCACATAATAGTGTCAATTCACATTACACCACACAGTAGTGCAGCTAATACACATTGGACCAGGTAGAACCTCCTATACACACTGCGACAGGTAGAGCACGTTATACATATTGCACCAGATAGAGCATGTTCTACACTTTGCGCCATATAGAGCACTTATACATTGCGCCAGGCAGAGCACGTTATACACTTTGCGCCAGGCAGAGCATGTTATACACTTTGCGCCAGGCAGAGCACGTTATACACTTTGCGCCAGGCAGTACACGTTATACACTTTGCGCCAGGCAGAGCACGTTATACACAGGTATTGCACTGAGACACATTGCACCAGGTAGAGCACTGAAACACATTGCGCCAGCTAGAGCACTGAGACACATTGCGCCAGGTATTGCACTGAGACACATTGCACCACATAGAGCACTGAGACACATTGCACCAGGTAGAGCACTGAGACACATTGCGCCAGGTAGAGCACTGAGACACATTGCGCCAGGTATTGCACTGAGACACATAGCACCAGGCGTTATATATAACTTATTCTGACAGCACTAAACTTAACTGCTAGCAGCTGACTCTGCAAAGGTTACAGCTACTTACAAGGTAAAATGCTTTAGCCCAGGACACACATGAGGGAGTGACGCACTTTAAATATGGGGAGCACTGATCAACGCACATTTGCGGAGCTGCTGTAAAGATGGCCACCTGTTGATTGATCCTCCCTGGGTCACCTTTTAAAGATTCATACACACAGGAGGGCTGGGTTTGCCTCGGCGGGAGAGGCAAACCCAGCCCTCCTGTCTCTTCAGATCATCAGCAGACCTATAGTATGCACTCAGATGAGGGGGAGCTGCTGTCACTTACCGTGTCAGCACAGCAAGGCTGAGACAGCTGCGGCTGACAGCAACGGGCGGTGCGGACTTTAATGCAGGGAGACAGCGTGCTGTGTCAGCACCGCTGGGTCTGGCGGCGCACGGCTGGGTCTGGTGGCGCACGGCTGGGTCCAGCGGTCAGTAGTAAACGGCAGGGCACACACAAATGGGCAGGGCGTAATTCAGCAGTGTAAAAAGGGGTAGGGTGCAGCGCCCTGTGAAAGACGCCTAGCGGGAACACTACATGATATGCCCCTCAGCCGTGCCAGCTACACATGATATGCCCCCCAGCAGTGCCAGCTACACATGATATGCTCCCCAGCAGTGCCAGCTACACATGATGTCTCCTAGCAGTGTCAGATACACATGTACCCACAGTGCCAGATACATAAATGCCACCACAGTGCCAGATACATAAATGCCCCCACAGTGCCAGGTACATATATGCCCCCACAGTGCCAGGTACATATATGCCCCCACAGTGCCAGATACATATATGCCCCCACAGTGCCAGATACATATATGACCCCACAGTGGCAGATACATAAATGTCCCCACAGTGGCAGATACATAAATGCCCCCACAGTGCCAGATACATAAATGCCCCCACAGTGCCAGATACATAAATGTTCCCACAGTGCCAGATATGCCCCCACAGTACCTGCTGTGCCGGCGACGAGGGAGGGGGAGTGCTGCTGTGGGCGGACTGTGCTGAACTACTCAGTGCGTGCTGTGCGGAGCCGGCGTCTGATGTCTGCACAGCGCACACAGATCAATTTAGCATAGGACCGCCTACAGCACTCCCCCTAATAGCCAGGAGGCGGGCCGGGACGGACGTAGTCTCTGAAATCGAGTGCTCCCAACCAAGGTTACTTCTTTTTCTTCTTCTATTTGCATACTTGACTATGTTTAATAACCTTTGGGAGCACCACTGACAATCAAACTTGGTGCCACCTCAATATTGTATAGTAGGCGGGTGGTGATAGATATTAGACTGTCGTCTATACAGTCAGTTTTTTTCAGAGACTCACAATATCATCTACTCCTAAATTGACCCACGGTCCTGTGCGGAATCCCCAAACCTATTTTTTTCTCTCTAAAATCACAATCATGTTGGAATTGTATTGTGTTGTGCAGGTGAACATGTTGCTCTTATCCTTATGTTTCGATCCCTTGTATTCCTATATCCCCTAGTGATATTGTCCTCATCCATAGACACCATGACAGTATGCGATGCCCCTGAGAATACTTTAATATATGAGATTAGAAATCTGTGTTTTATTTGAAAATGTTTAGAGAAAGAAGTGAAAAAGCGCTGGTATAAGGCTAATAATATCAGCGTTTATTTTTTAATAAAAAATTATAATAATAAAAAAAGCACAATATCTCAATCAATACATTATTGTAAACATGTCGGCCGACCGTAAAACCACAGTAATCACACCATAATTTATATATATATATATATATATATATATATATATATATATCAGTTTGATTAGAAGGTGTGCAGGTGTGCTGGCAGTTCTTTTTCTCTCAACAGTAGAGAAAATTCCAAACACCAGAAACCTCTGAGTTGTACAGTAGCACAGGTATAGAATTAATATCGCAGCACTTTCCCGGTAATGGCTCCGGACTCCTGGAGCAGGATTGATTTATTCCTAGAAATCAATCCTGCTCCAGGAGTCCGGAGCCATTACCGGGAAAGCATAAAGCATAATGGAAAAGGCGCTCATAGTGCAGACTGTTTATTCAATTTAAAAACAGTAACAGGTCTACGGACAAATTTTATAGGACTCGTACCATATAGCACACGCTGTGGGCTGGTTACCACATGGTTCAAAAAGATTTCACTGGCACGAACTGCATACCCGCTGGCCGCCGCCCGGGACCACACACCGCGCCGCCGGCTATGGTGTAGCCGTGACTCGTCGGGAAACCTCTCTGGATCAGACAGTGGGTGCAGCTGCACAGGTGGACGCAGCATGTCAGACAGGCCACGCACCAACGCGTTTCGTATCACACTTCGTAAGGAGGCTGGCCTGTCTGACACTGAGCTCATGTTTTATGTCCCTGGGCTGTGTGTGCGCATCAGCCCACACTGCTCAATTAGTGGCAAGCACAGCTGAGCACTATTATGGCTCCAGTTAAAAATGTTTAAGACATGCCAATAAAGCACTTTTTTTTTTAAACGTAGCAATAGGACATTTTTAACACTTTTTAGCTTAATAGCAGCAACTTTTAACTTGAAAACCCATACATGGATCACAAACAGTACATAGCAAATACTAGTAAACATTTCATAACATATACACAAAACACATGACATACAATGCAATATAAAGTATATCTATTGAAATGTGTGGAGGTTTCAATAACCCCAGAGCTTTGAAAATTTTCTGTTGATAATACCAGGTCAAGAAACTCAAGACGGTTTCTACTAAAAGTACCCGTAAATTTTACATTGTATGAATTGATATTAATCTCTTTTAAAAAATCATTCCACTCTGGCTCAGTGCCCTTCCAGACTATTAGTACATCATCTTTGTACCTTTTGTACATGATGATATTTTCCTTAAGCCTCCCCTGGATTATTTCCTGTTCCCATTCAGCCATATATATTTTAGCTAGGCTTGGAGCACAAATACTGCCCATTGCTGAGCCACAGATTTATTTATACCAGTCATCTTGAAATGTGAAATAATTATATCCAAGTACAAAATATAAACATTTAGAAATAAATTCAAGCTTCACATCATTGATTTCCCGATCTTGCCTTAGTTTGTTCTCAACTGCATGTACACCTTTGTCGTGAGGAATGGAGGTGTACAGGGCCTGCACATCCACAGAACACCATTTAAATGTTTCTTGCCACTTAAGATCATTTATCAGTTGTAACACATATGTGGATTCTTGAATATATGACTCAAGAAGGGGGACATACTTCTGTATATAGCTATCAACATATTCAGATATTCTCGAGGTCAGGGACACAATCCCACTAATAATGGGTCTTTCAGGGGGGTGAGACAGACTCTTATGGATTTTTGGGATATGATAAAATGTAGCAATGCGAGGATGCCTATTGAGATAGTTGTATTCATTTAATGAAATAGATTTAGAAGAAAGACCATCTTTTAGGATGATCTCTAGCTCTTGCAAGAAATTCTTGGTGGGATCTTCTTTTAATTTTACATATGAATTAGTGTTCCCCAGTAATCTATATGCCTCCTCCACATAGTATTCCCTATCCATAAGAACTATCCCACCCACCTTGTCAGCATTCTTAATCACAACTTCAGAATTTTCAGATAATTTTTTCAGTGCCCCTCGTTCTGCTCTTGTTAGATTGCCCCACTTTTAGTTATTCTTCACTGATATATCAAGTTTCTCAATATCGTTTTTCATCATTTGACTAAACATCTCAACATATGGGCCTTTTGATTCTAGAGGGTAGAAGGTTGATTTTAAGTTTAGACCCATTTTCTCACTATTGGAATCCCAGTTCCTTATTGGGGCATCACTTTTTCTGAGAAAATGCCTTTTTAATGTTAAGTTCCTAACATAGAGATTGAGATCAATATAGGTGTTTACTTTATTTAAAGCACACGTGGGTGCATAAGACAACCCCTTCTTCAATACTTTTTCCTCAATGGGGCTCAGATGTATCTTAGATATGTTGAAAATACCCCTATCAGTTTCCTTTAGTCTAGGTTCCTCAGCTTTGCTTCCCTTCTTGGAAGCTCGCTTGCCTCTTTTTCACCTTTAAGCAACATGTAACAAGGGATCTAGCTGTGATTAACTGAGAGAAATGCTAAAGAGAAAGTTCTCCTGCTAGTTGCGTACAAGTTAGTGTCTTGAAGTACCTTCTGGTACCTTCTCTCTGTGTGCACTCTCTGAATCTAACTACTGTGATCTCCCTCCTATAAGTAAAAATCTTTTAATAGATATACTTTATATTGCATTGTATGTCATGTGTTTTGTGTATATGTTATGAAATGTTTACTAGTATTTGCTATGTACTGTTTGTGATCCATGTATGGGTTTTCAGTTAAAAGTTGCTGCTATTAGGCTAAAAAGTGTTAAAAATGTCCTATTGCTACGTTTTTTTTAATAAAAAAGTGCTTTATTGGCATGTCTTAAACATTTTTACCTGGAGCCATAATAGTGCTCAGCTGTGCTTGCCACTAATTGAGCAGTGTGGGCTGATGCGCACACACAGCCCAGGGACATAAAACATGAGCTCAGCATCAGACAGGCCTGCCTCCTGACGAAGTGTGATACGAAACGCATTGGGGCATGGCCTGTCTGATGCGCTGTGTCCACCTGTGCAGCTGCTCCCACTGTGTGATCCAGAGAGGTTTCCCGACGAGTCACGGCTACACCATAGCCGGCGGCACGGTGTGTGGTCCCGGGCAGCGGCCAGCGGGTACGCAGTTTGTGCCAGTGGAATCTTTGAACCGTGTGGTAACCAGCCCACAGCATGTGCTATATGGTACGAGTCCTATACTTATTATCCGTGGACCTGTTACTGTTTTTAAATTAAATAAACAGTCTGCACTATGAGCGCCTTTTCCATTATGCTTTATTCCTATATATATATATATATATATATATATATATATACAGTTCTGAGGATAAGTGAGCTTGCTATGGTGAGTGCTGAATTTTCTGTTTGTATATATTTAAGTAGGTGGCCATGGGCTACATGCACCCCACCCTATGAGTGGTGAGTGCAGACATTGCACTCCGCTTCTGGGGTGGCGAGTGCTGTTATTTCTTTGTATATTGCAAGGTTAATCTTTGGTTAACTCCTATTAACTGTGGCCACAAGCTTTTTCATGCACCCCTATGTAAACTCAATTGTTCTAAACCTGTGTCAGCTGCTCCTTAGTAATTTATCAACCACTGTCAGGTGACTAGTGTACCTTTAAAAGCCATAAGATATGTGGCAGGTACACATTAAACCTAGTGGGCATATTTGCAGTTATATTAAGTGTGATACAGTTGCCAGGTTTTAATTTTTAAGACTCTGTGATAGTGTAGAATCTGCAAGAAGGTGGGTTTCCTTGGCGAGCGGTTTGCAGGCTTCCGTGCATTGGCCAATTCACTAACTAAACCCCCATCATTTATTTATTGATGTTGTGAGGATAAGTGAGCTTGCTATGGTGAGTGCTGAACTTTCTGTTTGTATATATTTAAGTAGGTGGCCATGGGCTACATGCACCCTATGAGTGGTGAGTACAGACACTGCACCCCGCTTCTGGGGTGACGAGTGCTATGGTTTTATATTTGCTTTTTTATATATATATATATATATATATATATATATATATATGTACATATATGTTCTTTTCCCAATCCTGGGATAATTAAGCAACAGAGAAAGTGTCCAATATCTCATATAGTTTTCAATTCCGGTCAGTAAGACCTAGCTGGTATTTTTGGATCACACTTCAAATGGGGGGTACAAAAAAGCAATTATCATACTTGTTAAGGCAAATATATCCAATGAAAATATGAAAGGATTATCGAAGTCAAAAATATTACATACACACCCAATACAAACTCCGAACAGATGAGTTGCTGTGCGTGCGCATACACGCAGCGTGCACAGCGATATATGGTAGCATACGCATTCACACAGACAAGCCACAAAGATATATTCAACACATATTTTATACAACACATAAATTAAACATGTCAAGCACCAGCCATTATAATGTTGTTATGATTCCAATACTCCGGTCTGGGGAGATCTTATAGCAAGGACCCGAGTACTGGAACGTAATGCTGGGAAATGGGAGTGGGAACGGGAATAGCCCCTGGCGCCCTATCTCCGTTGTCTCGCCCGTGTTGTCAGAAATCTCTTGCGAGACTATGGTTGCTTGAGCCCATGGCAGCCGCGTTTGAAGGGCGGATTACGTCTGCCCAACTCCGATGCCCCTCAGGTCTTAATGGGAGACAAAGAGAAATCCGAGACAGGGTGATAACAAGGGGCCCTCTAACTAAACAACAAAGCCAGGGGCTATACACTAACTTTAAACTAAAGTATGTGCGGAAAAACCGCCAGGGAAAAGGACAACCAAAATACCCACTTGTCCACTCTCCTACTCGGCACCGCCGAGTTCCGGAGAGGACTGTGGGAGCGGAAACCTCCGCAAATGCTCCAAAACAGAATACGAGATGAAGCGACCTAGGCCGCAGCACGCGGCAGAGCCGCCACTCACGAATACCACTTGAGATCCTCTAGCGACTGTTGCGGGTAATTGAGGACCGGAAGGCTCCTTGGGATGAGATGACAACTCCAAGATTCAGGAACTCTGAGAACAGGAATGACCGGACACAGCAGAACTGGAACAGACGTTCAGCAAACCAAAGTAGCATGCAGGAAGCTATAACCGGCGTCTGTGTGAAGCACTGAGAAGGCTTTAAGCACTGCATCCTCCAATCAGGGTTCAGAGGCCGATTAACATAAATGTCGTGCAGCTGCCTTGCTGCACGACCAGAAGACCAGTGTGTTTAATTACTTGATTTACCCTGCAATGGGGAACGCGGTCCGCCCATGGCGTCCCCGTTGCTAGGGTCCTGGCGGTTGAGCGCGCCCGGTGTCCTAGCGTTGCTAGGGACCCGGCGGCTCAGCGCGCACGGCGTCCCAGCGTTGCTAGGGACCCGGCGTCTCAGCGCGCACGGCGTCCCAGCGTTGCTAGGGACCCGGCGGCTCAGCCCGCTCGGCGTCCCTAGTTGCTAGGCGCCGGGCCGCAACGAGATCTCGGACCGCGGCGCCTAACAGTACCCCCCCTTGAGGAGGGGTCAAAGAACCCCTAAAGCCAGGTTTCTGAGGAAATTCCCGAAAAAATGATTTCTTGAGTTTAGGGGCATGAAGATCCTTATCCAGGACCCAAGACCTTTCCTCCGGACCATAGCCTTTCCAGTGAACCAAAAAATAAAGCCGACCCCGGGACATTTTAGAATCAAGAATCTTCTCTACCAAGAACTCCTGTTGTCCCTGCACATCCACTGGAGATCTACCCTGAGAGGTGCTCCGAGGAAATCTACTGGAAGAAACATATTGTTTCAACAGGGAACAGTGAAAAGTATTTCCAATTCTGAGAGATCTTGGTAAACGTAGCCGAAAGGCAACTGGGTTGACCTTCTTAATGATAAGAAATGGTCCAATAAATTTGGGTCCCAGTCTAGCCGAGGATTGTCGAAGCTTGATGTTGCGAGTTGACAACCACACCTTATCTCCCACCTTAAAAGTGCAAGGACGTCGGAGCCTATCGGAAAATGTCTTTTCTCGAAAGGCCGCCTTTCTGAGAGCAAGGTGCACTTTTTTCCAAATTGCTCTGAGATGGGAGGTTAAGGTCAGCGAGGAGACTGGAGAATGATGAAAAAAGAATTGGCTCTGGGGTGAAAACCAAAAACTGAAAAGAATGGAGACTCTTTGGTGGAGGAATGACAAGAGTTATTATAAGCAAATTCAGCCAAAGGGAGAAACTCGGACCAATCATTCTGGAGTTTGGCTGAATACAAACGTAAATATTGTTTTAATGACTGGTTGACTCGTTCGGTTTGCCCGTTAGATTGTGGGTGGTAACCAGACGTTAAAGACAGTTTCATCTTCAATGAGGCACAAAAACGTTTCCAGAATTGTGCGATGAATTGTGGACCCCGATCAGAAACAATATCAGTGGGCAAACCATGAAGCCTAAACACATGGCGGGGAAACAAAACTGCCAACCCTTGAGCAGAAGGCAAACGAGGAAGAGCAATAAAATGAGCCATTTTACTAAAACGGTCCACTACCACCCAAATGACTCGGAATCCGGCTGAAAGGGGAAGGTCAACCACGAAATCCATGGAAATATGAGACCATGGCCTAAGAGGAACAGTTAAAGGCATGAGTTGCCCGATAGGCAAGGAACGAGGAACCTTATGCTGTGCACAAACCTGACAGGAATGGACGAATTCCTTAACGTCTTTAGAAAGACTAGGCCACCACACTGAGCGAGAGACTAACTCCAAGGTCTTAGTGATACCCGGATGCCCTGAGACTTTGTTGTCATGAAACTCAGTTAAAACTGTGCCTCTCAAAAATTCAGGAACATAAAGACGACCAGCAGGAGTAAGTCTAGGAGCTTGGTGTTGAAGCTGGTTTAACTGGGTAAATAAATCCTGTGTGAGGCCTGCCCGGATGACCGAAGATGGAACTATGGGGGTAACAACAGAATTGCTATTGTGAACCGGATTAAAGCTACGAGACAGGGCATCAGCTTTAGTATTCTTGGAACCAGGCCTGAAGGTGATTATAAACCTGAAACGAGTAAAAAATAATGCCCAACGTGCCTGCCGAGCATTAAGCCGTTTAGCAGATTCAATATATTGCAGGTTCTTATGGTCAGTAAAAACCGAAATAGTATGTCTAGCCCCCTCCAGCCAATGCCTCCATTCCTCGAAAGCCCATTTTACTGCCAGTAACTCCCGATTACCAACGTCATAGTTGGATTCAGCGGAGGAGAATTTCCTGGACATGAAGGCACAAGGATGTAACTCCAGAGACTCCGGATCTTCCTGAGAAAGGATAGCCCCCACTCCAACCTCTGAGGCATCAACTTCCACAATAAAGGGCAGTTCCGGATTAGGATGTCTGAGGACAGGAGCCGAGACAAAGGCTTGTTTCAAGGCCCGGAAGGACAACTCAGCTTCATGCGACCAATTGCAGGGATCCGCTCCTTTTTTAGTCAGAGCTACTATGGGAGCGACCAGGTCAGAAAAAGAATGAATGAACCGCCTATAATAATTCGCAAACCCTAAAAAGCGCTGAATTGCTTTTAAATTAGTGGGTTGCGCCCAATTAAGGATGGCCTGGAGCTTCTTCGGTTCCATGGAAAACCCCTGGGGAGAAATTATGTACCCTAAAAAAGATACCTCTGTGATATGAAAATCACACTTCTCCAGCTTGGCATATAAATGATTCTCACGTAACTTTTGAAGAACCAGACGCTCCTGGGTTACATGTTGTTCCATCGACTCAGAATAAATCAAGATGTCGTCTAAATAAACGACCACGAATTTCCCTAGGAAGTCACGGAGGACATCGTTAATGAGGTCTTGAAAAACCGCCGGAGCATTTGACAGGCCGAACGGCATCACCAGGTATTCATAGTGACCCGACTGAGTGCTGAAAGCCGTCTTCCACTCATCCCCAGATTTAATTCGGATGAGGTTGTAAGCTCCCCTAAGGTCAATTTTAGAGAAAATCACGGCGGAACGTAACTGATCAAAAAACACAGAAATTAACGGCAAAGGATAGGTGTTTTTAACAGAGATATTATTCAGAGTCCTAAAATCAATGCATGGTCTAAGCGAACCATCTTTTTTCTCCACAAAGAAAAAACCAGCACTCAAGGGAGATTTTGATGGTCTAATAAATCCCTTCTTTAGGCTTTCCTGAATATAATTATTCATGGCCGTGGTTTCTGGACCGGACAAGGCATATAATCTCCCCTTAGGCAAAGTGGCACCTGGAACTAGTTCAATTGTACAATCATAGGACCGATGGGGAGGCAGAATGTCCGCATTGCCTTTAGAGAACACATCGGCAAAATCCTGGTATTCCACAGGCAGGAATGAGCTCTGGGACAACTGCTGCAACCCTGACTGGATAAGAAATACATTCTTTAGCACAAAAAGAACCCCATTGGGAAATCTCCCCGGACCGCCAATCAATGGTGGGATTATGAAAGGCAAGCCAAGGGTGACCCAAAACTACAGGAACTGCCGGGCAATGTGTAAGGTAGAACTCAATATCTTCAGAATGTAAGGCTCCTACTGTAAGTACTACTGGAGGTGTAGAGTGAGTAATTACCCCATTGGAAAGCGGACCCCCATCTAAGCCGTGCATGGTGATACATCTATCTAACGGTAAATGTGGAATGCCTAAGGCCTTAGCCCAAGTTAAGTCCATAAAGTTTCCTGCAGCTCCACTATCGACAAAGGCAGACACTAATGAACTGAGGCTGCCAAAGGAAACCTTAACAGGGACTAATAGAGAATTGTTTGAGGAGATAAGCTGCAGACCTAAGTGAACCCCCTCACAATTCACCTGGTCAGAGCGTTTCCCAACTTGTTCGGGCAGTTACGAGCAAAGTGTCCCTTACCACCACAGTACAGACAAAGACCGGAATTTTGTCTTCTGGTTCTTTCCTCAGGAGACAGCCGCGAGAGACCCATCTGCATGGGCTCCTCAACGTCCTCTGGGAAGGTATAAACACAAGGACTAGGCCTTACAGTTGTTCCTCTTTCAGCTCTCCGCTCTCGGAGACGACGATCAATCTTTATAGCAAGCTCCATAAGTTTATCGAGAGTCTCAGGAGTGGGGTACTGGAGGAGACTGTCTTTAATAAATTCAGATAAACCGATGCGAAACTGACTGCGCAGGGCCGGGTCATTCCAGCCACAGTCGTTCGACCAACGGCGAAACTCGGTACAATAAACTTCCGCTGGATTTCTACCTTGTTTGAGAGCGGGCAGATGACTCTCAGCTGACGCCTCTCTATCAGGGTCATCATATAAGAGCCCTAATGACTTAAAAAAGGCATCTACAGATAACAACGCAGGATCCTCAGCTTTTAAACCAAACGCCCAGGTCTGAGGATCCCCCTGAAGTAATGAAATAATAATCCCAACCCGCTGAGATTCAGTACCAGAGGATGTAGGTCTTAAACGAAAATATAGCTTACAAGCTTCTTTAAAATTAAAAAAATATTTTCTGTCACCGGAAAAACTGTCGGGTAAATGCATCTTTGGTTCAGGAACAACCCTCGGGGAGGCTCGCAAAAGATCTTCCTGCGATCTCACCCGAAGAGAAAGATCCTGGACCATCTGAGTAAGTTTCTGAATCTGGTTGACTAAAAGCTGACCGGGATTTGGTCCTAAACCTGTCGGATTCATGAGGCCGATAAACTCTCACAAAAACAGAATGAGAAAAAATTAAACCCCCTTTAATTTTAAGTTTTGGTGGGGTCGGTTATAATGTTATGATTCCAATACTCCGGTCTGGGGAGATCTTATAGCAAGGACCCGAGTACTGGAACGTAATGCTGGGAAATGGGAGTGGGAACGGGAATAGCCCCTGGCGCCCTATCTCCGTTGTCTCGCCCGTGTTGTCAGAAATCTCTTGCGAGACTATGGTTGCTTGAGCCCATGGCAGCCGCGTTTGAAGGGCGGATTACGTCTGCCCAACTCCGATGCCCCCTCAGGTCTTAATGGGAGACAAAGAGAAATCCGAGACAGAGTGATAACAAGGGGCCCTCTAACTAAACAACAAAGCCAGGGGCTATACACTAACTTTAAACTAAAGTATGTGCGGAAAAACCGCCAGGGAAAAGGACAACCAAAATACCCACTTGTCCACTCTCCTACTCGGCACCGCCGAGTTCCGGAGAGGACTGTGGGAGCGGAAACCTCCGCAAATGCTCCAAAACAGAATACGAGATGAAGCGACCTAGGCTGCAGCACGCGGCAGAGCCGCCACTCACGAAAACCACTTGAGATCCTCTAGCGACTGTTGCGGGTAATTGAGGACCGGAAGGCTCCTTGGGATGAGATGACAACTCCAAGATTCAGGAACTCTGAGGACAGGAATGACCGGACACAGCAGAACTGGAACAGACGTTCAGCAAACCAAAGCAGCATGCAGGAAGCTATAACCGGCGTCTGTGTGAAGCACTGAGAAGGCTTTAAGCACTGCATCCTCCAATCAGGGTTCAGAGGCCGATTAACATAAATGTAGTGCAGCTGCCTTGCTGCACGACCAGAAGACCAGTGTGTTTAATTACTTGATTGACCCTGCAACGGGGAACGCGGTCCGCCCGTGGCGTCCCCGTTGCTAGGGTCCTGGTGGCTGAGCACGCCCGGCGTCCTAGCGTTGCTAGGGACCCGGCGGCTCAGCACGCACGGCGTCCCAGCGTTGCTAGGGACCCGGCGGCTCAGCGCGCACGGCGTCCCAGCGTTGCTAGGGACCCGGCGGCTCAACCCGCACAGCGTCCCTAGTTGCTAGGCGCCGGGCCGCAACGAGATCTCGGACCGCGGCGCCTAACAAATGTATTTATATAGGAGAGTTATAACATCAGATATATATGTATAATTGGAACAGAACAAGATACACATGTCATGTTTGGTGTCAAAATGATCAGGGGAATGAGTGTGTTGGTTTGATAGCTGTGGTTAGATTGTAGCACATTGCAACAATTAGTTATGATTAAATGTAGGAATATGAAGCCACAATTCTAAAGTAACAAAGAACTTCCTGGAAGACAGCATGGCTAATCCCTATGATGTCATCTTCAAGGCTGGACGTTGCTTGCATATGAACTGACCAATAACACATCATGAATGAGAGATTTCCCTCCCCTGGACCAATAACAGAAGACTCAGTCCCAGACATGTACTTCCCCCAATACACAGTATATAGTTTTTTTCCACTCACCCAAATAGTTCTGTTTGCTGTTTGTTTTTGTTGCTGTTGGGGCAGATTCAAAGATGGAGCGGACTTTACATTGAGGGACAGGGTGAAGTATGCTGGCTGTAATGGATTCTTTTGTAACTATCTGCTTCTTGTGTAATTGTAACACTGTAACCATATATATACTGTGCATGTGATATATTTATGCATACCCTTTTAATATCAAAGATATACATCTCTGAGCGTTGGACATCAATCTACAATGTGTGCGAGTACTTGTTTTCTCTTAAGGGATGTAGTGTTTGCGATGTACAGAGCACTTTTATCATATGGTAATAAGATGCGCCTTGCGTCCGCAGCATATATTAACGCTGGCATTTTAAATATTTATTAGAAATAATCTGACCTTCTTAGTTGGGGGCTGCGTCCGTGATATCATGTACTTAAAGATGTGCTGTACAGACGCTGCTGTGTTCTACCAGCTAAAGATGGACGCATCTAGATGCTGCTGAACTGCATGCCGTTTGTTATTAATATATTTCTTTGTTGTGTAAGTGTGACAATAAACGCACAATATTTTAACTGCTACAGCGTATTTTTATTGTTGCTGAACAAAGTTCAAATAAGTCATATTGTGTTTGATTCAGATTGGATTTTTTATCTGTTAAGTAAATTTAAAGAGCATTTAAAAGTTGGTGCATAGGTATGATATAGCTGTGTTAGCCTGCTGAGGCCTATTCGCATACTGCTAACACAGGCCTGAAGTAACATACTTCCGGTGCTTGTATAATTTGTGATTTATTTGTGACAAAAGAGCTAGTGTTTGTATTCTGGCCGCATGGTGTGACCACCATTTTGTTCATGCACATGGCTTGGAAAAGGGGGAGGGGCAGTGGCCGTTTTAGGTAAAGTCAGTCTATCCACCTAGCTAACAGCTGACTTTCAGTCTGTTAAACAATCTGTTTCCTTTGTCACAAATAAACAATATATATGTACAAATTCATCACCATTTAAAAGCTACCAATGAATTTAACTAACCAATACCATAGTCAATTATAAATAGTGTTTCAATTGGGCCTAGAGATAGTAACAGTGAGATAAATACTTGGCTTAATGTAAGAATTACATACAGATGAAGATTTTTTTTTCTCTCTCTCCAGGATTTGTTAACCCACTGCTTGCCCAATTGAAATGTTAATGAACCTGTTCAACCACTTTGGTACAACAAGCAGGTGAACATCTGTTGATATGCAAATTAGAGGGTCTGTAGGGGTGAGGGGTTTCATATAATTGTAGTAAATAATGTGTATGTATATGTATATATATATATATATTATATTATTATTATTATATGGGTATTTATATCAGCGTATGTTCTGCAAGATAGCTATCCAATCTGAATCATAGCATTTCAGTTATAATCAATAGTCATTATAGATCGGCATAGAATCGGATACGTTTATTTGTTATACATTTTGTGTATTTGTTTAAGTGGGTAAATTGTAGAACACATACAACTCTCAGTTCCGACCTAAAAGTTTAGGCAGCACTCAACGGAAGATTACCCGTGTGGGCGACTTCCAGCGTGTGTAAAGAACAAAGATGTATTGTGTAGTGAGCAGTAGAAATACAGATTTGTTGCATTGCTTACATTGATCATGATAAGTGTGGAATATTTAGGTGCGAACGCACGGTGTACACGAGGTACAGTAGGAAAAGTATGTGAGGTAAGCGTACGGGAACGCGCACGTGGCGCGATTATGCGCATGATTGCGTGCTTACGCAAGGTTGCATAAAGTAGCGAGCGCAGGTTTTTAACCACACAATAGAAGTTCAATTAAAGGTGGGATTAAAGACATAGTTATACATTAACGAGTAACTATCCGATTTTAAAAGCAGATTACTATAATATTTGTTTAAAGTGTACTACCTCTGGGACAAGCTACCAATCAAAGGGAGTGATATTTGTCTATACAGAAAACATTATGTATTAGTGTGAGTTGAAAGTAGGTGTGGATGTATTGAACCCTGGAAACCGGGATCCCGTGGGAGATGCTGAGGTAGCAGAGGCTTGGCGGTGTGAAGACTAGCAACCTTGCGTATTGACTAGTATTGAGGCACGTAGTTTTACAGGAAAAACGTGCAGAGGAGCGTGATAGATTGTGATAGATTGATTTAAGGTTTTGGTGTTACGCTCCGGCTGTGGAGCGCAGCTTGTGAATTCGACTCCTGTGATTGTAGGGTGTATAGATAACAAGTATCTATAAGCTGTGCGATTGGACCGCACATCTGTGTGCATGATACGTGGCGCAACGTGATACCATTTGCGTAATTCCACGCAATTGCATCATCATACGTGCTGTGTTAGCATACACAGACGTGATTTGTGTAAAGTAAAGGAATTTTTCGCTGACTCTCTCAGGAAAACATTCCAACAGGCTTTCAACCTCCACTGGAAAAGGTGCAGTATTAATTCTGTTAATACTTCAATAATTCCAGTGCTGAGGGGTCTGGTAGGAGCCTAGTCTGGGTACGCGGGGATCATTAATGGAGTGAGTCGTGGTACTGGCCAGCGGAGGCAGGAGCGGTGAAAAGCGCTCAAAGGGACTTTTCACCGTCTTCTCGTGTGGGCCATTTGGTGTGTTGTGAAAAAAAGCCCACAATGGGAGCCAGATGGGCATGCGAGAGGCATTCAGCAGCCAAGGTTCATGCTGGAGAGCAGAGGCCAAGAGGGTCCGCTCAGTTTGTAATGTGTGGGAAGTACGGTCCACACGGTGAGGCTTTTTGTGACAAATGGTACGAATGACTGTTGATGCTAGGGCATCATTTCCTAGAGTTGGTGGTTTTGATCCTGAGGTATTGCAGGTAGTATGTTTAACCAAAGTCATATAAGTCAAGAACGAAAACATAATAACTGTTTGAACTCGTAGCATCAATGAATAAGTAGAAAAAGGATGTCAAAGAATGTCAAAGTTTTATTTAGGAGGAGATAGTGACCCAACTCTGGTTTCAGCCATTTCTCATGCACTCAGAGGAGTATCCAACCGGTAAAAGAGGAGCTGTAGCCTGCAGGGGAAGTGGCTGAGACCAGAGGAACTGGTAAGTATGGAGTCATTCAAGTACATATATATAAAAATATAAAATAAAAAATAAAAAAAGTAACGTCATAAATGGAGAATATTTTGTCTGCATATTAGTATTTCCCAGTAGGAAAGCGGACAGAGATGGGGTAAGCCCCGGGTAATTTTTTTTTTAATGACCACATAAGAAGTATTCATTTCTAGGAATGCCCTTGTCTAGATAAGCTCGGAAATGTTTGTTGGACCATGTACAGACCCTTAATACGGGATGAGAAGGATTGAATGAATACTTTGCATGTCATAGAAGCTTGTTATTTTGTTGTTGTTGCAGTACTAGAAAATTCTCCATCAGGATAAGATCACTGGTAAACACTAATTCGGCAAATGGGAGGGACGAGAGAAGTGCAACATTACCCTTTGACAAAACCTGCAGAAGTTACGATTGGGCCTCTATGATGCTAAACCCTTTCCATTTTTTTCCTAGCAGCAGTGGCCCCTGACTAACTTAATCGACAGAGATTTTGTTATGTAAATTGAAATGTGAACTACATATATTGTACTCCCGCTCAGGAAGTACAAGGTATGTTAGATACTCCTCAAAGACTAATGTTGCATTCCACTGTTCTAGATTCATGGTATTCATCACAGGTAGAGGAAATTATCTCATAGATACCGGGTTCCCTATGAACTTAGGACGGACAGGACACTGGATTGATGGCTGAGTTAGTCCCAGTAGTGACACAGCAAGCACAAGCTTTATGGGGGGTAGACCAAGTATTTAAGAATCAATTCCCCATAGTGCCCAATCCAGTTGTAATTTTAATAAAATCTCCACCTCTACAAACTTATCTGTCACCATCCTCTATTCTGTTTTACTTCACAGTTTCCTCTTCATCTTTTGCGTTCACAAAGGGGGTACAATACATGTACCCAATTCTCCCAAGGTTTCAGTGACAGCCTGAGTATTTTCTCCCAAGCCCTACATGACTGTTTACAGTCCTTTCAGCCTGAGAATGGGTCGGTGCGGATACAATATGTTGATGACTTGTTGTGCGCTGATTCATTTGAGTTGTCCCTGGCAGATATGAAACAGTTTCTGTTTCGTCTCTTCCAGACAGGACACAAGGTCTCAAGGGATAAACTACAGTTGTGTAGGACAAGGGTCAAATACCTGGGACGTAGTACTGGTACATGATTTGAAAGTTCATACACCACATGCCGTATTGGACCTTCAAAGTTCTGCCCGAACCCGGTATGTCTCATCAGCACGCATGATGGCTCCAGTATATTACTGCAGTGTGCCTTGTAATGCACAAAGGGTGGAGGAAGGATGAGAATACTGGTGAAGGGAAATTTTGTATAGATACTGATATGCATGATGGTGTGGAATATCTGAATCAGACCTTTACTATGAGACCAGACATAAGTGACAGCCCGTTAGTGAACGCAGACCTGGGGGTATATTTACTAACAAATCGATTTCGGTCGATTTTGTTCGATTTGGCTTTTTTTTTTTTCAAAGTGTCCAAATCGGGAATTTATTAAAGTCAAATATCGGCAGTTATGTTGGTATGCGTATTTTTGTTTAAGTCAAAGTTCAAAATTACGATTGAATACACCATCGCTCAAATTTGGCTGTTTAGGTATAGAACACGGTCATTTACTATAAAAATGTTGGCCGGGATTCGAGAAACCCTGCCATGAAAAATGTACAAATCGTAAAAAATCACGCCAAAAAAATAGAACTTCTTTTGTAAAGCATATTTTGATAGTCATGTAGGGATCCATGAGATCCGTGCATGCATATCTGTGGGCAAGGGTCTGTTAACATTAGAAATATTTTGTAAAATTGGCGTGGGGTCCCCCCTCCTATGAATAACCAGCCTCGGGCTCTTTAAGCCGGTCCTGGTTGTAAAAATATGGGTAAAAAATTGACAGGGGTTCCCCCATATTCCCCTACGTGTTTTGTCCCCCGTATTTTTTGCACCAGGACCAGGCGCAGAGCCCGGTGCTGGTTGTTAAAATATGGGGGAACCCCTGTCAATTTTTTACCCATATTTTTACAACCAGGACCGGCTTAAAGAGCCCAAGGCTGGTTATTCATAGGAGGGGGGACCCCACGCCAATTTTACAAAACATTTCTAATGTTAACAGACCCTTGACCACAGATATGCATGCACGGATCTCATGGATCCCTGCATTAATATTGTAACAATATTCTACCAAACCTGAAATACTTTACGGTTATTTATAAAAAAATACCTTTGTCAGTCATCTACTGTAAATGAAGCACCTAACTTAGGTTATATTGTAATTTAGGATATCCTAATTATAACATACACTTACATCCATCATAAAGTGCATAATGTGTGACATGTGTCTGCACTACCAGCATAAATTTCTAACACAACCAATATGTGTACAGGAACTAACCATGTTTGTGACACACAAATAACTACTTTGCTAGTGAAAACAAAACCTTTATTGAAGGTTAGAACAGTACCCACAAATGCTAATGTAAATCATACATGTTTGAAGTTATCAACAATGTGTTGATAAATGAATGTATAAATGTAGAAAAAAAAAAACTTGATAAATTAACCCGATTGACTTAGTTTCAGAAGAAAAACATTTTTAGCGGAAGCTTCAGGTGTCATTTTGGTTGTTGCTTTTTTGAAGAGGATGATCCCTGTCCAGCAACATTACTTCGGGTTCTCTGGTATCTCCGTACTGGGGAGGTAACTGGAGTGATGCTGGGTGTGGTGGTTGAGCAGCTTGCTGTTTGGGTTTGTTGTTGAATAGGTAAAATGTTCTGGGTGAGATTGTTTATACTGGCAGACAGTTGAGTATTGGCATCCAAATTTTGCTCTATTGTTCTAGATAAACTTTCCATTAGAAGCAGATTGTTTTGCATGATGTTGATGAACTGCTGTTGGTGTCTAAGCTGATCATCCATTACTCTGATAATGGCATGGTTGTTTTGCACATTGTCTGCACGTATTTGCTCAAGTGTATTAGCAATACGGGTCATTTGGAGGTTCAGTCTGCTGCTATTTCATGATATGCATTGGAGGTGATGTGGCAGACTTGCCTGAAATTGTGATTGTCGTTTGATGTAGTCACCAGCGATGGTTTGCTGCTGTGACCACCTGTCCCAGAAATCTGTTTCGCAGATTTCCGCCTGTGGTGTTTGTGTGGTCAGTTGAACAGTTGGTGGTGTATGTGTGGGTGATGTCCTCATTGTGGGCGAGCTTGGTCGGGTTGGTGAAGAAGGCTGCTGTTGCTGCACAGAATTGTCATCACTCAATGTGTCCTGCTGTGTTTCCTGGGGCATGTCGGATTCTGTATGGGTTGAAATAAAGGTTTGATTAATTTAGTAATTAATTTTTGTCATGTCGGACTTAAAGAAAAACATTCAGCAAACCATGCATGATCTAGGTCATATTGGCTGGGTAAATGATCCATAAATGACCCCCAAAAAAAGAGCCACACAACACTTGTTTTTGGTTTTGATTTTGATTTGACTTTGTCAATAACATGATTACACACTCCTGCCAAAAAAAAAGAAAAAAAAAAACATTCACAAATCACTATGACATTTAAAAACCACAAAAAAACAAGATTACAAAAACAACAACAACAAAAAACAACCATTGGAAACACATAACCTGAATGTATGCCTTGCATTTGATACTATGTAAGCTACATTTAAGATGGCATGCTTAGCAACACAATGCAGCAAGATAACAAATTAATTAATCTAGCACCTTCTACAACATTGAAGGGTAACCTTTACACTACAGCTGCTGTTGACATTCACATCCCAGCATAGCCTGCATAAGTTTCCAATAGTCCAAATGTACAAAATGTCGCAGCACATGTTGGGGTGATAAGTTCAACAACAGCTGGAGCGGGAAGGTTAGCCATTAAGGTTACATAATATAATACCTGCAATATACTTAGTTGCTATGTGCAACATCCAACCTCCAAAAAGACCAAAAATGAATCACATTGGCAACTATGTTGCCATGGAACAATTTTTAATGCAACAATTCTGCTGAACCTTGCTATGCGGACAGTTCCGCATGCACTTTCTTTAAAAATAGAAAGTATGCACAAGTGACTACACATATCTGTTTAACCTAACCAATTTTATGTGATAAACAATATCCTTAACACTTATTTACTTGCCACATTTCTGTGTGACATATTGACAGGGCCGGATAGACACACAGGGTTAGCATGCAAAACACCGGTACACACCACTGCATGAGGGGCCACTACTTCCTCTAGTGAGCGGAATCAAGACTGTGCACTTGTCTTATACATGGAATTTTGTTATCATTACACTGTAGTACTTTATTGGTTTCTGCACGCCTCTGTGTTGTTTTCCAAGATCACCTTGGTTGGCTTTGATCAGCCAAAAGTATGGGTCCCTAACAAGAGGTGTCCCCGGTGTGCCCTTCATGTCCCAGTACGACACTGTATGCTGACAATGGGGTATATTTACTAAGGTCCCGATTTTGACCGAGATGACGTTTTTTCTTCAAAGTGTCATCTCGGGAATTTACTAAGCAAAAATCTCGGCAGTGATGAGGGCATTCGTAATATTTTGGAAGTCCTAGGAAAAAATGACGAATCAATACACCATCGGTCAAATACGCCTGCAATTTGGTAGAAATCGGTCATTTACTAAAAAGTGCAAATCACAAACACTGCCGACAATAGCCAAACACTGCCGTGCTGAAATACAATTCGTGAAAAAGTGCTAAAAAAAAACAGACCTGCTTTTTTCCCCCGTGTTTGGATAGGCATGCACGGATCCATGAGATCCGTGCATGTTTATCAGTGGGAAGGGGATGGGAAAGTGTTATTTAAAAAAAAAAATGCGTGGGGTCCCCCCTCCTAAGCAAAACCAGCCTGGGGCTCTTTGAGCCGGCCCTGGTTGAAAAAATATGGGGAAAAAAATGATAGGGGTTCCCCCATATTTAAACAACCAGCACCAGGCTCTGCGCCTGGTCCTGGTTCCAAAAATACGGGGGACAAAAAGCGTAGGGGTCCCCCGTATTTCTGACACCAGCACCGGGCTCCACTAGCCAGATACATAATGCCACAGCCGGGGGACACTTTTATCTAGGTCCCTGCGGCCCTGGCATTACATAACCAACTAGTCACCCCTGGCCGGGGTACCCTGGAGGAGTGGGGACCCCTTCAATCAAGGGGTCCCCCCCTTCCAGCCACCCAAGGACCAGGGGTGAAGCCCGAGGCTGTCCCCCCCATCCAAGGGCTGCGGATGGGAGGCTGATAGCCTTTTTGTCAAAAAATGAATATTGTTTTTAGTAGCAGTACTACAAGTCCCAGCAAGCCTCCCCCGCAAGCTGGTACTTGGAGAACCACAAGTACCAGCATGCGGAGGAAATCCGGGCCCGCTGGTACCTGTAGTACTACTACTAAAAAAATACCCCAATAAAAACATAAGACACACACCTTGAAAGTAAAACTTTAATACATACATCCACACCTCCATATACACATACTTACCTATGTTCACACGAGGGTCGGTCCTCTTCTCCATGTAGAATCCAGGGTGTACCTGTTGAAAAAATTATACTCACAAAATCCAGTCTAGATGGCTCCTCTTTTAATCCAGGTACTTTGCAAAATAAAAAAACGGACACCCGACCTCGCACTGAAAGGGGCCCCATGTTTTCACATGGGACCCCTTTCCCCGAATGCCAGGAACCCCCTCTGACTTATGTCTAAGACGGTTCCATCAGCCAATCAGGGAGCGCCACATTGTGGCACCCTCCTGATTGGCTGTGTGCTCCTGTAGTGTATGACAGGCAGCACACGGCAATGTTACAATGTAGCGCCTATGCGCTCCATTGTAACCAATGGTGGGAACTTTGCGGTCAGCGGTGAGGTTACTTTCGGTCAACCGCTGACCACAAAGTTCCCACCATTGGTTACAATGGAGCGCATAGGCGCTACATTGTAACACTGCCGTGTGCTGCCTGTCATACACTACAGGAGCACACAGCCAATCAGGAGGGTGCCACAACAAGGCGTTCCCTGATTGGCTGATGGAACCGTCTTAGACATAAGTCAGAGGGGGTTCCTGGCATTCGGGGAAAGGGGTCCCATGTGAAAACATGGGGCCCCTTTCAGTGCGAGGTCGGGTGTCTGTTTTTTTATTTTGCAAAGTACCTGGATTACAAATGGATTAAAAGAGGAGCCATCTAGACTGGATTTTGTGAGTATAATTTTTTCAACAGGTACACCATGGATTCTACATGGAGAAGAGGACCGACCCTCGTGTGAACATAGGTAAGTATGTGTATATGGAGGTGTGGATGTATGTATTAAAGTTTTACTTTCAAGGTGTGTGTCTTATGTTTTTATTGGGGTATTTTTTTAGTAGTAGTAATACAGGTAGCAGCGGGCCCGGATTTCCTCCGCATGCTGGTACTTGTGGTTCTCCAGGTACCAGCTTGCGGGGAGGCTTGCTGGGACTTGTAGTACTGCTACTAAAAACAATATTAATTTTTTGACAAAAAGGCTATCAGCCTCCCATCCGCAGCCCTTGGATGGGGGGGACAGCCTCGGGCTTCACCCCTGGTCCTTGGGTGGCTGGAGGGGGGGACCCCTTGATTGAAGGGGTCCCCACTCCTCCAGGGTACCCCGGCCAGGGGTAACTAGTTGGTTATGTAATGGCAGGGCCACAGGGACCTAGATAAAAGTGTCCCCCGGCTGTGGCATTATGTATCTGGCTAGTGGAGCCCGGTGCTGGTTTCAGAAATACGGGGGACCCCTACGCTTTTTGTCCCCCGTATTTTTGGAACCAGGACCAGGCGCAGAGCCCGGTGCTGGTTGTTTAAATATGGGGGAACCCCTGACATTTTTTTCCCATATTTTTTCAACCAGGACCGGCTCAAAGAGCCCGAGGCTGGTTTGGCTTAGGAGGGGGGACCCCACGCAATTTTTTTTTAGATTTTAACACTGATTTCATTTTTTACAAAGGTGCACAATGAAGCCCAGCACGGATCTCTCAGATCCGGCCGAGATTCATTGTATTAAAGTCGGCAGTGTTTTACAAGTCACTCACGTAAAACACTGCAAAAAAAACAAACGAATGACATCGACATCGGTAAATCCGAAAATGCAGAATACGACAGCTTAGTAAATTAGTCGTAATAAATTCAAAAAGTTGCAACTTTACACTTTCGATGTCATTCGTGATTGAACTTTGACCTCAGACGGGAAAATACGAATTTTAGTAAATATACCCCAATGTGTCTTTAAATACATTTTGACACAACAAAAATGAATGTGAATCAGTGTCTAAGTCTTGATAATGTAATTCTGTGTGTACTTACCAGCAACATGATGAGAGTGTGGCTGAGGTCTTGGAGTAGTCGCCAAAAGCTCTTCTGGAGGCTGTGGGGCCACAAGAGAAAGGCGCTGTTGTTGTTGATATGAGGGAACTGTTTAACTTGGTTCACTTCTTCGCCTCTTGTGTGGCATACTTTTGCCTTGGCGAGACCCGTGTCTACTTTGAGTTTGTGGAGTTGCGTGCAATGTGGCTGGGCCCATGTGGAAAGATTTTGATTATTTTGTGTATATTTTTCACAAAAAAAGGTTAAGTCTACTTTTATAAATAATGTACCTGCTTCTCCTGTATCCGCAGCTTGGGGCCTTGAGGTGGCAGCCATGGTTGCTGTTTTTCTTTGAGTAACTATACACAAATTAGACAAATTACGCAAAACATATTAGGCATTTTATAAAATAATAGCATCATCTGTATAAAAAGCATACAGTATTAATTGCAAAAGCATCATTTATGTGTGTGGCTAAGACATGTTAGGAAAGAAATAAGACAAAATAGTCCAAGGACATTATGATACAAAGACATTATGATGTAGCATGATTATTACTGTTTGTAGTTAAAGAATATCAAACCAACGTCATTCTGGATAAAAACACATTTAAAACATCTTGCTTGACAAACATGAATCATGAAAAAACAATACTGCAGGAGTTTGACAAAAAACTGATACTAATTTAACTAAATTCAATACAATATAAATAATCATTACAGTCTAAAAATGGAAAAACATTAAAACAACCACAAAAACATGCAGGCAAATATATTACATAACAGTATGCAAAATAACAACAGGTTACACTTCATCTGTTAAGGTAAAAAAGAAAACACTCACCAGCCTGTTTTGGCCGATCAGAATAACGTACATTAGTGGCCCTGACAACCTCAGCAGGACTCAAACTACGTACAGGCTCCTCCCACTCCCTATAAGTTGCACGAAAGGCAGGTCCGCCCCCAGTTTTCAGTGCTGATTTGGCCTCCTTGGACATGTTGGCCTTCACACGGCGTTTGATATCGTAGAAGTGTTTTCTACATGTGTCCTCCGTACGCTTCAACACGCCCTTGCAGTTCACTGCCGCAACCACTTTGGACCACAGTTGAGACTTGCGACGAGATGGGACTTTGGAGGCGTGTTGGACAAACAGCTGCTGGTGATATTGCATGAGCACACGCACCAACGCCATATTTTCAGCATAGCTGAACTTCACATTCCTGCCGGATTTGGTGGTAGTGCGTGGCTGCGGAGCAGCAGCAACATCACTCTCTGAATCACTGGAGGATGATGCAGCAACCTCACCCTCCACCTCACTCACCTCCTCCCTCTCACTAACCTCCTCAACCTTACTCACCCTTTCCCTCTCACTCACCTCCTCCCTCTCACTCACCTCCTCCCTCTCACTCACCACCTCCACCTCACTCACCTGGGACATGGATATATTACAGACGTAAAAAAATTACACTGAGAAATAAAAACACAAAACACAAACCTCCACTTCCACTACACACCGCACAACAAACACACGCACACACACACACACACACACACACACACACACACACGCACGCACGCACACACACACACACACACACACACACACAAACACAAGAGACTTCACACAAAAATTACTTACAAAAAACAACCACAAACTGAAAAAATACACCACAACAATAAACACAAGACTACTTACACACAATACAGCAAGCACCAATCGATCACAAACTCCAAATACACTCTCCAAAATGCCAACAACACACACCTCTACCTCTCACCTCTCCACCAGCTGAACCCACGAGGTTTGGACGGTTTGGGGCGGTTTTATAGTCCTGGCCACACACACATCTCCTTCAGGAACACAACCAATCACGTTCGAGTAGAAAAAAACGGAAGTTCATATAAAATACGTACGTGATTAACTGTAAGCCCGCCACGTAAAAAAAAGTAGGAATTCGTAAACAAAGCCCACAAAAATACGAACGCAAATCAACATCGGCCGATATCCTAACCAAAAAATGACGAACTACGTCAACAGCGGATAACACGAAAATTAAAAATACGACGGAATAGTAAATAACAGATTTACGAAAAAAAAAGTTGCACAAATACACTTTCGATGTCAGCCGTGATTTTTTACACTCCAAATCGCATGAAATACGAATTGTTAGTAAATATACCCCCTGATATTTTTTTTCCTTTTTCCCTCTAGAGATTTTTTTTCTTTTTTTTTTGAGTTATGCTCATGGTACTCTACATTTGCAAACAAACAACAATTAAATTGAGATGCAAATTTGTTTTCCCTACAGGAAAAAGAGGTCTGGAAGGCGAAGGGGTATGGTCAGGAGTCCTCAGGACTCTGGAGAGATGGACAAGGTAATCCAGTGGCCCCCAGGACGTATCTCCCAGGCCTAGCTGAGGCGGCACATGGTCTGACTCTCCTAGGGTAGGGAAGGTATGTGCAAATTGGTAAAATTGGTAAGAGCATTCTGGCGTGCACCGGGGTTCTCTTCTCAGGCAAGCAGGAAAGCAATAATCTGTCTTACTTGCATGAGGAAGAACATTTGGTAGCACTGACAGAACCATCCCATACTCCTCCTGCAGATGGACCTTTTCAAGTAATACAAATCGACTTCGTACAGTTAACACCCTGTAGGAATTTGAAATATGTATTGGTGTACACTGATGTTTTCTCAAACTGGGTAGAGGCATTTCCTGCCACCACAAATACTGTTGTGTTTACTGCAAAGAAAATTGTGCAGAAATTTGTGTGTAGATACGGTATCCTTAGGAGTAGGAGCAGAGTGATAGCTTGAAACTGGACTATTGTGGTCATAGACACTGCCACTAGTGTTATGTAGCATCGGAACCACTCCCAGATCCCCACTTAACGAATCGCTCTCTTTGAAATTTTTTTGTTTTTTTTTGTTTTGTCTTTGGAAGACAACCTCATGTCATGATCGATCCGCACCATGATCAGAAATACACCAATGAGGTGACAGTACAGTACCTTATCGAGATGAGCCAGCATTTGAGAACTTAACAAAAGAACTTGAAACTGTTGATTCCTGGTATGCCAACTAGCAACTGTCTTGATTGTGAACCAAGAGACTGTGTGATTGTTCTTACGCTCAGGTTGCCTAATAGACAGGTGGGAAGGACCGTACCAAGTTTTGTTGACAGCACGATCCCAGTGAAAGTAGCCGAGAGAGAGACTTGGGTCCACGAATTCCCATCGCAGAAAAATCGGTAGTCCGGAAGAAACTCGTAAAAGGGAGTGAGATCGCAGAAGTATCACCCGAGAGTCTGTTCCGTGAAGACTGAGAGGCGGCACTGTTGAACACTACCTGAGCATACTAAAGGATTACAGAAAGACCAGTTGTTGTAATGGATTTGCTATGGGCAAGATTTGTTTTGTTCTATCTTTCTTTTTCTCGTTGACAAACATTTTTTTTCAGGACATTCTATTTTTGTGAGGTTTTCATGAGGAGTCGAGTGTGGGACTGGAACTGGTTCTGGAGAAAGGAATGATGTCTTTATAGGATCCCAGGATCAACCTATCACTTTGTTAAAGCCAGAGAAAAATCAAAGGTCTAGTAGTTACGGAGTTCTGAGGTAATGTGATAGGCTATTGCCTGAGGAATATTGTATGTTGTAGTTATTGGGACCCTATACTTGAAGATGAGTGCATGTCAGTCTAGCAGTAAGGCAGCATTTGACAGACATCCCTTGAGTGATTACCACTCACTAGTGGGTAAGGTCTTAAACCAAACGGAATGTTGGATGTGCTCACAGGTACCTCTAAGACAAAATAATGCAAGACTAGTGCCACCCTCCTTAGAGTTAGCTGAGGTACTTGAATGACATGGATAGAGGGGGGGACTAGTGGAAAAGGAATATAATATATCTAGACCCCCTAGTCTTAAGATCCACAAGTACCATAGATAAATCCCTGGTATGTTTAAATCTCACCAATTTCAGGAAATCAGGAAATTGGGAGGTAATCAGGAACAATCAGACAATGGCTTATTCACACATAGCAGATAAAGAGCTCATTAATATATGTGGAAGAAAAGTTTGAGTGGCTCTACCCGAACTCCAAAGGTTTATGTTATCTAGGAAGGACACTACTAATAACCCTTGTTCAATGATGAAACAGACCTAGCATACGATCCAGAAATGGAAACAATGTTCAGGGAGTGATAGGAATATATACCATGAAATTTGATTTTATGTCTCTTTCACGAATTGTGTTTTCTCCCTCTACCCAGTAAAACCTCTGTTGAATCCGAACATCAGTGTACAAAGATGTAGGTGAATAAATGTGTGCAACGTTCGTTTAAATCAGACATCATAGGCCATAGCACTGTCCCAGCATACTCTATAGGTTGAATGTCGTCCCACACCAACCAGTGGTCCCGTGACTGCCGAGTGCATATAGAGGATGTCCCGTCCTCCTCCCTGTCTTCCCCAAATATAGTCAATGTCTGATTTGCAAAATTAATACATATGTGTGTCTAGGTCACCGATTAACTGTTTGAAATATTTTTTTTGTAATTATGTTTAGTGTGACAGTTATGGCAGTTATTGTCTACTGTCAAAGGATGGACTCTCGAAGTCAAAAATATTACATACACACCCAATACAAACTCCAAACAGATGAGTCTCTGTGCGTGCGTATACATGCAGTGTGCACAGCGATATATGGTAGCATACGCATTCACACAGACAAGCCACAAAGATATATTCAACACATGTTTCATACAACACATAAATTAAACATGTCAAGCACCAGACATTATAATGTATTTATATAGGAGAGTTATAACATCAGATATATATGTATTATTGGAATGGAACAAGATAAACATGTCATGCTTGATGTCGAAAATGATCAGGGGAATGAGTGTGTTGGTTTGATAGCTGTGGTTAGATTGTAGCACATTGCAATGATTAGTTATGATTAAATGTAGGAATATGAAGCCACAATTCTAAAGTAACAAAGAACTTCCTGGAAGACAGCATGGCTAATCCCTATGATGTCATCCTCAAGGCTGGATGTTGCTTGCATATGAACTGACCAATAACATATCATGAACGAGAGATTTCCCTCCCCTGGACCAATAACAGAAGACTCAGTCCCAGACATGTACTTCCCCCAATACACAAGTTCTGTTTGCTGTTTGTTTTTGTTGCTGTTGGGGCAGATTCAAAGATGGAGTGGACTGTGCATTCAGGGACAGGGTGAAGTATGCTGGCTGTAATGGATTCTTTTGTAACTATCTGCTTCTTGTGTAATTGTAACACTGTAACCATATATATACTGTACATGTGTTATATTGTATGCATACCCTTTTAATATCAAATATATACATCTCTGAGCGTTGGACCTCAATCTACAATGTTTGCGAGTACTTGTTTTCTCTTAAGGGATGTATTGTTTGCGATGTACAGCACACTTTTATCGTATATGGTAATAAGATGCGCCTTGTGTCCGCAGCATATATTAACACTGGCATTTTAAATATTTGTTAGAAATAATCTGAACTTCTCAGTATATACTAAAACAGTTAACAGTATTGGTTTTGGTAGTACTGCAGAAACTAAGAGCATTGGTGTTAGGAGTCAGCATATGAAGAGAGCATCCTTTAGCTGAAATAATTAAGTCAGGAGTACTGCACAGCTGGTAACTGAAAAATCGGCATGCAGAGAAAAAGTCAGTAAGCATATGTCACAACAAAGGGCTGAGGCTGACCTGGGGAGGCCTCAGTTGTAGGGGCTGGAGTGTAAGTGAACTAGGATGGTTGGATATGGTTCTTAGACATGCAGAGGATTAGGCACTGAAGGCGTGACAAAGACAACGTGGTAAAATAAAGTCTGTTTATTAAACACACAGTTCTGATACACCTAGGCAGTTCACTTAATTCAACGGTAGATTGTGCAATGAAAACAATGGTACAGTTCCTTTAGCACAGTGGTAGAAGGATATTGTGGCAATGTAGAATGAGTTGGTAATAAAGTCACTGCAAGACCCGGAGATGTAATGTCCGTTGGCCACAACTAACCACTGTAGAGGGAAACAAGCAGGTACTGACCAGCAGGTTATAATCTGAGAGCTGGAGTTGAGATAGATGCTGAGAGGTTGAGAAGAACACAGAAGAACTGCCGGAGATGCCAGATGGAACCGGACTAGATGGGAAGGTGTAGCAGAACTCACCAATGATGTTAGAGTCCGATGGTAGTATCGATGGTGAGTAGTATCGATAGTGATGAGTATCGATGGTGATGTGTATCGATGGTGGAACACCGATGGACCTGGAGATCAATGGTAGAACACCGATGGAGCTGGAGATCAATGGCGGAACACCGATGTAGCTGGAGATGGATGGCGGAACACCAGTGTAGCTGGAGATCGATGGCGGAACACCAATGTAGCTGGAGATCGATGGCAGAACACCGATGTAGCTGGAGATTGATGGCAGAACACCGATGTAGCTGGAGATCGATGGCGGAACACCGATGTAGCTGGAGAGCTGCAAACAACGGGAGTGGAGAGATACCAAACACTGCTGGAAGCTGGAAGCGGAACAGTGTCTAACGCTGGAAGCTGAAAGCTGATGTAGGTATCACAGCAGATAACCAAGGAGCAGAGCTGGAACAACGGAAGTCAGGCTGCACCACAAGCTGGTAACCGTTGCGGGTCTCTAAGTGGAGCTGAATCACAGGAGTTGAACACAGGAGCTGGAATACCTGGAGACTCGAACTGTAGATTCCACAGACAGGAGAGACATGTGTATAAGGTTTGACAACCAAAGCACCGACAATTATCCAGCTCTGGAGCAGGATATTAATCCCAGTTGGTGAGAAGGGATTGGCTGGATAATTAGGCAGAGTCCAGAGTGCAGCTGCTGTTAGGCTGTAAAGCAACATGCGATGAATCCAAACATGGCTGCGCCCATGTTTGAATCTGGAGGGAAAGTCTGTTTGAACTTTAGCATGTGACAGACTGAGGCCATGTTACACAGCGTGCTGCACGCAGACAGCGCAGGGGGAATCCAGGCTTGGAGCGCTGGGCCAGTCTCAGGAGACACTTGGAAGGTAAGAAATGGTGATGAATTACCCAGATCGTGACAGTATACATATTTCCGCTATCCTGCGTATTGGTAGCAAGCCTCTTCCCGGCCACTGGTGCTATTTATCCATTAGATGTTGGCCATATCCAGAGGTGGATGGCAATAATTGCCAATTGCTGCAGGTGCCTCGGTGTAAGTGACACTCGTGGGATATCTCCTTTGAGCAGGCAGTCCCGCTGGCTGAAAAGGTTAAATTTTACCGCTGTGTATGACCAGTAAAACTGTTTTGGTGGATAAGCTGACTCCTGATTCTGACTATGTAGAGGCAGCGTGACCGCTGTGTCTAGCCGTGCGGCGCTGGCCTCCGTGAGTGCACTGGCTCCGTATATATGCACTGGCTCCCGTGTGTGGTCAGGGTTAGTACGGCTGCCGCCTCCATAGCAGTTTGTCTGATGATGCGTTTCCCCGCCATCATAAAGTCAGCGGCTTCCTCAGATCATTAATTATTTGAAAAATCATTAATTATTTGAAAAATCTTTATATATATCCTTACCTGGAAATAATTGGATATCATATATTGTTGCGTTTATAAATATAATGATGTGTTTTTGGATATCTATTATATGTGATACATATATGGAAAAGACAGCATTTGATCTAATTTATTAATTTTATTAATCTTGCAATTCTTTGTAATTACATTACAGTCTAACAAGGAAGTGGAGCACCTCTGCGGTTCACAGTATTGAGGTCATGTGACCGCACTGCGTTCCAAATACCAGAAATGGAAACTATCTCTGTTCCCATCCCCTCCCTGCCGGATGTTCGTGCGGCTCATGGGATGTCACGTGACCACAGTCCCGATGTCACATGACCGCAGCCCCATTTCATAGAGAGAATGTTATCTCTCACATTATAGAGAATATCCCACACGGGTCACTGAAATTAATTATCTCCAGTATGAAAGAGTTATATACATAGGAACAAAGAGATCCTGTGTTTGGATGTGAATGCAGGTAATGAACAGGAAATCACATCACCGCATTTGCGTTCCAAACAAAAGAAACAGGATCTGTGTTTTATAAATTGTTCATTTAAATTTCTCTTACGTCCTAGAGGATGCTGGGGTCCACATTAGTACCATGGGGTATAGATGGGTCCACCAGGAGCCATTGGCACTTTAAGAGTTTGAGAGTGTGTGCTGGCTCCTCCCTCTATGCCCCTCCTACCAGACTCAGTTTAGAAAATGTGTCCGGAGGAGCCGGTCACAGCTAGGAAAGCTCTACTGATTTTTAGAATTTATTTTTTACAGGAGGCTGTTGGCAACAGCCTGCCTGCAACGAGGGACTAAGGGGGGGAGCAGTGTACACCCTGCAGGGTCTGAGCCACTGTCTCCGCTGACTGGACACTGAGCTCCAGAGGGGTCGTATCGTTCTCCTCTACAGGGGACAGCTCATCCCAGCAGCATGCCGCCAACCCCTTACAGTGCTGAAGAGTGGTGAGTGAGACACCGCCCCCCCGGCAAGTGGGGGGCCGGTGTGAGGATGGCAGCAACGGGGAGGAGCGCAATATTAACTGTGCTCCTGTGAAGGTTCAGAAGCACATGGTGCAGTGCTGTAAGGGGCTCCCTCAGCCAGCGCTTACCCCCACACTGGTCATCAAGTCTGTCGGGGGCCACGGATCTCAGCCAGCAAGTTTTACCTCAGACCAGTAAAATTCTTGAAGAGCGGGAAGACAGCGCCATTAAGGGGGCGGAGCTTCTCAGAGCGGACCCAGCAGCGTTCCAGTGCCATTTTTCTGCCTGCACAGCGCTGGATGGAAGAACAGGTCCCTCCACAGCAACTCCAGCTATCAGTACTCGGTACCAGGGGTTTGTAGAAAGAAGGGGAGGCTGTAAAATGACTGTGTCTCCTATTAAGGGACACAGTCTGCGCTGACAAGGGGTCTCCCTTTGCTAAAAGCGCTGTGTGTGGGTTGGCTCCGATCTCTGTATATCTCTTGCCTTTCTTGGGGGGGGGGGGGGACTGTCTGTCCCCACCTGTGTGTGTGTGGAGTGTTTGGTGGTCTCCTTTGGCTATGTCCAGGGACACTGTGTCATATGCTGCAGAGGATTTATCCTCCCAGGATGATCCCATTCCATGTAATCAGCTTAGCACTGGTTTAGCACAGATACCAGCAAGGGAACCAGAGTGGTTTTCCTCTATCAAATCTTGGATTTCTCAGATTTCTGACAGGGTTGCAAGTAATGAATCTGCAACCCAGGTATTACAGAGCTCTATGGCTGTGTGGCCTGTTTCTGGTACCTCAGGACACCCCGCTATATACCCCCACAAACGTGCGCTTGTGCATGTAACACAAGACAACACGGATACAGATTCTGACACTACAGATGGTGATGGGGATGTGTTACGGGGGTCTGCATCTCTTGCAAAGGGGGTGCAATTGTTGATAGAGGCTATCAGGGATGTGTTAAATGTTAATGATACCACACCTGAGCAGGTTGAGGAGGCTTTTTTCACTGAAAATAAAAAAGCCTCGCTAAAAAACCCACCGATTGTTGATGCCTCTGTGTCCAGACTCTCAAAGAAGATGGTTTTACCTGGTCTAGGATCTACCGCCTTAAAAGAGCCGGCTGATAGAAAAATTGATAATACGCTTAAATCAATGTATACTGCTTCAGGGGCCATATTACGTCCCACTATTGCTACTGCATGGATTGCAAAGGCAATAGTAAAGTGGCCGGCTACCTTACTTGAGGATTTGGATACAATGGATACGGATGACGTTGCATTGTATTTACGCAACATACATGATTGTGCAGGTTTTATGGTAGAATCCATGAAAGACCTGGGTTCCATGGGTGCGGGAATATCTTCCATGTCTGTTTGAGCTCGTTGGGGACTGTGGCTGCGCCAGTGGTCGGCCGACGCGGAATCCAGAAGAAGTATGGAGTCCCTACCCTATACAGGTCAGGCTCTCTTTGGGGAAGCTCTAGACGCGTGGATATCCACCGCTACAGAGATTAAGTCTCCGTTTCTTCCCTCAGCAGCACCTGCTCTGAAGAAATCTTTCTCTTCAGCTGCAACAAAGTCCTTTCGGCCTAACAAGCCTAGAAAGGCCAGAACACCCAATACCTTCTTTAGGGGAGGTTGGGTTAAGTCCAAGAAACCTGCCACTGTAGGTTCCCAAGAACAAAAGCCTACTTCGGGTATGCCTAAGTCCTCCGCATGAGGGTGGACTGCACGCCCTGGTGGTGGGGCCAGTGGGAGCGAGACTCAGACACTTCAGTCATGTCTGGGTATCGTCCGGCCTGGATCCCTGGGTGATAGATATTGTGTCTCAGGGATACAGGCTGGAATTTCAAAGTCTCCCTCCTCATCGCTTTTTCAAATCAGGCTTACCAACTCTGTTGGAGGACAGCACAGTACTACAGGACGCTGTCCAAAAGCTGGTGGAGACACAGGTCATTGTGCCAGTGCCACCTCACATGCTGACCAAAGGTTACTATTTGAACCTTTTTGTGGTACCAAAACCAGATGGTTCAGTCAGGCCCATTCTGAATATAAAATCATTGAACCCTTTCTTAAGGAGTTCAAGTTCAAGATGGAGTCTCTCAGGGCGATGATGTCAGGTCTGGAAGAAGGGGAATTCCTGGTATCACTGGATATCAAGGATGCGTACACCACATTCTGATCTGGCTGCCGCATCAGGCTTATCTCCGCGTCGCATTGCTGGACTGTCATTTCCAGTTCCAGGCCCTGCCATTCGGCCTCCCCACAGCACCAAGGGTGTTTACCAAGGTGATGGCGGAAATGCAAGCAAGGTGTGAACATCATTCCATATCTGGACGATCTGCTGATAAAGGCATTGTCCAAGGAGATGCTACTGCAGTCCATTGTTCTAACAACACGACTGCTCCAGAGTCACGGTTGGATTCTGAACCTTCCAAAGTCACATTTGGAACCTACCCAGAGGTTATCATTTCTGGTAATGATCCTGGATACGGAAGTGCAGAGGGTGTTTCTTCCGCAGGAAAAGGCATTGGTGATACAAGCTATGGTCCGGGATGTCCTGAAGCCTCCCCGGGTGTCGGTTCATCAATGCATTCGCCTGTTGGGAAAGATGGTGGCCTCTTACTAGGCTCTCCAGTACTGGAGGTTCCACGCTCGGACCTTCCAACTAGATCTCCTGGAGTGGTCAGGATCTCACCTCCACATACACCAGAGATTTCGTCTGTCGCCAAGGGCAAGGATTTCACTCCTCTGGTGGCTCCAATTGCCTCACCTTCTGGAAGGCCACAGGTTGGGGATTCAGGACTGGGTCCTTCTAACCACAGATGCGAGCCTCCAGGTCTGGGGAGCAGTCACTTAGCGAGTAACCTTCCAAGGACGGTGGTCAAGCCTGGAAGCCGGCCTGCCCATCGACATCCTGGTACTAAGAGTCGTCAACAATGGTCTTCTTAAGTCGGCCCTTCTTCTGAAAAAATCAGGCCATTCAAGTGCAGTCGGACAACGTAACCACAGTGACTTACATAAACCAACAAGGCGGAACGAAGAGCAGAGCGGCAATGTCAGAGGTGACAAGAATACTCCTCTGGACAGAAAAACATGCGTTAGTGCTGTCAGCCATCTTCATTCCGGGAGTAGACAACTGGGAAGCAGACTTCCTCAGCAGACACAGACACGATCTCCATACAGGAGAGTGGGGACTCCATCCGGAGGTGTTCAAGGAAATAACAGTTCTTTGGGGCTTACCCCAAATAGACATGATGGCCTCTCGTCTCAACAAGAAGCTTCGGCGTTATTGTTCCAGGTCGAGGGATCCACAGGCAGTGGCAGTGGATGCCCTGGTGTTTCCGTGGGTGTTCCAGTCAGTGTACGTGTTTCCTCCACTCCCACTCATCCCAAGAATCCTAAAGCTCATAAGGTGAACAAGGGTTCAAGCGATCCTCATTGCCCCAGACTGGTCAAGAAGGGCTTGGTACGCGGACCTTCTGAATCTATTGCAAGAAGAGCCGAGGCCTTTTCCTACAGCTGCAGCAGGGGCCGTTCGCCTATCAAGACTTACCGCGGCTACGTTTGACGGCATGGAAGTTGAGCACCTGATTCTTGCTCGGAAGGGTATTCCCGAAGAAGGTTATTCCTACCCCCATACAGGCTAGGAAAGGGGTAACGTCTCAACATTACCATCGTATTTGGAAGAAATGTCTCTTGGTGTGAGTCCAAGAAGTTTCCTATAGTGGAGTTTCAACTGGGACGTTTCCTCCTTTTCCTGCAAGCAGGAGTGGATATGGGTCTGAGGTTGGGATCTGTGAAGGTCCAGATTTCAGCCCTATTTTATTTAAGAAACAATTGGAGGCCCTCCCTGTGGTTCAGACCTTTTTGAAGGGAGTTCTGCATATCCAACCTCCCTTTGTACTGCCTACGGCGCCTTGGGACCATAACGTGGTGTTGCAGTTTCTCCAGTCGGATTGGTTTGAGCCTCTACAGGAGGTAGAGGTCAAATTTCTTACATGGAAGGTGGTCACTTTGTTGGCCTTGGCTTCTGCTAGACGTGTGTCCGAGCTGGGGGCTTTATCCTGTAAAAGCCCTTACTTGATCTTCCATGAAGATAGAGCTGAGCTCCGGACTCGTCAGCAGTTTCTTTCGAAAGTTGTGCCGGCATTTCATATCAACCAACCTATTGTGGTGCCAGTGGCTACTGACTCCTCAATTACATCACAGTCCTTGGATGTTGTAAGGGCTCTGAGGATATATGTGAAGAGAACTTCTCGTCACAGAAATTCGGACTCTCTGTTTGTCCTGTATGATCCCAAGAAAATTGTGTGTCCTGCTTCTAAGCAGACGATCTCTTGCTGGATAAGGGCCCTCATTCCGAGTTGATCGGTCGGTATTTTTCATCGCATCGCAATGAAAATCCGCTTAGTACGCATGCGCAATATTCGCACTGCGACTGCGCCAACTAATTTAACAATGAAGATAGTATTTTTACTCACGGCTTTTTCATCGCTCCGGCGATCGTAATGTGATTGACAGGAAATGGGTGTTACTGGGCGGAAACACGGCGTTTTATGGGCGTGTGGTTGAAAACGCTACCGTTTCCGGAAAAAACGCAGGAGTGGCTGGAGAAACGGAGGAGTGTCTGGGCGAACGCTGGGTGTGTTTGTGACGTCAAACCAGGAACGACAAGCACTGAACTGATCGCACAGGCAGAGTAAGGTTGAAGTTACTCAGAAACTGCTAAGTAGTTTGTAATCGCAATATTGCGAATACATCAGTCGCAATTTTAAGAAGCTAAGATACACTCCCAGTAGGCGTAGGCTTAGCGTGTGTAACTCTGCTAAATTCGCCTTGCGACCGATCAACTCGGAATGAGGGCCAAGGTTCACTATCCAGCACACTTACTCTATGGCAGGATTGCCGTGTCCAAAATCTGTTATGGCCCACTCTACTCGTAAGGTGGGATCTTCCTGGGCGGCTGCCCGGGGTGTCTCGGCATTGCAACTTTGCCGAGCTGCAACTTGGTCTGGGTCAAACATGTTTGCAAAGTTTTACAAGTTCGATACTTTGGCCTCTGATGATCTGAAGTTCAGTCAATCAGTTCTGCAGGAGCCTCCGTGCTCTCCCTCCCATTCTGGGAGCTTTAGTACATCCCCATGGTCAGCGGTGCAAGTATGCGGGTACGCTTGGGTACGGAGTACCCTTAAGAATTTGGCTGCGGGTACGCAGTACCACCTGCCACACACTTTGTCATTACCACAATTATAATGTTAAAGTTGATTAACATACAGGACAGAAAAAGCAATACCTTTTACAGTGAAATTTGAGCAGCTGTGGCTGCTGGATGTAATCTTTAACCTATGTACTTTTCACTCACTTAGCGTACACACACACACCGACACGCTGTAAGCACAATGCAGCTACACGTGTGGCTGAAATACACTTTAAACCTTAGCAGGAAAGAGACACGACACCAATTGTATTTAAAATGCTGGGATCCGACCCACCAACATATAATTGCAAAAAGGGGGTTACAGTAACAATACAATCACAATAAGAGAAAAGAGGCCACAATTAATGGTACATACGTTTGTTTCGCCAGCGCCACATGGACCCGGTGCTCAGTCAATCAAGCAAGATGACCTTCAGAGAGAGCGAGAGAGACCGGCAAGGCAGCTTGGCTTTTTATACATTTGGCTAAAACATAATGCAATAGAAACTGTAATCTCTTCACCTATAGGTCAAAGGGCTGGTCATTTACAGTACAGGAGGGGTCATAGGTTGGTTTGAATAGGTGGGCGATGCCTGGTCCAGGTGCACTTGCAGTTGGTCTCCACTGGGTTCCCTCCAAATATCAGAGTACAGTAAATACAGTATAATAGTAATATTCTGTTCCTGCGCATATCTATGCGCAGGAGTGTGCTATCTTCTGCAAACTGCTACCAGAATGTTGCCCTTAAAATACCCTACAGCTAGATACCAAACACCACCTCCTAACCTAATGCTGTCCCCTCATATCCTGTAAAGGTGAATCCCTTTGTTATTGTACCTTTTAAACAAGTATAACTTGGAGGTGTAGTGCATGTGGGCTATGTGTACATTTTGCACTATGTGGATTTAAATATGAGATATGTCTTTGTGGCTTTTCCATGCGAATACAAATGCTACCGTAATTACTCATACCACGCGCTAATACGCAGGACCGCGTGAGCGGTCATACGCAACTTGCGAATATGCGCACGCATGGCAGAACAAGTATGCGCACGGAGGCCATCTGTGTGGTGTTTATACTTGGTGTGTGTGACAATAATATTTTCGACTTCGACAATAATGTGCCACAAAGCAACAAGACCATGGTGCTTGGCAGCATAACGGCTCCTCCCACTTTGTCAGGGTTACTGGGAGTGCGACAGTGGTTGTATTTTCCTGTTACAATGGAGGCATTACTATATATTTTTATTAAATTGGGGGGCATTACTATATATTTCTATTACACTGGAGGTATCACTATATATTATACTGGAGGCATTACTATATATTTTTAGCCTTGCCTCCAGATTCCCAAAAAAAGGGGGCTGTGTCGTGTTGCCACGCCGCTAGTGTCATGTAGCCACTCCCACTAGCAGCATGTGGCCACGCCCCTTCACAACATATGACCACAACCATTTTTTGGCACTCAGTACCACTAAGAAAATATTTCTACTTGTACCACTGCCCATGGTACTAATGTGGACCCCAGCATCCTCTAGGACGTAAGAGAAAATAGGATTTTGGTACCTACCGGTAAATCCTTTTCTCGTAGTCCGTAGCGCCCGCCCAGCGCTTTGTTTTCCTGCAAATGTTATTTGGTTCATTACAAATTAGTCTTAGTTGAGTACTGCATTGTTACTTGGTTAGTAATGTTTCACTTGTTGCTGAGTAGTTCAAGCAAGTTGGCTTGACGTGCCTTGTATGTGTGAGCTGGTATGAATCTCACCACTATCTGTGTATAATCCTTCTCTCGAAGTATGTCGTCTCCTCGGGCACAGTTTCTAGACTGAGTCTGGCAGGAGGGGCATACAGGGAGGAGCCAGCCCACACTCTCAAACTCTTAAAGTGCCAATGGCTCCTGGTGGACCCGTCTATACCCCATGGTACTAATGTGGACCCCAGCATCCTCTACGGACTACGAGATAAGGATTTACCTGTAGGTACCAAAATCCTATTATTGTACAACTTCTTCAATGTTAGTTTTTGACAAATATTTTGTGTATTAAAGTTAGGTCTGCCTCCTAAGTCTTATTAACCATGTGAACAGTAATTTCTTATTTTTATTTATGTTTATGGCCTTTGAACTGATCAGGTGTATGTACTTCACTAATTAAGTAAGGTATAAGAATGCCGACTGTGGATCACAGCAAAACACCTTTGACAAAGCTGCCAGGGAGCAGAGAAACGCATCAGCGGCGGAACCCCATTTTCCCGTCAGCAGGAACTTCTCTACATTCAATTGCTTGGATCGTACTGGACACTCTTTTTGGATACCAATTGGCTTTTGGACGCCATTTAACAACATCAGAAGCCTTCAAAGCCTAGAGAGGACAGCTTACCCAAAGAGCCATTGGACGTAGGCACTGACAATCCTCCAGCGGTTCCATCTTGGTAACGTTATTATCAAAACTGTGCTAAAAATTTCTATCTACTATCCATCAGAGGACAGTCCATACAAATAGAAACAAGCAACACTAGCGAACCTTGCAAAATTGTATGGGATATTAATGAGGTTCCTTGGTTCAATTTGATATACACCATCTGATTGTATTATCATTTTAACCCATTTCTTAATTGTATTAAATATGTTTTTTTATTCATCATTGCTGTTGAAATATTTATTGTTAGTCTAAGCGCTGCTACTTGTATCCATTGTTTTGTGTCTTGTGCTGAGAAGTGACTATTATTTTATAAAAGCAGCTAGTTTATTTGTTTATTATCAGTTATATATATAGCGCACACATATTCCGCAGCTCTTTTACAGAGACTATTTGCCCATTCACATCGGTCCCTGCCCCAGTGGAGCGTACAATCTATATTCCCCAGCGCCGTAACTACGTGTGTGCCAGGTGTGCTTGGCACACAGCGCAGTTGCCCTGAGGGCGCACGGTCAGCCTGTTCTGTGCCGTGCGCCACGCTGGAGGAGAGCAGCAGCCCCGGAGGCAGGGAAGGAGGAGGAGGGAGGGGGACTGGAGCCGCAGCAGCGCTATGTCATTGGTAGTAGCGTTGCTGCAGCAGTCCCCTCTCCTTCCGTATTGGCTGCCCGGCGCTGCTGTGAATGCTGGGATGCGCTTCCCTCATCCCAGCATTCACAGCGGCGGGCAGCCAATGCGGAAGGAGATGGGGCTGCTGCAGCGGCGCCTCCACCAATTATATAGCGCTGCTGCGTCTCCAGTCCCCCTACCTCCTCCTTCTCCGCTACCTAGGAATGGATCTGCCTGCACAAGGAGCCTGACTGCCAGCGGGGAGAGATGGCAAGTATCTCTTGCTCTCTCTCTTTCTCTCTCTCTTTCTCTCATAATGTGTAAAAAGGGGGACTCTGTCTGCCGTAATGTGTAATAAGGGGACGCTGTCTGCCGTAATGTGTAAAAAAGGGGACGCTGTCTGCCGTAATGTGTAAAAAAAGGGGACTCTGTCTGCCGTAATGCCGTCATGTATAAAAGAGGGGGATGCTATCTGCCGTAAGGTGTAAAAAAGGTACTCTGTCTGCCGTAATGTGTAAAAAAAGGGGACTCTGTCTGCCGTAATGTGTAAAAATGTGTAAAAAAAGGGGCGCTGTCTGCCGTAATGTGTAAAAAGAGGACGCTGTCTGCCGTAATGTGTAAAAAGGGGATGCTGTCTGCCGTAAGGTGCAAAAGGGGCTCTACCTGGTGTAGTGGCGCTACTGTGCGGCGTAATTTGAATAATGGAGACTACTGTGCACCATTATATGAATTGGTATTATTTTGTGGCCACACCCCTTTCCCGTGAATCCGCACCCCTATATTGTTTGCGCGCGCCTACGGTGCGCACTGCCACCGGTTTGCATTGGGGGGGTGCCGATGCTGTTTCTTGCACACAGCGCTAAAATGTCTAGTTACGGCACTGCTGCCTGCTATAATGTGTAAAAAGGGGGACTGTCTGCCGTAATGTGTAAAAAGGGGACACTGCCTCCTGTAGTGTGTAAAAAGGGGGACTGTCTGCCGTAATGTGTAAAAAGGCACGCTGTCTGCCGTAATGTGTAATAAGGGGGACGCTGTCTGCCGTAATGTGTAAAAAGGTGCTCTACCTGGTGTAGTGGCGCTACTGTGCAGCGTAATTTGAATAATGGAGACTACTGTGCACCGTAGTATGAATTGGTATTATTTTGTGGCCACGCCCCTTCCCCATCAAGCCACACCCCTTTATATTTTGCGCATGCCTGCGGCGCGCACTGCCCCTGTCTTGCATAGGGAGAGGAGACGCCAATGCCGTTTCTTGCACACAGCGCTAAAATGCCTAGTTACAGCACTGATATTCCCTACCACATGTACACGACCACACATTCATATTAGGGTTAATTTGTGTTGGGATTCAATTGACCTACCAGTATATTTTTGAATTGTGGAAGGAAACCAGAGTATCCAGAGGAAAACCACGCAAGTACGGGGAGAATATACAAACTCCGCTCAGATAGAGCCATGTTGGGAATCGAACCCATGACCTCAGTGCTGTGAGGCAGTAATGCTAACCATTACACCATCCGTACTGCCCCAGTTGAGACCTGTTCTACAAGAGCACCAGAGTACTTTATCCAGGTGGATAAATAACATTTTGTGCTCACTTGGATGCTGTCTGCCCTGTTTGGCAGTCACTGGGCTTCTGTCTGTACTGTATTAGAGATCCTGTCTGTATTTGATAGTGGACACTTTGATGCTGTCTGACCTGCATGGTTATCATGTGGATGCTGTCTGTCATGCTGTATATTAGTTACTTGGATACTCTCCATATATATATATTGGGCACCAGGTGAGGCCACTTCACAATTTTTTTTCCAGATCCGCTTTAAATTCCCAATCGGCCCCTGATGTCATGTAAGGGGTATTTGGGATGTCTGAAGGTCATGTGAAGTGGTTTACTGGCATGTAAGAGGTATGCTGAGAGGCAGTGTTGCCAACTATGAAATGAAAAACAAGCAACTGATGACTAAACAATAAGCCCAAAACAAGCCCAAACCATTCCTAAAAAAGCCCCCCAAAAAGCTCAACTTAAGTTTTTAGTTTTTCTAATTAAAATACATCTAAGTGCTATGTCTGGCAACTACTCAGTGTTATCTCAGGTGCTGCTGGATGGACTGAAGACAAGTTCTGGAACTTGAAGTCAAGTGGATAGCTTTCAGTTTTTTTTACTTTTTCTTCTGGTATCTGCTTCTCCAGTCGGGATGATAATGATATCCTGGCGGACAGGATACCAGATATCAATATACCAAGAGCGGAATCCCGGCAGCCAGAATACCAGTAGCGATGAAAGCGCAAAGAGTCCGCTTGCAGGCTTGGTGGCTTACTGCACAGGTTTTTTCCCACAGGTTTTATTCCCACTCTGTGGGTCTTGTGGATACCCACGAGTGGGAAAACCTGTGGCGAGTGCTGTTGACATTCCCGTCTGTCTGGATTTCACTGCAGGATCCTGAATGCCGGGATCCCGACAGCCGTGTTAACTACATCCCCTCCATTCTGTGGTAGACATTATGGGCCTTATTCAGACCCTGACACAGACGGGCAAAAATAATTGCAAACAACTGATTTTAAGCCATCTGCATATGCTATCATGATGCGATCGCATCATAATTGACAGGCGATGGGTGTCCGGCAGCGTTACAGCACTGGGGGGAGTGTCACAGGAAATGCAGGTGTGTCATGGCCGTTTTCAGGGCCGTCCAATGATGTCGCCTGTGCTTCATGCGATTGGAAACATGGCGGCGGTGCCCCTGCTTATGCAGTTATGCTGCATAGGCAGGGGTCAACCTCTTTTTGAATTGCAATTGCATCACGGGGAGGCACCACACATGCTGGGTGGCCTTGCCCTGTGTGATTTTGGTGGTTGCAAATTTTTCTAAAATAGCAAAATCTGCAACCAACTCTGAATAATCTCCTTAGTTTGCAGAAAAGAACGTTTACTATCATTTTTCCATTGTTTTAGAAAAATGCAGCCATTTGACACAATTTAAGACCCCCCAAATTCATCTATTCATCCACAGCTTCTCACCTATGTCTTTGTGAGGATCTGTGTTGAATGAATGGATGAATGACTACTTCTGATGGTCGGTGCCATCTGTACCTATAAAAAAATAAAAATAAAAAAAAGCCCCAAATCAAGCAGCAAAAGAAATAATAAGCCCAAAAACAAGCAACAAGCAACCATCAAAAAACATAAAACAACTTGAAAAAAGAAGAAGCCCAATTCCGCATGTTATAAGCTGAATTGGCAACTATGCTGAGAGGTCTAATGGTGTGTGATGGGCATGTGAGGTGGTCTGATCGGCATGTGGGTAGAAGAGCATGTAGGGACGTTTGAATGGCATGATGGCTATTTGCAACTTTTTACTCCCCCTATTTAAACAGTTGCCCCAACACAGATTGTGGATGTGCTAGCAGCATGAATGAATGAATATGAAGAGTCTAATGAAGAATATTTGGACAATAAGAATGGACACAGCAGAGAAATAAGAGCTGTGCTGATGATTTTGTAAACATATTTATATGTGGGAAGGTCTCATTACTTGTGGGGAGGTGTATGGAGGACAGGGGGGCATGTAAGGGGTATGAAGAGGGGTCTAATGGAATGTAGGGATGTTTACCCTTTATTATACAGTTTAGGAACGTATGTGCAGGAGGGCGTAGAGCTGAATTTTACCCTAGGTGAAAGAAAGCCTAGATAGTTTTTTTTCTCTTACGTCCTAGAAGATAATGGGGTTCCATTTAGTGCCATGGGGTATAGATGGGTCCACTAGGAGCCATGGGCACTTTAAGAATTTGATATTGTGGGCTGGCTCCTCCCTCTATGCCCCTCCTACCAGACTCAGTTTAGAAAATGTGCCCAGAGGAGCCGGTCACGCGTATGGAAGCTCCTGAAGAGTTTTCTGCATTTATTTTATATGTTTGTTATTTTCGGGCAGGGCTGATTGGAACCAGCCTGCCTGCTTCGTGGGACTTAGGGGGGAACGGCCCGACCTCTTGAAGGGTTAATGGTCCCGTTCCCTGCTGACAGGACACTGAGCTCCTGAGGGAACTATTCGCAAGCCCCACCATGGCGAGCGTACATTCCCGCAGCACGCCGCCACCCCTAACAGAGCAAGAAGAATGAAGAGTGGTGAGTACTAAGCCGGCGTCTCGGTTAGCTGGGCGCCAGTCATTATGGCGGCATGAGGGTACGGAGACGCACAGCTTCTAACCGGGGCGAAATGCGTCTCCAGACACAGTACACAGCTGCGTCTCAGTACATTGTACACAGAACCCACACTGGCAAAAACAGCCTTAAAACGGTTTTCTCTCCATTTTAAGCACCAGATTACCTCAGCCAGTATAAAAAAGTGGGAGACTGCATGCCATTGAAGGGGCGGGGCCTTCACTATGAGCGGATCAGCTCACCAGTGCCATTTTCCCTCTGCAGTGGACACAGAAGCTGACTGACAGGGATGCGCAGCTCCTCTGGAGAGACTCCAGATTACTTCAGTGGTACCAGGGGGTCATAGCATGGGGGGAGCGATTATTATTGTACTAAATCCCCTATTAGGGTACTTAGTCTGTGACCCGGCTAAGCTTGGCATTAGCGATAAGGGTGCGGTGGGGGCTGGCTCCAAATAACTGTGTCTCCCTGAAGGGCTCTTTGTGGGTTAATTGTGCTTAACCTTTTCCTGTGTGTGTGTGTGCTGTCACATTTACATTATGTCAGGCAAAGAGTGTGTTTCTTGCACAGCAGAGTGTTCCTCTTCACCAGGGGGCTCACTACTGGATACTCAGGGCAGTGCACTTTCCCAGAATAGCAGGGCTGAACCAAAGTGAGTTAATTCCATTAAGGGAATGATCTCCAATATTTCTACGAAATTATCCCGCAATGAGTAAGAGACGCAATACTTAAGACAGACTGTGGATGAGTTTATGAATAGAGACTCAGTCCCCAAACCAGCGCCTCAATCCCCTCCCATTTGTCCGCAAAAACGATCTCTGGCCCATATCCTGCAGTCTGACTCTGACGCTGACGGGTCAGACATGGAGGAGGGCGAGGTGGATTTGGAGGGGGGGTGCTACTCTGTCACAGGGAATAGAGGCTCTTATAGAGGCTATCAGAGATGTTCTGCAAACTCCTGATAAGGTGTCAGAGGAGTGTGAGGAATCTTATTTTAATGTAAAAAAGAAGTCCTCAGTCACTTTTCCTGCGTCAAAGGAATTGAATCCCCTGTTTGAAGAACCGTGGGTTAATCCTGATAAGAAATTTCAAATCCCTAAAAGGTTGCTCTCATCTATTCCTTTTCCTCTGGAGGATAGGAAAAAATGGGAAAATCCACCAATAGTGGATGCATCAGTCTCTAGGCTGTCACGAAAAATTGTATTGCCTGTCCCTGGTGCAGCCTCCCTAAAAGACATGGCTGATCGTAGAATTGAGACTACACTCAAATCATTGTGCACAGCTGCTGCTGTGGCCCGGGGACCCACTACTGCATATGCGTGGATCACAAAAGCCATTGCTAAATGGTCAGGTAACCTAATTGAGGGGTTAGATTCCTTGTCTAAGGGGGATGTTGTTTTACTCCTGCAGCATATACAGGACTGCGAACTTTATGGTGGAAGCCATAAAAGAGATAGGTTTGCTTAATGCATGCACCACCGCTATGGCAGTGTCACCATGCAGGGGCTTGTGGCTACGCCAGTGGACTGCTGATGCAGACTCCAGGAAAGGCGTGGAAGGCCTACCATTCACAGGAGAGGCCTTGTTTGGAGATGAACTAGACAAATGGATCTCCAAAGCTACTGCGGTTAAGTCTACGTATCTTCCTTCCGCAGCTCCCCCAGCCAGGAAAGCTTATTCAGCTTCAAATTTACAGTCCTTTCGAACGGCCAAGTTTAAGGGCAAATTCAAAGGTGCTTCTACGGCCTCCAGAGGTGCAAGAGGTAAACCAAGCAAACCAGCAACTGCAGGTGCTCAGGAACAGCGCTCAGGATCTGCTTCCTCAAAGCCTTCAGCATGACAGTGGACCGCGATGCCTGGTGGGCTGTCAGGTGGGAGCCCGACTAAAGTTCTTCAGTCACATCTGGTCAAGTTCGTGCCTGGATCCCTGGGTCATAGATCTTATTTCCCAGGGCTACAGACTGGAGTTCCAAGAGCTCCCACTTCACAGATTCTTAAAATCAGGCTTACCAGTTTCACAAGAGGCAAGTATAACTTTACAGCAGGCCATCCAAAAACTGGTACAGACTCAAGTCATTGTTCCAGTTCCACCTCATCTGCACAACAAGGGGTACGATTCTGAACCTCAAGTCTTTGAACCCGTTCTTAAGAGTGTTCAAGTTCAAGATTGAGTCTCTGAGAGCGGTGATCTCAGATATGGAGGAAGGGGAATTCCTCGTGTCTCTGGATATCAAGAACGCGTACCTTCACATTCCGATCTGGCTGCCTCATCAGGCTTCTCTACGGTTTGCACTGCAGGACTGTCAGTACCAGTTCCAGGCCCTGCCATTTGGTCTCTCCACGGCACCGAGAGTGTTCACCAAAGTGATGGCAGAGATGATTTTTATACTCCGCAAACGGAGTGAATATAATTCCGTACTTGGATGATCTTCTGATAACGGCGCCATCCAGGAAGCGGTTGCTGGACAGCATTGGTCTCTCAACCAAACTTCTCCAGGATCAACAAGGAGGCTCCCATTCCTGGGAATGATACTGGACATGGAGTCGCAGAAAGTGTTCCTTCCGTTGGAAAAGGCATTGGTAATCCAGTCGATTGTTCCTGAAGCCAACCTACATATCGGTGCATCTATGCATTCACCTTCTGGGGAAAATGGTGGGCTCTTATGAAGCGCTTCAATATGGAAGGTTTCACGCAAGACCCTTCCAGCTCGACAAATGTCCAGATCGCATCTTCACATGCATCAGAGGATCCGTCTGTCGCCAAAAGCCAGGATCTCCCTTATGTGGTGGCTACAGATTTCTCACCTTGTCGAGGGTTGGAGGTTTGGAATTCAGGACTGGATTCTGTTAATCACGGATGCAAGCCTCAGAGCAGTCACCCAGGGGGGTGCAGTTTCAAGGAAGATGGTCAAGTCAGGAAGTCATCCTTCCAATCAACATTCTGGAACTTAGGGCCATATACAACACCCTTCAACAGGCCTCATATCTTCTTCAACATCGGGCCATTCAGGTCCAGTCGGACAATGTGACGGCAGTGACTTACATAAACCAACAGGGCGGAATGAAGAGCAGAGCAGCAATGTCAGAGGTGTCAAGATTTCTCCTCTGGGCAGAAAAAAACGCTGTGGCATTGTCAGCGGTCTTCATTCTGGGAGTAGACAACTGGGAAGCAGACTTCCTCAGCAGACACAACCTGCACCCGGGGGAGTGGGGCCTTCACCCGGAAGTGTTCAGGTGCTTGACACGTCGATGGGGATATCCACAAATCGATCATGATGGCCTCTCGTCTCAACAAGAAGCTCAAGTGGTATTGTTCCAGGTGTACTTGCAGTTGGTCTCCACTGGGTTCCCGCCGAATATCAGAGTACAGTAAATACAGTATAATAGTAATATACTGTTCCTGCGCATAATTATGCGCAGGAACGTGCTATCTTCTGCAAACTGCTACCGGAGTGTTGCCCTTAAAATACCCTACAGTTGGATACCAAACACCACCTCATAACCTAATGCTGTCCCCTCATATCCTGTAAAGGTGAATCCCTTTGTTGTTGTACCTTTTAAACAAGTATAACTTGCTGGTGTAGTGCATATGGGCTATGTGTACATTGTGCACTATGTGGATTAAATATGAGATATGTCTTTGTGGCTTTTCCATGCGAGTACAAATGCTACCGTAATTACCCATACCACACGCTAATACGCAAGACTGCATGAGCGGTCAAATGCAACTTGCAAATATATGCACACACGGCAGAACAAGTACGCGCATGGAGGCCATCTGTGTGGAGTTTGTACGTGTGTGTACTGTAATATTTTTCGACTTCGACAGTCCACCCTTTGGCAGTCATCAATAACTGCCACTCTTAACTAATAAACTAAAAATATTACCTATACAATATATACAAAGCTTGGATGATCGGGGAGAGTTGTAGGTGGGAAATGTATAGCCTATTGGGATAGCAAAAGCATGTATGTATGAATCAATGTCTATGGGGCATGTATCAACGTGCCGTATATGTTCTAAGTAAGCTTTGAGGTATTGCGAAGTATACATTAAATCCTACTCATCCCATATTAAGGGTCTGTAAATGAGCAAACAAACACTACCGAGCTCTTTTTGGCTTCTTATTCCAACAAATGGGGAGCACATTTAGTTGATGATACATGGAGGGGGAATATATGTGAATGCTACTATATGGCCCTCATTCCGAGTTGATCGGTCGCAAGGCGAATTTAGCAGAGTTACACACGCTAAGCCTACGCCTACTGGGAGTGTATCTTAGCTTCTTAAAATTGCGACCGATGTATTCGCAATATTGCGATTACAAACTACTTAGCAGTTTCAGAGTAGCTTCAGACTTACTCTGCCTGTGCGATCAGTTCAGTGCTTGTCGTTCCTGGTTTGACGTCACAAACACACCCAGCGTTCGCCCAGACACTCCTCCGTTTCTCCAGCCACTCCTGCGTTTTTTCCGGAAACGGTAGCGTTTTCAACCACACGCCCCTAAAAAGCCGTGTTTCCGCCCAGTAACACCCATTTCCTGTCAATCACATTACGATCGCCGGAGCGATGAAAAAGCCGTGAGTAAAAATACTATCTTCATTGTTAAATTACTTGGCGCAGTCGCAGTGCGAATATTGCGCATGCGTACTAAGCGGATTTTCATTGCGATGCGATGAAAAATACCGACCGATCAACTCGGAATGAGGGCCTATGTGTTTAACACCTGTCGACTATGTGTGCCATTAACTGAGGGTTGCAGAGATGAAGATAAGACACATATATAAAAATACATTCACATAAACATTGGGTAGGGTTGACGTCTTTTCCGGTTGGATGTTTCTGGGTAAAGTGGGAGTCAGAGAAAAATGGTGAAAGAAAACAGGCCATGAAATTCATTTGCAATACTTATAACACTGTTTCTATGGATGGGTCATAAATCAAATCTGCTGCTATGATAACGCCCTCGCTCCTTAGACTCATCAAATTTGTGCCGTGCTTGCGCCGCATTAGAATTCGAACACACCTGAATATCAAACAAATAATTATGATGACTCCCAGGATATAAAGGAGAAACTTCCCCACACTCATAATAACATTCTGTGCCCGCTCTCCTAACCCTGAGAACCATTTGCGTGGGTTCAACCATGAGACCCAGCCGGTTAGTTCATTATCCACAGCCACCAAGTTAAGGTTGTGCTTCCTCCTGAACTCCCACTTCAACTGCATGATGTCGTCCATCTTTTGTTCGATGATCTCCGTGGGGTCGTCAGTGCTATTCGTAATATACGTACAGCACTTCACACCATATTGAGTTGCCAGAGTAACACAGTACCCACCTGTCACAGCTGTAACGTAATTAAGGACCATCCTGTGCTGAATCAGGATGGTCCTTAATTACGTTGTAGGCTTGTAAATCCCTTCCCGTATACCTGAAGGTGTCATGATACATCTCGGTGATATTATCTATCAAGTTCGCTAGCGCATGGATGTACCTATAATTTATAGTTCCTCTGGCAGTACGGGTGATATCTAATGTGAGAAGAAACTGAATCCCGGTGGATTCTTGGATCAAATCAGAGGCTGCGTGCTCTGTCCTATCTATGAGGTGTCTCTTGATGATGTGTTCATAGTGGGTATGAGTATAAGGAGTCTGAGCGTTGCGGTGAACGTCTTTCATTTTGTTGTGGGTTATGATCATGACCTCTGGTAGTACTCTCCCAATATAACAATCCCTCAGAGCTCGGAGTAAGCCACTTGTACGCTTTCCTCCCACATATGAAATAGGCATCATCTGGGAGAACATAGGGGACAAAATGTAACATCACCATATTGCAAATCTTCCATGTAAAGAATCCAATCCCTAGTTCTCTCATTTGCTCAGTACAAGTATCGGGCTGGATGATGTGGGCACAATACCCCTGCAATACCTTTTTCAACCCACATGGTTTTGCTTCCACGTGTATACCGGTACCGAAAGTACTTCCCACTGTTGGTTATCTTGCGTACAAGTTCAGAGTCGATAGGAATCCTGTCAGCTCTGTGTGAAAAGGTCATTGTCTGGTTATTCCAAGTCACTTCTCAATTTCCTGGTTTTCGGAAATTGGAAATATTAAAACACAACAGGGATCTATCTACGTTGTACTGGTGGAGCTTCAAGCTAGAGGGCCTAGACATATTGAATTTCTTGTCCACCGGTCTCCCACCCCGTAATTCGAGTACCTCATCTATTGCTAAAGGGTATGGTACTAATCCTGGCTTACTCTGTCCTTGAGGTACCTGTGAGCACACCCAACATTCTGTCTGGTTTAAGACCTTACCAACTAATGAGTGGTAATCACTCAATGGATGTCGGTCCATGTCGATATTAATGTTGGACTGACACCTCTGGATGTACCCATCTTCAACTATGTTCTCACAATTCCTACAAATACAATATTCATCAGACAATAACCCCTCACATTGCCTCCGAGCTCCATGTCTACCAGAGCGCTTACTGATACCAGCCTTTACTCGAGTGATGTGCTGCTCCTGAGATCCTACAAGTCCATACTTGCCATCAGAACCCATTCCAGATCCTTGCTCGACTTCTCTGGGACCCTCACCAAAACAAATTGTCCTGAGCAAAAAACAGAATTACTAGCAGAACCCGAAACGCAGTCTCTTGGGGTAGATCCAAATTGTTAGGGGAGAAGGGAGATAAGAAGGGGGAGAAAGAGAAAAAGACAGTGGGAGGTTGTGACGACGCTGCCGGCCAATTCCACAAATATGCCAGTTTGAGAATTGCCACATGTGACGTACGGGGTCACTTTTGACACACAGGATTATTTAAATACTTTCAGCTGCCACCAGCAAAGACTTTTCAACGTATTACAGACGTTGCAGGCTTCTTTAGCTTTACCTGTCACACACACTGCAATACTTAGAAAAATAGATAGGCGTGAGCCACACACAGGCTTCGAGTTCATAAGAACAACAGAATCAGATCTAAAATTAGGATTTTAATTTCAAGAATACTTCAGAGCTTTGGTTACAAAACGGTTACAAAGATTATTAAGAGTATTTTAAAAACACACAGAATACAGCAATCTCAATAAATGAAAAGGAAATAGAAACTTACAGAAACCCTATTCACTTACGCAAACAAGTTTTAAGTATTTCTGTTGTGGGGGGATTTCACAAGATTACTCAGGTCATCTCCAGCATGTATCAGCTGTTTCCCCCAAGAGATCACAACCCCTATTTTCATGAGTTGGACAGATATAGTCTCCAGCTTCATCAGGCCCCCTCCCTTTGGATTTTTAACTGTTTCCCTGTTGGACATACTTGGTGCTTGGCAACAGCCAAGGGGGGAGGTAAGAGGTGTACTGTATGAATCTCTTTCAAAGAAAGTGAAGTTTATGACATTAGCCAGGAAACAGGATCCCTGGTCTGTTTACAGCCCCTCTGTTGACCCAACAAACAAATTGGCCTTATCAGCCCTCAATGTCCAGAGCCTGCAAATCTCTGCTTTTGATGTAGGAATGTCAATCCCCTTTACAATGGTCCAGTCAGGCACATGTCATCTCAACTTTATGGTCTGCAGATCTCTCCTGGCCTGGACCTATGGGGGTCAAATGCAGGACATTGCATGTCAGCCATTTTGTTACATCTAGGCTGAAATGAATACAAAATTATATATATATACAGTCACTTGAAAACATTATTGGTGATTATTCCTGCAGGTAATCACCACACCTTAGATCACATATAATTTGTGATCCTCCTTTCTGTATTCAAACGTGACATCTCCCCCGGCAAATGGCGCACAAGGGGTGGTGACCTACGTCACCGACTCATTGCTGCACTACTGACCACTTGTTCACCCTGCCGTGATAAACCATCTGCATTAGTGTGTTGAGAACCCTTTCTGTGCTGGATGGTAAAATTATACTGCTGCAAGGTGAGACTCCATCTGAGGAGTTTCCCATTGTCTCCAGAAACTCTATTAAGCCATACAAATGGGTTATTATCAGTTATTATTGTGAAGTCTCGTCCATACAGATACGGCTGTAGCTTTTGGAAAGATCACACAATCGCCAAACATTCCCTTTCAATGGTGGTGTAGGCAACTTCACGGGGAAGTAATTTTTACTTAGGAAAATTATAGGATGCTCTTCCCCTTTCTCATTGACCTGGCTGAGCACAGCGCCTAGACCATAATTAGAGGCATCCGTTTGTACAATGAACCTTTTTCTGAAATCTGGGGCTGCAGCACAGGTGATTTGGCTAAGGCAGATTTCAGTGCTAGAAAGGCCTTCTCACAGTCCTCTGTCCACTTGACCACTTGGGGTAATTTCTTTTTGGTCAAGTTGGTCAGTGGTTTGGCCGGCGTGCTATAGTGGGGTATAAATTTTCTGTAAAACCCTGCAGTACCTAGAAAGGACATGACTTGCTTTTTTGTCTTTGGGGTAGGCCACGCAGTTATAGCCTCTACTTTGTCCGGCTCTGGACGGAGGGGTACCCCCTCCAACACGGTGCCCTAGATATTGCACCTCCCTCATGCCAAGCTGACATTTCTTCCCAGGTCTGGCTGAACAACGCAATGTCATCCAGGTAGGCAACTGCATGTCCCTCCTGGCCTTCCAGCAGGTCATTAACCAGGCGCTGAAAGGACACAGGGGCATTCTTCATACCAAAGGGCATGACCAGAAACTCGAACAGCCCGAATGGTGTGATAAATGCGGACCTCTTACGGGCCTCAGGTGACAGTGGGATCTGCCAGTACCCCCTACTGAGCTCCATTATAGTGATGTAACGTGCCTGGGCAAGCTGATCTAGTAGTTCATCTATCCTGGGCATGGGATAGGCATCAAACACAGTGGCGTCATTTAACCATCTATAGTCTACACAGAAGCGGGTGCCCCCATATTTCTTTGGGACCAGTACGACTGGTGCAGCCCAGGAACTGTGAGACCGTTGAATCACCCATAGTTGCAGCATCTCATCAATCTCCCTCTTCATTGACTCGAGCACTGCTGGGGAGGCACGATATGCTGGCTGTCGGAGGGGGGTCTGGTTACCAGTAGCTACATGATGTGTGACCAAGTGTGTTTTCCCAGGCCTCCCTGTAAAATGGGACTCGTAGGGCTGCAGTGTGTCAGCGAGCTGTTCTAACTGTACCTTAGACAATTCGTCACCGAAGGGGACATCTGACAGGGATCGCCCCCTTTTAGCCGCAGCGGACAAATCCAGCAAGGGATCAGGTTCTTGGTCATCCTCAGGCAAGCTACACACAGCAAACACACAAGCCCCCCTGTCATGATAAGGTTTTAACATGTTAATGTGATACATCTTCTGCCTCTCACGACCCTCCCCCTTTTCCACTACATAATCGACATCTTTGACACGCTGTACTATAGTGTAGGGGCCCTCCCAGGCAGCCTGTAGCTTGTTCTGCCGCATAGGGATCAGAGCTAAGACCTTTTGCCACACCTCAAAGACACGCTCTCTGGCGTTGCGGTCACACCACTGCTTTTGCTTTGTCTGTGCAGTCTTCAGGTTGCTCTGCGCCATCTCTATTAGGGACTGCATTTTCTCCCTGAATTGCACCACATAGTGCACTACTGATGTTTCAGGGGTGACCAATTTCCCTTCCCACTCTTGCCTAATCAATCCAGGGGCCCACGTACCTGGCGCCCGTACAGGAGTTCAAAGGGGGAGAAACCCGTAGACTCTTGAGGTATCTCCCAAGATGCAAAGAGGAGGTGCGGCAAGAAACTCTCCCAGTCTCTTCCTTGGGATTCCACAAAAGTCCTCAGCATCTGTTTTAGGGCGCTATGGAAACGTTCACAGAGACCATTCGTTTTGGGGGTGATAGGCTGAGGTAATGTGGTGATCCACCTGCATCTTCTTACAGAGACTCTGCATGAGGTTGGACACGAACTGGGTACCCTGGTCAGTTAGCATCTCCTGTGGGAACCCCACCCTGGAGAAAATAGTTATGAGCGCATCCACTACCTTATCTGCGCGGATTGAGGAGAGCGCTACGGCTTCTGGGTATCTCGTGGCATAGTCCACCACAGTGAGAATGTATTCTTTCCCTGAGCTGCAGGGTATAGCTAGGGGCCCCACAATATCAACACCAACCCGTGCAAATGGTTCTGATATAACTGGTAATGGAATGAGAGTTGCTTTGCATGCGTCCCCAGATTTCCCAACTATCTGACAGGCATGGCAGGAGCGACATCCTTCCCCATGTTAGGCCAGAAAAAATTGGGCCTCAAACGAGCATTGGTTCTTTTCGGACTCATATGTCCTGCTAAGGGAATCTCATGTGCTATCTTCAGCAACCCTTTCCTATAGGTCTGGGGAACAACCAGCTGTTTGCGAGGACCTGTATCCTCAGTTACATCTGAGACAGTGAACTCTCGATAAAGTAAACCATTTTTAACAATAATCCTCTCTGATTTTGTTCCCAAGTTTGCCTCATTGACCCGTGCCCTCACAGAGGTCAAGCTAGGATCAGGCTGTTGCTCTGCTTTGAACGCCTCACTTCTGATGAGCTGATCAGTTGCTTGGGATTCACTCTCCCCACCTGCAGGGGTTAAATCACAGCTTTTCTGTGCTGCTGCTCTGCATGTCATTACTGCAAGTATGGGAATTGTTTTACACTCTGGGTTACATACATTATTCACCTCACCCCCTGCTAATGGTACACTTGCAGCATTACCTGTCAATGGTACATTACACACTTCTACATTAGGACAGGCATTGTGACACATTTCTGCCCTGTGAAAGTGCAAAGGGTTAGATTCTAGTACACACTGGTTGGTAACATTCTCAGCATCACATATATTTGCATTCATGTGTGGATCAGCAAGGGTCACCTGAGGGGAAGCAGGGTTATCTGGCAATACTGTGTCATCAACAACATTACTTCCAGTTACATAGGCAGTGCACATCTTTCCTAGGTCAGTCCCCAGAAGCACACTGGCAGGTAAATTGTCCAGCACCCCAACATCCCGGACATCCCTTCCAACCCCCCAGTCCAGAAATACTCGGGCCATAGGGACCTCTGGGTTGTTCCCTCCCACTCCCCGTACAGCAATAGTCTTCCCCGGGATAAGGTTCTCTGGGTCCACCAGCGCTGAATGTACGAGAGTCAGATCAGCACCCGAATCTAACAGCCCAAATGCCACCTTGTGTCCTACCTGTACGGCTTGTAGATTGTCACGTGGTCTCTCCTTGGGTCCTTCGATACACAGTACGGCGGGCACCGGTTTCATGGCCGTACCCCCGTGGGAAGTTTCTTCTTTTTGGGGCAACTAAGACTGAGGTGCCCCACTTCACCACAATTAAAACACCTGCTGCCATTTGCCAAAACAGGCTTTTCCCCCACCCTCCCAACAAATGCAGCAGCCGCTGGTTTCATTGAAAAGGACCGTGGGGGTGATCCTCCGGGTCTCCGTTCTCTCCACCCGACTTGCCCTGGCGCTCCCCAGCTCTTCTTTGCCACAGAAGCCCTGATGCTGGTGTACTGGTCTGCCAGGGTAGCAGCCTCTTCGGATCTCTTAGGGTTCTGATCCAGGACCCACTCTTTGACCTCAGCTGAGCAGAGTGCGATGAGCTGCTCCTGGAGTATGAGATCTTTCAGTTTATCATAGTCCTTCACTTGCAAGCCCTCAACCCATTGATGCAACAGGGTTGACAATAACAGCCCCGCATAGGTATCAGAGGGACTGCGCTTAGAGTCTCTGAACTTTTGTCGGTAAGCCTCAGGAGTGATGTTGAAATGCTTTAACAGGGCTTTCTTGATTGCAGCATAATCACCATCCTGCTCCTGGGGAAGGTCTGCAAATGCTTCCAAGGCTTTTCCCCTAAACCCTGGGGTTAAATAGCTTGCCCACTGACTGGTGTCCAGTGCAAACTGTCGGCAAGTTTTTTCAAAGCTCCTGAAGAAAGTATCCAGGTCACCATCTTTCTCCAACACCGGAAATTGATCATGCCGGGTCTTTTTCTTACCCGGGTCACCAACAGCACTCTGGCCTCTGAGCCTCGCCAGCTGCAGCTGGTACTCGCGTTCGGCCTGACGCTCTGTAGCCTCTTGCTCGGCTTTACGCTCTGCAGCCTCTCGATACTGCTGTATCAGCTGCAGAGGTGTCACATCATCCGTATCCCTCCTATATTTGAGGGCAGTTTGCAAATATTGGTCCAAGGCACTATCATCACTGGAACTAGTAGAGTGCTCCGACCTCCTCCTAGCAATGGTACCAGTATCTGTTGTAGTAACTAGGAACAGAGAATTTTCCCCAACAGCATTTGCCTCAGTCTGATCTCTTTCCGCATCCTGCCTCTGGTCGGCATCTTGGAGTGCTTGGATCAGCTGATCCTTTGTCCTGTTGGTGCTGGCGATTTCTCTGTCCTCGCACAGCTGCACAAGGTCATCCTTCCTCATTTGCTTATACTCAGACATCTTGGACCTCAGCTTTTTCCAAATAAACAGATTGAAAAGAAAAACAAGAGGTGGGGAGGGGAACAGAGATTGCCACTCACTGTGTGGATTTTAAAATTATAATAAAGCTCTGAGTTCTGATTCTGGTGAAGTGGATGTTCCGCTCATGGAATTATTACCACCTTCACTTAAGTTCTTAGATAAAAACAATTATCATCCCACCGCTTGCCAACACTTTGTGACGACGCTGCCGGCCAATTCCACAAATATGCCAGTTTGAGAATTGCCACATGCGACGTACGGGGTCACTTTTGACACACGTTATTATTTAAATACTTTCAGCTGCCACCAGCAAAGACTTTTCAACGTATTACGGATGTTGCATGCGTCTTTAGCTTTACCTGTCACACACACACTGCAATACTTAGAAAAATAGATATGCGTGAGCCACACACAGGCTTCGAGTTCATAAGAAAAACAGAATCAGAACTAAAATTAGGATTTTAATTTCAAGAATACTTCAGAGCTTTGGTTACAAAAAGGTTACAAAGATTATTAAGAATATTTTAATAACACACACAGAATACAGCAATCTCAATAAATGAAAAGGAAATAGAAACTTACAGAAACCCTATTCACTTACGCAAACAAGTTTTAAGTATTTCTGTTGTGGGGGGATTTCACAAGATTACTCAGGTCATCTCCAGCATGTATCAGCCGTTTCCCCCAAGAGATCACAGCCCCTATTTTCATAAGTGGGACAGATATAGTCTCCAGCTTCATCAGGCCCCCTCCCTTGGGATTTTTAACTGTTTCCCTGTTGGACATACTTGGTGCTTGGCAACAGCCATGGGGGAGGTAAGAGGTGTACTGTATGAATATCTTTCAAAGAAAGTGAAGTTTATGACATTTGCCAGGAAACAGGATCCCTGGTCTGTTTACAGCCCCTCTGTTGACCCAACAAACAAATTGGCCTTATCAGCCCTCAATGTCCAGAACTTGCAAATCTCTGCTTTTGATGTAGGAATGTCATCCCCCTTTACAATGGTCCAGTCAGGCACATGTCATCTCAACTTTATGGTCTGCAGATCTCTCCTTGCCTGGACCTATGGGGGTCAAATGCAGGACATTGCATGTCAGCCATTTTGTTACATATAGGCTGAAATGAATACAAAATTATATATATATATATATATATATATATACAGTCACTTGAAAACATTATTGGTGATTATTCCTGCAGGTAATCACCACACCTTAGATCACATATAATTTGTGATCCTCCTTTCTGTATTCAGACGTGACAGAGGTGAAAAAAGAAAACTGGTACGACGACCGTCTTTGATCTTGTTGTTCTCCGCACTCAGGTGCCATTTCAACAGTCCTGCCTCTCAGCTTTCCCGGAACAAACACTCTAGTGATACGAGGTTCTCTTCATCTTGCTCTTTGAACACACAGTTCTCCGGGTCAGCGACCTTATTGCAGTGGGACAAGTGGACCCAAGTCTCTCTTTTGGCGACCTTTAGTGCTATCGTGCTGGTTAACAAGACTTGATACGGTCCTTCCCACCTGTCTATGAGGCAACCTGAGCGTAGAAAATTTTGAATCATCACATAATCCCCAGGCTCAATGTCATGACAATTACTGTTCGGTAGGTCAGGAATCACCAGCTTTAGATTTATTTGTTGATTTCTAAGCTGCTGGCTCATCCTAACCAAATATTTCACAGTTATTTCGTTATTGCATTTCAAATCATCCTGGGGGTCTATCATTACATGGGGTTGTCGACCAAAAAGAATTTCAAAGGGTGATAAGTTCAGCGAGTGGTTCTGATGCTGTACAACACTAGTGGCAAAGCTTCTGGCCACAGCAATCCAGTTTCAGCCATCACTTTGCTCAGCTTATTCTTAATAGTGCTGTTCATTCTTACCACCTTCGCACTCGCCTGTGGTCGGTACGGAGTGTGCAGCTTGCTATTAATTCCCATCAGTTTGCACATGACCTGAAACACTTCACCTGTAAAATGGGTACCTCTATCACTTTCAATCATTCTAGGGATACCATATCTGCACACAAATTCCTGCACAATATTCTTTGCAGTGAACACAGCAGTATTTGTGGCAGCGGGGAATGCTTCTACCCAGTTGGAAAACACATCAGTACATACTAACACATATTTCAAATTCCTACAGGGTGGTAACTGTATGAAGTCGATTTGTAGTACCTGAAAAGTTCCGTCTGTAGGAGGGATATGGGATGGCTCCGTTGGTATTGCCTTACCAATATTCTTCCTCAAGCAAGTAAGATATGTCATTGCTTTCTTACCTGCATGAGAAGAGAATCCTGGCGCACTCCAGTAGGCTCTTACCAGCTTGCACATACCCTCCTTGCCCAGATGAGTCAGACCGTGTGCCGCTTCAGCTAGACTTGGAAGATATGCTCTGGGGGCCACTGGCTTACCTTGTCCATCTGTCCAAAGTCCTGAGGACTCCTGACCATATCCCTTCACCTTCCAGACTGCCTTTTCCTGTAGGGAACACAAATTTAGAATTTTAATTTAGTTATTTCATGTTATCAGTTGTGTGAAGTAAAAACATCCCTAAATGAGAGAAGAGAGGGAAAATGAAAAAGAAAATGTCAGGTTTGCCATTCACCAACAGGCCGTCACACCATCATGCATATCAGTGTTTGTACACAATCTCCCTTCACCAGTATTCCCATTCTCCACCCTTTGTGCATGACAAGGCACACTGCAGCAATACTGGTGTCATCCTGCTGGTGAGATATACTGGGTTTGGGCAGAACTCTGAAGGACCGAATAGGCATGTGGTGTTTAAACTGTAATCGGGTCCATGTATTGGACCACCCTGTGTGAACGAAAAAGATGAAGAGGCAGTTGTGGAGAAACAGAATAGATGTTGGTGACAGATAAGTTTGTAGAGGTGAAGAAGATTTTTATAAAATTTTACAACTGGATTGGGCACTACGGGGAAGTGATTCTCTAATTGGTCTACTCCCCTTAAAAAAAAATAATTCTATGTGTGTTGTATCTCTACTGGGACTATCCCAGCCATCAATCCAGTGTCCTGTCCATCCTAAGTTCATAGGGAACCTGGTACCTGTGAGATAATTTCCTCTACCTGTGATGGACATGAATCTAGAACAGTGAAATGTAACATTAGTCTTCGTGGGTGTCTAACATACTTTGTACCTCCTGAGCGGGAGCACATTATATGTATATCATATCTAACAAAGCTCCTGTTAAGTTAATCAGGGGCCATTTCTGCTAGAAAAAGAAGCAAAAGTTTAGAGGCCCCATCTTAACCCCAGCAAGTTTTGTCAAAGGGTATTGTTGCATTTATTTCGTTCTTCCCATTAGCCGAATCTGTGTTTTCTATATGGCTTGTGATTCCTTACTATATGTCCCTGGGTCCCGTCTATGTGTTTAATAATGTGGCTTGTGTTTTCTGTCTAGGGGGTCTATATTGGCTATGTGTCCTACTACTCCTACAATCTCTGGCAAAATGCCCTTTCTTCCTACAAATGTAACATAGTTTTGGTCTTCTCCAAACATCCAGGGTCTGGGGTTTAGGCAGATGGGACTTTGCTGTAAGATCCTGTATACTTACATTCCTCAACCTCTCCTCCTCCTGTTCTCTGCGTATAGCGATATTCTTGTGCTGTTCAATAACGCACTCTCTGAGATTATCTACTGTGACCCCTCTCCAATTAGGCAAAGATGTTTGCACCCTGACCCTCAATGCCTTATTGAGCCCGTCCATTAGCACAGAGACAGCTACCTCCCTGTAATTCGCATTGTTCCCTATATCCAATACCCCAGTATATCTAGCCATTATTTGCAAAGCCCTATGGAAATATTCAGATGTCATTTCACTGTCCTTCTGTCTTATGGAGAAAATTTTGCTCCACTTAACAGCAGTGGGAAAATACAATCCTAGCTGTATGTTAATTCGTTCCACGTCCTCCTGATTGTGTTCTTCGGTCATAGGACCATCTAACTCTAATTTGTAATCCGTAATAAATTTTTGGGTGTCAATATTAGGGGGTAGGCACGCTTTCAAGAATATCCGCCAATCTTTGTTTGCAGGTTCATGGGTATTACCCAGATCCTTGATAAACTTCTGACATCTGGCTAAATGCTTCCGGGGATCGGGGAATTCTGAAATGATTGACCGCAGCTCTGATCTGGACCACGGGCAATACATTGCATTATTCCTGGTGAGGGTTATTCCCTGACTATCGGTTCTCCCATTGGGAGTTACTATTTCCAAGTCAGGATGTAACCCTACCATTCCATTCCTAATTTGCTCACTGTGAGGTGTTAATGTCTCTGTGTAATGAACAGTCTCACACTTACCGATGTCTGTGATCTCACCAGTCCTTTCACTGGGGGATACTGTTACTGCTCTTACTGGTTGGGCCGGGCCCACCTGAGTTTCCTGTAAGGCGACTGCCTGAATGAGAGCTGCGATTAGGCTGGGTCCTTCATCTCCCTGTGACCTATAACCTTGGAGAAAATTCAAAACTGGATACAACTTGCAAGGGTTAGGGTTAACACATTGCTTTTGCATTCTACTATCATTTACAGATGTACCATTGATTGTAGCCATTTTCTCCCCTTCGACTTGTGTCGGTAATGGTGTGCTCATACTCACATTCCTGACAGGTTTGGAACTTGCTTTGCGAGTTAGTTCCCTTTGCACCTCCCCCTCTTGTTGCCACAGATTTAAACAATCGTTAAGTCTGATCCTTTGTTTTCTAGATTTGATCAAACATATTCTAATACCTACATTCTGCAGTACCTCTGGTTCAAAGCTACCCACCCTGGGAAATGCGGCCCTATCTTCAGCAGTCATACGTACCCATTCATTGAAATAAACCTTGCTGACCCCCTGGGCCGCAATTCTCCAGCCTGAACCCTGCATACTGAACGTCTCTCACTTGAGCAACTGGCTCCCATAATTGTGGTTCTTGCCCTCTCGGCCGTTCCCACAAACACCAAAATACTCAATGCAAGCAGACGGTGAAAGTTACTCGAGCGCCTTTTACTCACTCTCACCCACGCTGGCCAGTACAACGATACACTGTCGATAGTGGATCGCAATGTACCCAACTTAGGGCTCCTATAAGACCTTACAGCACCGTAATTTCTTTCGGTGGAGGTTCTGTTGGAATACTTTCCTGAGAGAGGCAGCGAAAAATTCCTTTTCGGTATCTTTCAACTGGAATTTTTGTAGGGTGAAAAAACAGTTCCCTAATACATATTGCTTCACCCTTTCCAATGGTAGTCCACCAGGGAGATTTCCCGACGTTATCAAAGAAAACCCCTTTGTTTACACAATCACATCTGTGTATGCTTTTCCACAGCACATATGACACAATGGTATCACGTTTTGCTGTGTAGAACACACGGACGTGCGGTTCAATCGCACAGCCTATAGATACTAGTTATCGATATGCCCTACGATCGCGGGAGTCGAATTCACAAGCTGCGATCCTCAGCCGGAGCGTAACAAAAACTATATGGGGTCACAATTCTCAATTCACAATTCCCTACCACGCTCCTGTGCAAGTTTCCTCACGACTTGCGTATTTCTACAATATGTTCACGTAAGGTAGCGGTCCTTATGCCACCGGGCCTCTACTAACCCAGTGTTCCCACGGGACCCGAATTTCCGGGGTTCAGCTCCACTCACTCCTGCTTTCAATCACTCAGATACACCTTGTTTTTCTTTTCTGTACAGAAAATTCCACTCCCTTAGGTTGGTTACTTTACCCTAGAGGTACTTACAGTTTTAAACAAAATATCAAGGTAATCTGCTTTTGAAATTGGATAGTTATGTGCTATTGTATTAAACGTGTACTATACCATCTTTAATTGAACAACTATCGTGTGATTTGTACTTAGCGTCCGTAATCCTACGCAACCTTGCGTACACGCGACCGTGTGTGCCTTTTACGCCACATGTGCGACCCTGCACTTTGTCCGGACCACGTGTACAAAAGGGCGTCCGCAATAAAACAAACCACACAATCTCTATAAATGTGAGCAATAAAAGCTACTATCGTTCACAAACACAACCCACACTTGTTCTGTATAAACCTAAAACGACTAGGCCAGAACTGCGTTTTGTGTTTTATAATTACACCCGTAATACATTTATTTCAAATTTATCTATATAGCAAACAAATGTATCCAATTTCACACAGATCTATAATGACTAATACCCTATGGCAACAATATGTGTGAGAGTATGCAAAATATCGGTACCCTTTGTGTACGCTTTTGGCGCCACGAAAAAATTACACAGATTTTTAAATAGCTTTTTTCCTGTTCCCTCCGGGTTCTATCAGCACCTCTGCAGACTAGACAGAGCAGACGCAATCTAACAGCACAAAAATAGGGTTTCAAAACATCCAAGCAACCAGGAAAAGGTTTTACTTAAAGATGTATCTCCACTCTTTGCTGATAGATTAAAGTCTGCTATGATCTGCTAGCCTACGAGCGTGTGAAAAACCGGATCGAGACCCCAATTGTAAATGCTGATTTACTTACAGGACTAAAAGCAATACTTTAATACACTCAATACACTTTAAAATTGAGCCGCTGTATTCAATCCTTAACCTACGTACTTTTTACACAGTTAGCGTGCAAAGGCCCGTACCGTGCACGTACTTTGCGTACACACGCAGCGACGGACGTACAAAGTACACACATTGCATACACACACACCGTCACGCTGAGAGGACAATGCAGCTTCATGTGTGGCTGAAATACATTTAAAACCTTAGCAGGAAAAGAGACACGACACCAATTGTATTTAAGATGTTGGGATCCGACTCACCAACATATAATTGCTGAAAGGGGGTTACAACAGATATACAATTACAATAAGTGAATAGAGGCTACAATACAATGGTACATACGTTTTGTTTCGCTAGCACCACACGGTCCGGTGCTCAGTCAATCTGCAAGATGACCTTCAGAGAGAGAGAGTGACCGGCTAGGCAGCTTAGCTTTTATAGAGTTGGTAAAAATAAGATTTTACTCACCGGTAAATCTATTTCTCGTAGTCCGTAGTGGATGCTGGGAACTCCGTAAGGACCATGGGGAATAGCGGCTCCGCAGGAGACTAGGCACAACTAAAGAAAGCTTTAGGACTACCTGGTGTGCACTGGCTCCTCCCTCTATGACCCTCCTCCAGACCTCAGTTAGGATACTGTGCCCGGAAGAGCTGACACAATAAGGAAAGGATTTGGAATCCCGGGTAAGACTCATACCAGCCACACCAATCACACCGTATAACTCGTGATACTATACCCAGTTAACAGTATGAAATATAACTGAGCCTCTCAACAGATGGCTCAACAATAACCCTTTAGTTAACCAATAACTATATACAAGTATTGTAGACAATCCGCACTTGGGACGGGCACCCAGCATCCACTACGGACTACGAGAAATAGATTTACCGGTGAGTAAAATCTTATTTTCTCTAACGTCCTAAGTGGATGCTGGGAACTCCGTAAGGACCATGGGGATTATACCAAAGCTCCCAAACGGGCGGGAGAGTGCGGATGACTCTGCAGCACCGAATGAGCGAACTCTAGGTCCTCCTCAGCCAGGGTATAACACTTGTAGAATTTAGCAAATGTGTTTGACCCCGACCAAGTAGCTGCTCGGCAAAGTTGTAAAGCCGAGACCCCTCGGGCAGCCGCCCAAGAAGAGCCCACCTTCCTCGTGGAATGGGCTTTTACAGATTTAGGATGCGGCAGTCCAGCCGCAGAATGTGCAAGTTGAATCGTGCTACAGATCCAGCGAGCAATAGTCTGCTTTGAAGCAGGATAAATAGCGAGTCAGTCTTTCTGACTCCAACTGTCCTGGAAACATAGATTTTTAGGGCCCGGACTACGTCCAGCAACTTGGAATCCTCCAAGTCACGAGTAGCCGCAGGCACCACAATAGGCTGGTTCAAATGAAAAGCTGAAACCACCTTTGGGAGAAATTGGGGACGAGTCCTCAATTCCGCCCTATCCATATGGAAAATCAGATAAGGGCTTTTACATGATAAAGCCGCCAATTCTGACACACGCCTGGCCAAAGCCAAGGCCAACAACATGACCACTTTCCACGTGAGATATTTTAAATCCACAGTTTTAAGTGGTTCAAACCAATGTGACTTTAGGAAATTCAACACCACGTTGAGATCCCAAGGTGCCACTGGGGGCACAAAAGGGGGCTGAATATCCAGCACTCCCTTAACAAATGTCTGAACTTCAGGTAGTGAAGCCAGTTCTTTCTGGAAGAAAATCGATAGAGCCGAAATCTGGACCTTAATGGAACCCAATTTTAGGCCCATAGTCACCCCTGACTGTAGGAAGTGCAGAAAACGGCCCAGCTGAAATTCCTCCGTTGGGGCCTGCCTGGCCTCACACCACGCAACATATTTTCGCCATATGCGGTGATAATGGTTTGCGGTCACTTCTTTCCTAGCTTTAATCAGCGTAGGGATGACTTCCTCCGGAATGCCCTTTTCCTTCAGGATCCGGCGTTCAACCGCCATGCCGTCAAACGCAGCCTCGGTAAGTCTTGGAACAGACAGGGCCCCTGCTGCAGCAGGTCCTGTCTGAGCGGCAGAGGCCATGGGTCCTCTGAGATCACCTCTTGAAGTTCTGGGCACCAAGCTCTTCTTGGCCAATCCGGAACAATGAGTATAGTTCTTACTCCTCTTCGTCTTATTATTCTCAGTACCTTGGGTATGAGAGGAAGAGAAGGGAACACATAAACCGACTGGTACACCCACGGTGTCACTAGAGCGTCCACAGCTATTGCCTGAGGGTCTCTCGACCTGGCGCAATATCTTTCTAGCTTTTTGTTGAGGCGGGACGCCATCATATCCACCTGTGGCCGTTCCCAGCGATTTACAATCAGCTGAAAGACTTCTGGATGAAGTCCCCACTCTCCCGGGTGGAGGTCGTGCCTGCTGAGGAAGTCTGCTTCCCAGTTGTCCACTCCCGGAATGAACACTGCTGACAGTGCTAACACGTGATTTTCCGCCCATTGGAGAATCCTTGTGGCTTCTGCCATCGCCGTCCTGCTTCTCGTGCCGCCCTGTCGGTTTACATGGGCGACCGCCGTGATGTTGTCTGACTGGATCAGTACCGGCTGGTTTTGAAGCAGGGGTCTTGCCTGACTTAGGGCATTGTAGATGGCCCTTAGTTCCAGAATATTTATGTGTAGGGAAATCTCCTGGCTTGACCATAGCCCTTGGAAGTTTCTTCCCTGTGTGACTGCCCCCCAGCCTCGAAGGCTGGCATCCGTGGTCACCAGGACCCAGTCCTGTATGCCGAATCTGCGGCCCTCTAGAAGATGAGCACTCTGCAGCCACCACAGCAGAGACACCCTGGTCCTTGGAGACAGGGTTATCAGCCGATGCATCTGAAGATGGGATCCGGACCACTTGTCCAACAGATCCCACTGAAAGATTCTTGCATGGAACCTGCCGAATGGAATTGCTTCGTAGGAAGCTACCATTTTTCCCAGGACTCGCGTGCAGTGATGCACCGAGACCTGTTTTGGTTTCAGGAGATCTCTGACTAGAGACGACAACTCCTTGGCTTTCTCCTCCGGGAGAAACACCCTTTTCTGGTCTGTTGACAGAACCATCCCCAGAAACAGTAGACGTGTCGTAGGAACCAGCTGTGACTTTGGAATATTCAGAATCCAACCGTGCTGTTGTAGCACCTCCCGAGATAGTGCTACCCCGACCAACAACTGCTCCCTGGACCTCGCCTTTATAAGGAGATCGTCCAAGTATGGGATAATTAAAACTCCCTTTTTTCGAAGGAGTATCATCATTTCGGCCATTACCTTGGTAAATACCCTCGGTGCCGTGGACAGACCAAACGGCAATGTCTGGAATTGGTAATGACAGTCCTGTACCACAAATCTGATGTACTCCTGGTGAGGAAGGTAAATGGGGACATGTAGGTAAGCATCCTTGATGTCCAGTGATACCATGTAATCCACTTCCTCCAGACTTGAAATAACCGCCCTGAGCGATTCCATCTTGAACTTGAACCTTTTTATATAGGTGTTCAAGGATTTCAATTTTAAAATGGGTCTCACCGAACCGTCCGGTTTCGGTACCACAAACATTGTGGAATAGTAACCCCTTCCTTGTTGAAGGAGTGGTACCTTGACTATCACCTGCTGCGAATACAGCTTGTGAATTGCCTCCAGCACTGCCTCCCTGTCCGGGGGAGCTGTTGGCAAGGCAGATTTGAGGAAACGGCGAGGGGGAGACGTCTCGAATTCCAGCTTGTACCCCTGAGATACTACTTGTAGAATCCAGGGATCCACCCGTGAGCGAGCCCACTGGTCGCTGAAGTTCTTGAGACGGGCCCCCACCGTACCTGGCTCCGCCTGTGGAGCCCCAGCGTCATGCGGTGGACTTAGAGGAAGCGGGGGAGGGCTTTTGTTCCTGGGAACTGGCTGTATGCTGCAGCTTTTTTCCTCTACCTCTGCCTCTGGGCAGAAAGGACGCGCCTTTAACCCGCTTGCCTTTCTGGGGCCGAAAGGACTGTACCTGATAATACGGTGCTTTCTTTGGCTGTGAGGGAACATGGGGTAAAAATGCTGACTTTCCAGCTGTCGCTGTGGAAACGAGGTCCGAGAGACCATCCCCAAACAACTCCTCACCCTTGTAAGGCAAAACTTCCATGTGCCTTTTAGAATCTGCATCCCCTGTCCACTGCCGAGTCCATAAACCCCTCCTGGCAGAAATGGACATTGCACTTATTTTAGATGCCAGCCGGCAAATATCCCTCTGTGCATCTCTCATGTATAAGACTGCGTCTTTAATATGCTCTATGGTTAGCAATATAGTGTCCCTGTCTAAGGTATCAATATTTTCTGACAGGGAATCTGACCACGCAGCTGCAGCACTGCACATCCATGCTGAAGCAATAGCTGGTCTCCGTATAATACCTGAGTGTGTATAAACAGACTTCAGGATAGCCTCCTGCTTCCTATCAGCAGGCTCCTTTAGGACGGCCGTGTCCGGAGACGGTAGTGCCACCTTCTTTGACAGGCGTGTGAGCGCTTTATCTACCCTAGGGGATGTCTCCCAACGTGACCTATCCTCTGGCGGGAAAGGGTACGCCATTAGTAACTTTTTAGAAATTACTAGTTTCTTATCGGGGGAAGCCCACGCTACTTCACACACTTCATTTAATTCATCAGAAGGGGGAAAAACCACTGGTAGTTTTTTCTCCCCAAACATAATACCCTTTTTTGTGGTACCTGGGGTAATATCAGAAATGTGCAACACATTTTTCATTGCCGTAATCATGTAACGTGTGGCTCTATTGGAATGTACACTAGTCTCATCATTGTCGACACTGGAGTCAGTATCTGTGTCGACATCTGTGTCTGCCATCTGAGGTAGCGGGCGTTTTAGAGCCCCTGATGGCTTTTGAGACGTCTGGGCAGGCACGGGCTGAGAAGCCGGCTGTCCCACATCTGATATGTCGTCAAACCTTTTATGTAAGGAGTTGACACTGTCGCGTAATTCCTTCCACATATCCATCTACTCAGGTGTCGACCCCGCAGGGGGTAACATCACATTTATCGGCACCTGCTCCGCCTCCACATAAGCCTCCTCATCAAACATGTCGACACAGCCGTACCGACACACCACACACACACAGGGAATGCTCTGACTGAGGACAGGACCCCACAAAGCCCTTTGGGGAGACAGAGAGAGAGTATGCCAGCACACACCAGAGCGCTATATAAAACAGGGATACACACTACACAGTGATTTTACCCCTTATAGCTGCTTATATATCACAGATTGCGCCTAAATTTAGTGCCCCCCCTCTCTTTTTTACCCTATGTAGTCTGGAACTGCAGGGGAGAGCCTGGGGAGCGATCCTTCCAGCGGAGCTGTGAGGGAAAATGGCGCCAGTGTGCTGAGGGAGATAGCCCCGCCCCTTTTCCCGGCGGGCTTCTCCCGCTTTTTTTATACAGTTATGGCAGGGGATTTTACACATATATAGTCTTAAAGGCTATATTATGTGTTAATTTGCCAAGTAAGGTACTTATATTGCAGCCCAGGGCGCCCCCCCCCCCCCCAGCGCCCTGCACCCATCAGTGACCGGAGTATGTGGTGTGCCTGGGGAGCAATGGCGCACAGCTTCAGTGCTGTGCGCTACCTTAATGAAGACCGAAGTCTTCTGCCGCTGATTTCCAGGAACGTCTTCTTGCTTCTGGCTCTGCTAGGGGGACGGCGGCGCGGCTCCGGGACCGGACGACCGAGGCTGGGCCTGTGTTCGATCCCTCTTGAGCTAATGGTGTCCAGTAGCCTAGAAGCCCAAGCTAGCTGCAAGCAGGTAGGTTCGCTTCTCTCCCCTAGGTCCCTCGTAGCAGTGAGTCTGTTGCCAGCAGATCTCACTGAAAATAAAAAAACTAAATATTACTTTCTTTCTAAGAGCTCAGGAGAGCCCCTAGTGTGCATCCAGCTCGGCCGGGCACAAAATTCTAACTGAGGTCTGGAGGAATGTGCACACCAGGTAGTCCTAAAGCTTTCTTTAGTTGTGCCCAGTCTCCTGCGGAGCCGCTATTCCCCATGGTCCTTACGGAGTTCCCAGCATCCACTTAGGACGTTAGAGAAAACACAATACAATGGAAACTGTAACCTCTTCATCCATAGGTCAAAGGGCTGGTCATTTACAGTACAGGAGGGGTCATAGGTTGGTTTGAATAGGTGGGCGATGTCTGCTCCAGGTGTACTTGCAGTTGGTCTCCACTGGGTTCCCGCCGAATATCAGAGTACAGTAAATACAGTATAATAGTAATATTCTGTTCCTGCACATAATTATGCACAGGAACGTGCTATCTTCTGCAAACTGCTACCAGAATGTTGCCATTAAAATACCTTACAGTTGGATACCAAACACCACCTCATAACCTAATGCTGTCCCCTCATATCCTGTAAAGGTGAATCCCTTTGTTGTTGTACCTTTTAAACAAGTATAACTTGCTGGTGTGGTGCGTATTGGCTATGTGTACATTGTGCACTATGTGGATTAAATATGATATATGTTTTTGTGGCTTTTCCATGCGAGTACAAATGCTACCGTAATTACCCATACCACGCGCTAATACGCAAGACCGCGTGAGCGGTCAAACGCAACTTGCGAATATGTGCACGCACGGCAGAACAAGTACGCGCATGGAGGCCATCTGTGTGGAGTTTGTACGTGATGTGTGTACTGTAATATTTTCCGACTTCGACAAGGCCCACTGTACTAGGTCGGTGGGTTCTTCCTGGATGGCTGCCCGGGGTGTCTCTGCTTTACAGCTCTGCCGAGCGGCTACTTGGTCTGGTTTGAACACGTTTGCTAAGTTCTACAATCTCGATACTTTGGCCCCTGAGGACCTTCAGTTTGGTCAATCAGTTCTGCAGGAACCTCAGCACTCTCACACCCAGTTTGGGAGCTTTGGTACATCCTCATGCAGGGTTGGACTGGCCCACAGGGGTACAGGGGAAACCACCGGTGGGCCCTACTGGCTGGGGGCCCACCTGCCTCCTGTAGGGATCAGGATCCAGACTGTGCTGTAACTAATCTAGTACATTATCATTCATGCACCACAGTATTTACTGTATATATTTATCTAGGGGACCAACCCATGCAAAATGGTTAGGCAAACCAATGTGGCAGCTGGCACACCCCCTCTAGAGACTGGCCACACCCCTAAACATGGGCCCCTACCACTGTATTTCCCCGGTGTGCCCTACATGCCCCAGTCCGACACTGTCCTCATGGTACTAAATGGAACCCCAGTATCCTCTAGGACGTAAGAGAAAATAGGAATTTAATTACCTACTGGTAAATCCTTTTCTCGTAGTCCGTAGACGTAGAGTATACTGGGCACCCGCCCAGTGCTTAGTTCTTCCTGCACTGTTACTTGGTTAAGTATTGTTGGTTCAGCCGTTGCTGTTCCTGTTTAAAGTTGGGTTAGCTTGGCTTTCCTCTGGTTTGTGTGTGCTGGTTTCGGAATCTCACCACTATCCTTTATATCCTTCTCTCAAAGTACTGTATGTCCGTCTCCTCGGGCACAGTTTCCTAGACTGAGTCTGGTAGGAGGGGCATAGAGGGAGGAGCCAGCACACACTATTAAATTCTTAAAGTGCCCATGGCTCCTAGTGGACCCGTCTATACCCCATGGTACTAATTGGAACTCCAGTATCCTCTACAGACTACGAGAAAAGGATTTACCGGTAGGTAATTTACCGTAAGGAACTTGGTGACATATTGGCTTTTAAAATATCTCCCTTAGACCTTTCTGCGTCACCTGGCTGTTCTGGCTGCACTGTTATGAAAGAAGAAAGAGTCATGGTCATTACTTTCCTGGACAGCTTCCACTTCAGGGATGATCCAACCTCCAAATCACTATGATTGCTGTAGTGTAGTCTGAAAGGGCACATTGTAAAGTTTAACACAGATCAGATCATACTGTAGCTCTATACAGTGTGTGTGTTAAGGTCCCGTAATAAACATAGGGGCAGATGTACTAAGCATTGGAGAGTGATAAAGTGGAAAGAGATAAACTACCAACAAATCAGCTCCTAACTCTGATTTTTCAAACACAGCCAGTAACATGGCAGTTAGGAGCTGATTGACTGTCACTTTATATCTCTCCACTTTATCACAAGGATTAGTACACCTCTCCATAGATCTGCAAATGGTTCCTAATCATCATGGTCATTTGAAATCCTGATTTATTAGGGCACATAAGTTTCCTATGCAATAGCATCTTAAGTTGATGAGAGTAATCTCTGAAATTGCATCACATCTGGACTCCTCTAAATTAAGTTATGTAGTGGTGATTCAGGTTCAAACTTCACTTGGCCACCAGGTTAATAAGATGTGAGGCAGTGCCTACTTGGTGGATCACAAAAGGTGATTTCAATCATGGCTGTATTGTCGTTAGGAGATTGTGCTCAGAAGAATGACCTCCTACTGATGCTATCCTGCTGGGTTTAGTAGCAGTAAATCTGCAACCTACTCTGCAGGACTGGTGGTCCTTATAGGAAGCAAGGCCACCATCATATCTGCATCTCAAGAATAGTAATGTACACACTAGAACAGTGCAGTCTTTTCTAGTGGCCAAGGCAGTTCATCGTCAATTAACCAATGCCATACCTTTGGGGCATACAAGTTTCCACAATTTCAGAAATGTAACATTCATTTAGTGAGACACTGGCAGATAGTCTTCACGAGCAGATAAAAACATAGAAACAGAATTTGATGGCATATAAAAAAACAACACTTGGCCCATCTACTCTTCCACTTTTTTTTAATCCTTTTTGTAACCTCAACCCTATTTGATCCTTATTTCCTTGTTAGGATAGTCATATGCATATCCCAAGCATGTTTAAATTGCTCTACTGACATAGCCTCAACCACCTCTGATGGGAGGCTATTCCACTCCTCCACTGCTCTTTCTGTGAAGTAATTTTTCCTCAGATTTCCCCTGAACCTACCTCCCTCCAGTCTAAGTGCAAGTCCTCGTGTTCTAGTACTTTTATACCTTTTAAGAATGTTTTCCTCCTGGACCTTGTTAAAACCCTTGATACATTTGAAACTTTTTATCATGTTCCCCCCTTTCCTTTCTCTGCTCCAAACTGTACATGGTTTTTAGTCTTTCCAGGTAAGTTTTGTAATGTAGACCATGCACCATTTTACTTGCCCTTCTTTATACGCTCTCAAATGCATTTATATCCTTCTGGAGACATGTCCTCCAGAACTGAACACAGTATTCCAGATGAGATCGTACCAATGACCTATACAGTGGCATTATTACTTCTTTTTCCTGCTACTGATTACTTTGTTACATTGCTTCCCAGCCTTTAATTCACTTGAAATAGTGACTCTAAATCGCTTTCCGCCTCAATAATTTCCGTTATAGTCCCTTGATACTATATTTAACCTTTGGGTTTTTCAGACCCTAGTGCATGATTCTGCATTTTTTAGCGTTAGATTTTAGCTGCCGCATTCTTGACCATTCCTCAAATCTACCTAGATCATCATTCATTTGTTTTCCTTCTCCCGGTATGTCTACCCTGTTCCATATCTTTGTGTCATCTGCAAAAAGGCATACCTTCCCTGCAATACCATTTGCAATATCACCAACATAGATATTAAAGAGCACTGGTCCAAGTACAGATCCCTGGGGTACTCCACTCGTAAAAGTTCCCTCCTTAGAATGCACTCCATTTACTACAACTGTCTGTTTCCCATTCTGCAACCAGGTTCTTATTTATTCCGCTGTTTTATAATCCAATACCACTCTTTTGAGTTTATGTAGCAGTCTGCGGTTTGACCATGTCAAATGCCTTGGTAAAGTCTAGATATGCTATAGTACATCTAGGGCCCCCCTTTGATCTATTATTTTAGTCACAGAATCAAAAAAGTCAACAATATTTGTTTGGCATAATCTTCCCGCCGTAAATCCATATTGTTTGGGATCCTGTAAACTGCTGATTTAAGATATCCCACAACTCTTTTTTTTAATAGTGTTTCCAATACTTTCCCTACTACAGATGTAAGGCTTACTGGTCTGTAGTTGCTTGCTTCTTCCTTGCTTCCGTTTTTGTGCAGTGGTACTACGTCCGCTCTATTCCAGTCCTCTTGAATTGCATCCTGTAGATAGTGACTGGTTGCATAATTCTGTTAATGGTGCTACCAGCACATCTTTTAAGCTCTTTTAGTATCCTTGGATGTATCCCATCTGGCCCCATTGAGTTATCCACTTTCAGTTTTGAGAGTTCTGTTAGGACCTTCTCCTTTGTAAATATACTTTCATCTACCTTATTTTTACAAATGTCTTTGCAACTTAACTGTGGCCCCTTCACCTCTCCTTCTGTATTGAATACTGATATATGGTTCGGCCAGAGAGGAGTCTTTTTCTAAGATAAACAGGTAGGGTTGCATAGATTTCAGAGTATTGTTTTTTGTTTTTCACTCTGGCCACTAGTGATACATGTGACCTTTCTGTCAAATCTAATGGTAGAATTATGATTTTTTTTTTCATTGGGCTCAGCTCAGATAGAACATTTGTTCAGAGAAGAGCTTTGTTGACTTTAGCTGATCAGGGACTGCTTACTGTTCTGCAGATGATGGGCCTGATTCTAAGTTGGGAGTAAAGGAGTAACTGAGTACAATGTAAGGGATGCAAATACATTTATTTATTTTTGCTTGCAAGGTAAATACTGGTTGCTTCTGCATTAAACCCAAAAATGCTGGACAGCTTTATTTTTACACGCCTCACTCAATCTAAATCTATCTGCACAATTGAAATCTGCCCCATCTACAGTGCAAAGGGGGTCATTCTGACCTGATCGCACGGTGCCGTTCATCACAGCGCAGCGACCAGGTCAGAAGTGCGTATGCATCGGCACCGCTGTCGTTGCCTAGCGATCGCCACTGCCTGATTGACAGGCAGACGCGGTCGCTGGGCGGGAGGGGGCGGCACAGCGGTGTTTGGCCGCCGTTTTGTGGGCGCGGTCCAGCCAACGCAGGCGGGCCGGACCATGCAGGGGTCGGGTCGCAGCGGCTGCGTGTTGTCACACACAGCCGCTGCGACCCGGGCAGTGACGAATAGCTCCCAGCCAGCACGCAACAGCTGCGCTGGCCGGGAGCTGCTTCTGAAGTACAAAAGCATCGCCGCTGTGCGATGCTTTTGTACTTCTGCGGGGGCAGGCCTGACATGTGGTGCGGACTAGCCCGGTGTTGGGTGTCCCCTCGCATGTCAGTGTGCCTGATCGTAGCCCTGCAATTTTTGCAGGGCTACGATGATCAGGTCTGAATTAGGCCCAAAGTTACCTGCTCTTTTTTGCTTTACTCCAAACTCCGAATCAGGCACAGCTTTTCCTTGCTTTGTCAAATTTCTAACTGGCTTTTGGTCAATACTTACTATGGCTTAAAGTTTGACACTTTCTGTCCAAAGGTATTCCTTTTGAATACTCATGCTATGCACAGCTAGATCTGAGTGTGCCCCTCCCATGGTAGCAGTATCCCTCAGGCTGGATTGCATTGAGTGGGTATGAAGCTTGGTCTGGCTGGAGGTCGGGAGCAGCCTAAGACCGAGGTGTTATGTGTCCCTGGAACTGGAAGGAAGAGGGGTGCCTGAAAATGCCCTGAATATTCGTTCCACCATGCACGCGTATGGCACTTTAGCACTGAGCACTTCAAACCTTCCGTCTGCACCCACTTTTTTTGCACTACACTTCACCTTTTTGTGTTTTTTGTGTGTGTCACGTTTATGTTATGTTTTAGGTGAGACCTTTATGGGCCACCCTCTCCCCTAGTTGCCGAGGCCCTCTGCTTTTGGGGAGGACTGGAATGTTTTTTTCATTCCCCAGGGGGAAGCTTCGGCCAACCCTGGGGATAAAGGGACGACCCTGAGCCGTGAGGTGGAGGGAAGTCTGAAGACCCTTGCTTCCTAAAGGTCCTTTTGGCTCTGGGGGTCGGGGATTCGAGGAGTCCCTCTGCGCTTCGGCAAGGGGGGACCTGAAGCCCCTTTTTCCCTCAGTGGGCCTTTTGGCTCTGAGGGTTTGGGGAGTAACAGGGCCCTTCTCCTTTTGGAGAGGGTGCAAGTACCTACGCCCCCAGCACGGTTTTTGCACAGACCACTGGGTGATGAAACCATGCTCCTCGGGCTTCAAAAAGAAAAAAAACAATCCCTTTGGCTGGATTAAGGAAAAAAGGGGATGAGTACGGTTGGGACACTGTGGCCCATCATTATGCTCATCAGTTCACTCTTTCTTTGGAAATGGTTATCGAGTTTGAATGGGCTCCTTATGTTTTTGGTTTCTTTATTCTTGGGGTTCTTTCTAAGGTTAACTAAGTAGAAACCATTGGAAAGGCATGCCGAGGTGAACAGTTTCAGTTCTTTTAATAATTTTACTTCTAACTGTTCATCTCTTGGGCAGCCTCTACAACCCCCATGGAAGCAGTGTCTTTCAGATGGATTTAAAGATGAGTGCCAAAAGTCCTTTTATGTACCAGTAATACTTACCATCCTACTTGGAATGTCCAATTGACTTGCCATTCAGAATCAAAGCCTTTCTTGCAAGGGAAGGAGGGAGAGCACATGGTGCAGCATGCACTTCACTCCACCTGCACTCCTTCCTCCTCTTCCTCATACAGTGTGATCCGGTAATGCAGAAGCAGCTGCTCCGGTCATGTGACAGAGCTTCACTTGCAGCGGCGGCTTCTATTATTAAAAGGTTTAAGAGACAACATGTTAAAATGTACTTATCTAAAAAGTGACTGAGGAAGTCAAGCCACTGTTGGAGTAAAGCATGCTTGTGTTATTGTTACTTTGTTTATACTTTTGTATTAGGTCTTCCCCACATTAGAATTTTTTTTTTCTTCTCACATGAATCAGCACCCCCTCCTCCAATATAAATGATTGATACAATGGTTAACGTTGGTGTCTGCAACTAGGGGCGGGGGGGGGGGGGGGCTAAGGGGTCATGCAACCCGGGTACCGGATTTAATGGGGGCAATGAGAGCTCCGCCAGACTCCCTCGGCCAGCTGCTCTCACCCTCCACCTGCCGTGATCACCTCCCATCACAATCACCTCCTGTAGAAAAGAGTGTCTGCAAGCATTTTAGAAGCTCTGCACTCCATTCAGCCAGACTTTTGCAGAGGTTTCAATTAATCTAAAATCCTTACACCAAAGTTCTGCTTAATAATCAGTGCGTTACCATGAGAAGTTTAGATTGATTGTAAAGTCTGCCACAATCTGAATGAATTAAAGCAAACAGCATTTAGGGGCAGTGGGTTGTTGTGTGCAGAGACCTGCTCCCAGATACTGCCTGCTGTGACACAGTGTGTGGTAAGTGTATATTTAGTTTAATTGCCATTCCAAGCCTGGTCTCTCTGTCACCCCTCTTTCCTCTTACCAATCTCTCTCTCTCTCTGTCACCACTCTCTCTCCCATGTCTCTCTACTATCTCTCTGTCTCCCCACTCTTTTTCCTTCTCTCTCCTCCCCCTCTCTATGCCTCTCTCCCCCCCCCCCTCTATCTCTGTTTCCCGTATTATTTTATTTTTTATTTAAAAAAAGGGGGGGGGGGCGGCGGCTACAAGCTACAGCCTTATCCCGGGTGCCGAAAATCCTAGTTTCAGCCCTGCCATGGGTTTGAGTCCAACTATTTTCATGCGTTTTGTATAAGTGCAGCAGCTTCTATCCTTCAGTTCCACTGTGAGGTAACGGTCTTCTGAAAATAAATTACTGTATTGTGTGTGTGTGTGTGTGTGTCTGTGTGTGTTCACGTGGAAGAGAATTTATATTGCTCCAGAGTGGCAATCAGTGCCGTAACTAGCAGTGTGCGAAGTGTGCCTTGCACACAGCGCACTTTGCCTGGGGGCGCAACCAGCCACTGCAATGATCCGACATTACTCTTCTACTACATCGACCTCCTGACTCCAGCAGTCACGTGCATAGCGGTATATCAGAATATAGTGTGGAGATGCAGGACCTGGGTGACTGTATGTAAATCAGTGAGTGAGTGCGGAGATTCCGTCCATTGCACTTACTTCCTGATACCGTAATTCCACTAATAGCCTGCACACAGTCAGTGTAATATCTAATACAAGCTCATTCCTCATGGAGCAGCATCGTGAGTTGTTCTGCAGCTTTTGACATAAATCTTTTTCTTCAAAGAGAAGGTACTTTTGCTCTGATCCTTTACAGATTATTTCAGAGGCATAAAATATGCAATTCACATCTCGCTTATATAGCAAGTCAAAGAGCCCCACATTTATTTTTATTTATAAGTTGAGTTAGCAAGAAAATAAATGTAAAAATGCTGCATAGCCGTAACTAGGTGTGTGCCTGCGGTGTGTTGTCCACAGCGCATCTGCACTGTGGGCGCATTCCGCTGGCACACACGTGCCACATAGGGCTGCGCCGCACAAGGGAGACCAGCGCCCGGCAACCTTGTCATCGTGTGATATAGATTTGTTGCTGGGCACTGCAGCTTGTGGTCTCCATGCTGGTCCATGTTGTTCAATGGCGCCGGGCTCTAGGAGCGGTGAGCCCACAGTACCCCCGTACTGTGGGCTCACCAGAAAAGAGTGGTGGCTCCCCCAATGGCAAGCTAGTCTCTCTCTCCCTCCCTCTCCCCCTGCCTAATGTGTAAAAAGGGGGACTTGGCTGCTGTAATGTATAAAAAGGGGGACTCTGCTGTAATGTGTAAAAAATGGGGACACTCCTGCTGTAATGTGTAAAAAAGGGGGACTCTGCCTGCCTAATGTGTAAAAAAGGAAGGACTCTGCCTGCCTAATGTGTAAAAAGGGGATTCTGCCTGCCGTAATGTATATAAAAGGGGGACTCTGCCTGACGTTATTTGCAAAAAAGGGGACTCTGTCTGCCGTTATGTGTAAAAAGGGGACTCTGCCTGCCGTTATGTGTAAAAAAGAGGGACTCTGCTGCCTAATGTGTAAAAGGGGGACTCTGCCTGCTGTAACGTGTAAAAGGGGGTTCTACCTGGCATAATGTGTGACAGGGGCTCTACCTGGTGTCTACCTCTAATGTATGTAAGTGGCGCTACTGTGCAGCATAACTTAAAATTATGGAGGCTACTGTACAGCGTAATATTAAATTGGTATTATTTTGTGGCAAAGCCCCTTCCCCATGAAGCCATGCCCCTATAATTTTGTCGCCCACCTGCGGCTGGCACTGGCCGTGTTTTGTATATGGGGGGGCGCCGATGCTGTTTCTTGCACACAGCGCTAAAATGTCTAGGTACGGCATTGGTGGCAATATATGTAATATATAGCTTGTAGATAAATTACACTAGTCAAAGAAATAGTAAAGCAATGTAAAAGAATGTACAAGGGTAAGAGGCAGTGGAAAAGAAAACCAAATCCACTTTCAGCAGTAACTGAAATCTGAAGCCAGCGACAGAAGCTACTGCTACCGGACTGGATGATAGACAAGACCTGCCTTATCATTTACAGTAATAGAATTTAAAGGTTAAATACTGGTGAAAATCCCTGTTACAGGTAAGAGAAAACTCAGATTGCCAGCCAAGCCCACAATAACCCCCCCCCCCCCCTCTATAACTTTATATATTACTTTATCAGTGCATTAAAAATCTGTCCCAGCAGATGAGGGTTACAGAACCAATTCCATTAAAGTCCATGGTACAGTAGCTGATTCAGTGTTGTGATCGATTCTAAAGTGTACTGTTGAAAGCACCTAACTCTTACACCAGACTGAACAACTTTAGTCCAGGCTACTGAATACAAAGAATAAGATAAAACAATGACTATAGCTAATTATTTTTTATTTAAGACACTATCTGACTTCCATAAAAAATAGGAGATACTTCGTTTTATATTTTAAAGAGAAAGTCTAATAAAAAACTTTATTATTGAAGGTGTAATACATACAAGCACATTTATGCTCTTATAGACATGAAAACGCGTGTTTGTAAATGTTCATTTAAAATATTCCATTGTAAATTGTACAATAGCCATATAAAAATAATCAAATGTGTTTTATTTTTCATAGTACTGCATGTAGGTGTCCGATTAAAACATCATATAACATCCATGCAGAATGAGCATTAAATACATAATGATACATCTAATCCATCCTCGGCTACAAAGGATACTGTTTATAAGTCGCTTTGGAGAACTCTAACAAATGCATGGTAGCGTTTTACGATGTCTGTTCCCATGATATGTAAAACTGTGTACAAACCAGAGTGAGCACTGCCACTGACTCTTACAATGTTTGACATAAATAAGAATCTCTGCTTGAAAAACTTAAAGTCAGGTATGTAAAGCATAAATTATACAGTGCTTCTACAGTGGGGGACTTGGCAACAAGTGTCAATCATTAACATACCCATAATGTATAAAGCATACTTGTTTTGCACACTTTCCACAGTCTATGCTGTGTACTTACACAAGCCAGGAGTATATGTAACAAAATAATGAATATGAAACAAGATAGTTCTAAGTTTTTGCTCATGTCGACAAAACATGATGCAACTGACATTTTCCTAGAATTAAATCCTACACAAAAATGCTGTATGAAAATGTTCATTTTGAAATAGTCTATATTAGGTTTATTATTTTCCCCTTTTCTCTTAATGATTCTGAAAATGTCGTAAAAAATAAATAAAACAAAAGATGGCTAGATCTACCGTATTTAAAAACACTTTTATCTCCAATAAGTAATAATTAATGGTAACAAGAAAAGATGCAGAACCAGGCGGTACACTAGATTATATAAGAAAAGGCACTCTGACTGCAGTTGCATTTTATTATGCCATTTCTGGATGTCACCTGGCCTTCTGTTCCTATCAGTAAAATGGAAGTGCTTCCAGGAGTCCTGTATTTATCTTTTAAATCCAATAGTTTAATAATATAGAAAAACAGTAATGGCCAGAACAGTAACAATCATGTTTAAAGAAAAACGAAGTGATTGCATCATAGATGCAAGAATAAATAAAATTCTTATTTTACAATACAATTCATTATAGTGCTGGAAAGTGTGTAATTGAAAACAGTATTGTCATACATATGTGTAGAAAGCAACAACATTTATGTGAATCTCAATATACATTAATATAGAGAATGTGCAGATTTTTTTTTGCATGTGTTAGATTAGATAAATCTGCTGCTAATTTCACTAAAAGAAACTGCAGATATAGTCATGCATAGGTTTTGACACGTTTATAGTATGTGATCATTTGACCCTTAATGTTTGTTCTCTGCTAGTGTAAGTAAAATGAAGATGCATACCATGCAAGCACCTCAACATTACTTCTAGAAATTGGAATGCATTGTATCATTGTAGAAGTTTATTATTTCTTTGAGATTGATTTGTTTATATTGTTTCTGCTCTGCTCGGACTACATGTAGGAAATGACAGCCAAATATCGTGTTGCCATTCTTCTATGCTTTGAAATAGTGTTTATCATTGCAGACTTCATTTTCTTGTACTCAACACATTCTTGATACGTTAGTGGCATCACAGACATCCTGCAGTATCACACTGTGGTTTTAGACACAATTGATTGGAAAAGTTCTGAATTAGTGTCATTTTGATGTTTTAGGTTCATTTCACAACATTGTGTTGCATGACAAAGATGTCTAAGTAGCCAAACCTAAAAAGAACTACTCAAGGCCAAATGTACTTGTTTCCTCAACGGCTGTCAAAAGCTTCTCAAAGAGCATTGAAAATGATGGATATGGTGGAAGATCAAGGCGATTAAAACATGTATGGGCTCTGTAAGAAAACAAAATGTAAGACTGCTGTAATAATTCATATATTCTGTTATAAAACAGTCACAAACATGCTGCCAATGCCTAAAAATTATTATTCACAATTTACACTGTAAGAACTTTTGGACATAATGCTACAGATTTTTATTTTGGAAGTTTGCTTTAGTGGCTGATTCTGCAAAGCAAAAAAAAAAGTAACTGTGCACCTGGGTAAAACCATGCTGCACTGTAGGTGGGGCAGATGTAAAACGTGCAGAGAGATTTAGTTTTGGGAGGGGCATGTCCAAACGCTAATCTGAATCGCAATGTAAAAATACAGCTGTCCAGTATTAGTGGGCTACATGCAAAAACAGCTAGCATTTACCCTGGTTTGTTCCAGATACAAAGATACTTGCTTTTATTGCTTTGATCCCAACTCAGAATCATCCCCATAGATACAATGATCCATATCCCAGGCATTCAAGGCATGTTCAGGTATATCTATGAGGTGATTCCCAGATCCTGCCAGAAACGCGAATCAGCGGCCATCGATGATCGGCGATCCATGTTACCATGTTAAAAATGGCCGATCTGACAATCCTGACCAGAACGAAATTGGGATTTTTAAACATGTTTAATATTCCCAATTCCCCGACCTGGCCGTCGGGGGTTTGGGGCATTGCCCCAATATATAGCAGATGTATGGGGGCCTTATGTAGCACATGCCCTGGAGATGCTGATGCAAGTCTAAAAGTAGTTAGACTTGGATGCATCCCTAGATATGCCTATTAGGAAGGTATCTGTTGTGGGTAAAGGAAGCCAGTGTAAAGAAACATGCCGATGATACCAGCAGCATTGTCTAGCGAGTTGCTACTGATTCGCTACTTGTGTACTGACCACTCTTTTTGTGGATAGGACATCTATAAAGATTACTTATTAGTCATTTTCATGGATTGCTGTATAAAATAAGATTTCAATCGGATGTACTAAATGGCGGATGTGGGTGTGTTTGTATTTCATTACACTTTACTGTATATTGTAAATCCTACAGTATTTCATACTTACCACTAACACTTTCTAGATGCATCTCTATGGTACCGTAGGGCTTAAGTGTTACACATTTGTACGCCTGACAAAATAATATTGATTTTTTTTGTAGGCCTGTCACAATCGTGACTCATTTTACTCAAATTCTAAGTATTGCCTAGCTACTCATCTGTCACCCCGCTCCTGACTCTGGCTCCACAGCAAGCATGTGCATCTGTCATTGTCCTGTACTGTAGGTCAGAATATCCGGCTTTGCAGGGTTTCTTGCCTGAAGAGTCTGCTCAGCATACAAGTTGCAATAACAGATTCATTTTGGATCACCTATGCAATCCTATGTGCAGTTCCTGATAATGGGGAAACTGTACATGCGCAGGACCTGTTCAGCGCATTTGCTGAAGGGTCCTGGCCAGTGCCGTTTCTAGCGGCGTGCGAGCCGTGCAACCGCATGGGGCGCCCGCCGCGGCACTTTGTGTTTCCTTATCTCCTCTCTTCCCTCTTCCCGAGCGCTCCTGCTCGGTGGGCGGAGTTTCGCGGAATGACGCATTTGCGTCGTGACATCACGACGCAAACGCGTCATTCCGCGAAACCCCGCCCCCCGAGCAGGAGCGCTCGGGAAGAGGGAGGAGAGGAGATAAGCCTGGAAGGAGGAGGCGGCCGGCGCGAGGGACGTGAGGCGGCCGGACCCGAAGAGCGGGAAGATGTAAGTATTATCTCTATCTCTCTCTCTCCCCCTTCCTTCCCCCCCCACTTGACACCTGCCTGCCGCACTGTGTAAAATGGGAATACCTTCCTGCAGCACTGTGTAAAATGGGGATACCTGCCTGCCGCACTGTGTAAAATGGGGATACCTGCCTGCCGCAATGTGTAAAATGGGGACACCTGCCTGCCGTACTGTGTAAAATGGGGACACCTGCCTGCTGTACTGTGTAAAATGGGGGCACCTGCCTGCGTACTGTGTAAAATGGGGATATCTGCCTGCCGCACTTTGTAAATGGGGACACCTGCCTGCCGTACTGTGTAAAATGGGGATACCTGCCTGCCGCACTTTGTAAAATGGGGACACCTGCCTGCTGTACTGTGTAAAATGGGGACACCTGCCTGCCGTACTGTGTAAAATGGGGATACCTGCCTGCCGCACTTTGTAAAATGGGGACACCTGCCTGCCGCACTGTGTAAAATGGGGGCACCTGCCTGCGTACTGTGTAAAATGGGGATATCTGCCTGCCGTACTGTGTAAAATGGGGATACCTGCCTGCCGCACTGTGTAAAATGGGGATACCTGCCTGCCGCGCTTTGTAAAATGGGGACACCTGCCTGCCGCGCTGTGTAAAATGGGGACACCTGCCTGCCGCGCTGTGTAAAATTGGGACACCTGCCTGCCGCGCTGTGTAAAATTGGGACACCTGCCTGCCGCGCTATGTAAAATGGGGACACCTGCCTGCCGTGCTGTGTAAAATGGGGACACCTGCCTGCCGCGCTGTGTAAAATGGGGACAATTGCCTGCTGTAATGTGTAAAATGGGGACTTTTTTATTTTTTTCCCCCTGTGGTGGGCGTGATGATATCAGATGAGGCCACACCCACTTTAATGAGACCACACCCATTTTATTCAGGCCACACACCCTTGTCGGGAGCGCGCGCCTTCCGCACGTGCATGCTCTTTCTTTTTATAGCAATGGGGGGGCGCATTTTGAAATCTCGCACTGGGAGCCAAATTGTCTAGAAACGGCCCTGGGTCCTGCGCTCGCAGCGCAGATATGCGAACGACTCTGCCTGATTGATAGGCAGAGGCGTTCACTGCGTGTCGCCCCTGTTTTCCGGGAGTGGCGAGGACAAGGACTGCATCATGAGACGCAGTGTCCTTGGCCCCACAAGCTACACTGCAATGGCAAGGCTGAGCAAGCTGAAGCTTACGCCGCCTCCCATCGCAGATAAACGTTGCGACCAGGGCCCCTGAAGAAAACCACTCTGTGCTGGTTGAAACAGCTGTCGGGCTGCAGCTGTCGGTCTATATGCAGTGGAATCTTTATGAAGATTAAATAATAATTTTTCTCTTATGTCCTAGGGGATACTGGAAATCCATTTAGTACAATGGGGTATAGGTGGGTTCATTAGGAGCCATGGGCACTATAGAAGTTTGATTGTGACAATGATTTAGTGCTTTGTAGTCATTGACAAAACAATCATACACAAGAGCATCACCCACACCAGCAACTTGTTTACCTGGGTAAAGCAGTGATTTTTCCCCACTTTTCTACGCAGAATCGTCTTGGCCCATTGCTGCCTCTCAAAGAAGCAAAGCCTTCGTATGGTATGCTGGAAGTGCCAGTAACAAACTGTCAAAACATATAAAAATATTAACAATTTCCAAGAAATGGGCATCAACAAAAATATATTTATTCCCAACTACCCAAATAGTACAACAGCATGGGCTCAGGAGAACACCCATCTCCCTCGTGCATCTCGTTAATTCTCCTTATTTCTTAAAAAAGAAATGCTTGTAAAATAGTATAGAATGCTCATACCTGTAAAAGAAATGTGGTTAATTATTATAATGTGTACAGCTATTTTAAGAAATTATTCAGATTGGTGGTATTCTGTATTTTTGCGGAGTATGGAGGGTTCCGTTGTAATGTCCAGGTAAGTTGGTGCTTTACTTTGCACTTGGTCCAGAATCTGTCCCTACCTTCCGTGAGCCGCTGACCGTGGCTCACTATTGTTTTCCCAGCTCTGGTCCCCATCCTGCGGTTGTCGGCGTCCGTTGGCCACACCACCCTGTAAATGAGGGTGGCTCCTCCCAGTAATCAGGAAAACCAATTTAGTCACATATATAAGGTCTAGGAGGGGATACAGCCACACATGCCTTGACAAAGATCAGTGGACTGATCGAAACGCATTGGATGAGGAAAGGGGGTGAAGCGGCTGACTGACCAGATGAGGAGGAAACGGGGTGCCCATCTTTGGAGTGGATTCTTCCCCGGGGATATGTAACATCCATAGAATCTCCTATGTGCACTTCTTTAATCTGGATTCTGGTAGGAAGCCACCCTCATAAGTTTGGATTGTAACATCAGAGAATGTATATTGTCCTTTTATGAAGAAACTGACACATTTTTTTATTGTGCTTCTTTTATTAAATGTATTTTTTTATGTCCATTGGATCAATTTCTCCTTATTGGAATAATAGAGAATGTTTATATGAGATACACATTTCGTGAACATATTGCACTAGAACATCTTTGTGTTTTTTGTACATGTACCACCATCTGGACATATTTTATAACATTCATGTGCAAGACATATTTCTTGTGAAGACCTTTTTATAGTGATTGGATGCGTTGGCTTTCAGCTAAGTAGAGCCCTTATCCATAATCATTGTTGAAATTGTTGTAAGGGAAGGGTGTTCTATATATAAAAGTGCTATTGTAAATTGTGGGGTAAGGATAATACCCATTTGAACACCCATCCCCTTTTTGCTGCTTCTGTGCGCAAACACGGCAGATGCAGAAATGATCTTTTCAAAGCTATGGCCACCTGCATGCATATGCCCCCCAGGCTAAAAGTAGCCAGCCCCTGCCGCCTAATCTCTCTCCCCAATGTCTCCCTCTCCCTTCCTGGAGCCGCGTGTCACTTTATGAAGCTGGCGCGCAAGTAAGAGTTCCGGATCATGGCGAGCTAGTTCTACGACTACTGTCCCACTGTCACCAATGTGGATGCCCAACGTGCCCGCTCTGTCTAGCCCCTCCAAACACAATCCTAGATCGATAGGGTTCACAACAGGGCACAATTGCACAAGTCGGGTGTCACATTTTCATGTGCTATGGGGAATTAATATTAAAAATACCCTTTAACCCTGCATCATTATACAGTATCTGGAGGACATACCCAGCCGCAGCTGTGCTAGCTTGTGGGATGTATGGAGAAGCATCCGTCTTCCTGGAGAGCCACAGAGTCTTCCTGTACCCAGACTGCAAGGGTGCTAAATGTCCTGCTACTGCACTGCTTATATCACATTCATTTTTTATAGAAACTTTAAGAGAAATGTTCTGCCCTTTAATTGGCATCAAATTATATCCTGTTACCCAGCCACTGCAAACCTTGCTGCTATGCCAACTAATAATATGATTTGGATTTCATGGTAACGGAAAGGTTACATAAGTAACTGAAACATATTACTTATAGATTATTGGATATATTCACTTGTAAACCCTACAACCATATGCCTTACAGATGTGTCCTCATGCATCTTGCCTCAATGCACCATGCAGCTGGAGATGCCTGGCGCGGGAGAGCTGACAGGTCCTGTGCAACTCCGTTAGCGCTGGGTGTCTTTTTTGCACAAAAATGCGTTTTATTTGCATCGCTGTGGGAATAGGACGCACAAGCAGACTCTGCTGGATAAAATATGTGGCATGCCTATATTCTGTGTGCGACCACGCCTGTATCTGCATACGAAATGCTATGTTACAGTGTTTTGCGATTAAGACGCATTTTAATGGAAAAAGTTGCACAAAAAGATGCTTGACTCTTCCAAGTTACACCACGGTATGACGTAACTACAAGGGGTGTTTAATGTGCAAGGAGTAATGTGTAAGGAGCTACATGTAAGTGGACACATCTGTATGTCAGCGCTATTGCCACCATCATGTCTGGGGCGCAACTGTTGCATGTGAGCACCATGGGCAGATGCTACAATACATGCAAATCTGCCCATAGGCAAGTGTGTGTATACAGTAGGTGCACTTCATAAATCCATATATACATACTTACATATGTTCTCAAGCTTGCAGTTACTACATACTGATGCAACCAGCCTTCAGGGGATCCAGTCGCCATGTCGACAGTCACATTGTCAACACCAGAATGTCTGCAGTTTTGAAGTCATCATTGTTGAAATGTCAACATGGAACATGTCAGCATCTGCACAATGTTGACATGTGAAATGTTGATATTCTGCAGAATGCCGCCATTAGGGTTAGGTTGTTGTGGGAGGGCTAGAGTTAGGTTTAGGATTACGGCTAGAGACAGGCGTTAACATACTGGAACACAGCATCACCTGACACCGCCAGACCTGGAAGACATGCCTGTACCACTAGAGCTGAATGGACATTATCATGTTGACAAAACATACTGAACCCTTCAGAAAGTATTACATGGCATACAGGATGTTATTACCTGCAGTAAACGGAGACGCTGTTCATTGTTAAACCTCTCAACAGCAGCCCAGAACCATCTGATAACAATGTGATTATCATGGTAACCTAAGCACAATAAATAAATAAATTAGTTAACACTTCGATTAATAGATATTAGTACCACGGTGCATCATTGTGCTAAATAGTAAAAATAAAACTTTAATCACATATAGAATTAAAATAGAACATTAATCATGCCTTATTGTATTCTTTAACCACAGGCACAACTTTGGGATTGGCATTGGTGCTCGCTGGAGAAACATTGGGGGTGATTCCGAGTTGTTCGCTCGCAAGCTGCTTTTAGCAGCATTGCACACGCTAAGCCGCCGCCTACTGGGAGTGAATCTTAGCTTCTCAAAATTACGAACGAAAGATTCACAATATTGCGAAAAGACTTCTCTGTGCAGTTTCTGAGTAGCTCGAGACTTACTCTTCCAGTGCGATCAGTTCAGTGCTTGTCGTTCCTGGTTTGACGTCACAAACACACCCAGCGTTCGCCCAGACACTCCTCCGTTTCTCCAGCCACTCCCGCGTTTTTCCCAGAAACGGTAGCGTTTTTCAAACACTCCCATAAAACGGCCAGTTTCCGCCCAGAAACACCCACTTCCTGTCAATCACCTTACGATCACCAGAACGAAGAAAAAACCTTGTAATGCCGTGAGTAAAATTCCTAACTGCATAGCAAATTTACTTGGCGCAATCGCAGTGCGAACATTGCGCATGCGCAATAAGCGGAATGTCGCTGTGATGCGAAGAAAATTACCAAGCGAACTACTCGGAATGACCACCATTATTGCAGTATAGTTGCAGATCTATTTTAAACACCATTGGAAACCCCTTTACCTCCTCTATACTCTGTGTTGTTTCTCCAATCTCCCAAATCAATCTCTGCTGTTCCAGCAATCACTAGCTCTAGCTCCCTGGCATCAAACACAGATACCAGGCGAGCGTCTACCACCTGGAGAGGGAAGAAAACAAAAACCTTTCAAACACTTTTAGTAAGAAAAGTAAACCAAAAAATAATACATACCCATGTATATGTACATTACACTCTCACACTCACATACATACTCTTTCACACACAGGGTTTATGTTTTTCTTTATTTTTATGATTTATTTTCCATTTTAATATTGGGTTCAGAGGGCCTAATTCAAGGTTGATTGCAAAACAACATTTTCCTTTAATGGGCAAAACCATGTGCACTGCAAGTGGAGCAGATATAACATGTGCAGAGAGAGTTCGATTTGGGTGGGTTATATTGTTTCTGTGCAGGGTAAATACTGGCTGCTTTATTTTTACACTGCAATTTAGATTTCAGTTTGAACACACCACACCCAAATCTAAGGGGGCATACACACAGGGCGACTTGTGCTGTGTGCTAAGCGATGTAGGTCAGCACAGATCCAGAGCCGGCCCTAGGCATAGGCAAACTAGGCAAATACCTAGGGCATTTGGCATGCCTAGGGGCACAATTAGCTTCTGCTGATTAAAATGATATGCAGCATGCCTATATTCTGTGTGTGACTGTAGCTGTATCTGCATACAAAATGCTATGTTACATTGTATTCCTGGAAATCACTGTAACATAACATTTCATATGCAGATACAGCCACAGTCACACACAGAATATAGGCATGCCACATATCATATTTAATCAGCAGAAGCTGATTGTGCATCCTATTCACACAGTAATGCAAATAAAAGGTGCCCAACATTAGTAGAGCTGGCCGGGAGCTGCCAGCTGACTCACGCCAGGCAGCTCCTGCTGCATGGCGTACTGAGGCAAGATGTATAAGGACACATCGGTGTGCAAGCAGAGGTCACAGTGTTAGGGGCAGTGTGAGTGTTGTGTGCGGTGGGGGGGGGGGGGGGGGTTGGATGTGCAATAGTGTCTGGCATATGTGTAAGGGGCATTATGTGTGTCAGGTGTATAAATGCATTAATAATGTGTGGCATATGTGTAAGGGGCACTATGTGTGTCATTATGTGTATAAGTGCACTAATAATGTGCAGCATATGTGTAAGGTGCACTATGTGTGTCTTTATGTGTATAAGGGAATTAATAATATGTGGCATATGTGTAAGGGACATTATGTTGTAAGGGCATTAATAAAGGTTTGCATAATGTCTAAGGCGCATTATGTTTATAAGGACATTAATAATGTGTGTCATATGTGTATGGGGCATCACTGTGTGGTATTATGTCTATAAAGGCATTACTAATGTGTGGCATTATGTGTATAAGGTGCTCTACTGTGGCGTAACGTATAGAAAGGGTACTACTGTATGGTCTAATGTGAATAAAGAGTAATATGGCGTGGCGTAATGTGAATAAGGAGCAATTCAGTGTGGTGTAATGTGGATAAGGGGCACTACTGTAAGGCGTAATGTATATAAGGTAAAGTGGTACTATTGTGTGATGTAACGTGAATAAGGAACACTATTGCATGATATATTGTGAATAAAGTTGCACTATTGTGTGGTGTAATTTGAATTTGGGGTACTATTGTGTGGCCCTGCACCTTCCCAGCAAAAACAGGCCCCTTTTTGGGCTGTGTGCTGAATGTGCACACTGTTCCTATTTAAAATCTAGGGGGTAGGAGCCCCAAAATGAGGACTGCTATGGGTGAGGGGTGATGGTGCCTGGAAAGGGGTGCAGGGTCAGAGGTGGAACTAGCAGTGGTGCTAGGCACCAGCCAAAATCTTGCCTAGGGCATCATATTGTTTAGGGCCAGCTCTGCACAGATCGCTCAGCACACATCGCTATACACACAGCTGTCAGGTTCGGTTTTGCTTGTGTCCCCGGAGGGGGCGCTAGTGGGTCAGTGGAGGTAGGACGGAAGAAGTGAGGAGGCTGGATTGGGTTTCTGCGCATCAGCGCAATGGTGTTTATTTAACATAAAAGTTCACACAATAAGGAAGCAGAATAACGTGCAGGAATAAACAAATAAAAGTATGCAATGGGAATGGTGCAGCTTGGAAGCTGAGAGTCTATGGAGGAAATGGTAATGATGGATAAGTTCACTGGTGTGAGAACCAGAATGGTTTAAAACGTGGAGCCAGCAGAGATGGTATTAAATGTGTAGCAAACCTGGTAGCAGATGCAGGAGACTCAGGTGGAAGTTCACAGAGCAGTTCGTTAAGCTCAGGCAGCTAGCAAGCTGCTTCACAGGTGAGGTGATGGAATGCACCTGGAGAGAGTCTCTACTGCAGAGGCTGAAGTACACTGCGGTTGTAGTTAGGTGTGGAGCCAAATACAGATGCAGGGGTTGCTGATGCTTGTAGTTCCACGGAGATGTAGGAAGGTAACCAGGAACACGGAGGAACAGGTAGGTAACCAGGAACACGGAGGATCCAGGAAGGTAACCAGGAACACGGAGGAATCCAGGCACATGGGTCGCAGGAGTGACACAAAGTTCAGGACAACCACAGGCTCACCCTGCAGCTCCAGATATACCCCCTGGTGTGCAGACATTGGTTGGAGTGGGAAAAGGAGGTGCGGCCAAGCTCCGGATTGGCCGCCGTACTCTGACCGATGGAGACTGTCATGGCGGCGCCCATGCCGCGGCCCAGCGGGAACGCGGCGCGCTCACACGCCCGCTGTTACAGGAGCGTTCCTAGGTGTTGCCTTATAGGTAATTGTCTGCACTTAGTCTAATATTAGGGCAATAGATGTTGTCTGAATCAAAATATAATTCATTATAAATAGGCGATGTTACCATAGTGGACAGTATAGTGGATATATATAGTAAGGAATAGATATGAAATAAGTTTGAATGTATGAGGTAATGTTTAGCTGATTTAAGAAATTAGGTTTGTGTATGTGTTTATATAGATATACTGTATATTTGTGTTTTACTGCAAGATGGTACAACATAGTGTAGGGAACAGGTTTATTCTGCTCTAGCCATAAATAAGCTAAAGAGAGGTCACAGTAAGATCAAGAGTCATTGTAGAGAAAAGGTATTAGGCCATAAATGATAATAGGTATGTGACAGAGCTCTGTTGGTCATTGGAATTCACAGGTGTGCTTACAGTAGATCAGAATCTACTGGTTTGTCTATTGTCCAGTGAAGGTTAAAAGCTAGGGAGTATAAATTAACTACTATGAAAAGAGATCACATCCATTGATAAAACATTGTGTAACCGACCCCAGGAAAACTTGTCAATACAACAGAACTTTGGATGAAAAGACATTCCAGATTTTACAATACTATACTTGCTTAAGGCAGTGTGGACACCACACTTTTATGACACCATGCCTCCGTGAACAGGACACGACAGCCCAGTTCAATGTTTGTTTTATTACACCTTGGAATCTGACAAACCTATAATTACCTATTCCATTGGAAACTATGAGAATATGATAGTTTGAATTGGTAAAATATGAGATAAAAGGACCAGACTTGTAGTTAGGAGTTAGAAGGAAGAGGGAGAGGGAGAAGAAGAAGGAGAAGGAAGGAAGTCAGTCAGGAGGAGAAGTCATGGAGAACATGCAGAAGGAATGATTCTTGGGATGGCAATCTTTAACTTGCAAGTATAAATATGATAATAATTGAAACTGTTTGTGAAACTTATGTCATGTTGTTTTATGTTATGTAACGAAGGAAACATAGCATAGCTTAATATAATTATAATTAGTATATATATCACTACTGTGTATATCTTATTCTGTACGATTTGATCTGCCTGTAAATAAAGAATCATATAAAAAGAGCGGTAATATTCAAGCTTGAACTCTCTTTAAGGAATCTTAACTTCATAATTTCATAAGTCATATATATATATATATAAGGACTGCATATATTTATCAGCCAATTAATTTGTAAGCCTGACATAATATATTTGCAGATATATATGATAACGCATATTAATTTAAATATATCCATATATTAATAACCATATATGTTATATTAAATATTAATATTCATAAATAAGATTCCATAAATCAATATTGGCGACCACGAATTGGACTTGTTATTACTGAATCTGATTATCTGATTTATAATATTTATGAGGAGTAGCAAATGCTATAAGCTGGCTACCAAATCTGCAGAATCACGGTGGGGATGTATCTATGAAAATTTATTACCATTGTGTAATGTCAATTTTGTATTCTGTATAACCTAGGATAAATGTGTTAGTGCAATATACGTTATTTTAACTAACATAATATCTATTAGGAAGCAGCACCAATGGCTATAAGCCTGCTGGCAAAGTACAAGATCACAGTGGAATAGGTTACAAATGAGAATAAAGAATTTAAAGGCCTAGAGTAGAAAATGTGCACAGTGGAAATGAGTATTTCCAAATAAATGAATAAATGTACCAGGTATTAGAGTTTAACCTTAAGACACCGGTCAATCTTAAGGAGAGGATACCTTCAGTACTAAAAACAAAGAATATAAAAATTTAGCATTGTAAATGATTGCAATGTTAAAAATGCAAAAGTTTTCTGTAGCATTAAGAAAAATGCGCAGAACTGCGGCTTTAGAAGCCAAACAGAAATGTAAAGAAGAATCAGGTTCGCGTCTTCGTAAGGCGTGCCTGACCATTAATGCAAAAATGCATTCATTATTTAAGTCCCTTAAACAGAAAAATAAACAGAAAAAGTTTGGGGCAGAAGCAAAAAGCCTGGCAGATTGTAAGCAAACTGTCATGACCTCTCAGGAGGAGATAAAAGAAAGTACAAGGGAGAACATTGTAGATGTAGGTGAGACTCAGGACAGCATTGTCCATGTGCAGCACACAGAGTCTGCTATGGTCACACAGACCACCAGCAGAACAGCCTCTGTGGTAAAGGAAGAAAGTAGCAATGTGCCGGATGTGTCTATCATCAGACAGCACATTAATGTAAAGGAGGTAGCAGCAATAGGAGATGTCCCCTATACTGTTTCTACTAAAGGGGAAGATTATTGTAACTCAGATTATGAGTATTCTGCTGAATACACTCTCAGAGTTCCCAATGTAAATGAAGAATTTGTTATGCCCTTAGGCAAAGGTGAATTGTCAGCAGATTTAAACACTGATAGCAGCAGTACAGTGCACACAGGGGTGGAGAAGTTCCCCATGGTGAAAACTCCCATGGCAACCAGAGTTGCAAACCTTGAAATGTATTTACCTGGAAACATGTTTAAAGGGGAAATCCATGAAATTAATTCAGGAATGCATGTTTACAAACAAAGTTCCCAAACTTTTGTAACCCCCACACAACACTCAGAGACATCTAGTGATGGTGCAAATGTTTGCATGCTCTCAGAGAGACCACATGCAGAGTGTCATTCTGCAAACCACACACCAATTAACAATGACAAAAAGTATCACCAGGATGAGAATGTTTTTATGCCCTGGTGCCATAACCATTTTATTACAGGTGTGGAAAGACAGAAAGCCCTGGGACCTGCAATACATATTTGGCAAAGTCTAACAAGTTTCTCTCCCCACAAAAGTAGGTTTTTTCAGAAGCTCCAAGATTCTTCCAGACTAAGGAGCCATGCCAAGCAGCAAACGCTATGGTTGAAGACAGTCTGGGACCAGACTGCGTCACAAGGGAGTATGGTCACAAGTGAATACGGTAGTATCATTCCTTTACTTGTTAGATCCAATGTAGCCATTGTTTGCTTTGATGTTCCAACAGCCACAGTTTCCAAATTAAACCTGCATCATATCTGCAGCGACAATTGTGCTGCCATTGACACACAAGGTGACAGGAAAGATTGGCACAGGCCAGAAACAATTGTTTGTTTGTTATTCAATCTTTAAAGACACATTTGTAAATTCTGTACCTGATAACATGCAGCAGATAGGACAGAATGCATAGCAAGCTATGTTAAATCACTGTATAAATATCTGTGATATTCATTGTATGTATTTTTGTTTGATTCATAGTAATCCTGGCAACCTGTATACAGAATGGTGCAAGACTCCAAAAAGACTCCAATTTACAAGGGAAAAGGTCTTCATTAACCCTTTCATCGCTGCTATCCAGCAAAATCTACATAGCATCCCTAAAGACTGATATATGGACAAATCCTCAAGGAGTTTTCCAGTTTCACAAGAAAGGGGAATGTTTTCATTAACCTTTTCATCACAAGTAATCATTACTTGTCTTTCAAACTACATGTACACTCCCAAAACAGTGTACAGCACATCTCATCACTGTGATTATACAGAACTGTCTCATCCCTTCATATACCTTAATCACATATATGTAAACATTTGTCTGATATATATTTTATATCATTGTATTATATACCTTGTAAATATTTTATGTTTTTTTTATATATTACACAGTAGATACTACCTATGCTTCCTTCGTAAAAGCTTCAAAAGTAATTAAATATCTAATACTGGATGGAATTAGATTTAGTCAAAGCCATTCCTAAATGATATTTAATATCTATTTGAAGCAAAATTGTATTCATTTATTGTATTGATAGCATGTTACTATATACACATCAAAAGCATTTTAAATAATTATTAGTCAAAATATAGGTAGGATAGAAAACGCCTTTATATGGGTTAAACTGGTATAGGGTTATTTAAGATTGAGATGTATAAATAGGTTCAAGGTAGAATAAGGAGACTTAAGACTGCATGGTAATTTATTCAGTGAGGAAATACAGAACAGAGTAGGTGTACTACTCACAGCCATTTGTGGTACTATTGCCCGAAGACAATTAAGACCTACTATTAACAAGCAAAGAAAGAAAGAAAGAAAGAAAGAAAGAAAGAAAGAAAGAAAGAAAGAAAGAAAGAAAGAAAGAAAGAAAGAGAAAAAAAAAAAAGACTGTTTCATATATGCCTGTTCTATTCAAAATCACAACCTGTTTGTGCAAAAGCAATATGGACACTTGTCACAACTGCGGCATTGGAAAAACATTTAAAGGACGCACAAGGCTAAAGACCATTACTGAGGGTCGTCACAAGTACTGAATGTTCAAGACACAGCACTCGACGTACACAGCCCTCTGCCTCAAACAGCGAAATGGCAAGCAAAGGAGCAGCTGCTATGAAGAATTCTACTTCAACTGCCTTCATGATGCAAACGTAATACGTCTCCAATGGCAAGCAGACCACGCAGATGACATTATTCTCCCAGTAAATTGCTACAGCCAAGAACAGCAAAAATGTCCAAACGTACTGATCCAGATACAGAAAAAAAGGTCTACAATTGGGCTATGGTATTCCAAATGTCTGTAGAAATTAGTTTTCCTCATGAATACTGAATAAAAACCTCAGTCTTGTCTGCTTTAGTTAAAAAGTAGAATAAGGTTAGGTAAGCTAAGAATTTTTATAGATTTTTAAAATCACAATGGTTATTATTATTACACTTATGGTATATATTAGGGTTACAACAAAAGTTATGTTTTGAAGAAATATTTTGAAATGTATTTGGAAGCAATTACGCTAGTTTAATGTGTGGCCAATCAAAATAATTTCTCATGGCCACAAGGGGGCGACTGTTGCCTTATAGGTAATTGTCTGCACTTAGTCTAATATTAGGGCAATAGATGTTGTCTGAATCAAAATATAATTCATTATAAATAGGCGATGTTACCATAGTGGACAGTATAGTGGATATATATAGTAAGGAATAGATATGAAATAAGTTTGAATGTATGAGGTAATGTTTAGCTGATTTAAGAAATTAGGTTTGTGTATGTGTTTATATAGATATACTGTATATTTGTGTTTTACTGCAAGATGGTACAACATAGTGTAGGGAACAGGTTTATTCTGCTCTAGCCATAAATAAGCTAAAGAGAGGTCACAGTAAGATCAAGAGTCATTGTAGAGAAAAGGTATTAGGCCATAAATGATAATAGGTATGTGACAGAGCTCTGTTGGTCATTGGAATTCACAGGTGTGCTTACAGTAGATCAGAATCTACTGGTTTGTCTATTGTCCAGTGAAGGTTAAAAGCTAGGGAGTATAAATTAACTACTATGAAAAGAGATCACATCCATTGATAAAACATTGTGTAACCGACCCCAGGAAAACTTGTCAATACAACAGAACTTTGGATGAAAAGACATTCCAGATTTTACAATACTATACTTGCTTAAGGCAGTGTGGACACCACACTTTTATGACACCATGCCTCCGTGAACAGGACACGACAGCCCAGTTCAATGTTTGTTTTATTACACCTTGGAATCTGACAAACCTATAATTACCTATTCCATTGGAAACTATGAGAATATGATAGTTTGAATTGGTAAAATATGAGATAAAAGGACCAGACTTGTAGTTAGGAGTTAGAAGGAAGAGGGAGAGGGAGAAGAAGAAGGAGAAGGAAGGAAGTCAGTCAGGAGGAGAAGTCATGGAGAACATGCAGAAGGAATGATTCTTGGGATGGCAATCTTTAACTTGCAAGTATAAATATGATAATAATTGAAACTGTTTGTGAAACTTATGTCATGTTGTTTTATGTTATGTAACGAAGGAAACATAGCATAGCTTAATATAATTATAATTAGTATATATATCACTACTGTGTATATCTTATTCTGTACGATTTGATCTGCCTGTAAATAAAGAATCATATAAAAAGAGCGGTAATATTCAAGCTTGAACTCTCTTTAAGGAATCTTAACTTCATAATTTCATAAGTCATATATATATATAAGGACTGCATATATTTATCAGCCAATTAATTTGTAAGCCTGACATAATATATTTGCAGATATATATGATAACGCATATTAATTTAAATATATCCATATATTAATAACCATATATGTTATATTAAATATTAATATTCATAAATAAGATTCCATAAAGCAATATAGGCCCAGGATGACGTCTGGCGGCAGAGGAGCGGACGACAGCAGAACGTAGGGACCCCGGACGGAGTCCGCACCGACGGACAGACGTGGCTGTGGTGAGTCGATTCCTGACAGTACCCCCTCCTTTATGGGTGGGCACTGAACACCCACGTGGCTTGGAAGGATGAGTTCTGTGGAAGACACGGACCAACCTTGGAGCATGGACATCTGACGAATTCACCCAACTTCTCTCCTTAGGACCATAACCGGACCAGTCGATAAGGTATTGTAGACGACCGTACCGGCAACGGGAATCCAGAATCTTCTCTATCTCGAACTCCATGCCCCGCTGAGTTCGTACTTTGGGGCCGACTGGAAGAGCTCTTTGGAAGCGATTCAGGACTAACGGTCTGAGGAGAGAGACATGAAAGGCATTAGGTATTCGTAGAGAAGGTGGTAACTTGAGCTTGTAGGCCACAGGACTGATGACTCTTTCGATGGGAAAGGGACCGATGAAACGTGGTGCAAATTTCATCGAGGGGACTCTAAGACGAAGGTTTCGGGTGGAAAGCCAAACCTTGTCACCAGGTTTCAGGCTAGGAACTGCACGTCTTTTGCGGTCAGCAAAGGACTTATACCGGCTAGAAGCCTTCTTGAGAGAAGCATGAATCTTCCTCCAGGTTGAAGAGAACTGACTCAAGACAGCAGTGGCAGCAGGAACATCAATGTGAGGAAGTTCTTGAAAATCTGGAACACGGGGATGTTGTCCATATACAGCAAAGAACAGAGTTGTTTCTGTAGCAGTATGGTAGCGGAAATTGTGGGCAAATTCAGCCCATGGGAGCAGGTCCAACCAGTCATCTTGAGAAGACGAAACATAAAGTCTTAAAAAGGTTTCTAAATCTTGGTTTACCCTCTCCGTCTGCCCATTCGTCTGAGGGTGGTAGGCTGAGGAAAACTTGAGGTTGACTTGCATGGCAGAACAAAGGGCTCTCCAAAATCTTGCCACAAACTGAACTCCACGGTCAGATATAATTTCAGTGGGTAGTCTATGTAAGCGGAAAATCTCCCGTAGGAAGATTTGGGCAAGCTTTGGTGCGGAAGGAAGACCCTGGAGTGGTACAAAATGGGCCATTTTGGTAAACCTGTCAACCACAACCCAGATGGTATTGAATCCTTGAGAAGAGGGAAGGTCAGAGATGAAATCCATGGACAAGTGTGACCAGGGACGGCTGGGAACAGATAATGGTTGTAACTGACCTGCTGGAGATTGTCGAGGAGTCTTGTGCTGCGCACACTTCGGGCAGGATGCCACGAAATCTTTGATGTCAACTTTCATCTTCGGCCACCAGTATGTCTCAGAGAGGAACTTGAAAGTTTTCAGGACACCAGGATGCCCAGTGAATTTGGACTGATGAGCCCAAGACAGCAACTTGGAACGGAGTTCTGGGGAAACAAAAGTCTTACCAGGAGGTGGAGCAGGAGAAACTTGAGACGAAGCAAATACCACTGGACTCAGGATGGAATGCGGTACCGAGTCGGACGTCTCCTCTTCGGACTCCATAGATCGGGATAAAGCGTCTGCCTTGATATTCTGAGAACCTGGGCGGAAATGAAGCTTAAAGTTAAAACGAGAGAAGAACATAGCCCACCGGGACTGGCGAGGATTGAGGCACTGGGCTGCCTTCAAATAAAGCAGATTTTTATGATCCGTATAGATGTTGAACGGAAATTTGGCCCCTTCCAGGAGATACCTCCATTCCTCAAGGGCCAGCTTGATCGCTAGTAGTTCTTGATCTCCAATGGAATAGTTAGCTTCTGCAGGGAGGAATTTACGAGAATAAAATCCACAAGGGAGAATCTTCCCATCAGTTCCCTTCTGGGAGAGAACAGCTCCAACTCCTACTGTGGAGGCATCCACCTCCAACTCGAATGGCTTGTTTACATCCGGTTGAGACAGAACTGGAGCAGACATAAAGGCCAGCTTGATCTTTTGAAATGCCGCTAAAGCTTCTTCTGACCAGTTGGAATGATCTGCCCCTTTCCGAGTTAAGTTGGTAATAGGAGCGATGAGAGTTGAAAATCCTCGGATAAACTTCCTATAATAATTGGCGAATCCCAGGAATCGCTGAATAGACTTGAGACTACTTGGAATGGACCAATTGGCAATGGCTTCCAACTTTGTCGGGTCCATCTGGAGATCCGATCCGGAAATTATATACCCCAGGAAGGGTATGGAGGGGACTTCGAAGGTACACTTGGATAATTTGCCGTAGAGACGGTTCTCACGAAGACGTCGGAGGACCTCACGGACTTGCAGACGATGAGAAGAGAGATCTTGGGAGAAGATGAGGATATCATCCAGGTAAACTACGAGGTATTTGTACAGAACGTCACGGAAGATTTCGTTAACAAAGTGCTGGAACACTGCTGGGGCATTGCTCAACCCGAATGGCATTACCAGGTACTCGTAATGACCATCTCGAGTATTAAAAGCTGTCTTCCATTCGTCACCACTACGGATTCTGATGAGGTTGTAGGCACCGCGGAGATCTAACTTGGTGAAGATGCGGGCTCCCTTAACTCTATCAAACAATTCAGTGATGAGTGGTAATGGATAACTGTTTTTGATGGTAATGTCATTGAGACCCCGGTAGTCAATGCATGGACATAATCCTCCATCCTTTTTTTTAACAAAGAAGAAGCCCGCACCAGCGGGTGAAGATGAGGGACGGATAAATCCTTTCTGTAAGTTCTCCCTGATGTAGTCGCTCATCGCCTCAGTTTCAGGAACGGATAACGGATAGGTACGCCCCCTTGGTGGTTTCTTGCCGGGAATGAGGTCAATGGGGCAATCCCACTCTCTATGGGGCGGCAGAACATCAGCGGCCTTTTCACTGAAGACGTCAGAGAAATCTTGGTAAGCCGCAGGAAGATCTGACTGGGTTTTGACTTCAGAAGACTTGATAGGACAAACTTGGGCTAAGCAGGACTGGCGACAATGTGAACCCCAGGAAGTGAGTTGTAACGTAGACCAATCAATCTGCGGATTATGTAGTTGGAGCCAGGGCATTCCCAACACGATCTCCTGGGTTGCCTGAGGAATAACTAAAAACTTTATTAATTCAGAATGCAGGAACCCGACTCCCAGAACCAGTGGTCTGGTTTGGTGAGAGATATTCCCCTTGGAGATTCGGCTACCATCTACTGCAGTGATGTAGACTGGATATGAGAGTTCGCAGATAGGCAAACGAAACTTATCCACCGCAGCTTGAGTGATGAAGTTTCCTGCGGCTCCACAGTCCACTAACGCAGATGCAGACTGAAGACCATCTGTAGTCTCTAAAGTCACAGGAAGAATGAGGTCTTGGTTTGAAGGAGCTTGTCTAGAAGATCCCAACTTGACTCCTCCTTTACAAGTCAGGATCTGGCGTTTCCCGAACGCACTGTACAAGAATTGATCTGGTGACCTGCAGCCGCACAATAAAGACACAGTCTCTCACGGAGTCTTCTTGACCGCTCCTCAGGAGTTAAGCGGGACCTATTAACTTGCATAGGCTCATCAGAAGGTGGAGGCTGAAATTGTACTGAAGGTACCATTCTTGACTTGCGCGGCTCACTACGAGCACGCTCACTGTTGCGTTCGCGGATGCGAGAGTCCAACTTGATACATAGAGAAATCAGTTCAGGCAATTGCTCAGGGACATCGCGGGTTGCCAGTTCATCCTTGATCCGATCTGAAAGTCCATGCCAGAAGGCTGCTACCAGGGCTTGATTATTCCACTGAATCTCTGCGGCTAACGTCTGGAACTGGATGACATATTGTCCCATACTCCGGGTACCTTGACGAAGCTGAATAAGGTCTGCAGAGGCTGATGTTGCAAGACCTGGCTCATCAAAGATACGTCTGAAGGTTGACACGAATTCAGCGTAGTTGTTCATCAGAGGGTCAGCACGTTCCCACAGAGGAGACACCCAACTCAAGGCAGAACCAGAGAGCAGTGAGATAATGTAGGCAACCTTGGATCTTGACGTGGGGAAATTGTGTGATAATAATTCAAACTGGATTTCACATTGGTTAAGGAACCCGCGACATAACTTCGGACTGCCATCATACTTGCTAGGCACAGGCAGGTGCAAGCGTGACACTGGAGCTGATGCAGCCGGCGTAGAAGAACTCACAGCACTTGCAGGTGCTGGGGTAACTGGAACTGGAGTAGCAAGTACACTAGGCAGGGTTTGCTGTAGTGTATCAATCCGGGAGGACATCCCTTGCAGAAACTGGAACATCTGCTGCTGCACAGCCTCTTGACCATCCAAGCGGGAGACCAGATTTTGTAAGGCCCCTGACCCCACACTCTGACCACCGTCCGAGTCCATCGGTCCTGAACTTACTGTCAGGTTCGGTTTTGCTTGTGTCCCTGGAGGGGGCGCTAGTGGGTCAGTGGAGGTAGGACGGAAGAAGTGAGGAGGCTGGATTGGGTTTCTGCGCATCAGCGCAATGGTGTTTATTTAACATAAAAGTTCACACAATAAGGCAGCAGAATAACGTGCAGGAATAAACAAATAAAAGTATGCAATGGGAATGGTGCAGCTTGGAAGCTGAGAGTCTATGGAGGAAATGGTAATGATGGATAAGTTCACTGGTGTGAGAACCAGAATGGTTTAAAACGTGGAGCCAGCAGAGATGGTATTAAATGTGTAGCAAACCTGGTAGCAGATGCAGGAGACTCAGGTGGAAGTTCACAGAGCAGTTCGTTAAGCTCAGGCAGCTAGCAAGCTGCTTCACAGGTGAGGTGATGGAATGCACCTGGAGAGAGTCTCTACTGCAGAGGCTGAAGCACACTGCGGTTGTAGTTAGGTGTGGAGCCAAATACAGATGCAGGGGTTGCTGATGCTTGTAGTTCCACGGAGATGTAGGAAGGTAACCAGGAACACGGAGGAACAGGTAGGTAACCAGGAACACGGAGGATCCAGGAAGGTAACCAGGAACACGGAGGAATCCAGGCACATGGGTCGCAGGAGTGACACAAAGTTCAGGACAACCACAGGCTCACCCTGCAGCTCCAGATATACCCCCTGGTGTGCAGACATTGGTTGGAGTGGGAAAAGGAGGTGCGGCCAAGCTCCGGATTGGCCGCCGTACTCTGACCGATGGAGACTGTCATGGCGGCGCCCATGCCGCGGCCCGGCGGGAACGCGGCGTGCTCACACGCCCGCTGTTACAGGAGCGTTCCTAGGCCCAGGATGACGTCTGGCGGCAGAGGAGCGGACGACAGCAGAACGTAGGGACCCCGGACGGAGTCCGCACCGACAGACAGACGTGGCTGTGGTGAGTCGATTCCTGACACACAGCGATGTGTGCTGAGAGATCTGTGCTAACAAGTGTTCTTTATGCACATGCTAGGCGATCTAACTAGATCTTGCCTGCATGTGCTAAAGATCTGAGTGGGCGATGGCGAAGCGCTGGGCTGCGCATTGCCATCGCTATGGGGTGTACACATGGAGTGATCCGTGCTTAATCGCCCCGTGTGTATGCCCCCTAACACTCTCTGCACATATCCACCCCACCTGCCGTGCACATGGTGTTGCCCATTATAGGAAAATGTTGTTTTGCAATCAACCTTGAATTAGGCCCAGAGTCTCCAATTAAAGTTTACATTTTGTGAATTTTAACAATAGAAAAGCATTTTGAATTGAACTTTAGCTTACTTCAAGTTTAACCAGTAACATTCATTTTGCTTCCATTTTATTTTAGTGTAATACACATTAGCATCATTTTGACCATATGAAGGGGAAATTAAATTGACAAATTCTATATTCTGAAGAAAAAAAAAGTTTTTTTCCTAGGTTATTGGTAAAACGTATCTTCTCTTCTCGTCCTAGAGGATGCTGGGGTCCAATTTAGTACCATGGGGTATAGACGGGTCCTTTGGGAGCTACTGGCACTTTAAGAGTTTAACAGTGTGGGCTGGCCCCTCCTTCTATGCCCCTCCTACCAGACTCAGTTTAGAAAATGTGCCCGGAGGAGCCGGTCACAGCTAGTGGAGCTCCTAGGAGTTTGCTGCTGGCAACAGCCTCCCTGCTTCGTGGCACTTTGGGGGGAGTAGGAACCAACTTCCTAAAGAGTTAATGGTTCTCTACTACGTTGACAGGACACTGAGCTCCTGAGGGTGCTGATGGCAAGCCCACAAGGCGACCGCTCACTCTCGCAGCAAGGCCGCCGCCACCCCCTAACAGAGCCAGAAGAAAGAAGAGTGGTGAGTACAGCACCGGTGTCCCGGTTAGCGGGTTGCCGGCGGGTATGGCAGCACAAGGGTGGGAGCGCAGCACTGACAGGCTGCGCTCCAGGAAGGCTCAGCAACACTCTGTGTAGGCGCTGTGAGGGGCGTCCTGAGCCAGCGTGGGACACCCTACACTGGTCACGCTGCAAACAGGCGCTAATCCTGCTGTTAGCTCTAGGAAACCTCAGGCCAGTTTAAACATATAGTGTGGGAAGCCACGTGCCATGTCGGGGGGCGGGGCTTCCTCTCAGAGTGGATCCAGCACTCACCAGCACCATTTTCTCCCTGCAAGGACGCAGATAGGGAGCGCTGCCCTCCACATAACTCCATTGCCTCACGGTACCAGGGTGTTATAGGAAGGGGGGGGGGGGGGAGGAGTGTGATATCAACACTAACTACTCTATTAAGGGTAGTTAGTCAGCGCCGGGCTTTTATCATAATAATTGCCTACAGGGGCGCTGTGTGGCTGGCACCTTATACTCTGTCTCTCTGAAGGTACTCTGGAGGATACTGTGTCTGACATTTTCCTCTGTGTGTATATCCCACATTACCATGTCTAAGGACTCTGTGTCCTGTGCTGCAGAGTGTTTATCTTCTCCTGAGGAGTCTATTCCATGTACTCAGGAATGTAATATACTGTCTCAGCCATCTGAATCCGAACCCCCATGGGTGGGGAAATGATATCCCAGATTTCAACTTGGATGTCCCATACTGAAAGGGAGACGCAAGTTTTAAAAAAAATCTGTGGAGGGCTTAAAGTATTCAGCCCCTACTACTATGGACCCACCTACATACCCTCAAAAACGTACACTTGCCCAGATAATGCAAGTTGACACTGATACCAACTCTGATACTGGGGATGGTGATGGGGATATGCAGGGGGGAGATGCATCTCTTACAATTAGGGATGTGTTGCATATTTCTGAGAAAGTGCCTGAGAAAGAAGAAGAATCTTATTTTACAGTAAATAAGAAATCCTCGCTTATTTTCCCTGCTTCTAAGGAGTTATACTCCTTGTTTGAAAAGTCCTGGGAAAACCCAGAGAAAAAATTCCAGATTCCTAAAAGAATTCTCATAGCTTTTCTTTTCCCTGAAGAGGATAGAAAGAAGTGGGAAAACTTACCTATAGTTGACACTTTTGTATCTAGGTTGTCAAAAAAGGTGGTTTTACCTGTTCCCGGTTCAACCGCCTTAAAGGAGCTGGCTGACCGCAAGATTGAGACTACGCTCAAATCACTATACACGGCTACAGGCGTGTCATTAAGGCCCACTATTGATTGTGCGTGGATTTATAAAGCTATAGTAAAGTGGTCAGGCACATTACTTGAGGATTTAGATACTATGGATAGGAGTGACATTGACTTGTTTTTGCATCACATACAGGATTCTGCAGGTTTCATGGTGGAGGCCATGAAGGTCATTGGCCTGCTTAATGTGAGGGCTACTTCCATGGCAGCCTCGGCATACAGAGGACTCTGGCTACGCCAATGGACTGCAGATGCGGAATCCAAGAAAAGTGTGGAGAACCGACCTTTCACAGGTCAGGCCCTGTTCGGGGAAGCTCTGGATGCGTGGATATCCACGGCAACTGCGGGTAAGTCATCCTTTCTTCCCTCTGCAGCCGCAGCGGCTCAGAAGTCTTATCCTACGCCTACACTGCAGTCCTTTCAGACCGCTAAATTTAAAAAATCCAGAAACCCCCCACACACACACCTTCTTTAGAGGAGGTCGGGGAAAGTCCAGAAAACCTGCTCCAACAGGTTCCCAGGAACAGAAACCAGGTTCTGCTTCCTCAAAATCTTCAGCATGATGGTGGACCTCCTAGAGATCAATCAGGTGAGAGCGAGACTAAAAGATTTCAGTCATGTCTGGGCGTCATCATGCCTGGAACCCTGGGTGACAGATATTGTTGCCCAGGGGTACAGACTGGAGTTTCAGGAACTCCCACCTCACAGATTCTTCAAATCAGGCTTACCAGTTTCGCTGACAGAAAGTGCTATCCTACAGGAAGCCATTCAAAAATTGGTACGAACAAATTTCATTGTTCCAGTTCCATCTCACCTAACAACCAAGGGCTATTACTCAAACCTGTTGTGGTACCGAAACCGGACGGTTCGGTAAGGCCTATTTTGAACCTGAAGTGATGGAACCCTTACTTGAGGGTTTTCCAATTCAAGATGGAGTCTCTGAGAGCGGTGATCTCAGGTCTGGAGGAGGGGGAATTCCTAGTATCCCTGGATATCAAGAATGCGTACCTTCACATTCTGATTTGGCCACCTCACCAGGCCTATCTACGGTTTCTCTACAGGACTGTCACTATCAGTTCCAGACATTGACATTCGGCCTCTCCACAGCACCGAGGGTGTTCACCAAGGTCATGGCGGAGATGATGCTCCTCCTCCACAAACAGGGAGTGAACATAATTCCATATCTGAACGATCTGCTGATAAAAGCATCTTCCAAGGAGAAGCTGTTGCAGAGTATTGCACTCTCAACTCAACTACTCCGGGATCATGGGTGGATCCTGAACCTTCCAAAGTCACATTTGGAACCGACAAGGAGACTGCCCTTTCTGGGGATGATACTTGACACGGAAGTGCAGAGGGTGTTTCTACCACTGGAGAAAGCATTGGTGATCCAATCAATAGTCCAGGATGTCTTGCGACCAGCCAGGGTATTGGTTCATCAGTGCATTCGCCTTCTGAGGAAGATGGTAGCCTCCTACGAGGCTCTACAGTACAGAAGATTCCATGCACGGTTCTTCCAGCTGGATCTCATGGACAAGTGGTCGGGATCACATCTTCACATGCACTAGCGGATCCGCCTGTCGCCGAAAGCCAGAATTTTACTCCTCTGGTGGCTACAAACGTCTCACCTACTCGAGGGCCGCAGGTTCGGGATTCAGAATTGGATTCTTCTATCCACGGATGCAAGTCTCAGAGGTTGGGGAGCAGTCACCCAGGGGGAAAACTTCCAAGGAAGGTGGTCAAGTCAGGAATATCTCCTTCCAATAAACATTCTGGAACTAAGGGCCATCTACAACAGCCTTCTCCAAGCGGTACATCTTCTGCAAGATCGAGCAATTCAGGTTCAGTCGGACAACATCACAGCATTGTCCTACATAAACAGGCAGGGCGGAACGAAGAGCAGGGCTGCGATGTCAGAGGTAACAAAAATCCTCCTCTGGGCAGAAAGGCACGCACTGGTGCTGTCGGCGATCTTCATTCCGGGAGAGGACAACTGGGAAGCAGACTTCCTCAGCAGACACGATCTCCATCCAGTAGAATGGGGCCTCCACCTAGAGGTGTTCGCAGAGGTAACAAGCCGATGGGGTGTACCTCAGATAGACATGATGGCCTATCGCCTCAACAAGAAGCTTCGGAGGTACTGTTCCAGGTCACAAAACCCACAAGCAGTGGCGGTGGACGCTCTGGTGACTCTGTGGGTGTTCCAGTCAGTGTATGTGTTCCCTCCACTTTCACTCATCCCAAGGATTCTCAAACTAATAAAAAGATCAGGAATTCCGGCAATCCCCATTACTCCAGAATGGACAAGAAGGGCTTGGTACGCGGATCTTCTGGCATTACTGCTGGAGGATCCGAGACATCTTCCTCTTCGCTAGGACCTTCTACAACAGGGGCCGTTCGCCTATCAAGACGTACCGCGGCTACGTTTGACGGCATGGAGGTTGAACGCCAGATCTTAGCTCAGAAGGGCATTCTGAACAAGGTTATTCCTACTCTGATCCAAGCTAGGAAGGGGGTAACGTCTAAACATTACCATCGAATTTGGAAAAAGTATGTGTCTTGGTGTGAATCCAAGAAGTTTCTTATGGTGGAGTTTCAACTGGGACGTTTTCTCCTCTTTCTACAAGCAGGTGTGGATGTGAGCCTACGCTTGGGCTCAATCTAAGTCCAGATTTCGGCCTTGTCCATTTTCTTCCAGAAACAATTGTCTGCTATCCCTGAGGTTCAGACTTTCTTGAAAGGAGTTCTGCACATCCAACCACCCTTTGTGCCTCCTACGGCACCTTGGGATCCTTAATGTTGTGCTGCAGTTCCTGCAATCGGATTGGTTCGAACCTTTACAGGAGGTGGACGTAAAGTTTCTTACTTGGAAGGTGGTCACACTGTTGGCATTGGCATCTGCAAGAAGTGTATCGGAAATGGGGGCACTGTCGCACAAGAGCCCCTACTTGATTTTCCATGAGGATAGAGCTGAGCTCCAAAAGCGTCAGCAATTTCTTCCAAAGGTTGTGTCGGCGTTTCATATCAACCAACCTATTGTGGTGCCAGTGGCTACTGACACCTCAAAAACCTCAAAGTTCTTGGATGTTGTGCGGGCTTTGAAGATATATGTGAAGAGAACTTCTTGTCACAGGAAATCGGACGCTCTATTTGTCCTTTATGACCCCAACAAGATTGGGTGTCCTGCTTCTAAGCAGACGATTTTTCGCTAGATCAGGCTTACTATCCAGCATGCTTAATCTACGGCAGGATTGCCAATTCCAAATTCTGTTCAGGCCCACTCTATTCGTAAGGTGGGTTCTTCCTGGGCGGCTGCCCGGGGTGTCTCGGCTTTACAGCTTTGCCGAGCAGCTACTTGGTCAGGGTTGAGCACGTTTGCTAAGTTCTACAAGTTCGATACTTTGGCCTCTGAGGACCTAAAGTTTGGTCAATCAGTTCTGCAGGAACATCAGCACTATCCCTCCCGTACTGGGAGCTTTGGTACATCCCCATGGTACTAAATTGGACCCCAGCATCCTCTAGGACGTAAGAGAAAATAGGATTTTAATTACCTACCGGTAAATCCTTTTCTCATAGTCCGTAGAGGTTGCTGGGTGCCCGCCCAGCGCTTCGTTTTCCTGCAGTAGTCACTTAGTTCAGTACTGCCTTGTTACTTGTCTAAGTGCTGCATTATTACTTGGTTAAGTACTGTTGTTCAGCTGTTGTTGAAGTTGTTCAGGCAGGTTAGCCTGGTTTGCCTTGTTATGTGTGAGCTGGTGTGAATCTTACCACTATCTATGTATTTCCTTCTCTCAAAGTTTGTCCGTCTCCTCGGGCACAGTTTCTAGATGGAGTCTGGTAGGAGGGGCATAGAGGGAGGAGCCAGTCCACACTATTAAACGCTTAAAGTGCCCATGGCTCCCAAGAGACCCGTCTATACCCCATGGTACTAATGTGGACCCCAGCATCCTCTACGGTCTACGAGAAAAGGATTTACCGGTAGGTAATTAAAAATGAGATTTATGGTAAGAACTAACCTTTGTTAAATCTCTTTCTGCGAGGTACACTGGGCTCCACAGGGAATAACATTGGGATGTAGAGTAGGATCTTGATCCAAGGCACCAACAGGCTCAAAGCTTTGACCTTCTTCCCAAAATGCATAGTGCCGCCTCCTCTATAACCTCACCTCCGTGCACAGGAGCTCAGTTTTTGTTAACCAGTCCCATGCAGTAGCAGGTAAAAGAGACGACAATCGTTAGTAGCCACATACACCACACACTCACGACAGAAGAGGGTGTCAGCGGCTAATGCCATACCAACCCAAAGAAGCTAAGTGCGTCAGGGTGGGCACCCTGTGGAGCCCAGTGTACCTTGCAGAAAGAGATTTAACAAAGGTAAGTTCTTACCATAAATCTAATTTTTAATTACCTACCGGTAAATCCTTTTCTCGTAGGCCGTAGAGGATGCTGCGGGGTACACTTGGCTTCACAGGGAATAACATCGGGGATGTCCTAAAGCAGTTCCTTATGGGAGGGGACGCACTGTAGCGGGCACAAGAAACCAGCGTCCAAAGGAAGCATCCTGGGAGGCAGAAGTATCGAAGGCATAGAACCTTATGAACGTGTTCACTAAGGACCACGTAGGTGCCTTGCACAATTGTTCAAGGGTCGCAGCACGGCGGGCCACCCATGAAGGTCCAACGGACCGAGTAGAATGGGCCTTAATGGTAGCAGGAGCTGGAAGACCAGCCTGTACATAAGCATGTGCAATCACCATTCTAATCCATCTGGCCATGTTCTGCTTGTTAGCAGGCCAGCCACATTTGTGAAAACTAAACAGTACGAAGAGAGAGTCAGACTTCCGAATGGAAGCAGTTCTCTTCACATAGATATGGAAAGCCTGTACCACATTCAAAGACCGCACTTTGGAAGACAACTCAGGAGAATTAAAGGCAGGAACCACAATCTCCTAGTTAAATAGATAACCAGGGCGCGTTCTAAGAACTGCCCGATCACTGTGAAAAAATCAGATAGGGGGACCTACAGGAGAAGGCACCCAAGTCTGAAACACATCTAGCAGAGGCAATCGCTAGCAGAAACAAGATCTTAAGGGAAAGTCACTTAAGATCCGCAGATATAAGAGGGTCAAAAGGAGACTCTTGCAAGGCCTCCAAAACCACCGACAATCCCAAGGACCTACAGGTGGGACATAAGGAGGCTGAATGCGCAACACACCCTGAGTGAAGGTATGAACATCGAGCAGAGTTGCAATTTTTCTCTGAAACCATACTGACAAGGCAGAAATATGAACCTTGAGGGAGGACAGACGAAGGCCTAGGTCCAGACCTTGCTGTAGAAAGGCCAAAAGTTTGGCCGTACTAAACTTGTAAGCGTCATGATTGGTATTTGCGCACCAAGCAAAGTAAGAATTCCAGACCCTATGGTAAATCCGAGCAGAAGCCGGCTTACGGGCCTTCAACATAGTTTGAATTACCGCCTCAGAAAAACCTTTGGCCCTCAGTACGGAAGCTTCAAGAGCCACGCCATCAAAGCCAGTCGGGCCAAATCCTGGTAGACACAAGGGCCCTGAACGAGGAGGTCTGGCCATTGTGGAAGTAGAAGGGGACACTATATCTAGAGGCCCTGTAGGTCTGAGAACCAATGCCGTCTGGGCCACGCGTGAGCAATTAGAAGTAGTATGCCTCCTTCTTGTTTGCACTTCCTTATCACTCTGGGCAGTAAAGACACTGGAGGAAACACATATGACAGCCAAAAGTATCATGGGATTGCCAGTGCATCCACGAACGCTGCTTGAGGATCCCTTGTTCTTGCTCCTGTCAAAGTCAGAAAAATATCACGATGCACACTGCCATATTTGCACCTCATACAGGTCCGCGCTGCGCATGCGTGCGCTCTCCCGTGCGTGCGCATACTCACTGTAGCGGGCACCCGCAGGCGCACGGTATGTGCATTTACGGTAGAGTTTATGTGTTCGTAGCGTGCGACTCAATCGTTACATATTTTCACTATATAATGTATTTTGTAGATCATGGTCCCTTTGATAGATTCTGAAAGTTTAGTTAATATAGCATGTTCATGGACAGAGAAATCCCTCTTTGTTTGATACGAAGGGTCAGACAGGAGTAATACTGTGGTGTTTAGTATCCATCGGAAGAATATTTAATTAGCAATATTCCGGTGTTGGTTTGAAGCGGATTAATCGCTCGTGCGAATAGTTATGGACATAAGAAGTTTATGTCCATTTACTATTATTTGCACTTACTTATCCATGCGGCGGGAAACCCAGTTTCCCACCCACCTGAGCAGTTGGAAATTGTCACAGCCCACCTGTATGAATCAACCTATGACCTTTTGTTATAATGCAAGGAGGAATTCCTGTGTCCAATGAACAATGAGATTGTAGGGACCATTGAATTGTATTGTGTGTGGGGCATAAATAGACAAGCCGATCACATCCAGCTCTCACTCTTCAACGGTTCTCATTGCTGATAATCGGGAGCTGGATGTCCAGAGGCGCATGCGATCGTTCCCCTTTGTGCGTAAGTTTTCTCCGCAATCATGTTGTCTTTCTTGTTATTGTGAGCCATATATCTCTCTCTCTTCTCCTCTTTCTCTCGTATTCTCTTAAACGTAATAGTATTGTATTGTATTTCCTGTGTAGTTACCTGGTTAGTTAGTCTATGTTATATTGTAGTATATGACTTGTACTGTATTATTCTTTTTGCAAGTATAACATTCATATAAGGCGTTAGACCCTAAGCCCGGTAGTTGTGTATTTATTATAGTGTTAAGTATTCACAGAGCGTCGGTGACGCTCAAACAGCTTTTAAGTTAATAAGGTTACACTGTGTTGCATCTACACCCTATCTCTACACTAAGGTTTTACTGCATATTACATTGTTTATGGTTTAGATATAAAGGTTTAACATTGTGAGCGTCTGCGCCGCTGGTGATCTCCTCGTGGTCCCGAGCGTCCGCTACGCTATAGCGAACCATTACGTTAGTCAGCAGCCAATAGCGTGCCTGCCTGTGATCTCTTGGCCGTGAGCGAACGTGACGCTTGAGCGTCTCGACCTCGGCTAAGCGATTGCTACGCAACGTGCGTACCCTTACGGTACTCCATACGTCAATAGCGTACAGTGTTCTTAGGCCTCTTAAAGGGTTTTAAATAAGATAAATATTTAGCTTTATCAATTGGCGGCTCGTCCGTCCTTCACATATCTCTGCTAGGTAATTTCAGCAGACATTATCCATCAGCAAAGGGCGGGAGATCATATTCTTCGCAGTGCTGACGGGATAAGCGTCTGCTTCGCTTAGTAAAGGGTGCTGAGGGAATCCGGAACCGGAGGTAAGAACAACACGCTAGTGTCTTTTAAAACTGTTTATTTCTATCTTGCGTACGCACGCACATATCTGCATTTCTTTTTCATTCGTGTATTTTCATATATCACTCTCCTGTTTGCCATTTTATAATTGATAAACGTGCTAAGAGAGATTTGTCGCTATTTCATAGTTAAAGTGTAAAAGTAATGCATTAAGGGATAAAGTGTAAAGCACACACGCAGCTCTACCTAAAGGTACAAGGAGAGATTGGTGTGGGGTTCAGTAGAGGATCGAGGATCATCTACATTGATAAACGTGTACATTGTGTTACGGTGGACATTGGTTTTGTGTACACGTGTCTCTAACAAAGGGCTGAGACTCGCGTACGCAAAGGCCGACGCACGCAGCGTAAATTACGCAACGGAGCATCTGGGTACGCCCACGTAACTCAAGGCACACGATAGTGTTGATTGTCAACAGGCGATAAATAGCGTAACAGGCGATAAATAGCGCAAAACGCGATAAATAGCGCAAATCTATTTTTAAATCCGAAATTTAAATTAACAGATCCTTCTCCAAATTTACAACACATCTGGTCTAAAGAAAAATTTCTGCGCAGAAATAGAAATAGAAACAAAAGTGTACATGTGATGAGTGAGTGTTTTGCAATTATATAAGTTTTACAATTTTGGGGATTGAACCACAGAAATCATCGAGTTCTCGTGAAGTACATACGTGTAAGTGACATACATGGTGGCTAGGGAGGCATCCCTTGTTAAACATATAAAGAGCATTAGAGTGTAGCAGACCAGGAGGTCATACTGTAACAGACCAGGAGGTCAGACCAGGAGGTCGCATAACAGACCAGGAGGTCCAGGTACAGCAGACAAGGAAGTCCGCTATAGAGTCAAGTAGCCCAACACCAAGAAGGGTTGGAGCGGAACCCATATAGGCCATAAAGCTCAGGCTGAAGGAATTCGCAGCTGCTGAATGTCGATTCCACTGGTCGCTCCGTACATAAGATTAGTTGCTTATGTACTGAACGATTGTACCGCACGTAATTGTGTGCATTAGTTAGTCTGACCAGTACCATTTGTGTACGAACCCGGTCATAAACGCTATTTGTACATTCTGACGTGATTTGTGTCATTTTTTATTTTTAAAAGGGAAGTTCGCTGGTCACTCAGGAATTATCCAACAACCCCACAGTTACTGGAAAGGGTTAATGCTCTGCGGATCACACCCACATGTTCCAGTAAACAAAGGTTCATAGGGGCCCTGGGTCGAGTACGCCAGCACTATATCAGTGTGTGGGCGTATTGGTCGGCGTGGGCGAGTAAGTGGGGTACTCGGTAAACCACCACCGTCAGCCTATCGTGAACATTTTGGTTTTTTGTAAGGGTTCGCTGAAGACCCTGATATAAAGGTCAGAGGTAGAGCAAGCAACACCTGCAAATTATGGGGGCCAGTTGTTCAGGAAGGGGGCGATCAACCTCGGTTCGGGTTGATTTAGTGAACCGACCAATCGGGTCGGCAAGGTACGTAATGTGTGAAAAATACGGCTCACACACAGAAGTTTTATGTGATGAATGGGAAAGAATGACAATGCATGACGGGGAGAAATTCCCAAGAGTAGGTAGCTTCAGCCCAGAAGTGTTAATGAATTTAAGGAGGAGGATATGTCTCATTAAATCAACAAAGAGACGAATCCAACATTATGATTATTTGCAGTTATGGCAACAGGAGGGTGAAATACAGAGAGGATTGGCTCAGGCGGCGGGATCTAATCCTATCAGGAAACTGGTAGCCACGGCCCCGCCGCCACCATACATATCAGGAGAGAAATTGGTTGCGGAGAATGACGCATTAGGGGGTAACAAAAAGGCACTTAGCAACTGTATAAATGTTAAAGATAATGTTAACCAATTAACCAATGCAAGTATTAACCCGTGCAAGTTGTACCCTGTTTTGAACTTTCCCCAGGAGTGTGATCAAGAGGACGAATCGGCAACAATATCGTCTCTCTCTCTAGCAGCCACCATATCAGAAACAACAGTAGGCACGGCCCAACCCATAAGATTAGTAACAAAGCCCCCTAGCGGAGGGACAGGTGAGGTCGTATCAACGGGTAAGTACAGCACCATACACTATGCTGAAACCATTTCACCACAGACTGTAGAATCTACACAGAATGATGTTGTTAAACTTGCTCCCGTGAGGGTAATAGCTGTTCCAAATGGGAAAACGGACACTACAGGAGTCACTCCTATCAGGAACATTGCCATGTACAGCCCGTTTTCCCGAATGGAATTAAGAACCATAGTGTCTGAATTCCCTGATCCTAGAAAAGACTTAGTTGCTAGCCAGAAATACATCAGAGACCTAGGGAACACTTTAGAGCCCAATAACAAAGACTGGCAGATATTGCTGAGGGCATGTTTACCCTCCAATGTCGACGCAGCTCAATTTTTAGCTGACTGTGGACTGGATCAGGATGTACCTCTTACAGATGTGTACAACAAAGATAATGTAAAAAGGATAAATTTACAGTTAAAGGAGTATTTCCCAGCTGTAGCCAAATGTAATAGAATTTTTTCCATTAAACAAAAAGAGTCAGAAACAGCTGCTGATTATTTTCACCGGGCATTATTAGAAATGGCAAAATACACTGGCATAGAGGACATTAGGACCAATGCAAATCATCAAGAAGTAGCAGTATCTGTGCTAATGGATGGTTTAAAAGAAGCATTAAAGACAAGGGTACAGACCACGCAACCATGTTGGCGAGGTCTGTCGGTGGCTACTTTGAGAGAGGCTGCTATTGATCACGACCGGAATATCACCAGACACAGGGAGTCACAAGGTGATAAGTTAATGGCCGTAAGTATACAGGCCCTGACCACAAAGCAGCCTTTGTATAGATCACCAAACCCTGTGGGTAAGTCAAATGTGGTAACATGTTATTTTTGTCATAAACAGGGACACATAGCACGAGACTGTAGAGCGAAAAATTCACAAAGATCATACCAACCCCCTAGACAACGACATGACACACGAAATTGGGATCAGGGTCCACAGAGACGGAGTTATGAGCCACATACAGGTGAAACAAAAAGATATCCCCCAAAAGGAGACTGGCAAACTCCTGGCAGTTCCCATTTAACCCCTTCACAAGTAGTTGCTGCCAGCGGGATTCAGGGAGGTCACCATACCCAATAGGGGTGTGGCCATACCTGTAATCTGCAGCCAGTAAAATTGATTGCAAATCTTGGAAGTGAACCCGAGATTGCAATAAATGTAGCTGGTAAATCATTAAACTTTCTTGTAGATACGGGGGCGGCCAAATCAGTGATAAATTCGACAGTGGGCATGAGAACCACTGGTAAGACAATTCCAGCCATAGGGGTAACGGGAGTAGTCCAGCACTACCCTGTTAGCAAACCAGCCGAGATTACAATAGGGCCTTTACATACCAAGCATTCCTTTTTGCTGGCTGCATCGGCACCGACTAATCTCCTGGGAAGAGACTTATTGTGTAAAATGGGGTGCGTCATTTATTGTACTCCTGAAGGTGTATTCTTGGACATACCTGAGAATCACGCTCAGGAAGTGCGAGACATGTTAGACTCCCCATCAAAATTAATGTCACATACCATTATGACAAATAGGACTCCATCCCAAGTAGAAGAAATGACATCCCAGATACCAGAGTCACTTTGGACTAAAGATGGACAGGACACTGGATTAATGGCAAACGTAGCTCCGGTAGTTGTACAAGTAAAAGATGGTAGGATAGCTCCAAAAATCCCACAGTACCCTCTGAAGCCAGAGGTGGAGTTAGGAGTTTATCCCGTAATAGAGCGCTTGCTACAACAGGGCATTCTGGTAAGAACGTCCAGCACTGCCAATAGTCCCATCTTCCCTGTGAAAAAGAGTGGGGGGAGGGGTTACCGGCTAGTGCAGGATCTAAGGGGGATTAACAAAATAGTTGAGTCAGTTCCCCGTAGTGCCAAATCCAGCTGTCATCCTTATGCAAATCCCTCCCACTGCGAAATTTTTCACTGTTATTGACCTCTGCTCTGCTTTCTTTTCGGTACCTCTGCACCCTGACAGCCAATATTTGTTTGCATTTACATACAGAGGAGTCCAATACACATGGACTCGATTACCACAAGGTTTCATAGACAGTCCAAGTATATTTTCCCAGGCTTTGCATGATTGTTTACAGTCTTTCCAACCAGAGAGTGGATCAGTATTAATACAGTACGTGGATGATCTACTACTGTGTTCTGATTCAGTGGAAGCATCTCTGAAGGATACGAAACAGCTCCTGTTTCATCTTTCAGACACAGGACACAAGGTTTCCAAAGACAAGTTACAATTATGCCAAACTAAGGTAAAATATTTGGGACACTGTCTAACACAAGGACTGAGACACCTGACCGCTGATAGAATTCAAGCAATTAGAGACATGACTCTGCCACAAACCCAGCAACAGATCAGAACATTTTTAGGAATGTGTGGGTATTGCCGTAACTGGATCCCAGGGTTTTCCATTCTAGCGTTACCTTTGCAGGAGATGGTCTCCTCAAACAAACCTGATCGGATTTCGCATACAGACGAGTCCGAGATGGCATTTGAGAGACTTAAACAGTGCCTAACGCAGGCACCAGCATTAGGTATGCCAGACTATGGGAAACCCTTTGAGCTGTACGGAACAGAAAGTGCTGGTTGCGCGGCAGGCGTCTTAACCCAAAAGCACGGTGATGCCAGCAGGCCAGTAGCATACTACAGCGCTCAGCTAGATACGGTAGCGCGATCCCTCCCCACATGCTTGCGAAGCGTTGCTGCGATAGCATTGCTAGTAACGAAAAGCGAAGATGTAGTGTTAGGTCACAACCTCACAATTCATACACCACATGCAGTGTCAGCCTTGCTAAATTCTGCCCAAACCAGGCACGTCTCATCAGCGCGGTTTACAAGATGGGAATTGGCACTAATGGCCCCCGTAAACATCACCATAAGGAGATGCAGTGCATTAAATCCTGCAACATATCTCCCAGGTGTGCCTGGACAGGCACAAAGGGTGGAGGATGAGAGTGGTGGGGAAGGAGAATTTAATACAAAGGAGGACACACATGATTGTATGGAATATTTGACCCAAAATTTTACCGCAAGGCCTGACATCAGTGACAACCCACTGGAAGATGTAGATCTAACTTTCTACACGGACGGTAGTTGTCACAGACAGTCAGACTCGGGAGACTTGTGTACTGGATACGCAGTCGTAGATGACCAAGGCACCATAGAAGCGGAACCGCTAGGCCCACCTCACTCAGCCCAGGTTGCTGAACTGGTCGCCCTAACCAGAGCATGTGAATTGGCTAAGGGCAAATCAGCCAATATCTACACTGACTCTAGATACGCATTCGGGGTAGTCCATGATTTCGGAGCCCTATGGCGCCTCAGAAATTTCATGACGGCAGCTGGTACACCGGTAGCGCATGCAGCTCACATCAAAAGGCTTCTAACAGCGATACAGGAACCCGACAGAGTGGCTGTTATCAAGTGTAAAGCACACACATATAGCCAGGACCCAGTATCACTTGGTAACAGCCGAGCAGACGAAGCAGCTAAGTTAGCAGCTGGTACCCCCAGACAGACAGACACCACACAATTGATGGTATTTAATACCATCAACACACAGAAGTTGTGTGAAATGCAAAATTTGTGTTCCACACAGGAAAAGGCAGTCTGGAAGGCAAAGGGATATGGCCAGGAGTCCTCAGGACTCTGGACGGATGGACAAGGTAAACCGGTGGCCCCCAGAGCATATCTTCCATGTTTAGCTGAGGCAGCTCACGGGCTGACTCATCTGGGCAAGGAAGGAATGTGCAAGTTGGTAAGAGCATATTGGTGCGCCCCAGGATTTTCATCTCATGCAAGTAAGAGAGCAATGTCATGCCTTACATGCTTGAGAAAGAATGTCGGAAAGGCAATACCAACAGAACCATCTCATATCCCACCTACAGGCGGTCCTTTTCAGGTAATACAGATTGACTTTATTCAATTACCCCCTTGTCGAAATTTGAAATATGTACTTGTTTGTATAGATGTGTTCTCAAATTGGGTCGAAGCATTTCCTGCGGCCACAAATACCGCTATGTTTACTGCTAAGAAAATTGTGCAGGAATTTGTATGTAGATATGGTATCCCTAGAATAATTGAAAGTGATAGGGGTACCCATTTTACAGGTGATGTCTTTCAAGGAATGTGTAAGTTGATGGGAATTGATAGCAAGCTGCACACTCCATACCGTCCACAGGCGAGTGCGAAGGTGGAAAGAGTGAACAGCACTATTAAAAATAAACTGAGCAAAGTTATGGCAGAGACAGGATTGACATGGCCAGAAGCTTTACCCATTGTACTGTACAGCATCAGAACCACTCCCAGGTCCCCTCTTAATCTGTCTCCCTTTGAAATCTTGTTTGGTCGACAACCGCATGTTATGATTAACCCTCAGGATGATTTGAAGTGTAACACTGAAGTGACTGTAAAATACTTGATTAACATGAGTAAACAGTTAAGGAATCAGAATGATAATTTGAAGTTAGTGATTCCTGATTTACCAGATAGTAATTGTCATGACATTGAACCTGGGGATTATGTAATGATACAGAATTTTCTACGCTCAGGTTGCCTTATTGACAGATGGGAAGGACCATACCAAGTCTTATTGACTAGCACTACAGCATTGAAAGTTGCCGAGAGAGAGACTTGGGTTCATTCGTCCCATTGTAAGAAGGTTGCTGATCCAGAGAGGTCCCGTGATAAGGAACAGACGGTAGAGGAAGTTGTATCACTGGAGTGTCTGTTCCAGGAGGACTGAGGCGGCACCTGAGCATTGAGAATCACAAGATCAAAAGCAGTTGTCAATCCCCTGTTCCCTTTTATTGTTTTTCTCCACTTCCCATCCCCTCTCCCTCAAATTATTTTTTTCCCCCTTCTCATTCTTCTTCGTTTCCTCCTAAGATGGACTTGCCTCAAGAGACTGTGATCCGGATTTTCCTGTTGACCATGATGTTGACCAGAGCAGTCTGTTCCGGCGAGAGTACCATGGAGGTCGAGAGAGGTTCTGGAATGGGTTCGGATGACAGAGATGGAGGCGTAGTTTTCCGAGAACAACATAATCAACAAGCAAAGGCGAGTATCAGAAAACGGTCCGATAACATAGACCATAGAAGGAATTGTGAAGGATTGTTAGCTGAAGAAAACTGTATCTGTAGGCTCTGTGACAATGTGGTTGAGGATGGGTGCATCAAGAAATGCCAATCCAGTTTTAATATCCACATGGACCGGCATCCCTTGAGTGACTATCACTCCTTAGTGGGTAGTGTGTTAAATCAAACAGATTGTTGGGTATGCTCTCAAGTACCTCAAGGTCATAGCAAATCAGGATTAGTACCATTTCCTTTAACGATAGGGGAGGTACTTGAGCTAAGTGGTGGGAGGCCGGTGGACAGGAGGTTTAATATCTCCAGTCCTCCTAGTTTGAAGCTCCACCAATATCATGTGGATAGATCCCTAATATGTTTTAACATTTCCAATCCCCGAAAGCCGGGAAATTGGGAAGTGTCATGGAGTAACCAAACCATGACCTTTTCATATAGAGCAGATAGAATGCCTACAGATACAGAGCTTATACGCCACATAGCCAGTAGAGGAAAATCTTTCCGATATAGGTATACCCTAGGAAGTAGGATTACGAGAGTTGGAGAGGTATCACCAGGATACTGTGCACATATCGTACAAGCTGATACGTGTACTAGACAGATGGGAGAATTAGGGTTAGGAGATTTCACATGGAAGATGTGTAATATGGTTATGTCCTACTCCGTCCCATATGTTCTCCCCGATGATGCATATTTCATATGCGGGAGGAAGGCGTATAAGTGGCTTGCCCCAAACTCTGAAGGATTGTGTTATATTGGAAAAGTACTGCCTGAAGTAATGACTGTATCACATGCCAAAATGAAAGATATACACCGTGTTGCCCAAGCTCCTTATACTCATACTCATTACGAGCACGTAGTTAAACGGCACCTGATAGAAAGAACAGAGCATCCGGCCTCTGACATGATCCATGAATCCACCGGGATTCAGTTTCTAATCGCGTTAGACATCACTCGCACCGCCAGAGGAGTGTTGAATTATAAATACATATCTGCGCTCGCAAATTTGTTAGACAATATCACAGAAATGTATGATGACACTTTTAGGTATACTGGAAGAGAACTTCAAGCTTATAAAACAGAACTGGTTCAGCATAGAATGGTTCTCAATTATCTCACAGCAGTGACAGGTGGATATTGTGTCACACTGGCAACGCAGTACGGCGTGAAATGCTGCACATATATAACGAATAGTACCGAGGACCCGGTCGAGGTCATAGACCAAAAGATGGACGATATTCTCCAACTGAAGTGGGAATTTCGCAGGAGACACAATCTCACCCTTGCTGCTGTGAGTAATGAGCTGACTAGTTGGGTGTCATGGTTGAACCCGCGAAATTGGTTCTCTGGTTTAGGAGAATGGGCTCAAGGAGTCATAATGGATGTAGGGAAGTTTCTCCTATGTATCTTAGGTGTTGTCATAACGATTGGCTTGACATTTAGATGCGGTCAGGCTTTAATGAAGTGCAAACGTAGTACCAGGGTAATGAGTTTAAGGAGTGAGGAAATTGTAATTCCAATGGATTTGATTTATGACCCAACTGTAGAAACAATGATGTGATGAAAATGCGATTTCTACGGTCCATTTCTTTCACCTGTTTTTCCGGTTTCTCCAAGGTAACAAGACCTACGTTTGACGAGGAATTTGATGACCCTGTATACAGACAACGGATGGATTAAAGAAGAAGTTTTGACAACCTTATACACAGATATTTGATGAACTATGCCATAGACCCCCAGTTTCCCTAGAAATTTTAAAATTACGCTAGCCCAACACTTTTGTAAGTCTATGGACATTGACAAAGCTTTTTGCCCACACGCCTTTTGGGCAAAAGCACAAAGAAGACTGCATTCAACAGACACCGAACAAGACTTCAACCGACAAATGTTCATTAACCTGACATAGAATACCACTGCATTTACCGTAATTATGTCTTTTCTTCATCTCTACAACCTTCAGGTAATTACACACATAGTCGATAGAGAATACAGGCACAGATATCAGCAATCACATATTCCCCCATTCATGTATCATCAACTAAAATGTGCTCCCCATTTTGTTACAACCACAGCCGAAAAGAGCTCGGTAAAGTTTGACAGCCCATCCACAGACCCGTACCACGGGATAAGAAGGAATTCAAATGTATACTTCGCAATACCTCGAAGCTTGATTTAAAACACGTACGGCACGATGATACATGACCCCCCAAACACGGATTCATACACACATGCTTCTGCTATCTCACTAGGTCATACCCTTTTCCTACCTTCTCCTCTCCTCCCCTACCCAACCATGTAAATGTATTAACCCCTGACATATATTTTTCTCGTTTTGAAATGTTTTAGGAAGTGGCAGTTATTGTTGACTGCCAAAGGGTGGACTGTCAAAGTCAGAAAAATATCACGATGCACACTGCCATATTTGCACCTCATACAGGTCCGCGCTGCGCATGCGTGCGCTCTCCCGTGCGTGCGCATACTCACTGTAGCGGGCACCCGCAGGCGCACGGTATGTGCATTTACGGTAGAGTTTATGTGTTCGTAGCGTGCGACTCAATCGTTACATATTTTCACTATATAATGTATTTTGTAGATCATGGTCCCTTTGATAGATTCTGAAAGTTTAGTTAATATAGCATGTTCATGGACAGAGAAATCCCTCTTTGTTTGATACGAAGGGTCAGACAGGAGTAATACTGTGGTGTTTAGTATCCATCGGAAGAATATTTAATTAGCAATATTCCGGTGTTGGTTTGAAGCGGATTAATCGCTCGTGCGAATAGTTATGGACATAAGAAGTTTATGTCCATTTACTATTATTTGCACTTACTTATCCATGCGGCGGGAAACCCAGTTTCCCACCCACCTGAGCAGTTGGAAATTGTCACAGCCCACCTGTATGAATCAACCTATGACCTTTTGTTATAATGCAAGGAGGAATTCCTGTGTCCAATGAACAATGAGATTGTAGGGACCATTGAATTGTATTGTGTGTGGGGCATAAATAGACAAGCCGATCACATCCAGCTCTCACTCTTCAACGGTTCTCATTGCTGATAATCGGGAGCTGGATGTCCAGAGGCGCATGCGATCGTTCCCCTTTGTGCGTAAGTTTTCTCCGCAATCATGTTGTCTTTCTTGTTATTGTGAGCCATATATCTCTCTCTCTTCTCCTCTTTCTCTCGTATTCTCTTAAACGTAATAGTATTGTATTGTATTTCCTGTGTAGTTACCTGGTTAGTTAGTCTATGTTATATTGTAGTGTATGACTTGTACTGTATTATTCTTTTTGCAAGTATAACATTCATATAAGGCGTTAGACCCTAAGCCCGGTAGTTGTGTATTTATTATAGTGTTAAGTATTCACAGAGCGTCGGTGACGCTCAAACAGCTTTTAAGTTAATAAGGTTACACTGTGTTGCATCTACACCCTATCTCTACACTAAGGTTTTACTGCATATTACATTGTTTATGGTTTAGATATAAAGGTTTAACATTGTGAGCGTCTGCGCCGCTGGTGATCTCCTCGTGGTCCCGAGCGTCCGCTACGCTATAGCGAACCATTACGTTAGTCAGCAGCCAATAGCGTGCCTGCCTGTGATCTCTTGGCCGTGAACGAACGTGACGCTTGAGCGTCTCGACCTCGGCTAAGCGATTGCTACGCAACGTGCGTACCCTTACGGTACTCCATACGTCAATAGCGTACAGTGTTCTTAGGCCTCTTAAAGGGTTTTAAATAAGATAAATATTTAGCTTTATCACTCCGAAGACCGGAACATTGTGATTGTGTCTAGACGCCATCAGATCCACATCTGGAAGGCCCCACTTGTCCACGAGGAGTTAAAATACTTCTGGATGGAGGCTCCACTCTCTGGCATGTACGACTCTCTGGCATGTACGTCCTGATGACTGAGAAAGTCCGCTTCCCAGTTGAGGACCCCTGAAATGAACACTGCCAATACGGCTGGCAGATGGCGTTCCGCCCATTGAAGAATCCTTGACACTTCCCTCATTGCCATGCGGCTTTGAGTGCTGTCTTGATGATTTATGTACACCACCCTGGTGGCATTGTCCAACTGTTCCTGAACAGGTCTGTTCTGAATTAAATGCTGGGCCAGGTTCAGAGCATTGAACACCGCCCGCAGTTCCAGAATGTTGACCGGAAGGAGAGACTCCTCCTTGGTCCACCGATCCTGAAGGGAGTGTTGCTCCAACACTGCACCCCAGACTCTCAGACTGGCATCCGTCGTCAGAAGGACCCAGTTGGAGACCCAGAAGGGATGACCCCTGCTCAAATGTCCGTCCTGCAGCCACCAGCTCAGTGACAGACGGACCTCCGGAGACAAGGAGATCATGTGAGACCTGATCCGGTGAGGCAGGCCGTCCCATTTGGCAAGAATCAGTTTCTCCAGAGGGCGTGAATGGAATTGAGCGTACTCCACCATGTCGAAAGTCGACACCATGAGACCTAGCACTTGCATCGCCGAATGTATCGACACTTGCGGACAAGATAGGAAGCATTGAATCCTGTCCTGAAGCTTTAGGACCTTCTCCTGAGACAAGAACAACTGCTGGTTTTGATTGTCCAACAACGCTCCCAGGTGCACCATGCTCTGCGCAGGGACCAGGGAAGATTTCTTCCAGTTGATGAGCCACCCGTGGGCTTGCAGAAACTGGACAGTCAGATCTAGATGGCGTAGGAGAATTTCTGGGGAATTTGCCAGGATCAATAAGTCGTCCAGATACGGCAGGATCCTGACCCCTTGACGGCGGAGTACAGCCGTCATTACCGTCATAACTTTGGTGAAGACTCGCGGAGCTGTGGTCAAACCAAAAGGTAACGCCCGAAATTGGTAATGGAGGTTTCCAACCGCAAACCTCAGGTACTGCTAATGTGACATTGCAATGGGAACATGCAGGTAAGCATCTTGTATGACCAGGGAGACCATATAATCCCCAGGTTCCAAGGCCAGAACAATAGAGAGTAGAGTTTTCATACGAAACTTGGAGACCCTCACAAATTTGTTCAAGGACTTGAGGTTGAGAATGGGCCGAGAGGACCCATTCAGTTCAGGACTAGGAACAGCGGTGAATAGTACCCCTTGCCTCTCTGAGCCAGAGGCACCTGTACTACCACTCCTGTGTCCAGGAGGGACTGTATCGCCTTTACAGGGAAAGACAAATAGTCTAAAAGGCTATGCACAGGCATACATAAATAGCAAAAAAGAATCACACTAGAAACCAGCCTTGAGAGGATAATTTAGTAGGTAAGGACTCCTACACTTGATTTGAGTTAGGCTGGAGGTGCACCAGTAAGCAAGGTACAATATCAGTAAAAGAAAAGAAGAGAAGGACCACTAGAGGGTCGTCCTCTAAAGAAGGCTTACTGTGTGGTGCACTCCTTTATTATTTATGAAAATTGTAAAATGAGTTAGATTAAAACAACATTTTATTATCGATATTTTAAAATATTTGTGACACTAGGACATAAAACAACATAGATTAAATCATAAACAAGATCAAAGTATTTGTTGATCGCTGGTTATCAACACACACAGAAATATGTATTGTTAATTGTTTAAATTACAGATAACTGCAGATAACCTGCCAAGAAAAAATTCCTGACACTATATTAGGAAAAATAGAACAAACATGAAAATATTAATTCATAGTTCGGTGGGTAACGTGAAATTCAAAGAGATCTCTCCCACATAATGATTAGATCTCAATTAGAGAATAAGCCCACCAAGTGGCTACAGACTCCCCCCCCCCCCCCCCCTTTCCCTCCCTTCCCCCTTCTATCATTTATACCTTTAAATTTGATTAAATGAAACCCTCTGGATATCAATGACTGCACACATGTTAATTGTGTGTATTGGTTCCGCTAATATATGTGAGATTAGTAACCTAGTTGGTATTTATCATCTATGTAGTTTGGTCTCAATTATGAGAAGGTTAATTTAGCATCTAATAGAAGGTCTAATATAGTATCATTTATAACTGACATTAATGTTGTTAAGAAGGGAATGAATTATCCTTTCCATTTTTACAGCTGATATTCATTTCTATTTATTGACCCCCTGTATGAAATAATACCATTATGATAGATGACTCTCCCACAATAAGGATGTGTTGGAATTGTGGGAATTTGACCGCTATATTTACATATTTATATGAGGTGGGTTTATGTTGAGATTATCCAACAGTGATTCTATGGACATATGTCATGAGCTTGGTCCTTTCCTCTTATAGCTACAAAATAAATTTAGGATACAGCCTTATTATATATGTTTTCTTTGCCTTTCTCACATCATGACACGGATACAATGCCGTATGAATTTTGAGCATACTGACAGTGTGGGAGAGATTATGAATGGACCAGCTTCATATGCTCATTTAACAATATAGCTGACTTAGGCTATGCACACTGATGAACTGCCTCTGTGTATTATTAAGGACAATTGTCCAAAACTATTTATGCCAACAAACTATCTGCATAAAATGGGGATTTGATTAGGATATGGAGAGGAAAACCTCTATAGTGTGTACTATTTATTTGTCATCCCCATTGTTCACTCATTTATCCCCTCTGTGTCTTAATGAGTCTAATGAATACTTTTAATTAGAAGCCACGCCTGCATTTAGTAGCTATTTATACAGCTCTGACTCAAGGAGCTGTCAGACACCGATGTGAACAAGCACAAGTGAAACGTACGTCATCGGTAGTCCAGACGTACACTGTTTCCGGGGGTGTGGATCTTTAACCCGACCCGGCGCCCGGACCCGTGAGCGGCTCTCTGCTTCCAGCTGTGCGCTCTCTTGAATGGTTCATGCACACGTACCTTGTAAGTTTCAGAGCGGCTCTCTTATCCTCGGGATTCCTCCCAATATCTCTGCGCTGTGTTCACACAACAGAGGGGGGGAGTGTTTCCTCGGGGACAGCAGAAGCAACTCGCGCTGCTTTCTTCTGTCCCGGCGCTGGTGTGACCCTGCTCTCATCTGTCCCATTCACTGCTTATTAGCACATGGGATGAAAGTAGAAAGGAGAACTCACCGTATAGCGTTGGGACGCACTTTTTCTGTTATACCCTTATACACATATATATCAGCAGCTATTGCTTTAACAATATGTGTACAACATTTAGAAACAGTTACTGTTTGTTTTTATGGCAAAGATCTTAGCCTGCTATTACTGGTTGCATTAACATACTGTTTCAGAATTCTGCTGTTGTGTCAGTTAAAAGAAACGGTTACATTTTGTCCTCATGGCAAATCTCTAGCCTGTTATTTGTTACAGTATTATATTGTTTCAAAATTTCTGCTGCTGTGGGACCTAAGGCTGATCTTACTCTATATACTGGTTTAGTAACATGCTGTTATGCACACCAGTGCCTGCAGGAATGTACTGGTGTTTGAACTGTTATACACACCAGTGCCTGCAGGAATGTACTGGTGTCTGAACAGAGAGGGATGCAAAACAAATGAACTCACAGACAGACTGGCAAATATGACATAACGTACACAGAAGGTGATAGGGTAACAAAACCAACACAGAGTGAACAGAGAAGCCCAGAGGCTAAGAAACTGGGTGTCTCCCTAGTATTAGAAATGCTCAGATGGAAAAAGCAAGATGTTGTGTTTTAATACGTAGAGAACCCGAAATGCTGTTGCTAAGGGCAACAGCAAAACCCTAAAGGGTTACCAACGGGTGTGGCAGTAAACGCCTTGGTCAGAGATGGAATAATAGACACAAGGAGAGTCTCCACAATCCTAATTCTCACTTGCAGGGCCCAGGTTCAGCTTACTGCCACTAAACTGACACATGGACGCCCTGCACAGTGAGAGAGGATTATGCAGGCAGGTCTGAAAGTACAGCCACAAACCTGCTGGGTTCACAGAATAGCAAAAGAACCTCAGCAGGCTAAACGACTGACTCCAGTCTTACTGCTAGGTCTGGATTGGCAGAGTGTAGTACCAAATGCCCAGGCCTATTTGCAATAAGCAACAACAAAATACAAAGCTACACAGTACTGGCTAACTTTCAGGAACTGACTAACCAACAAAGATTCAGCAGCATCTGCTTAACATGAGAAGAGCAAAAAAGAGAAAAAAACACCCTAGGGTGATTTTCTCAAGGCGCTAGTTTAGGGGAGGTTCAACACTGCAGCTAAAAGAATGAGGTTGGTCAGACCTCGCAAATAAACAATAGAAGAAATGTTTAGCGCAAAAAAGGTCATAGATGAGATGAGATAATCAATAAACAATCTTATTTAATGCATGTAAATTTTAAAAACATCCATGGATTTACACAAGAATAAAAAATAAAATATAAAAAGTAAAAATGATATGTTAGACAATATCTATATAGATATAAATCATACGATGATGTTGTACCCTATAAAGGGTATATTGCACAACTCCCAGACTCATTCAGCTGCACTTGTAATGGAAAATAGGACCTGTTCCTATGTAAATAGTCCCCTTCTGTATCCAGTATGGCAATAGGATAGTCTGTTGTTAATAGTTACCACAGAAGTTCCAGGATATTAAGCGGTACAGTCCCCTTTCCCCGAATGCCTGGAACCCCCTCTGACTTAAGTCCAAGAAGGTTCCATCAGCCAATCATGGAGCGCCACGTTTGGCACCCTCCTGATTGGCTGTGTGCTCCTGTACTGTATGACAGGCGGCACACGGCAGTGTTACAATGTAGCGCCTATGCGCTCCATTGTAACCAATGGTGGGAACGTTCAGGTCAGCGGTGAGGTCACTTTCGGTCAACCGCTGACCTGAAAGTTCCCACCATTGGTTACAATGGAGCGCATAGGCGCTACATTGTAACACTGCCGTGTGCCGCCTGTCAGACAGTACAGGAGCACACAGCCGATCAGGAGGGTGCCAAACGTGGCGCTCCCTGATTGGCTGAAGAAACCCACTTAGACATCAGTCAGAGGGGGTTTCTGGCATTCGGGGAAAGGGGTCCCATGTGAAAACATGGGTCCCCTTTCAGTTCGTGGTCGGGTGTCCCGTTTTTTTATTTTTACAAGTACGTGGATTACAAATGGATTATCCGAGGAGCCCTCTACACTGGATTTGGTGAGTAGGATTTTTTCAACAGGTACACCATGGATTCTACTGGAGAAGAGGACCGACCCTCGTGTGAACATAAGGTAAGTATGTGTATATGGTGGTGTGTATGTATGTATTAAAGTTATACTTTCAAGGTGTGTGTGTATTGTCTTTATTGGGGTATTTTTTTAGTAGTAGTACTACAGGTACCAGCGGGCCTGGTTTTCCGCCGCATGCTGGTACTTGTGGTTCTCCAAGTACCAGCTTGCGGGGGAGGCTTGCTGGGCCTTGTAGTACTGCTACTAAAAACAATATTCATTACTTTGAACAAAGGCTATCAGCCCCCCATCCGCAGCCCATTGGATGGGGGGGACAGCCTCGGGCTTCACCCCTGGCCCTTGGGTGGCTGGGGGGGGGACCCCCGGCTGTGGCATTATCTGTCCAGCTAGTGGAGCCCGGTGCTGGTTTAAAAAATACGGGGGACCCCTACGCTTTTTGTCCCCCGTATTTTTGGAACCAGGACCAGGCGCAGAGCCCGGTGCTGGTTGCTTAAATATGGGGGAACCCCTGTCCATTTTTTTCCCATATTTTTGCAACCAGGGCCGGCTCAAAGAGCCCGAGGCTGGTTTGGTTAAGGAGGGGGGACCCCACGCAATTTTTTTAAAAAAAATTATAACATTTCCCACCCCTTCCCACTGATAAACATGCACGGATCTCATGGATCCGTGCATGCCAGCCTATACAAATACGGGATAAAAAAGCAGGTCTGTTTTTTTTTAGCACTTTTTCACGATTTGTATTTTAGCACGGCAGTGTTTGGCTATTGTCGGCAGTGTTTGTGTTTTGCACTTTTTAGTAAATGACCGATTTCTAGCAAATTGCAGGCGTATTTGACCGATGGTGTATTGATTCGTGATTTTTTCCTAGGACTTCCAAAATATTACGAATGCCCTCATCACTGCCGAGATTTTTGCTTAGTAAATTACCGAGATGACACTTTGAAGAAAAAACGGCATCTCGGTCAAAATCGGGACCTTAGTAAATATACCCCATAGTGTTTACTCTTGTAGATCAGATCATATGATGTGTCCATAACAATTTACCTTTTTGGTATTTACTGATTCAAATTACTATGAGCTATGTTTCCACCTTCAACAGTATATTGTTTATAATCGGTGTTTAACAGAATTCTGCAAATGGGAGACCTAAGTATATGAGCAATGAGAGATATAACAATACTGGTAATATAAGATTGACAGCCACAGGTCGCCACTCATTTGGGTTATCACAGAGATCACAGGAGGAATACACAAGTGCTTTTGAGCGAACAAGAGTCTCCTACCCGTTTAGGGATAGCTCTATATACATTCCTAGAGTTATTAGGGACCCCACCTGCTCAATATCTATTATTTCACCATTCAAACCCCCATAGGGTATATTATTATATGAAAGAATAACGCACACAATTGTTGCAGTCTGTAGCCACTTGGTGGGCTTATTCTCTAATTGAGATCTAATCATTATGTGGGATAATCTCTTTGAATTTCACGTTACCCACCGAACTATGAATTAATATTTTCACGTTTGTTCTATTTTTCCTAATATAGTGTCAGGAATTTTTTCTTGGCAGGTTATCTGCAGTTATCTGTAATTTAAACAATTAACAATACATATTTCTGTGTGTGTTGATAACCAGCGATCAACAAATACTTTGATCTTGTTTATGATTTAATCTATGTTGTTTTATGTCCTAGTGTCACAAATATTTTAAAATATAGATAATAAAATGTTGTTTTAATCTAACTCATATTACAATTTTCATATATAATAAAAGAGTGCACCACACAGTAAGCCTTCTTTAGAGGACGACCCTCTAGTGGTCCTTCTCTTCTTTTCTTTTTCTGGGACTGTATCACCGAATGAAGAGTTTTTGCCTTCACCTGATCCGAAGGGCCGTCTGTCAGGCAAAATCGATGAGGGGGACAATTTTTGAAGGATACGGCGTAACCTCGAGTGAGGGAAGCCCGTCCCGTCATACGGCAGGCTTGTCAGTCTTGGAAGCAGGCTGACGGGCAGCCCAGGCCCGTTTGGGTTTGGCTTATTAGGTGTGGAAGTGCGAGCCTGTTTCGGGTACGCCTGCCTCTTTGCTTTCCCTGAAGGACGAAAGAAGCAAAAAGAAGTACTCTTACCCTTCGGTACTGCAGGAGCAGTCTGTTTTAGCAGAAGCTAAGTCAGCCACTATCTTTTTGAGGTCTTCTCCGAAAAGGATGTCTCCCTTAAAAGGGACTACCTCCAGGGTTTTCTTAAGAGTCTATATCCACGGACCAGGACCGCAAGCATAGAATCCGGCGAGCCAGTATGGACGTAGTAGAAGCCTTGGCCGCCAGAATACCGGCATCAGAAGCCGCCTCCTTAATGTAATGAGAAGCTGTGACAATATACGATAGACATTGTCTAGCATGATCAGAAGTATTGGAAGACATCTCAGCTTCCAACTCCTGAGCCCACGCTTCAATAGCCTCTGCAGCCCAAGTCGCTGCAATGGTGGGCCAATGCGCAGCACCTGCTAGGGTGTAAATCGCTTTTAAACAACCCTCCACATGCTTATCCGTCGATTACATGACGGTAGTTACTGGCAGAGCTGAGGATACCACCAGCCGCGCCACCTGCGAATCCACTGGCGGGGGTGTCTCCCAATTTTTACTGAACTCCGTAGTGAGGGGAAAGCGAGCCAGCATCTTCTTGTGAGTCGTGAATTTCTTTCCTGGATTTTCCCAGGACTCCTGACGTATGTCAGCTAAATGGTCAGAGAGAGGTAAAACTTGTTTAACCACTTTCTGATGTTTAAACCTGTCCGGTTTCTTAGGGGCAGTATCAGGCTCTGGGTCATCAGTAATTTGAAGAATGAGCCTGATAGCCTGCAGCAAGTCAGGAACTTCCACCTGTGAGACAGACTCCCCATCAGAAGCATCAGGGTCAGACACTGTGGGGTCAGTATATACGCCATCCTCATCAGACGAGGTGTCTGGGATGTTGGTGGATTGTGAGGAAGTAATGGCCCACTTAGAGGAACCCTTGGTCTTAGGCGGGCGAGGGTTAGACTTCTGAGTAGTCAGTGATTGGTTCAATTGCTGTAACTGAGCAGACAGTTGATCTGCCCATGGCGGGTTAACCGCGGGGACGATAAGCGGTTGTACCGGCACAGGAGGTCCCATAGGGGGCATTAGTCTAGTTACTAGCTTATTCAATAGTGTGGCGAAGGTAGCCCAAGGCGGGTAATTTTAAACCCCCGTTGCTACAATCCCACTGGGGGGGTAAGGAACCCCCAGAACCTGAACCCTCAGCTGCTATGTTTTCCTCAAATGTGTCTGCAGCGTCACCACCACGCAATGTGGGATCAGCCCCAGCTCCATTGCCCTTTGTAGCTGACATATCCAAAGGCTCAATACAGGGCAACCCAGTACAATGTCAGCAGCACAAAGAACCCCCTGTGTAGTGTATTAGCACAAACAGGGAATTCAAGAGGTATATGTGACTGAAATTCACAGAGAAAAATACACAATAAGTATATCATGTGAACTACCTATATTAAATTATAAACCTGACACACCTAGCCCCATCAGGTTATAGAATATAGGGATAGCAATCTGAGTGAGAGACACAAAATGGAGGTCACACAGCAGCTACATGCACACACATATAGTCACAATGTACAGTGCAGAAATTATGACATGCAATAAAACTGCATCGGACTAGCAATACAAAGTAATACTCAGTATGGCTATATATTTAGTCAGAGCCAAAGAGTTCAGCGAGGTCCGCAATGCAGGGAGGCGCCGAACTACCGAGGAGCTCTCCCCACTCAGCTGTTGTGCTACAGCATCCGCTGCTGCGCCTGTCAAACTGACAGCCTGACAGGCAGCAGCAGAGCAACAGCATCAAGGCGCCTCAGCGCCGATCCCCCAGTGCTGTTGCTGTACAGCAGACTCAGAGTAGCCATCCAGTAGTCTAAGTAGGGCACCACATAGAAGGGGGTGCCCTAGCTCGGCTGCGACAGTCAGTGACAGAAGCCGCGGGTGCAGCTAAGCTCGGCAGATTGTGTGTCTGTGACACAGCTGCCGGCGCAGCACTGTGCCATTCTAACAAAGCGGCACCTTTGCTTAGATTGGGCGTTCGTGCTCTACGAGGGCTGGGGCTGACTGGACACCACGGGAGGGGGCCGGAGGATGGAGGGAGACTGTGCTAGCTGCAGCAACCATATTATCCCTCTGGGTGTTCGGAATCAGCAGGCTCCTCACCCTTAGTCACAGAGGCACCCGTTACTATAAGTCCCTACTGGTCTGCCTGGTCACTCACACTCAGAGGTTGGCCATAGTAGCAGCCTGACAGCCAGGAGGACTGTCTCCAAGTAGCAGCTGCATACAGTCTGAGGTGAGGAAGTGTTTGTAACTGACTGTATATGTATATATGTAATTACCCCACTTGTATGTATTATTTTAAATTATCATCTCTTTCCCTCTCTCCCATCTCTCTTTATTCCTCCTCTTTCTCTCTCCCATCTCCCCTATGGCATCTCCCTCCCATTTCCCCTCATTCCTACTCTCTCTCTCCCCCCCACCCCCCTCCACACACAGACACACTTCCCTCTCAACCCTCCACAGTGCCCAGCATACAGTATATACATTCCCATATCCACACACAGTGCTCAGCATACACACACACATCATATGTGATCGGACCCAGAAATAGTGGAGTAGGACCCCATTTTTATAAAGTGAGGGGTCCCTGGGACCCACAATTTTTTTCACTTAGTGCAATCACTGGTGTGTGTGTAAGCGACACTACTACTGTGGGCACTGTGTGTGTGTAAGCGGCACTACTACTGTGGGCATTGTGCGTGTGTAAGTGGCACTACTACTGTCGGCATTGTGCGTGTGTAAGCGGCACTACTACTGTGGGCACTGTGTGTGTAAGCGGCACTACTACTGTGGGAATTGTGTGTGTGTGTAAGTGGCACTACTACTGTGGGCATTGTGCGTGTGTAAGTGGCACTACTACTGTCGGCATTGTGCGTGTGTAAGTGGCACTATTACTGTAGGTATTATGGGGGTGATTCCGAGTTGTTCGCTCGCAAGCTGCTTTTAGCAGCATTGCACACGCTAAGCCGCCGCCTACTGGGAGTGAATCTTAGCTTATCAAAATTGCGAACGAAAGTTTTGCAATATTGCGAAAAGACTTCTCTGTGCAGTTTCTGAGTAGCTCGAGACTTACTCTTCCAGTGCGATCAGTTCAGTGCTTGTCGTTCCTGGTTTGACGTCACAAACACATCCAGCGTTCGCCCAGCCACTCCTCCGTTTCTCCAGCCACTCCCGCGTTTTTCCCAGAAACTGTAGCGTTTTTTCACACAGAAACAGAAACACCCACTTCCTGTCAATCACATTACGATCACCAGAACGAAGAAAAAACCTCGTAATGCCGTGAGTAAAATACCAATCTTCATAGCAAATTTACTTGGCGCAGTCGCAGTGCGAACATTGCACATGCGCAATAAGCGGAAAATCGCTGCGATGCAAAGAAAATTACCAAGCGAACAACTCGGAATGACCACCTATGTGTGTGTAAGCTGCACTACTACTGTGGGCATTGTGCGTGTGTAAGTGGCACTACTACTGTCGGCATTGTGCGTGTGTAAGTGGCACTACTACTGTCGGCATTGTGCGTGTGTAAGCGGCACTACTACTGTGGGCACTGTGTGTGTTAGCGGCACTACTACTGTGGGAATTGTGTGTGTGTGTAAGCGGCACTACTACTGTGGGCATTGTGCGTGTGTAAGTGGCACTACTACTGTCGGCATTGTGCGTGTGTAAGTGGCACTATTACTGTAGGTATTATGGGGGTGATTCCGAGTTGTTCGCTCGCAAGCTGCTTTTAGCAGCATTGCACACGCTAAGCCGCCGCCAACTGGGAGTGAATCTTAGCTTATCAAAATTGCGAACGAAAGTTTTGCAATATTGCGAAAAGACTTCTCTGTGCAGTTTCTGAGTAGCTCGAGACTTACTCTTCCAGTGCGATCAGTTCAGTGCTTGTCGTTCCTGGTTTGACGTCACAAACACATCCAGCGTTCGCCCAGACACTCCTCCGTTTCTCCAGCCACTCCCGCGTTTTTCCCAGAAACGGTAGCATTTTTTCACACAGAAACAGAAACACCCACTTCCTGTCAATCACATTACGATCACCAGAACGAAGAAAAAACCTCGTAATGCCGTGAGTAAAATACCAATCTTCATAGCAAATTTACTTGGCGCAGTCGCAGTGCGAACATTGCACATGCGCAATAAGCGGAAAATCGCTGCGATGCAAAGAAAATTACCAAGTGAACAACTCGGAATGACCACCTATGTGTGTGTAAGCTGCACTACTACTGTGGGCATTGTGCGCTTCTAAGCGGCACTACTACTGTGGGCATTGTGTGTGTGTAAACTACACTACTACTGTGGGCATTGTGTGTGTGTAAACTGCACTACTACTGTGTGGATTATGGCCCTCATTCCGAGTTGTTCGCTCGGTATTTTTCATCGCATCGCAGTGAAAATCCGCTTAGTACGCATGCGCAATGTTCGCACTGCGACTGCGCCAAGTAACTTTACTATGAAGAAAGTATTTTTACTCACGGCTTTTTCTTCGCTCCGGCGATCGTAATGTGATTGACAGGAAATGGGTGTTACTGGGCGGATACACGGCGTTTCAGGGGCGTGTGGCTGAAAACGCTACCGTTTCCGGAAAAAACGCAGGAGTGGCCGGGGAAACGGTGGGAGTGCCTGGGCGAACGCTGGGTGTGTTTGTGACGTCAACCAGGAACGACAAGCACTGAAATGATCGCACAGGCAGAGTAAGTCTGGAGCTACTCTGAAACTGCTAACTCGTTTGTAATCGCAATATTGCGCGTACGTCGGTCGCAATTTTAAGAAGCTAAGATTCACTCCCAGTAGGCGGCGGCTTAGCGTGTGTAACTCTGCTACATTCGCCTTGCGAGCGAACAACTCGGAATGAGGGCCCATGTGTGACTGTTGTGTGTCATAACGTGAAAATGAGACACTACTGTGTGGTGTAATATGAATCAGGGACACTGTGCGGTGTAATGTGAATAAGATTGTGCTACTGTGTGTGATGTAATCTCAATTGCGGGTACTATTGGGTGGCCACTCCCCTTCCTTGTGATACCACACCCCTTTTGTGTGGCGGAGGGAGGGCGCAAATGTATAGTTTGCAGGGGGGCGCCGAACACCCTAGCACCGGCCCTGTATTTAGTAGATATATCAATGCACAGTAAAGACTGGATGTATATCACAGGGTACTTGTACTATATAACCCTGACCAAATGCACTGTTTCTTAACTAACACTGTCAACAGACATGTAGAATACTTAAGTGTCTTGTAAAGTGCACAGCGCTGATATGCAGGCGACTTTACAAAGGAGGATTTGCTCAAACAGTGCTGCTCTGTGTAATGGCGCCCAAACACTGACTGGGAGTGAGGGAGAAAGATATTCAGCTCCAGGGCAGGAACATTACTATAAATGGCACCCTGGGGCTGGGGGAGGGGCTACAGGTCCAAGCCTTATCCCCTTGCTGGACTTCACCACTGGTACTATGGGCTGTTAATAAAACAGTTTTTGTGAGGTAAAAAAACCAACCTGTGCCCTTGCCCTGGTGGTTTAGTGGAGTCCCTGCCCGACCACAGCTTCCACGCCAGAGCGCGCAACCCGCCTCCCACCGGCCGCGCCGGATCGCGATTTTAGCGGGACCCACTTACCTCCTCCCTGAGTGTGGCCACACGATCCAGGAGAACTTCGGCGGGTGTGTGACTAACGAGAAGCAAACCGGAGCCTCTGCTGTAAGTATCCAGCAACCAGGGAGTGGGAGTATACAGCGCCGCTGGGGGAGGTGATGGAGCTGCAGCAGGAGATGTCTGACTGACATCTAATACTCACAGAGTCACTGCTGCAGCCCTTGAAGTCTTCATTTTTCACTTAGAAAAGCTCTTCTCAGGGCTGCTGGAACAGCCCCCCTGTTGTATGCCTGCTTACTACATGGCACCAACTACAAAACTGAGCGCCTGTGCACAGAGGCAGGGTTATAGAGGAGACGGCGCTATGCATCTTGGGAAGAAGATCAAAGCTTTGAGCCTGTTGGTGCCTCAGATCAAGATCCTACTCTACACCCCGATGTTATTCCCTGTGGAGCCCACTGTACCCCGTAGCAGAAATTCTATTTTCCTTCTCTCGAAGTATGTCCGTCTCCTCGAGCACAGTTTCTAGACTGAGTCTGGTAGGAGGGGCATAGAGGGAGGGGCCAACCCACACTGTTAAACTCTTAAAGTGCCAGTGGCTCCCAAAGGACCAGTCTATACCCCACGGAACTAAATTGGACCCTAGCATCCTCTACGGACTACGAGAAAAGGATTTACTGGTAGGTAATTAAAATCCTATTTTCCTTCTCTCTAAGTATGTCCGTCTCCTCGGGCACAGTTTCTAGACTGAGTCTGGTAGTAGGGGCATAGAGGGAGGGGCCAGCTCACACTGTTAACCTCTTAAAGTGCCAGTGGCTCCCAAAGGACCCATCTATACCCCATGGTACTAAATTGGACCCCAGCATCCTCTACAGACTACGAGAAAAGGATTTTACTGGTAGGTAATTAAAATCCTATTTTTACATTTAGATTTATTTGGAATCTATGGAGTAATGCAGGATCAGTGGTCCAGTAGAAAACAACTGCAGTAGTTCCATAATGACCCTGAATATGTTCCGTTACGTGGCATCATACTGTGAGGCCGATTCAATTTTCCTAGGACTTCCACTGGAGCGTTGTACAACAAGTTAGCTGATGGTTGTGGATCTTGCATCCCCAGATTTGCCCATGCGCAGTGTGGCTCCTGCCCATGGGCAGATCTGGAGATGTTATGTTGCTCACAGTGTCCCAAAAACCACAGCATGATTGACTAGCTGATGGAGTTTGGTGAGTGCAATGAGTAGTATTCCAGAAAATGAGGACATTAGTTCCGTTTTCTGGGGGTGCCAAAGCCTTGGACGTAGCATCACAGGCCCCAGTAGTGTGATTTGGCCGGACATCCTGCGTAACCTGTGGGTTATTTAGATATCCGATGGTCGCATAATTGATCTGATTCTGCGTCCTTGGGTGCAGCAGCAGATCAAATAAGTGTGCGTCTTTTTATTAAGATGCCTCCTGGAGCTTTAGCATAATTTCGCACAGACATAGCATCCCCCACATTATCAAGCCCAATGTGAAACAGTGTACACTTCCAGGTATTACTGTAGGCAGACTCATACTGGGCTGCCGGGGAGCCAGGTAATTGCCCGATGGGCCCCAATGATTTTAGGCCACACTCCTTTCTGAGATCGCGTGGAGCTTAGCGGCCCACTAATCATATTCACTAAATATGTAAACTGAAAAACAAAGATACAGATTATTTACATATTCTGCATTCAATACATCAGCATTTGAGGCCTGCCAGACCCCCCACACACACCCAACACACACACACACTGAGTAAGCAGTTACAGTAAGTAGAAATCTTATGCAATTACATAAACCTATAAATGTGGGACTTTGCAGTCACTTGAATTATTTTACCTCATAAAACCCCCGCACAAGACTGTCTGTCTGCTGTACAACTCCTCTTTCAATTCTCCACTTCACCATCTTTTCAATATATTCTTTCTTATTTTTCTCGGTTACTGGTATGTTAGCACCCCCTGGCTTAAGTTCACGTTCTGTAATCTTAGAAGAACAGAAATACACATTAAAATGTAAACGTTCATGTTTCTTGCAAACTTTTTTTTTAGATACAATTGGGCAAATAGTATTGACATAAATTAAAATTGAGCAAAGTAAAGACCTTTTCTGAGCATGCCCTTTAAAAGACAAGGAGTCTTAAGCAAAAATGATAATGACATAGCGGACACACTAAATGAGTTTTTTTCAACAGTATTCACTCGTGAGGACCCAATTCAGGGACTAACGCACAATCTCAATAATGAGAATATCACACTGATAGGTACTTATTTAAGCGAGGAAGTAGTCTGTGACCGATTAAAACATTTAAAGATTAATAAATCACCAGGGCCCGATGGTATTCATCCAAGGGTTCTAATGGAGCTTCACTCTGAACTGGCAAAGCCGCTATCTTTGATCTTTAAGGATTCAGTTATATCAGGTATGGTTCCCAAAGACTGGCGTATAGCGGAAGTAGTGCCTATATTCAAAAAGGGAAGTAAAGCTGAACCAGGTAATTATAGACCAGTTAGTCTTACATCTATAGTGGGGAAAGTATTGGAAGGTATTCTAAGAGATAGTATTCAGAAGTTCCTTGAAACCAATAAGGTCATTAAAAGGAATCAACATGGGTTTATGAAGGACAGATCCTGTCAAACCAACTTACTTGGCTTTTATGAAACAGTAAGCGCAAACCTAGATCAGGGTAAAGACGTGGATGTAATATTTTTAGACTTTGCCAAAGCGTTCGATACTGTACCACACATGAGACTTATCTACAAGCTACAAGAATCAGGGCTAGGAAGCACAATATGCACTTGGGTCAAAAACTGGTTAGATAATAGGAAGCAGCGCGTTGTGGTTAATGGATCTTTTTCAACTTGGACTGAAGTGCTAAGTGGTGTACCGCAAGGCTCAGTATTAGGACCGCTATTGTTCAATATTTTCATTAACGACCTAACAGAAGGTCTAGAGAGCATGGTGTCAATTTTTGCAGATGATACCAAATTGTGTAAGGCTATAAATACAGAGGAGGATGCCGAGTCTCTTCAGAACGACTTAGTTAAATTAGAAGCATGGGCAGCCAAATGGAGAATGCGCTTCAACACAGACAAGTGTAAGGTCAGGGCCGAAACTAGACCTGTCAGCACCCGGGGCAAGGAAGCATTTTGCCCCCCCCCCCCCCCCCGCATTACACAAAAAATTATCATGTTATCAAATATTTAGAAAGGGGATACCATTGAACAAAATTGCGCCTCATGTGCCCCAAATTTCCTAAGCATCTGTCACATAGCCCCTGTGTGTCCCCACACATTGCACCACATTACTGCACTACATGATTACACTAAGTGCCCTTTATATTGCACTACACTACGTACATGCCCCTATATGCTGCACTACATTACTACACTATCTCCCATACACTGCACTACATTACATGCTCCTAACACTACGTACATGCCCCCTATATGCTGCACTACATTACTACACTATCCCCTATACACTGCACTACATTACATGCTCCTATACACTGCACTACATACCCTATATGCTGTACTATATATTACTTCATTACACTACACTACACTACATCTACATTACCAACAATAACACTGCAGGCAGGTATCCCCATTTTACACAGTGCGGTAGGCAGATATCCCCATTTTACACAGCGCGGCAGGCATATATCCCCATTTTACACAGTACGCAGGCAGATGCCCCCATATTACACAGTACGCAGGCAGATGCCCCCATATTACACAGTACGCAGGCAGATGCCCCCATATTACACAGTACGCAGGCAGATGCCCCCATATTACACAGTATGCAGGCAGATGCCCCCATATTACACAGTACGCAGGCAGGTGCCCCCATATTACACAGTACGCAGGCAGGTGCCCCCATATTACACAGTACGCAGGCAGATGCCCCCATATTACACAGTACGCAGGCAGATGCCCCCATATTACACAGTACGCAGGCAGGTGCCCCCATATTACACAGTGCGGCAGGCAGGTATCCCCATAGGCAGGTGTCCCCATTTTACACAGTGCGGCAGCGGCAGGCAGGTTTCAAGTTGGGGGGAAGGAGGGGGGGAGAGAGAGAGAGAGAATACTTACGTCTTCACGCTCTTCGGTCCCGCCGTCTCACGTCCCTCGCGCCGGCCGCCTCCTCCTTCATGCTTATCTCCTTATCGCCTCTCCCCGAGCGCTCCTGCTCGGGGGGCGGGGCTTCGCGGAATGACGCGTTTGCGTCGTGACGTCACGACGCAACGCGTCATTCCGCAAAACTCCGCCCCCCGAGCAGGAGCGCTCGGAAGAGGCGATAAGGAGTAGAAACGGCACTGCCGCCGGGTCTCTCTCAGCGCCCCTCTAAATCCTGCGCCTGGGTCACATGCCCCCCTAGCCCCCCCCCTAGTTTCGGCCCTGGTAAGGTAATGCACTGTGGTAACAAGAACATAAATTACACCTACCTACTAAATGGGGTAAAATTAGGGGATTCTGTACTGGAAAAGGACTTAGGTGTCCTCATAGATAGCAAGCTAAGCAGTAGTACCCAAAGTAGGACTGCAGCGAAGAAGGCTAATAAGATATTAGCATGCATAAAACGGGGTATTGATGCTAGGGACGAGAGTATTATACTCCCGTTATATAAATCACTAGTGAGGCCACACCTTGAATACTGTGTACAATTCTGGGCACCGTACTACAAAAAGGATATCCTGGAGCTTGAAAAGGTACAGAGGAGAGCAACCAAACTAATTAAGGGCATGGAGACGATGGAATACAAGGAAAGGCTTGAAAGACTAGGCATGTTTACATTGGAAAAGCGGAGACTAAGAGGGGATATGATCAACATCTACAAATATATAAGGGGACAATACACAGAGCTTGCGCGGGACCTGTTTTTGGTTAGATCAACACAGAGGACTCGTGGACACTCGCTCAGGTTAGAGGAGAGGAGATTCCGCACAATACGGCGTAAAGGCTTTTTCACGGTAAGGACAATACATGTTTGGAATTCCCTGCCCGAGGGAGTTGTAATGGCGGAATCTGTCAACACCTTTAAGAATGGGTTAGATAAATTCCTATTGGATAAGGATATCCAGGGGTATGGTGCATAGTCATGCATTATAGTTACTATAAATAGGGATAAAATGTAACGGCTGACAGCAGCATCAGTCAGAAATTTTAGTCAAATCATCATGCATAGGAGACCACAAATGGGTTGAATTCGAATTTTTCAACCTCAGATACTATGTTACTATGTTACTATGCATGTGCTGACTCAATAGAGACCTTCTTGTGGATGGGAGCTGGCCACCACAGATCAGCCATTGAAGTTATTGGAAAGGATCTTTAAGTAGTTACCAAACATTGGGGAAGATACCATTATCCTTGGAGAGTGGTAGTAAAGTTGGAGAGAAATAAGAAGCCGAGCAGCTTCTGCCATGTTAAAGATTGTATTTGAAAAATGACAGGAGCGAAGTGGTTGGTAGTTTATCTTTCTCCACTTTATCGCTCTCCAACGCTTAGTACATCTGCCCCATTATCTTTTCAACTCAGAGTTCTTCATATTAGCCAAATCATCATTTGATGTTTCCATTAACTGATTTAACAGTGATCAGTATTAAGGCCACATCATGACTACTGTAAAGCTGTGATAAGATGTAAAATTGCATCTGCTAGAGAAGATCTGCAGGGTTCTCAAATGTTCCTCAATCCATGGTGGAGTTAGACCTGGTGAGTCTCAATGATCACTAATCTGTTGAATGACACTGTTTGAAATGCCCACACAGATTCCTAATTTTCGGTAATGTGCGCAGGCCCTGTTCTGCGCATATGCAGAATGGGTTCTGAGTGACTGCACGCAGTCCCACTTCTGCCTCTGCCAGGGGGGCGAGGCGGAGTCTCCCCCATATTCCGGTAGTCTCAAGGCCAGGATGTGCGTCTTCTTGGCCTCGTAAGGCACCCTGCGACGACCAGCCTGGGTAAGCAAATTCGTCCTCTGCTGAATCAGGCAACATACTCAATGAAAAGTTATAACTTACCGTTAACTTACTGAAACATGGGGTAGGCTGCTGTCCATGTGTGGAATCACCTCTTTATACTACCATATGATACTACGGGGCCCATTTAAAGGTGATCGGGTTTTTAACCCAATAATTTGAATTTCGTATTGACGCTATTCGGAACAATAAGTAATTAAGCACACATGCGCCCTATGATGTGTAAAAGTAAAACGATCCCTTTAATTTGCCAGGGGCCACCACGCTATTGCACATGTGCATTCTGCTGACCACGCATGCATAAGTGGTGAATGCTGGCCAGGGATCCCTAGTATTTTTTTGTGGACTGAAGCATTTAGGCAGGGTCGGCTTCAGGCCTACTAGCACCATGCACGCTCCTAAAAAAAAGTGGGCGTGGCCTTGCAAATTCATATTATCAAACTATAAATATATTTTCACACCCCCTCTACACACATAATTGGCAGCCTTACACATAACAGCCACAGTAGTGTTCCTTGCACATAATGCCTCCAGTATAGTACCAGATAGACATGATATGCCCCCCAGCAGTACCAGATAGACATGATATGCCCCCCCCAGCAGTACCAGATAGACATGATATGCCCCCCAGCAGTGCCAGATAGACATGATATGTCCCCAGCAGTGCCAGATACACATGATATGCCCCCCCAGCAATGCCAGATAGGCATGATCTGTCACCCAGCAGTGCCAGATACACATGATATGCCCCCCCAGCAGTGCCAGATACACATATGCCCCCCAGCAGTGCCAGATACACATGTCCCCACAGTGCCAGATACACATGTGCCCCACAGTGCCAGCTACATATATGCCTCCACAGTGCCAGATACACATGTCCCCAGAGTGCCAGATGTGCCCCCAATGCCAGATACACATGTCCCCAAAGTGCCTCCCCCCCCCCCAAAGTGCTGTTCACCACGCAGCTGCTGACTGTTCTTGAGGGCAGGGAGGAGAGCGCAGCGTGCGTCTCTCCTGCCCCTAAGTCTTCAGTGGCGGTGTCTAGCTCCAATTAGGCACCAGTCCGCGAGCCAATCAAAGCTCATGGTCTGGTAGCCAATCAGGAGCCTTAGCTGCCGGTCCGCGAGATCTGATTGGCTCACGGGCTGGCGCCGCTTACATGGGGGCTGTGGGATGCAGTGGGAGGCTGGCTGTGGGACGGACGCTGCAGCTGCAGGGTACTGGCTCCAGGGCAGGCTTCAGTATGGCGGCGAGAGGAAGCAGCGCCCATTAAGTGTGGCGCACTGTTCGGCCGCTCTATGGGAACATGCCTGGAGCCAGCCCTGCATATAGGCTACAATGGCTAACTCCATCTACAGATAGCGTTCGCTACCAGGGCTAAGCTGGAACCTGCCAAATTTGGTAAGCATGCAATCCCTGTGCTGCAGCAATCATCTGACTTAATTTTCCAATGGACTTCATCCTGTTCCTCTTTAAACCTGAGACAGGCAATTATTCCTGTCAGATAAAGCCTTCCCTCTGGGATAATTCCTGATCACAGGTCTCTGTAACCTGAACGCTGACAGTGCTATATCGGTGTCCCTTCCTGCCTCCAGCCAGGGCCGGTTCTAGGTATTTTGGCGCCCCGGGCAGAAAATAGGGGTGTGGCTTCATACAGGGGGCGTGGTCAGTTACACCCCTTGTAGAGTTGTGACCCTATTTGTGCCCCCTGTAGCGTAGCGCCGCTTGCACACAAAAAATAAATACTTACAATCCCCGCTCCTGACCGCTACAGACCTCCGCCGGCGCCGCTCCTCTCCTCGGAGCTATGGGAGAGACGTCATGACGGCTCTCCCATAGCACAGCATACACAGACACTAGAGGTCAAATATGACGCCTAGCGTCTGTCAGTCCCACAATGCTGTGCGGTGCACGATGACATCATCGTGCACCGCACAGCAAAGGTCCTCTCCACGAAGGGAAACTAGACGCGTAGCGTCTAGTTCCCTTCACAGCGGGGGACCAGCGCAGGACACAGCAGGGGGCACAGTAGCGGATCTTGCCATGGTGCGGCGCCCTCCTGATGGCGTCGGCGCCCTCCAGAAGGTGGCGCCCCGGGCAAAAGTCCTGCTTGCCCGTGGCAAGATCCGCTACTGCCCAGCTTATCTGTATGTCCTGTTCAGTGCAGCCTCAAGCATTTCCATATGCCCTGTTTCAAAAAGTGTCTTCAGTATATCTGCATATCCTGCATCTGCTATATCTCCATTATATCTGGATAAGCTGCAACTGCTAACATCTCCAAAATATCTGCATATCCTGCTTCAGGAAATGTCTTCAGTACATCTACATATCCTGCACCTGCAAGCATCTCCAGTATATCTGCATATCCTGCTTCAGCAAGTGCCTTCTGCACATTTGCATATCCTGCATCTGCTACATCTCCAGTATATTTGCACATCCTGCTTCAGCAAGTGTCTTCAGTATATCTGCATATCCTGCTTCAGCAAGTGCCTTCTGTATATATGCATATCCTGCATCTGCTACATCTCCAGTGCAGTGCATCTGGAAAGTATTCACAGCGCTTCACTTTTTCCACATTTTGTTATATTACAGCCTTATTCCAAAATGGAATAAATTAATTTTTTCCATCAAAATTCTACACACAATACCCCATAATGACAACGTGGTATTTTTGCAAGTTTATATAAAAAACAAAAAACTGAAAAATCACATGTACATAAGTATTCACATCCTTTGTCATGAAGCTCAAAATTGAGCTCAGGTGCATCCTGTTTCCACTGATCACCCTTGATATTGTCCTACAGCTTAATTGGAGTCCACCTGTGTTAAATTCAGTTGATTAGACATGATTTGGAAAGGCACACACCTGTCTATATAAGGTCCCACACTTGACAGTACATGTCTGAGCACAAACCAAGCATGAAGTCAAAGGAACTGTCTGTAGATCTCCGAGACAGGACTGTCTCGAAGCACAAATCATGGGAAGGGTACAGAAAAAATAAGATTTTAAACCTACCGGTAAATCTTTTTCTCCTAGTCCGTAGAGGATGCTGGGGACTCCGTAAGGACCATGATGATAGACGGGCTCCGCAGGAGACATGGGCACTAAAAAGAACTTTAGGTATGGGTGTGCACTGGCTCCTCCCTCTATGCCCCTCCTCCAGACCTCAGTTAGAGAAACTGTGCCCAGAGGAGACGGACAGTATGAGTAAAGGATTTTGGAAATCCAAGGGCAAGATTCATACCAGCCACACCATCCACACTGTATAACTTGGACTATACGAACCAGTCAACAGTATGAAACAAAACATCATCAGTCAAAGACCAATCACAACTGCAACAAAAAACCCTTGTGCAAGCAATAACTATATACAAGTCTTGCAGAATGAAGTCCGCACTGGGACGGGCGTCCAGCATCCTCTACGGACTAGGAGAAAAAGATTTACCGGTAGGTTTAAAATCTTATTTTCTCTTACGTCTTAGAGGATGCTGGGGACTCCGTAAGGACCATGGGGATTATACCAAAGCTCCAGACCGGGCGGGAGAGTGCGGATGACTCTGCAGCACCGATTGAGCAAACATGAGGTCCTCATCAGCCAGGGTATCAAACTTGTAGAACTTAGCAAAGGTGTTTGAACCCGACCAAGTAGCTGCTCGGCAAAGCTGTAATGCCGAGACTCCTCGGGCAGCCGCCCAAGAAGAGCCCACCTTCTTAGTGGAATGGGCCTTTACCGAATTTGGCAACGGCAATCCAGCCGTAGCATGAGCCTGCTGAATCATGTTACAGATCCAGCGAGCAATACTCTGCTTAGAAGTAGGAGCGCCAACCTTGTTGGCTGCATACAGGACAAACAGGGCCTCTGTTTTCCTAACCCGAGCCGTTCTGGCCACATACATTTTCAATACCCTGACCACATCCAGGGACGCGGAATCCTCCACGTCCCATGTAGCCACAGGCACCACAATAGGTTGGTTCATATGAAAGGAAGAAACCTCCTTAGGCAAAAATTGAGGACGAGTCAGCAACTCAGCCCTATCCACATGGAAAATCAGATAAGGGCTTTTGTGAGACAAAGCCGCCAACTCAGACACTCGCCGTGCCGAAGCCAAGGCCAACAACATGACCACTTTCCAAGTGAGATACTTCAATTCAACGCGCCACCATTTTTCCCAGAACTCGAGTGCAGTGATGTACAGACACCGTTTCTGGCTTCAACAGGTCCCTGACCAAGCCCTGAAGTTCCTGGGCCTTTTCCATCGGGAGAAAGACCCTCTTTTGTTCCGTGTCCAGAATCATGTCTAAGAAAGGCAATCGGGTCGTTGGAACTAACTGTGACTCCGGGAGATTGAGAATCCAGCCGTGCTGTTGCAACACCCTCAGGGAGAGTGATACGCTGTCCAGCAACTGTTCTCTCGATCTCGCTTTTATCAGGAGATCGTCCAAGTATGGGATATTTGTGACACCCTGCTTGTGCAGGAGCACCATCATTTCTGCCATTAATTTGGTAAAAATCCTCGGGGCCGTGGAAAGCCCAAACGGCAACGTCTGAAATTGGTAATGACAATCCTGCACCACAAACCTCAGAAACGCCTGATGAGGTGGATATATGGGGAGATGTAGGTATGCATCCTTTATGTCTAGGGACACCATATAATTCCCCCCTTCCAGGCTGGCGATGACCGCTCTGAGCGATTCCATCTTGAACTTGAACCTCTTTAAGTATAGGTTTAAGGATTTTAAATTCAGAATGGGTCTGACCGAACCGTCCGGCTTCGGGACCACAAACAGGGTTGAATAATAGCCCATCACTTGCTGAAGCAGGGGAACTTTGACCACCACTTGTTGAAGGCACAATTTTTGAGTTGCCGCTAAAACTACCTCCCTCTCCGGGGAAGAAGCCGGCAGTGCCGATTTGAAAAACCGGCGAGGAGGCACCTCTTCGAATTCCAGCCTGTACCCCTGAGAAACAATGTCTATTGCCCAGGGATCCACCTGAGAGTGAACCCAGACATGGCTGAAAAGTCGAAGACGTGCCCCCACTGGGGTGGGCTTCCTCAACGGAGCCCCAGCGTCATGCGGTAAATTTAGTAGAAGCCGGGGAGGACTTCTGTTACTGGGAACTGGCTGTAGCTGGCAGCTTTTTCCCCTTGCCCTTACCTCTGGCAAGAAAGGAAGATCCCCGAGCTCTCTTGGATTTATGCGACCAAAAGGACTGCATCTGATAATATGGCGCTTTCTTAGGCTGTGAGGAAACATAAGGCAAAAAATTTGATTTACCTGCAGTAGCCATGGAAACTAGGTCCGTGAGACCTTCCCCAAACTATTCCTCACCTTTGTAAGGCAAAACCTCCATATGCCATTTCGAGTCGGTATCACCCGTCCACTGTCGGGTCCACAGGGCTCGCCTGGCAGAAATCGCCATAGCGTTCGCTCTGGAACCCAGTATGCCCACATCCCTCTGAGCATCTCTCATATAAAGGACCGCATCCTTAATATGACCCAGGGTCAATAAAATAGTTTCCTTATCCATCGTATCCATATCAGCAGATAAGGTATCAGTCCACGCTATTACAGCACTACAAACCCAAGCCGACGCTATTGCCGGTCTGAGTAATGTACCAGTATGTGTGTAAATTGACTTCAAGGTAGTCTCCTGCTTGTGATCAGCAGGATCCCTGAGGGTTGCGGTATCCTGAGACGGCAGCGCCACCTTTTTGGAAAGGCGTGTCAACGATTTGTCCACCCTTGGGGAGGATTCCCACCGTATCCTGTCCTTAATCGGGAAAGGATACACCATAAGAATCCTTTTGGGAATCTGCAGTTTCTTGTCTGGAGTTTCCCAAGCACTCTCAAATAACTCATTTAGTTCATATGAAGGGGGAAAAGTAACCTCAGGCTTCTTTTCTTTAAACATGTGGACCCTCGTGTTAGGTACAGAGGGGTCATCTGTGATATGTAGCACATCCCTTATAGCAATAATCATATAATGAATACTTTTAGCCAATTTTGGCTGCAACCTCGCATCATCATAGTCGACACTGGAGTCAGAATCCGTGTCGGTATCAGTGTCTACTACTGGAGAAAGTGGGCATTTTTGAGACCCAGAAGGCCCCTGTGACATAGGGAAAGGCAGGGTATGACCCCCTGTACATTCCCTGGACTCTGCTTTGTCCAACCGTTTGTGCAATTAATTCACATTTGCATTTAAAACATTCCACATATCCAACCAGTCAGGTGTCGGCGTTGCCGACGGGGACACCACACTCATGCACTCCACCTCATCCCTAGAATAGCCTTCCGCTTCAGACATGCCGACACGCACGTACCGACACCCCACACACTCAGGGAAATCTCTAATCTGGAGACAGTTCCCCCACCAGGCCCTATGAAGAGACATAGAGAGAGTCTGCCAGCACACACCCAGCGCCAATAACCCTGGTAAAAAATACCCAGATAAAGTGCTTTTTATTATATATATATATGTACTGCACCAAATAAGTGCCCCCCCCTTCTTTAAAACCCTCTGTCACTGGTGATCAGCAGGGGAGAGTCCGGGGAGCCAGCTTCTCAGCGTGTGCTGTGGAGGAAAATGGTGCTGGTGAGTGCTGAGGGACAAGCTCCGCCCCCTCAGTGGCGGGCTTTGGTCCCGCTCTATTTTAAACAAACTGGCGGGGATCTCTTAAATATACCACAACCAAGTGTATATACAGTATTTAGCCAGACCTAGAGGTTTTAACATTGCTGCCCAGGGCGCCCCCCCCTGCGCCCTGCACCCAACAGTGTGTTCTGTGTGGGAGCAATGGCGCGCGTTACCTCAGTGAAGCTCTGAAGTCTTTTGCCGCCTCTGAAGTCTTCTATCGTCTCATACTCACCCGGCTTCTATCTTCCGGCTCTGCGAGGAGGATGGCGGCGCGGCTACGGGACGAACCGCGAGGGGAGACCTGCGTTCTGACTCCCACTGGAGCTAATGGTGTCCAGTAGCCTAAGAAGCAGAGCCTAACATTTAAGTGGGTCTGCTTCTCTCTCCTCAGTCCCACGATGCAGGGAGCCTGTTGCCAGCAGGTCTCCCTGAACATAAAAAACCTAACAAAATACTTTTATTCCAGGAAGCTCAGGAGAGCTCCCTGTAGTGTATTAAACTGAGGTCTGGAGGAGGGGCATAGAGGGAGGAGCCAGTGCACACCCATACCTAAAGTTCTTTTTAGTGCCCATGTCTCCTGCGGAGCTCGTCTATCCCCATGGTCCTTACGGAGTCCCCAGCATCTTCTAGGACGTAAGAGAAATATCTGCTGCTTTGAAGGTCTCAATGAGCACAGTGGCCTCCATCATCCATAAATGGATGAAGTTCGGAACCACCAGGACTCTTCCTAGAGCTGGCCGGCCGTCTAAACTGAGCTATCGGGGAAGAAGGGCCCTAGTCAGGGAGGTGAACTAGAACCCGATGGTCACTCTGTCAGAGGTACAGCATTCCTCTGTGGAGAGAGAGGAGAAACTTCCAGAAGGACAACCATCTCTGCAGCAATCCACCAATCAGGCCTGTATGGTACAGTGGCAAGACGAAAGCCACTCCTTAGTAAAAAGCACATGGCAGCCCTTCTGGAGTTTGCCAAAATGCACCTGAAGGACTCTCAGACCATGAGAAACAAAATTCTCTGGTCTGATGAGACAAAGATTGAACTCTTTGGCGTGAATGCCAGGTGTTATGTTTGGAGGAAACCAGATGCCGCTTATCACCAGGCTAATACCATCCCTACAGTGAAGCATGGTGGTGGCAGCATCATGCTGTTGGGATGTTTTTCAGTGGCAGGAACTGGGAGACTAGTCAGGATACAGGTAAAGATGAATGCAGCAATGTACAGAGACATTTCGGATGAAAACCTGCTTTAGAGCGCTCTTGACCTCAGACTGGGGCGACGGTTCATCTTTCAGCAGGACAACGACCCTAAGCACACAGTCAAGATATCAAAGGGGTGGCTTCAGGACAACTCTGTGAATATCCTTGAGTGGCCCGGCCAGAACCCAGACTTGAATCCGATTGAACATCTCTGGAGAGATCTGAAAATGGCTGTGCACCGACGCTTCCCATCCAAACTGATGGAGCTTGAGAGTTGCTGTAAGGAGGAATGGGTGAAACTGCCCAAAGATAGGTGTGCCAAACTTGTGGCATCATATTCAAAAAGACTTGAGGCTGTAATTGCTGCCAAAGGTGCATCAACAAAGTATTGAGTAAAGGCTGTGAATACTTAGGTACATGTGATTTCATTGTTTTTTATTTTTTAAATTTTTTTTGTACAAATCTCAAAAAAACTTAGCTCCTAAGCTCCTGTAAAACATATGAGTCGAAGTAACATTAAGCCTCATTCACTATCACTCCATGAGCATGCCCATATTACATCCTCCTCACGTCACCCATACGCCTATGTCAGCAGAGTCCAAGGGTCCTGATATGGATCACAGACTTGCTCATTCCCCGACAATGTGTTTTTAGATGTATATTTTGCATCTAGGTCTTCTTGCATAGGTTATATAATGAAAACACTAGCAATTGAATAAAGAGTTTGTATACCTGTCCAAACACTTCTTCATTTACAGTGAATGTAAGGTCCAGAATATCATGGATATCATTATCCTTCATCCATTGCAGACTCTGATGGAATTCCTCATCCAGATACTCCAAATCACTCAAGTCACAAAGGCTACAAGTACATAAAAAAAGACCATCAGATACAGTACACTGATCACACAGCACAAATCCTCAATGAAAGGTCCTCTTCTTAAATACAGGTTGAATATCCCTTATCCAAAATTCAAAATCACACATTTTCAATTTCCCTACTGAGATAATGACAAATATACATATATATTATATTATATATCTATATAATATATATACACATAATATATAATATATATATCATTATCTCAGTAGGGGACCCAAAAATGTGTGATTTTGAATTTTGGATAAGGGATACTCAACCTGTATTATACAGATAAAATAAAAAATGTTTTAGATAAAGAAAAAGGTAACATTTATTGCTAGTTTACAGTAACTTTCCACAGCAAACACACAAACAGATTGAAAATTATGTGACTGCAGGAAAAAGGGATTATCATATACAGATTGAGCACCCCTTATCCAAAATGCTTGGGACCAGACATATTTTGGATATCGGATTTTTCCGTATTTTGGAATAATTACATACCATAATGAGATATCATGGCGATGGGACCTAAGTCTAAGCACAGAATGCATTTATGTCTCATTTACACCTTATACACACAGCCTGAAAGTCATTTTAGCAAATATTTTTAATAACTTTGTGCATTAAACAAAGTGTGTGTACATTCACACAATTTATTTGTTTCATATACACCTTATACACACAGCTTGAAGCTCATTTAATTCAATATTTTTAATAACATTGTGTATTAAATAAAGCTTTTGAACATTGAGCCATCAAAAAACAAAGGTTTCACTATCTCACTCTCACTCAAAAAATTCTGTATTTCGGAATATTCCGTATTTCAGAATATTTGGATATGGGAAACTCAACCTGTAAAAGATATATGTGTGTGTGGGTAAAAGATCTTATTCCTTAGAAATCATACCAATTGATATTTAAATCTCAATTAACACCCGAACTCCAATCTGCTGCCATCTAGCCCAGGGCTATACTCTTCCCTGGAAATCATCAAATTCAACAAATACAAACAGACAGCACTGGTAGGAGATTCAGATGTAAATGATTTTTACTATTAATAAGATATATTATTAAAACACAATCATATAAAAAGACATACAAACACCGGCCGGCATTGTAAAACACTTGACAAAGACATATATAGTTGTCCAGAACTGTGTATAAAAATAAGTAGACAGCAAAAAGTACAGTATTTACACCAGAAGCATAATTTCTCTTTTTTCTCTCTCTTAAATACAGTAGCTGTGCAGTCTCTCAGAGCCACAGATAGGGGGATTCCACCGGTATTAATCAATCTAAGGCTAATCAAGATAGTCTCTTATTAAGGAGGATTCAATGCACTAAATGTGCTCAAAGATGTATTTCTTTTGCAGCAGTTCTTAGTCCTGGCCAGGATGTGATCAGGGCCGGATTAACAATGGGGCGGATGGAGCAGCAGCTCCAGGCCCCCCATTGAAAATAGGCCCACTGCCCACCGCAGTGAAGAGGCCCAAAACTGCCAGCATTACAATGAGTCACATTGACTCATTGTATGCTGCCACGACACAGTGCCCCCGCCGACAGTGTGCAAATCCCGGCCGAAGCAGGAGGGGCCGCTCTCAGTAGATAAAGACCACCTTTCTGTCAAAGTGACAGGCACCACGCCCCCTTTCACCTGGGGCACGCCCCCTTTAATATTAAATTATAGTGTTTGATATCGCTTTTATTTAAAATTTAATATAAAATTTATAGAGTTCGATATTAAACTGTATTACAAGATAATGGCTTTGAAAAGAGTGTCACGTAATACCAGTCGCAGAATACGCCATAAAGCTGTATCACAAAACAGATTGTGATGAAAAAATTCACTATTTTGACTTTACCAGCCTGTACCCTTTTATTAACAAAACTAAAACTTTACACAGTGTTATAGTTCTCACATTCCAGCGGCTAAAACTTCATGCCATGGCACATATGGTACTATTTAAAAATCATACTATGTCACACATGGTACTGATTTAAAAAGCATATTGATTTTAATGACCGTGTCCATTTTCTTAGATGCACGGAAGCGTCACACATGGTACTGATTTAAAAAGCATATTGATTTCAATGACCATGGCCATGCATGATTAATGATGACAGCGCAAATTTCAAAAGCCAAGCGTGTAACAAAAGCATCTGGTTATAATTAATGTACACAATGTGTTAATCTCTGCAAAAGAACATTAGCACCACATACAGGTCTATGTATTGACTCAAAATGAAATCTTAATTTTAAACAGTGCTGTAACAAGCCAGTATGTGATTATATATATATATATATATATATATATATATATATCTTTTTTTATTTAAAAGCACAATAGTTTAAATAGAAACAGCAACATGAATGTTGGGAATACAGGGCATAAGAAAGGGGGAAAAAACGTGACAAACATTACACATATGAGTTCATACTGCACATTACAACTGAACAATAGACTCGACATATTAGACATATTATGCATGTATGCCTAAAAACGAAGGCTGCAATGGCACATAATACAGCTGTGTAAATTATAAGTATTTGGTATATTTTTGAAGTGCGGAGTACAATGTTTAAGAATCCGCTAACAGATTATATTTTCATTGTAACTGAAAAGAATTATCACACTTAATAAATTATACGTCCAAAGAAAAGCCTTAGATGTATGGACTAGCCAAGCATGTAACAAAAGCATCTGGTTATTATTAATGTACACAATGTGTTAATCTCTGCAAAAGAACATTAGCACCACAAACAGGTTTATGTATTGACTAAAAATGACATCTTAATTTTAAACAGTGCTGTAACAAGCCAGTGTATATATATATATCTTTTTGATTTAAAAGCACAATAGTTTAAATAGAAACAGCAACATGAATGTTGGGAATACAGGGCATAAGAAGGGGGGAAAAACGTGACAAACATTACACATATGAGTTCATACTGTACATTACAACTGAACAATAGACTCGACATATTAGACATATTATGCATGTATGCCTAAAAACGAAGGCTGCAATGGCACATAATAGAGCTGTGTAAATTATAAGTATTTGGTATATTTTTGAAGTGCGGAGTACAACGTTTAAGAATCCGCTAACAGATTATATTTTCATTGTAACTGAAAAGAATTATCACACTTAATAAATTATACGTCCAAAGTGTATATGTTTAAAAACCCCGCCCCTGCATCTTGGAAATGTGGGACGGCATATCACAGGTTGGTGGGGGCCATTTGGCTCACAGTCATGACTATAAGAATGGGACACAGCTCTAAAGTGGTACACAGCTCTGAGAAGGAATTTCAACTGAAGTTACATTGCTATACACACGCACAACATCATGGTAAGTGTTAATTATATGTAATTATTATTATTATTATTATTATTACGTTAACTGGGGTGTGGTGTGTGCAATGCCTTGTATTTATTATTATTATTATTATTATTATCATTATGGATCTAATGCTTGGGTTGTGAGGAGGTTAAATTATTATTATTATTATTATCATTATGGCTCTAATGATTGTGTTGCGAGGGAGGCGGTGCAGATGCTATATGCTGTCTCATATTATACAAACGTTATATTTTAAAGATATTTTAACGTATTTACATTTTAATCTAGTTTAAAAGAACATTATTATTATTATCATTATTTCTCACACTGTATCATATTTTACAAATATGGCTGTGAATTAGGTATAATTGTTTGTGGCTTACTGAAGGATGTTTAAATATGTGGTAATAGTGCCATCTAGCGGTGCATTTTGGAAATGCATTTAAATATATATATATATATATATATATATATATATAAATTTAACGGTGCTGTATTATTTCATGTAAATCGTCTGAAGACAGATGTTATAGGCTGTCTCATATTATACAAACGTTACATTTTAAAGCAACCACATTTAATGTGTGCGTAGTTTAAAAGAACACTGGTATTAATCGTATCTAATTTTTATTATTGATTCAGCAACAGACAATACAGAACATCACCAACAAAGATAACGACATGTGCACATCCGGATCCGAAGATGATGTTTTACCAAGTTATCAAATGAACCATGGTAAGCTAAGTCTATTAATACCATTGACACGTTTTTATTTATTTTTAAAAGTTTAAATAGTACGAACTTATAGCCAAGGCCTACAATTTGTTCATTTTTACTTATTTTTAAAAGTTTAAATAGTATGAGCGTACAACAGGCTGGATACAAAGTTGATAAGTAATTAATTAAAAATGTTATTTCTCACAATTAAACGACAGATGCCGCAAACACAGAGAATTTCGATGATGTTAGAGGAAGTCCGTTTGGTTCAGATTACATCATTCCAGATTTAACTAACATTTGTAATTGGCGCTTGCCTGTGAGTAACATGTAATAAGCTTATTATAATAATAATAATAATAATAATAATAATAAAAATAATAAAATAATAATTAAAAAGATTTATATTTTAAAATAAATTAAAAATAATGATGTGAAACGCCTGTAATAATTTATTTTTTATTTTTTCACCGGCTAAGAATTAAAAATAAACCTTGTACTGTTGTGCTGATTTGTTGTCACCTGTACACACTTTATATTCTCAATAATACAACTCTATTTCATGTTATTCTAATTTTATACCGTATGTAATAATTATTTTTCATTTTTTCACCGGCTAAAGATTCCACAATAATGGATGATGCGAAGGCTGACAGTATTCTGCGGGACATATTGAACAAACCTGAATATTGTCACAACACTGCTATACAGACCGGCAATGCGGTTGATGAGCGACCGTTTTTTCCTTACTCAACAGGGGGCCAGGCTCAAACATTCGAATATAAAGCAGGTGTGTAATCAAACACTGTTATATGGTATATTGTTATGCAGTGATTTAAATGCTGATTTACGTGCATCTGTGTTTATATTTATTTTATAATATATGTATTACAGATGATGCTGTAGCAAGACGATATTATCCAACGATACCAGTAGGCCATGATACAGTTGCGCAAATACACAGGCCTAGTACAAGCAGGAAAACAACAAAACGCACAACCGCCGCTGAAACGGAAAACCATCAATTCGCAACAGCAGGTGTGTAATCAAACACTGTTATATGGTATATTGTTATGCAGTGACTTAAATGCTGATTTACGTGCATCTGTGTTTATATTTATTTTATAATATATGTATTACAGATGATGCTGTATCAAGACGATATGATCCAACGATACCAGTAGGCCATGATACATTTGCGCAAATACACAGGCCTAGTACAAGCAGGAAAACAACAAAACGCACAACCGCCGCTGAAACGGAGAACCATCAATTCGCAACACCATCGATCGTACATAACCGCCTAAAGGAGAATGCTAGGCCATCGGTTATGGGGATGCATCACGGCTGTATCAACCCGAACAAACGCAGGCCGGCTCAACCAAGAAAGAATGAGAGAAGTCATAATTCAGCATTTACCGATCTTAAAAGAAAATTGTCATATTACGAAAATGATACGTCGCAACGGAGAAGGATCGCGTTGCAAACTATATCAAGCGTAAGTAACGATGGTGCTGTAACATCAAAACACACATAATTTGACACGGCAGACCGGGATGTCGCTGGTAATACAAAGACTGTAAAGGTTAAGAGGGCATCGCGCCTCTCAAGTAGTAATGTTAAGCAATTGTCGCAATCCGATGTAATCACAATTCCTGATACACAGGATTGCTCTGAAACAGAAACAAGACACATAGCCGGCAGTGGTGTGTTATCAAATATTGACTCAAGAAGTAATGTTAAGCAATTGTCACAATCCGATGTAATCACAATTCCTGATACACAGGATTGCTCTGAAACAGAAACAAGACACATAGCTGGTAATCATATGCTATCAAATATTGATGACATAAATGCGCAAGAATTTATTACACCCTGTGTAGAGTCAACGACATAAGAACAGCAGAACAGTTCTGATGAAGTGTTATCAACTGTTGCAGGAATTCCTGGTAATATTACAACGGTTGATTGGGTAACATCAATGCCCAATATTTTTACAACGGACGCCGGGGTACACGCATCGGCAGATGCGTGTGAACCGGCGCACGAGATAGCGCCCGACATAGTTGATGGAAGTCAAAATACAGAACAAGTAGGCCAAGACGCTGAAATACAATTTTACGCGTTGTTGGGAAAGATACGGGAAGATGTTGAGAACATGGGCGTAAAAGCCGGGTATTTGTTAAAACACATTAAAGGTGTGAGCCACGGTGGTAAATGTAAACAAGACATTGTTAAAGAAGTTGTTGAGACGTATATGAATGTCATGTGAAAATACATAGATCGGTCATTTAAGACAACTGAATTTATTAAAGCCAACATACATCATTTTGCAGAAATAATTGAAACTGAACCGTGACACAGTTATTCCGATGTGCAAAGGTGAAACAGGCTGTAACAACATTAACCAGATTGAGAAAACGCAAGCGGCACAGGGAACGGGTGGTAGGAGGTGGGCAGAAGGCGGGGTTTGTAGAATTTGAACATTTACCACGCCGGGAACGTATGGTAGGCGGGGAGCAGAGCGCGAGGCATGTAGATTTAGAACGATCACCACCCCAAGCATTACCGATTAACGAATCACAGCCTGACAATATTGAGCGCATTGCAAGCCCCATATATAATGAGGCACGTGGGGTTGAGTCACCCGGTAATGACGAAGGTCGGCAACATGTATACTTAGAAGCGATTAACAGTTATGAACGACAACGACCAAATTTCAGAGACGTTGAGTACCACAACCAATATCGGTTTGTTAATTTGGACAGGGTTACATCATTTGTAGAGGGAATTCGAGCCATTCATACGGCTATACAGGACATGCTCGTTGGCGTCCATGCGGGCGTGGATCCTGCTGACCGCGTTCAGCTTAGATTGGAAGGGGGGGGGTTACACAATGACAATGCCATCTATTCGCATCGTAAGCCGCCAGAAACATTAGACGCTGTCAGTTTTTTGAACCAGATTACAAACGCGCTTCAAAGTAATGCTGAATTCTTATTATCCACAGGTTTAAGGTTTGTGATCAGTATTTTTAGAAACAGTTCGAGCGGGGGTTTGACAGGTAGAAGTTTACACCGCCTACCATATAGTTTAATTATTGACTAACATAAAAGATACCTGTATGATTTCAGAAATATCGGTAATAACCTGTGTTTGGCCGCTAGCGTCTGTAAACTTCTGGATAAAGGTAACAACGCCAATGACCATGTAATACAGGAGAGAGCGATCCAACTACATAAAGCTTTGAATCTGCCGATTGATAAAGCGGTCAGCTTTAGTGATGTTGCATTTTTTGAAAATTACTTAAATGTTACGATCAAGCTCCTCTATTACAGTAATGGCGATTGGAAATATTACTGTACGGATAGCCGTTACAAAGACACGCTGTTTGTGCTATATCACGATTGTCACTTTTATGGGATACTCGATATCAAAGCGTTTCTTGGTGCCCGATATTATTGCAGCCGTTGTCATAGCGCTTACCATCATAGGAATAATCACGATTGTCTTTTCTTTTGTAAGGCTTGTCACAGGCCGGATTGTATTGACGACGGTGTGACTGCGTTAAGGTGTTCGGTGTGTAGGGTATTTTGTCGATCAAACGAATGTTTAGAGCTACACAAAGCTTTAGCTTTTGATCACAAAATATCCTGTCTTGAACATGTATATTGTGACAGGTGTTGTCTCTACCGGCGAACAGACCATAACTGCCGAGGCCTAAAGTGTCCCATCTGTAAGGTGTCCGTTGATGGGTTTTCGAACCATTTTTGTTATATACAAACCATCAAGCCGGAAGAACCCACAAAGAAATGCATCTTTTATAATTTTGAGTGTATGCAGATGACGGGGGTGCACATACCAAACTACTGTTACGCTCTAACATTAACGGGGGAGAAAGACTGGGAGTTTAAGGGTGTTGCGTGTATCGAAGATTTTGTAAAGACGTTCATGAAACCAAAATTTGCGCATTACACATTCATAGCCATAATGCAGGTCGTTATGATGCGTATTTTGTGCTGCGCCAGCTGATTAAGGAGAAATTAAAGATGGAATTATTATCTAGAGGCGGCAACATAATGTGCATCACGGTAAAAGATTTGAAGATAAGATTTATCGACTCTTTAAATTTTTTACCCATGCGGCTTAGCAAGTTACCAAAGTCGATGGGGTTTGACGGTACCAAAGGTTATTTCCCACATTTTTTTTAACACAGCTGATAACCAAAATTACATAGGGGCTATGCCGTCAATAGAGTATTTTGGTCCACAATACATGATGTCTGATGAATTATCTGAGTTTACAGCTTGGTATAAACAGTGTGTACACAAGCCGTTTAACTTTCAAAAAGAGCTCGTACGATATTGTAAAGACGATGTGAAAATATTACAAAAAGCTTGTGATGCTTTCAGATTGGCTGTTATAGCCATGACAGAACAGGAGTTTCTAATAACAAAGGGAAAAAAAAGGTTGTGGTTAAACGTCACATCGAGGTTTTTCAATTAGTCACGTTGGCATCCGTCTGCATGTCCATGTACCGTTGTAAACTTTTACAGGAAAAGACACTGGCCCTTGTACCGGGTGATAACTATCACAAGACTCAGAAGCGTTACTCAACGCCAGCCATACAGTGGTTAATGTACATAGAGCACAAAGAAGGTGTGAGTATAAGACACGCTTTACAAGGGGGCAAGAAGAAAGTTGGTAAATACAGCCTGGAAGGTTACGCCACAGCTTTTGAATTCCAAGGTTGTTTTTATCACGGCTGTGGTGCTTGTTACAACGTTGATGATAAAAACAAACTGACTAAAATGACCTACGGTCAATTGCACCACAAGACGCAGGTAAAGTTGCACTACCTTAAACGATGTGGATTTCAGATACGTGAAATCTGGGGTTGTGAATGGAAGTCTATGCTAGAGTCTGATGAGGATCTACAGGATTTTCTGAAGGGTAAAGAATTACCCGAACCCTTGGAGCCACGTGATGCTCTTTATGGCGGACGCACAAACGCCATAAAGCTGTATCACAAAACAGATTGTGATGAAAAAATTCACTATTTTGACTTTATTAGTCTGTGCCCTTTTGTTAACAAAACCAAAACGTATCCTATACAGCACCCGCGCATCATTTATAAGGATTTTGGTGATGTCACAAAGTATTTCGGTTTTGCCAGGGTTAAAGTTTACCCGCCTCGTGGGCTATTCTTTCCGGTTCTGCCGGTTAAAATGGGCGGTAAGTTAATGTTTCCATTATGTCGCACATGCGCCGAGTCTGGACAGACTGAGCCGTGCGTTCATGATCCAGAAAAACGGGCACTCATCGGTACATGGTGTACCGTGGAACTAAACTTGGCTGTAGAAATGGGGTACAGGGTGTGTAAAATCTATGAGGTGTGGCATTTTGATGAGAGATCTGACAAATTGTTTTCAGGTTACATTGAAACGCACCTCAGGGATAAACAAGAGGTCTCTGGTTATCCCGAATGGTGTACAGACGCCGTGAAACTATAGCCATCTTTACAACTGCTTATGCTCGTGTTGAACTGTACAAACTACTGGATAGATTACAAGATAGATGTCTTTATCACGACACAGATTCTGTAATTTTTGTCAGTAGACCCGGTGACTGGAGCCCACCATTGGGTGATTATTTAGACGAGTTGACTAGCGAACTACCCACAGGCACCCATATAACAGATTTTGTCTCAGCCGGTCCCAAGTCATACGGCTATCGACTAAACAACTGAAAGACCTGTTTAAAAGTTAAAGGTATAACGCTCAATGTGGATAATGTGCAGCACGTTAACTTTGACAGCCTGAAAGAACTGGTCTTAGATTATCCTTTAAACCCCGAAGGCGACGACCAGAAAAAGGTTGTGATCCGTCAACCCGGTATAGTACGTGTGAAAAAGTGCTGGCAGATAAAGACGCGTACTTTGCAGAAGACGCCAAGGTGTGTTTATACTAAACGGTCTCTTACGGACAACTTCACAACACTACCGTTCGGCTATTAAGATGGACACCAGATTTCAGCACCCTTTCTCATGTATTTTAGCGGGTCTGTCCAATTCGGGTAAAAGTTATTTTGTGAAAACGCTGTTGCAGCACGCTGCAACACATATGACTCATGTACCTGATAATGTTGTTTGGTTTTACACCTGTTGGCAGCCCATATACGACCAACTTCTGCGTGATTACCCCAGTTAGCGTTTTATAGGGGGTTTACCAGAGTGTTTTAGCGATGATCAACTTTTTCCCCCTGATAAGATTAATTTAACAGTGATTGATGATCTGATGGACGCAGCTAGTAATAATTCTGAGGTTGAGAAAGCTTTCACAAAGTATGTACACCATCGTAATCTCAGTATCCTGTACCTTGTCCAAAACATATTTTGTCAAGGTAAAAAGAGCAGGACTATATATTTAAACACAAAATATATGGTCCTGTTCAAAAACCCCAGGGATAAAATGCAGGTGGGCATTCTGGCTAGACAAATGTACCCATCGAAACATCGTTTTTTTCTCGAATCCTATGAATCCGCGATGGAGGCCCCTTATGGGTATTTACTGGTTGAATTAAGAAACAACGCTCTTGACGATTATCGTTTACGAAGCGGCTTATTCCCACCAGACACACCTGTCGCTTTTGTCATTAAGAAGCGTGGTTCTATAAAGCTATAACCGTGCAACCTTTAGTCATTCGTTGTCATTCTAACAACGGTGAACATGTTGGGATGGATAAGACGTAATTGGGCGCTTTTAAAAACGTTAATTAAAGCAACACCAACCCAAAGAAACGCTATTTTATCCAACGCTTCAAACAATTTAGTCACGGCTATTTGTGAGATAGCGCTCAACTCGCTTAAAGGTAAAATACCGCTGTCTCAACGACAGTTGAACTACCTTAAAAAGAAGCAAGAGATTATAAAATCACTTTGTAATAAGAAATATGCCATTGGAAAAAAGAAGAGGTTGGTTAAACAGTCGGGTGGTTTTATCGGTTCGCTGCTTGGTTTTGCTATACCGCTAATTACAGGACTATTGTCTAATCGCTGATGGAGTACGCTGAGAAAATGTATCTGGTGCCTCAGAATCAGATAGACCGTTTACATAACAAACCGAACAGCAACGGCATACGTAAAACAGCAACGCACGGTCTAGATGCAGAGATCGTGAAAATACTACAGAATAACGATTTATCAGAATATGAAAAAGCAAAGCGATATACAATGTTGTTGCAGAGATATCTGGTGTTGAGTAAACAGGCTGATAGTGAAATGTCAACTTTAGCTCTTTTATCCCCCGATGCAAATTCTGTTGATGAATCAAATAACACGACACAACCTGTTGCGCCCGATGCTGTTTATCATGAGCTTTTGAGCGGTGTTAATGCCCGGTATAAAAAAAACTGAAAAACTATTGAGTAAAATGACACGCTCTAAACACATCACAGACTGGAACAGTAAAGGGGAGTTTCTGTACAAAGGAAGCGCTGTACCAGGTTCCAACATGTTAGATTTAATAAGAAGCATCACGCAAAGCCACGGTGTGTCGAGCCGTAATACACCGAACGGCTGGCCTGAATTTATGCGGGCTATGTCTGAATTAAATATTCCCTCAACCGTCATAGGCAATGCGGCAAATAGAATGTGCCTAGATCGCTTAAAAGCCGAGAAGCAGGAGGACTCTGATGGCGCTGTGACATCGCCCATGTCGCTACAAACCTTTAACAAAAGTCAAATAAATGTTTTAAGTGCCCCAGGGTTAACAACGCCGCACGGGTACTTACTGCCTAGGAAAAGATCTGTAAATCTATTTCAGGATTCACAGTGGCTGAAACTATAACATATAACTAATTTATACACTGTATTTTGTGTTGGCATTTTGCGCCACAATGTTTAACTTATGTCAATAATATTTTATGTAATGTTTTAAATGTGTGTCTTTACCGTGTTATATATATCAATAAAATATGCTTATGATCTATAAAACAACGTTTTGTTCTTTGTTTCTATTGCTGTAAACGGAAGAAATTTCAACCACGCGATATAAAGTTTAATAAACAACGTTGTTTATTAGAAAAACATAGATATGACACGTTGTACATAAAACGCATCAAACAGAATGTTAATTACAAGTTACACAAACAATACAGCATTGTACGTAATACGCTTCACACACAACTTTATGCCGCGTTGTACATAAAACGCTTCACACACAACGCTCGTTACAAGTTATACAATTCTGTATATATCTATCTGCATAATGACTCAGACAATGACTTCTTGGGAGCCGTTTTACAAAATTTGAAACAAAACAATCATTACGTTTTGTGTCATCCCTAAAACGGGCCAGTACATCCACATATTTGTAATTTTTACACATGTAAAATATAAAGTATACGCAATATTGACAGCAAACGGTGCTGTTAAAATTTTGCACCTGCTTATTTTGGTGATAAATACTTTTTGAATTCAAGTTTAAAAAAGTATTATTGCTTTTGGGAATAGGGGGCTGTCAGGGGCTAATCCGTAAGAATCAAAAAAGTAACATTCACGCTGTGCGTTAAAATAAACGGCCAACCAGTGCTCACCCGGCTGCCCGCTGCTATGCGTATTGATTACAAACGCGCAGGGGTATTGAGCCAGTTTACCGACCGGTAACATATAGCACGGATACGTGCCTTTAAAAATATGCAGTGTGCTTTGCACAGCGTACAGAATACAGTTTATCTGTAATGTGTTCATTTTTTCAGCAGCGTAGTGTTAGTTTATTTCATTTATAGATAATCGTACAGCACATCGCGCCTTTGATTAATCTCGATTATGTTATCAAATAGAGCGTATTTTATCACATTGACTGTCTGGTCCAACGCTTCTGCAAAGCGGAATTCGGCACGTAGATTGCCTGTTCTTATCAGGGAAAGGTGTTCTCCACACTCCTGTTCAGGTGAAAGATCAAAAGCAAATAGCGTGTAGCCTCTGAGGTACTCTTCGCGGTCAATCAGTATACCATTGTCAGATTTCTGTTTATTTGTGATCTGTATGAGTGACATATACTCTCTTACAGCATTACCGCGTTCAAAGTCGGGTTGAAATGGTTTGGCGGCGTGCGGTGTTCCATCCAGATAAAGGGATGCAAAACTTACATTTTTATGTTCAAAGCAAAGGGGTTTCCGGTTATGGATACCTGAAAATGATTAGTTATCCACAAAGCTGGCTATAACGGTTTTCGGCACTTGACCTAAAAATAGATTTTCTAGATTAAATACTCTACTGCCTGCTGGTACGCTGTAGATTTTCATCCCAACGCGGTCAATCGCGTATTTCGCATTACCGTTTAACAGGCCTGCGCGTGCCCAATCCGCACGGCCGGTGAGACCTGCACTCTTTTCACGAACAGGGACGCGGCTGTGATCTGTATTTTAAAGGCATCCGCTTCAGACGACATTAAGCAGAATGCGTCTTTGTTTCTGGTTAGTTTAATCTTCAGATCAACGGCGTTTAAAATTAGTTTATGTTGATGGAAAAGGTCGCAGTGAAGTGGTCCTAGCAATTCAACCGTGCGACTCTGCTCTGTTGCGCCTGCTCGTTTTTTGAACCCCGTATTCGGGCCGTCCAGCGCCGTGTTGTTAAATTCTCCAGCCGAATCTTTGTAAAATAATCCTGTTGTGTGCTTTGTTGACAAAGCATCCGAGCTGTAATTCAATATAGTCTCAATGTACGCGCGGTATGCGTAAAGATTGTTGGATTGTGATATGAGCCTGTCGCCCAAAGTTACATCCACTTGGTTGAATAAAGTCGCTATGGGGTAATTAATAAGTGCGACCCGCGCACCTTGCGGTATCGGTGTGTTATCGGTTCGTACGATCTTGCACGTTACGTACAACAGCGTGTTGTTCAGATCGTAGTAGTGTTCACCGCTGGCAGCTATATAAAATTCAAGCGGAGCTGTGTCGGATAACACCACTAAAGGTTGAACTTCGACGTATAGACTTTTCTCTATTCTAGTTTGTGTCGGGGGCACGTCAAAAAGATCCAGCTCTGTTTTTGCACATTCGATGGACTCGTGGTGTATGAAAGACATGTTTAAAAAATATCACCAACGGTGCGCTTCGGCTTTCTCTTCTTCTTTGAGTTGCGTCGTCTCTGGTTTTTATTTAAAAAGGGTATGTCCCAAGGCGGAAGCGCTATCATACGCTTCCGCTTTCTTTTAGACACGCCTTTTCTTGTATATATTAGTCCTGATCCATCTTGTTTTGCTTGGTTCGCATCGTGTATCTTATTCACCACGGCCGTTGTGGCTTGTCCGATAACATCTTTCGCTATATTACGTGCCGCGGTCTTCATATGCGGTTTAGCTAACTCTAAACCTCTCCGGAAAAGAGGAACAGCTTTTCTGAAAAGACTTTGAAAAATACCGCCTAAATCGCAGCCGTACATGTACGCGCTGCCGTGAAAACCTGGTAATCCATTACCGGCTTGAGATTTATAATATTGCGCATAGAGACTCGGATCGCCATAATTTTTAACAGCGACCATTCTGCTTAGTTAATAAAATTCAGTTTTGCGGCGTCTGAAGTGTAGCCTCACGATCGCTTTCCCAAACTTAAATGCCATGTTCTCGTTCTGGTCGTTCTTTATCTCTATGGCTATCGTGTCAAAATGTGTTTTGCACAATGGTACGTAATCGGGCTTCTTGTATCGTATTGTGACCACCTCATTGTTATAACCCTTCATTTCAACAGTGCGAAGTAGCGGTATATAACTATCCCCGACCCGCTGGTGTTCGATAATGTCTGTGTACACGTACATCGTATATTGGCCGCCTTTGATGTTGGCGCATGGTTTAGAAATCTTAGTTTTAGGTTGTAAACCCAGTATCCATGTCAGCTTAGAACCGGCGTGGATTTGATACAACAGCTTACTGTCGCATGTTACAACACGTGCAAACGGATCAAACGTTAGTCTTAATCCAACGTCCAGTTTCAGTTGTACAATTTCAGCGTTGGTTACGTTCAGTAGCGCTTCGATTGTTTCATAAAAACCCGGTTTAATGCACAAACTTGCGACTCTCGCCACCGGCTGATCCGCCGTTCCATCCCATGATTATTGCAGTCTACAATCTTGTAAATCCAATGTATTCCACGTGTGCGGATATTGTATCTCCGTAAGTGCTACTTCCCATTCGCCATTTAAGTCTATCGGTTTAGCCAACTTTGTCGTATAGTTAGAAATCTTATTTTGTGGGAAAGTAACCGCTGAGGCGTTGCTGGGTAAGGTTATGTAGAATGACTTGTCATCCATCGCTCGTCTTGTTTAGATAGTGATGAGTTTTATATGTCTTTTATCACCGATGCCGCGACTCAACTGTTAAATTTTGCGGGGTACCCGCGCCACTTGACTAACGCATATTTTCGGCCTCTGACCATCTTATTTTTTAAAATCTTTTCCACTTTGTAAACCCTGTTATAGTTTTTTGGTATGCTTTGAAGCTCTTCGGGGTAAAAACTACCTGTTGTTATGATTCCAGCACTCTGGTCTGAGGAGATCTTATTGCAAGGACCGGAGCACTGGAACGCAATGCTGGGGAAGGGTGTATGAATGGAAAATAGCCCCTGGCGCCCTAACTCTGTTGTCTCACCCGTGCTGTCAGAAATCCCCTGCGAGACTATGGTTGCTTGAGCCCATGGCAGCCGCGTTTGAAGGGCGGATTATGTCTGCCCAACTCCGATGCCCCCTCAGGTCTTAATGGGAGACAAAGGGAAATCCGAGACAGGGTGATAACAAGGGGCCCTCTGACTAAACAACCAGGCCAGGGGCTACAAGCTAACTGGAATCTAGAATATGTGCGGAAAAACAGCCAGGGAAAAGGACAACCAAAATATCCACTTGTCCACTCTCCTACCCGGCACCGCCGAGTTCCGGAGAGGACTTGTGGAAGCAGAACCCTCCGCAAATGCTCCGAAACAGAATATAAAGATAAAGCGGCTGAGCCGTAACACACGGCAGAGCCGCAACTCACGAACACCACTCGATATTCTCTGGTGATCGATGAGGACTACAGGAGACCAAACGACTTCTTGAGATGAGATGACAACTCCAAGATACAGGACTTCTGAGGACAGGAATGACCGGACACAGCAGGACTGGAACAGACGTTCGGCAAACCAAAACAGCATGCAGGAAGCTATTACCGGCGTCTGTGTGAAGCACTGAGAAGCATTTAACAAAGAGTCCTCCAATCAGATGCCCCCAGTCTAATTGCCCCAAATGCTGTGCAGCTGCCCTGCTGCATGCCCACAAGACCAGCGTGTATGTTGAAATCTGACCCTGCAACGGGGAACGCGGTCCGTCCATGGCGTCCCCGTTGCCAGGGTCCAGGCGGCTCGGCCGCTCGGCGTCCCTGTGTTGCTAGGGAGCCGGCGGCTACGTACGCACGGCGTCCCTAGTTGCTAGGCGCCGGGCCGCGAGGACATCGCGGACCCCGGCGCCCAACAGTACCCCCCCCTTGAGGAGGGGTCAAGGAACCCCTAAAGCCAGGTTTCTGAGGAAATTCTCGAAAAAATGCCCTCTTGAGCCTAGGGGCATGAAGATCCTTATCCAGGACCCAAGACCTTTCCTCCGGACCATAGCCTTTCCAGTGCACTAAAAAATAAAGCCGACCTCGGGACAATTTAGAGTCAAGAACTTTCTCTACCAAGAATTCCCGTTGTCCCTGTACATCCAATGGAGATCTACCCTGAGAGATCCTCCGAGGAAATTTACTGGAAGAAACGTATTGTTTCAACAGGGAACAATGAAAAGTATTTCTAATCTTAAGGGATCTTGGTAAACGTAGCCGAAAGGCAACTGGGTTGACCTTCTTAATAATAAGAAACGGTCCAATAAATTTGGGTCCCAACCTAGCCGAGGATTGTCGAAGCCTGATGTTGCGAGTTGACAACCACACCTTATCTCCCACTTTAAAAGTGCAAGGACGTCGGAGCCTGTCAGAAAATTTCTTCTCTCGGAAGGCCGCTTTTCTGAGAGCAAGGTGCACTTTTTTCCAAATTGCTCTGAGATGGGAGGTTAAGGTTAGCGAGGAGACTGGAGAATGATGAAAAAAAGAATTGGCTCTGGGGTGAAAACCAAAAACTGAAAAGAATGGAGACTCTTTAGTGGAGGAATGACAAGAATTATTGTAAGCAAATTCAGCCAAAGGGAGAAACTCGGACCAATCATTCTGGAGTTTGGCTGAATACAAGCGCAAATATTGTTTTAATGACTGGTTGACTCGTTCGGTTTGCCCGTTGGATTGTGGGTGGTAACCGGATGTTAACGACAGTTTCATCTTTAATGAGGCACAAAAACATTTCTAGAATTGTGCGATGAATTGTGGACCCCGATCAGAAACAATATCAGTGGGCAACCCATGAAGCCTGAACACATGGCGGAGGAACAAAACTGCCAACCCTTGAGCAGAAGGCAATCGAGGAAGAGCAATAAAATGAGCCATTTTACTAAAACGGTCCACTACCACCCATATGACTCGGAATCCGGTTGAAAGGGGAAGGTCAACCACAAAATCCATGGAAATATGAGACCATGGCCTGAGAGGAACAGTTAAGGGCATAAGTTGCCCGATAGGCAAGGAACGGGGAACCTTATGCTGTGCACAAACCTGACATGAATAAACAAATTCCTTAACGTCTTTAGAAAGACTAGGCCACCATACTGAGCGAGAGACTAACTCCAATGTCTTAGTGACTCCCGGATGCCCTGAAACTTTGTTGTCATGAAATTCAGTTAAAACAGTGGCTCTCAAAAATTCAGGGACGTAAAGACGACCAGCAGGAGTAAATCTAGGAGCTTAGTGTTGAAGCTGGTTTAACTGGGTAAATAAATCCTGTGTGAGGCCTGCCCGGATGACCGAAGATGGAAGTATGGGGGTAACAACAGGATTGCTATTGTGAACCGGAAGAAAGCTACGTGACAGGGCATCAGCTTTAGTATTCTTGGAACCAGGCCTGAAAGTGATTATAAATTTGAAACGAGTAAAAAATAATGCCCAACGTGCTTGCCGGGCATTAAGCCGTTTAGCTGATTCAATGTATTGCAGGTTCTTATGATCAGTCAAAACCGAAATAGTATGTTTTGCTCCCTCCAGCCAATGCCTCCACTCCTCGATAGCCCACTTTACCGCCAGTAACTCCTGATTACCAACGTCATAGTTGGATTCAGCGGAGGAGAATTTCCTGGACATAAAGACACAAGGATGTAACTCCAGAGACTCCGGATCCTTTTGAGAAAGGACAGCCCCCACTCCAACCTCTGAGGCATCAACCTCCACAACAAAGGGCAATTCCGGATTAGGATGTCTGAGGACTGGAGCCGAGACAAAGGCTTGTTTCAAGGCCCGGAAAGACAACTCAGCTTCATGCGACCAGTTGGTAGGATCCGCTCCTTTCTTTGTCAGAGCCACTATGGGAGAAACCAGGTCAGAAAAAGAATGGATGAACCCCCTATAATAATTCGCAAACCCTAAAAAGCGCTGAATTGCTTTTAAATTGGTGGGTTGCGCCCAATTAAGGATGGCCTGGAGCTTCTTTGGTTCCATGGAAAATCCCTGAGGGGAAATTATGTACCCTAAAAAAGATACTTCCGTGACGTGAAAATCACACTTCTCCAGCTTGGCATATAAATGATTCTCACGTAACTTTTGAAGAACCAGACGCACCTGGGTAACATGTTGTTCCATCGATTCAGAATAAATCAAGATGTCGTCTAAATAAACGACCACGAATTTCCCTAGGAAGTCACGGAGCACATCATTAATGAGGTCTTGAAAAACTGCTGGAGCATTAGACAGGCCGAACGGCATCACCAGGTATTCGTAGTGACCCGACTGAGTGCTGAAAGCCGTCTTCCACTCATCTCCAGATTTAATTCGGATGAGGTTGTAAGCTCCTCTAAGGTCAATTTTAGAAAAAATCACAGCAGAACGTAACTGATCAAAAAGTACAGAAATTAACGGCAAAGGATAGGTGTTTTTTACTGAGAACTTTTTCAGGGCTCTAAAATCAATGCATGGTCTAAGCGAGCCATCCTTTTTCTCCACAAAGAAAAAACCTGCACTTAAAGGAGATTTTGATGGTCTAATAAATCCGTTCTCTAAGCTCTCCTGAACATAATCATTCATGGCTGAAGTTTCTGGCCCGGACAATGCATATAATCTCCCCTTTGGCAATGCGGCACCTGGAACTAGTTCAATAGCACAATCATAAGGCCGATGGGGAGGCAGAATGTCTGCATTGCCTTTGGAGAATACATCGGCAAACTCCTGGTATTCCACAGGAATGAGCTCTGGAATGATAGCTGCTACTCTGACTGGATACGAAATACATTCCTTAGCACAAAATGTACCCCATTGGGAAATCTCCCCGGACCGCCAATCAATGGTGGGATTATGAAAGGCCAGCCAAGGGTGACCCAGAACAACTGGAACTGCTGGGCAATGTGTTAGGTAGAATTCAATATTTTCGGAATGTAAGGCTCCTACTGTAAGTACTACGGGAGGTGTACGGTGAGTAATTACCCCATTGGAAAGCGGACTCCCATCTAAGCCGTGCATGGTGATACACCTATCCAATGGTAACTGTGGAATGCCTAAGGCCTTAGCCCAAATTAAATCCATAAAGTTTCCTGCAGCTCCACTGTCAACAAAAGCCGACACCAAAGAACTGAGGCTGCCAAAGGAAACCTTAACTGGGACTAAAAGAGAGTTATTCGAGGAGATAAGCTGCAGACCTAGGTGAACCCCCTCACAATTCACCTGGTCAAAGCGTTTCCCGACTTGTTCGGACAATTACGAGCAAAATGTCCCTTACCACCACAGTACAAACAAAGACCGGAATTTTGCCTTCTGGTTTTTTCCTCAGGAGACATTCGGGAGAGACCCATCTGCATGGGCTCCTCGACGTCCTCTGGAATGGAATAAACACAGGGACTAGACCTTACAGATGTTCCTCTTTCAGCCCTCCGCTCTCTGAGACGATGATCAATCTTTATAGAAAGCTCCATGAGTTTATCGAGAGTCTCAGGAGCGGGGTACTGGAGGAGACTGTCTTTAATAAACTCTGATAAACCGAGGCGAAACTGACTGCGCAGGGCTGGGTCATTCCAGCCACAGTCGTTCGACCAACGGCGAAACTCAGTACAATAAACCTCTGCAGGATTTCTACCTTGTTTGAGAGCGCGCAGCTGACTTTCAGCGGACGCCTCTCTATCTGGGTCATCATACAAGAGCCCTAAAGACTTAAAGAAAGCGTCTACTGACAACAACGCAGGATCCTCTGCTCTTAAACCAAATGCCCAGGTCTGAGGATCCCCCTGGAGTAAAGAAATAATAATCCCAACCCGCTGAGATTCAGTACCAGAGGAAGTAGGTCTTAAACGAAAATAAAGTTTACAGGATTCTTTAAAATTAAAAAAATATTTTCTATCACCAGAAAAACTGTCAGGCAAATGCATCTTTGGTTCAGGGACTACCTTTGGGGAGGCTCGCAAAAGATCTTCCTGCGACCTCACCCGAAGAGAAAGATCCTGAACCATCTGAGTAAGTTCTTGAATCTGATTGACTAAGAGCTGGCCAGGATTTGGCCCTAAACCTGTCGGATTCATGAGGCCAAAAAACTTTAACAAAAACTGAATGAGAAAAAATTAAACCCCGTTTAATTTTAGTTTTTGGTAGGGCCGGTAATAATGTTATGATTCCAGCACTCTGGTCTGAGGAGATCTTATTGCAAGGACCGGAGCACTGGAACGTAATGCTGGGGAAGGGTGCGGGAATGGAAAATAGCCCCTGGCGCCCTAACTCCGTTGTCTCGCCCGTGCTGTCAGAAATCCCCTGCGAGACCATGGTTGCTTGAGCCCATGGCAGCCGCGTTTGAAGGGCGGATTATGTCTGCCCAACTCCGATGCCCCCTCAGGTCTTAATGGGAGACAAAGGGAAATCCGAGACAGGGTGATAACAAGGGGCCCTCTGACTAAACAACCAGGCCAGGGGCTACAAGCTAACTGGAAACTAGAATATGTGCGGAAAAACCGCCAGGGAAAAGGACAACCAAAATATCCACTTGTCCACTCTCCTACCCGGCACCGCCGAGTTCCGGAGAGGACTTGTGGAAGCAGAACCCTCCGCAAATGCTCCGAAACAGAATATAAAGATAAAGCGGCTGAGCCGTAACACACGGCAGAGCCGCAACTCACGAACACCACTCGATATTCTCTGGTGATCGATGAGGACTACAGGAGACCAAACGACTTCTTGAGATGAGATGACAACTCCAAGATACAGGACTTCTGAGGACAGGAATGACCGGACACAGCAGGACTGGAACAGACGTTCGGCAAACCAAAACAGCATGCAGGAAGCTATTACCGGCGTCTGTGTGAAGCACTGAGAAGCATTTAACAAAGAGTCCTCCAATCAGATGCCCCCAGTCTAATTGCCCCAAATGCTGTGCAGCTGCCCTGCTGCACGCCCACAAGACCAGCGTGTATGTTGAAATCTGACCCTGCAACGGGGAACGCGGTCCGTCCATGGCGTCCCCGTTGCCAGGGTCCAGGCGGCTCAGCCGCTCGGCGTCCCTGTGTTGCTAGGGAGCCGGCGGCTACGTACGCATGGCGTCCCTAGTTGCTAGGCGCCGGGCCGCGAGGACATCGCGGACCCCGGCACCTAACACCTGTTATAACTTCACCGTACAGATCTGTCAACTTATAAAGCGGCTTAAGCCCATTAGTGTTCACACTATGTACAACAAATATCTCCTCAGAAAAACTCTGTTCGTAGCCTTTCTTTAATATGTCCTTATATTTAGAAATACGGACGTGGTCACCGATTCCTAAACAAACGGGGGCTTTCTTACTTCTAAAGTAATCACCGTAGGTGTGAGTGTGAAGACACTCAATGCGTTAGAGTCATTCACATCGTTTGGTGCGCACTTAATCGTTCTATGGTATGTGTTATTATAGCTGCTTATGAAGTCTTGTAAAACGTCTATATATCTGTAGGTATTCTTTGCCGTGAAATAGCGCAACATTCGTGTTTTTAAAGTCCTATTGAAGCGCTCTATAACAGCCGCTTTCACATCGTTATTGGTCGTGAAATGATTTATAACGTATTTTTCTAACACCTTTTTTAGGTTTCTGTTTAGAAACTCTTTACCGTTATCGGTTTGTAGCTTCATCGGCACAGCACCCCGCTGGAATTTTTTTTTCAAAAGCATTAGCGACTGTTGCGGCGTTCTTAGCGGTCAGACTTTCAGCCCATGCCCTTTTACTGAATATATCGATGACTGTTAATATGTATTTAATACCATCGTTGTATTTTAAAAGATCTATCAGCGAAACCAAATCGCATTGCCACTGTTGATTTACACCCGATACAGTAATCATGTTCCTTTTATAGTTTTTTCTTGCCGGTTTGTGCAACGGGTATGTGTCTTGTTCTTGTAACCACTTTCTTACGTCGGATCTTTTAAATGTATTTTTAACCGACCCATAATATTTATCAATGCCGCTAAAACTACCTGGTTTTAACACTGTGTAATATGCATCTTTCATCTGCTTGATTTGACGCGCTGCGTTGCGTGACATTCTGCGTCTGGTGTTACGTGACACTCTTTTCAAAGCCATTATCTTTTAATACAGTTTAATATCGAACTCTATAAATTTTATATTAAATTTTATATAAAAGCGATATCAAACACTATAATTTAATATTAAAGGGGACGTGCCCAAGGAGAAAGGGGGCGTGGTACCTGTCACTTTGACAGAAAGGTGGTCTTTATCTACTGCTCTCCTCTCCACAGGTTGTTCAACTGCCTGGCCGGGGAGAAGAAGGAGCAACTCTCCTCTCTAAGCTCCTCCCCTCTAACTTTAGTGTTGCTGATGAGAAGGACGGCCAGGCCAGAGGAGAAGTAGGGGCACCACAACATAACAGCCGCACCACCTCCGCACTGACTTCCCACACTCCACTGGCCGCCTCCCGCACCACGCTGGTCGCCTCTCCACCAACATCGTGCGGGCCGCCTCCCGTACCGCACACCATCTCCCAATCCGCACGCGCGCTGGCCGCCTCCCGCACCGCGCATTGTTTTGGCCAGCACCCCTTCCCCTTTAACCCCCTACCCCAGCCGCTGGCGGCTGTCTTCCGCACCTCTGCTGCTACTCACTTCTGCCCTGCTTTATGCTGGGCAGAAAGCAGGGCAGAAGTAAAGTGAAAGAGCACTGTGCAATATGGAGCCAGGGGGACAAACTGGAGCTGGTGCTGATGCTGGTAAGTGATGCTCACAGACTCTCCCTCTCTCTCCCCTTTCCCTCCTCTCTCTCCTCTTTCCCTAACCCCTCTCTCTCTACCCCCCCTCTCTCTCCCTCCCCCTCCCTCTCTCTCCCTCCCCCTCCCTCTCTCTCCCCTATCTCTCTCTCTCTCTCTGGGATACCTGTCACAATGTATAAAAGAGGCTACCTGGTTCATTGTAAAAAAAAAGGGGGTTCCTGTCAAAATGTGTGTAAGGGACTACCTATCGCAATGTGTGTAAGGGGCTACCTGGCGCAAAGTGTGTAAGGGGCTCTGCCTGGCGCAATGTGTATGAAAGGGGCTCTGTCTGGCGCAATGTGTATGAAACGGGCTCTTCCTGGCGCAATGTGTATGAAAGGGTCTCTGCCTGGCGCAATGTGTATAAAAAGGGTCTCTGCCTGGCGTAATGTGTATAAAATGGGTCTCTGCCTGGCGCAGAGTGTATGAAAAGGGTCTCTACCTAGCGCAGTGTGTATGAAAAGGGTCTCTGCCTGGCGCAATGTGTATAAAAAGGGTCTCTGCCTGGCGCAATGTGTATAAAAAGGGTCTCTGCCTGGCGCAATGTGTATAAAAAGGGTCTCTGCCTGGCGCAATGTGTGTAAAAAGGGTCTCTGCCTGGCGCAATGTGTATAAAAAGGGTCTCTGCCTGGCGCAATGTGTATAAAAAGGGTCTCTGCCTGGCGCAATGTGTGTAAAAAGGGTCTCTGCCTGGCGCAATGTGTATAAAGGGTTCTACCTCATACCTCCCAACATGACCCTCTCCAGGAGGGACAAAATGCTCTGCTTCTCATCTTTTCTCTTAATGCATGATTGCCGGCACCTGTGTAGAACAGGTTAATAGATAAGAAAGGTGTTTCAGCCCAGGTGATAGCAATCATAAATGAAGAGAAAAGTCCAGGAGCAGAGCATTGTGTTCCTCCTGGAGAGGGTCATGTTGGGAGGTATGCTACCTGGCATGTATAAGGGGTGCTACTATGTAGTGTAATGTGACTGACAGACCGGAGGGGAGGGGGAGCATACTGACACATATACAGACTTGGAGGGGGCACACTGATGTATATACAGACTAGGGGGCACACTGATGCATATACAGACTAGGAGGATAGGAGGGCACATTAATTGGTAGTGCCTAGATCCCCTTTGCTGAAAGGACCTTTGCCATAATACACTGGGTCAACGTCACCATCTATTGGAATTGTAACCTGTGCTGAGTGAAGTGAGTCCGGGCCCAAAGTGTGGCGAGTGACGCGAGCCCGCGAGGGTACAATGGAGCCAAACCCCCCCCCCCTTACAACAAACCTAGATTGGAGAAAAAATTCAAATGCTGTAATAGCATAAGACAACTTCCGCCCTCAGCTGATGTCACATCTGGGTCCTTAAGGCGCTGGGGATATAGAGTCTACCCACACTAATGCATATACAGACTAGGAGGGGAGGGGGCACACTAATGCATATCCTTTTAAGGACACACTCCTTTTCAGTGGCCATGTCCCCTTTTTAGGCATATGCAACAGTAATCCCGTTTCATTTCCCATACCCCCACTTCAAAGTTCCCACTTAGATGACTACTGTATGTATGGGTCTGTTGTTCTGCTCCTCTATTAAATGGTTGATGGTAGGCACTAGCTATGACCTCGATAGAGATAGCCACACCCATGGCACAGGCCACACCCCCTATTTTGACCACCCCCACAACAGTGCTTGTCACACCTCCTGCCAAGTCACACAAAAGGCCCTTCATACATTTCAGCTCCAGGCAGTGGCGCACGCAGGGGTGTTTCCGAGTACCTGGAAACCCCCCCTGATGAGCCGAGATTTCTATTTGAGATGGAGACAGCGTTGTCTCCGTCTCAGCAAAAGCCGCTACCGCGATCGCGGAGCTGCAGCAGCAAGAGAGAGCTGTGGAGCTCTCTGCTTGCAGAATGTGCTGGGGGAGCTGCTGGCTGCGCATGCTCAGCAACAGCAGCTCCCTCCGCTCCGTCCTCACTTTGCCGTCCGTCTGCTCTCCCAGTGGTGTATCATGTAAGTTTGCAGCCAGTGTTTATGTGTGTATTTGTATGTTTGTATGAACAGTATGCCTGTGTGTTTGTGCACTGGTGTATGTACAGTATGTATGTATGGATGTGTACTTGTGTATATGTGTGTGTTTGTGTATGTATGTTTGAATGTGGTATGTATGTATGTATGTATGTATGTGTGTGCGTGTGTGTGTGTATATATATATAGCGAACAAATACAGAGTCACTCCAGGGCTTGTACAGTGCAAAATAGCAAAGTGTATTAGGCAAATCACAATTCCAACGTTTCGGGGCACGCAGCCCCTTTGTCAAGGTGTGAATAAATGTGTGTGCAAAAAACCCCTTACCTTTAAAGCTGGTGGCCACCACGTGCAAGGAGGAGCTTTCCCTGCGCTGCCCGTCGCTCCGGGAGCCGGGGGTTTCCGGCGCTGTGCGTATGACACGGCACCCGCGCCGTATGACCACTTCCGGTCTCCCGTTGCCATGGCATCACGATTGGTCCCCGGCCTGGTCGCCATAGCAACCTAGCCGCTTTCCAATGCGCTTGCGCGCCGGGGTCTGCAAAGAAACATAGTGACCAAGTGACTGTGTGCAGAAACATCGCTACCTATGCATCTATGCTTTGTTACTGTACAAATACAGATCAATCCTATGCCTATTAAGGCGACATATATAGACATCTACAATATTCACATACTGGGAGCCTTGACCGTGGTGCCAGCTATTATCCCCGAGTGGGACCAACGGGGCTCCATATCCCATGCAGCCCATTGGGAGGCTAATACCCCGGGGTAAATTATCTCCATATCCATCACCACAACTGTAATTCAAGATGTAAGACCATATATATAAAGAAATAGGCAAGGAAACAGAACTACCCTTCACCAATTACCACTCTATTGTGCCTCCACTTATCACAAATTCCCCTAAGGGCCAGAGGACAGCACAGTTCCATATCTTCTCTGGGCTCAATTCTTGCCCAGTGAGTTCCACAGGATCTGTTCATTAAGGCCATTTGGCCGAATTGTCTCTAATTTGAACATCCATCTCGCCTCCAATTTTAGTAATTTTCCATTTCTATCACCCCCTCTCAAGCTGTTGGGGACGTGGTCAATAACCATGTGTCTAAGCGAACTTAATGGATGGTGTCTGTCCGCAAAGTGTTGGGCCACTGGTTGTTCTGACTTTCCACTTTTAATTGCTGCAGATATAGCAGAGCGATGGAGTGCCATTCTTTGTCGCATATTTCTGACAGTTTTACCCACATAGCCAAGCCCACATGGGCATAAGATAAGGTACACTACGTGGGACGTGGTACAGGTTAGGGTGTGTCGAATGCTGAAAATCTGGTCTTTATTCGGATGCTTAAATGTAGTTCCTGTCAGCATAGACTTGCAGGTGGTGCATCCCAGGCATTTATAGCATCCTGGTGCTCTAGTGAGGAAATTTACCGGTGTCTCGGCCCCAAATCCTGTGATGTCTGAATGTACTAGGTTATCTTTAATGTTTCTTCCCCTAGTAAAGCAGCACATAGGTCTTTTGGATTTAAAACATCTAAGTTTATCATCACTTGCCACTATGGGCCACAATGCTTTGGTGGCTCTTTGGATTATCGGGCTTGAAGTGCTGAACTTGCTCTTCCAAGGTATCACATCTTTAGAGTTCCTCTCGGTCTAAGACAACAGTGTTTTCCTCTCCAAGTTGAGAACTCCCCGTTTTTGCTTCTGTAGCATTATAGGATCGTACCCCCGTGTTGTAAACCTGTCCACTACTTTGTCCAGTTCTGCTTCCAATGTATCATGCTTACTGTGGATCCTTGCAACTCTCATTAGTTGTGACCTAGGAAGGCCCCTAATAAGGGGTTTCGGGTGATGGCTATCTGCCCTCAGTAATGTATTTTTATCTGTTGGTTTCGTAAAAAGGGTGGTAGAGATAAGGTTATTTACTATTCTCACCGTAACATCAAGGTAGTTCATGGAATCAGGGTCATTCTGGTATGTAAACTTGATACATGTTGCTTTTAAATTGATGTCATCCATAATTTTCCTGAATGTTTCCGCTCCCCCTGTCCACAGCATAAACACGTCGTCTATGAAACGGCAATAAAATAATATATGCTGGGCCCTGTCTCTGTCATTGAAGAATAATGTTCTTTCTTCCTTAAACATGAAAACGTTTGCGTACTCCGGCGCGACGCTACTGCCCATCGCGCACCCGTTTTGCTGTAGGAAATATTTTCCATCAAATAGGAAGTAGTTCCTATGCAGAGTCAGGTAAAGAAGATGCATAAAGAGGTCCACTTCCACAGCACTCATATCCTCTTCTAACAGAAATTCTCTGGTCGCCTGTAGGCCCTCACTATGGGGTATACTAGTGTAAAGGCTGCAAACGTCCATCACACACATTTGTGTGTCTTATGGGATTACCCCTATGTTGTTAAGTCTGACCAGAAAGTCCGTAGTGTCCTTAATAAATGTGGGTTGCTGTACCACCAGTGGTTGTAACACAATGTCCAGGAACTGTGAAATCGGCTGGTACAGTGAGTCCCTCGCCGATATGATTGGTCTTCCGGGGGGCTTGGTACTATCCTTATGGATTTTTTCGGGTGGTGAAGAGAACCTCTGGGAACTTTTGTGTAAGTGCTTCATGCATCTTGGGGGAAATTTTACCCTCAAGTTTGGCCTCCTCTAAGACCCCATCTAGTTCTTGTTTGTACTGGTTGGTGGGGTCGGCCTCCAATAATGCATACGTTTGTGTGTCCCCCAGTTGTCTGTAGATCTCTTCCCGGTAATCCTTAACATCCTGAATTACTAAACCTCCTCCTTTATCCGCCTGGCGGAAAATGACATCTCTGTAATTGCTGAGGTCCCTCAAGGCATCTCTCTCCATCCTTGTCATATTGTTTCTCTGCTGTACAGGGGTATTGATATATCGGGTTACCGAATCATCTAATAGGCGTGTGAACGTTTTCAATGAATGATTAGTTGACGGTGGATCGTACGCGAACATTTTCATGTTTAAGGAAGAAAGAAGATTATTCTTCAATGACAGAGACAGGGCCCAGCATATATTATTTTATTGCCGTTTCATAGATGACGTGTTTATGCTGTGGACAGGGGGAGCGGAAACATTCAGGAAAATGATGGATGACATCAACTTAAAAGCAACATGTATCAAGTTTACATACCAGAATGACCCTGATTCCATGAACTACCTTGATGTTACAGTGAGAATAGTAAATAACCTTATCTCTACCACCCTTTTTACGAAACCAACAGATAAAAATACATTACTGAGGGCAGATAGCCATCACCCGAAACCCCTTATTAGGGGCCTTCCTAGGTCACAACTAATGAGAGTTGCAAGGATCCACAGTAAGCATGATACATTGGAAGCAGAACTGGACAAAGTAGTGGACAGGTTTACAACATGGGGGTACGATCCTATAATGCTACAGAAGCAAAAACGGGAAGTTCTCAACTTGGAGAGGAAAACACTGTTGTCTAAGACCGAGAGGAACTCTAAAGATGTGATACCTTGGAAGAGCAAGTTCAGCACTTCAAGCCCGATAATCCAAAGAGCCACCAAAGCATTGTGGCCCATAGTGGCAAGTGATGATAAACTTAGATGTTTTAAATCCAAAAGACCTATGTGCTGCTTTACTAGGGGAAGAAACATTAAAGATAACCTAGTACATTCAGACATCACAGGATTTGGGGCCGAGACACCGGTAAATTTCCTCACTAGAGCACCAGGATGCTATAAATGCCTGGGATGCACCACCTGCAAGTCTATGCTGACAGGAACTACATGTAAGCATCCGAATAAAGACCAGATTTTCAGCATTCGACACACCCTAACCTGTACCACGTCCCACGTAGTGTACCTTATCTTATGCCCGTGTGGGCTTGGCTACGTGGGTAAAACTGTCAGAAATATGTGACAAAGAATGGCATTCCATCGCTCTGCTATATCTGCAGCAATTAAAAGTGGAAAGTCAGAACAACCAGTGGCCCAACACTTTGCGGACAGACACCATCCATTAAGTTCGCTTAGACACATGGTTATTGACCACGTCCCCAACAGCTTGAGAGGCGGCGATAGAAATGGAAAATTACTAAAATTGGAGGCGAGATGGATGTTCAAATTAGAGACAATTCGGCCAAATGGCCTTAATGAACAGATCCTGTGGAACTCACTGGGCAAGAATTGAGCCCAGAGAAGATATGGAACTGTGCTGTCCTCTGGCCCTTAGGGGAATTTGTGATAAGTGAAGGCACAATAGAGTGGTAATTGGTGAAGGGTAGTTCTGTTTCCTTGCCTATATCTTTATATATATGGTCTTACATCTTGAATTACAGTTGTGGTGATGGATATGGAGATAGTTTACCCCGGGGTATTAGCCTCCCAATGGGCTGCATGGGATATGGAGCCCCGTTGGTCCCACTCGGGGATAATGGCTGGCACCACGGTCAAGGCTCCCAGTATGTGAATATTGTAGTTGTCTATATATGTCGCCTTAATAGGCATAAGATTGATCTGTATTTGTACAGTAACAAAGCATAGATGCATAGGTAGCGATGTCTCTGCACACAGTCACTTGGTCACTATGTTTCTTTGCAGACCCCGGCGCGCAAGCGCATTGGAAAGCGGCTAGGTTGCTATGGCGACCAGGCCGGGGACCAATCGTGATGCCATGGCAACGGGAGACCGGAAGTGGTCATACGGCGCGGGTGCCGCGTCATACGCACAGCGCCGGAAACCCCCGGCTCCCGGAGCGACGGGCAGCGCGGGGAAAGCTCCTCCTTGCATGTAGTGGCCACCAGCTTTAAAGGTAAGGGGTTTTTTGCACACACTTGTATTCACACCTTGACAAAGGGGCTGCGGGCCCCAAAACGTTGGAATTGTGATTTGCCTAATACACTTTGCTATTTTGCACTGTACAAGCCCTGGAGTGACGCTGTATTTGTTCGCTATAACCATACCATAACAGAGGGCACCCAGGCTATTGAACATACAGGACCAGTAGTGCCGGACAGTACACTACGGTATATATATATATATATATATATATACATATATATATATATACATATATATATATAGTGGTCGAAGTGGGGCTGAAATGCACTGAAAGTGCAGCAGGAGGCGAGGGAAGTGGCCATCCTGCTGCACATTGTGCTCCCTGTCCCTGTGCGGCGGCCGGTGCCCACCGCACGCCGCTCACCTCCAGCCGCCACCAGCCGCTCACCGCACGCTGCTCGCCGCCAGCCACAAGCCGCCGCCAGCAGCCCATCGCTCACCGCTGCCAGCCACTAGCAACAAATTAGGTAATGTTCCCCTGCTGTCACCTCTCTCCCTGTCGTCACTCTCTCTCCCTGTCATCACTCTCTCCCTGTTGTCACTGTCGTCACTCTCTCTCCCTGTCGTCACTGTCGTCACTCTCCTCCCTGTCGTCACTCTCTCTCCGTCGTCACTGTCGTCACTCTCTCTCCCTGTCTTCACTGTCGTCACTCTCACTCCCTGTCGTCACTGTCATCACTCTCTTCCTGTCGTCACTCCCTCTCCCTGTCGTCACTTTCTCACCGTCATCACTCTCTCTGCCTTTCGTCACTCTCTCTCCGTCGTCACTCTCTCTCCCTGTCGTCACTCTCTCTTCCCATCACTCTCTCTCCCTGTCGTCACTGTCATCACTCTTTCCCCCTGTCGTCACTCTTTCTCCCTGTCGTCACTCTCTCTCCCTGTCGTCACTCTCTCCCTGTCGTCACTATCGTCACTCTTTCCCCCTGTCGTCACTCTTTCTCCCTGTCGTCACTCTCTCTCCCTGTCGTCACTCTCTCTCTGTTGTCACTCTCTCTCCCTGTCGTCACTGTCATCACTCTCTCTCCCTATCATCTCTCTCTCCCTGTCGTGACTGTCGTCACTCTCTCACTGTCGTCACTCTCTCTCCCTGTCGTCACTGTCATCACTCTCTCTCCCTATCATCACTCTCTCTTCCTGTCGTGACTGTCGTCACTCTCTCACTGTCGTCACTCTCTCTCCCTGTCGTCACTGTCGTCACTCTCTCTCTCCCTGTCGTCACTCTGGCTGCCCCTGCTGTCAAAATTTCAGCTCATTCAGTGTGCTACAATGTGAATTTCGGCTAATTCAGTGTGCTACAGTGTGAGTTTCGGCTCATTCAGTGTTCTACAATGTGAATTTCGGCTCATTCAGTGTGCTACAATGTGAGTTTCGGCTCATTCAGTGTGCTACAATGTGAATTTCGGCTCATTCAGTGTGCTACAATGTTTATTTAGGCTCATTCAGTGTGCTACAATGTGAATTCCGGCACATTCAGTGTGCTACAATGTGAGTTTCGGCTCATTCAGTGTGCTACAATGTGAGTTTCGGCTCATTCAATGTGCTACAATGTGAGTTTTGGGTCATTCAGTGTGCTACAATGTGAATTTCGGCTCATTCAGTGTGCTACAATGTTAATTTAGGCTCATTCAGTGTGCTACAATGTGAATTTCGGCTCATTCAGTGTGCTACAATGTGAGTTTCGGCTCATTCAGTGTGTGCTACAATGTGATTTTCGGCTCATTCAGTGTGCTACAATGTGAATTTCAGCTCATTCAGTGTGCTACAATGTGAGTTTCGGCTCATTCAGTGAGCTACAATGTTAATTTCGGCTCATTCAGTATGCTACAATGGTAATTTCGGCTCTTTCAGTGTGCTACAATGTGAGTTTCAGCTCTTTCAGTGTGCTACAATGTGAATTTCGGTTCATTCAGTGTGCTACAATGTGAATTTCGGCTCATTCAGTGTGCTACAATGTGAGTTTCGGCTCATTCAGTGTGCTACAATGTGAATTTCGGCTCATTCAGTGTGCTACAATGTGAGTTTCGGCTCATTCAGTGTGCTACAATGTGAATTTCGGCTCATTCAGTGTGCTACAATGTGAGTTTCGGCTCGTACCGTGTGCTATAATGTGAATTTCAGCTCGTACCGTGTGCTATAATGTGCATTTCAGTTTGTACCGTGTGCTATAAGGTGAAAGGGGCACCAGTACTAGATAGTATAAGGGTTTCTACTACACTGGACATGCCCCCTTTTGGGTGACCACGCCCCCTTTTCTGGAGCGTGCCGAAGGCGCGCATAATTACATCCTTGACTTTTGCATACCCCCACTTCAAAATTTCCACTTCGACCACTGTGTATATATATATATATATATATATATTACACATACATGCACCTATACATACACACCCACGGAAACCCCCCTTGCTAAATCCTGCGTTTGCCACTGCCAGGCCCATGTGGACCTTAATCTGGCACTGGATGTGATTAATAATTAAACAGTTCTTGGCCTTGCGCCCACTCACTTATCCCCTGGAGGGGTCCTGATGTCTCTGTAATCCTTGTGGGTAAAAGAGGGGACTATGTCATGGGATTTGTGGGAGTTTGTATGTATGTATGTATGTATGTATATCTGCTATGTGCGCATGTATATTTACTAATAACTATTTTTGTATATTTTGAATAGTATTATAATTTCTCTATAGTTGTTCATGCTTTTGGGTTGCTACACGTAATATAATCCTACTATACATGGATGTCTTCGGACTACATGTAAATGTACATACTAAAATAGATACTGGAGCAAACACTATATAGTCCCGGATGAGAACGGTGTATGAACTGTCCACTGTCATAGTAAAAGAGAATACAATAGAACTGTAGACATCGGACAGTTTAAGTTTGCAAATGAAACATAATACACATAATATATAAAACAGTGATCGATGGAAGCTGCAGCCAATCACGGAATACATGCATAATGAGACCTGAATCCCAATGAGCAGTGCGCTATTACGTCAGCCTTGCGTGCGCCATGGAGAATGAACATATACTGTGATCTAAGCACAAGGAGATATCTATAACTACATAAACCACGCATGCGCTGTGAAAGACATCAAAATGAGGCTTGGCTGAGAGTGCAAACAAGAGCACTGGATCGTGTTGAAAGATCTCCAGTGCCCATGCGCACAATGGCGAGACACCGCTATATAAACTAAACAGGGAGACCACTGTCCCATAACCTCTGAGGAAGCCGCTGACCCCTAGAGGAGGCGGAGAAACGCGTCAGAAGCCCCAACTGCACGCTGCACAAGCCAGCATCATTTCACTAACTGTGAGGAGGATATTGGCCCTCATTCCGAGTTGTTCGCTCGCTAGCTGCTTTTAGCAGCATTGCACACGCTAAGCCGCTGCCCTCTGGGAGTGTATCTTAGCATAGCAGAATTGCGAACGAAAGATTAGCAGATTTGCGAATAGAAAATTCTTAGCAGTTTCTGAGTAGCTCCAGACTTACTCAGCCATTGCGATCAGTTCAGTCAGTTTCGTTCACGGTTTGACATCACAAACACACCCAGCGTTCGCCCAGACACTCCCCCGTTTTTTCGCACACTCCCATAAAACGGCCAGTTTCCGCCCAGAAACACCCACTTCCTGTCAATCACACTCCGATCACCAGAACGATGAAAAATCCTTGTTATGCCGTGAGTAAAATACCTAACTTTTGAGTAAAATAACTAAGCGCATGCGCTCTGCGAACCTTGCGCATGCGCAGTAAGCGACTAATCGCAATATAGCGAAACTCGGCATCGAGCGAACAACTCGGAATGAGGGCCCTTATTCCAGAACAGCTGTCTCTTCAAGTAACCTCAAAACGGGAACCCATAAGGATTACAGAGACATCAGGACCCCTCCAGTGGATAAGTGAGTGGGTGCAGGGCCAAGAACTGTTTAATTATTAATTACGTCCTGGCCAGGACTAAGAACTGCTGCAAAAGAAATATATGTTTGAGCACATTTAGTGCATCGAATCCTCCTTAATAAGAGACTATCTTGATTAGCCGTAGATTGATTAGTAGATTGATTAATACCGGAGGAATCCCCCTATCTGTGGCTCCTGGTCTAAATACTTGTTGCTGTCTACTTATTTTTATACACAGTTCTGGACGACTATATGTGTCTATGTAAAGTGTTTTACAATGCTGGCCGGTGTTTGTATACCTTTTGATATGATTCTGTTTTATTAATATGTCTTATTAATAGTAAAAATCATTTATATCTGTATCTCCTACCAGCGCTGTCTGTTTGTTTGTACTTTCCACAGCAGCCTTATTTAGAGATTCGGGGGGTCTATTTACTAAGCCTTGGATGGAGATAAAGTGGACGGAGATAAAGTACCAGCCAATCAGCTCCTGTCATTTTCAAACCCAGCCTGTGACATGGTAGTTAGGAGCTGATTGGCTGGTACTTTATCTCCATCCAAGGCTTAGTAAATAGACCCCTAAATTTTGTTCGGATCTCAAAAACTGCATTACATTGGCTATCCAGTTATCACATGTTTTGGATAACTAATAAGACAAATCCAAGTTTGCGCTAGTTTGGCGAAACGATCCGAGTAACTCTAAACTGATAATCTTATTATTTCCTCTTCCCCTTGAACAGACAGTAAGCTAGTTTCTCAGAGGCACATTGTTTAGGTTTTTGCACTTGGCACATTTTCTTTTACATAATGTAGCATTGTAAGATAGAGGTGCTTCTCTCCCTAATTCCAGCACATGATTACACATGGCAGCTTGCAGTAAAGACATGGAATAGGAGGCAGTTGATAGATAGTTAAAAGATAGACAGTCATTAGGTCAACACCATATGATCGACAGTCAAAAGTCCGACTGGGTCAAAAGTCTAACAGTCAAAAGGTTGACAAGGTCAAAATGTTGGCACGTGTTTATTTCTCTTACGTCCTAGGGGATACTGGGAATCCATTTAGTACCATGGGTAAAGACGGGTCCACTAGGTGCCATGGGCACTTTAAGAATTTGATAGTGTGCACTGGCTCCTCCTTCTATGCCCCTCCTACCAGACTCAGTTTAGAAAATGTGCCCAGAGGAGCCGGTCAGGTCTCTGGAAGCTCGTGAAGAGTTTTCTGCATTTATTTTATATGTTTGTTATTTTCAGGCAGTACTGGATGGCACCAGCCTGCATGCTTCGTGGGACTTAGAAGGGGGAACGGCCCAACCTCTTGAAGTGTTAATGGTCCCGTTCTCCACTGACAGGACACTAGCTCCTGAGGGAACTATTCGCAAAACCCACCACAGCGAGCGTACATTCCCGCAGCACGCCGCCACCCCTAACAGAGCCAGAAGAAAGAAGAGTGGTGAGTACTAAGCCGGCGTCCCGGTTAGCGGGTCGCCGGCCATTATGGCGGCATAAGGGTACGGAGACGCACGGCTTCTACATGGGGCGGCTGGGTCTCCAGACTCAGTACACAGTGCAGATGGACAGCTTCTGAGGGGGCGAACTGAGTCTTAGTACACTATATGTGTACACAGTACCCAGACTGGCATTACAGACTTAAAAGGAGGCTGACTCCATTTTAAGCACAAAATTATCTCAGCCAGTATAAAAAAGAGCAGGAAGACCTTGTGCCACTGAAGGGGCGGGGCTTCACTATGAGCAGATCCAGCAGCTCACAAACGATATTTTCCCTCTGCAGCTGACACAGACGTTGACTGACAGGGACGCGCAGCTCCTCTGGAGAGACTCTAGATTACCTCAGCGGTACTAGGGGGTCATAGCAGGGGAGGAGCGGTTAATAGTGTACTAAGTCCCTAATCTAGGTACTTAGTCTGTGACCCGGCTAAACTTGGCATTAGCGGTAAGGGCGCCGTGTGCTGGCTCCATACTCTCTTGGTGTCTCCCTTGAAGGTCTCTGTGGGTTAATTGTGCATTAAACCTTTTCATGTGTGTGCTGTCACTGTTACAGTATGTCAGGCAAAAAGTGTGTTTCATGTAAGGCACAGTGTTCCTCTTCTCCAGGGGGTTCACTAGTGTGTACTCAGTGTAGTGTACCTTCCCAGGCTAGCGGGACAGAGCAAGCATGGCTGGACTCCGTTAGCGGAATGATTTCCAACATTTCTACTAAATTGACCCACAATGAGAAAGAGACGCAATACTTAAGACAATCTATGTCTGAGTTTATGAAAAGAGTCTCAGTACCCAAACCAGCGTCTCAGTCACCTGCCATTTGTCCGCAAAAACGTACTTTGGCCCATATCCTGCAGTCTGACTCTGATGATGAGGGGTCAGACATGGAGGAAGGGGAGGTGGACTCAGAGGTGGGGGAGGGTACTCTGTCACAGGGAATAGAAGCTCTCATAGAGGATATCAGGGAAGTTCTGCATATCCCTGATAAGGTGACAGAGGAGAGTGAGGAATCCTCAGCCACTTTTCCTGTGTCAAAGGAACTAAATACCCTGTTTGAAGAACCGTAGGTTAATCCTGATAGGAAATTTCGGATCCCTAAAAGGTTGCTATCATCTTTTCCTTTTCCTCCTGAGGATAGGAAAAAAATTGGAAAATCCAACAATAGTGGATGCATCAGTATCCAGGCTGTCATGAAAAATTGTATTGCCTGTCCCGGGTGCAGCCTCCTTGAAAGACTCAGCTGATCGTAAAATTGAGACCACACTCAAATCCTTGTATACAGCTGCTGGGGTGGCCCAGAGACCCACTATAGCATGTGGGTGGATTACTGGATCCATTGCCAAATGGTCGGGTAACCTAATTGAGGGGTTTGATACCTTGCCTCAAGGGGAGATCATTTTACTCCTGCAACATATAAACAGGACTCTGCAAACTTTATGGTGGAAGCCATAAAAGAAATAGGCTTGCTTAATGCACGCACCTCTGCTATGGCAGTGTCAGCATGCAGGGGCTTAACGGCTACGCCAGTGGACTGCTGATGCAGACTCCAGGAAAGGCGTGGAAGGCCTACCCATCACAGGAGAAGCCTTATTTGGAGATAAACTAGATCTCCAAAGCTACTGCGGTTAAGTCCACATATCTTCCTTCTGCAGCTCCCCCAGCCAGGAAGGCTTACTCAGGTTCTAATTCAGTCCTTTCGGATGGCCAAGTTTAGGGGAAAACCCAGAGGTTCTTCTACGGCCACCAGAGGCACTAGAGGTAAACCATGCATACCAGCAACTGCCAGATCACAGAAACAGAGCTCAAGCTCTGCTTCCTCAAAACCTTCAGCATGACGGTGAGCCGCGATGCCTGGAAGACTGGCAGGTCGGAGCCTGACTAAACTTGCTTAGTCACATCTGGAAAAGTTGGTGCCAGGATCCGTGGGTCATAGATCCTATTTCCCAGGGCTACAGACTGGAATTCCAGGAGCTCCCACCTCACAGATACTTCAAATCAGGCTTACCAGTTTCACAAGAGGCAAGTATAACTTTACAGGACGCCATTCAAAAACTGGTACATACTCAGGTCATTGTTCCAGTTCCACCTCATCTACAAAACAAGGGGTATTAATCCAACTTGTTTGTAGAACCAAAACCGGAAGGTTCGGTAAGACCGTTTTTGAACCTCAAGTCATTGAACCCGTACTTCCGAGTGTTCAAATTCAAGATGGAGTCTCTGAGAGCAGTGATCTCAGGTCTGGAGGAGGGGGAATTCCTAGTGTCTCTGGATATGAAGGATGCGTACCTTCACATTCCGATCTGGCCCCCTCATCTACGGTTTGCACTGCAGGACTGTCACTACCAGTTCCAGGCCCTGCCATTTGGTCTCAATCTTCTGATAAAGGCACCCTCCAGGGAACGGATGTTGGACAGCATTAGCCTCTCAACCAGACTACTCCTGGGTCACGGGTGGATTTTGAACCTACCAAAATCTCACCTGGAACCGACACAAAGGCTTCCTTTCCAGGAATTGATGCTGGACACAGTCTCAGAGAGTGTTCCTTCCCTTGGAGAAGGCTATGGAAATCCAGTCGATCGTTCGGGCTGTCCTGAAGCCAACCCGGATCTCGGTGCATCGGTGCATTCGTCTTCTGGGGAAAATGGTGGCCTCTTAAGAGGCGCTTCAGTACGGAAGGTTTCATGCGAGGCCCTTCCAGCTAGATCTATTGGACAAAGGGTCCGGATCGCATCTTCACATGCACCAGAGGATCCATCTGTCGCCAAGAGCCAGGATCTCCCTTCTGTGGTGGCTACAGACTTCTCACCCAGTCGAGGGTTAGAGGTTCTGGATTCAGAATTGAATTCTGCTAACCACAGACGCAACCCTCAGAGGTTGGTGTGCAGTCACCCCCTGTGCAGTTTCAAGGCAGATGGTCAAGTTGGGAATTTGTCCTTCCCATAAACTTCCTGGAACTCAGGGCTATCTACAACGCCCTTCTGCAGGCCTCATCTCTACTTCGGAATCAGGCCATTCAAGTCCAGTCGGACAATGTAACGGAGGTAATGTACATAAACCGACAGGGCGGAATGAAAAGCAGAGCCGCAATGTCAGAGGTGTCAAGAATTCTCCTCTGGGCAGAAAAACATGCCATGGCATTGTCGGCGATCATCATTTCGGCAGTAGACAACTGGGAAGCAGACTTCCTCAGCACACACGACCTGCACCCGGGGAAGTGGTGCCTTCACCTGGAGGTGTTCCAGTGGTTGACACGTCGGTGGGGATAGCCACAGATCGACTCAACAAGAAGCTCAAGTGGTATTGTTCCAGGTCGAGAGACCCACAAGCAGTGGCGGTAGACGTTCTGACAACTCCGTGGGTCTACCAGCTAGTGTACATGCATCCTACACTTCCTCTGATCCCAAGAATTCTAAAGAGAATAAAAAGGGAAAAGGTTCAAGCAATACTCATTGCTCCACACTGGCCGCGAAGGGCCTGGTATGCGGATCTTCTTAAGATGCTGATCGAAGATCCATTGCCTCTACCTCTTCGCGAGGATCTTCTGCAAAAGGGCCCTTTGTCTAACAGGACTTAACGCGGCTACGTTTAATGGCATGGAAGTTGAACGGCTGATCGGGGTAACGTCAAAACATTAACACCGTATATGGAAGAAGTATGTCTCTTGGTGTGAAAGCAGACAATATTCTGCATTGGAGTTTCATCTGGGATGTCTCCTGCTTTTTCTGCAGTCGGGAGTTGATGTGGGCCTACGTCTAGGCTCCATTAAAGTCCAGATTTCGGCCATGTCTATTTATTTTCAGAAACAATTGGCTTCTGAGGTCCAGATGTTCTTGAAGCGTGTTTTGCACATCCAACCTCCCTTTGTGCCTCCCACGGCACCTTGGAATCTCAATTTGGTTCTGCGCTTCCTCCAATTGGACTGGTTTGAACCGTTACGGGAGATGGGCGTAAAGTACTTTACGTGGAAGACCATCACACTGCTGGCCTTGGCTTCAGCAAGACGTGTGTTGGAGCTGGGGGCATTGTCTTACAAGAGACCGTACTTAATTTTCCATGAGGACAGAGCTGAACACAGAACTCGTCAGCAATTTCTTCCTAAGGTGGTGTCCGCATTTCAGAACAACCAACCTATTGGGGTTCCGGTTGTTACGGACACCTCTGCTACTTCAAAGTCTTTGGATGTTGTGAGGGCTTTGAAGGTGTAGTAAAGAGGACAGCTCGTCACAGGAAATCCGACTCTGTTCATTCTTTATGATCCCAATAAAATTGGGTGTCCTGCTTCAAAGCAGTCAATTGCACGCTGGATCAAGCTCACTATCCAGGATGCTTATTTCACGGCAGGATTGCCGGTTCCAAAATCTGTACAGGCCCACTCTACTAGGTCGGTGGGTTCTTCTTGGGCGGCTGCCTTTACAGTTCTGCCGAGCAGCTACTTGGTCCGGTTCGAACACGTTTGCAAAGTTTTACAAGTTTGATACTTTAGCCTCTGAGGACCTTCAGTTTGGTCAATCAGTTCTGCAGGAACCTCAGCACTCTCCCACCGGGTTTGGGAGCTTTGGTACTTCCACATGGTAATAAATGAATTCCCAGTATCCCCTAGGACGTAAGAGAAAATAGGATTTTAATTACCTACCGGTAAATCCTTTTCTCGTAGTCTTTAGGGGATACTGGGCGCCCGCCCGGTGCTTCGTTCTTCTTGCACTGTTACTTGGTTCAGTAATGTTGTTTGGTTCAGCTGTTGCTGTTCCTGGTTTCAAGTTTGGTTAGCATGGTTTTCCTCTTGTTTTGTGTGTGCTGGTTCGTAATCTCACCACTATCTTTTTTCTTTAGCCTTCTCTCAAAGTATGTCCGTCTCCTCGGACACAGTTTCCTAGACTGAGTCTGTTAGGAGGGGCATAGAGAGAGGAGCCAGCGCACACTATCAAATTCTTAGAGTGCCCAAGGCTCCTAGTGGACCTGTCTATACCCATGGTACTAAATGGATTCCCAGTATCCCCTACGAGAAAAGGATTTACCGGTAGGTAATTAAAATCCAATTTTTTTTTAATTTTCATACTTTTACAACTTTTTTTTCCATTTTCAGATGGAACCTCGCTCATCTATACCATCTATGGCATATGTCCCGATCACGGAGTGGCGGTGTGCCTAGTCGCAGGGTGGCGCATAGAGCTTAGTGTGGCGTATGGCGTTACCAGTGAGTGTAATATCAGCGATCATCCACCAGATACCACTTTTGAAAATCACCATTGCGCATGCGTGAGGTGTCCAATAAAAATAAGAATTTACTCACCGGTAATTCTATTTCTCGTAGTCCGTAGTGGATGCTGGGACTCCGTAAGGACCATGGGGAATAGCGGCTCCGCAGGAGACTTGGCACAACTATAAAAAAAGCTTCAGGTCTAACTGGTGTGCACTGGCTCCTCCCACTATGACCCTCCTCCAGACTTCAGTTAGGATACTGTGCCCGGAAGAGCTGACACAAGAAGGAAGGATTTTGAATCCCGGGTAAGACTCATACCAGCCACACCAATCACACCGTATAACTCGTGATACAATACCCAGTTAACAGTATGATAACAACTGAGCCTCTCAACAGATGGCTCAACAATAACCCTTTAGTTAAGCAATAACTATATACAAGTATTGCAGACAATCCGCACTTGGGATGGGCGCCCAGCATCCACTACGGACTACGAGAAATAGAATTACCGGTGAGTAAATTCTTATTTTCTCTGACGCCCTAAGTGGATGCTGGGACTCCGTAAGGACCATGGGGATTATACCAAAGCTCCCAAACGGGCGGGAGAGTGCGGATGACTCTGCAGCACCGAATGGGCAAACTCTAGGTCCTCCTCAGCCAGGGTGTCAAACTTGTAGAATTTAGCAAACGTGTTTGACCCCGACCAAGTAGCTGCTCGGCAAAGTTGAAGAGCCGAGACCCCTCGGGCAGCCGCCCAAGAAGAGCCCACCTTCCTCGTGGAATGGGCTTTCACTGATTTAGGATGCGGCAGTCCAGCCTCAGAATGTGCAAGCTGAATCGTACTACAGATCCAGCGAGCAATAGTCTGCTTTGAAGCAGGTGCACCCAACTTGTTGGGTGCATACAGGATAAATAGCGAGTCAGTCTTTCTGACTCCAGCTGTCCTGGAAACATATATTTTCAGGGCCCTGACTACGTCCAACAACTTGGAAGCCTCCAAGTCTTTTGTAGCCGCAGGCACCACGATAGGTTGGTTCAGATGAAAGGCGGATACCACTTTAGGGAGAAACTGGGGACGAGTCCTCAATTCTGCCCTATCCATATGGAAAATCAGATAAGGGCTTTTACATGACAAAGCCGCCAATTCTGATACACGCCTGGCCGAAGCCAAGGCCAACAACATGACCACTTTCCACGTGAGATATTTCAAATCCACGGTTTTCAGTGGCTCAAACCAATGTGACTTTAGGAAATCCAACACCACGTTGAGATCCCAAGATGCCACTGGAGGCACAAAAGGGGGCTGAATATGCAGCACTCCCTTAACAAAAGTCTGAACTTCAGGTAGTGAAGCCAGTTCTCTCTGAAAGAAAATCGATAGAGCCGAAATCTGGACCTTAATGGAACCCAATTTAAGGCCCATAGTCACCCCTGACTGTAGGAAGTGCAGAAAACGGCCCAGCTGAAATTCCTCCGTTGGGGCCTTCCTGGCCTCACACCACGCAACATATTTTCGCCATATGCGGTGATAATGGTTTGCGGTTACTTCTTTCCTAGCTTTAATCAGCGTAGGAATGACTTCCTCCGGAATGCCCTTTTCCTTCAGGATCCGGTGTTCAACCGCCATGCCGTCAAACGCAGCCGCGGTAAGTCTTGGAACAGACAGGGCCCCTGCTGCAGCAGGTCTTGTCTGAGCGGTAGAGGCCATGGGTCCTCTGAGATCATTTCTTGAAGTTCCGGGTACCAAGCTCTTCTTGGCCAATCCGGAACAATGAGTATAGTTCTTACTCCTCTTCTCCGTATTATCCTCAGTACCTTTGGCATGAGAGGAAGAGGAGGGAACACATAAACCGACCGGTACACCCACGGTGTCACTAGAGCGTCCACAGCTATCGCCTGCGGGTCTCTTGACCTGGCGCAATACTTTTTTAGCTTTTTGTTTAGGCGGGACGCCATCATGTCCACCTGTGGTCTTTCCCAACGGTTTACAATCAGTTGGAAGACTTCTGGATGAAGTCCCCACTCTCCCGGGTGGAGGTCGTGCCTGCTGAGGAAGTCTGCTTCCCAGTTGTCCACTCCCGGAATGAACACTGCTGACAGTGCTGACACGTGATTTTCCGCCCATCGGAGAATCCTTGTGGCTTCTGCCATCGCCGTCCTGCTTCTCGTGCCGCCCTGTCGGTTTACATGGGCGACCGCCGTGATGTTGTCTGACTAGATCAGTACTGGCTGGTTTTGAAGCAGGGGTTTTGCCTGACTTAGGGCATTGTAAATGGCCCTTAGTTCCAGAATATTTATGTGCAGGGAAGTCTCCTGACTTGACCATAGTCCTTGGAAGTTTCTTTCCTGTGTGACTGCCCCCCAGCCTCGAAGGCTGGCATCCGTGGTCACCAGGACCCAGTCCTGTATGCCGAATCTGCGGCCCTCCTGAAGATGAGCACTCTGCAGCCACCACAGCAGAGACACCCTTGTCCTTGGAGACAGGGTTATCAGCCGATGCATCTGAAGATGCGATCCGGACCACTTGTCCAACAGGTCCCACTGAAAGGTTCTTGCATGGAACCTGCCGAATGGAATTGCTTCGTAGGAAGCTACCATCTTTCCCAGGATCCGCGTGCAGTGATGCACCGACACCTGTTTTGGTTTTAGGAGACCTCTGACTAGAGATGACAGCTCCTTGGCCTTCTCCTCCGGGAGAAACACTTTTTTCTGTTCTGTGTCCAGAACCATCCCCAGGAACAGTAGACGTGTCGTAGGGACCAGCTGCGACTTTGGAATGTTTAGAATCCAGCCGTGCTGTTGTAGCACCTCCCGAGATAGTGCTACCCCGACCAACAACTGCTCTCTGGACCTCGCCTTTATCAGGAGATCGCCCAAGTACGGGATAATTAAAACTCCCTTCTTTCGAAGGAGTATCATCATTTCGGCCATTACCTTGGTAAAGACCCTCGGAGCCGTGGATAGATCGAACGTCAACGTCTGGAATTGGTAATGACAATCCTGTACCACAAATCTGAGGTACTCCTGGTGAGGGTGGTAAATGGGGACATGCAGGTAAGCATCCTTGATGTCCAGTGATACCATGTAATCCCCCTCGTCCAGGCTTGCAATAACCGCCCTGAGCGATTCCATCTTGAACTTGAATTTTTTTATATATGTGTTAAAGGATTTCAAATTTAAAATGGGTCTCACCGAACCGTCTAGTTTCGGTACCACAAACATTGTGGAATAGTAACCCCGTCCTTGTTGAAGTAGGGGTACCTTTACTATCACCTGTTGTGAATACAGCTTGTGAATTGCCTGTAACACTGCCTCCCTGCCTGAGGGAGTGGTTGGCAAGGCAGATTTGAGGAAACGGCGGGGGGGAGACGTCTCGAATTCCAGCTTGTACCCCTGAGATACTATCTGAAAAATCCAGGGATCCACCCGTGAGCGAGCCCACTGATTGCTGAAATATTTGAGACGGGCCCCCACCGTACCTGGCTCCGCCTGTGGAGCCCCAGCGTCATGCTGTGGACTTAGAGGAAGCGGGGGAGGACTTTTGCTCCTGGGAACTGGCTGTATGCTGCAGCTTTTTTCCCCTACCTCTGGGCAGAAAGGACGCGCCTTTAACCCGCTTGCCCCTATTGGGCCGAAAGGACTGTACCTGATAATACGGTGCTTTCTTTGGCTGTGAGGGAACATGGGGTAAAAATGTAGACTTCCCAGCCGTTGCTGTGGAAACGAGGTCCGAGAGACCATCCCCGAACAACTCCTCAACTCCTCACCCTTATAAGGTAGAACTTCCATGTGTCTTTTGGAATCTGCATCTCCTGTCCACTGCCGAGTCCATAACCCTCTCCTGGCAGAAATGGACATTGCACTAATTTTGGATGCCAGCCGGCAAATATCCCTCTGTGCATCCCTCATGTATAAAAGTGCGTCTTTTATATGCTCTACGGTTAGCAATATAGTGTCCCTGTCCAGGGTATCTATATTTTCTGACAGGGAATCTGACCATGCAGCTGCAGCACTGCACATCCAGGCTGAAGCAATAGCTGGTCTCAGTATAACACCTGTGTGTGTATATATAGATTTCAGGATAGCCTCCTGCTTTCTATCAGCAGATTCCTTCAGGGCAGCCGTATCCGGAGACGGTAGTGCCACCTTCTTTGACAAGCGTGTGAGCGCTTTATCCACCCTAGGGGATGTTTCCCAACGTGACCTATCCTCTGGCAAGAAAGGGTACGCCATTAGTAACCTCTTAGAAATTACCAGCTTCTTATCAGGGGAAGCCCACGCTTCTTCACACACTTCATTTAACTCCTCAGATGGAGGAAAAGCTACTGGTAGTTTTTTCTCTCCAAACATAATACCCTTTTTTGTGGTACCGGGGGTAACATCAGAAATGTGCAACACATTTTTCATTGCCTCAATCATGTAACGTGTGGCCCTACTGGAAGTTACATTAGTCTCATCGTCGTCGACACTGGAGTCAGTATCCGTGTCGACATCTGTGTCTGCCATCTGAGGTAGCGGGCGTTTTAGAGCCCCTGATGGCTTTTGAGACGCCTGGGCAGGCACAGGCTGAGAAGCCGGCTGTCCCACATTAGGTATGTCGTCAAACCTTTTATGCAAGGAGTCGACACTGTCGCGTAATTCCTTCCACAGCACCATCCACTCAGGTGTCGACCCCGCAGGGGGTGACATCACATTTACAGGCATCTGCTCCGCCTCCACATAAGCCTCCTCATCAAACATGTCGACACAGCCGTACCGACACACCGCAAACACACAGGGAATGCTCTGACAGAGGACAGGACCCCACAAAGCCCTTTGGGGAGACAGAGAGAGAGTATGCCAGCACACACCAGAGCGCTATATAACACAGGGATCCCACTATAAATAAGTGTTTTCCCTTATAGCTGCTTTTTATATATTAATATATATATATATATATATATATCCTGCGCCTAAATTTAGTGCCCCCCCTCTCTTTTTTACCCTTCTGTAGTGTTCAGACTGCAGGGGAGAGCCAGGGAGCTTCCTTCCAGCGGAGCTGTGAGGGAAAAATGGCGCCAGTGTGCTGAGGGAGATGGCCGCGCCCCTTTTCCGGCGGACTTCTCCCGCTTTTTTCTGGAATACTGGCAGGGGTATTTTTACATCTATATAGCCTCTAGGACTATATATGATGTAGATTTGCCAGCCAAGGTGTCATATATTGCCCTCAGGGCGCCCCCCCCAGCGCCCTGCACCCATCAGTGACCGGAGTGTGAGGTGTACATGAGGAGCAATGGCGCACAGCTGCAGTGCTGTGCGCTACCTTGGTGAAGACCGAAGTCTTCTGCCGCCGATTTTCCGGACCTCTTCATGCTTCTGGCTCTGTAAGGGGGACGGCGGCGCGGCTCCGGGAACGAACACCAAGGTCGTGTCCTGCGGTCGATCCCTCTGGAGCTAATGGTGTCCAGTAGCCTAAGAAGCCCAAACTACCACCTGTTAGGTAGGTTCGCTTCTTCTCCCCTTAGTCCCTCGCTGCAGTTAGTCTGTTGCCAGCAGATCTCACTGTAAAATAAAAAACCTAAAATATACTTTCTTTCTAGGAGCTCAGGAGAGCCCCTAGTGTGCATCCAGCTCAGCCGGGCACAAGATTCTAACTGAAGTCTGGAGGAGGGTCATAGTGGTAGGAGCCAGTGCACACCAGTTAGACCTAAAGCTTTCTTTATAGTTGTGCCCAGTCTCCTGCGGAGCTGCTATTCCCCATGGTCCTTACGGAGTCCCAGCATCCACTTAGGACGTCAGAGAAATACTATAGTACAAGAATCACCATTGCGCATGAGTGAGGTCTCCATTGAAATGCACTATAGCGCAAGAATTACTTAACTGTACATATCTATGGCTATGTTGGCCTAGTGGTTTCGCTGATGGTTACCATGCACTTCACCACCATTCTTTGTGTAATAGCACCTCTATCTGCATCTGAAATGAAACGTTAGTGTTTTCCAGAAAAACACTGTAGCAGAGCATTTTGTATGCAAATACAGTCACAGTCACACACAGAATATAGGCATGCTGCACATAACTTTAATCAGCAGAAGCTGCTTTTGTGTCCTATTACAAAACTGTGCATCTAAGACGCATTTTTTCGCAGAGAAAACGACAAACAAAGATGATCAGTGCTACTGAGTCCCGCTGCGGCATGGTGTGACTTCAAGGGCTGTTTAGAGTGACTGCAGCAAGGATGTAAGAGTATACATCTGTAGATTGGCTCATCATCTCCAATGCACACAAAGAAAAGCACAGTTTAGAATTCTACACAGCATGGCACATACCACACCGATGCTTGCCATGCCGGTGAGCTAGGGTTTGATTCCCGCAAGGGACACACTTGTATTGTATATTTGTGTAAAGATTATCATCCACAGTTTTTTTTTCTAATTTTGCCAAAACAAGTCCTATCATACTTTATATACAGTCTCAGACATGCACACAGATATACAGTCAAAATTAGAAAAAACTGTCCGTGCTACTTAGTACACAAATATACAAATATGTGTATTGCATGCTGCGCATGTTGTCGCACCTCAACGAGCAGGGCCGGCTCTACCATTAGGCAGCTTTAGGTGGCTGCCTAGGGGCGCCAGCTCCTGGGGGGCACCGCTGAATTCATCTAGCAAAATCTGAAGGATGTATCTCTATGCGGCCTCCTCCTTTTATACTATGCTGGCTGTTGTTGCAGATCTAAACAGGTGTAGCCGCCGCTATCAGGCTGTACCACATAGTAGTATCTAGACTCTCTACACATGTTACATCTGCACCACTTGCAGGGCAGCATAATTTTGCCCATTAGTGTGCTTTTTTGGTGTGCTTACAAACCTGAATAACGCCCAAAGTCACAAAATTTTGTATTTTTGTTTACAATATACTTTATCACTTTAAAGGTCCTTGAGGGCTGTCCCTTTTCTCTGTATATGTATAATGATGCTATTCACTGCAGACCACCTAGTGGCCATCTGCATCTCCTCTCCGAGAGGTGGTGGGGTTTACAGGTTAGAGGCGCTAGGCAGAAGCTTTGCCTAGGGTGCAGAAAGACCTTGCACCGGCCCTGTCAACGAGCCTCTCTGTGCAACACCTCAACTACCTGAGCTATAGCTAAGGTGCAACAAATACTCAGTTTAGACGAAAAACTGCAACGATGAGGAAGGCTCCATCTGTACTATACATGTCACAAACTATTACCTTTAGTAACCTTGCCTAAAGCGTGGAGAACGAAGCGAGGCTGCGAGGGGCCGAATTTCAACAAATTTGGGAAAAAAAGTTTAAAAACACAAAATAAAACTTTTTTGTGTCGATATTTGGACTCTGTCGGACTTTTGACCCTGTCTGACTTTTGACCCTGTCAAACTTTTGACTGTCGACCATATAGTGTTGACCTAATGACTGTCTGTCTTTCAACTGTCTAACTTGTATACCATACCCCATGGAATATCACACTGACTCCTGATATAATATAAAATAAATATAAAATGGTAGATTTACTACTTTACCTTGGCCTAGATCATACTTACCTACTTTTGAAAAGTAGTTTCAGAGAAATACTAGTTGTTAGTAAAAGGGCATACCGACATTCATTATGCTGACATGTTCAAAATGCCGCCATAGTCAGAATACCGACATTTAAAATGCTGACATGTCAAAATACCGACATGAGTTTTTCTGTTTTTTTGTGTCATTGTTGACATAGGTCGACATAGTCTAAGTATACCACGTCCCCTTGCATGGCTCTTGTGCATGATGCCTCGCTGTGCTCAGCACACTATTATATTTCTCCTCCAGGTCCACTGGAGTGGCAAAGTATGAACATGTCTGTTTTTAGCAAAAAGTCCCGCAAAACGCGGGTCGGCATTTTGACATGTCGGCATTTCAAATGTCGGCATTCTGACTGTGGGCATTTTGAACATGTCAGCATAATGAATGTCGGTATTTTGACCATGTCGGTATTTTGACCATGTCAGTCAATGGCTGTTGGGATTATAACCTTCGGTATTATGTCTGTCGGCAAATCAACTGCTACCCATATGTGGGAAGTTTTGACTGACAGCCCAGACATAGAGGCAATCAACATCGAGCTCCTCAGGAGGCTAAAGCCGATTGGCTGACGGGACTCCCACTACCCTAGGGCATACTGGCCAGGGCTGACTAGTTGGGAAGAGGGGGTAATGTTACGGCCGCGGGGACCAATATACGCATGTCTCTGGGCTGCAGCATTAACTAGCTAGTGAAGCCTGATGCTGGTTCCAAACATACAGAGGACCCCTATGTCTTTTCCCCCCGTATTTTTGGAACCAGAACCGGTCCAAGAGCCTGGTGCTAGTTGTTAAAATGCAGGGGAACCTCACTCATTTTGGGTTACGCTTTAAGTGGTGGACCTATGTCATTTTTTTTCTTTTAAGTTTTATTAACTGTTACAGACAGAAGCATGCATGGATCGCATGTATCTCTACATGCTTCTGTCAAAATTGCCTATAAAAAGCTGGTCTATTTAAAGGCGAGTTTTTAGTCAAGTTTTGTGTGCCCTATCACATTGGCTGACTTTGATATCTTCCTATGGAAAACATCTATTTACGAGTTTGCATTGTGCAACTTATGGGAAACATGCAAGTTTGCATGTTTCTGCATCCTGGCCCTCATTCCGAGTTGTTCACAGAGATTCATCGCATCGCAAATGTACAAAACCTAACTAACCGCGCATGCGCAAAAGCGTAAATACGCATGCGCGAGCACAACGATACGACAAATGTGCAAAAATACTTTTTAAAAAACCACACGTTACTCACAAACGAAAACGGGGAGTGGCGGAGGCGTGGCGGAGGCGAGACTTCGCAATGGTCCGACATGGGCGTGAAAGTGGGCGTACAGTGTGGGAGTATGCAACTGGCAATAGGCGTGTTTTTCGCATAAAAACATTGTCGCTGTTAAAACTAACATAGGAATCCGTTGCAATCTTCACGCAGCAGCCGAGTAGGTCTGAAGTTACTCTGCATTTGCGAAGTACTGTAGTGTATGCACTAATTAGCAGTTAATTGGAGAGCACATTCATCTGTTGGCCAATTACTTGTTAAATACTGCTCAGATGAAAGTCAGCAAACAGCAATTGTCTGAACCCACATTACATGTTTATTCTAATCACATATAAATCTGTCACACTGCCTAATAAGGTTGTTATTTGTGCTCAAGTTGGTGTGTAAACATTTTTTTAAAGGGCAGGTTTTAATGTGTGTAAGACTACCAAATCAAAACAAGTAAAATTATCCAAAATGTAATTTAAAAGCTGCAACATTTTACATAAATAGACACCACCATAATGCAGCATACGCTTACATTTCTGCATAAATGATACTTTAATCTTTGTTTTTAATATCTGTCAATGTTTTAAATGATGCCCTGTTGCCCATAGTAAATAATAAAACGAGTTGTGTCATTTTTATTAATATGGACCTTAAAGTGTGGTGCAAGGCATACCTGTAGGAATTTAAAAGATGCAATAGTTTTAGGAATTTGCAGATTGTTCCCTTGTTTCCCAAGTGTCTATATGCTTACCTAATCTCTGGCACTAAGATTTACCTAATGCATTACCTTGAATAAAGTACACAGTTTGTTTTGAAAAACATGGGTGCTGCACATCTGGAGAGACATCACTTTCTTTTTTTTCTCCCCGCCTGAGGCTGATCTTCTTGGCTTGGTCTGCGGAGCGACCTTCGTTGGCCCTGCCCAGTGGGCTGTTCTTCCTGGGCAGGGGCAGGGGAGGGAGCCGGTGTGGGTGGCTCTCTGCCACTGTGGGCAAGGGAGACAGCGATGGCCTGGAGGCCTTGCAAGATGTTAGTTGCAAGGCTTTGGAATGAGGAGGCAAGTTGTTCTTGTCCCTGCCTGATCTCTGCCAGACCTTGGCAGAGTTGAGCAACACCTTGCTCAACACTAGTTCGGTGCTCACTGAGCCGGACAGCTATCTGGCTTACCTCCCGGATGACCCCGTCTTGAAAAGCATTTAGGCTCTTACCATACCTAGCTATTTCAAGCAGGATCTCCGGGATAGCAGAGGGTTGGGTGGGGGGGCCAGTTGGAACCTGGAGAGGTGGGATTTGTCGTCCCACACTGCCAGACCCACTAGGTCCCTCCACCTCAGCCTCAGCCACATAACCCTCCTGTGACTCCAACTGCTCACCCCCCTGTGCTGTGTTATGTTGCAAGCAAATAGAAGAATGTGTGGGAAAAGAGTACAAAGAAGAATTAGGTATTGTTTTAGAAATACAGTTTAAAGACCACACAAATAAGTGTGTAAACTTACCTGGCAAGTCATGTTCCGTCAGGATCTCAGGCAGGTCCGTGTCCATATTAGACACCCCTTGGGCCTCCTCATAACTGACACAGGCCATCGCCATCTCCTCCAAGTCTGTAAACTCCACAGCGACAGCTGGTCCTCCACCTGTAGCCCTTGAGGCATTCCACTCCGCAGACCTCTTTGCCTTCAGGCGGGATTTGAAGTCGGCCCAACTACATATGTTTGGGGAAATAGGTGCAAGGTAGAGTATTATTAATTTTGGACATAAATATATAGGACACATGTTCTGCTTTTGTTTGCTATACACAACATCACATGTAACTACATTTTTAAGACTACTTAGCACAGAGAATGGACTGGCAAGATGCACTTACCGTCGTCTAACTTCCTGTGATGTTCTGACGATAGAGCCGACTTCATTCACAGAATGTGTGATGTCCCTCCAGATGCGATCTTTCGTAGCAGCACCCATATTTTTTGGTCCTCTATGTATTTTGGACATGGCCTGCGTGACCAAAACACGCAACTCCCTCTTAGTGAATGCTGGCTGTCTTTTTTATCATCTGGAGGTAGCCTGTGAGCTTTGCTCCTGTTGCTCCTCACCATCTTCCTCGTCACTAGCAGCTTCTGTCTGTTGTGCTTGTGTGGCTAATGATGATTCTCCCTCAGTTTGGCCAGTATGTGTGTCTGGCAGGGTATCCCCACTTAATTGTTGGGGCTCAGAAGCTGAAATTTCCAGAGTACTGGGTCCTGCGTCTTCCACATCCGCAGAGGCGGATTCCATCATTCGTCTCTGGCAATCTATGCGTTTTTTTGCCAATGCCATCTGCTGCTGCATAATGCGGTCCATCTCTGCTGCTAAATCCTCACGAGTAGCCATGTTGGAGATGTCTGTACGGCCAGGTGTGTGGCTATTTATACCTACGTGCGGCGCGTTCATTCACACAGGTGTACAGTATGCTAATAGTGCTACTGATTGTACTGCTTATTTAAGTGCCTGGTTTGCACGCTGTGAGTGTGTTGGTGATAAATGGAGTTTCTGTGTCGTGCGAGAAGGTGCTCTTTTGTACTTTGCAGAGTGAGTAATTTTAGCATTGTCAAGCATACAGTTTTCCGTTTATTAGCTTATAGCATATACACCGTATTGCATTTTTTTTTGCGATTTTCCGTTTGTGAGTATTCTTGCAATCGTCTTTTTGTTAAATGCAAGTATGTTTGTTGGTGCAATGCAGGTGTTTTTCTGAATTTGTAAGAATATCTGTTTTTAGATGTTGTTTTTCGTTTTTATTTTTTATTTTTTGGCCTAACCTGTACTTTAGTGTTTCTGTTTTGTTTTAAAATTTTTAAATGTTGCTCTTACCCTCATTTTGTGTCTCTTGTAGGTATTTTTGGCTGGAGAATTAATCCGCATTTATTTTGTTGGCAAGTTAGCCTTTTTTCTTTGGCCCAGTTTAAGCACAAAATCATCTCTGTTGTTTTCTGGAGCAGGTAAGTCCCCTAGGCCTGTGTGTGTGTCTGTTTGTGCTAATGGTCTATATGTGCTCTTACCCTCATTTTGTGTCTCTTGTAGGTATTTTTGGCTGGAGAATTAATCCGCATTTATTTTGTTGGCAAGTTAGCCTTTTTTCTTTGGCCCAGTTTAAGCACAAAATCATCTCTGTTGTTTTCTGGAGCAGGTAAGTCCCCTAGGCCTGTGTGTGTGTCTGTTTGTGCTAATGGTCTATATGTGCTCTTACCCTCATTTTGTGTCTCTTGTAGGTATTTTTGGCTGGAGAATTAATCCGCATTTATTTTGTTGGCAAGTTAGCCTTTTTTCTTTGGCCCAGTTTAAGCACAAAATCATCTCTGTTGTTTTCTGGAGCAGGTAAGTCCCCTAGGCCTGTGTGTGTGTCTGTTTGTGCTAATGGTCTATATGTGCTCTTACCCTCATTTTGTGTCTCTTGTAGGTATTTTTGGCTGGAGAATTAATCCGCATTTATTTTGTTGGCAAGTTAGCCTTTTTTCTTTGGCCCAGTTTAAGCACAAACTCATCTCTGTTGTTTTCTGGAGCAGGTAAGTACCCTAGGCCTGTGTGTTGTGGAGTCTGTGTGTGTTCAAAGTGTTTAGCTTATGTTTGTCATCACTTATTTTTTTGGTTTTTCTTTTATTTTACCGGATTGATCCGCAAAGTAGTGCTGTTCTTGCCTGTAATAGCTACTAAAGGGCTCCATTTTGTTTAGAATGTAGTTTTACTTTTTTACATATTTCTCATTAGTTATACTTAGCTGTTTGAAATATTTGTGATGCTCTTATTATATGTGTATGTTTGGTTTGTTTACACATTGAGTTTTTGTTTGGTTAACCTATGTTTGTTCTTACAATTTAATTTGTGCTTTCCCTTTTTTTACACAATTTATACTTGGTCCGTAATTGAATCCAGAATAAATGTCGTATGCTACTGCAGTAAGTTTACACCCAGAAAATGTTACTTTGATTAAGGTTGTAAATTTGAAATTTGAAATTGTCTTATTCTCAATATTATTACCTTTATTTTAAGTTGGTGATGTCAGTATTTGTGGCTGCTGAAGCCCTCCCACCCCAACCCACGGAAGCACTCCCACCCCAACCGCCAGCCCGCCAACCACAACCGGCTCCTCATCAACCAAGGCAACGGAGGCGTGCTAGGCCACCAATTTTCCCCACCCGTGTCCTCCTTTTTGGGATGCCAGATGATGTGGTTGTGCGAAGATACAGGCTGCCACCACATCTAATCCTAGACACTCTCTCCATAATAGAGAGTGATCTGGAGTCTTCAATTCGGTATCCTACAGCAATACCACCATTGACACAATTCCTTGCTGTGTTACATTTTGTGGCCACAGGGTCATTCCAACATGTTGTGGGAGACCTGGTTGGCATGTCGCAGGGCCAGTTCAGTAAGGTCCTGCGGCGTGTCAGCCAGGCTTTCATAAAGCGTGTGAAGCAATTTATTGCTATGCCTTTGGATGATGGTGCCCTAGATGTGGTGAAGCGGCAATTTGAGGAAGGTGGTAGTCGCTTCCCACATGTTATTGGGGTTGTGGATGGTAGCTATTGTGCCACCAAGACATAATGAAGAAATTTATAGAAACAGGAAACTGTTTCATTCTCTGAATGTAATGGTTGTTTGTGGCCCATCCTTCCAGATCCTTTCCCTGAATGCCATGTTTCCCGGAAACTCACATGATGCTTATGTCATTAGACAATCAGGGATATGGCAGAGATTAAGATCAAGTCAACGAGCAGACATGTGGTTATTGGGTGAGTTGGCCAACATAATTTCCTGCAAATTTTTAAAAAATAAAGAATATTCTCATTCTAATTTTATCTTCTCATCAAACAGGAGACCGTGGATATCCTTGCACCCCCTGGCTCATGACTCCTTACCGTAATCCCAGGCCAGGACCACAGACGGCATTTAACTCCGCGCTTACTGCCACTAGACAGCTGGTGAAGCGCACAATTGGGGTCCTTAAAGGACGTTTTCGTGTGCTCCACCGCACTGGTGGCGACATCATGTATTCGCCGGAGATGGCAAGTAAAATAGTGGTCCTGTGCGCTATACTACATAACATCGCGGTAAGGAGTCGCGTAGAGCTTCCTCACACAGAGGAATTGCCAGATGAGGAGCCAGGGGTTGTCCGTAGATTCGGTGGGGGGAGTGTTTCACGGAGGGGAAGACAAGTAAGGGCAAGCATTGTGGAAGAATATTTCAGGTATAGTGTTTTTGGTTTTACTTTTAGAAATTAATAAAAAACACTGTATGCTTATGCTCATTTTGGTCAGATGTCATTTCGGTAGCTATTGTAAGGTCATTGTGTAATTGTTAGGGTGTGTGGGAATATCTGATTATAGGGCGAGCACAACGGCAAGGGGCTGGTGCTGGAAGGCAACACCAGCAACTTTCACCATCCCCATCCCCATCACCCTCCCCCTCTCCGGCCCAATCACCCTCTCCTGCCCAATCCCCCTCTCCGGCCCAATCACCCTCTCCTGCCCAATCCCCCTCTCCGGCCCAATCACCCTCTCCTGCCATATCCCCCTCTCCGGCCCAATCACCCTCTCCGGCCCAATCCCCCTCTCCTGCCACCTCTCCCTCTCCTGCCCAATCCCCCTCTCCTGCCACCTATGCCTCACCTGCACAAACCCCCTCTGCAGGCCACACCCCCTCTCCAGCCCAAGCCCACAGTTTGGACAAATTCCCCTCTCTGCCCCCCTCACCCGCTGTGTCCCTAAATAACTCACCCACACCCTCACCCTATAATTCAAAATCCCACTCTCTAACTACATCCCCCTTCCATCCACTCACACAATTTGACCCTCCTTCCCCCATCCTGCCTCCTTCCCCCATCCAGCACCCATCCCCCATCCAGCCAACCTCACCCCTCCAGCCTCCATCCCCCAGCCAGCAACCACCACCCATCCAGCCTCCATCACCCAGCCAGCCGACGTCGCAGACAGAATGGGCAGCAGAGGCCCCGAAGCCACTACAGGGAAGTGTCCAAGTGGCAGAGGAGAGTAAGTTCCCACACATTACTTATTTTTTTAAAAATGTAAAAATATAAACATTCTAAAAAATGCAGTTTTGTACTGTGGCCAATCTTTTGTCTAGGTTAAATGCTTGTCTTCTTCATCATGGTATGGATGATGCATTCACATTTGTGTGCGTGACATTATATGTACAGTGTGTACATCTGGTTGTTAATCACTATGTTGACAGGTTTGCCTGCACAACAAGATTTTTATGTGAAACATTTTATGATACACATTTAGACCCCAGTTATTTTTTGGGTGTTTTTTTACTTTTACAATTGAGCTTGGCTATTGCAAAATTTACAAACAAAAGTCGCAGGAGTCACTTTGTTAGCCAGACTAACGACACAATGATATGTGTTATGAAAGTTACACGCCAAAAAAAATAAATTGCTTTTGAAACACATGTTTGACGTGATATTTGATGTAAGGCAACCTTACAGGGAGTGTGGGGATGCTAGGATATGTTGTCCTTCTGAAGATGATAATATGCAGGTGAAAACATCACACAAAAAATGTCTGCTTCACTACAGATGTGACTGCTGACCAGTATGGGGTTACATGTACTAATTTTGGGGTGTGATTGTAGCTTGGAGATTTACCATAGCAAACAAACAATAACAACTTCTCTGAAATTTACCACCTTCTACAAGATAAGTTTAATGAGATTGGTTGCTATGGGCAACATCACATCTTAAATATAACTCCCATCTTAGGAAATGTACATCATGGTGTGTTAAACTTTTACACATAGGCAATTTTTAAGAAAAAACATTGCTGAGTATGCTTGTGTGGTGCTATGCTACTGTTTGGAAATTTATACTTCCATGATGTATCTCATTTTATCTTAAAGTGTGCTTTGTGGAATTGTAATGTAATAGGTAATATTTTTTTTTATTATAAAAATTTTTTACTCTGCATTTCAGATGTTGCCATTGGAGATCCCTCAAGCCTGGCAGGCATAATTGCACGAATGCAGTCGAATTTGGAGGCCATGTTGGCTGAACTGAATAATTTAAAAGAATTTGTTCTCAAGAAATAAAACTGTTTTTTTGTTAAAAATTATTCTTAAAAGATTTTTGTTTAAAAGAAAAAAAAAATTGTGTAACAAATAAATACACATTTTGAACCGTTATGCGCTTGTGATGTTTTGATTGCCCAAAAATTAAAGGATATTACAAAACAGAAATTGGTTAACAAACAAATAAAATAAAATAAAAAAACACAAAAAAAGCCATATTTAAAACATACAAATTAGGTTAGTTAGTAGCTAATTTATTATAAAAACATGTAAGCACATACATTCACACACTAAACATCCACAACAAATTAAACTCTTTTCATTTCGGCAAGGCACGGCTTACACATCTCTTGCACTTCTTTAAAAATAAACATGGTAATGTACAATTATGCATACAAAGTGTTCTTGAGGTATTCTTTGCAGACTTAATGGGTCATGCACACAATCAATTACACTAATTGGAATTGTAATTGAGGGACGCTTGCTGAGTTAGAATTGCAAGGTATCATGTAAATTAGTACATAAATACCATTGCTATGCGTTTGTTTGCTAAAGCCTTAGCACATTTAAGAGAAATGTGTAAATCTAAGATGACATCGTATTTTTGCTATGAAGTTTGTGCGTATACGTTGGATTCGCATTACTGCGTTGGAATATGGCATACGCCTACCTTGTGTAATACTGCTTACGAAATTGCAAAAATACGTTGGGGGCGGATGTTCGCAATTTTACAACATTATCGCAACTTTGCGAATATGTTGTGCGAACGAAAAACTTAGCGACCAACTCGGAATGACCCCCCCTATTTCATTGGTCGAGTTTACAAAAAGTAAGAGTTTAGCGCTAAACTCGCACATTTGGCCCCAGCTGTAAGGAGTGGGTGGAGGCTGGTGAGTACCCAGTGGCAAAGGGGGTAAGTGAGAACCCAGTGGCACAGAGGGTGAGAGCAGATGGGTGCCCAGTGGCGGGGGTGGGGGGATAATCACTCAGTTTTCTTAACCCACAAAGTGGAGATGTATAAAGAGGCGTAACTCGAAATTGAGCAAAGTCTATTTATATGCCATCATAAAGTCATGTCCACTATTTGCAGTCTTTGCAGTCTGTATTCAGTAGGGTACAGTACTTGAAGGGTTATTCAGGTTTGTTAGCAAACAAAAAAACAAACAAAAACAAGCAACTGGGCAAAACAATGTTGAACTGCAGGTGGGGCAGATGTAATATAGCAGAGAGATTTACATTTGGGTTATATTGTTTCTGTGCATGGTAAATGCTGGATGCTTTATTTCTACACTGCAATTTAGATTTCAGTTTGAACACCCCCCACCCAAATCTCTCTGCACATGTTATATCTGTCCCACCTGCAGTGCACATGGTTTTGCCCAGCTGCTTGCTTTTTTGGCTTGCTAACAAACCTGAATAAGGACCCTATTCAGGAAGGATTGCAAATTCAGCTATTTAGCACCCCGTGAACGCCTCTGCCTGCCAATCAGGCAGAGGCATTAGTATTTACTGCGGGTTACCTGTCGAAAATGCGAGCACATGGGCAGGACAGGCCCTGCACATGTGCCAGCCGGGCAAACGGCAATATGGCACATTAGTCTAAGTTATATATACATTAATTTTATTCTTATTTCTGCAGCTGGGTACACTGTGTTCCACCGGGAATACATCGGGGTGTAGAGTTGGATCTTGATCCAGAGGCACCAACTGGCTAAAGCGTTGACTGTACCCAGGATGCATTGCATCGCCTCCTCTATAACCCCGCCTCCGGACACTGGAGTTCAGTTTGTAAGTTGGTGCCTGCAGAGCAGGTCACTTAACAGGGGGGCTGCGCTAGGCAGCCCTGAAAAGAGCTTTAAGAAGACTTCAAGGGCTGCAGCATTATATGTCATTGTGACATACTGTGCTGCGGCTCCATCACCTCCCCAGCAGTGCCAAATGCTCCCTATGGCCGCGTTCCCGGGTACTTGCGGCGGAGGTGCTCCGGTTCCCAGGCACACCACCACAGATGCTCTCCTGGATCGTGTGGCTGCTTCTTAGGGAGGAGCTAAGAGGGCCCCCCAGGCGGGAGCCGCCGCTAAATTGCGGTCCCAGAAGATGGACCACGCCGCTGGTGTGGACACTGTGTCAGTACAGGGACCCCACTATATCCACCAGGGCAGGGAGCACAGGTCAGATTGTGTAAAATCCATTTTCAAAGGCTCCACAGTACCCGGTGGTGAGGACCAGAATAGGGGATAAGGCGCTGACCTATAACCCCTCTCCCAGCCCCAGGCGCCATCTACTGCTGGTGATCCCACCCTGGAGCTGCATATCACTTTCCCTCACTCCCTGACTGAGATTTCAGTGCCATCTTCTTAAGTAGCTGCGTCTGATCTCTGGGACTGCAGGGCAAAGTCTCCTCTATAAATCCGCCTGCCTCATCAGTGCTGTGATTTTACAATCATTTAAGTATTCTACATGCCATTCTAAAGACAGTGTTAGTTAAAAACAAGTGTATCTCTACCAGAATATTTAGTACAAGTGTTCTGATAGATATATATATATATATATATATATATATATATATATATATCTATCTATCTATCCAGTCTCTGGCTCTGCATTGTTATATATAAATGTATTTACTAGTCCAGTATAGTTTTATTGTGTGTCTAAAATCATTTCTGCATTGTCACTGTGACTGTGTGTGCCTGCTTCTGCTGTTTGAAATTCACTTTCATTGTATCACAGTTATAGCTATCACTGTATTCTGTAGCTTGGGGGGCTAGGTGCATCAGGGTCAAATATATAGTGCTGTGCAGTATATTCTGTTAAGCGTATTTTACGGTTATCTGCAGTCACCTCATACCGCATTTATTCTCTGTTTATGTTCTGTATTTACTGTCACATAAATAAGGGAGTGTTTTGCAGGTATTGTATTTGTCTGGCTATATTGTACTGTTAAGCTCTATGGCTACATTCACCATAATGTTTGCCACAAAGGGCGGGAAACACGTGGGCGCTCCTGCATCTTGCAGTGCTTGCGCCAAGGATTTACCTGAGGGGGAAGTTTTAACTGATGGTATGTGTACTGGGTGCCATACATCTCCCAGTCAGCCCGCAGCCCCTGTAGCCAATCAGGAGCCACCTTGGGCAGCGTTCTCCAGTATGGGACCTCCTGTGCCATTGCAGCAACATATTGTCCCTGTAGTTAATCCGCCCTGGGCGGACACTCTGTCTACCCAGATACAACAGTTAAATTAATCTTTGGTTAGACAAAAGTGTACCCCACGTCCCTCTGGGGTCAAGGGGTCATCTAAGCGGGCTGCTTCCTCCTCAGAATCTGCTAATATTTCAGATAATTCTGATGAGGATGGGGAATATACTGATCTGTCAAATACTGATACAGTTGCTTCTGACGAGGAACCTACAACTTAGGTTGATGGTCCTGACCTAGTGGAGGCTATTGAGCTGATTCTACAAATTGATGATGAGGTAGATCCCACTACTGCGTCTAAGAAACCTGATAAGTTCAAATGTCAGAAGGTTGCTAAAGTAGTCTTACCACATTCTGACCATTTAATAGAAATACGTCAGGAACCCTGGTCTTCTCCAGGAAAGAAATTCTCCCTGTCTATGAAGATGCTAGCTCGTTATCCTATCCCTGCGGAGTTGAGTAACAAGTGGGAAACTCCACTGCCGGTGGACTATCATGTCACCCATCTTGTGGTGTCATCTACTCTGACTGTCACCACTGTCACCTCACTGAAGGAACCGATGAATAAGGGTGTGGAGGGATGTCTGAAGTCTATTTACTCCCTTACAGGTACTGTACATAGACCCACTATAGCAGCCTCCTGGGCTGCAAAAGGAATTGAAGCATGGGTTCAGGCATTAGAGGAAGAGCTGCCGCAGGATATTTCTGACACTGCCAGACAATATCTGTCTCATATTACCACTGCCTCCCAATATATTCAGGAGGCGTCCTCTGAGGCAGGTGTAATGGCGGCCAAGGCATCCACTACATCTATAATGGCTTGCCGAATTATGAGTTTGAGATCCTGGAAGGTGGACCTGGACTCCAAAAAGACCTTGGAGGTACTCCCTTTTAAGGGAGACATCCTATTTGGGGAAGATCTGAATAAGACTGTGACTGACTTGGCGACTGCTAAGACTGCGTTTCTCCCCAGTACTAATCCTTCTGCACCGAAGGCAAACAGTACCACTTTTCATTCCTTTCGACCTCCAGGGAAAGTAAAGGGTCAGGCGTACCCGAGGCAGGCTCGTGCTTCCAAAACCACTAAGCCCAAATCTAAAACAATCCTGGGCTGCCCGTCAGCCTGCTTCCAAACAAGACAAGGCTGAGCCATGATGGGCTGGGCCTTCCCCTGGGGGATCCCAGGGTGGGAGGCTGGTTTCAGCAATTTACCCAGGTCTGGTTAAGGATCACTTCAGACGACTGGGTGCGGGAAGTTGTCTCTCACGGGTACACTATCTCTTTCAAGAGACGTCCCCCTCGCCAGTTCTGAACGACTGTTATTCCTTTGAATCCATTGAAAGCGCAAGCTCTACACCTGGTTGTGCGATCCCTCCTGGACACAGGAGTGGTAGTGCCGGTACCTCTGTCCCAGACAGGCAGGGGATACTATTTGACCCTGTTTCTAGTTCCAAAACCCAATGGGTCCTTCCGGCCTATACTCAACCTCAAATCATTGAACAAATTTGTGAGAGTGTCCAAATTCCGTATGGAGACTCTGCGCTCTATTCTACTGGCCATGGAACCTGAGGACTACCTAGTTTCCCTGGACATACAAGATGCTTACCTGCATATACCTATTGCCATATCGCATCAGCAATATTTGCAGTTTGCTACTGGCAACCTACATTATCAATTCCAGGCTCTGCCATTTGGACTGGCCATGGCCCCTCGGATCTTCACCAAGGTCATGGCCATGATGACGGCCCTTCTCCGCCATCAGGGAATCAGGATCCTACCGTATCTGGACGACTTGCTGATCCTGGTGAACTCCCAAGTCCTACAAGCCCACGGGTGGCTCATCAACTGGAAACAGTCCTCGGTGGTCCCTGCTTTGAGCATGGTGCACTTGGGGGCACTGCTGGACACACACAGACAAAGACTTTCTGTCTCCAGAGAAAGTCCTGAAACTTCAGGACAGGATCAGATACTTCCTTTCTCGCCCAAGAGTGTCGATACACTCTGTGATGCAAGTACTAGGCCTCATGGTGTTGGCTTTCGACATGGTAGAGTACGCTCAATTTCATTCCTGCCCTCTGCAGAGGTTAATCCTTTCCGAGTGGGATGGCCTGCCTCATCGGATCAGGTCTCTAATGATCTCCTTGAATCCGGAGGTTCGTCTGTCACTGAGCTGGTGGCTACAGGACCAACAGTTGAGCAGGGGCCGTCCCTTCTGGATTCCCAATTGGGTCCTCCTGACAACGGACGCCAGTCTGAGGGGTTGGGGTGCGGTGTTGAAGCAACACTCTCTCCAGGGTCGGTGGAACAGGGAGGAATCTCTCCTCCGGATAAACATTCTTGAATTGCATCAGTGTTCAATGCTTTGACTCTTGCCCTGCCTTTGATACGGAACAGGCCTGTTCAAGTACATTCAGACAATGCCACCATGGTGGCATACATAAATCATCAAGGCGGCACTCAAAGCCGCATGGCAATGATGGAAGCGTCATAAATACTTTGTTGGGTGGAACGCCATCTGCAAGCAGTATCGGCAGTGTTCATTCCCGGAGTCCTCAACTGGAAAGTGGATTTCCTCCTGTCGTCAGGACATACATGTCGGCGAGTGGAGTCTTCATCATTCTTTCAACTCCTAGTGGACAAGTGAGGGTTACCAGATGTAAACCTGATGGCATCTCGACACAATCACAAGGTTCCGGTCTTCAGAGCAAGGACAAGGGATCCTCAAGCAGCATTCATGGATGCATTGGCAATTCCATGAAACTTTCAGCTGCCATACGTGTTTCCTCCAGTGTCACTCCTGCCCAGGGTACTACGGAAGTTCAAGCAAGAAGGAGGAATACTACTTCGAGTCGCTCCAGCGTGGCCCAGACGGCACTGTTTCTCAGACCTGCAGGGTCTATCGATCGAGCGTCCTCTTCTACTTCCTCAATGCCTAGACCTCCTTGTTCAGGGCCCTTGTGTCTACCCGGACCTGACCAGACTGGCTTTGACAGCGTGTCTCTTGAAGCTTCACTCCTGGGGGCCAACGGATTCTCCGAGGCGGTTATCCAAACTATGCTGAAGGCCCGCAAACCGGCTTCTGCACGAATTTATTACAGGGTCTGGAATTCCTATTTCAACTGGTGTGCTTCTAAGAATTACGATGCATACAATTTCAGAACTTCCAGACTTTTGACTTTTCTGCAACAAGGCCTAGACTTAGGCCTTCATCTGGCCCCCCTCAAGGTTCATATTTCTGCCTTGTCAGTGTGGTTTGAGCGGAAGATTGCGTCTGTTCCTGACGTTCATACTTTCACTCAAGGCATTTTTCGGATTCAGCCTCCCTATGTCCCTCCTGTGGCTCCATGGGATCTGTCTGTTGTCTTGAATGCCCTACAAGAGTCTCCATTTGAACCTCTTGAGTCTGTGGACCTTAAATATCTTACGCTGAAGGTCGTTTTTCTGATGGCTATTGCCTCTGCTAGGAGGGTGTCAGACTTAGGTGCTTTGTCCTGTCGGCTACCCTTTCTGATTTTTCACCGTGACCGGGCAGTTCTCAGAACTCGTCCCGGTTATCTACCTAAGGTGGTGTCATCTTTCCATCTTAACCAAGAGATTGTGGTTCCGGCTTTTATCTCTTCTGGTTTGTCCTTCAAAGAGCGGTCTTTGGATGTGGTACGGGCTTTCCGCATTTACGTGGAGGACTGCCTCTCTCAGGAGGTCCGATACCCTTTTTGTACTTTTTGGTTTTCACAAACGTGGCTGGCTTGCGAATAAACAAACCTTGGTCAGATGGATTAGAATGGTGATTGCAAAAGCATATGCACAGGCTGGTTTTCCAGCTCCTGCTGCTATCAAAGCCCATTCTACTCGGTCTGTTAGACCTTCTTGGGCGGCCCGCTGAGGCGCGTCTGCTGAACAATTGTGCAAGACAGCTACGTGGTCCTCAGTGACGTTTATTAGGTTTTATGCCTTTGATACTTCCGCCTCCCAGGATGCTTCCTCTGGACGCCGGGTTCTTGTGCCCACTACGGTACGTCCCCTCCCATGAGGAACTGCTTTGGGACATCCCTGATGTATTCCCTGTGTAACACAGTGTACCCCGCAGCAGAAAAGGAGATTTATGGTAGTCTTACCATAGTTAAATCTCTTTCTGCGAGGTACACAGGGTTCCACAGGGCACCCACCATGACGCACTTAGCTTCTTTGGGTGTGTATGGCATTAGCCGCTGGTCCCTTCTTCTGTCGTGAGAATGTGGTTCTATGTGACTAACATCTGCTTTCTCTTTTACCTGCTACTGCATTGGACTGGTTAACGAAACTGAGCTCCAGTGTCCGGAGGTGGGGTTATAGGGGAGACCATGCAATGCATCCTGGGAACAGTCAAAGCTTTAGCCTGCTGGTGCCTCTAGCTCAAGATCCAACTCTACATCCTGATGTATCCCCTGTGGAACTCAGTGTACCTCGCAGAAAGAGATTTAACTATGGTAAGTCTACCATAAATCTCCTTTTTATCCTTATTATTTTCCAAATTATATACCTACCTGGGTAAATGTGTTATTTGTCTGTGTGTAAGGTAAATTTTCTTCTCTTACAGGATCCCCATAACCTTTGTGGCTATAGTTATGCCATTGGGTGCATATTAACTGAACATTGCAAAACATGTACATAACAGTTTAGACTAAATGCATGGCTGTAACTAGGAAGGGCGGGGGGGAGGGGGGGCAGCGCACACACTCCCCAGGTTCCGGATTTGGGGGATACAAGCTGTTCCCCCTCCCCACCCCCGTCGCATCCTCTACTCACTCCAGGTCACCGGCATACATACAGCAGCTATCTCCGTGTGCCTCGCTGCTAGTGTTGCTGCTGCAGCCTGTGTGGGTGTAAACCTTGGGAAGTCTCTATACCGGGCTGAGTATGGTCCCACCCCCACGGCTCTCCTCCAGTCACACGCCAGGAAAGGAGCTGTGAGTGTACACAGAGACACAGACACGGGAGGTAGCAGACGCTGAGTTCCAGCACTGACCACTCACCATGCTCCTCTAAGGATCATCAGAGCAGCAACCCACTGTCCACATACACCGGCCACCACTGTGCATGGAAGATCACAGACACTACAGTGAGTGAGAGCATCTGTAGTGAGCCCATCCATAGGGACTGCATTTATAGGATATATATATGGATATATATATATATGGAGATATATATATATATATATAGTGTTCCCTCTAAAAATTGTAGAGGGCAGGGTGTCGGACTGCGGGGGCATATATGCGCGCGTGCCTGAAAAGGGGGCATGGCCATGCAACGTCATTTAGGTGGGCAGTCGGTACGGCACACGGACGTTACTAAGGGGGCGTGGGCGGCCGGCGGCGGCATCACTGTTAGGGCGTGCCCAGCACCTACAGAGGTGCTGGGCTTCCCCCAAGCTCTCTCCCATAGCGGGAATGGATGTGGTGCGCATGTGCATGGCATCTTTACACGCTGGAGGGCAGGAAGCGGATGTCTGTTTTAGCAGGGTGCCGCAGAAAGGGCGGGGTGGATTTTGCCCTTAAAAAAATCAGGCAAGGCGCGGCACCCTACTAAAACAGCCTAGCGTGAACACCATATATATATATATATATATATATATATATAGTGAGTACCTCTAGAAGAAGTACATCTTTACAGAGTACCTTTAAAGAGTGCAGCTATTGGGAGCATATATATAGGGAAAGCATCTATAGGGGGTACAACTAATAAATAGAGTAAATAGATCTGTTTGGTGGGGGGGACGCCACATTACTGCCTTTCCCCCGGGTGACAAGAATCCTAGTTTCGGGCAAAATGCAATGCAGAAAATGCAGAGTTTTTCTGTGCACTAGGAGTTATTTGCAAAGTGAATGTTCAGGTGCAATTGGGCCTATTTTATTTACTGAACACATATAGATGCAGGCCATAGGCAAACGCAGTGGGGGTCCTGGTTGCCCAGAAACCCCCTCCTCTTGGCAAGTGGCTCAAATTATGACAACAATAGCAATGGTATATAATACGATTACTAGAACTGTAGCCACATCATGCAATTTAAGGGACAGAACAGAGTTGCAGCACATGTCCAGTGACAGCAGCTTCTTCTACCAAGTTTGCTGTGTGTGTGGATTTGGGTCCTCAATCAGTGCCCTGGACCAGAGAGTAGCTGCCAGAAAGAAGATTTAAGTATGCTTGATACAGTCTATACTATAGACAATATATAGTGTTAAATAATAGTACCGTATTCAATATGCAGTGTATAAAAAGCCCAATGTTTACATTAATGTCCAGGGTTGTTACTGCGTTCTTCTTCCGCTCCTCCAGACCACTGCACATGCTCCAATATTACGCAGAGTGGGAAATTGTGGATTGCATTTGGAAACACCCCCCCCCCCCCCCCCATCCCCCCTAGAAATCCTGTTTTTGTCACTGCAGACCCAATTGCCAGGAAAGCAGGAAAGTGTATTTAGGACAGAAGTGTCCATGTGCCAGCTGCTACAACCTCTAAGGCGAGTTAAAATCTGGTCATAACAACTCTTTGCCAGTAAAATATAATCTCTGAGCCTCAATATTACAGAAAAACAGGTCAGTATAACCAGTGGCGTCGCAGGCTGGGTGCGGGGGGTGTGGCTCGCACCTGGGTATCACCCTCGGAAGGGGTGACACCAAAGTGCAGGCTCTTTTGCAGTGACAGGAGCCAAGTGCTGCAGTGTGATATTCACCTGCAGCATTCGTCTCCTGTCACAAATGAAGAGCCGGCACTGCCCTTAGCCCAGTCTCCGGGGGCAGCCAGCACCTCGCCAGTTCTGCACGATGCTGGACACGCCCTGGAGTAAAGAAATAGAGACCCCCATGGGGCCACACCCTTTTTATTAGGCCACAATGCCTTTTCGGGCGCACGCGCCGGGAAGGGAATAGTACAGAGTGCACACCGGGTATCACCACATCTGGTTACACCCCTGAGTATAGCAAGTGCTTGTCATTATCATACTGACCACAGTTATGCCCGTCACACAGCCTTTATAAAATACACCGCAGGATGGTACTCACATTCTAAGAAGAGCTTTATAAAACGGACGTGTGAAGAAAGCATCTAATAAATACTGATGTATAAGTGCAAGTCCCAAGATGCGGCCGCTAAATCTAAACCTGAAATACAAAGAAAAAATTTATATTTTAAATGTTTATTGATGGATATATAAACAATTACAATTAAAAAGCTTCTTATGCAGCAGACTGAACAAAAATAAAAATGCAGGATGTATTATCCACTTAACTCACGATTTTTTTCCACAAAAATCGCTCGCAAATTGTCGTTTTTTTTATGAATGAATTCGTTGGAAAAAATGAATTTAACCCTATCCAAAATTATTTTAGTTAAAAAAAATAATAATAATAATTTCTCAACATCTTTCCAAACATCGAAACATCGTTCGGGAACATTGCGACCATCAAAACATCGCAACCATCGCAGGCTTTCATTTTGAAAGCCGGGACAGCCTCAAGCTACACAAGAGGGTGGGTGGGTCTGGGGGTGGCTTAGGGGGGGGGGGGGGTTAATTTACACTCCCCAGTGGCTGCTATTGTCTGCAGCCGCTGGAGGGGGATGGGGGGGGGGTGTTCCTGCCGTGCTGACCAATCAGCTGTGATCGGCAGTGCGGCAATAAGTAGGGGAGAGTGCAGGGACAGCAGCAGCGGAGGGAAGTTTCCCTTCCCTGCCGCTGCTAACACAGTTTATCTGACTAGTTGTATCCTGTGCGACCAGGTCAGATAAAGCACTTGCAAGCATGGTCGCATCTGATGCGACCATGCCAGGCAACTGGTTAAAATGTATTTATACAGTATATGCATATATATCTACAACTGTGTTCAGTTTCATTTACTTCTCCTAGTTCTAACTTTTTCTTACTTTCAAGAAAGCACATTACATTCTAGTGTGGTATACACACATCATTTAAATATATGTATTATAAAATATTTTTAATTCATAATTAATGAAATTGAACAATATTTTCTTTATTATGGGACTCTTGTCTTAACAACTGTACTTAGTTAGGAGATTGATAATATTGGGCCTAATTCAGGTTGGATTACAGTGTGCATTCCAACTGCAAATTCTGAGAAAGAGATGCGGGCGCATGCTGGGCAGCCTTGCCCTGCGATGGGCGTCCCCCAGCATGCGATCCAAAGGATTGCCAATTCTGCTAATTATCAGAATTTGCAATCCTTACTGAATTAGGCCCTTTATCAGCTCTTGGAATAGTAATGTGCATCTGTTTATGTAGTGTTCCACAATCCCCACTTCCTCACATCCATAATTTACATTTTCTATGGGTGGCACATACAGTATGTTTGTTTTTCAGGTGTCGCGATGTTTTGTACATCACAGGTGATTCTTCTATTCAAAACATAATTCAAGATAACACTGAGATTGCTCTCTCATGCTACCATGCCTTATCATTACCAACATACAGTATGCAGTGATGTTTTATATCAAGGATCAAAAAATAAATGCAAAATAAGATGACTTACCATTCATGATGATTGTCAACAAATGCAGACATTGGACTTATTTGTACTGTGTAAGTATCATTTGCAGAATACTCAAATAAACCATAATATGGGTTAAATAGTTCTCTAGACACAAGGAAGAAAAATTCCCTGGATGGGCCGCTATAATCCAACCTTTGAATAAAAGAAACATTTTTATATGAATTGATGGACTTCCAGGTTATCAGTAAACTTTACTTAACTAAGACATGGGCCAATATTTACTAAGAATTCGAGTTTGTCCGATTTGTGTTTTTTTTTCTAAGTCCCAATCCGGGAATTCACTAAGCAGTAAGCACCAATCTCGGCAGTGTCTGGTCTATTTGTAATGGTTTGATTTGCAAAGTTCCGAAATACGAATGAATAGACCATCGGTCAAACATGGCTGTTATTTCATACAATACGGGCATTCACTATTCATTCGTATTTGGGTGTTAGTTTCTGAGTGCTCAAGTGCGGGTCTGTTTTTTTTCGATTCGTTAAAAAAAGCAGCAAAAAAATAGACCTGCTTTTTCCAGTCGAGTTTGGATAACCATGCACGGATCAGTGAGATCTGTGCATGGTTATCTATGGGAAAGGGTCTGTTTAGTGTAAAAACTGAAAAAAAAAATTTGCGTGGGGTCCCTCCTCCTAAGCATAACCAGCCTCGGGCTCTTTGAGCCGGTCCTGGTTGAAAAAATATGGGGGAAAAAATGACAGGGGTTCCCCCATATTTCATCAACCAGTACCGGGCTCTGCGCCTGGTCCTGGTTCCAAAAATCCGGGGGACAAAAAGCGTAGGGGTCCCCCGTATTTTTGAAACCAGCACCGGGCTCCACTAGCCAGGTACATAATGCCACAGCCGGGGGACACTTTTATATTGGTCCCTGCGGCCCTGGCATTACATACCCAACTAGTCACCCCTGGCCGGGGTACCCTGGAGGAGTGGGAACCCCTTAAATCAAGGGGTCCCCCCCTTCAGCCACCCAAGGGCCAGGGGTGAAGCCCGAGGCTGTCCCCCCATCCAAGGGCGGCGGATGGGGGGCTGATAGCCTTTTGAAAAAATGTGACTATTGTTTTTAGTAGCAGTACTACAAGTCCCAGCAAGCCTCCCCCGCAAGCTGGTACTTGGAGAACCACAAGTACCAGCATGCGGTGGAAAACCGGGCCCGCTGGTACCTGTAGTACTACTGCTGAAAAAATACCCCCCAAAAAACAGGACACACACACCGTGAAAGTATAAGTTTATTACATACATGCACACCTCCATACATACATACTTACCTATGTTCCCACGAGGCTCGGTCCTCTTGTCCCTGTAGAATCCTTGGGGTACCTGTGAAAAAAATTATACTCACATAATCCAGTGTAGAATCAGACCTTTGTATAATCCACGTACTTGGCAAAATAATAAAACGGAAACCCGACCACGCACTGAAAGGGGTCCCATGTTTACACATGGGACCCCTTTCCCCGACTGCCAGGACCCCCCCTGACTCCTGTCAAAGAGGGTCCCTTCAGCCAATCAGGGAGCGCCACGTCGTGGCACTCTCCTGATTGGCTGTGTGCTCCTGTAGTGTCTGTCAGGCTGCACACGGCAGAGATACAATGTAGCGCCTATACGCTCCATTGTATCCAATAGTGGGAACTTTGCGGTCAGCGGTTGACCGAAAGTAACCTCACCGCTGACCGCAAAGTTCCCACCATTGGCTACAATGGAGCGCATAGGCGCTACATTGTATCTGTGCCGTGTGCTGCCTCACAGACACTACAGGAGCACACAGCCAATCAGGAGAGTGCCACGACGTGGCGCTCCCTGGTTGGCTGAGGGACCCTCTTTGACAGGAGTCAGGGGGGGTCCTGGCAGTCGGGGAAAGGGGTCCCATGTGTAAACATGGGACCCCTTTCAGTGCGTGGTCGGGTTTCCGTTTTATTATTTTGCCAAGTACGTGGATTATACAAAGGTCTGATTCTACACTGGATTCTGTGAGTATAATTTTTTCCACAGGTACCCCAAGGATTCTACAGGCACAAGAGGACCGAGCCTCGTGGGAACATAGGTAAGTATGTATGTATGTATGTATGTATGTATGTATGTATGTATGGAGGTGTGCATGTATGTAATAAACGTATACTTTCACGGTGTGTGTGTCCTGTTTTTTGGGGGGTATTTTTTTAGTAGTAGTACTACAGGTACCAGCGGGCCCGGTTTTCCACCGCATGCTGGTACTTGTGGTTCTCCAAGTACCAGCTTGCGGGGGAGGCTTGCTGGGACTTGTAGTACTGCTGCTAAAAACAATATTCACATTTTTTTAAAAGGCTATCAGCCCCCCATCCGCCGCCCTTGGTTGGGGGGGGACAGCCTCGGGCTTCACCCCTGGCCCTTGGGTGGCTGGAGGGGGGGACCCCTTGATTTAAGGGGTTCCCACTCCTCCAGGGTACCCCGGCCAGGGGTGACTAGTTGGGTATGTAATGCCAGGGCCGCAGGGACCAGTATAAAAGTGTCCCCCGGCTGTGGCATTATGTACCTGGCTAGTGGAGCCCGGTGCTGGTTTCAAAAATACGGGGGACCCCTACGCTTTTTGTCCCCCATATTTTTGGAACCAGGACTAGGCGCAGAGCCCGGTGCTGGTTGATGAAATATGGGGGAACCCCTGTCTTTTTCCCCCCCATATTTTTTCAACCAGGACCGTCTCAAAGAGCCCGAGGCTGGTTGTGCTTAGGAGGGGGGACCCCACGCAATTTTTTTCAGATTTTTTAAGACTTTAATCAACTTTTTAAGGTACACAATGAAGCCCTGCACGGATCTCACAGATCCGGCCGGGATTCCTTGTGTTTTGTCAGGCAGTGTTTTACTCATCACTCCCGTAAAACACTGCCTGATATTACGAATCACATCAACATCGGAAAAAACGATTGTGCAAAACTCGGCAGCTTAGTGAATGATCGTATCAGGATTCAAAAAGTTGCAGTAAAATGCACCCGATACCATTCGAGTTTAAACACCCTTCAAAACGGCCAAAACACGAATCTTTGTAAATATACCCCATGGTAATTAATGGTAATTACTGATATATGTAATTAAACTTAGCGAGATGTTTTTATTAACATCACCTAAAATCTAAAGCTGGGTACACACTGGATGACTTTTTGAATGATATGGTTCTGACATTTTTATTATTCAACTCGTCCAGTGTGTACCTACTACATCGTCAACTATGCGCGCTTCCGCAGGTCATTTGGGACATTGCCCGTCGGCTGTAAATGCAGCTCAATCTGGTGGTGTCGCAAGCGATGCCATGCTGCCGAACGCAGCATAGCCCAGCTCCTCCCCCCACATCGATCCGTAGCTGCCGACATTAGCAAGTGTGTATGCACTTTCAGATGTCGTCTCCCCGCCGGGTCCCGCCGCAGCCGATATCGCCGGGTACACACATTGTCAAGTGTGTACTCGGTATAAAGTTTATTGAAGCCAAAAATAAGGAAGAATATCATGATTTCTATATTTTATATGCTTTTATATATAAGAGAGACTAGTAATTGGTTTAAAAAAAAATCACAGAAAATGAATGCAAATGAGCCAAAAAGTGACACTTAAAGTATCTTGTGTCATGTGTGTTTATAAACACATAACATCTATAACCTTCTTTGGGGTCTATTGATTAAGCCTTGGGTGGAGATAAAGTGGACGGAGATAAACTACCACTCATTCCGCTCCTGTCATTTTTCAAACACAGCATGTGACATGGCAGGTAGGAGCTGATTGGCTGGTACTTTATCCTCCATCCAAGATATAGGGCCTAATTCTGATCTAATCGTAGATGTGCTAAACTTATCACATCTACGATCAGTTTCTCAGACATGCGGGGGGGCGCTCCACACAGGGCTAGTCTGCCCCGCATGTCTGGCTCTCCCCCCCCCCCCCCACCCCCTTACCCCCTTGGGTGCAAAAGCATTGCACGGTGATGCTTTTGCACCCGGCGAGTAGCTCCCTGCCTGTGCACTGGCAGGGAGCTACCCGTCGTGTCCTGGGTCGCAGCATCTACGTGTGAAGTCACACAGCTGCTGCGGCCTGCCCCGCAACGGTCCAAACACGCATTTTCCGGACCACGCCCCACCAATGGCGTTCAACGCCGTTGGCACGCCCCCTCCTGCCCCGTGATCGCCCCTGCCTGTCAATCAGGCAGAGGCGATCACAGCCCTGAGATGCTTTTAGCATCTCACTGGGCTCCTGGAGTGCGCGCGTCTGAATTACCCCTTTAGTACATAGACCCGTTAATTACTAAACATTTGTGACTGTATCGCTTTAATGTGAACAAGTCCCTGAGACTATCATTAATAGGACCTATAGCAACATGTTCTATTAAAGTTAAATGTTTAATGTTAAAACCACACTCACCCACTGACAGCTCTGTAATAAAATAAGAATTTACTTACCGATAATTCTATTTCTCGGAGTCCGTAGTGGATGCTGGGGTTCCTGAAAGGACCATGGGGATAGCGGCTCCGCAGGAGACAGGGCACAAAAGTAAAGCTTTTACAGGTCAGGTGGTGTGTACTGGCTCCTCCCCCTATGACCCTCCTCCAGACTCCAGTTAGGTACTGTGCCCGGACGAGCGTACACAATAAGGGAGGATTTTGAATCCCGGGTAAGACTCATACCAGCCACACCAATCACACCGCACAACTTGTGATCTAAACCCAGTTAACAGTATGATAACAGAGGAGCCTCTGAAAGATGGCTTCCTAAACAATAACCCGAATTAGTTAACAATAACTATGTACAAGTATTGCAGATAATCCGCACTTGGGATGGGCGCCCAGCATCCACTACGGACTCCGAGAAATAGAATTATCGGTAAGTAAATTCTTATTTTCTCTATCGTCCTAAGTGGATGCTGGGGTTCCTGAAAGGACCATGGGGATTATACCAAAGCTCCCAAACGGGCGGGAGAGTGCGGATGACTCTGCAGCACCGAATGAGAGAACTCCAGGTCCTCCTTTGCCAGGGTATCAAATTTGTAAAAATTTACAAACGTGTTTTCCCCTGACCACGTAGCTGCTCGGCAGAGTTGTAATGCCGAGACCCCTCGGGCAGCCGCCCAAGATGAGCCCACCTTCCTTGCGGAATGGGCCTTAACAGATTTAGGCTGTGGCAGGCCTGCCACAGAATGTACAAGTTGAATTTTGTTACAAAACCAACGAGCAATCGACTGCTTAGAAGCAGGTGCACCCAACTTGTTGGGTGCATACAGTATAAACAGCGAGTCAGATTTTCTGACTCCAGCCGTCCTTTAAATGTATATTTTTAAGGCTCTGACAACGTCCAACAACTTGGAGTCCTTCAAGTCGTCTGTAGCCGCAGGCACTACAATAGGCTGGTTCAGGTGAAACGCTGATACCACCTTAGGGAGAAAATGCGGACGCGTCCGCAGCTCTGCCCTATGTCGAATGGAAAATTAAATAAGGGCTTTTATAAGACAAAGCCGCCAGTTCAGATACTCTCCCGGCCGAAGCCAGGGCCAGTAACATAGTCACTTTCCATGTGAGATATTTCAAATCCACATTCTTTAGTGGTTCAAACCAATTGGATTTGAGGAAATCTAAAACCACATTTAGATCCCACGGTGCCACCTTAGGCACCACAGGAGGCTGTATATGCAGTACTCCTTTGATAAAAATCTGGACCTCAGGGACTGAGGCCAATTCTTTGTGGAAGAATATTGATAGGGCCGAAATTTGAACCTTAATAGATCCCAATTTGAGACCCATAGACAATCCTGATTGCAGGAAATGTAGGAAAACGACCCAGTTGAAATTCCTCCATCGGAGCACTCCGCTGCTCGCACCACGCAACATATTTTCGCCAAATACGGCGATAATGCTTCGCGGTGACTTCCTTCCTTGCCTTTATCAAGGTAGGAATGACTTCTTCTGGAATGCCTTTTCCTTTTAGGATCTGGCATTCAACGCCATGCCGTCAAACGCAGCCGCGGTAAGTCTTGAAAAAGACAAGGACCCTGCTGAAGCAGGTCCCTTCTCAGAAGTAGAGGCCACGGATCGTCCGTGACCATCTCTTGAAGTTCCGGGTACCAAGTCCTTCTTGGCCAATCCGGAGCCACTAGTCTTACTCCTCTTTGCCGTATAATCCTCAATACCTTTGGTATGAGAGGCAGAGGAGGAAACACATATACCGACTGGTACACCCAAGGTGTTACCAGCGCGTCCACAGCTATTGCCTGCGGATCTCTTGACCTGGCGCAATACCTGTCCAGTGTTTTGTTGAGGCGAGACGCCATCATGTCCCCCATTGGTTTTACCCAACGGTTTAATAGCATGTGGAAAACTTCTGGATGAAGTCCCCACTCTCCCGGGTGAAGGTCGTGTCTGCTGAGGAAGTCTGCTTCCCAGTTGTCCACGCCCGGGATGAATACTGCTGACAGTGCTATCACGTGATTCTCCGCCCAGCGAAGGATCCTGGCAGCTTCTGCCATTGCCCTCCTGCTTCTTGTGCCGCCCTGTCTGTTTACATGGGCGACTGCCGTGATGTTGTCCGACTGGATCAACACCGGTCTTCCTTGAAGCAGAGGTTCCGCCTGGCTTAGAGCATTGTAGATTGCTCTTAGTTCCAGAATGCTTATGTGAAGAGACTTTTTCAGGCTCGACCACACTCCCTGGAAATTTCTTCCCTGTGTGACTGCTCCCCAGCCTCTCAGGCTGGCATCCGTGGTCACCAGGATCCAATCCTGCATGCCGAATCTGCGGCCCTCCAATAGATGAGCCTCCTGCAACCACCACAGAAGGGATACCCTTGTCCTCGGCGACAGGGATATCCGCAGGTGCATCTGAAGATGCGACCCTGACCATTTGTCCAACAGATCCCTTTGCATGGAATCTGCCGAAAGGGATTGCTTCGTAAGAAGCTACCATTTTTTCCCAGGACTCTTGTGCATTGATGTACAGACACCTTTCCTGGTTTTAGGAGGTTCCTGACCAGGTCAGATAACTCCTTGGCTTTTTCTTCGGGAAGAAAAACCTTTTTCTGAACTGTGTCCAGAATCATCCCCAGGAACAGCAGACGAGTTGTCGGCATTAATTGGGATTTTGGAATATTCAGAATCCATCCGTGCTGCTTTAGCACCTCTTGAGATAGTGCTAAACCCATCTCTAGCTGTTCTCTGGACCTTGCCCTTATTAGGAGATCGTCCAAGTATGGGATAATTAATACGCCTTTTCTTCGAAGAAGAAATATTATCTCGGCCATTACCTTTGTAAAGACCCGAGGTGCCGTGGACAAACCAAACGGCAGCGTCTGAAACTGATAGTGACAGTTTTGTCCAACGAACCTGAGGTACCCCTGGTGTGAGGGGTAATTGGAACGTGGAGATACGCATCCTTGATGTCCAAGGATACCATAAAGTCCCCTTCTTCCAGGTTCGCTATCACTGCTCTGAGTGACTCCATCTTGAACTTGAACTTCTTTATGTATAGGTTCAAGGACTTCAGATTTAGAATAGGCCTTACCGAGCCATCCGGCTTCGGTACCACAAATAGAGTGGAATAATACCCCTTCCCTTGTTGTAGAAGAGGTACCTTGACTATCACCTGCTGAGAATACAGCTTGTGAATGGCTTCCAAAACCGTCTCCCTTTCTGAGGGGGACGTTGGTAAAGCAGACTTCAGGAAACGGCGAGGTGGCTCTGTCTCTAATTTCAACCTGTACCCCTGAGATATTATCTGCAGGATCCAGGGATTTACCTGCGAGTGAGCCCACTGCGCGCTGTAGTTTTTGAGACGACCGCCTACCGCCCCCGAGTCCGCTTGCGAAGCCCCAGCGTCATGCTGAGGCTTTTGTAGAAGCCGGGGAGGGCTTCTGTTCCTGGGAAGGAGCTGCCTGTTGCTGTCTCTTCCCTCGTCCTCTGCCTCGTGGCAGATATGAATAGCCCTTTGCTCTCTTATTTTTAAAGGAACGAAAGGGCTGCGGTTGAAAAGTCGGTGCCTTTTTCTGTTGGGGAGTGACTTGAGGTAGAAAGGTGGATTTCCCGGCCGTAGCCGTGGCCACCAAATCCGATAGACCGACCTCAAATAACTCCTCTACGCATCGCCTGTCCACTGTCGTGTCCATAAAGCTCTTCTGGCCGAAATGGACATAGCACTTACCCGTGATGCCAGTGTGCAGATATCTCTCTGTGCATCACGCATATAAAGAAATGCATCCTTTATTTGTTCTAACGACAGTAAAATATTGTCCCTGTCCAGGGTATCAATATTTTCGATCAGGGACTCTGACCAAACTACCCCAGCACTGCACATCCAGGCAGTCGCAATAGCTGGTCGTAGTATAACACCTGCATGTGTGTATATACCTTTTTGGATATTTTCCATCCTCCTATCTGATGGATCTTTAAGTGCGTCCGTCTCAGGAGAGGGTAACGCCACTTGTTTTGATAAGCGTGTTAGCGCTTTGTCCACCCTAGGAGGTGTTTCCCAGCGCTCCCTAACCTCTGGCGGGAAAGGGTATAAAGCCAATAACTTCTTTGAAATTAGCAGTTTTTTATCGGGGCACCCCACGCTTCATCACACACGTCATTTAATTCTTCTGATTCGGTAAAAACTACTGGTAGTTTTTTCACACCCCACATAATACCCTGTTTAGTGGTACCTGTAGTATCAGCTAAATGTAGCATCTCCTTTATTGCCAAAATCATATAACGTGTGGCCCTACTGGAAAATACGGTTGATTCGTCACCTTCACCACCGGAATCAGTGCCTGTGTCTGGGTCTGTGTCGACCGACTGAGGCAAGGGACGTTTTACAGCCCCTGACGGTGTTTGAGGCGCCTGGACAGACACTAATTGAGTGTCCGGCCGCCTCATGTCGGCAAACGACTGCTTAAGCGAGTTGACGCTATCCCGTAATTCCACAAATAAAGGCATCCATTCTGGTGTCGACCCCCTAGGAGGTGACATCCTCATATTTGGCAATTGCTCCGCCTCCACACCAATAACGTCCTCATACATGTCGACACACACGTACCGACACACAGCAGACACACAGGGAATGCTCTATACGAAGACAGGACCCACTAGCCCTTTGGGGAGACAGAGGGAGAGTCTGCCAGCACACACCAAAAAGCGCTATATATGACAGGGATAGCCTTATGATTAAGTGCTCCCTTATAGCTGCTTTTATATTAATATATTGCCATTTATTCTGCCCCCCCTCTCTGTTATACCCTGTTTCTGTAGTGCAGTGCAGGGGAGAGACCTGGGAGCCTTCCTGACCAGCGGAGCTGTGACAGAAAATGGCGCCGTGTGCTGAGGAGATAGGCCCCGCCCCTTTTTCGGCGGGCTCGTCTCCCGCTATTTAGTACATTTAGGCAGGGGTAAATATCTCCATATAGCCTCTGGGGCTATATGTGAGGTATTTTTAGCCTTTTAAAAGGTTTTCATTTGCCTCCCAGGGCGCCCCCCCCCAGCGCCCTGCACCCTCAGTGACTGCCGTGTGAAGTGTGCTGAGAGGAAAATGGCGCACAGCTGCAGTGCTGTGCGCTACCTTAAGAAGACTGCAGGAGTCTTCAGCCGCCGATTCTGGACCTCTTCTTGCTTCAGCATCTGTGAGGGGGCCGGCGGCGTGGCTCCGGTGACCATCCAGGCTGTACCTGTGATCGTCCCTCTGGAGCTTCATGTCCAGTAGCCAAGAAGCCAATCCATCCTGCACGCAGGTGAGTTCACTTCTTCTCCCCTCTGTCCCTCGTTGCAGTGATCCTGTTGCCAGCAGGAATCACTGTAAAATAAAAAACCTAAGCTAAACTCTCTAAGCAGCTCTTTATGAGAGCCACCTAGAATTGCACCCTTCTCGGCCGGGCACAAAAATCTAACTGGAGTCTGGAGGAGGGTCATAGGGGGAGGAGCCAGTACACACCACCTGACCTGTAAAAGCTTTACTTTTGTGCCCTGTCTCCTGCGGAGCCGCTATCCCCATGGTCCTTTCAGGAACCCCAGCATCCACTTAGGACGATAGAGAAAAAATAATACCTTAGACTTCAATGCAAAAGACATAAGGCCTAATTCAGGTTTGTACACAATGCCGATGTTCATGTAAGTGAGTGATTATCGTCAGACCGCGTGCGACACAATCGAATTGTGCATGTGTCAAGGTATGATTGCGATTCTGCTCACAGTGAGAATTCCATTGCAGAGGTATTCATAGGAAGTGACCATTTTGGGGTGGTAACGGGGAGTGGCAGTAAAAACACAGACATGTCACGGCCGTTTTCGGGCCGTGTATATGTTGTCAGCTGCATTCATGTATGTACAAAAACATTGCTGCTGCGTCGCTACTGCTGTGTCGAGTCTATGTAGACTTAGAGATATCCTAGCAATTGATGTTCCTCGTTATTGCGTATAGGCTACGTATGTATACGCAGTTGTGAAAGAGCTTGTGATGGCTCTGATGGGCATCTATCTTCTTTTCTGGCCGGCAGCTACACTTGCAATGATTAGCAATCCTTTAGCTTAAAAATTCTCAGCTGCACAGGCAAGTGCATGCAAACAAGAAGTAGGCCCATAGTCACTTCAACCAGTGACTGCGCACTACATTGTCCGACTCCATAATATATTGTATTTGGAGGTGTGCCCAGTGATGCAGCCCATCCTCTTGGAGCCCCTGCTGTTCTTCTGGGGGAGACTTATAAACCGTCTAGGTAGAAAAAGTGGACAAGTTGACCATAGCACCCAATCAGCTTTAACTGTCATTTTACAGACTGTGCCTGACAAATGATAGATAAAAGTTAATTGGTTGCTATGGGCAACTTCTCCACTTTTTCTCTTCAGAAGGACTGATACATCTTCCCCCATGTGTGAAGGCCAGCATATGCACAATGACATCCTGTGTAGTTTTCACCCCACTTGAGCTGATGTGACAGTGGGTGCAGGCAGCTAAGTACCAATGATGCAACATGGTGACTATGGCGTTCTGCTCATCCCTGGACGCTGTAGCTGCTGCGCCCACACTGGATTCAACTACGTATACATTCATTGTATTCTCTGTAGCTGCAAAATGTGATTGCTCTCTGAATAAATCAGGATAAAGATAGATTAATTGGATTATCAGATGGATATGCTTTTCTGTGGAAAACCAAGGAAAAATATGTCACACTCCTGTATTTGACCAGATCTATAGTTATGGCATAAGAAGCACATTGAGAGTCTTGAGTCAAGAATTAAAAATAGAGCAGGCATTATATTGCCAACACATAATTTGGGGCTACTATGCACATTCCTAATGACATATGAAATAGATCAAAAGTGGAGACTATAGTGAGTTGTGTTACTGTGAGATCTCGTGGGGTAGTTACCAGTGGCATGCGGTGAGGTCAGTGGCTGGTGAGGCATGCCTGTTACCACCTCAGTGCCCGCTACTGAACTGCCGCCCATGCCAGCTGCCAATGCCCCACAGCTAATTCCCCGTTTGATGCCGCTGCCAATGCCCGTGAAGTCTGGGGAGTAACAGCAACCAGGACCTGGGCAGCAGAGGTGCCCGGGGTTAAAGAGAGCAGTGGAGGGTCTGCCTGGAAGCGGGATTACAGCTGCAAGCCGGTTGATCGAGACAGCGGTAGTAATCGCCCCCTGCCCTTATACCCCAGAACACACGCAGTAATCACCCACCTCCCCTTATACCCCAGAACACACGCAGTAATCACCCACCTCCCCATATACCCCAGCACATATGCAGTAATCAGCCCCTACCCCCGGCAGACACACAGTAATCACCCACACCTCCCCTTATACTACTCCAGCACATATGCACTGCAGTAATCACCCCCCCCCTCCCTATACCACAGCATGTATGCAGTAATCGCCCCCCCCCCCCCCCAGCAGACACACAGTAATCACCCCCCACCCCTCTCCTTATACCCCAGTACATATGCAGTAATTACCCCCCTCACCCGGCAGACACACAGTAATCACCCCCTCTGCTTAAACCAAAGCACATATACAGTAATCACCCACCACCACCAGCCCTCCCCTTATACCCCAGCACACATGCAGTAATCACCCCCCTTCCCGTGGCAGATACACAGTAATCACCCACCCCTCCACTTATACCCCAGCACACATGTAGTAATCACCCTCTTCCCCCCCGGTAGACACACAATTAATCACCCCCCCCCCAATTCTCCCCTTATACTCCAGCACATATGCACTGCAGTAATCACCCCCCCATCCGCCTATGCTTACAAACTGGCACATATGCACTGCAGTAATCACACACACCCTGATTTACCTACCGGTAAATCCTTTTCTCGTAGACCGTAGAGGATGCTGGGGTCCACATTAGTACAATGAGGTATAGACGGGTCCTTTGGGAGCCATGAGCACTTTAAGAGTTTAATAGTGTGGGCTGGCTCCTCCCTCTATGCCCCTCCTACCAGACTCAGTCTAGAAACTGTGCCCGAGGAGACGGACATACTTCGAGAGAAGGAAATACACAGATAGTGGCGAGATTCATACCAGCTCACACACATAACAACAGAAAACCAAGCTAACCAGCCTGAAACATGTCAGCAATGGCTGAATAACAGTACTTAACCAAGTAACAATGCAGTACTTAACCAAGTAACAACGCAGTACTTAACTAAGTAATAAATGCAGGAAGACGAAGCGCTAGGCGGGCGCCCAGCATCCTCTATGAACTATGAGAAAAGGATTTACCGGTAGGTAATTAAAATCCTATTTTCTCTTACGTCCTAGAGGATGCAGGGGTCCACATTAGTACCATGGGGATGTACCAAAGATCCCAGAACGGGAGGGAGAGCGCGGAGGCTCCTGCAGAACTGATTGACCAAACTTGAGGTCCTCAGAGGCCAAAGTATCGAACTTGTAGAACTTAGCAAACATGTTTGATCCTGACCAAGTAACCACTCTGCAAAGTTGTAAAGCCGAGACACCCCGGGCAGCCGCCTAGGAAGCACCCACTTTACGAGTAGAGTGGGCCTTAACAGTTCTTGGACACGGCAATCCTGCCGTAGAATAAGCATGCTGGATAGTACACCTAATCCAACGAGAAATCGTCTGCTTAGAAGCAGGACACCCAACCTTGTTGGGATCATAAAGGACAAACAGAGCGTCTGACTTTCTGTGACGAGAAGTTCTCTTCACATAAATCTTCAGAGCCCTTACAACATCCAAGAACTTTGAAGTAATTGAGGAGTCAGTAGCCACTGGCACCACAATAGGTTGGTTGATACGAAAAGCCTAGGTTGGTTGATATGAAAAGCCGACACAACCTTCGGAAGAAATTGCTGACGCGTCCTGAGCTCAGCTCTATCTTCATGGAAAAATCAAGTAAGGGCTCTTGCAGGGCAATGCCCCCAATTCCGACACACATCTAGCAGATGCTAATGCCAATAGTGTGACCGCCTTCCAAGTAAGAAACTTGACATCAACCTCCTGTAAAGGTTCAAACCAATCCGACTGCAGGAACTGCAGCACCACATTAAGATCTCAAGGTGCAGTAGGAGGCACAAAGGGAGGTTGGATGTACAGAACCCCTTTCAAGAAAGTCTGAACCTCAGGGAGGACATCCAATTGTTTCTGGAAGAAAATGGACAAGACTGAAATCTGGACTTTTATGGAGCCCAAAACGCAGGCCCACATCCACACCTGTTTGCAGGAAGAGGAGAAACCGCCCTAGTTGAAACTCCACCATTGGAAACTTCTTGGATTCACACCAAGACACATACTTTTTCCAAATTCGATGGTAGTGTTTAGACGTTTACTCCTTTCCTAGCCTGTATCAGGGTAGGAATAACCTTGTTCGGAATTCCCTTCCGAGCTGAGATCTGGCGTTCAACCTCCATGCCGTCAAACGTAGCCATAGTAAGTCTTGATAAGCGAATGGCCCCTGTTGCAGAAGGTCCTCTCAAAGAGGAAGAGGCCTCAGATCTTCCAGCAGTAATTCCAGAAGATCCGCGTACCAAGCCCTTCTTGGCCAGTTCAGAGCAATGAGGATCGCCTGAACTCTCGTTCTTTTGATTAGTTTCAGAATCCCTGGGATGAGTGGAAGTGGAGGGAACACATACACAGACTTGAACACCCATGGAGTTACCAAGGCGTCCACCGCCACTGCCTGAGCGTCCCTCGACCTGAAACAGTACCTCCAAAGCTTCTTGTTGAGGTGTGAGGCCATCATGTCTATTTGAGGTACACCCCAAAGACTTGTCACCTCTGCGAACACCTCTGGTTGGAGGCACCACTCTCCCGGATGGAGATCGTGTCTGCTGAAGAAGTCCGCTTCCCAGTTGTCCAGTCTCGGAATGAAGATTGCTGACAGAGCCACTGTGTGCTTTTCCACCCAGAGGATGATTCTTGTTACCGCTGACATTGCAGCTCTGCTCTTCGTTCCGCCTTGTCGGTTTATGTAGGCCACTGTCGTTACATTGTCCGACTGAACCTGAATGGCCTGATCTTTCAGAAGATGTGCCGCTTGTAGAAGACCGTTGTACATGGCCCTTAGTTCCAGAATGTTTATTGGAAGGATGGATGCCAGACTTGACCACCTTCCCTGGAAGTTTTCCCCTTGGGTGACTGCTCTCCAACCTCTGAGACTTGCATCCATGGTTAGGAGGATCCAATTCGGAGTACCGAACCTGCGGCCCTCCAGTGGGTGAGAAGTGTGCAGCCACCAGAGGAGTGAGATTCTGGCTTTCGGTGACAGACGTATTCTCTGGTGCATGTGAAGGTGAGATCCTGACCATTTGTCCAGGAGATCCAGTTGAAAAGACTGAGCATGAAATCTTCCGTACTGTAGAGCCTTGTAGGAGGCAACCATCTTCCCGAGAAGGCGAATGCACTGATGAACCGATACCCGGATTGGCTTCAAGATATCCCGGACCATTGCTTGTATCACCAACGCTTTCCCTTCCGGCAGAAACACCCTCTGAACTTTAGTGTTGAGGATCATCCACAGGAAGGACAGCCTCCTTGTCGGCACCAAAATGCGATTTTGGAAGATTCAGGGGTATATTTACTAAAATTCGGAAATTTACTGAATGAGGTTAAAGTTCAAACACGAATGACATCGAATGTGTGAAATTGCAACTTTTTGAATTTTTTACGACTCATTTACTATGCTGTCATATTCTGCATTTTCGAGTTTTCCGATGTCGATGTCATTCGTATTTTCAGGCAGTGTTTTACGGGAGTGAATAGTAAAACACTGCCGACATTAACACAATGAATCTCGGCTGGATCTGTGAGATCCGTGCAGGGCTTCATTGTGCACCTTGAAAAAAAAATTAAAGTGTTAAAAAAAAAAATGCGTGGGCTCCCCCCTCCTAAGCAAAACCAGCCTCGGGCTCTTTGAGCCGGTCCTGGTTGAAAAAATATGGGGAAAAAAAATGACAGGGGTTCCCCCATATTTGATCAACCAGCACCAGGCTCTGCGCCTGGTCCTGGTGCAAAAAATACAGGGGACAAAAAGCGTAGGGGTCCCCCGTATTTTTTGTACCAGCACCGGGCTCCACTAGTCAGAGAGATAATGCCACAGCCGGGGGACACTTTTATATAGGTCCCTGCGGCCCTGGCATTAAATCACTAACTAGTCACCCCTGGCCGGGGTAACCTGGAGGAGTGGGGACCCCTTAAATCAAGGGGTCCCCACTCCTCCAGCCACCCAAGGGCCAGGGGTGAAGCCCGAGGCTGTCCCCCCCATCCAAGGGCGGCGGATGGGGGGCTGATAGCCTTGTGAAAAAATAAGAATATTGGTTTTTGTAGCAGTACTAAAAGTCCCAGCAAGCCTCCCCCGTAAGCTGGTACTTGGAGAACCACAAGCGAGTAACCTCAACCGCTGACCGCAAAGTACCCACCATTGGATACAATGGAGCGCCTATGCGCTACATTGTATCTTCAGTGCGCAGCCTCACTGACAGTACAGGAGCGCAGAGCCAATCAGGAGAGTGCCACGATGTGGCGCTCCCTGATTGGCAGAAGGGACCCTCTTTGACAGGAGTCAGGGGGGATCCTGGCAGTCGGGGAAAGGAGTCCCATGTGTAAACATGGGACCGCTTTCAGTGCGTGGTTCGGGTTTCCGGTTTGTTTTTTTGACAAGTACGTAGATTATAAAGAGGACACTTGCTACACTGGATTATGTGAGTATAATTTTTTTCACAGGTACCCCGAGGAGTCTACATGGAGAAGTGGACCGAGCCTCGTGTGAACATAGGTAAGTATGCAGAGGCGTCACTTACTTTTATAACACCAGGTGCGGTCGCGGGTGAAAAGTGGGCGTGGCTTCACGGAAGGGGCGTGGCTTCGCGGGAGGGGCATGGCTTCGCGTCCTGACCCCCGTTTTCGGCACATTGTGGGTCGGGGGATACGGCCTTCACCGGAGACTGCTGAATCTGCAGTGCTGGCTTCTGCACTGTGACAGGAGCCGGGTTGCAGCATCCAGCTCCTGTCACTGAGCAGGAACCGGCACTTTGGTGTCACCCCTCAGAGGGTTACACCCGGGTGCGGGCCGCACCCCCCGCACCCACGTTGTGACGCCACTGTAAGTATGTGTGAATGTAGGTGTGCATGTATGTAATAAAGTTTTACTGTCATGGTGTGTGTGGTCTGTTTTTTTTGTGGTATTTTTTTTGTAGTAGTACTACAGGTACCAGTGGGCCTGTTTGTCCACTGCATGCTGGCAATTGTGGTTCTCCAAGTACCAGCTTGCGGGGGAGGCTTGCTGGGACTTTTAGTACTGCTACAAAAAACAATATTCTTATTTTTTCACAAGGCTATCAGCCTCCCATCCGCCGCACTTGGATGGGGGGACAGCCTCGGGCTTCACTCCTGGCCCTTGGGTGGCTGGAGGGGGGGACCCCTTGATTTAAGGGGTCCCCACTCCTCCAGGGTACCCTGGCCAGGGGTGACTAGTTAGTGATTTAATGACAGGGCCACAGGGACCTATATAAAAGTGTTCCCCGGCTGTGGCATTATCTCTCTGACTAGTGGAGCCCGGTGCTGGTACAAAAAATACGGGGGACCCCTACGTTTTTTGTCCCCTGTATTTTTTGCACCAGGACAAGGCGCAGAGCCCAGTGCTGGTTGATCAAATATGGGGGGAACCCTGTCATTTTCCCCCCCATATTTTTTCAACCAGTACCGGCTCAAAGAGCCCGAGGCTGGTTTTGCTTAGGAGGGGGGACCCCACGCATTTTTTTTCTTAAATTTAACCCTTTCACACCCCTTTCCACTGATAAACATGCACGGATCTCACGGATCCGTGCATGCCTATCAGAACACGGTAAAAAAAAGCAGGTCTATTTTAAAACTGCTTTTTTTTACGATTTGTATTTATTCACGGCAGTGTTTGGCTATTGCCGGCAGTGTTTGTGAAATATAATTTTTAGTAAATTACCGAGTTGTATCAAATAACAGCCGTATTTGACCGATGGTGTATTCATTCGTATTTTTTTTTCTTGGACTTAAAAAAAAATACGAATGCCCTCATCACTGCCGAGATTTGAGCTTAGTAAATTCCCGAGATGACACTTTGATGAAAAAACACCAAATCGGTCAAAATCGGGAGCTTAGTAAATATATATGTCAGTGGAAGAAACCGCACTCATTTCCTTGTCAAAGTCGGGTGCTGCAATCTCATATTACAATCATAAGTCCTCCTGTGTAAAGCACACCGTTTAAAGCAGCCTGACCACATAGAGACCAGCACACCATTTTAAATGCAAAAATACTTTTAGTGAAAAAATTCAAGCAGTACATCAATAGGATTCCATATAGCAGCAGCTGGTGAAAAATATTGTCGATAAATACATGAGAACAGCTTCAAACCAAAGAACTTATCTGGTCAGCTAGTGGATGCATTGTCCTGTAGTGATAAGGGCTGACAATTTTTATATTATAATGCTGCTATAAATATTCTTTTAATCTTATTTATTATTGTTTTTAATAATGTGGATCTATTTGTTTTTTATAGACTAATATACTGTATAAGGAAATAGAAAAATCATGGTTTATGGATGCCTCTGCAAGCTTAACATATGGAATTACCTACTTGCAAAAGAAATGAAACAGTTAAAAAGCCCTCTGGACAGTTACAAAGGTTTCTACTAAGCTCTGGACCAGCTTCCTGGTATGATGGTCCGCACATTTCTGGGGATGGTGGAACACAAGCGACCATCTTGTTTCCGGGTTCTGTAAGCAGTGTGTGGGACACGCGATTAGCGGCGAGGGGCATTAGCTAGTAATAATGCAGGATGAGAGAGGAGGAGTTTGTCTAACTACAAAGACTGATGCAAGGGGGATTCAAATCCAGTTACTGTATAATTCACTTTATATCAGCATTAAGTGCTTTCATCCTTCCAGATTTAAAAAAATATACAATAATGGCGACTATTGTTTTTATTTTGTGTGGAACACACCGGTGTAATAACTTGAACGCCCTATTTTTATCTAAGGCATCCAAGAAGACTATAAGTTGGGTGTTCACATTGGACTCCGATATGCCAATAAAACAGAGATTATTCCGCTTATAGTGGTTTCCCAAATTGCCTATTTTATCCTGCATCGCCTGTAAGAAAGTAGTATGGAAAAAGCCTTGTTGTTGCACCTCTTGCAACCTATCCTCTATGTCACTGGTTCATCAATGAGTTTATATGCTCTGAATAAGCATCAATTTTGGCAAGGGTCACATCTAATTTAGGGTTCATATCATCTAAACGCTTATCAATTAATGGCAACACAATTTTGGACATACAGTATCTCTTGCCATATCAGCATGAGGCAGGGACTCCACAGATAGTACCAAAGCGGGAGGGCTAGATTACCCTGTAAGCAGGGCCATAGAGAGCCACCCCGGGCCCCAGTACTGGCATGGGAATGTGGCTTAAAAGGGCGTGTCCAAACTTCCTGAAAAAACAATATTAAAAACCATATTAATTGCGGACCGCTAAGTGGCCCCACGCACTCCATGGGCGCTCCATTCATAATTCAAATGGAGGGGGGGTTAAGGGCCAGGGCGAGCGCAACCGCTTCCTACCTTGCTTGCTCCAGGTAGTGGTTTCCCCCCCTCGGCCGGTGCCATTTTCCCAGTGATATTTGGGAAGATGGCTCATGTGCATTAGGGAATCTTTGCTCTCAATGTGCGGCACCATCTTCCTAAAGATGTCCTGGGGAGATGGCGCCGGTCATAGTGGAAGGACACGCTTTCCTGATGAAGGTAAATATATTCTGGTGGGGGGAGGGGGGGCAGTGGACACAGGCCCCCGCTGGCCCCCTCAAGCAAGCCTGGGCCCGGGTAATTGGTACCTGCCCCTCTCAGGGCCGGTGCAAGGTTTCTCTGCACCCTAGGCAAAACCTCTGCCTACTCCCTCCAACCTCCAGCCCCCCCACCCCCACCACCACCCCCCTCGCCCTTCAGTCTGTTGAATGGAAAATGCACCCTACAAGACAAACAATTGTAAAAAAAAATAAGAATTTACTCACCGGTAATTCTATTTCTCGTAGTCCGTAGTGGATGCTGGGGACTCCGTAAGGACCATGGGGAATAGACGGGCTCCGCAGGAGACTGGGCACTCTAAGAAAGATTTAGGACTACCTGGTGTGCACTGGCTCCTCCCCCTATGACCCTCCTCCAAGCCTCAGTTAGGACACTGTGCCCGGAAGAGCTGACACAATAAGGAAGGATTTTGAATCCCGGGTAAGACTCATACCAGCCACACCAATCACACCATGTAACTCGTGATAGGAACCCCGGTTAACAGTATGATAACAAAAAGGAGCCTCTGAAGAGATGGCTCGCAATAACAACCCGATTTTTGTAACAATAACTATTTACAAGTATTGCAGACAATCGCACTTGGGATGGGCGCCCAGCATCCACTACGGACTACGAGAAATAGAATTACCGGTGAGTAAATTCTTATTTTCTCCAACGTCCTAGTGGATGCTGGGGACTCCGTAAGGACCATGGGGATTATACCAAAGCTCCCAAACGGGCGGGAGAGTGCGGATGACTCTGCAGCACCGAATGAGAGAACTCCAGGTCCTCCTCAGCTAGGGTATCAAATTTATAGAATTTTGCAAACGTGTTTGCCCCTGACCAAGTAGCAGCTCGGCAAAGTTGTAAAGCCGAGACCCCTCGGGCAGCCGCCCAAGATGAGCCCACCTTCCTTGTGGAATGGGCTTTTACTGATTTAGGCTGCGGTAATCCAACCGCAGAATGCGCCAGCTGAATAGTACTACAAATCCAGCGCGCGATAGTCTGCTTAGAAGCAGGAGCACCCATCTTGTTGGGTGCATACAGGATAAACAGCGAGTCAGTCTTCCTGACTCCAGCCGTCCTGGAAACATATATTTTCAGGGCCCTGACTACGTCCAGAAACTTGGAATCCTCCAAGTCCCTAGTAGCCGCAGGCACCACAATAGGTTGGTTCAAGTGAAACGCTGATACCACCTTCGGGAGAAATTGAGGACGAGTCCTCAATTCAGCCCTATCCATATGGAAAATCAGAAAGGGGCTTTTACAGGACAAAGCCGCTAATTCTGACACCCGTCTGGCCGAAGCCAGAGCCAACAACATGACCACTTTCCACGTGAGATATTTTAAATCCACAGTCTTAAGTGGCTCAAACCAATGTGATTTTAGAAACTCCAAGACCACATTGAGATCCCAAGGTGCCACTGGGGGCACAAAAGGAGGCTGAATATGCAGAACTCCCTTGACAAAGGTCTGAACTTCAGGCAGTGAAGCCAGTTCTTTCTGGAAGAAAATCGTCAGGGCCGAGATCTGGACTTTAATGGACCCCAATTTGAGGCCCAAAGTCACACCTGCTTGCAGGAAATGTAGGAATCGACCCATTTGAAATTCCTTCGTTGGGGCCTTCGTGGCCTCACACCAAGCAACATACTTCCGCCAAATGCGGTGATAATGCTTTGCGGTGACATCCTTCCTGGCCTTGATCAGGGTAGGGATGACTTCCTCCGGAATGCCTTTTTCCTTTAGGATCCGGCGTTCAACCGCCATGCCGTCAAACGAAGCCGCGGTAAGTCTTGGAACAGACAGGGTCCCTGCTGCAGCAGGTCTTGTCTGAGCGGCAGAGGCCAAGGGTCCTCTGCAAGCATCTCTTGAAGTTCCGGGTACCAAGCTCTTCTTGGCCAATCCGGAGCCACGAGAATAGTTCTCACTCTTCGCCTTCTTATTATTCTCAATACCTTGGGTATGAGAGGTAGAGGAGGAAACACATAAACCGACTGGTACACCCACGGTGTCACTAGAGCGTCCACAGCGATCGCCTGAGGGTCCCTTGACCTGGCGCAATACCTCTTTAGCTTTTTGTTGAGGCGGGACGCCATCATGTCCACCTGTGGTTTTTCCCAACGGTTTACCAGCATCTGGAAGACTTCTGGATGAAGTCCCCATTCTCCCGGGTGGAGGTCGTGCCTGCTGAGGAAGTCTGCTTCCCAGTTGTCCACTCCCGGAATGAACACTGCTGTCAGTGCTAGCACATGATTCTCTGCCCATCGGAGAATTCTTGTGGCTTCTGCCATTGCCCTCCTGCTTCTTGTGCCGCCCTGTCTGTTTACATGGGCGACCGCCGTGATGTTGTCTGACTGGATCAGCACCGGCCGGTTCTGAAGCAGGGGTCTTGCTTGACTTAAGGCATTGTAAATGGCCCTTAGCTCCAGAATATTTATGTGCAGCGATATCTCCTGAGCTGACCACAGCCCCTGGAAATTTCTTCCCTGTGTGACTGCCCCCCAGCCCCGAAGGCTGGCATCCGTGGTCACCAGGACCCAGTCCTGTATTCCGAATCTGCGGCCCTCTAGTAGATGAGCCCTCTGCAGCCACCACAGCAGCGACACCCTGGTCCTTGCCGACAGGGTTATCCGCTGTTGCATCTGGAGATGGGACCCGGACCATTTGTCCAACAGGTCCCACTGGAACGTCCTTGCGTGGAACCTTCCGAATGGAATTGCTTCGTATGAAGCTACCATTTTTCCAAGGACTCGTGTGCATTGATGTACCAACACTTTTCCTGGTTTTAGGATGTCTCTGACCAGAGATGACAATTCCTCTGCTTTTTCCACTGGAAGAAACACTCTTTTCTGGTCTGTGTCCAGAATCATTCCCAGGAACAGAAGACGTGTCGTCGGAACCAGCTGCGACTTTGGAATATTGAGAATCCAGCCGTGCTGTTGTAGCACTTCCTGAGAAAGTACTACCCCCACTACCAACTGTTCCTTGGACCTCGCCTTTATCAGGAGATCGTCTAAGTACGGGATAATTGAAACACCTTTCTTGCGAAGGATTATCATCATTTCGGCCATTACCTTGGTAAAGACCCTCGGCGCTGTGGATAACCCAAACGGCAGCGTCTGGAACTGATAGTGACAGTCCTGTACCACAAATCTTAGGTACTCCTGGTGAGGAGGATAAATGGGGACATGAAGATACGCATCTTTGATGTCCAGGGAGACCATGTAGTCCCCCTCCTCCAGGCTCGCAATAACCGCTCTGAGCGATTCCATCTTGAACTTGAACCTTTTGATATAAGTGTTCAAGGATTTTAGATTTAAGATGGGTCTTACCGAACCGTCCGGTTTCGGTACCACAAACAGTGTGGAATAGTAACCCTTTCCTTGTTGAAGGAGGGTTACCTTGACAATCACGTGCTGTGAATACAGTTTCTGAATAGCCACCAACACTGCCTCCCTGGCAGAGGGAGTTGCCGGTAAGGCAGACTTTAGGAAACGGCGGGGGGGAGACGTCTCGAATTCCAGCCTGTACCCCTGAAGTACAACCTGAAGGACCCAGGGATCCACCTGTGAGAGAACCCACTGTGCGCTGAAATTTCTGAGACGGGCCCCCACCGTGCCCGGGTCCACCTGAGCAGCCCCAGCGTCATGCTGTGGACTTACCGGACGCAGGGGAGGACTTCTGCTCCTGGGAACTAGCTGTGTGTTGCAGCTTTTTTCCTCTACCTCTGCCTCTCGGCAGAAAGGAGGAGCCTCTAGCCCTCTTGCTTTTCTGGGGCCGAAAGGACTGTACCTGATAATACGGTGCTTTCTTTTGCTGTGGCGCAGTCTGTGGCAAAAAGGTCGATTTCCCAGCCGTAGCTGTGGACACGAGGTCTGAAAGACCATCCCCAAACAGTTCCACCCCTTTATAGGGTAAAACTTCCATGTGCCGCTTAGAGTCGGCATCACCGGACCATTGCCTAGTCCATAACCCCCATCTGGCGGCAATGGACATAGCGCTTACTCGTGACGCCAGTCGGCAAATATCCCTCTGTGCATCACGCATGTATAAGACTGCGTCTTTTATATGTTCAAGCGTCAGCAAAATATTGTCCCTATCCATGGTATCAATATTATCCAAAAGGGAATCTGACCACGCAGCAGCAGCACTGCACATCCAAGCTGATGCAATCGCTGGTCGCAATATAATGCCTGAGTGTGTGTAAATAGCCTTTAGGGTATTTTCCTGCTTTCTATCAGCAGGTTCCTTCAGGGTGGCCGTATCCGGAGACGGTAGTGCCACCTTCTTTGACAAGCGTGTCAGCGCCTTGTCTACCCTAGGGGGTGTTTCCCAACGCGACCTATCCTCTAGCGGGAAAGGGTACGCTGCCAATAATCGTTTTGAAATTATCAATTTCTTATCAGGGGAAGTCCACGCTTCCTCACACACCTCATTTAATTCGTCAGATGCAGGAAAAACTACAGGTAGTTTTTTCTCACCGAACATAATACCCTTTTTTGTGGTACCTGGGGTATTATCAGAAATGTGTAAAACATTTTTCATTGCCTCAATCATGTAACGGGTGGACCTATTGGAGGGTACACTAGTCTCATCACCGTCGACACTGGAGTCAGTATCCGTGTCGACGTCTGTATCTGTCACCTGAGGAAGCGGGCGTTTTAAGGCCCCTGATGACATTTGAGACGCTGGAACAGGCACAAGCTGTGTAGCCGGCTGTCCTATGTCGTCAAACCTTTTGTGTAAGGAGTTGACACTTTCACGCAATTCCTTCCATAAGTCCAACCACACCGGTGTCGACCCCTCAGGGGGTGACAGCACATTCACAGGCATTTGCTCCGCCTCCACATCATTTTCCTCCTCGTACATGTCGACACAGCAGTACCGACACACAGCAGACACACAGGGAATGCTCTTACAGAGGACAGGACCCCACAAAGCCCTTTGGGGAGACAGAGGGAGAGTATGCCAGCACCCACCAGAGCGCTATATGTCACAGGGATATCACCTATAAAAGTGTGTTTTCCCCTTATAGCTGCATATAAACTTATAGTGCGCCTAATTTGTGCCGCCCCCCTCTCTTTTTTACCCTTTTCTGTAGTGCAGGACTGCAGGGGAGAGCCAGGGAGCTTCCTTTCAGCGGAGCTGTGAGGGAAAAATGGCGCCAGTGTGCTGAGGGAGAAGGCCCCGCCCCTTTTTCGGCTGGCTTTCTCCCGCTATTTTAATGTATCTGGCAGGGGTTAATATACACCTATATAGCCCCTGGGGCTATATATGGTGTTAATTTGCCAGCCAAGGTGTAAATATTGCTGCTCAGGGCGCCCCCCCCCAGCGCCCTGCACCCATCAGTGACCGCAGTGTGTGGTGTGCATAAGGAGCAATGGCGCACAGCTGCAGTGCTGTGCGCTACCTTGGAGAAGACAGAAGTCTTCAGCCGCCGAGTTTCTGGACCTTCTTGCTTCTGGCTCTATAAGGGGGACGGCGGCGCGGCTCCGGGAACGGACGACGAGATCGGTGCCTGTGTTCGAACCCTCTGGAGCTAATGGTGTCCAGTAGCCTAAGAAGCCCAAGCTACCACCACTTAGGTAGGTTCGCTTCTTCTCCCCTTAGTCCCTCGATGCAGTGAGCCTGTTGCCAGCAGGTCTCACTGAAAATAAAAAACCTAAACTATACTTTCTTCTAGAAGCTCAGGAGAGCCCCTAGTGTGCATCCAGCTCAGCCGGGCACAGAGATCTAACTGAGGCTTGGAGGAGGGTCATAGGGGGAGGAGCCAGTGCACACCAGGTAGTCCTAAATCTTTCTTAGAGTGCCCAGTCTCCTGCGGAGCCCGTCTATTCCCCATGGTCCTTACGGAGTCCCCAGCATCCACTAGGACGTTAGAGAAAAACCACTAAGCATGACAGGAAGACTGTAGTTTAGGGAAAGGATGTCACCACAGACAGGAGGTATGGATAGATATATAAGGAGTGTATTATAGTTGTGGGGGAGGGAGGGTTCTTGCTCATTACAATGAGTATGACACATACATAAGTGTATGACACACATTACAGTGCCCCCTTACTAACATCCACTACACACATCTCTCACTGACAATGTTATGTTATACAAGTCAGGCTGGGCAATGGATCAGACCCAACTGCTTAGCACACAAATCTGGGTAATTGGTATGCAACTTTGGGCGAGATTCAAATGTTGCCTCCCCCCTCCCGCCCGCAATCGTCCCTTACGGCAGCTATTCAAATGTTGCTTACGGCGGGCGTTACATCAGCATTTCAGCTCGCTATCCCCGGAGGAGCCCAAACAGGACTTTTCGCATTGAGCCGGATAGTTTAGTCAGGGACCCAACTGCTTTGGGAGCGATCAGCATTAAAACGGGTGACATTTGTATATCACCCCTGCGATCTCCCGTCACTTTAGACGGGAGGTAGGGGGCGGTAGCATTTGAATCTCGCCCTTTATATCCTGGGTCCAGGCACCCCTAAGCCTCTTGCACCCATAGCATCGACACTCCTTGCAGAGAGCCATCTTTTACATTGAACATAATGGGCAGTTGCGTATGGGCCCTGCCCACCCGTGGACATCACAGCCACCAGGATTAATAGTATCGCCCCCACCGTTGAAAGCAACCATCACTGCCACCCCCTCTTCCCCTTCCCGGGGATATAATAGCCGCTGCAGCATGTTCAACCCCCTCCCCTGTTCATCCCAGCCACTGACGAGTTCCAAAGACAGGGTGGAGCTAAGCATGGGGAGAGGCAGTGACTGAGGTGACCCTTTATATGCCGGGTCTGTTAATGTGTGTATGTATGTTTGTGTGTAATATATATATATATATATATATATCCATGCCCGGAATTACAGACGAGGCGGCACTCCATCGGTCTTATATGAAAACATAAAAGTGATTTATTGCTCCATAGGGCACTGTTTCAAGGCTGTGCAGCCTTTTCGTCAGGTCGTGATATACCACGCCCTGACAAAAAGGCTGCACAGTCTTGAAACGGTGCCCTATGGAGCAATAAATCACTTTTATGTTTTCATATAAGACCGATGGAGTGCCGCCTCGTCTGTAATTCTGGACATGGACACATGTATTAATTCCAGGAGGGCACATCGGCAGTCGTACTACTGAACCCAGGGTGCCAATCTACAAAGTATGTATAGAGAGAGAGAGAGAGAGAGAGACAGAGAGAGAGAGAGTCCTCCAGGAACAAACGGCACTCAGAGACAACGAATATGGTCAAAATGACGTTAATCCATAGGATTAGGGATTAACATCACTTTGATCATATTTGTTGTCTCTGAGTGCCGTTTGTTTCTGGAGGGCTATTGCACATAGATCTGGCACCGAAACAAGTTGTCCTATGTATGTAAGGGTCGGCTGCTGCTGGATGTACATATATATATATAGTGCTTTAGTGATAGCATTACTGTGTTTCGACTTAAAAAATTGCAGCACTTCACCAGATCTAACACATATCTATATATATATATCTATATATATCTATATATATATATATATATATATATATATATACATACACACATATCTATATATATATATATATATATATATATACACACACACACACACACACACACACACACACACACACAGTATATATCCACATATATTTATATAAGTGTGTACACAAAACCCTTTTCTCCCATACTTAACTTACTTAACATGTACCAGTGGGATCAGCAGGAGGAAAAGCCACACCAGAGAGCCAGGTCACTGTTACTGATGGGATTGGGAGCCAGGTGTATCGAGCCATTAGGTTCCTTGCAGTGCGATTTGCGGGTATGTGGAGAGGGGGCGGGGCCAAACGCTACAGTGGGCGGAGCTTAACTTGGGTGCCGTGGCTGCCTTCTTTTGTTGAAGATAAAAAAAAACATTTTCGTCTGTCAGGGATGGATTGGTGGAGAAGGGGGGGGGGGGGGGGGGGGGCGTTTGATAAGTTCCACAGGCTGCAGCTGCTGCAAGCACCGTGTGAAAGGACAGCAGACATCCTTTTTCTTTTTTTTTTGTTAAGTGGCTCAGCGGCGCCCTCCAGTGGCTGGCGCTCTAGGCAGCTGCCTAAAGCTGCCTAGTGGTAGCGCCGGCCCTGGCCCCTCTCAGCACCAGTGCCTGTGAGTCCTTGGGACTGCAGAGGGGAGTTGTAACAAAATTTTTGCTAGCAGTAGCCTTGTTGTGAGCCCAGGGACGTGCGGTGAGCTAAATAGCTCAGGAGACACTGGCTAGCACCAGAGCCAGATTTACACACAAAATATGATCCAAAGGGTACATCTAAACAATATACACAGGTGCAGCAGTATAAACTCCTAGAAATTTGGTTAGTGTTAATCAGAGATGTGCGGAAAAGATAAGCAGGTGAGGCACTGCCTCACCTGCCATAGACTTTTTACTCCAGAGTTTTGGCTATAAAAATGATTAGAATAATGCAAAGAAGATATTTCAAACATATTCTTTGTATTTTTCATATATTTTATACAGTCAAAACTCTGGTACAAACGTAAGTATGACAGGAAAGGCTCTGCCTCACCTGCCTCACCCCACCGCACGTCACTGTGTGAGCCATATTAGCAGAAAGCAAATTAGTGGGTTGTGATGACTTTTCCATAATTTTCTGCCTCCTAAGGGCCCACCACTGATGACAGCTAACAATAACTGTCAGTTAGTAGAAAGCACTACAGTCCTTTAGAAAAATTACGCTAAGGTTTAAGTGTGATGACAAACTGTAAACATAAAAAGGGAGTACCCTCATTTAAAAAAAAAAAAGGATTTGGAATTATATATGTTACCACCAAGTGGCAGCAGTGGACTACAGATTATTAATAACATTACTAAGTACAGTACGACAATTTTCAATTGTGCCACTAGGTGGCAGGAGAGGGTCACAAATATTATATTACAGTATGTCAAAGCAGAAATATACCCCAATATATGGTGGTCAGCTCCCCTATTATAAGTAGGTTGAAGTATTGCACCCGGAGGAGCTAATATAAGGGAATTTGATAGTTAAGGCACCGTCACCCTAACATATCAAAGGAAAGGCACACGCTTAAATGAACTAGATTGTGCCAACAGTAATAAAAGCAGCTATTGTCATAAAAAAAATAAGATTTTAAACCTACCGGTAAATCTTTTTCTCCTAGTCCGTAGAGGATGCTTGGGACTCCGTAAGGACCATGGGGTATAGATGGGCTCCGCAGGAGACATGGGCACTATAAAGAACTTTAGATGGGTGTGCACTGGCTCCTCCCTCTATGCCCCTCCTCCAGACCTCAGTTAGAGAACTGTGCCCAGAGGAGACGGACAGTACGAGGAAAGGATTTTCGTTACTCTAAGGGCAAGATTCATACCAGCCCACACCATCCACACCGTATAACCTGGAATATACGCAACCAGTCAACAGTATGAACAAAAACAGCATCAGCCAAAGACTGATCTCAACTGTAACATAACCCTTATGTAAGCAATAACTATATACAAGCCTTGCAGAAATACGTCCGCACTGGGACGGGCGCCCAGCATCCTCCACGGACTAGGGAAAAGATTTACTGGTAGGTTTAAAATCTTATTTTCTCTTACGTCCTAAAGAATGCTGGGGACTCCATAAGGACCATGGGGATTATACCAAAGCTCCAGACCGGGCGGGAGAGTGCGGATGACTCTGCAGCACCGATTGAACAAACATGAGGTCCTCATCAGCCAGGGTATCAAACTTGTAGAACTTTGCAAAAGTGTTTGAACCCGACCAAGTCGCCGCTCGGCAAAGCTGTAATGCCGAGACGCCTCGGGCAGCCGCCCAAGAAGAGCCCACCTTCCTAGTGGAATGGGCCTTTACCGAATTTGGTAACGGCAATCCAGCCGTAGAATGAGCCTGCTGAATCGTGTTAGAGATCCAGCGAGCAATAGTCTGATTAGAAGCAGGAGCGCCAACCTTGTTGGCTGCATACAGGATAAACAGTGCCTCTATTTTCCTAACCCGAGCCGTCCTGGCTACATAAATTTAAGGCCCTGACTACATCAAGGGACTTGGAATCCTCCAAGTCACCCGTAGCCACAGGTACCACAATAGGTTCGTTCATATGAAACGATGAAACCACTTTAGGCAAAAATTGAGGACGAGTCCTTAATTCCGCTCTATCCACATGGAAAATCAGATAGGGGCTTTTGTGAGACAAAGCCGCCAATTCGGACACTAGCCTTGCAGATGCCAAGGCCAACAACATGACCACCTTCCAAGTGAGAAATATTAATTCAACCGTTTGAAGAGGTTCAAACCAGTGAGATTTTAGGAACTGTAACACCACGTTAAGGTCCCATGGTGCCACATGAGGCACAAAAGGAGGCTGTATGTGCAGCACTCCCTTTACAAAAGTCTGGACTTCTGGGAGAGAAGCCAATTCCTTCTGAAAGAAAATTGATAAGGCCGAAATCTGTACCTTAATGGAGCCTAATTTTAGGCCCATATCCACTCCTTTCTGTAGAAAGTGGAGAAAACGGCACAGATGGAATTCCTCAGTAGGAGCATTCTTGGCTTCACACCAAGATACATACTTTCTCCAGATACGGTGATAATGTTTCGCCGTCACCTCCTTCCTATCCTTTTATCAGAGTAGGGATGACTTCTTCCGGAATGCCTTTCCCAGCTAGTATTCGGTGTTCAACCGCCATGCCGTCAAACGTAACCGCGGTAAGTCTTGGAACACACAGGGCCCCTGTTGCAACAGGTCCTCTCTGAGAGGAAGAGGCCACGGATCTTCTGTGAGCATTTCCTGAAGATCTGAATACCAGGCCCTTCGAGGCCAATCTGGAACAATGAGTATTGTCTGCACGCTTTTTCGTCTTATGATTCTCAATATCTTTGGGATGAGTGGAAGAGGAGGGAACACATAGACCGACTGAAACACCCACGTTGTCACCAGGGCGTCTACTGCTACTGCCTGAGGGTCCCTTGACCTGGCACAATACCTCCGAAGCTTCTTGTTGAGGCATGACGCCATCATGTCTATTTGAGGAAGTCCCCAATGACTTGTTATCTCTGCAAAAACTTCTTGATGAAGTCCCCACTCTCCTGGATGGAGATCGTGTCTGCTAAAGAAGTCTGCTTCCCAGTTGTCCACTCCCAGAATGAAGACTGCTGCCAACGCGCTTATTTTCTGCCCAGCGAAGAATCCTGGTGGCTTCCGCCATTGCCGCTCTGCTCCTTGTCCCGCCTTGGCGGTTTACATGAGCCACGGCTGTGACATTGTCTGATTGAATCAGAACCGGTAGGTCGCGAAGAAGATTCTCCGCTTGACGTATACCGTTGTATATGGCCCTCAATTCCAGTACATTGATGTGTAAACAAGCCTCCTGGCTTGACCATAGTCCCTGAAAATGTCTTCCTTGTGTGACTGCTCCCCATCCTCGGAGGCTCGCGTCCGTGGTCACAAGAACCCATTCTTGAATGCTGAACCTGCGACCCTCGAGAAGGTGAGCACTCTGCAGCCACCACAGGAGAGACACACTGGCCCTGTGGGACAGGCTTATTTTCTGATGTATTTGTAGATGGGACCCCGACCACTTGTCTAGAGGGTCCCACTGAAACGTCCTCGCATGGAACCTGCCAAAGGGGATGGCCTCGTAGGTCGCCACCATTACCCAGTACTCGAGTGCATTGATGGACTGACACTCTTTTTGGTTTTAGCAGGTCTCTGACCATGTTCTGGAGTTCCTGGGCTTTGTCCATTGGGAGAAAAACCCTCTTCTGTTCCGTGTCCAGAATCATGCCTAAGAAAGATAGCCGAGTCGTTGGAATCAACTGTGACTTTGGTAGATTCAGAATCCAGCCATGCTGCTGCAGCACTCTCAGGGAGAGCGACACGCTTTTCAGCAATTGATCTCTCGATCTCGCTTTTATCAGGAGATCGTCCAAGTACATGATAATTGTGACTCCCTGCCTGCGTAGGAGCACCATCATTTCCGCCATTACCTTGGTGAAAATCCTTGGGGCCGTGGAAAGCTCAAACGGCAACGTCTGAAACTGGTAATGACAGTCCTGTACAGCGAATCTCAGGTATGCCTGATGAGGGGGATATATGGGGACATGAAGGTATGCGTCCTTTATGTCCAGTGACACCATAAAATCCCCCCCTTCCAGGCTGGAGATAACTGCCCGAAGCGATTCCATCTTGAATTTGAACTTTTTCAAGTACAGGTTTAGGGATTTTAAATTTAGAATGGGTCTGACCGAGCCATCCGGTTTCGGGACCACAAATAGGGTTGAATAGTACCCCTTCCCCTGTTGAACTAGGGGAACCTCGACAACCACTTGTTGTTGACACAGTTTTTGAATTGCAGCTAAAACTATCTCCCTTTCTGGGGAAGAAGCTGGTAAAGCCGATTTGAAAAACCGGCGAGGAGGCACGTCTTCGAATTCCAGCTTGTAACCCTGGGATACAATTTTCATTGCCCAAGAATCCACATCTGACTGAACCCAGACGTGGCTGAAGAGTCGAAGACGTGCCCCCACCGGCGCAGACTCCCTCAGTGGAGCCCCAGCGTCATGCGGTGGATTTAATAGAAGCCGGGGAGGACTTCTGCTCCTGGGAACTAGCCGTAGCAGGCAGTCTTTTCCCTCTACCCTTACCTCTGGCGAGGAAGGAAGAGCCCCGACCTCTTCTGGACTTATGCGACCGACCGAAAGGACTGCATCTGATATTGCGGCATTTTCTTTTGCTGTGGGGAAACATAAGGTAAAAAAGTAGATTTACCCGCGGTAGCTGTGGAAACCAGGTCCGCGAGACCTTCCCCAAATAAATCCTCACCTTTGTAAGGTAAAACTTCCATATGCTTCTTTGAGTCGGCATCACCCATCCAATGGGGGTAATTCCAAGTTGATCGCAGCAGGATTTTTGTTAGCAATTGGGCAAAACCATGTGCACTGCAAGGGAGGCAGATATAACATGTGCAGAGAGAGTTAGATTTGGGTGGGGTGTGTTCAATCTGCAATCTAATTTTCAGTGTAAAAATAAAGCAGCCAGTATTTACCCTGCACAGAAACAAAATAACCCACCCAAATCTAACTCTTTCTGCACATGTTATATCTGCCTCCCCTGGAATCAACGCACACAAAGAGTAACTACAGGGCTAGTCTTGTTTTGCACAAAATGATTTTGCATGCGCTCTGCTGCACAAGCGTTCGCACTTCTGCAAAGCGAAAATACACTCCTCAGTGGGCGGCGGCAATGGGTTTGCACGGCTGCTAAAAACTGCTAGCGAGCGATCAACTCAGAATGACCCCCATAGTTACATAGTAAGTGAGGTTGAAAAGAGGCAAAATGCCCATTGGATTCAACCTGTATTCTGTGTTAAGCTGTTCATATTATTTATAATGCACCTGCTGAAGTAATGGTTAGTACCATTTGACAACTATGATTCTTACCACTCCCAGATATTTAATGTCAATATGTCAAATGCTATAGTCCTGGATAATTTTTCCAGTTAGAAATTTGTCCAATCCGTTTTTAAATGCATTTACAGAGTCTGCCATTACTACCTTCTCTGGCAGGGAATTCCAAATCTTTATTGCCCTTACCATGAAGAACCCTTTCCTACGTTGTGTAAGGAATTTTCTCTCCTCTAGCCTCAGCGAGTGCCCATGTGTCCTATACAGAGTTATTTTAATAAACAAATCCCCTGCTAACTCCTTGTAATGGCCCTTTACATATTTGAAGATATTAATAATGTCCCCCCTTAGACGCCTCTTTTCTAGTGTATACAGTACATATTTAACCTAGTAAGCCTTTGCTTGTACGCCAGTGTCTCTAACCCTTTAATCAATTTAGTAGCTCGCCTTTGAACTCTTTCTAGTTCCCCGATATCTTTTTTATAATATGGTGCCCAAAATTGAACACAATATTCCAGGTGCGGACATACCAATGATTTGTACAGCCGCAGGATTATATCCTCGTCCCTTGTCTCAATACTCCGTTTTATGCAAGCAAGCCCTTTACTTGCCTTCTTTGCTGCATTTTTACATTGTATATTGTTATTGAGCCTATTATCTATGAGCACCCCCAAATCTTTTTCCACCGCAGTTACCCCTATAGTTTCCCATTTAGGGTGTCGGATGCAAGTGTGTTTTTTGTCCCAAAATGCATAACTTTGCATTTTTCTATATTGAACCTCATTCTACATTTAGACGCCCAGGTTTCAAGTTTAGATAAGTCATTCTGTAGAGACTCCACATCGCTTTCTGAATTAATTACCTTACACAGTTTATCATCATCTGTAAAGACTGAGACTGTGCTTTCCAGGCCTATTCCTAGATCATTGATAAATATATTGAACAGTAGCGGGCCAAGTACGGACCATTGCAGTATTCTGCTGACTACTGGGGCCCAGCTGGAGAACATCCCACTGACCACTACTCGTTGTACTCTGTTATCCAGCCAATTACTTATCCATGTACAAAATCCATGTACAAATAGTATATCCTCGGCCAAGTTCCCTTAATTTGATGATCAGTCTCCTGTGAGGCACTGTATCGAAGGCTTTTGCAAAATATATATACAGTGTATGTCAAATACACCAATGAGAACCTGGTAAATCAAGTATGGCTCATAAACTCCTGTGAGGTATAGATTTCACAAGCCTCCACAATGTCCATTCAGTATGCAGACTGTATTGAAATTTGAGTTCCAACTTAGAGAAAAGCAAAGGATGAAAGTAAAGGAAAGGTTACATAATAGGGAGGAAATGAGGTACTGGGAAAGCAAGGATAATACAAAAGGAGGGTAGGGACAAAGAAACGGGAGGGTGAAAATTATATGCATGAATGTGTTAGTATGAAAAGTAAAGGGACAAAGAGTTAGTACCTGGGGGAGAACAATGAAACTCAGAGCCCGTCAATCTGCTATAGTAATTAGTTGGTCACCGCCTGTCACCACCCAACTCCAGGAGGGATGAATTCGCACAGAAGATTAATCTATCAGCCATAGAGGCAGGCACCCTCACTTTAGCTCACTCGCAGCCAACCTGGAGAGAGATGGCAGCAGCCAGGATGCCGATGTGAGGACCCGCCATGAGGTCACCCGCACTCCAAGGATAAAGTCTGTCCTGATAGTCGGCTCCTTGCAGGCCCCAGGGCTCCAGGAAATAGCGGTAATGCAAGCAGGAGACCCTCAATGTGTCCATGCTGGCAGCATAAAAGGCTCCAGGGTCCAAGAATCTTAGGGGAACTTTTACTAAGCAGTGATAAAAGTGTAGAAGTGAGCCAGTGGAGAAGTTGCCCATGGCAACCAATCAGCTGCTCTGTATATTTTTATAGTATGCAAATTATAAATGTTACATCAATACTGATTGGTTGCCATGGGCAACTTCTCCACTGGCTCACTTCTCCACTTTTACCACTGCTTAGTAAATGATCCCTTAGAAAGTGATATCATGGGACACTAGACTAAGAGCTCAGCGCTCTTGGAACAACATCCTAGCTGTTAAAACACATTCTAGGTCCCTTTCTTATGCTCCTGGGGTTATTAGCCATGAGTTTCAATCATTCAATACAAGACTATATAAGACTAAGACTACAGCTGATCTTAGGTCTTCGGATAATACGATTTCTGAGTTTCTTCGATGAGCCCATCTTCCTAAACTTTCGAAACAAGCCTCTGCCCACTTGAATCTATATATCACTTATGATGAGGTCACTAAGGTCATTAAAGACCAGAAGTCCTCCAAGGCCTCGGGTCCCGATGGCTTTTCGGTGGCCTACTATAAAAAACCTAATCCCCCACTTTAGGAACTTGTTTAATGCAGTACTTCATGGAGCCTCCTTCTCTAAAACTATGCTTGAAGTGAAAATAGTGGTGATACATAAAGATGGAAAAAGCCCCTGTGACTGTACTAGTTTTAGGCCGATTTCACTGCTCAATACGGATATTATACTCTTTGCTAAGATCTTGGCTTCACGATTAAACAGTGTCCTCCCTGATCATTATGATCAAGTGGGATTTATTTCGGGTCGACATGCCAGGGACAACACTAGAAAAGCGATAGATGGTATTCAAATACTACACTGCAAGCAGTCCCCTTCAATAGTACTGTCCCTCGATGCTGAAAAGGCGTTTGATCGCATTTCTTGGCCTTTTCTATTTAATACAGGTTGAGTATCCCATATCCAAATATTCCAAAATACGGAATATTCCGAAATACGGAATTTTTGGAGTGAGCGTGAGACAGTGAAACCTTTGTTTTCTGATGGCTCAATGTACACAAACTTTGTTTAATACACAAAGGCCCTCATTCCGAGTTGATCGGTCGCAAGGCGAATTTAGCAGAGTTACACACGCTAAGCCGCCGCCTACTGGGAGTGAATCTTAGCTTCTTAAAATTGCGACCGATGTATTCGCAATATTGCGATTACTAACTACTTAGCAGTTTCAGAGTAGCTTCAGACTTACTCTGCCTGTGCGATCATTTCAGTGCTTGTCGTTCCTGGTTGACGTCACAAACACACCCAGCGTTCGCCCAGGCACTCCCACCGTTTCCCCGGCCACTCCTGCGTTTTTTCCGGAAACGGTAGCGTTTTCAGCCACACGCCCCTGAAACGCCGTGTTTCCGCCCAGTAACACCCATTTCCTGTCAATCACATTACGATCGCCGGAGCGATGAAAAAGCCGTGAGTAAAATTACTTTCTTCATAGTAAAGTTACTTGGCGCAGTCGCAGTGCGAACATTGCGCATGCGTACTAAGCGGATTTTCACTGCGATGCGATGAAAAATACCGAGCGAACAACTCGGAATGAGGGCCCAAGTTATTAAAAATATTGTATTAAATGACCTTCAGGCTGTATGTATAAGGTGTATATGAAACATAAATAAATTGTGTGAATGTACACACACATTGTTTGATGCACAAAGTTATTACAAATATTGGCTAAAATTACCTTCAGGCTGTGTGTATAAGGTGTAGACATGAATGCATTCTGTGCTTAGACTTAGGTCCCTTCGCCATGATATCTCATTATGGTATGCAATTATTCCAAAATACGGAAAAATCCGATATCCAAAATACTTCTGGTCCCAAGCATTTTGGATAAGGGATACTCAACCTGTACTTAGCAGGCTTATGGCATTACCACAGAGTTTCTAACTGGTGTTTCCGCATTGTACTCCTCTCTGATAGCTAGAGTCCTTACGAATGGCATTCTCTCTGACCCCTTTCCTCCGGGTGGTCTTCAGGTTGCCGGCTGTCGGGATCCCGGTGCACAGTATACCGGCGCCGGAATCCCGACAGCCGGCATACCGACACTTTTTCTCCCTCGTGGGGGTCCACGACCCCCTGGAGGGAGAATAGATAGCGTGGCGCGCATAGCGCACCACCGTGCCCGCAGCGTGGCAAGCGCAGTGAGCCCACACGCCGGGAGCCCGGCCACCGGCATACCATACTACACCCCTTTCCTCTTTCTAATAGTACGAGACAGGGGTGCCCACTGTCACCACTGGTTTTTGCCCTGGTTATTGAACTGTTGGCTGCCATGATTAGATGCTCTGATAAAATGTGTGGGGTCGAGGTGGGTTCCCAGGAGTTTAAAATGTCATTATTTGCTGATGATGTCCTTCTATCCCTCACCTATCCTCAAACTTCACTCCCAGCTTTATTTGATATAATGGCAGAATATAGCGAGCTGTCGGGATATAAAATTAACTATTTCAAATCTGAAGCTATGTCCCCACCGAGATGAAGCCCTTCTTACACTCCTCATATCAGTTTAACTGGCAGGATCGCAGAATCAAATATCTTGGGGTGTACATCACATCTCATTATGACTATTTATATTTGGAATATTTTCCCCGTCTCCTGACTCAGCTCAAACGCGATCTTTGCTATGTGGAGGACATATATTATCTCTTGGCTGGGAAGGATCATTGCTATTAAAATTAATCTGATTCCCCAACTCCTTTATCTATTTCAAACCTTACCTACAGAAGCATCTCAAGGATATCCAATCCTTCTTTTTGAGATTTGTTTGTAACGATAAGACTCCCAGAATTTCCATGAATATCCTCAAACTTCCTAGGTCTGGTGGTGGGAGGGGTTTCACAGATGTCAAATTTTATTATTTAGCAAGCCATTTAACACAGTTGGCTCCTACTTACGCCCCTCCGTGCTCTATCTCTTGGGTTTACTTTGAAGCTAATTATATGGGGGATCGTTCTTTGGCTTTCATTTTCGGTTTAAATAAGGCTCATAGCAGTTCCATAGTTAATCTTCTCCCCTCCCGTAATTTCTGCTTTGTCTCTATGGGACTCAGTTATTTCTCAATATAAGTTAACTTCTACTTTTTCTCCCCTTGTTCCACTTTGGAACAGCCTGGATTTTTTTACCTGGAGTTTCTCATCTTTATTTTAAACTTGCATGGCATGAGGCGGGTATATGTTTTGTATCTGATCTATGTATCCATGACTCTTGGGCTTCCATTAACGATATTAAAAAGGCGTTTCCTTCCCTGTCTCCACCTTTTTTAGAATATTTTCAGATTCCCCATTTCCTTCTGTCTCTGACCTCACTCTGAAGTCCTCTGCTCCCCTACCCCCTTTGAGATAATATGTCTGAGGAACCCTCTCCATAGAGGCATGATATCTTCTATCTATTTAATGCTGATCGAGGTCACCTCGGCCCCTCGGGTCCGTTATGAGCAGGAGAGGGAGAGAGATTTGGGTGTCCCCCTGATGACTCCTGCTGGGAGGAAGTGAGAGAGGGAATAACTAAGAGCTTTATCTCTACCCTGATCAAGAAAACATCCTATAATTTATAAAAAAAAAATAAGAATTTACTTACCGATAATTCTATTTCTCGTAGTCCGTAGTGGATGCTGGGGACTCCGTCAGGACCATGGGGGAATAGCGGCTCCACAGGAGACAGGGCACAAAATTAAAAGTTTGACCACTAGGTGGTGTGCACTGGCTCCTCCCCCTATGACCCTCCTCCAAGCCTCAGTTAGGATACTGTGCCCGGACGAGCGTACACAATAAGGAAGGATTTTGAATCCCGGGTAAGACTCATACCAGCCACACCAATCACACTGTACAACTTGAGATCTGAACCCAGTTAACAGCATGATAACAGAGGAGCCTCTGAAAAGATGGCTTCCAACAATAATAACCCGATTTTTGTAACAATAACTATGTACAAGTATTGCAGACAATCCGCACTTGGGATGGGCGCCCAGCATCCACTACGGACTACGAGAAATAGAATTATCGGTAAGTAAATTCTTATTTTCTCTGACGTCCTAAGTGGATGCTGGGGACTCTGTCAGGACCATGGGGATTATACCAAAGCTCCCAAACGGGCGGGAGAGTGCGGATGACTCTGCAGCACCGAATGAGAGAACTCCAGGTCCTCCTTAGCCAGGGTATCAAATTTGTAGAATTTTACAAACGTGTTCTCCCCCGACCACTTAGCTGCTCGGCAGCGTTGTAATGCCGAGACCCCTCGGGCAGCCGCCCAAGGTGAGCCCACCTTCCTTGTGGAGTGGGCATTTACAGATTTTGGCTGTGGCAGGCCTGCCACAGAATGCGCAAGTTGAATTGTGCTACAAATCCAACGAGCAATCGTCTGCTTAGACGCAGGAACACCCAGCTTGTTGGGTGCATACAGTATAAACAGCGAGTCAGCCTTTCTGACTCCAGCCGTCCTTTAAATATATATATATATTTTTAAGGCTCTGACAACTTCGAACAACTTGGAGTCCTCCAAGTCGCTAGAAGCCGCAGGCACCACAATAGGTTGGTTCAGGTGAAACGCTGATACCACCTTAGGGAGAAACTGAGGACGCGTCCGCAGTTCCGCCCTGTCCCAATGGAAAATCAGATATGGGCTTTTGTATGATAAAGCCGCCAATTCTTACACTCTCCTGGCCGAAGCCAGGGCCAGTAGCATGGTCACTTTCCATGTAAGATATTTCAAATCCACTGATTTGAGTGGCTCAAACCAATGGGATTTGAGAAATCCCAAAACTACATTGAGATCCCACGGTGCCACTGGAGGCACAACCGGGCTGTATATGTAGTACTCCTTTGACAAAAACTTGGACTTCAGGAACTGAAGCCAATTCTTTCTGGAAGAAAATCGACAGGGCCGAAATTTGAACCTTAATGGACCCCAATTTGAGGCCCATAGACAATCCTGTTTGCAGGAAATGTAGGAATCGACCCAGTTGAAATTCCTCCATCGGAGCCCTCTCCTTCAGGATCCGGCGTTCAACCGCCATGCCGTCAAACGCAGCCGCGGAAAGTCTAGAGGTAGAGTGCACGGATCCTCCGTGCGCATCTCTTGAAGTTCCGGGTACCAAGTCCTTCTTGGCCAATCCGGAGCCACGAGTATCGTTCTTACTCCCCTTTGCCTTATAATTCTCAGTACCTTGGGTATGAGAGGCAGAGGGGGGAACACATACATTGACTGGTACACCCATGGTGTTACCAATGCGTCCCCAGCTATTTCAGGCAATAGACTCTTGACCCGGCGCAATACCTGTCCAGTTTTTGTTGAGGCGGGACGCCATCATGTCCACCTTTGGTTTTTCCCAACGGTTCACAATCATGTGGAAGACTTCTGGGTGAAGTCCCCACTCTCCCGGGTGGTGATCGTGTCTGCTGAGGAAGTCTGCTTCCCAGTTGTCCACTCCCGGAATGAACACTGCTGACAGTGCTATCACATGATTTTCTGCTCAGCGAAAAATCCTTGCAGCTTCTGCAATTGCCCTCCTGCTTCTTGTGTCGCCCTGTCTGTTTACGTGGGCGACTGCCGTGGTGTTGTCCTACTGGATCAACACCGGCTGACCCTGAAGCAGAGGTCTTGCCAGGCTTAGAGCATTGTAAATTGCCCTTAGCTCCAGTATATTTATGTGAAGTGAAGTCTCCAGGCTTGACCACACTCCCTGGAAATTTTTTCCCTGTGTGACTGCTCCCCAGCCTCCCAGGCTGGCATTCGTGGTCACCAGGACCCAGTCCTGAATGCCGAATCTGCGGCCCTCCAAAAAGGTGAGCACTCTGCAACCACCACAGAAGAGACCCCCTTGTCCTTGGAGACGGGGCTATCCGCTGATGCATCTAAAGATGCGATCTGGACCATTTGTCCAGCAGATCCCACTGAAAGGTTCTTGCGTGGAATCTGCCGAATGGAATCGCTTCGTAAGAAGCCATCATTTACCCAGGACTCTTGTGCATTGATGCACTGACACTTTTCTTGGTTTTAGGAGGTTCCTGACTAGCTCGGATAACTCCCTGGCTTTCTCCTCCGGGAGAAAAACCTTTTTCTGAACTGTGTCCAGAATCATCCCTAGGAACAGCAGACGTGTTGTCGGGATCAGCTGGGATTTTGGAATATTTAGAATCCACCCGTGCTGTTGTAGCACTACTTGGTATAGTGCTACTGCGACCTCTAACTGTTCTCTGGATCTTGCCCTTATCAGGAGAACGTTCAAGTAAGGGATAATTAATACGCCTTTTCTTTGAAGTAGAATCATCATTTCAGCCTTTACCTTGGTAAAGACCCGGGGTGCCGTGGACAATCCAAACGGCAACGTCTGAAACTGATAGTGACAGTTTTGTACCACGAACCTGAGGTACCCTTGGTGTGAAGGGCAAATTGGGACATGGAGGTAAGCATCCTTGATGTCCCAGGACACCATAAAGTCCCCTTCTTCCAGATTCGCTATCACTGCTCTGAGTGATTTCATCTTGAACTTGAACCTTTGTATGTAAGTGTTCAAAAGATTTCAGACTTAGAATAGGTCTCACCGAGCCGTCCGGCTTCGGTACCACAAACAGCGTGGAATAATACCCCTTTCCTTGTTGTAGTAGGGGTACCTTGACTATTACTTGCTGGGAGTAGATAAAGTCAACCTTTCTGTCAAACTTGACAGTTGTTAACGCCCCCTTGCCCTAGGACCCGCCCCCTTTTAATATTAAATGATAGTGTTTTATATCGCTTAATATAAAATTAATATAAAATTTATAGTGTTCGATATTAAACCGTATTAAAAATTGTCGCGTAACACCAGTCGCAGAGTGTCGCGCAACACCCCGTCGCAGAATGTCACATATGACACACACTTTAAAATACATTTTTTTTTTTTTTTTTTTTGTAACACAAAATGTTCTTACATTCCAGCAGCTGAAACTTCATGAGTCACACATGTTACAGTTTTAAAAAGGATAATCACTAATGACCATGACCATTCTTAGAAGCAAGGGTTCATCACACATGGCACTAATTTAAAAGGTCATTTTAAAATGTCACAAAGGTCATTTTAAATGTCACAGAAACCCCTCAGAAGCCACGATGTACAATTTAACCATGACCATTCTTAGAAGCAAGGGTTCATCACACATGGCACTAATTAAAAGATCATTTTAAAATGTCACAAAGGTCATTTTAAATGTCACAGAAACCCCTCAGAAGCACGATGTGCAAATTTGACCATGACCATTGCTTATAATTTGACCATGACCATTTTCGATTGTTATCTCTGTAGAGGAACATTAGCACCACCTACAGGTTTATGTGTTAACTCAAATCGGATTTTTCCAACTTTTGGATTCATTACATACCATAATGAGATATCATGGTGATGGGTCCTAATCAAATCAGTAAGCCCGTGTATATTTATGGAATCATAAAATAATTTTGTATTCATGTACAAAGACAATATTTTTTGTAATTTTAGCTACAAATCAGTAAGCCAGTGTATATTTATGGAATCATAAAATAATTTTGTATTCATGCACATTAGTTCATAAGAACTTCTGTATAATGCTTTTTATAAATTCATTTTATTATTAAATAATTTATGCGCTTTTTATGAGCCTCATATTCTACAGTATAAGATATACCCATTTGGAATGACTTCCATTCAATCTATACAAGTAGTTTAGACCACTCAGGATTTTTATTTTTTTTATTTATTTATTTATTTTTTTTCTTCTGTATATATAATATAAATGTATTTGGTATGCGTTTGATGCACTGTGTATGACATTTAAGAAACAGCTAAAAGATTATATCTTTATTGTAACTGAAAATATTTATCACATTTACTAAATTATAGACTAGAATTTATATATTTAAAAGTCCCGCCCAAGCATCTTGGAAATGTGGGACGGCGTACCACAGGTTGGTGGGGGCCATATGGCTCACAGCCAGTGTTATAAGAACAGACCACATCACTGAAGTGCACTGAGAAGAAATTTCAACTGAAGCCGCACAGCTATACACACTTGAAGTTATAATGGTAAGTGTTGTTGTTATTATTATTATTATTATTATTATCATAATTATTATTATTATTATTATATTTATACATATTGCATTTTTTTTTTTTTTTTTTTTTTTATTTATTTTACAAATATGGCTCTGAATGCTGTTTAAATATGTTGTTTCTATGCCACGATATACACACTGTTACACGATTCTGTCCTGCCATTGCATCCTTTGTTTTTAGGCATACATGTATAATATGTTAATATTTCAAACCTATTGTACAAAGCGCATTATGCACTCATATGTGAAATGCATCGCTAAACAGCAACATCAATGTGGGTATACCACATTGATGTAGTTGTTTAGCGATGCATTGTAACACATAGAACATATAGTTTTAATAATGTGGCTGTCTGAATGTTATTTAAATATGTGGTAATAGCGACATCTAGTGGTTCATTTTGGGAATGCGCCAACACAATATTTCAACTAAAATTAACCGTCTCTCATTTTCAGAGACAGACAATGCAGAACATCAACAACAAAAACACTTTCATGGTTAGAAACAGATCTTCTTCTTCTGATGATGATGATGCTTTGCCAAGTTATCAAACCTCTCAAAGTAAGCTATGTCTATAAAGGACATTGACGCGTTTTTATTTATATTTCAAGTTTAAATAGTATGAAATTATAGTCAAGGTCTACAATTTGTTCATTTTTAAAAGTTTAAATAGTATGAACGTACAACAGTCTGGATACATTGATAAGTAATTATTAAATAGTAATTATTAAATAATTATTATTTTCTCATTTTTATTTCCCACGATTTGACAGTAATCACAAATACAGAGAATCTCGATTTGTCTGTTGATAGTCCCTTTGGCTTAGACTTCAGCGCTATACCGGATTTTAATAATATTTTGGAATTGGCGCCAGATTGTGAGTAACATGATATCTTTATTTATTTTTCATTTTATTTTTTATTTTTCCACGGCTAAAGAATTAAAAATAAACCTTGTACAGTTGTGCTGATTTGTTGTCAACTGTACACACTTTATATTCTCAGTAATGAATCGCTTTTTCATGTTATTCTAATTTTATACCGTATGTAATATTTTTTATTTTTTTTATTTTTATTTTTCATTTTTCACCGGCTAAAGATGCCACAAAAATGGATGATGCGACGGCTGATGTTATTCTACGGGATATATTGAACAAACCTGATTATTGTCACAACACATCTATACAGAACAGCAATGTTGTTGATGAGCAACCGTTTTTCCCACACGCGACAGGGGGTCGTGCTAAAACATTCGAATATAAAGCAGGTGTGTAATCAAGCACTGTTATATGGTATATTGTTATGCGTTGATTTAAATGCTGATTTTCAGGCAGCGTTGTTTATATTTATTTTATAATATATGTATTACAGATGACGCTGTAGCAATGCGTTATGCGCCGACGATACCATCAGGATGTGATACAGTAGCGCAAATACCCCGTCTTAGTACAAGCGGGAAAATATCAAAACGCACAACCGCCGCTGAAACGGAAAGCCATCAATTCGCAGCAGCAGGTGTGTAATCAAACACTGTTATATGGTATATTGTTATGCGGTGATTTAAATACTGATTTACATGCAGAGTCGTTTATATTTATTTTATAATATATGTATTACAGATGATGCTGTAGCAAGACGCTATGCTCCTTTGATACCAACAGTCAGTGATACATGCGCGCAGATACACAGACCTAGTACAAGCGGGAAAATATCAAAACGCACAACCGCCGCTGAAGCGGAGAACCATCAATTCGTAACGCCGGCAATTGTACATAAGGACGTTGCTAGGTCATCAGTTATGGCTGTGCATAACGGCTGTATCGTCCCGAACAAACGAAAGCCAGCTCGACCAAGAACGAATGAGAGAAGTCATAATTCAACATTTACAGATCTGAAAAGAAAATTGTCATATTCCGAAAATGATAAGCCGCAACGGAGAAGGATCGCGTTACAAACTGTATCATGCGTAAGTAATGATGTTGCTGTAACATCAAAACACACAGCGTTTAACACTGCAGACCGGGATGTCGCTGGTAATACAAAGACTGTAAAGGTTAAGAGGGCATCGCGTCTCTCAAGAAGTAATGTTAAGCAATTGTCGCAATCCGCTGTAATCACAATTCCAGATACACAGGTTTGTTCTGAAACAGAAACAAGACACATAGCAGGCATTGGTTTGTTATCAAATATTGACTCAAGAAGTAATGTTAAGCAATTGTCGCAATCCGATGTCATCACTATTACCGATACACAGGATTGCTCTGAAACAGAAACAAGACACATAGCCGGTAATCCTGTGATATCAGATATTGATGACATAAATGGGCAAGAGCTTATTACAAACTGTGTAGAGTCAACGACACAAGATCCGCAGAATAGTTCTGATGAAGTATTATCAGCCGTTGCAGGAATACCTGGTGATACTACAACGGTTGATTGTGTAACATCAATGCCCAATATTTTTACAACGACAGCCCTGGTACACGCATCGGCTGATGCTTGTGTACCGGCGCGAGGGCTAGCGCCCGACATAGTTGATGAATGTCAAAATTCAGAACAATTAGGCCAAGACGCTGAAATACAATTTTACGCGCTGTTGGGTAAGATACGGGAAGATGTTGAGAACATGGGCGTAAAAGCCGGATACTTGTTAAAACACATTAAAGGTGTGTGCCACGGTAGTAAATGTAAACAAGACATTGTTAAAGAAGTTGTTGAGACGTATATGAATGTCATGTCAAAATACATAGATCGGTCGGTTAAGACCACTGAATTTATTAAAGCCAACATACATCATTTTGCAGAAATAAATGAAACTGATCCGTGACTAGGCATGCTAGGCAATGGTTTGAAACGTGTTTTAAATTTAAATGACTGTAAAAAAAAACCACGAATTAAACCTTGTTTAACATACAAGATCTCACAGTTATTCCGACGCGCAAAGGTGAAACAGGCTGTAACAACATTAATCAGATCGAGAAAGCGCAAGCGGCACAGGGAACATGCGGTAGGTGGCCAATTGAGAAAACGCAAGCGGCACAGGGAACATGTGGTAGGCGGTCAGCACAGTGCGAGGCGTGTAGATTTAGATCAATCCCCACCCCATGCATTACCGAATGACGAATCACAGGCTGACAATATTGAGCGCGATGCAAGCCCCATATATGATGATGCAGGCCGTGTTGAGTCACCCGGTAATGACGAAGGTCGGCAACATGTATACTTAGAGGCAATTAACAGTTATGAACGACAACGACCGAATTTCAGAGCCGTTGAGTACCACAATCACTATCGGTTTGTTAATTTGGACAGGGTTACATCATTTGTAGAGGGGGTTCGAGCCATTCATACGGCTATACAGGCCATGCTCGATGGTGTCCTTGCGGGCGTGGATCCGGCCGACCGCGTTCAGCTTAGATTGGAGGGGGGTGGGTTACACAATGCCATCTATTCGCATCGTAAGCCGCAAGAAACATTAGACGCTGCCAGTTTTTTGAATCAGATTACAAACACGCTTCAAAGTAACGCTGAATTCTTATTATCCACAGGCTTAAGATTTGTGATCAGTATTTTTAAAAACAGGGCAGGGTCTGGTTTGACTGGGCGTAGTTTACAGCGCCTGCCCCAAAGTTTAATAATAGATAAAAGAAAGAGATATCTCTATGACTTCAGACGCGTAGGTAATAACCTGTGTTTGGCCGCTAGCGTCTGTAAACTTCTGGATAAAGGTAACAATGCCAATGATCATGTAATACAGGAGAGAGCGATCCAACTACATAAAGCTTTGAATCTGCCGCTTGATAAAGCGGTCAGCTTTAGCGATGTTGCAATTTTTGAAAATTATTTAAAAGTATCCATCAATCTCCTCTATTACAGTCAAGGGTCTTGGAAATACTACAGTGCAGACAGTCGTTACAAAGACACGATCTTTGTGCTATATCACGATTGTCACTTTTATGGGATACTCGATATCAAAGCGTTTCTTGGTGCCCGATATTACTGCGTCCGTTGTCATAGCGCTTACCATCATAGAAATAATCACGATTGTCTTTTCTTTTGTAAGGCTTGTCACAGGCCGGCTTGTATTGACGACGGTGTGACGGCTTTAAGGTGTTCGGTGTGTAGGGTATTTTGTCGATCAAACGAGTGTTTAGAGCTACACAAAGCTTTAGCTCTTGATCACAAAATATCCTGTCTTGAACATGTATATTGTGACAAGTGTTGTCTCTACAGGCGAACAGATCATAACTGCAGAGGCCTAAAGTGCCCCATTTGTAAGGTGTTCGTTGATGGGTTTTCGAACCATTTGTGCTATATACAAACCATCAAGCCGGAAGAGCCCACAAAGAAATACATCTTTTATGATTTTGAGTGTATGCAGGAGACGGGTGTGCACATACCAAACTACTGTTACGCTTTAACATTAACGGGTGAGAAAGACTGGGAGTTTAAGGGTGTTGCGTGTATCGAAGACTTTGTAAAGACGTTCATGAAACCAAAATTTGAGCATTACACATTCATAGCCCATAATGCAGGTCGCTATGATGCATATTTTGTGCTGCGCCAGCTGATTAAGGAGAAATTAAAGATTGAATTATTATCTAGAGGCGGCAACATAATGTGCATCACGGTAAAAGATTTGAAGATAAGATTTATCGACTCTTTAAATTTTTTACCCATGCGGCTTAGCAAGTTACCAAAGGCGATGGGGTTTGACGGTACCAAAGGTTATTTCCCACATTTTTTTAACACAGCTGATAACCAAAATTACATAGGAACTATGCCGTCAATAGAGTATTTTGGTCCACAATACATGATGCCTGATGAATTATCTGAGTTTACAGCTTGGTATAAACAGTGCGTACACAAACCGTTTAACTTTCAAAAAGAGCTCGTGCGATATTGTAAAGACGATGTGAAAATATTACAAAAAGCTTGTGATGCTTTCAGATCTGCTGTTATAGCCATGACAGAACAGGAGTTTCTAATAACAAAGAAAAAAAAAAAGGTTGTGGTTAAACGTCACATCGAGGCTTTTCAATTAGTCACGTTGGCGAGCGTATGCATGGCCATGTACCGGTGTAAATTTTTACAGGAAAAGACACTGGCGCTTGTACCGGGTGATAACTATCACAAGACGCAGAAGCGTTACTCAACGCCCGCCATACAGTGGTTAATGTACATAGAACACAAAGAAGGGGTGAGTATAAGACACGCTTTACAAGGGGGTGAGAAGAAAGTTGGTAAATACAGCCTGGATGGTTATGCCGTGATTAACGGAACACCCACTGCATTTGAATTCCAAGGTTGTTTTTACCACGGCTGTGGTGCTTGTTACAACGCCGATGATAAAAACAAACTGACTAAAACGACCTACGGTCAATTACACCACAAGACGCAGGTAAAGTTGCACTACCTTAAACGTTGTGGATTTCAGATACGTGAAATCTGGGGTTGTGAATGGAAGTCTATGCTAGATTCTGATGCGGATCTACAGGCTTTTCTGAAGGGTAAAGATTTACCCGAACCCTTGGAGCCACGTGATGCTCTTTATGGCGGGCGCACAAACGCCATAAAGCTGTATCACAAAACAGGCTGTGATGAAAAAATACACTATTTTGATTTCACCAGCCTCTATCCGTATGTTAATAAAACCAAAACGTATCCTATACAGCACCCACGCATTATTTATAAGGACTTTGGTGATGTCACAAAGTATTTCGGTTTTGCCAGGGTTAAAGTTTACCCACCTCGTGGCCTATTCTTTCCGGTTCTGCCGGTTAAAATGGGCGGCAAGTTAATGTTTCCATTATGTCGCACATGCGCTGAGTCTGGACAGACTGAGCCGTGCGTTCATGATTCAGAAAAACGTGCGCTCATCGGTACATGGTGTACCGTGGAACTAAACTTGGCTGTAGAAATGGGTTACAAGGTATGTAAAATCTATGAGGTGTGGCATTTTGATGAGAGATCTGACAAATTGTTTTCAGGCTACATTAAAACGCACCTCAGGGATAAACAAGAGGCCTCTGGTTATCCCGAATGGTGTACAGACGCCGAGAAACGCCAAGAGTATATAGACGCCTATCAAAAAAATGAAGGCGTGTCTTTACGACCCGAACACATAGAAATCAACCCCGCTAAAAGACAAATTTCAAAATTGTTTTTAAATTCCTTATGGGGTAAATTTGGTCAACGTAGCAACATGCCCAATACGTGTCTAGTGACTGACCCCGACAAACTTTTTGAATACGCGTTCTTACCGTACTATGACGTGTCCGCTTTGGATTTTATTGACGATGATACAGTTATGGTAAATTGGAAGTATTCCAAAGATCATTACACCAGGGGTGCAATTTCAAATGTAACTATAGCCATCTTTACAACGGCTTATGCACGTGTTGAACTGTACAAACTACTGTATAGATTACAAGATAGATGTCTTTATCACGACACCGATTCTGTAATTTTTGTCAGTAGACCCGGTGACTGGAGCCCGCCATTGGGTGATTATTTAGGTGAGTTGACCAGCGAACTGCCCACAGGCACACATATAACAGAATTTGTCTCAGCCGGTCCCAAGTCATACGGCTATCGACTAAACAACGGAAAGACCTGTTTAAAAGTTAAAGGTATAACGCTCAATGTTGATAATGCGCAGCACGTTAACTTTGACAGCCTGAAAGAACTGGTCTTAGATTATCCTTTAAACCCCGAAGGCGATGACCAGAAAAAGGTTGTGATCCGTCAACCCGGTATAGTACGTGTGAAAAAGTGCTGGCAGATAGAGACGCGTACTTTGCAGAAGACGCAAAGGTGTGTTTATACTAAACGGTCTCTTACGGACAACTTCACAACACTGCCGTTCGGCTATTAAGATGGACACCAGATTTCAACACCCTTTCTCATGTATTTTAGCGGGGCCGTCCAATTCGGGTAAAAGTTATTTTGTCAAAACGCTGTTGCAACACGCTGCAACACATATGACTCATGTACCTGATAATGTTGTTTGGTTTTACACCTGTTGGCAACCTATATACGACCAACTTCTGCGTGATTACCCCGGTACGCGCTTTATAGAGGGGTTACCAGAGTCTTTTAGCGATGATCAACTTTTTCCCCCTGATAAGGTTAATTTAACAGTGATTGATGATTTGATGGACGCGGCAAGTAATAATTCTGAGGTTGAGAAGGCTTTCACAAAGTATGTACATCATCGTAATCTCAGTATCCTGTACCTTGTCCAAAACATATTTTGTCAAGGTAAAAAGAGCAGAACTATACATTTAAACACAAAATATATGGTCCTGTTCAAAAACCCCAGGGATAAAATGCAGGTGGGCATTCTGGCTAGACAAATGTACCCATCGAAACATCGTTTTTTTCTCGAATCCTATGAATCCGCGACGGCTGCCCCTTATGGGTATTTGCTGGTTGATTTAAGAAACAACGCTCTTGACGATTATCGTTTACGAAGCGGCTTATTCCCACCAGACAAGCCTGTCGCTTTTGTCATTAAGAAGCGTGGTTCTATAAAGCTATAACAGTACAACCTTTAGTCACTTGTTGCCATTCTAACAACGGTGAACATGTCGGGGCGGATAAGACGTAATTGGGTGCTTTTAAAAACGTTAATTAAAGCAACACCAATCCAAAGAAATGCTATTTTATCCAACGCTTCAAACGATTTAGTCACGGCCATTTGTGAGATAGCGCTCAACACGCTTAAAGGCAAAATACCGCTGTCTCAGCGGCAGCTGAACTACCTTAAAAAGAAGCGTGCGCTTATAAAATCACTTTGTAATAAGAAATGTGCCATTGGAAAAAAGAAGATTCTGGTTAAACAGTCGGGTGGTTTTATCGGCTCGCTGCTTGGTTTTGCTATACCGCTAATTACAGGACTATTGTCTAATCGCTGATGGAGTACGCTGAGAAAATGTATCTGGTGCCTCAGAATCAGATAGAACGTTTACATAATAAAACGAACAGCGACGACATACGTAAAACAGCAACGCACGGTCTAGATGTAGAGATCGTGAAAATACTACAGAATAATGATTTATCAGAATATGAAAAAGCAAAGCGATATACAATGTTGTTGCAGAGATACCTGGTGTTGAGTAAGCAGGCTGATAGTGAAATGTCAACTTTAGCTCTTTTATCACCCGTTGCAAAATCTGTTGATGAATCAAATAATACGACACAGCCTATTGCCCCCGATGCTGTTTATCATGAGCTTTTGAGCGGTGTTAATGACCGGTATAAGAAAAACTGTGAAATACTATTGAGTAAAATGACACGCTCTAAACACATCACAGACTGGAACAGTAAAGGGGAGTTTCTGTACAAAGGTGTCACTGTGCCTGGTTCCAACATGTTAGATTTAATAAGAAGCATCACGCAAAGTAACGGTGTGTCGATCCGTAATATACCGAATGGTTGGCCTGAATTTATGCGGGCTATGTCTGAATTGAATATTCCCTCAACCGTCATAGCCAATGCGGGGAATAGAATGTGTTTAGAACGATTAAAAGCTGAGATGCAGGATGACTCTGATGGCGCTGTGACATCGCCCATGTCGTTACAAACCCTTAACAAAGGGCGAATAAATGTTTTAAGTCCCCCAGGTTTAACAACACCGCACGGTTACTTACTGCCTAGGAAAAGATCCGTAAATCTATTTCAGGATTCACAGTGGCTGAAACTATAACATATAACTAATTTATATTATTTTTATACACTGTATTTTGTGTTGGTATTTTGCGCCACAATGTTTAACTTATGTCAATAATATTTTATGTAATGTTTTAAATGCATCTTTACCGTGTTATATATATATATATACATATATCAATAAAATATGCTTATGCTTTATAAAACAACGTTTTGTTCTTTGTTTCTATTGCTGTAAACGGAAGAAATTTCAAGCACACGATATAAAGTTTAATAAACAACGTTGTTTATTAGAAAAACATCATAGATATGATGCGTTGTACATAAAACGTATCAAACAGAATGTTGATTACAAGTTACACAAACAATACAACGTTGTGCGTAACACGCTTCACACACAGCGTTGTGCGTGAAGCGTTTTATGTACAACGTGTCATAGTTATGACACGTTGTACATAAAACGCTTCACGCACAGCGTTGGTTACAAGTTACACAATTCTGTATATATCTATATTCATAATGACTCAGACAATGGCTTCTTGGGAGTCGTCTTACAAAATTTGAAACAAAACAATCATTACGTTTTGTGTCATCACTAAAACGGGCCAGTACATCCACATATTTGTATTTTTTACACATGTAAAATATAAAGTATATGCAATATTGACCGCAAACGGTGCTGTTAAAATTTTGCAACTGCTTATTTTGGTGATAAACACTTTTTGAATTCAAGTTTAAAAAATTTATTATCGCTTTTGGGAATAGGGGGCTGTCAGGGGCTAACCCGTAAGAATCAAAAAAGTAACATTCACGCTGTTCGTTAAAATAAGCGGCCAGCCAGTGCTCACCCGGCTGCCCGCTGCTATGCGTATTGATTACAAACGCGCAGGGGTATTGCGACAGTTTACTGACCGGCAACATATCGCACGGATACGTTCCTTTAAAAATATGCCTTGTGCTTTGCACGGCGTACAGAATACAGTTTATCTGTAATGTGTTCATTTTTTCAGCAGCATAGTGTTAGTTTATTTCATTTATAGATAATCGTACAGCACATCGCGCCTTTGATTAATCTCGATGATGTTATCAAATAGAGCATATATTATCACATTGACTGTCCGGTCCAACGCTTCTGCAAAGCGGAATTCGGCACGTAGATTGCCTGTTCTTATCAGGGAAAGGTGTTCTCCACACTCCTGTTCTGGTGAAAGGTCAAAAGCAAATAGCGTGTAGCCCCTGATGTACTCTTCGCGGTCAATCAGTATACCATTGTCAGATTTCTGCTTATTTGTGATCTGTATGAGTGACATATACTCTCTTACAGCATTACCGCTTTCAAAGTCGGGTTGAAAATTTTTTATACCGTATGTAATATTTTTTATTTTTTTTATTTTTATTTTTCATTTTTCACCGGCTAAAGATGCCACAAAAATGGATGATGCGACGGCTGATGTTATTCTACGGGATATATTGAACAAACCTGATTATTGTCACAACACATCTATACAGAACAGCAATGTTGTTGATGAGCAACCGTTTTTCCCACACGCGACAGGGGGTCGTGCTAAAACATTCGAATATAAAGCAGGTGTGTAATCAAGCACTGTTATATGGTATATTGTTATGCGTTGATTTAAATGCTGATTTTCAGGCAGCGTTGTTTATATTTATTTTATAATATATGTATTACAGATGACGCTGTAGCAATGCGTTATGCGCCGACGATACCATCAGGATGTGATACAGTAGCGCAAATACCCCGTCTTAGTACAAGCGGGAAAATATCAAAACGCACAACCGCCGCTGAAACGGAAAGCCATCAATTCGCAGCAGCAGGTGTGTAATCAAACACTGTTATATGGTATATTGTTATGCGGTGATTTAAATACTGATTTACATGCAGAGTCGTTTATATTTATTTTATAATATATGTATTACAGATGATGCTGTAGCAAGACGCTATGCTCCTTTGATACCAACAGTCAGTGATACATGCGCGCAGATACACAGACCTAGTACAAGCGGGAAAATATCAAAACGCACAACCGCCGCTGAAGCGGAGAACCATCAATTCGTAACGCCGGCAATTGTACATAAGGACGTTGCTAGGTCATCAGTTATGGCTGTGCATAACGGCTGTATCGTCCCGAACAAACGAAAGCCAGCTCGACCAAGAACGAATGAGAGAAGTCATAATTCAACATTTACAGATCTGAAAAGAAAATTGTCATATTCCGAAAATGATAAGCCGCAACGGAGAAGGATCGCGTTACAAACTGTATCATGCGTAAGTAATGATGTTGCTGTAACATCAAAACACACAGCGTTTAACACTGCAGACCGGGATGTCGCTGGTAATACAAAGACTGTAAAGGTTAAGAGGGCATCGCGTCTCTCAAGAAGTAATGTTAAGCAATTGTCGCAATCCGCTGTAATCACAATTCCAGATACACAGGTTTGTTCTGAAACAGAAACAAGACACATAGCAGGCATTGGTTTGTTATCAAATATTGACTCAAGAAGTAATGTTAAGCAATTGTCGCAATCCGATGTCATCACTATTACCGATACACAGGATTGCTCTGAAACAGAAACAAGACACATAGCCGGTAATCCTGTGATATCAGATATTGATGACATAAATGGGCAAGAGCTTATTACAAACTGTGTAGAGTCAACGACACAAGATCCGCAGAATAGTTCTGATGAAGTATTATCAGCCGTTGCAGGAATACCTGGTGATACTACAACGGTTGATTGTGTAACATCAATGCCCAATATTTTTACAACGACAGCCCTGGTACACGCATCGGCTGATGCTTGTGTACCGGCGCGAGGGCTAGCGCCCGACATAGTTGATGAATGTCAAAATTCAGAACAATTAGGCCAAGACGCTGAAATACAATTTTACGCGCTGTTGGGTAAGATACGGGAAGATGTTGAGAACATGGGCGTAAAAGCCGGATACTTGTTAAAACACATTAAAGGTGTGTGCCACGGTAGTAAATGTAAACAAGACATTGTTAAAGAAGTTGTTGAGACGTATATGAATGTCATGTCAAAATACATAGATCGGTCGGTTAAGACCACTGAATTTATTAAAGCCAACATACATCATTTTGCAGAAATAAATGAAACTGATCCGTGACTAGGCATGCTAGGCAATGGTTTGAAACGTGTTTTAAATTTAAATGACTGTAAAAAAAAACCACGAATTAAACCTTGTTTAACATACAAGATCTCACAGTTATTCCGACGCGCAAAGGTGAAACAGGCTGTAACAACATTAATCAGATCGAGAAAGCGCAAGCGGCACAGGGAACATGCGGTAGGTGGCCAATCGTTGTATTTTGACAAATCTATCAGCGAGACCAAATCGCATTGCCACTGTTGGTTTATACCCGATACACAAATCATGTTCCTTTTATAGTTTTTTCTTGCTGGCTTGTGCAGCGTGTAGGCGTCTTGTTCTTGTAACCACTTTCTTACGTCGGATCTTTTAAATTTATTTTTAACCGACCCATAATATTTATCAATACCGCTAAAACTACCTGGTTTTAACACTGTGTAATATGCATCTTTCATCCGCCTGATTTGACGCGCCGCGTTGCGTGACATACTGCGACGGGGTGTTGCGCGACACTCTGCGACTGGTGTTACGCGACAATTTTTAATACGGTTTAATATCGAACACTATAAATTTTATATTAATTTTATATTAAGCGATATAAAACACTATCATTTAATATTAAAAGGGGGCGGGTCCTAGGGCAAGGGGGCGTTAACAACTGTCAAGTTTGACAGAAAGGTTGACTTTATCTACTGCTGGGAATACAGCTTGTGAATAGCTTCCAACACCGTCTCCCTGTCGGAGGGAGATGTTGGTAAAGCAGACTTCAGGAATCTGCGAGGAAGAGACGTCTCGAATTCCAATCTGTACCCCTGTGATACTACCTGCAGGATCCAGGGGTCGACTTGCGAGTGAGCCCACTGCGCGCTGAAATTCTTGAGACGACCCCCTCACCGGACCTGAGTCCGCTTGTAGGGCCCCAGCGACATGCTGAGGACTTTCCAGAAGCGGGGGAAGGCTTCTGCTCCTGGAAAGGAGCTGCTTGCTGCAGTCTCTTACCCTTTCCTTTGCCTCGGGCAGATATGAATGGCCTTTTGCCCGCTTGTTCTTATGAGAACGAAAGGACTGAGGCTGAAAAGACGGTGTCTTTTTCTGTTGGGAGGTGACCTGAAGTAAAAAAGGTGGATTTTCCGGCTGTTGCCGTGGCCACCAAGTCCGATAGACCGACCCCAAATAATTCCTCCCCTTTATACGGCAAACTTCCATATGCCGCTTGGAATCCGCATCACCTGACCACTGTCGCGTCCATAAACTTCTTCTGGCAGAAATGGACAGCGCACTTACCCTTGATGCCAGATTGCCAATATCCCTCTGTGCATCTCGCATATAAAGAAAATGCATCCTTTAAATGCTCTATAGTCAATAAAATATTGTCGCTATTCAGGGTATCAATATTTCCAGTCAGAGATTCCGACCAAACCCCCCCCAGCACTGCACATCCATGCTGGGGCGATTGCTGGTCGCAGTATAACATCAGTATGTGTGTATATACTTTTTAGAGTATTTTCCAGCCTCCTATCATCTGGATCTTTGAGGGCGGCCGTATCAGGAGACGGTAACGCCACTTGTTTTGATAAGCGTGTGAGCGCCTTAACTACCCTAGGGGGTGTTTCCCAGCGCGCCCTAACCTCTGGCGGGAAAGGGTATAATGCCAATAACTTCTTTGAAATTAGCAACTTCCTATCGGGGGTAACCCACGCTTCATCACACACTTCAATCAATTTATCTGATTCAGGAAAAACTACAGGTAGTTTTTTTTTCACACCCCACATAATACCCATTTTTTTGGTACTTGTAGTATCAGAAATATGTAACGCCTCCTTCATTGCCGTGATTATGTAACGTGTGGCCCTACTGGAAAATACGTTTGTTTCTTCACCGTCGACACTGGAGTCAGTGTCCGTGTCTGTGTCTATGTCGACCGACTGAGGTAATGGGCGTTTTAAAGCCCCTGACGGTGTTTGAGACGCCTGGACAGGTACTAATTGGTTTGCCGGCCGTCTCATATCGTCAACCGACCTTGTAGCGTGTTGACACTATCACGTAATTCCATAAATAAAGCCATCCATTCCGGTGTCGACTCCCTAGGGGGTGACATCCCATTACAGGCAATTGCTCCGCCTCCACTAACATCGTCCTCATACCTGTCGACACACACGTACCGACACACAGCACACACACAGGGAATGCTCTGATAGAGGACAGGACCCCACTAGCCCTTTGGGGAGACAGAGGGAGAGTTTGCCAGCACACACCAAGGCGCTATAATTATACAGGGACAACCTTATAGTAAGTGTTTTCCCTTATAGCAGCTTAATATATATTAATATCGCCAAAATATGCCCCCCCTCTCTGTTTTAACCCTGTTTCTGTAGTGCAGTGCAGGGGAGAGCCTGGGAGCCTTCCCACCAGCGGATCTGTGTGGGAAAAATGGCGCTGTGTGCTGAGGAGATAGGCCCCGCCCCCTTCACGGCGGGCTCTTCTCCCGGTTTTTTCTGTAATCCTGGCAGGGGTTAAATACATCCATATAGCCCAGGGGCTATATGTGATGTATTTTTAGCCAGTAAAGGTAATTACATTGCTGCCCAGGGCGCCCCCCCCCCAGCGCCCTGCACCCTCAGTGACCGCGGTGTGAAGTGTGCTGAGAGCAATGGCGCACAGCTGCAGTGCTGTGCGCTACCTTAAGAAGACTGGGACGTCTTCAGCCGCCGATTTCTGGACCTCTTCTCTCTTCAGCATCTGTAAGGGGGCCGGCGGCGCGGCTCCGGTGACCCATCCAGGCTGTACCTGTGATCGTCCCTCTGGAGCTAGTGTCCAGTAGCCTAAGAAGCCAATCCATCCTGCACGCAGGTGAGTTCGCTTCTTCTCCCCTTAGTCCCGCGTTGCAGTGAGCCTGTTGCCAGCAGGACTCACTGAAAATAAAAAACCTAACAAACTTTTATTCTAAGCAGCTCTTTAGGAGAGCCACCTAGATTGCACCCTTCTCGGCCGGGCACAAAAACCTAACTGAGGCTTGGAGGAGGGTCATAGGGGGAGGAGCCAGTGCACACCACCTAGTGGTCAAACTTTTAATTTTGTGCCCTGTCTCCTGCGGAGCCGCTATTCCCCCATGGTCCTGACGGAGTCCCCAGCATCCACTTAGGACGTCAGAGAAATACAGATGGTACTATGACCCGTACAAACTATATAAAATATTCTTCCACTCCTGTTTGTTGACGGAACTGCGGCTGTCGGGGAACTATCCTCCACATTTGGTGGACATGCCCCTATATAGTGCGATTCTGGAATGTGGTCCTTTCTCTTTTAAGATCTCTCTCTGGCCTTCTGTTCTCCTTAGACCCTTGGGTGTTCTTACTTGCTCGACCCACATGTTGATCCTTCATTGAATAAATTGTTCTCTCACATTCTAGCGGTTGCTAAATCACTAATTACTCAGAATTGGAAGTCCACAAGCTCACCTGCAGTCCCTGCTCTTATAAATTATGTGTGGTTTATTGCTGTATGGAAAAAAAATTACATATTATCTTCATGACTGTCCCCATAAATTTGATCTTATCTGGGGCCCCTGGCTCCTTAACATGACCCATTCTTCATCCCTACCTGTACCCTAACCAGTAGTGAATGACGATCAGATTGATCTTCTCCGATGTGTCCTATATGCTGACCTCGAGTCCTCCTTGTTGGAATCTGAACAAACAGTGCACCCGGAAAGTATTCACAGCGCTTCACTTTTTCAACATTTTGTTATGTTACAGCCTTATTCCAAAATGGAATAAATTAATTTTTCCCTCAAAATTCTACACACGGTACCCCATAATGACAACCTGAAAAAAGTTTTATTAAGATTTTTGCAAATTTATTAAAAATAAAAAACTTTTGAATCTGTCTTGCTTCACATTTATTTAGCAGGAGGCGATCGCAATTTCTGCTTGACCGGGAAAGGGGGGAGGAGGGGCGGTGGTCAGCATGCTAGCCAGCCTTGCCCTGCGATGGGAGGCCCCAGCATGTGAACAGAAGGATTGCAAATTCGGCAAATTAGCCAAATTTTCAATACTTACTGAATTAGGCCCAAAGGGGGTGATTCAGAGTTGATCGTAGCTGTGCTAAATTTAGCACAGCTATGATCAGGCACACTGACATGCGGGAGGATACGCCCAGCACAGGGCTATCCCGCCCCGCATGACTGTCCCTGCGCCGTCACAGGAGTACAAAAGCATGCTTTTGTACTTCAGGAGTAGCTCCCGACCAGTGCAGCTCCTGCGCGCTGGCCGGGAGCTACTCATCGCTGCCCGGGTCGACGTCGTGCAGCCGCCACGGACCGCCCCCGGCACGGTCCGGCCACGCCTGCGTAGCCTGGACCGCGTCTCTTAAATGGCGGCATAATGCCACCGCCCCACCCCCTCCCACCCAGCAACCGCATCTGCCTGTCAATCAGGCAGAGGCAATCGCTAGCTAAAGACAGCCGTCGGCTGTCTGGCATGCGCAGTTCAGGCCTGATCGCCGCTGTGCGAACACGCACAGCACCGATCAGGTCTGAATTAGCCCCATAATCCCTAGTGAGTTTCGCTAGAGTTGCATTTATATTTTTTTCTTAGGTGGCAGAGTGATGATGAATAATATGCAGGTTTTAGGATTATTAGGTGTATATTTCTTGGTACTTGTAGTACTTACCCCTCTTCCCCAACAAAAGTGACATACAGTTTATTTCTTTGAAGATCTTTTCTTGAATAGCCCATTATTTGGTTGAAAGCATCCTCTAATAAATGGTCTCTTCTTATGATTAATCTGAAATAAACAAAGTAACATAAACAGAAAACCTACTAAAGACCTTTCATGAAATCAATAAACCATGATCGAACAATAATGGAGCAGATATGTGACACAGGTGTCATAGTACATTTGTTATTGCGTTCTCAGACAGTTATTCCATGGATCAATGTAAAATACGGGTGCTGTTACCCTTCCATTCGTATCTGTCGTTACATGTGCCGAAGAATATAAACATACATTACTGTCAGTTGGGGAATTATTCTCTACAGACACAACATACAGATAAAGCTAAAACTGCTTATTTGGTATAAATCTTGAAATCTATCCTATTTTCACTCCATTTTTGCAACAGAACGGAAGTTAAAGTGTCGCAGCCCTGCTATATATAGATTGCATCACATGAACAACACATTTTAATAAATATTGTCTGAGTTGCTTTAAACCAAAATTAGCCAAATCTTCTGCATTTTGTTTTCAGATTCAGGGTATGAATGCTGCCATGGAGCAGGCAGGGCCCATGATAGGCAAGTAATAAACAGCTATGTGGATGTACGGGTGCTGCCTTACTCCTGGATTAGCTGGATGGATTTTCCCCTAGGCACCAAGCTTTCAGCTCTCCCTCTGGAGACTTCCAGTCAGTGCCTCTCTAGGAAAGTGTGGCTGTGATTCAGACTGTGATTATGAACATCTTGCACGCCATTTAGAACTGTTTAATATATCTTTTCTTGTTCTTAGCTGTATTCACAAGTTATTCTAAGTAACTTGATTGCTGCATATCCTAGATTAGCATTATAAACTGCACTAACTTTAAAAATAAAGGACTCTGTGTACCATAGTGCATACAGCCCTATTGATACGTTTTATGGCGCAGTATAACACTATGTAATATGGAGATACTGAAAGAAGAGGAAGGAACAGTACAACAAATCACATAGTATTGCCCTGACGCCATGTTCCTTGCCCTCTGCTTTAGCAAAGGTTGCCACACAAATCCAATTTCTAAAGATAAATATGGAGGAGAAAGTGGGAATGTTCTGTTCTTTCCTTCTATATTACCTTCATACACACCCTAACTATGCAATCTTCTTGATTTTTAACAACCCAATACCTTGAATAAATCTGCCTGAACCCTTTTTTAGGGTTCAGAATGACAAGTTATTAGGTACTATGACCTCTATGCAAGTCTTCTGTACATGCTCCTGCATTGCGTGCTCTGAACTAACTGGGTATTTTCCTCCTCTCTGTATACTTAGTCTGCTACTCCTCATCATCATCATCAGAGCACATGTTCACTAGAGATGAGCGAGTTCGGTTTCTCTGAATCCGAACCCGCACGAACTTCATGTTTTTTTTCACGGGTCCGAGCGACTCGGATCTTCCCGCCTTGCTCGGTTAACCCGAGCGCGCCCGAACGTCATCATGACGCTGTCGGATTCTCGCGAGGCTCGGATTCTATCGCGAGACTCGGATTCTATATAAGGAGCCGCGCGTCGCCGCCATTTTCACACGTGCATTGAGATTGATAGGGAGAGGACGTGGCTGGCGTCCTCTCCATTTAGATTAGGAGAGAGAGAGAGAGATTGACCTGAGGCTGATACTGTAGAAGAGAGTGCAGAGTTTAGTGACTGACCACAGTGACCACCAGCAGTGCAGTTGTTTTATTTAATATATCCGTTCTCTGCCTGAAAAAAACGGTACACACAGTGACTCAGTCACATACCATATCTGTGTGCACTGCTCAGCCCAGTGTGCTGCATGCCTGCATCATCTATGTATATATTATATATCTGACTGTGCTCAGCTCACACAGCTTATAATTGTGGGGGAGACTGGGGAGCACTGCAGTGCCAGTTATAGGTTATAGCAGGAGCCAGGAGTACAAGACAGTCACATACCATATCTGTGTGCACTGCTCAGCCCAGTGTGCTGCATCATCTATGTATATATTATATATCTGACTGTGCTCAGCTCACACAGCTTATAATTGTGGGGGAGACTGGGGAGCACTGCAGTGCCAGTTATAGGTTATAGCAGGAGCCAGGAGTACATATTATATTAAAATTAAACAGTGCACACTTTTGCTGCAGGAGTGCCACTGCCAGTGTGACTGACCAGTGACCTGACCACACTGACCACCAGTATAGTTAGTAGTATACTATATTGTGATTGCCTGAAAAAGTTAAACACTCGTCGTGTGACTTCACTTGTGTGGTGTTTTTTTTTTTATTCTATAAAAAACTCATTCTGCTGACAGACAGTGTCCAGCAGGTCCGTCATTATATAATATATATACCTGTCCGGCTGCAGTAGTGATATATATATATATATTTTTTATATCATTATTTATCATCCAGTCGCAGCAGACACAGTACGGTAGTTCACGGCTGTAGCTACCTCTGTGTCGGCACTCGGCAGTCCATCCATAATTGTATACCACCTACCCGTGGTTTTTTTTTCTTTCTTCTTTATACATACATACTACTACATCTCTTTATCAACCAGTCTATATTAGCAGCAGACACAGTACAGTACGGTAGTTCACGGCTGTGGCTACCTCTGTGTCGGCACTCGGCAGTCCGTCCATAATTGTATACCACCTAACCGTGGTTTTTTTTTCTTTCTTCTTTAAACATACATACTACGACATCTCTTTATCAACCAGTCTATATTAGCAGCAGACACAGTACAGTACGGTAGTTCACGGCTGTGGCTACCTCTGTGTCGGCACTCGGCAGTCCGTCCATAATTGTATACCACCTAACCGTGGTTTTTTTTTCTTTCTTCTTCATACATACATACTACGACATCTCTTTATCAACCAGTCTATATTAGCAGCAGACACAGTACAGTACGGTAGTTCACGGCTGTGGCTACCTCTGTGTCGGCACTCGGCAGTCCGTCCATAATTGTATACCACCTAACCGTGGTTTTTTTTTCTTTCTTCTTTATACATACATACTACGACATCTCTTTATCAACCAGTCTATATTAGCAGCAGACACAGTACAGTACGGTAGTTCACGGCTGTGGCTACCTCTGTGTCGGCACTCGGCAGTCCGTCCATAATTGTATACCACCTAACCGTGGTTTTTTTTTCTTTCTTCTTCATACATACATACTACGACATCTCTTTATCAACCAGTCTATATTAGCAGCAGACACAGTACAGTACGGTAGTTCACGGCTGTGGCTACCTCTGTGTCGGCACTCGGCAGTCCATCCATAATTGTATACCACCTAACCGTGGTTTTTTTTTTCTTTCTTCTTCATACATACATACTACGACATCTCTTTATCAACCAGTCTATATTAGCAGCAGACACAGTACGGTAGTTCACGGCTGTAGCTACCTCTGTGTCGGCACTCGGCAGTCCGTCCATAATTGTATACTAGTATCCATCCATCTCCATTGTTTACCTGAGGTGCCTTTTAGTTGTGCCTATTAAAATATGGAGAACAAAAATGTTGAGGTTCCAAAATTAGGGAAAGATCAAGATCCACTTCCACCTCGTGCTGAAGCTGCTGCCACTAGTCATGGCCGAGACGATGAAATGCCAGCAACGTCGTCTGCCAAGGCCGATGCCCAATGTCATAGTACAGAGCATGTCAAATCCAAAACACCAAATATCAGTAAAAAAAGGACTCCAAAACCTAAAATAAAATTGTCGGAGGAGAAGCGTAAACTTGCCAATATGCCATTTACCACACGGAGTGGCAAGGAACGGCTGAGGCCCTGGCCTATGTTCATGGCTAGTGGTTCAGCTTCACATGAGGATGGAGGCACTCAGCCTCTCGCTAGAAAAATGAAAAGACTCAAGCTGGCAAAAGCAGTAGCACCGCAAAGAACTGTGCGTTCTTCGAAATCCCAAATCCACAAGGAGAGTCCAATTGTGTCGGTTGCGATGCCTGACCTTCCCAACACTGGACGTGAAGAGCATGCGCCTTCCACCATTTGCACGCCCCCTGCAAGTGCTGGAAGGAGCACCCGCAGTCCAGTTCCTGATAGTCAGATTGAAGATGTCAGTGTTGAAGTACACCAGGATGAGGAGGATATGGGTGTTGCTGGCGCTGGGGAGGAAATTGACCAGGAGGATTCTGATGGTGAGGTGGTTTGTTTAAGTCAGGCACCCGGGGAGACACCTGTTGTCCGTGGGAGGAATATGGCCGTTGACATGCCTGGTGAAAATACCAAAAAAATCAGCTCTTCGGTGTGGAACTATTTCAACAGAAATGCGGACAACAGGTGTCAAGCCGTGTGTTCCCTTTGTCAAGCTGTAATAAGTAGGGGTAAGGACGTTAACCACCTCGGAACATCCTCCCTTATACGTCACCTGCAGCGCATTCATAATAAGTCAGTGACAAGTTCAAAAACTTTGGGTGACAGCGGAAGCAGTCCACTGACCAGTAAATCCCTTCCTCTTGTAACCAAGCTCACGCAAACCACCCCACCAACTCCCTCAGTGTCAATTTCCTCCTTCCCCAGGAATGCCAATAGTCCTGCAGGCAATGTCACTGGCAATTCTGACGAGTCCTCTCCTGCCTGGGATTCCTCCGATGCATCCTTGCGTGTAACGCCTACTGCTGCTGGCGCTGCTGTTGTTGCTGCTGGGAGTCGATGGTCATCCCAGAGGGGAAGTCGTAAGCCCACTTGTACTACTTCCAGTAAGCAATTGACTGTTCAACAGTCCTTTGCGAGGAAGATGAAATATCACAGCAGTCATCCTGCTGCAAAGCGGATAACTGAGGCCTTGACAACTATGTTGGTGTTAGACGTGCGTCCGGTATCCGCCGTTAGTTCACAGGGAACTAGACAATTTATTGAGGCAGTGTGCCCCCGTTACCAAATACCATCTAGGTTCCACTTCTCTAGGCAGGCGATACCGAGAATGTACACGGACGTCAGAAAAAGACTCACCAGTGTCCTAAAAAATGCAGTTGTACCCAATGTCCACTTAACCACGGACATGTGGACAAGTGGAGCAGGGCAGGGTCAGGACTATATGACTGTGACAGCCCACTGGGTAGATGTATGGACTCCCGCCGCAAGAACAGCAGCGGCGGCACCAGTAGCAGCATCTCGCAAACACCAACTCTTTCCTAGGCAGGCTACGCTTTGTATCACCGGTTTCCAGAATACGCACACAGCTGAAAACCTCTTACGGCAACTGAGGAAGATCATCGCGGAATGGCTTACCCCAATTGGACTCTCCTGTGGATTTGTGGCATCGGACAACGCCAGCAATATTGTGTGTGCATTAAATATGGGCAAATTCCAGCACGTCCCATGTTTTGCACATACCTTGAATTTGGTGGTGCAGAATTATTTAAAAAACGACAGGGGCGTGCAAGAGATGCTGTCGGTGGCCAGAAAAATTGCGGGACACTTTCGGCGTACAGGCACCACGTACAGAAGACTGGAGCACCACCAAAAACTACTGAATCTGCCCTGCCATCATCTGAAGCAAGAAGTGGTAACGAGGTGGAATTCAACCCTCTATATGCTTCAGAGGTTGGAGGAGCAGCAAAAGGCCATTCAAGCCTATACAATTGAGCACGATATAGGAGGTGGAATGCACCTGTCTCAAGCGCAGTGGAGAATGATTTCAACGTTGTGCAAGGTTCTGATGCCCTTTGAACTTGCCACACGTGAAGTCAGTTCAGACACTGCCAGCCTGAGTCAGGTCATTCCCCTCATCAGGCTTTTGCAGAAGAAGCTGGAGACATTGAAGGAGGAGCTAACACGGAGCGATTCCGCTAGGCATGTGGGACTTGTGGATGGAGCCCTTAATTCGCTTAACAAGGATTCACGGGTGGTCAATCTGTTGAAATCAGAGCACTACATTTTGGCCACCGTGCTCGATCCTAGATTTAAAGCCTACCTTGGATCTCTCTTTCCGGCAGACACAAGTCTGCTGGGGTTGAAAGACCTGCTGGTGAGAAAATTGTCAAGTCAAGCGGAACGCGACCTGTCAACATCTCCTCCTTCACATTCTCCCGCAACTGGGGGTGCGAGGAAAAGGCTCAGAATTCCGAGCCCACCCGCTGGCGGTGATGCAGGGCAGTCTGGAGCGACTGCTGATGCTGTCATCTGGTCCGGACTGAAGGACCTGACAACGATTACGGACATGTCGTCTACTGTCACTGCATATGATTCTCTCACCATTGAAAGAATGGTGGAGGATTATATGAGTGACCGCATCCAAGTAGGCACGTCACACAGTCCATACTTATACTGGCAGGAAAAAGAGGCAATTTGGAGGCCATTGCACAAACTGGCTTTATTCTACCTAAGTTGCCCTCCCACAAGTGTGTACTCCGAAAGAGTGTTTAGTGCCGCCGCTCACCTTGTCAGCAATCGGCGTACGAGGTTACATCCAGAAAATGTGGAGAAGATGATGTTCATTAAAATGAATTATAATCAATTCCTCCGCGGAGACATTGACCAGCAGCAATTGCCTCCACAAAGTACACAGGGAGCTGAGATGGTGGATTCCAGTGGGGACGAATTGATAATCTGTGAGGAGGGGGATGTACACGGTGATATATCGGAGGGTGATGATGAGGTGGACATCTTGCCTCTGTAGAGCCAGTTTGTGCAAGGAGAGATTAATTGCTTCTTTTTTGGGGGGGGGTCCAAACCAACCCGTCATATCAGTCACAGTCGTGTGGCAGACCCTGTCACTGAAATGATGGGTTGGTTAAAGTGTGCATGTCCTGTTTTGTTTATACAACATAAGGGTGGGTGGGAGGGCCCAAGGACAATTCCATCTTGCACCTCTTTTTTCTTTTATTTTTCTTTGCGTCATGTGCTGTTTGGGGAGGGTTTTTTGGAAGGGACATCCTGCGTGACACTGCAGTGCCACTCCTAAATGGGCCCGGTGTTTGTGTCGGCCACTAGGGTCGCTAATCTTACTCACACAGTCAGCTACCTCATTGCACCTCTTTTTTTCTTTGCGTCATGTGCTGATTGGGGAGGGTTTTTTGGAAGGGACATCCTGCGTGACACTGCAGTGCCACTCCTAAATGGGCCCGGTGTTTGTGTCGGCCACTAGGGTCGCTAATCTTACTCACACAGTCAGCTACCTCATTGCGCCTCTTTTTTTCTTTGCGTCATGTGCTGATTGGGGAGGGTTTTTTGGAAGGGACATCCTGCGTGACACTGCAGTGCCACTCCTAAATGGGCCCGGTGTTTGTGTCGGCCACTAGGGTCGCTAATCTTACTCACACAGTCAGCTACCTCATTGCGCCTCTTTTTTTCTTTGCGTCATGTGCTGATTGGGGAGGGTTTTTTGGAAGGGACATCCTGCGTGACACTGCAGTGCCACTCCTAAATGGGCCCGGTGTTTGTGTCGGCCACTAGGGTCGCTAATCTTACTCACACAGTCAGCTACCTCATTGCGCCTCTTTTTTTCTTTGCGTCATGTGCTGATTGGGGAGGGTTTTTTGGAAGGGACATCCTGCGTGACACTGCAGTGCCACTCCTAAATGGGCCCGGTGTTTGTGTCGGCCACTAGGGTCGCTAATCTTACTCACACAGTCAGCTACCTCATTGCGCCTCTTTTTTTCTTTGCGTCATGTGCTGATTGTGGAGGGTTTTTTGGAAGGGACATCCTGCGTGACACTGCAGTGCCACTCCTAAATGGGCCCGGTGTTTGTGTCGGCCACTAGGGTCGCTTATCTTACTCACACAGTCAGCTACCTCATTGCGCCTCTTTTTTTCTTTGCGTCATGTGCTGATTGGGGAGGGTTTTTTGGAAGGGACATCCTGCGTGACACTGCAGTGCCACTCCTAGATGGGCCAGGTGTTTGTGTCGGCCACTAGTGTCGCTTAGCTTAGTCATCCAGCGACCTTGGTGCAAATTTTAGGACTAAAAATAATATTGTGAGGTGTGAGGTATTCAGAATAGACTGAAAATGAGTGGAAATTATGGTTTTTGAGGTTAATAATAATATGGGATCAAAATGACCCCCAAATTCTATGATTTAAGCTGTTTTTTAGTGTTTTTTAAAAAAAACACCCGAATCCAAAACACACCCGAATCCGACAAAAAAAATTCGGTGAGGTTTTGCCAAAACGCGGTCGAACCCAAAACACGGCCGCGGAACCGAACCCAAAACCAAAACACAAAACCCGAAAAATTTCAGGCGCTCATCTCTAATGTTCACCAACCTATTCTTGTTGCATAAATACACCTTGAAACAGGTGGAATTACGGTACTGTCCAATTCAATATAGATTGCAAATTCCCTGCACGCAGCTTCTCTGAATGTTGCCTGCATTAGGATGCCCTGCTACAACCCAGATATAACTCTTCAGTCTCAAGTGAAATGTGTACAATTGGACACCAGTCATATGTGCGAATGCTAGGTTTTGAAGCATGCACAGTGATACTTGTGCACACTAGGTTCTGTAGCACGGGTAGTGCAGAAATACACAAGATACGCCCTGGGTATTATCTCCGTCCTGACACTGCCCATGTGATACTTCTGCTGCATGCTGTTGCAGCCATAATAGGCACTGTACGGTTTAAGTCCCTTACGTGATTGCCTAGCAACGGCTGGGGCATTAGGACCCAGGGCAGTCTGCCCATGATTCTGGAGAGCGGGAAGCTTTGGGGAGACTGGATTGGAGGAGAGGTGTGCAGGCAGCAGAGGAGGAGCTGAGGGTGAAGTAAGAGTGGCGGGAACCCCTGGGCTGGAGCAGCACGCGGCGTGGTGCGGAGAGAGCAGTGAGACCTGTCGCGTGTGATAGAGGGAGAAGAGAAGCCGCTGTAGGGAGCACAGAAGAGTGAGCCACAGAGCTAGCCAGAGTAGCTTTATTGTCTCTGACATCTTTATGAACATAATGACGCATAACTTTGCTAATTGACTTACCTTTTCCATAGATACAAATACCTCCAACAACCAGTTATTTATTGTTGCTGTGTTATCTTTAAAGTTACCCACCCTGCACTCCTTCCTACAAATACTTACCTGGTGTCCGTTGGCACTATCTCAGGAGTTCACCATTGCCATGCAGTCTTTACTAATCTGAGGCGCTGATATTAAACGGAAACCACAGCGCAGGAACTGAATGTTATTACTTGGTGCACAGTGCCACCCAGTGTACAGTCTAGACATTGTGCCAATTTGGTGCCAAACCATTTCTTGCCTTAAAATACTTGAAGTTGGTAATTATACCTTAACATGTGATGATGTATGTGATTTATATGATTGTTTGACTAAACCATTTCTATGCCTTACAAATTAGCAACCTGTGACTGCTGTTACATACATTAATTGAATTGGAGTATTGCAATAATGAGTAATAAATGCAATTGATCCTAACCAGAATTGAGTTGCAGCAGTGATTAGTAAATTCCTGTCCAATAAATGGTTGTCACCGTTCTCATGCGTAGTGGTCCTTGAGCATACTGTGTTTGGGTTTTGTCCCTCCGGGGGTCTCCTTGTCCTTCTGCCTCAGTTATACAGGTGACGCGAAGAACCATTACAGATCTCAACATCATTGAGAGGTGGATTCAGCTGATGGCGAGCATGACCGAGCTCTAGGTACTAATACACTTCACCCACATTATTGATATATCACACCCGTATTCACTTTAGATGGAGGCTGCACTGCACCCCACAACCCAGTACTTTGGCTAGTGCCTCTGAAATATTTTAGCGCCAATGGGTCTATATTAATACACATATGAAATGTATTTGAATTGCTTGAAAGTCTCTGTATTGATGTTACATATGCTGACAATCCCATAAAGCTCTACACCAATCACATTCTCCCTACCTTCTAGGGTATATATTGCAAAAGACAGAAACCTTACTTTAATTTCCCAGGACCTTGACCATATCCTTTAGTTTCTAACTTCCGGTAGAAATTTCGTAACTTTGCTTCAAAATCTCTTTTATATGGTGCTGGTGCTCTTGCATTGGCACGTTGTGTTCCTATAAAAAACAAAACAGTTTTCATTCCTTAAAATAGTTTACATTGTACCTGTTCTGAACTGTGCTATAATTTACCTGTAGTACAAGTGCCCATAAGCAATGTAAGAACAGATACTTCAATAGCAATAAATCAATCCTTCTTCCTGCACATCATTATAACTTTATTCTCCTATGTCTTCTGTCTGAACAGTTGTCTAATGTCAACTGTCTAAACAGAAGACATTAGATAGTTGTATGCTACAAAATAGGGCAAAATTGGAAAATATTGCTGTTTCAAGAAACACTAATGTCATCCTGCCTATGAGTAGACTAAACATTCCAAACAAAAGGCAATTTTATTTATGGCGGGAATAAAATTTCAACACATAATTTTGTGCTTGAGCTAAATGAATGTTTACTGAGAAAAGTAACAACATTTTCAAAGAATTATAGAGACTGATTAATTGCCACATACACATGCTTACATCTGTAACCTGAACTGCATTCCTATTCCTACTATCCTCAGTTGCACTAATTCCCATTGTTGCATAAAACAAAATCTAAGAAGCAGTCAGACTGAGCAGCTTCTTTGAGCTACTATATGTTTCCTCTATGTTCCAGCTCTGCTAAGATGGTGTCTCATGACAGCATTTTCTGTTGCATTTTTTTCCTCCAAGAAAAAGTAGAGCTTTTTTAAAACATTTAGGCTGTCGGGGTGGGAAGGTTAGGTTTAGACTGCGTGGAGGGGGGTTAGGATTAGGCACCACCGAGGAGGGTTAGGGCTAGGCTGCAGGGAGGGAGGGTTAGGGAGGTAACAGGTTAGGCTTAGAATACTTACCTAGTAGGTGTCAGGATCCTGCGTGTCATTCTGACCACCAGCATCCCAAGCACTGGGATCCCGATACCAACCCCACAGCAATATCATCCATCTAACACAACCCTCAGCAGGCCACGCACACAGCAATATCATCCATCTAACACAACCCTCAGCAGGCCACGCACACAGCAATATCATCCATCTAACACAACCCTCAGCAGGCCACGCACACAGCAATATCATCCATCTAACACAACCCTCAGCAGGCCACGCACACAGCAATATCATCCATCTAACGCAACCCTCAGCAGGCCACGCACACAGCAATATCATCCATCTAACACAACCCTCAGCAGGCCACGCACACAGCAATATCATCCATCTAACACAACCCTCAGCAGGCCACGCACACAGCTATATCATCCATCTAACACAACCCTCAGCAGGCCACGCACACAGCGATATCATCCATCTAACACAACCCTCAGCAAGCCACACACACATATAAGCCATCTGACACAGTAAAGCTATTTGTGTAGCACACACATTGGAGCAGAAATTTAGGTTGCATATAAAGATGTGTCCTCCTACATCCTTGCTGCAGTCACGTTAAACAGCCTTTCTAGTTATACCCACGTTTACTAAAGCCAGGCATCTTTTGTGCATTTTTTCCCCTGAAAATGTGTCTTACATTGCTATAAAACGCACAAGCAGAATCTGCTGATTAAAATGATATGTGGCATGCCTATATTCTATGTATGAATGCGGCTGTATCTGCATATCAAATGCTATGTTACAGTGTTTTCCTGGAATAGCAATGCAAATAAGATAGATTTTCAGCAAGAACTGCAACAGAAAACGCTAAGGGAGTTGAAATATGAATTCATGGCATGCCTATGCGCATCTACTCTAAAAACGCCCCAATGCTAATAACAGAAAATACTATACCAGGTGAGTTTTGTGGAGAAGCCACTGGAGAACCGCGAGGAGACTGGCAATAGCTGGGATGAAGTAAGGCATGTGGTGGAACGTATGACATTATATCTTCTTCAAAAAGGCTGGTATAAAAAAAAGCAGCATATTAGTCTTACAAAGCATGAAAAACCCAAGGAATATTTTTCACTTCACTAAAGACATCTTGTTACCCACAGACACTTTATAGACTGATATAGTTTTCTGCTGACACTGGTTTTCTTTTCTTTAGGTATCTTGACGATATAAATATAAGAGTAGCAAATTATTTAATCCTGGTGAAATTGGTACACATCATGTAAATACTTAAAACGATACTTACAGTATGGGCGGTATTCAATTTTTTTTCACCCCATTCCACACTCGTTCTGTTTCTGCTGACGTGTGTGGTATAATTATTTCAGCTCACTACCCCTGGAGCAGCGAGGGCACCCAACCTTTTACGCAGCTAAACCTGATTACTATGGGCGCGATATGCGCAATAACGGGGATCACTTTAGAAAGGAGATTGGGCGTGATATATTATTTGAATACTGCCCTATGTGTCATATATAACACTAACCATTTTCCATTGTTATAGCATTGTGCATATGGTCTGTATTGCAAGGACAGTAAATATTTGATAGTGAGCGGACCTGGCACTCTGAGGTTGCCGATACCATATACGACATATACAACAATTTTCTAGATTCAAAAGGCTCTGTTGAAATAAGACTTTGTTTTTTTGGGACAGGTAATTAAGGTAAGCTGCTCTGGAAAGAGACTGCATGTTAGGAGATGTTTAGTGGGAATATATTTATTTAGAAACAGCACACTTTTATAAGCACAAGTCATACTTTTTGTCTATGAAGAAAAGATACTGGTTCTCAATTAAGCTCAGCTCTTTCTGAAGATCCTAGGCCAGATGTTCCCTGGTCTGAAACGCAGAAGGGATACAGGCAGTTCCCAGGGTGAAGGAGCAGTCACAAAGCTTAACTAAGCAGCTCAATAAGAGGCCCGCAGTGAAGGGAACAAGGTGATACAAGTTCCAGACATCCTTATATATCAATGATGATAGTAGATTACTATACATAGTATATAGTTCTTCTTACTAACAGCCAGCAGAGTGCGTGGGAAAAATCCCTTTTGTATTTCTTGTCTAGAGTAACCCCCTCCCGCAGCACCTGGGGATTGTTACCAGCTTGATTAGAGCAGTTTTCCACTATTTATTGCAGTTCAGAGAGGCATAGATGGAGCCAGCATTAGGAGGGCATGCTGGGTCCTGTAGTGCCATTTGGAGGATACAGGGGTGCCTCCAGGTAAACTAGCTCTCAATCTGGATATGTTCTGTATGTGCCATTATCATGTGGCCATATATTAAGCAATTGTATGACCCATAGTGGATGTTATTATTATTATGCTGTGTATGGGTTTGGGGAGTGGTACCCCCCGGGTCTGGTGGGGCTGGGCCACCTTGGGGTAGCATGCCATATTAGTTATTTAGCACTTATGTAACACTCCTATTTTTCACTAATATTACTCTTTTGAGTATTTTATTAACACCCTTATTTTTGTAGCACTTTCTAACCCATAGCTTCTGCTTCTTTCTTAACACATATTAACACTTTAGTATTTCAATGGTGTGCTGCCCTGGGGTGGTCGGGCCTGAGCCGACTTTGTGGGGTCCAAGCCTTGGACCTATGCTTAGTTAGGGACCTCCAGCAATAGAGCAGCCGTGAAGTGGCCTGGAGGCTTATCATATCTTTTGCAAAACATATGTAACGAAGAGCTCTAAATTTCATATTATTACATAGTATATAGTTCTTCTTACTAACAGCCAGCAGAGTGCGTGGGAAAAATCCCTTTTGTATTTCTTGTCTAGAGTAACCCCCTCCCGCAGCACCTGGGGATTGTTACCAGCTTGATTAGAGCAGTTTTCCACTATTTATTGCAGTTCAGAAAGGCATAGATGGAGCCAGCATTAGGAGGGCATGCTGGGTCCTGTAGTGCCATTTGGAGGATACAGGGGTGCCTCCAGGTAAACTAGCTCTCAATCTGGATATGTTCTGTATGTGCCATTATCATGTGGCCATATATTAAGCAATTGTATGACCCATAGTGGATGTTATTATTATTATTATGCTGTGTATGGGTTTGGGGAGTGGTACCCCCCGGGTCTGGTGGGGCTGGGCCACCTTGGGGTAGCATGCCATATTAGTTATTTAGCACTTATGTAACACTCCTATTTTTTCACTAATATTACTCTTTTGAGTATTTTATTAACACCCTTATTTTTGTAGCACTTTCTAACCCATAGCTTCTGCTTCTTTCTTAACACATATTAACACTTTAGTATTTCAATGGTGTGCTGCCCTGGGGTGGTCGGGCCTGAGCCGACTTTGTGGGGTCCAAGCCTTGGACCTATGCTTAGTTAGGGACCTCCAGCAATAGAGCAGCCGTGAAGTGGCCTGGAGGCTTATCATATCTTTTGCAAAACATATGTAACGAAGAGCTCTAAATTTCCTATTATTACATAGTATATAGTTCTTCTTACTAACAGCCAGCAGAGTGCGTGGGAAAAATCCCTTTTGTATTTCTTGTCTAGAGTAACCCCCTCCCGCAGCACCTGGGGATTGTTACCAGCTTGATTAGAGCAGTTTTCCACTATTTATTACTATACAACATGGATGAAGCTCTCTGTAAAGGATGCTCTATAGCAGAGGTTCTCAAACTCGGTCCTCGGGAGCCCACACAGTGCATGTTTTGCAGGTAACCCAGCAGGTGCACAGGTGTATTAATTACTCACTGACACATTTTAAAAGGTCCACAGGTGGAGCTAATTATTTCACTTGCGATTCTGTGAGGAGACCTGCAAAACATGCACCGTGTGGGGTCCTGAGGACCGAGTTTGAGAACCTCTGCTCTATAGTATAAGATGCGCAGGGTGTGCAGTGCATACAGGCTCTTAACTCTAAACCCAATGTACTTATTTATCTGCTGGTCTTTCGTGCCATAAATCAGGATAAACAGAATAGTTCCATATTTCCAAAGATAGTTCTGGAAATATGGTGTCAGTGCCATATTTTTTAGGGGTTATGGGGCCCATGGATATCTACACACAGGCCTCCTCCTATCTTAAACACCCCATGGTAATACCTTATGTGATACAGAAAGTATACAGTATTCATATGAGACAAGTACAAATGTGTCCTCATACACTGTTGCTTCAGTCGTGTTAAATATCCCCTTATAGTCACTAGGACCCGGGCGAATCAGCTGCGCCAAGCAAGTTTTGTTTTTGCTCAAAATGTGTGCCTTATTTGCAAAAATACTGGAAGGAACAAAACTATTTTGCTAGCTTGTACTGATCAATTTGATGGTCGACATTTGCATATCTGCGTGCAACAGAGTATGAGTATGTATACTAAGAGCTATAATTCAGCTTTCACTGCATTTTCTCATGCCACGTTCCATTGTGCTTCATCTGTGAAATTGTATGCATTTGTAACTGATTACTGTGGGGTCTGAGTTGCAGCACAACGTCTCTAGTGCACTTTGAGTTGCTTTTTACTGCGCCTGCAATGCGAGTAAGATGCAAAATGTAAAGAACAAGACAGTATACTACACCACGCGAAGTGGCTCAGTCTTGCAGTGTATGTCGTCTAAATGCTATGTGTATAAGGACACAGCTGTATGAATAAGGTTTATAGTCTAAACGGACATTTTTATTACATTTTTACTATGTTATTTGTTTTTAAAAAGTCAGAACATATACACAACACATTACTCAAAGAGTACACCTAATATAATAAATTCAGTTTTATTTAAGAAATTGCAAAACATCTTATACAGCTTTAAAATCAGTACTAGATCCAGTATGAAAGAAATACCAACAGTGGGTCCAGCAGCAGGTACAAGGGGATGAAAACACGTTACTATGGGGACCTCACCAATGTATTAGTCATGTAGTATATATCAGTGTACTATGGGGACCTCACCAATGTATTAGTCATGTAGTATATATCAGTGTACTATGGGGACCTCACCAATGTATTAGTCATGTAGTATATATCAGTGTACTATGGGGACCTCACCAATGTATTAGTCATGTAGTATATATCAGTGTACTATGGGGACCTCACCAATGTATTAGTCATGTAGTATATATCAGTGTACTATGGGGACCTCACCAATGTATTAGTCATGTAGTATATATCAGTGTACTATGGGGACCTCACCAATGTATTAGTCATGTAGTATATATCAGTGTACTATGGGGACCTCACCAATGTATTAGTCATGTAGTATATATCAGTGTACTATGGGGACCTCACCAATGTATTAGTCATGTAGTATATATCAGTGTACTATGGGGACCTCACCAATGTATTAGTCATGTAGTATATATCAGTGTACTATGGGGACCTCACCAATGTATTAGTCATGTAGTATATATCAGTGTACTATGGGGACCTCATCAATGTATTAGTCATGTAGTATATATCAGTGTACTATGGGGACCTCACCAATGTATTAGTCATGTAGTATATATCAGTGTACTATGGGGACCTCACCAATGTATTAGTCATGTAGTATATATCAGTGTACTATGGGGACCTCACCAATGTATTAGTTATGTAGTATATATCAGTGTACTATGGGGACCTCACCAATGTATTAGTCATGTAGTATATATCAGTGTACAGATTATTATGCAGATATTTAGATAACTGATGCAATCATTTAACAAACAGTTACACTATACAGTAGATGTGCTTTCTTACCTCAACAGAATAACGAGGTCCGCATCACCAGATAGGCGGACAAGTCCTGAGGGTCCTTCTGCCCGAATAAACTGTATCTTTTCCCTGATTAAAAAATAAATCATGATAATACATTCATCAAATGTAAGTATTAAGGATTACAAATGCTATAAAAGCAAATTTGTTAGCAGATGGGCAAAACCATGGGGGTCATTCCGAGTTGATTGCTTGCTGCCAATTTTCGCAGCGCAGCGATCAGGTAAAAAAATGGCTAACTGCGCATGGGTATGCACCGCAATGCGCACGCGCGTCATACGGGTACAAAGAGCATCGTTGAGAGGCGATGGATTTAATGAAGAATCCATTCGCACAGCCGATCACAAGGAGATTGACGGGAAGAAGGCGGTTATAGGTGTCAACTGACCGTTTTCTGGGAGTGGTAGAAAAAACGCAGGCGTGTCCAATCGTTTGCAGGGCGGGTGTCTGACGTCAATTCCGGGACCGGACAGGCTGAAGTGATCGCAAGGGCTGCGTAAGTCCAGAGCTACTCAGAAACTGCAAAAAACTTTTTCGTCCCGCTCGGCTGCACAAGCGTTTGCACACTTGCAAAGCGAAAATACACTCCCCTAGAGGCGGCGACTATCTGATCGCTGCTCTGCAAAAAATAGCTAGCGAGCAATCAACTCGGAATGAGAGCCCATGTGCACTGCAGGTGTGGCAGATATAACATTTGCAGAGAGAGTTAGATTTGGGAGGCTTATTTTGTTTCTGTGCAGGCTAAATACTGTCTGCTTTATTTCTACACTGCAAGATAGATTTCAGTTTGAACACACCCCACCCAAATCTAACTCTCTGCACATGTTATATCTGCCCCCCCTGCAGTGCACATGGTTTTGCCCATCTGCTAACAAAGCTGCTGCTACGATCAGGTCTGAATTAGGCCCCAAGTACCATGAGAGTGTGTTTGGATAATTGCAAATTGAGGCAGACCCACACTGAGACGCAGATATGTCTGCCAGTAGGTGTGGCACATGCGGGTGCCCAATGGCTGGTGCAAATACATGTTAGCGATGATGGCGGTTGGCAGCACTAGTTAGTTGTTTCTTATTGGATGATTATTATATTTTTGTGGGCACATTTTAAAACGATTTTATTTGTACATGAGAACAGGGCCAGTGCTAGGGTGTTCAGCGCCCCCTGCAAACTATACATTTGCGCCCTCCCATACTATACAAAGGGACAGCGCGTGTTGAAAAAGGGATGTGGTCTCACAAGGAAGGGGTGTGGTCACACAATAGTACCCCCATTTAAAATGCTGCTTACACATAATGCCCCAGTTGCAGCACAGCTTACACATAATGCTGCAGATGTAGCACAGCTTACACATAACGCCCCAGTATAGCGCCACTTACACATGATGACCCCAGTAGTAGTGCCGCTTACACATAATAAACCCAGTAGTAGCACATCTTACACATAATGCCCCAGTAGTAGTGCAGCTTACACATAACGCCCCAGTAGTAGCGCAAATTACATGTAATGCCCAGAAGTAGCGCAGCTTAAACATAACGCACCCAGTAGTAGCACAGCTTACACGTAACGCCCCCAGTAGTAGCGCCGCTTACACGTAGTGCCCCAGTAGTAGTGCAGCTTACATGTAATGCCCCAGTAGTAGCACCGCTTACACGTAATGCCCCAGTAGTAGGTCCACTTACACGTAACGCCCCAGTAGTACCGCTGCTTACACATAACAAACCCAGTAGTAGCACAGCTTACAGGTAATGCCCCAGTAGTAGCGCAGCTTACCCGTAATGCCCCAGTAGTAGCGCAGCTTACACGTAACATACACAGAAGTGCAGTTTATTCACATCCCCCCCTCCCACACACACATAAACATGCATAAATACACAGACACACACACACACACACACACACACACACACACACACACACACACACACACACACACACACACACACACACAGACTTTCTCACTTACTCTCCCTGGCTGGCAGGTTCAGGAGCAGCATGTCCTACTCTGTGGCACTGCACTCTGCTGGTCACCTGTACCTCAGCCCCCTCTACCCGTGTAGCTCTACCCCTTTTTGACCGATCATTTACTGCCACAGGAGGGGGAGAGGAGACGTCAAGCTGCCAGCGCTGCTGCCTGTCATGCAGGGACAGGCACAGCAGCTGGCAGCAGCAGGGAGGCCAGGCGAAGCAGCAGGGATGCAGAGCAGGGAGAGCGCCTCTCCAGTATGGTGCCTACCTGCTCTGCATCCCTTTGTTGAGCGGGTAACGCCGGGCCTGCGTGAGAAGGGAGATGATAGGTTAGGTTTTCTGGCTAGGAGTATTTGGGTGTAAGTAACTGACCAAAGCCTGGCACATATATGCAGTGTTGGATGGTTTTGGAGATGCCGCTGATGCAGCACATGGGCATAAATACACTATTTTATGTGCTATTTTCAACCTTAGTTTATTTACACCTATGTGTCCAACTCAACATGATCCCCCTCAATTATCAGAAATAATATGACAATGGGGGTAATCCTGAGTTGATCGCAGCAGCAAGTTTGTTAGCAATTGGGCAAAACCATGTGCACTGCAGGAGGGGTAGATATAACATGTGCAGAGAGAGTTAGATTTGGGTGGGTTATTTCGTTTCTGTGCAGGGTAAATACTGGCTGCTTTATTTTTACACTGCAATTTAGATTTCAGTTTGAATACACCCCACCAAAATCTAACTCTCTCTGCACATGTTATATCTGTCCCCCCTGCAGTGCACATGGGGGGGGGTGGTAATTCCAAGTTGATCGCAGCAGGAAATTTTTTAGCAGTTGGGCAAAACCATGTGCACTGCAGGGGGGGCAGATATAACATGTGCAGAGAGAGTTAGATTTGGGTGGGTTATTTTCTTTCCATGCAGGGTAAATACTGGCTGCTTTATTTTTACACTGCAATTTAGATTGCAGATTGCAGATTGAACTCACCACACCCAAATCTATCTCTCTCTGCACATGTTATATCTGCCCCCCCCCCCCCTGCAGTGCACATGGTTTTGCCCAACTGCTAAAAAATTTCCTGCTGCGATCAACTTGGAATTACCCCCATGGTTTTGCCCAACTGCTAACAAATTTGTTGCTGCGATCAACTCAGAATTAGGCCCAATGTTCCAATAGTTTTTTTATAATACGTATGTGGCCCACAAAGGGCAGCAGAGGGTGGCCATAGTGGACTGAAAAAATGGCAAGTCACAAGTCCCAGCTTTTGCTTTTAAAATGATGGAACAAGGCAGGAAATTGAAGATTACAATGTAGTATCAGAAATTTGTGGAACTGTGATATCAGATGTGATAAGCATATTTTTCTATTTTCCCGGAATTTTAGAAATTGGGAGCATTCTCCTGGGTTCTTCTGAAAGACGACCCTTCCACAGCTCTAGTGAAACAGGTGGGCCCAGGGAGTATTAATAATGATAATAATGTGATTTGGCTATGAACTGGATCTTCATGGTCCTACCCAAGCAGCATAATGACATAAGTAGCTTCATTACGTTGCAGAAGGGATGCAGCAATGGCACGCCCCATGGCACTATACTCCCATTCTTCATACTTGGACTGAACACAGCATTATTCTCTCCACAAACAGACTGATATTTTTATGGGTACTAAGTAGGTGCAAGTATGATTCTGTGCTTTCAATGAGAAGTTTTAAAGCTTCCAGGTGCACTTAATAAATAATAAATAAATAAATAAATAAGATAAAACATTCGAGCACAAAGTGACACATTCAATCATGACTAAATAAAGATATACAGTAGCTCAACTCCTGAAGATGAAGATTGGGACCATGTTCTCAGCACCCCAAAGGCTTCTATGGCTTATGCCAGATTCCAGCAGATCCAACTATGGGGGTATTTCAGACTTGATCAGTAGGGTACGTTTTTTGCAGCCCTGCATTCAGGTAGTCACCACCTACAGGGGGAGGTTATTAGCTCTGTGCAAGTGTGCATTCGCATTTGTAGCAGTCTCTGCTCAGCCCAGGACTTACTCTGCCGCTGCGTAGTGATCCTGGTGATTGGGGCCGGAGCTGACGTCAGACACCCTCCCTGAAAACGCCTGGTCCCTCCTGCGTTTCTCCGGACACTCCTGTAAAACTGTCAGTTGCCACCCACAAACGGCCTCTTCCTGTCATGCCTGTGCAATCGCTTTTTTTGCACCATCCCATGCTATGCACCGATGCCCGGTGCAGTCGTCAAATGCGCCGGCGCATTGCGATGCATACGCATGTGCAGTTCAAATCTGATCGCCCACTGTGCGAAAACACAGCACAGCAGTGATCAGGTCTGAATTACCCCCTATATATTTTACAAAGGATCTATTGAACCTCAAGTAGATTGTTTCAAATTGGAGGATCAGCATCTGATACCTGCCCTAAGTGCTCTGCTCGTGCTGCTGGTTTCTGGCATCTGCTCTGGCTGTGGGCCCGCGGGTATACACCTTTTGAGAGGAAGTGGTGACAAGTATCTGCAACACTGGTATTCAAATCCCCCTTATGAATCCTCGTATATGTACATTTGGATTAGAGTTGGAAGACTCTCTCCCTGCCTATTTTCAATTATGGGGAATATCCAAATAGCGCCGGTAATTTACTGGGGTTAATTGTCCCACCGGGTGTTATCCTATTAGCCCCAATAAGCCAGCATGAGCGGTGGTTAGCAAGAGGTTTCCTGTAGCTGCCCCAGGTGTCAGCTGCTGACAGCTCCCGGTGCTGCGCTGCTCGTCTGGCTCCCCGCGGTCACATGGCCACTCCCCCATCATGTGACCACTGCTGGGGGCGGGAGATAGGGGGGATGTGGGTCACGGCGCTGCCCCGGCTTCTCCGCCGGGGATCACCGTGCCGAGTGTCAGCTTCAAGTCCCAGGCTGTGGCGCCATGGCAGGCTGTTTCTCAAGAAAATACACAGGCTTCACTGAACCTGTGTGTTTTCGGGAGACAGGGCATTTTTTTTTTTACAGGCGATCAAATAGGACAGCCTGTAAAAAAATCGGTGAAAAAAATCGGGAAAAATCGCGAGAAACTTTAGTTTTTCACGCTTAATGTTTTACCGTGGGTAATAGGATACCCCCCATATGTTAATAATCTTCTTACTCTGCCCCGTGTCTGTATAGCTCGCACTTGGTTGGGTCATGACCAACCCTTTCCGGCAGCATGGTTAGCATTGGTCAACACCACCATTTCTCATGAGTGTTTTATGTATGCCAAACGTAAATGTTCAGGGAAATATGATAAGGTCTGGGGAAGAATTCACAATATTTTCTTGATCCCTCTGTTTAATTCTATATTGTGTTATCTATGATTTAAGCACTATTCTCTTGCCTCGGACACATGCTTACTTGCCTCCATGTCTACTTATATATTGATTTTATTACTATTGCTATACACTGCAGGGACATGCGGTGAGGTGAATGTCTGAGGAGGCACTGACTAGTACCAGAGCCAGATTTACACACAATATATGAGCCCAATGGTTCATGTTGGCATCATACACAGGTGCAGCAGTATATATTGCTGGAAATTTGCTGAGTTTTGATCAGAAATGTGCAGAAAAGATAGGCACTGCCTCCGTGATCAGTATGATTTACCTAAAAATCCCGACGGTCAAAATACAGACAACAATTGACTGATCATCAAAAAAGCAAGGTTGAGGCTGCGCTATATTTGATCAATGTGACAACAGTAGTGATGTATCAAATAATAACACAATTTATTTATGAAAAATTAATAAATGCTTCAATTTTAAGAGTAAATACACCATAAAAATGCATGCATCACTAATTAAAAATGTATGATTCATACGAAAGATAGTTTTGGGTTACCCAAACAGCCAGGAATTTGGAGAGGATTTAGTGTTAGGGAGTCCGTTCCAAAGTTGTTCCCCTGTAATTATAAAGTCCAGCATGAACAAAGTCTTGGAGGTAAGCAGTGTCCAATTGGATGACAAATTACCTTTAGAGGATGGTATGCTCCGGGATTTTTGATGGTGAGCTCCTCATGCAATAGGTAGGTAGGTACAACTCCTTGGTTCAGCTTGCTATTTGAAAGTCCTCCGAGTATAAGTTGGTGGTCTGGACAAAGTAGGGGATGGTCCGGTCCTTCGCTGTTAGATTCCTGGCGTGGGTCCCTGTACCCATGACGCGTTTCGCTGCAATCAACTGGCAGCTTTTTCAAAGGTATCAATGGTTTGGATATGTGGGGTTTCAATATGGTGGCTAATTAGCACCTGGTGGCATTGTTACATAATTACTGAGAAATATGCATATAAATATAACAAAAATACATAGAAGACAGACCTACTTCTCACAGAATGGGCTAAGTGTAGAGATAATTCAGTTTTTATTGTGATTCATTAATTTTAATATTGTGCTTAGCTTAGCAGCAAAGGTAAACAGGAAGCATGAGTATAATTAGCAGCCAATCATTAGATTTGTTGTTATGGAGACACAGCTCCATTCAATCATTATTGGTTAGGGGCATAGTTAAAAGTAACAAAGTATTTCACTCCTATATCGCGTCATCGGAGTCCCGATCACATGACCATTACTGCGCCACGAGACCGGAGCTCCGGCGGCGCCTGCCTGTATGGAGGAAGTGATCTCTGATCGGTCACCGTAGGAGGTACTTTCGCCCTCCGGCGGCAGCCGCCCATGTGTGGGAAGTCATCTGCGGGTGGCCCTGAACGCGCCACTTCCGCCCTCACCAACAAATCCCAGGTCACGTGGTCGCATCCGACCACATGACCATGGGATTGTGTGTTAGGCTCATTCTACATATAAATAAGGGTCACGTGACCGCAAAACGGCTCAATGACTTAAATAGAATAATTAGATTAATTATAACATTGCTGTATTGTATTGAACATTTTACTGGAGTGATATATATATATATATATATATATATATATATATATATAGAACCGATATAATAAGCGGAATTTATAAATTCCATAGAACCAGAAACAAAAAAAAACAGTACAGCTCGGAGTGGATAAGTTCAATTACCTTAATGACAATTGTGGTACCTAAAAGTACCTTTTAAGAGAACATATAAATATATATTGGATATATGTTAGTCACCCCATTAGTTTCTTATATTTATGGAGCTGAATAGGGGGAATCATTACCAACGGAATATAAAAAAAAAGTAACCAAGTATCAATTTAGATATAGATATATCTATATATCTGTATATCAGTAGGAGGTTTGTGTTAAAAATTCATAAAGTAAAAACAGTACCATAAATTAGTAGCGTTATACCAAGGGTTGATTTATGTCGGTAATTCATAATTAAATTTTAGTTTTTTATATTTTATCAATTGACAGAAGGAAAGAAAGGGGTGGGCTCCATCTAGTTATTATTCATTATATTATGGTATTCAATTCGACAGCCTCATTCAGGCCTCCTCCACGAGACCCACGCCAGGAATCTAACAGCGGAGGACCGGACCATCCCCTACTTTGTCCAGACCACCAACTTATACTCGGAGGACTTTCAAATAGCAAGCTGAACCAAGAAGTTGTACCTACCATATTGCATGAGGAGCTCACCATCAAAAATCCCGGTAATCTAATGGTAATTTGTCATCCAATTGGACACTGCTTACCTCCAAGACTTTGTTCATGCTGGACTTCATAATTACAGGGGAACAACTTTGGAACGGACTCCCTAACACTAAATCCTCTCCAAATTACTTGCTGTTTGGGTAACCCAAAATTATCTTTTGTATGAATCATACATTTTTAATTTTTAATTATTGATGCATGCATTTATATGGTGTATTTACTTTTAAAATAGAAGCATATATTAATTTTTCATAAATAAATTGTGTTATTATTAGATACATCACTACTGTTGTCACATTGATCAACTATAGCACATTCTCAACCTTGCTTTTTTGATAATCTATTGTGGAAGTGACTTCCCCTTCCTAGAGGCCGCTGCTTGGTGCAGCACCCCATACCTAGAGTGCCCGAGCACCCTTGGGTAACCTATTTGCATATACGAACAATTGACTGATGGTCAAACTACCGACATGGTCAAAATACCAACATTTAAAATACTGACGCAGTCAAAAATACCGACAGGTCAAAAATTAGACACGTGCTTTAAAAAAAATGCTATGTATGTCGACATAGGTCGACATGGACACCATATAAGTGCGGTCGCCATGCTTCAGGCACTATTATATTCCCCCTTCATGTCCATTGGGATGGTAAAGTATGAACAAGTCGGTTTCAATGAAAAAATCAGGATAAACTAATGTCGATTTTTTGACCTGTCGACATTTTCAATGTCAGTATTTTGACCGTGTCGACATTTGTAATGTCGGTATTCTGACCTTGTCGGTATTTTGACCATTGGTCAATGGCTGTCGGTATTTTGACCGTTGGGATTTTGATTGTAGGAAAATTGACCGCATCCCCTGCCTCCCATGCCATAGACTTTTTACTCCAGAGTTTTGACTATAAAAATGATTACAATAATACAAAGAAGATATTTCTAGTATACTGTATTCTTTGTATTTTTCATATACTTTATACAGTCAAAACTCTGGTTTACACTTCAGTATGACATGAAAGGCTCTGCCTCACCTCACCGCACGCCACTGCTATACAGGGCTATTCACTTTACTGTTTGGATTATGGGAGTCATTCCGAGTTGATCGCTCACTAGCAGTTTTTAGCAGCCGTGCAAACGCTATGCCGCCTCCCACTGGGAGTGTATTTTAGCTTAGCTGAAGTGAGAACGAAAGGATCGCAGAGCGGCTTCAAAATAATTTTGTGCAGCTTCAGAGTAGCTTCAGACCTACTCAGCGCTTGTGATCATTTCAGACTGTTCAGTTCCTGTTTTGACATCATGAACACGCCCTGCGTTCACCCAGCCACGCCTGCGTTTTTCCTGGCACGCCTGCGTTTTTTCGAACACTCCCTGAAAACGGTCAGTTGACACCCAGAAACGCCCTCTTCCTGTCAATCACTCTGCGGCCAGCAGTGCGACTGAAAAGCTTCGCTAGACCTTGTGTGAAACTACATTGTTCGTTGTAATAGTATTATGCGCGTGCGCATTGTGCCGCATGCGCAGAAGTGCCTTTTTTTGCCTGATCGCTGCATAGCGAATGAAAGCAGCTAGCGATCAACTCGGAATGACCCCCTATATACGATTTGCACTATTCCCAAAATATCTATTTGACATTGAATATTCCTTGGTTTTGTCGTCTGCTCTATTAACTGTGGGCTCTGTGCTGCATTATTTCTTCCATACAACTTTATCACTGTCTGTGTTTACTGCTGTACCACAGGAAATGCATATGCATTTTTTTTTGTTCTTTAAAGTAATTGTTTTTTGTTCTTATTTCTGCTTATTACCAAAAAACAATAAAATACACTTGATTTAAAAAAATAAAGGTGTAGCTGAGAGTAAAGTTAGTATATTACAAGAAAAATATCTGTGGTAATAGGCTGGACTTTGCAGTGACGTTTTCACCTTTTATTATATATAACTATACTCTGTAATCAGTTTCCTTTTGGTAGTATAATGCAGTATAATAAAGCCGCACAGCTCACTCCCAATATCTCCTGCTTTCCATAGTGTCACTCTGTTTCTCTGAGTGCTTGTTTTGTCACTGCCTGTTGCTGAATACAAGAACAGTTTAAACTATAATTTGTAAAAAAAGCCCTGCTCCATGCACGCCACGCAATATTCTCCCAGACACATAGAGAAGGCTGGAATGTAACCATGTTCATGCTGCACCTCCCTGCAGTTATTCCTTGAGAGACAATTATATTTCAGTAGGCTGTGGGGCAGGCTGTGAGTTAAGAAATGTCATGTACTTCTCACATACACTATAGTATAGATGTAGCCATGCTCATCTTTGCTGCAATGTAGCATGCTGCAACACAATTTTGCTGCATGACGTGTCAGGCTGCGACTATTCATTCATTCCTTAAGGAATAAATGAAGTGATTTTTGGATGTGAAAGTCGCAGCCTGGCACGCCGTGCAGCATGACGCATTGCAGTAAGATGAGCATGGCTACATCTGTACATAGCACATTTTGTAGTTTTAGGGCAAACCTTTTATATATGAATCACATGAACTAATACTAAACATTTCCAACCTCCCCTCCAGAAGAGTGCCGAACAGGAATATCAGTGGGGTAAATGCATGGCATGGCGGAATGATTTGCATCATCAAGGCCCCACCCACTACAGTGCAGAACTCCCAACAAATAACCACTATACATACAGTAAGTACCGCTGTATTACCGAGATTTGCAGCAATTTACACCTACCTGAGAGAATGATTCCTGCAGAGCTCATGCTGACGCTCCTGAAGAATTTCAAAAATGTTTGGTTGACGCAAGAATGCAACAATTTTTTCATTGTAACCTGAAACAATCCATAAAGGTAGGGTAAGTGAATTTAATATTATCAGAAATAAAAAATAATAATTTGGGAAATAAAATTTTATGCCAATTTTATAATTTATTAAAAAAATATACTAAATATATTAAAATTATTTAGTGAAGTAAAATATTTTCTTTATCAATAGGTGCACAAAGTATCATGGATTGATTCCAATGATAGTATGCATGTTTTATTTACACACCCAGCAATGGCAAGCAGAATCTTTAGGTAGTTTATAACGAAACAAGCAAAACTCAGACAAGGGGGTAATTCCAAGTTGATCGCAGTAGGAAATTTTTTAGCAGTTGGGCAAAACCATGTGCACTGCAGGGGAGGCAGATATAACATTTGCAGAGAGAGTTAGATTTGGGTGGGTTATTTTGTTTCTGTGCAGGGTAAATACTGGCTGCTTTATTTTTACACTGCAATTTAGATTGCAGATTGAACTCACCACACCCAAATCTCTCTCTCTCTGCACATGTTATATCTGCCCCCCCTGCAGTGCACATGGTTTTGCCCAACTGCTAAAAGATTTCCTGCTGCGATCAACTTGGAATTACCCCCCCATGTGCACTGCAGGGGAGGCAGATTTAACATGTGCAGAGAGAGTTAGATTTGGGTGTGGTGTGTTCAATCTGCAATCTAAATTGCAGTGTAAAAATAAAGCAGCCAGTATTTACCCTGCACAGAAACAAAATAACCCACCCAAATCTAACTCTCTCTGCAAATGTTATATCTGCCCCCCCTGCAGTGCACATGGTTTTGCCCAACTGCTAAAAAATTTCCTGCTGCGATCAACTTAGAATTACCCCCTATGTTCAAAGCTCTCCATTTTGGTCTGCACTCTGTCAATGCATGCTGCTACTTGACATATAAATAGAGCATGTATATATTTTCTGTTCAGTGAATATAATATCATAAAAATAAGGGGCAATAAATGCTTTTATGCATGTCAATAGCTAGATCTTCAAAATTAAGACATGTTTTTGAACTTTTCCACTAAAGTACTTATACCTACTGCATACCCGCAATGCACTAGGGATATGCTCACAGAACTCCACTGCTACCCTGACTCTGTGGATACATCTGCAAAACCTATATACCTATATACAGTACTTTGGGTAAAATTATGTGAACTGTTGTAACCCCTTCTTCCCCCCCTAGGGGTAACTAATATTTATGTGCCTCCACCTACGCCTTAAAAATGTCTGTAGTATATTGGAGTGGACATGAGAATAGCCCCTGCTAGTATATTTTGTTACCTATTATTTTGACAGTAAGTACACCCGAAAGTTGACAACTTATTTTAACAAATGTGCACACCAATGAAAAGAAACACATTTATTGCTCTGTGTCACTTCTTCTGGCTGCAACATAAATGGTTATACTTGGCATTTATAAGCTATCAGCATACAAGGCATAACACTAACCTTATAATATAATTACTGATATCAAACCAAATAACACGTTTTCGCTAGTCTGTATGCATGGCCATGCTACTGTGGTGCACTTAACCAAATCCTGTAGTTTGTTGCAAGTTTTCTTTTGTTTATGTGAGGTAGTTGTATTCAGGATCCAAGTAACAGTAGTTATATGCAGGGCTGGTTCTTGCCCTTGTGGCGCCCCGGGCAAAAAAACACACAAAAAACAAAACAAAACAAAACCCTGTTAGGGGCGTGGCTTAATACGGGGGTGTGGTCAGTTACGCCCCCATTTGTAGCGCCGCAGAAAAGAAAAAAAAAAGTATACTTACATCCCCGCTCCTGATTCCAGACCTCCGCCAGTGCCGCTCCTCTCATCGAATGCATAGACACTAGAGGTCAATTATGACCCCTAGCATCTGTGCCACAATGCTGTGCGGTGCGCGATGACGTCAGCGCGCACCGCACAGCAAAGGCCCTCTCCACGAAGGGAAACTAGACGCGTAGCATCTGGTTCCCTTCACGGCGGGGGACCAGCGGGGGGGGCCACAGCGGGGGGCTCCCGGGCACTGCGAGGGGCACAGTGGCGGATCTTGCCATGGTGCGGCGCCCTCCGGATGGCGCCGGCGCCCTCCGGAAGGCGGCGCCTTGGGCAAAAGTCCTGCTTGCCCGTGGCAAGATCCGCTACTGGTTATATGGTTAACTTCTAGAGAGGTGGCACATATGCATATATACATATACAGTATATCGTAGTATAGGGAGTTAGTAAAAGTCTGCTTTAGATCCAAATGTGTTCCTTAGTTGTAATCTCTACAGTTATAAGGAGATTTAGTTCATTCTTGTAGTACTATATCTCAGTTTATTCGTTCTGCTAGCAAGGCTGTTAGGGAATCTGGTTCCGGCATATGAGAGTGAGCAGCTTCTCCCTGTAGCTCCGCACCCCACCCTGCATTAAACCTGTCAGCCTCATGCAGACACCGCTCTCGGTCACCTTGACGTCCAGTCGCTGGGATGGACAAGTTCCTTGGAGCCCCGGTTCCCGCTAAACAGTCTCCCGCTCCACAACAACAGCGCCAGGAGAAGCGCTGGGGAGACCATAACATGGCGCCGCGTCCAGACAACGCCCAGGGGACGCCAGCGGCGAAAAAGCTGATCTCGGATACTGAAGGTGATTCTATCAGTAGTCTTGACCGTAAAGGTATCTCCTCTTTCTCATATGAGGAACTAGTAATGGCTATGCAGACCACTATGGCGCTGCTACTTCAGAAAACTGTTGTTGATATTACTGCTCAAATTAACCGTCTATCTGACCATTTATCAGAAGCTGAAACACCCATAGGAGAAAATATGGATAACATCCACACTTTACAGAAATCAGTGCATGCTTTAAAACTTGATAACAAATGTCTATCTGAGAAATTAGATAATATTGAAAATAGGACATGTCGCAATAATCTGCGGTTTACTGGGCTGTCTGAGCCAATTAAAGGGTATCAATTGGAGCATTTTGTTCGTAATATGCTTCCTAAACTGCTCCATATTGAATCAGCTTGCGCAGATGTTTTTGGTTAGATCAACACAGAGGACTCGTGGACACTCGCTCAGGTTAGAGGAGAGGAGATTCCGCACAATACGGCGTAAAGGCTTTTCCACGGTAAGGACAATACGTGTTTGGAATTCCCTGCCCGAGGGAGTTGTAATGGCGGAATCTGTCAACACCTTTAAGAATGGGTTAGATAAATTCCTAATGGATAAGGATATCCAGGGGTATGGTGCATAGTCATGCATTATAGTTACTATAAATAGGGATAAAATACAACGGCTGACAGCAGCATCAGTCAGAAATTTTAGTCAAATCATCATGCATAGGAGACCACAAATAGGTTGAACTCGATGGACAATTGTCTTTTTTCAACCTCAGATACTATGTTACTATGTTACTATGTAGATATTGTGCTAGAAAGAGTCCACAGAATTGGTGAGCTGAAACTTTCATCACGACAGAAACCAAGAGTGGTCATATTTAAAACGCTGAATTTTTTGCATAAGCAAATTATATGTACTGCATCTCAGAAAACTAATCCTATTAAATGGGAAGGTCATACCCTTCATTTGTTTCAAGACTTTTCAGTAGAACTTTCCAGAGCCCGACGCTCTTTTTCATCAGTATGCACTGCATTAGTACAAGCAAACCATAAGTTCTATATGATGTTCTCCGCCAGGCTTAGGATCTTCACAGAATTTGGCTTTGTTGACTTTACCAACGCTGCAGATGCTACAGCATATATAAATGTGGAGACTGAAGGGACTGAGTCTGAAGACATCACAGACTCTCCGACTGTGTGAGATCGCTTCTTTTCTGATCTATGCATATGTTATCCATCCTGATATAGATTGCTATTTGTCTTATTCCCTATTTTTTTTTTAAGTACAATATGCCATCCATGAATATTTATAAATCTTTTTTCTAACTTTGACATATGGTCGTTTCTGATGATATACTAATGATATTATGTTGATGTCATATTTTCCAATTTAAGGCAGAATATTATTCTTATTTTTTATTTTTTTGTCTCTATCCATAGCCAAATATGGCTATTAGTTTTTATTATTTTCTTTAAATACTCCATGTGTAAGTGGCAAGGGTTATGGAGTCCTGCCGGTTTTTTATTTTTCAGTGTTTTGACATTTTCCCTGATGTTTGTTATCCTGGTGATACGGATACAAGGCTGTTTCTGGAAGTCCCTGTTCGAAATATTACTGCTTCTATGTTTTTGTTTATTGTCTTTTGTCTTCCCTCACCCTCATGTCTTTCCCTACCTCTCTCCTCTTCCTTTATCTGGCAGTCCGTATTTGCTCATTAATAAACAAAAGGGAGAAAGAAGAAGTCTCTTGTGTGGGCGCACTCATTAATGGTAGTTAAATAACTAGAATGAATAACACTAGGTTGATTAGTCAGCAGATAAAACAAAATTTATTTGGAAATATTAAGAATATAATTGCCCCTGGTTGAGGAGATGTGAATGATCCCAGATAAAAATGTTCTGGTCCTGCCTCAGGAAATGAGATGGAGAGGGGTAGAGACACTGCAAGTCATAAACCCTTTCTCACCCGGCCAGTACAGATGATCTGTATTAATGAGATCAATTAAGTCAATTGATTTTAGATTCTGTCATAATCCTAATGAAGAAATAACAGCTATTATGGCAATAAGTAATAATAGAAACAAATCAAAGGATATACCAGGGTAAAGAAAGAAAAGGATAGGAACAAATGGTGATGCTGCTGTTGGAGTCACATACCACACATCATATGCAATGATTGATGTTCTACAACACTGAGTATTCCCTGTGAGTCTCCACCTCAGGTACTAACTCAGCCCACACTGTTTCGCTTCCAAGATCGGACGAGATCGGGCATTAGCAGTGTGGTTTGATAGTAGAAGGATTTGGTCAGACGTCCAATGAGAGTGCACCTATATAGGGGGGGATAATTAGCTGGGTCTTATAGATACAGTGTGGATCTGCTTTTTGTGTTAGGCAGGAGACATCAAGTCCCACACCGGTGGTATTGTGTCCCTGGATCACAAATGAGAGTCCACGAAAAAGGAAGATATATAGATTTATGAAAAAAAACGAAGATATATAGATTTATGAAAAAAAACCTAGAAAGGATAATGGAGATCAATTAGGCTGTAGTTATTAGGAACGGGTGATAAAAATTACCCGTCCGTATAGATACAAATGGATAAAGAAACACGGATCAAGAAATTTTTTTTATATATATGTGTACATTGGTACTGGTGTAAGGTACAGAAAATATGTCAAAGATAATTGTAGATACAAATAAATAGTACTGGTATATGCAATGAAATAATCACTAGTGACATGGGTGTCATTAGAAACACTTTGTGTGAATTGGAGCTGTTATAATCATTAGGATATAGGGAAATAGACATGAAATTCTCATATACACACAGGAAGTGAGCAAGCCCCACAGGGGTGAAACATGTTTTCCATTCCAATGGGTCCTGTTTTGTCCAACTGCAAGTGATTCACTCCTAGCCTCAGGTCAGATCATTCCATCCTGCCATTCTGGGCTAATTTTTGCCCAGCTGTCATAGAAATTGTATCTATATCCGTGCAGCTTCATTTATGCCTTTTTCCAGGCTTATGCATCTTAGTTTATTGCATCAGGATTAAAAACTGCATTTTATAGGAAAGAAATACTGCATTCTTCTTTGACTTTCCTCCTGCAGATCCTGTTGTCATATTGCTGCATGGGTTATATGAGAATTTCATGTCTATTTCCCTATATCCTAATGATTATAACAGCTCCAATTCACACAAAGTGTTTCTAATGACACCCATGTCACTAGTGATTATTTCATTGCATATACCAGTACTATTTATTTGTATCTACAATTATCTTTGACATATTTTCTGTTCCTTACACCAGTACCAATGTACACATATATATAAAAAAAATTTCTTGATCCGTGTTTCTTTATCCATTTGTATCTATACGGACGGGTAATTTTTATCACCCGTTCCTAATAACTACAGCCTAATTGATCTCCATTATCCTTTCTAGGGTTTTTTTCATAAATCTATATATCTTCGTTTTTTTTCATAAATCTATATATCTTCCTTTTTCGTGGACTCTCATTTGTGATCCAGGGACACAATACCACCAGTGTGGGACTTGATGTCTCCTGCCTAACACAAAAAGCAGATCCACACTGTATCTATAAGACCCAGCTAATTATCCCCCCCTATATAGGTGCACTCTCATTGGACGTCTGACCAAATCCTTCTACTATCAAACCACACTGCTAATGCCCGATCTCGTCCGATCTTGGAAGCGAAACAGTGTGGGCTGAGTTAGTACCTGAGGTGGAGACTCACAGGGAATACTCAGTGTTGTAGAACATCAATCATTGCATATGATGTGTGGTATGTGACTCCAACAGCAGCATCACCATTTGTTCCTATCCTTTTCTTTCTTTACCCTGGTATATCCTTTGATTTGTTTCTATTATTACTTATTGCCATAATAGCTGTTATTTCTTCATTAGGATTATGACAGAATCTAAAATCAATTGACTTAATTGATCTCATTAATACAGATCATCTGTACTGGCCGGGTGAGAAAGGGTTTATGACTTGCAGTGTCTCTACCCCTCTCCATCTCATTTCCTGAGGCAGGACCAGAACATTTTTATCTGGGATCATTCACATCTCCTCAACCAGGGGCAATTATATTCTTAATATTTCCAAATAAATTTTGTTTTATCTGCTGACTAATCAACCTAGTGTTATTCATTCTAGTTATTTAACTACCATTAATGAGTGCGCCCACACAAGAGCCTTCTTCTTTCTCCCTTTTGTTTATGCATATGTCACTGGCTCTGGGCGCACCCCCAAACTGGACATTATATTAAAGATTTTACTTGAAAATTGTCCAAATTTGGTTTTTCTGTAATCAAAAACTATTTTTAGACCGGTGCCGGGTCGCCCCCTTTGTGTAACCGTATTTGCTCATTCTCAATTTTTCTTTATAAATGTCTATTAAAATAGGCTCACTTAATATAAGGGGTATTCATACTCCGTTCTAAGCGTAGAACACTGTTGACGTATCTTAACAAACAAAACACTGATGTCATCTGCCTACAGGAAACACACTTACTGCAGGCAGAAGTGAAAAAACTTCAAATTATGAACTGGACCCTACTGGGTTCTGCTTCTTTAAATACTAAATCATGTGGTGTGGCGGTATTAGCAAAGAAAGTTTTGAATGCTCATGTGACTTCTATTTGTGTGGATCCTCATGGCAGATACTTGATTGTGTGTATAACTGTGGCAGGTCTTTTACTATTTGTAATGTATATGCCCCTACTCAATATAAAAAGTCGATCTTTATTGAATTATTGGCAAAATTAAATTTTTATGTTCCATCCACTTTAATAATTTGCAGAGATCTTAATTTAGTATCCTCACAATTTTTAGATAGATCCCCTACTCCTAAACGAATATCCCCTCTCCCGAAAATAGGTGTGCCATTTCTTATTAACTCTCTAAACTTTGTAGATACTTGGAGAGCTCTTAATCCCACAGAAAGGGATTTCACCTGTTTGTCACCAACACATGATACTTGGTCTAGAATAGACTATATTTTAATAGCTGAATCTTTTTTCCAAAAAATTGTTTCAGCCACCATTGACCCTCCAGTGTTATCAGATCATGCTATGATTAATATTGTTTTGGATTTTAGAAAGTCTGGTGATGCCAAACCTATGTGGAGATTCCCTTCCCATTTGTCCCAGTCTCAAGGCTTACGCGACAAACTCCTCACAGTATGGAATAATTATTGTATTTTGAATGCTGACTTTGCGATCTCTAACCCTCCTATTTTCTGGCAAGCAGCAAAGGCGTTGATTCCAGGAGAACTGATTGCGTTTGTTTCAAAAAGTAAAAAACAGCATAAGCACAATTATCTTGAATTACAAAATAAGTTATCTGAAGCCTTTCAATTATTGAAATGATGTCCTTCATCTGAAAATAAATCTGCTTATCAAGATGCTAAATTACATTTTAATGAGTTCCTTCAATTAAATAAAGACAAATATCTTTTCAACGTTCATTCTAAATTTTATAAATTTGGAAACAAAATTGTAAGGCTTCTAACTAACTTATTACGGGGTTCTCAATCACAAATGGTTGTACATCCTCTTTTGCAACCAGATGGTTCAATGACGGACTCTGGTGCGCAAATTGTAAATATTATGAAAACATTTTAGGAAAATCTTTACTCTTTCCCAGTTAATCCCGAAAGAGTCCATTCGAGATTCTAATTCTTCTTCCTACTCTCATTATTTTCCTACTTATTCTTATTGGGATTCTTTACCATCACCTCAACTTTCTGAACCACTAGCACAACAATTAATAAACCCCTTCAGAAGTCTCTTGGGCTATTAGACAATTGAAATTGGCCAAAGCTCCAGGCCCTGACGGATTCTCGAATGAGTTTTATAAACTATTGGGTCCACACAGAGCCGGCCCTAACCAATATGATGCCCTAGGCAAGATTTTGACTGGTGCCCCCTAGCACCGCCGCTAGTTCTGCAGGAGATTCCTGGCTTGAGTCAGCTGGCAGCTCTGCTAACGTCGGGTGCCTTTTGTTTATGGAAATGCATCATATTATTTGCATTTCTATGTGGCTAGGATGCACAAGCAGCTTCTGCTGATTAAAATGATATGCAGCATGCCTATATTCTGTGTGCAACTATGGCTGTATCTGCATACGAAATGCTACATTACAGTGATTTCCAGGAATACACTGCAACGTAGCATTTCGTATGCAGATACAGCCGCAGTCACACACAGAATATAGGCATGCTGCATATCATTTTAATCAGCAGAAGCTGCTGGTGCCCCTAAGCATACCAAATGCCCTAGGCATTTGCCTAGTTTGCCTATGCCTAAGGCCGGCTCTGGGTCCACAAATTGAAAAAACGTTAGCGGACTGTTTTCATTTTATAATACAGTAGCCCAAGGCACCCTCCCACTACATTTTTCAGATGCTAATATTGAGGTAATACCTAAACCTGGGCGTAATCTTGCTCTACCAGGATCGTATAGGCCAATCTCTCTGCTAAATATTGATTATAAAATATTTACGAAAATATTAGCTGAGAGATTAAAGCCTACTTTGCCCATTTTAATTCATACAGACCAAACCGGATTTATTTCTGGAAGACATTCTGTGGTAAATGTGAGGAGAGTGTTAGCAGCTATACAACATGTTTCTTCTTTTTCTTCTGATTCTTCTTCTAATATGGTACTCACACTAGACGCAGGAAAAAGCTTTTGATTTAGTATTATGGCCCCAAATTTTCCAAACTTTAAAAAATGTTGGCTTTCCATCCCATTTTATACAAATACTTTGTACTTTATACTCTTTTCCTAAATCATATATAGCCTGTAATGATCTTCTTTCATCTCCTTTTACATTAAATAGAGGCACCCGTCAGGGATGCCCCCCATCTCCCCTCCTTTTCGCTTTTGCTATTGAACCTCTTACTGTTGCTATACGCAGTTTTCCTCTTATCCAAGGGATTAATATTAATTCTGAGGAATTAAAATTGCATTGTTTGCTGATGATACTCTTATCTTTCTTTCCAATCCACTTCATTCTTTACCAGCTTTACTCCACTGGTATAAAGTTAATTTATCGAAATCTGAAATACTATTGTTGGGGAACGCTACTCCAGACTTTTTAAGATCTCTTAATACCCCGCTTACCCTCGCCCCTACTCATTTCTCATATCTTGGCATTCAGATATGCTCTAATTTGTCCCAACTTTGGTGGTCATTCCGAGTTGTTCGCTCGTTGCCGATTTTCGCTATGCTGCAATTTGTTGCTAAATGCGCATGTGCATGGTACGCAGCGCACATGCGCTTAGTTATTTAACTAAAAACTTAGCAGTTTTGCTGTTGTTCGTGCAGCGCTTTTCAGAGGCACTGCTGATCGGTGAGTGATTGACAGAAAAGGGGCGTTTCTGGGTGGTAACTGAGCGTTTTCCGGAAGTATGCTAAAAAATGCAGGCGTCAGTCAAAAACGCAGTAGTGTCTGGAGAAACGGGGTAGTGGCTGACCGAACGCAGGGCATGTTTGTGACGTCAAACCAGGAACTAAACGGACTGAGCTGATCGCAATCTAGGAGTAGGTCTGGAGCTACTCAGAAATTGCTTGAAAATTTTTAGTAGCAATTCTGCTAATCTTTCGTTCGCTATTCTGCTAAGCTAAGATACACTCCCAGAGGGCGGCGGCCTAGCGTTTGCAATGCTGCTAAAAGCAGCTAGCGAGCGAACAACTCGGAATGACCACCTTTATTCGTTAAATTTTTCACTTAGTACAACGAAAATAGCTACTAAATTGGAATCCTGGAGAGACCTACCAGTTCCATTGCTAGGTAGACTCTAGGTAGATCAAGTCAATTATTTTCCCAAAAATGTTTTACTGCATGCAGATGTTACCTCCTGCTCTACAGAAATCAGACATTGCTAGGTTAAATGCCTTGTTTTCAACATTTATTTGGCAGAATAAATGACCAAGGATTGCTAAGGCCAAACTTAAAACTCCTAGATCAGAGGGAGGATTGGGATGTCCTGATTTAATGGCTTATTCTTCAGCAGTCTTTTTTAGATATATAAGTGACTGGATATTGAATATACTGATCCTTCCTTAGAACAAGCTTTTTCCCCCCCTATTTGCTCCTGAAGCTTTAATTCAGACTAAATTATCTAAAATTCCCACAGCGGTTAAAACTCACATTCTATTCAAGGATACATATGCTACTTGGATCCATATCAATAGAAGTTGCGATAGAAATCCTTATATATCTCAATTTATCCCTCTCTGGGGTAACCCCTCTTTTCCCCCATTATTGACGAACTCTTTATTTAACCTATGGGAATCTAAAGGGTTATACTCCTCCAATAAGGACTTTAACCCAAGTGGATCTATTTCCACCTTTTCAGATCTTTCCAACCAATTCTTATTACCTCACACACACAGGTTTATGTATTTTCAAATGAGACACTATTTAACTACTATAAAGGTCCCTAGACCGTTCATCAGCTCTACTCCTATTACTAAACAATATAAAGTGAAATATTTGTATTTTTTATACTTATGAAAGTATATTATAAAAACCATCCGTAATGGACATTATTGTTAGATAAATGGACATCAGATATTCCATCTATAACAAAGCTGGATGATATTACCTGTCTTCAGTCTTTTTCATTAAAAGCTTTGCAATCTAGCTACCTTCAAGAAGTTTATATATGCACTCTTCATAAGGCTTATATCACTCCCCATCAAAGACGACACTCCCCATAAATGATGACACAAGCTCGGTCCCCTTCGATTTGGAGCAAATCTACTCCCTTTCACTGGTACACCTCCAGGGCCAGTTAAATTGACTTCTTGTGCTCCCTTTGCTCCATACACCACATTAAACTCTACATTTTCTACCTCTCCAACACTCAGCAGTAGTTTGAAGAGGTTGTTTCTTGTGATAGCAGTCCAGTGGACAAAAAATAAGAATTTACTTACCGATAATTCTATTTCTCATAGTCCGTAGTGGATGCTGGGAACTCCGTAAGGACCATGGGGAATAGCGGCTCCGCAGGAGACTGGGCACAAAAAGTAAAAGCTTTAGACTAGCTGGTGTGCACTGGCTCCTCCCCCTATGACCCTCCTCCAAGCCTCAGTTAAGATACTGTGCCCGGACGAGCGTACATAATAAGGAAGGATCTTGAATCCCGGGTAAGACTCATACCAGCCACACCAATCACACCGTACAACTCGTGATCTGAACCCAGTTAACAGTATGATAACCGTAGGAGCCTCTGAAAAGATGGCTTGCAACAATAAACAACCCGATTTGTTTGTAACAATAACTATATACAAGTATTGCAGACAATCCGCACTTGGGATGGGCGCCCAGCATCCACTACGGACTATGAGAAATAGAATTATCGGTAAGTAAATTCTTATTTTCTCTGACGTCCTAGTGGATGCTGGGAACTCCGTAAGGACCATGGGGATTATACCAAAGCTCCCAAACGGGCGGGAGAGTGCGGATGACTCTGCAGCACCGAATGAGAGAACTCCAGGTCCTCCTCAGCCAGGGTATCAAATTTGTAAAATTTAGCAAACGTGTTTGCCCCTGACCAAGTAGCTGCTCGGCAAAGTTGTAAAGCCGAGACCCCTCGGGCAGCCGCCCAAGATGAGCCCACCTTCCTTGTGGAATGGGCTTTTACAGATTTTGGCTGTGGCAGGCCTGCCACAGAATGTGCAAGTTGAATTGTACTACAAATCCAACGAGCAATCGTCTGCTTAGAAGCAGGAGCACCCAGCTTGTTGGGTGCATACAGTATAAACAGCGAGTCAGATTTCCTGACTCCAGCCGTCCTGGAAACATATATTTTCAGGGCCCTGACTACGTCCAGCAACTTGGAGTCCTCCAAGTCCCTAGTAGCCACAGGTACCACAATAGGTTGATTCATGTGAAACGCTGAAACCACCTTAGGGAGAAATTGAGGACGAGTCCTCAATTCCGCCCTATCCGAATGAAATATCAGGTAAGGGCTTTTATAGGATAAAGCCGCCAATTCTGATACGCGCCTGGCTGAAGCCAGGGCCAACAGCATTACCACTTTCCATGTGAGATATTTCAAATCCACTGTGGCAAGTGGTTCAAACCAATGTGATTTTAGGAACCCTAAAACTACATTGAGATCCCAAGGTGCCACTGGAGGCACAAAAGGAGGCTGTATATGCAGTACCCCTTTGACAAACGTCTGAACTTCAGGCACTGAAGCCAGTTCTTTCTGGAAGAAGATCGACAGGGCCGAAATTTGAACCTTAATGGATCCTAATTTTAGGCCCATAGACAATCCTGCTTGCAGGAAATGTAGGAAACGACCCAGTTGAAATTCCTCCGTAGGGGCCTTCTTGGCCTCACACCACGCAACATATTTTCGCCAAATGCGATGATAATGTTTTGCAGTTACATCCTTCCTGGCCTTGATCAGGGTAGGGATGACTTCATCTGGAATGCCCTTTTCCTTCAGGATCCGGCGTTCAACCGCCATGCCGTCAAACGCAGCCGCGGTAAGTCTTGGAACAGACAAGGTCCCTGCTGGAGCAGGTCCTTCCTTAGAGGTAGAGGCCACGGGTCCTCCGTGAGCATCTCTTGCAGCTCCGGGTACCAAGTTCTTCTTGACCAATCCGGAGCCACGAGTATCGTTCTTACTCCTCTCCTTCTTATGATTCTCAGTACTTTTGGTATGAGAGGAAGAGGAGGGAACACATATACCGACTGGAACACCCACGGAGTTACCAGAGCGTCCACCGCTATTGCCTGAGGGTCCCTTGACCTGGCGCAATATCTGTCCAGTTTCTTGTTGAGACGGGACGCCATCATGTCCACCTTTGGTTTTTCCCAACGGTTTACAATCACATGGAAGACTTCTGGATGAAGACCCCACTCCCCCGGGTGGAGGTCGTGTCTGCTGAGGAAGTCTGCTTCCCAGTTGTCCACTCCCGGAATGAACACTGCTGACAGTGCTATCACATGATTTTCCGCCCAGCGGAGAATCCTTGCAGCTTCTGCCATTGCCCTCCTGCTTCTTGTGCCGCCCTGTCTGTTTACGTGGGCGACCGCCGTGATGTTGTCCGACTGGATCAATACCGGTTGACCCTGAAGCAGAGGCCTTGCTTGACTTAGGGCATTGTAAATGGCCCTTAGCTCCAGGATATTTATGTGAAGAGACGTTTCCATGCTTGACCACAAGCCCTGGAAATTTCTTCCCTGTGTGACTGCTCCCCAGCCTCTCAGGCTGGCATCCGTGGTTACCAGCATCCAATCCTGAATGCCGAATCTGCGGCCCTCTAGAAGATGAGCCTTCTGTAACCACCACAGGAGAGATACCCTTGTCCTTGGAGATAGGGTTATCCGCTGATGCATCTGAAGATGCGATCCGGACCATTTGTCCAGCAGATCCCACTGAAAAGTTCTTGCATGGAATCTTCCGAATGGAATCGCTTCGTAAGAAGCCACCATTTTTCCCAGGACTCTCGTGCACTGATGCACTGACACTTGTCCTGGTTTTAGGAGGTTCCTGACTAGCTCGGATAACTCCCTGGCCTTCTCCTCCGGGAGAAACACCTTTTTCTGGACTGTGTCCAGAATCATCCCTAGGAACAGTAGACGTGTTGTTGGAATCAGCTGTGATTTTGGGATATTTAGAATCCACCCGTGCTGACGTAGTACTACCTGAGATAGTGCTACTCCGACCTCTAACTGTTCCCTGGACCTTGCCCTTATCAGGAGATCGTCCAAGTAAGGGATAATTAATACGCCTTTTCTTCGAAGAAGAATTATCATTTCGGCCATTACCTTGGTAAAGACCCGTGGTGCCGTGGACAATCCAAACGGCAGCGTCTGAAACTGATAATGACAGTTTTGTATTACAAACCTGAGGTACCCTTGGTGAGAAGGGTAGATTGGGACATGGAGATAAGCATCCTTGATGTCTAGAGATACCATATAGTCCCCTTCTTCCAGGTTCGCGATCACTGCTCTGAGTGACTCCATCTTGAATTTGAACCTTTTTATGTAAGTGTTCAAAGATTTTAGATTTAAAATTGGTCTCACCGAGCCGTCCGGCTTCGGTACCACAAACAGCGTGGAATAATACCCCTTTCCCTGTTGTAGGAGGGGTACCTTGATTATCACCTGCTGGGAATACAGCTTGTGAATAGCTTCCAATATTGCCTCCCTGTCGGAGGGAGACGTTGGTAGAGCAGACTTCAGGAACCGGCGAGGGGGAGACGTCTCGAATTCCAATTTGTACCCCTGTGATACTACCTGCAGTATCCAGGGGTCCACTTGCGAGTGAGCCCACTGCGCGCTGAAATTCTTGAGACGGCCCCCCACCGTGCCCGAGTCTGCATGCAGAGCCCCAGCGTCATGCTGAGGACTTGGCAGAAGCGGGGGAGGGCTTCTGCTCTTGGGAAGAGGCTGCATGGTGCAGTCTTTTTCCCCTTCCTCTGCCCCGGGGCAGGAACGAGCGGCCTTTTTCCCTCTTGCCCTTATAGGGACGAAAGGACTGGGTTTGAAAAGACGGTGTCTTTTTCTGCTGAGAGGTGACCTGGGGTAAAAAGGTGGATTTTCCAGCCGTTGCCGTGGCCACCAGGTCCGATAGACCGACCCCAAATAACTCCTCCCCTTTATACGGCAATACTTCCATATGTCGTTTGGAATCCGCATCACCTGACCACTGTTGCGTCCATAACATACTTCTGGCAGAAATGGACATCGCACTTACTCTAGATGCCAGGGTGCAAATATCCCTCTGTGCATCTCGCATATATAGTAATGCATCCTTTAAATGCTCTATAGTTAATAATATACTGTCCCTATCCAGGGTATCAATATTTTCAGTCAGGGAATCCGACCAAGCCACTCCAGCGCTGCACATCCAGGCTGAGGCGATCGCTGGTCGCAGTATAACACCGGTATGTGTGTATATACCTTTTAAGATATTTTCCAGCCTTCTATCAGCTGGTTCCTTGAGAGCGGCCGTATCAGGAGACGGTAACGCCACTTGTTTTGATAAGCGTGTGAGCGCCTTATCTACCCTAGGGGGTGTTTCCCAACGTGCCCTAACCTCTGGCGGGAAAGGGTATAGTGCCAATAATTTATTAGAAATCAGCAGTTTTTTATCGGGGGAAACCCACGCTTTATCACACACCTCATTTAATTCATCTGACTCAGGAAAAACCACTGGTAGTTTTTTCACACCCCACATAATACCCTTTTTTGTGGTACTTGTAGTGTCAGAAATGTTCAATGCCTCCTTCATTGCCGTGATCATGTAACGTGTGGCCCTACTGGACATTACGTTTGTCTCGTCACCGTCGACACTGGATTCAGTATCCGTGTCAGGGTCTGTGTCGACCATCTGAGGTAACGGGCGTTTTAGCGCCCCTGACGGTGTCTGAGATGCCTGAACAGGCACTAATTGATTTGTCGGCTGTTTCATGTCGTCAACAGTTTTTTGCAAAGTGCTGACATTGTCACGTAATTCTTTAATTACTACCATCCAGTCAGGTGTCGACTCCCTAGGGGGTGACATCACTAACACAGGCAATTGCTCTGCTTCCACATCATTTTCCTCCTCATACATGTCGACACAATCGTACCGACACCCAGCACACACACAGGGAATGCTCTGATAGAGGACAGGACCCAACTAGCCCTTTGGGGAGACAGAGGGAGAGTTTGCCAGCACACACCAGAGCGCTATATATATACAGGGATAACCTTATATAAGTGTTACTCCCTGTTATAGCTGCTGTATTTATATATTAGCTGCCAATAGTGCCCCCCTCTCTGTTTTACCCTGTTTCTGTAGTACAGGACTGCAGGGGAGAGTCAGGGAGCCGTCCTTCCAGCGGAGCTGTGAAAGAAAATGGCGCTTGTGTGCTGAGGAGAAAGGCTCCGCCCCCTTCACGGCGGCCTTTTCTCCCGCTTTTTTCAGGAAACTGGCAGGGGATAAATGCATCCATATAGCCCAGGAGCTATATGTGATGCATTTTTTTTAGCCATATAAGGTTTTTATATCGTTTTTATTGCGTCTCAGGGCGCTCCCCCCCAGCGCCCTGCACCCTCAGTGACCGGAGTGTGAAGTGTGCTGAGAGCAATGGCGCACAGCTGCAGTGCTGTGCGCTACCTTATTTGAAGACAGGAACGTCTTCTGCCGCCGCTTTCTCCGGACCTCTTCGCTCTTCTGGCTCTGTAAGGGGGCCGGCGGCGCGGCTCCGGGACCCATCCAGGCTGAACCTGTGATCGTCCCTCTGGAGCTAATGTCCAGTAGCCAAGAAGCCCAATCCACTCTGCAGTCAGGTGAGTTCGCTTCTTCTCCCCTTAGTCCCACGATGCAGTGAGCCTGTTGCCAGCAGGACTCACTGAAAATAAAAAACCTATTTAAACTTTTACTTCTAAGCAGCTCAGGAGAGCCACCTAGCTTGCACCCTTCTCGTTCGGGCACAAAAATCTAACTGGGGCTTGGAGGAGGGTCATAGGGGGAGGAGCCAGTGCACACCAGCTAGTCTAAAGCTTTTACTTTTTGTGCCCAGTCTCCTGCGGAGCCGCTATTCCCCATGGTCCTTACGGAGTTCCCAGCATCCACTAGGACGTCAGAGAAACATCCCTTTGTTTCTCATGTCTTTTAATTAAGCCATAGCCTCTTTTAACTTTGACCCATTTAACAGTGCCAGATAGTTTAGGGGCAATATCATTGATATTTCCCACCTCAAGAATACCTTCTGCTGCTCTTCCTTGCAGAATATCAATCAGTTCTTCAGTCTGTAAAGCAATGTCTTTAGTGTCCTTACTCGCATCAGGACTGGGTTTTATAGAGCAGGCAAGGATGTTGTTCTCAGATTCCAACTGTATTAGATGCTCTTTCATTTCGGAAAGACTAATCTGATCCTGCTGCTTAGATGCTTCTGCAGCTAATAAAAGTTTAGACAGCTCATTTATTTGAGATTCAAGTGAATGAATCCTTTCTTCCTGTTGAATAGATCTTTGGGTGTTCTGGTCAATCTCTGGCAATTTTTCTCTACTCCACTGAAGCAAATTTTCAAACTCTCTGGTTAACACAGCAAGCTCCTCTTGCATTTCCTGGTTCTGTTTCTCTAACTGGATAATTAAAATTGGTTCTTCCACAGTTTTATTTTGTAACTCAGTCCCATTATATTCCCCCTTCCTCAATACTTCTCCCTGTAGAAGTGCTGTAAGCCATCGGATATGATTAAGACGTCTATCGGCTATGTATTCCATTATGTCCACCATAGCTCTGCCTCACAAGACCCATTCCTCAAGAGTTCCTCATTCTCTCTCTGCTCTGTGAATATTTGTTCCATAATCTTTATCCTTTTCTGTTCCATTGTCAGTATATCCCTCTCAGTTATCTTCACTCCAGTTTATTCCAGTCTGCTTTTCTCCTTGGTTTCCCAAAAGCATCTTGGCTGGCTATTTCAGTACTCAAACTGGAGCCATTGCTGTTATCCTTTTTATGTTTCTTCTTTTTGGCTATATTATTCTCTTTTTGTTTCAACACAACATCGGTTGCAGCCTCTAGTTTTCCAAGATATCTTCTGTTTTTTGTTTAATTATATTTCCATCATCCAGTAATACAACAGGGCATGTGGAGGTCACTGTTTCTTACACTACCTTCACTGCCATGTTCATGAGGTTTAACTATTACTTTCTTCTTCTTTGTCTTTCTCCTTTTCTTTCCCGTCACTACTGCATTATCTCCAAACACAGACTCATCTTTAATTCCTTGTACTCCTAATATTAAATCCTCCTCTGGACCTGACATGTCCACTTCTTCTAAGTCTATCCTCCTCTTGTCCATTTGATTCTCCTTGTTGGCTGCAGCTCCCCCAACTACTATGGGAAGGGCATTAAGGCCAGCTTCTTCTATGTTCCCTTGAGATCCTGTGGCAGAACTTGAAAAATGTAAACAACCCCCAGAAAATATCTCTCCTGTTCTTGTGTCCTTCCCTAAGGTAATTTCTTCTTCTCCAATATTATTACCATCAGGCCACAGAATCTGCAGCTTTGACCCAGGAATACTCTCCAAAGCAATTAAAGCAGGTAATAAAACCTGCTCCAAATTGTTATTATTAGTGATAAGAACAGCAAATGTGTCCCCATAGTGTCCCTTCTACCGATCTACTATATAGGGATTACTTATTTCATATAGCTGTGCTATCTTTTTTAATACATTTTCATCACTTATGCCAAGAAATTTCCCCCAATCCCAAACTACACCGTACATCAACACCTTTATCTCTACAACAGCGATAAATGTCCTCTCCAGTTACACAATCCATTTCTGTACTCTAATCTCAGCAGTGCTTCCAAATGTAACCCCTTCTTACCTTCCTAGGGGTAACTAATATATATGTGCCTCCACCCACGCCTTAAAAATGTCTAGTCTATTGGAGTGGACTTGGGTACACCCCCTGCTAGTACATTTTATTACCTATTGTTTTGACAGTAAGTACACCCGTAACTTGACATTAATTTATTTCCTCAAACGTACACACCAATGAAAAGAAACACATTTATTGCGAGAGTGCAGGTGGGAGTGCAGCTGGGTGGGAAGGCAGGGAGCGCGGGGTCACATCAAGAGGCAGAGCCAGATGTCAGTCCCTGGCTCAGTGCGGCCGCTCGGCAAGCATGCTGTACATCATCCGCTGCCAGAGGCGGGTGAAGCAGGGGGGAGGCACACAGACATAATGAGAAGCAGGCTGGGCTCGGCATGGGCCACGGCGATCAGGTGTGACGTTTGGGGGGTGCTGCACATTAGGTGGTGCCTGTGCGCACCAGGCACCCCCCGTGCGCATGCCTATGATCATTGTAATGATTGAGGTCAATGTGCTCATAACAATACATACCAACCGGGATCATATCCTGATAGTGACTTCTAGTGACTGTGTTAAAGGTACTAGATGGCCTCGGTAAAACAGGGGGACCAGAGTGACGTGCATCTTCCCCGACCTGTGCAGTTAACAAGGCAAATACAAAATGAAAATGTTATACAATGGCTTATAGTTTCTAAACACTAAAACAAAAAATAAAAGCATGTATATTCACATAACATCCAGCACTAGGTCATACATATCTATACAATGCAGCTACAGTATGGTCGTTGAAGTAAACAAAAGAACAATATGAATAAGCACTGATTTCTCAAATTTGCGCTTACTCATACTGTTCTATAAATATAAAAGTATATTTGTTAACTTTCAGGATTCCCCTTCAGGAAGTGTAGGGTCATGGTGACCCAATTTGCATCATCACAGATACAAGATGCATCTGCAGATGCAAAAATTAGGCAGTTTGCAACACTGCGCCATGGGGACGGAACCATAATGACACAATTTAAAATGAATCACTTTATCACACATACACACCACCTCCACAGTGTCTGGAAAGGAAGGGGGGTGGGGAGGGGAATAATTCTTCCAAGGAAAATGCCCCAAAATTTGTGAGTCACTTGATCATTCTGGGAAAGCAGGCAAATATAAATAAAAGATTTTCCTTATGTCAATGTTTTTCATTAGCAGTTGTATCCAAAGAGTCAGTGTCACTGACTTATTTGTATGTCAGTGTATGTCATGTCAGTGGTGGAACTACTGCCAGAGCAGCCCATGTACTTGCAAGGGGCAGGCAGTGAGGTGGACCCAGTGACACTGTTCTGTTTAGCGTGGTCACATCCGCACTGCTCTTCTGAGCATGTTGCAGACAGTAACATGCACAGGGAAGCCCCATCCAGAACTTGGTTCTAAGGAATGATCAGAAGAGCAGGACATGGGTAATGTGACGGTACCTGTCAGACAATAAAATAAAGGGTTGGACTAATTGACATATTCTCTTATATATTATAAATCATTGCTGCAGAAATGTGTCTTATATGGTGTATTGGGGGCTTCTTTTTTAAACATAAAAAATAAATGAAATAACTAAATGTTGAACATTTACTTTTACGTATTTACATATACTATATCAATGCAGGCTTGAAGTCAGCAAGCCATAGAACCTGTGTAATTCATGATTGTCGCACACAGAAAGAATTAATGAAGGATCACTTTCTAAACATTACCAATCACAACTGTAATAAAATTTGCAATTAAACATCAAGTAAACAAGAGCTTTTTTTTTGCATAATTTTGTCCCAAAGTCATAGGCTTACCTATGACGTCCAGGATACCTCATCATCAGGTAAGTCTCTAATATTTTAAGGGTTCAAGTCTAGGACATGGGACTTGAACCCATTAGGGATTTACCTGATGATGAGGTTACCGGGAAGCGGTGGGTAAGCCCATAATCTTGGACAAAATTATGCAAAAAAAACTCACTGACTTGATGCTTAATTGCAAAATGTATTAAAATTCTGATTAGTAATGTTTGGACCGTGCACCTGCAGTATTTCTTTCTCTGTGTGGCACTGGTTTCTGTGTTAGAGAAGAGCAGAGCTGGTGAAAGGATGTCAGAGGACAGTAACCTGTATCAGTTTACAGGGTGCCAATAGTATAGTGAGTGCGTTAGTGGACAAAGGGGGTCATTCCGAGTTGTTAGCTCGGTAATTTTTTTCGCATCGCAGCGATTTTCCGCTTAGTGCGCATGCGCAATGTCCGCAGAGCGACTGCGCCAAGTAAATTTGCTATGCAGTTAGGAATTTTACTCACGGCTTTTTCATCGTTCTGTTGATCGTAGTGTGATTGACAGGAAGTGGGTGTTTCTGGGCGGAAACTCGCCGTTTTACGGGTGTGTGTGAAAAAACGCTACCGTTTCTGGGAAAAACGCGGGAGTGGCTGGAGAAACGGGGTAGTGTCTGGGCGAACGCTGGGTGTGTTTGTGACGTCAAACCAGGAACGACAAGCACTGAACTGATCGCAGATGCCGAGTAAGTCTGGAGCTACTCAGAAACTGCTAAGAGAGGTGTAATCGCAATATTGCGAATACGTCGTTCGCAATTTTAAGAAGCTAAGATTCACTCCCAGTAGGCGGCGGCTTAGCGTGAGTAAATCTGCTAAAAGCAGCTTGCGAGCGAACAACTCGGAATAAGGGCCAAAGAGAGAGCTAAAATTTCCAGTTGGAGGTGTATGTTGATTGCTGCAGTGTAATCCAATTTGAGAATAATCCGTTTTAACTGCTAAGACCCCTTTAGTGAGGTTTTGTGCACTTTTCAGGTAAAAACGAAGGGCCTAATTCAGACTGGACCGCTGCAGCGGCAGCGATCACAGTCTGAATCCCTATCGCAGGCGCACTGCACAGGCGCGCCTCGCGAGCCCAGCAACATGCTAACAGCATCTCTGGGCTGCGATTGCAGAGTAAATTATCGTAGATGTATTAAATTTAGCACATCTACGATCAGATCTGAATCATCCCCAAAGACACAAACCCATATTTGTACTCATCATTACAGTTCCTTTACAACAGAATGGCACAGTGTCACACATTACACTGCAGACTAACCTCCCCAGCACTGTGACTGCGCTGTCTTGTCAAATGCTGCCGATGAAGCAATGCACTGGTTGGTCTGCTGCTTTGTAATGGAAGACGAGGATCAATAAAAGTAGTGCTCCGAGAATTGTGATCTACAAAGAATGGCTAAGAAAGAAACATGAATTAGTTACTACTGAATGTAAAGGTAAGATATATGCATACTTTGCAAAAGATACAGTATGACGTGGTCATAGCTTACCAGCATTGAGAAATTAAGCATACAATGGAATTAATGCGCCATGACAATATCTAATAGATCCAGTTTGACTGGATCTGTGTAATCTGTTGGTGAAGACACAATTTGAGGCCTGATTCTGAGTTGCGTGCTGCTTTAGCGTCTGTTGTTGAAGCCACATCTGCGACTATATGCTAATGCTAGTGTCAGCACTTCCCCTAGTGTACAAGCGTACGTTTGAATGTGCAAGGACTGAGACACCCACTTTGAGTGTATTTGAGTGGATGAATGGAGCGATTGAACCCCACCCCAGCACAGCCCATCTTGTTCATTTCTCTCTGCACTGAGCGTACACTGTACTGAACACATAATGGTCCACCCCTCCCAGTCAGCTTCACATATCGTTCAGCGCTTATTGTGCTTTATGACAATGTGATGTTCAGAGGTTGAGTGGCTAGGAGAGCTGCAGTATTCAGGCATCCTGTGTGCACTGCGGCCAGCTCCCAAGCACACAGCTTCTTCACAAGCAGGCACAGACTGTGTGTGAGTGTTAAAAGTTCAGTGCACTGAGATGCTACGCTTCATTCAGCAATGTTGTAGTAGCAGCCAGCATAAGTAAATTTGTCCTCTTTCTCCCTGGCTACACTCTATCCTCTTAATGCACACCTGGTCAGCAGCATGTGCTCCCCTTACTCCACAGGTAAGTGGCTGTAGTGGACCCGCCGCGACTGGCACATGCAGCAGATGGATATAGCACTACCCCTTCCCCCCCCAAAAAAAAAAAAAAAAAAAAAAAAAGAACAGTCTGCCCCTGTGGTACATAACCATTAATTTGGTTTAATTTCACTGCTGTCTGCATTTATTTTAACATGATATCCCTATGAATTTTGAGCATTAATATTAAAGTTCTCAGTTCACCCAATAAAACACACCTTGCTCTGAAATAGTTTGCTACCAGGAAAACAGATGTCGTAGCAGTGCAGGAGTCCCACTTCGCACTACACTTCCTCCTACCATCTCCCCCAATTCTCAAATCATAACCTGACATGCTACACCTCTAGTGGTCCCTTTAAGAGAAATGGGGTGACCATTTTTTTAGTAAAAATTGCCCATTTAAGTTTGAGAAAAAATTGGTTGCTTGCAATGGTAGATATTTCTTGTTGAGCAGACTGGCACTAAGTATGTAATCTTTATTCAATATATACACCTAACTCTAGGCAACATACAGATGTAGCCAGGCTCATCGTTGCTGCTGCTGCGCCATACAAGTGTTCTAGTCGTATAGCGCAGGTAGGCGAAGTAAGGCGTTATAAGGCACAACAGGATCCACAGCATGCAATACACAGTTTCACCACTGGGTGACAATTGTTCCACTAATGAAACCTACAGTACAGTGCTGAATAGCAGCGGATGGATATGGCACTACAGAATACTGAACAATGTAGCAAGCCCTGACAGGCGGGCCAGTACACAGTAAATATAGTACAGTAATTCTGTAACTCTGTCTTAATACATTAATACTGCAGGGTGGAGTACGAAATCACCGGAACGACAGGCACCCAGTGACAACATGCCTTACAACTGAAACTTTCCCTAGAAAAAGATTTCCTCAGCGTCTCCAACGCACACAAAGAAAAGCACAGTTCAGGTTCTACACAGCTCTCTAAAAGAAAAAAAGTCATTACAATCAATGATAAAGTTGGTACTATAATTTTTTTTTTTAAATGAGCGACTTCACTTTGTCACTGCAGGTGTCAATCACATGTCTAAGAGGCTCTCTTGGCATAGTGGTATCATGGATAGTTACCATGCCCATGAGCAAGGGTTTGATTCCCACAAGGGACACACTTGTATTGTATATCTGTGTAAAAATTTGCATCCACAGTTTTTTTTCTAATTTCCCCAAAACAAGTTCTGTCATACTTTGTATACAGACTCACGCATGCACACAGATATACAGTCAAAATTAGAAGAAATACTGTACAGGTAGTTGCTACTTTTTACACAAATATACAAGTCTGACTTCAAATTACGAGTCTTATCTTTTTCTCTAAAAAAAACCCTTTCTTTTATTGAAGCTTCAATAAGTAACAACAATACATCAATATGACAAATGTATATTAAACATAAGTGACCATGAACATTTGCATCATAGATACAGTGTTTTCACCTAAAAGAAAAATAAACAAAAGGTATTTCTATAATAAGGGATTGGTGTATATTCCACCAAAATAAACCTGACAGCCATTTTCAATAATCTTTAAAGCTAAATAGATATTGGAGGATCATCAAGAAACACAAGTGTTTCGTACCATAAAGTGTTGAAAAAACATTTAGCTATCGACTACTGTACTTAATGGAAGTCTCTATACAGGTTGAGTATCCCTTATCCAAAATGCTTGGGACCAGAAGTATTTTGGATATCGGATTTGTCCGTATTTTGGAATAATTGCATACCATAATGAGATATCATGGTGATGGGTCCTAAGTCTAAGCACAGAATGCATTCATGTTTCATATACACCTTATACACACAGCCTGAAGGCCATTTTAGCCAATATTTTAATAACTTTGTGCATTAAACAAAGTGTGTGTACATTCACACAATTCATTTATGTTTCATACACAAGTTATACACACAGCCTGCAGGTCTTTTAATAAAATATTTGTAATAACTTTGTGTATAAAACAAAGTTTGTGTACATTGAGCCACCAGAAAACAAAGGTTTCGCTATCTCACTCTCAACCAAAAAAATCTGTATTTTGGAATATTCCGTATTTCGGAATATTTGGATATGGGATACTCAACCCGTATAGCTCTCCCAAGTAACAAAAAATGTTTTGCTATGAGCCTCCTTTTGTAAAGATGCTTCCAGCCAGTCCATGTGAAAGATAAAGAATAACTTTTCTTTAAAAATGTCAAGCTTAGGGTTTGTACTCTGTGTCCATAACTGTAGAATTGCTTTGCAGGCAGCTGAAGATACTGCTAATAATAACTTTCTAACTCTTTTTAATAATATCCGTGGGTAATAAGATTTTCCATTAACGCGTGAGTAGTGCATAGTTGACTAAGTGGTCGATAGTAAAGCACCAGACTTGCTGCTAGAAACTCTTAATATATGGACAGGTTCAAAAGCAATGAAACAAATCTGCAGAGATTGATTTACATTTAAGATAGTCAGAATTATTTAGAATTCTCATTTGGTAAAATGTATGAACGATGAAAGATGTTGAGGTACAGATGTGTCTTCTTACATCTTTGCTCTATGTGCTATAAGTCATATAACATAACGTGTCAGTGCCGTGTGACTCAGTAGCGATGTGCGTCTTTATTTTGCATTGTGGGGGTTATTACGACCCATTCGCACGCAACGGTTCTTCACTGCGGTGCGAACGGATCGGAACTGCGCATGCTAGAACAGTGGCTAGAACAAAGAAGAAAGTGATCGCTAGCGAGATCGCAAGAAGATTGACAGCGAGGAGGCGTTCGGGCACGGAGATCCGAACACAGGCATGTCCAGGTGTTTGGAGGGCGGATGTCTGATGTCAATCCCGGGACCTTCGTCGCTGGATCCATCGCACAGGGCAAGTAGGTCTGACCCTGGTCTTGTTTTGCAGGAAACTTTTTTAGCATAGCAGGACTGCACAAGCGTTCGCATCCCTGCTATGCTAAAATACACTCCCCCATAGGCGGAGATTAGTTAATCGCACCAGCAGCAAAAAGTTGCTTGGTGCGATCAACTCGGAATGAGGGCCTTCGTACGCAACGATGTGTCTTAGATGCAAAGTAATGTAATAGGACGAGCAGCTTCTGCTAATTAAAATTATATGCAGCATGTCTACCGTATATTCATGTGTGTGACTGCAACTATATTTGCATACAAAGAACCTGATTCAGAAGGATTGCAAATTCTGCTAAGTACTGTAGCAGAACTTGCAATCCTTTGGATCGCATGCTGGGGCCGTATCAGCCCCCCCCCCCCTTAACTACGCTGAAATTGCGGTGCAACCGCAATTTCAGCATGATCACTAAAAACTAGGTAGCCTCCTGCCGACGCAGCCTGGCTGCGCCCGCAGGAGGTCCGCCGCCTTTATATGATATCAGTGGCTGCGTGTCACGTCACGCAGCCGCCCCGATCACACCTCATCAAATCCATTGTTTACTCGTCGCAGCCCCGTTTCTCCATCGCCGTCCCCACAATGTTCCGTCTTGGAAACAGAGCGTTGCTGCCCCCATCGCATTGCGAATGGGGCACCACAGAAAATGTAGGCGCATGCACAGGATGGGCCCTGCGCATGTGCCCGCATCCTCGACATAGTTTTTGCGGTTGGATCACGTATTGCGATCCAACCTGAATCAGGCCCAAAATGCTATGTTACAGTGGTTTCATGGCAAACGCTGTAATGTGGCATTCCAGATGCATATCATTTTAATTAGCATAATGCATATAATTTTAATCAGCAGAAGCTGCTCGTGCGTGCTATTACATTACATTGAGGGGGACATTCTGAGTTGATCGTTCGCTGCCATTTTTCGCAGTGCAGTGAACAGGTTACTACTGCGCATGCACCGCAATGCGCACGCGCGGCGTACGGATACAAAACGGATCGTTGCTGGGCGATGGATTTAACGAAGAATCAATTCGCACAGCCGATCACAAGGAGACTGACAAGAAGAAGGCGTTTGTGGGTGTCAACTGACCGTTTTCAGGGAGTGTTTGGGAAAACACAGGTGTATCCAAGTGTTTGCAAGGCGGGTGTCTGACGTCAATTCCGGGACCAAAATAACTGAAGTGATCACAAGGGCTGAGTAAGTCCAGAGCTACTCAGAAACTGCAAAAAACGTTTTCGTCCCGCTCGGCTGCATACGCGTTCGCACACTTGCAAAGTGAAAATACACTCCCCCGTGGGCAGTGAGTATGCGTTTGCACGGCTGCTAAAAGTAGCTAGCGAGCGATCAACTCAGAATGACCCCCTGAGACTAAGACGCTCAGCTCTACAGAGTCCAGCCACGGCATGGCAAGACTTCAAGGGCTGTTTAGCGTGACTGCAGCAAGGATGTAAGAGTACACATCTGTACATTTCTGTAAATTTTGCCATCGGGAATGTAGTAGTGTAATATTCTAATGATTTTAGAAAAACATCAGTAGTTAAAAATAGAAAATGCTCCTACCACTGTGCAAGGCCTGTTTGCAGAAAAGAGTATTCCAGAGAGGTTCTGAGGAATCTATAATATATAAAAATTGACCCCCCTAATTGGAGGTGGTAGCATTAGTGAGTTGTCCAGAAGTTTGCCTCAGTCCCCCACCAGGATGAAGTTAGAAGTTCTGCTTACATACTGTAGTATTGGGGCTGAAGAAAAGAGAAAATTGTGTGACCAATCACTGGGAATATCTCAACCGCTTCATGGTTAAGGGTTTACGTGTTTTAGAGTTATTTAATTGTCCTAATGTATGTAGTGCTTCAGTCTTCCAGTTATAAAGATTTTGTGAGGCCTCACCGTTCTGAAAGCCGGGATTCTGTACAAAAGGTAAAGGAATAGTATAATGTGGATTCACTTTGTCTTTATGTCTTAAATGCAACCAGTGTTTTCTAGTATTCATAACAGGAGGATTATTAAGAATATCCTGTGGGATTTCACTATCATTCATGTGTAAAAAGGCTGCTAATGAAATTTTAGGTAAAAAATTCTATTCCAATTAATACCCCTGTTACACCTAGAAACTCGGGTCGCAGCCGGGAGCCTGACGCGGGTGCTACCCAGCTGCGATCCGCGTCAACCCCCTTTTCTGCTGCAGTCACCAACCCTGGCATATTGCCGGGTTGGTGATGTTGCCGGTGACGCGGTGGGAGCGGCGCTGGGAGATCATGTCGCCACCCTTCCATACACTGTGAACGGGAGCCAGGGTGCATCGACCCGGCTTTCGTTTGCACAGCTTGCCGGGGTGAACCCGTGTTCAACCCTGCAAGCTACCCGAGTTGGAATACCGGGTCACTCGACCCGGATAATTCCAACTCGCCCCTTTTACACCAACCAGCAACACGGATTATGCGCGTTCACGTACAATAACCCGTGTTATATACTGGCTGGTGTAAAAGGGGTATGAGTATTAGTATACGTCTGGTGAGCAGTCAGCCAATCCTTCAAGTTTCTAAGCAATGCTGCATAGTTATATGTTAATACGAAAATTAGTCCCCCCATTCCATTTAGGTTGGTATAACTTGATCATACCTATTCTTGTTTTTTTGTTATTCCAGATAAATTTACGAAATAGTCGAGTTATCAAAGTTACATCGTTCCGTGGTAAGTGTATTGGAATTACTTGGAGTGGATATAAATATCTGGGAAAATATATAATTCGTAACAAAATTTGCTCGACCCGAGTAGGATAGCTGGAGATGGCTTAAATCTCTAAAGTCAGTTGTTAGTTTGGTCACAATTGTGAGGCTGGACGTTGGTTGTGAATCCAGAACTGGAGTCAGGAGATCGGAATGCACTGGTTCTTTGAGTATAAACCAAGGAGGATAACATGGGAAAAGGTCTGGTATACATGTTGCAAGGTAATACGGGAAGCAGGGGACAAGTTACCATGATCTGGACTTGCGGTTGCCTCCGGTGGGTTTGGTAACTGCAGCGGCTGAGGCAAAACTGGGGTTAGTCTGTAAGAGACTGCAGTTTTGCAGACTGTAGGAACCATGGTTCCGGTCTGTAGTAAGCAGCTTACGAAGACCTGAAGCCCTGGGACAGCTGATTTCAGAAGCTGGATGCTAGATTGACAAGGCTATAGACCACAGAGCACCCAGTAGCTTTGTGTAAGACATTGCACTGGCAGTTCCCCACCAAAAGATTACCTGCTTTATACCTGCAGGCGGTTATTGATTGGTTCCCAGGAGTTTGCTTGTCAGTGACACACGTTCCCATTGCCAATTGATTTCAATATTGCCCACACTAATACCCTTCAAAGTAGGCCATGTGTTAATCATTCAAATTATGGGATCTAAAGAAAGTTTAAATAATAACGGGGGAAGAGGACATCCCTGACGAGTTCCTCAAATCATTATTATAGGGTAACTTCTAGTGCCATTTATCAGAAGAGAGGTTGTTGGTGAGGTGTAGAAAAACCTAATTAAATGAATAAAATCCGGCTCAAATGCAAGTTCGGAAAATACCTGAAAAAAGGAAAGGCCAAGATACAGTATCAAACGCTTTGTGAGCATCAAAGCTCAATGCATGTTAGGATCTTTAGGTTTAAATTTGCAGCAACCACAGATGCAATCGCTGTACATATTCATTTACCGGAGTGATGTCCACTAACAAAATCAAACTGTTAAACAGGGGTGGTCTTCAGTATGCCGACTGACGGGATCCCGGCGCACAGTATACCGGTGCTGGGATCCCGACAGCTGGCATACCGACACTTATTCTCCCTCGTGGGGGTCCACGACCACCCTGGAGGGAGAATAAAATAGCGTGGCGCGCGTAGCGAGCGCAGCGAGCCCGCAAGGGGCTCATTTGCGCTCGCAACACTGTCGGTAAGCCGACGGTCGGGCTCCCGACGCCGGTATGCTGGTCGCCGGGAGCCCGACCGCCGACATATCGTAGTGAACCCGTTAAACAGATATACTGTAATAGAAGGGAAAAAAAGACTGAAATCTAACAGCCATTATTTTATACATAATTTTAAAATCAACATTCAGAAGAGTAATCAGATGATATGAATCTAACTGAATAGAATTGCATCTTGGTTTAGGGATTAATATAGTGAAAGCTTCATTAAAAGTCAGGTAGGATGACCACTGTTTATGTATATTGCGATATAATTCTAATAAAGTGGGATTCATATCTAATTGTAAGATTTTATAAAATTCACCTGAAAAGCCATCAGGCCCTGGAGTTTTATCAAGTATGGAGGGAAGAGATAGCTATGTTAATTTTTTGTTTTGTTATATCTGCATCTAAGAATTTTTTTTTTTCCTGAAGATAGACAAGGCAGTCTGGCTTCTTTAATTAGTGTGTCCATTAGAACTGTACACGAAAGAAGATTTGAATATAATTCAGAATAAAATTTATGATAAGCTAAAGATATATTTTGTTCGCCCTTATAGATACAATATGATTTTTGCGGCGATATGTCTTAGTTAAGGAGGCTATTAATCAGCCTGTCAAGTTACCCCACCTGTAGTAACGATTTTTAGTATAGTCAAGATGTAGTTGGGCCTGAATAGTCCTCTAATAGATGTTTAGCTTGAGTGTATATCGTAAACTTCTCTGCAGAAGAATTAGAGACATATTCTAAGAAACATTTCTGTATATCACTATGGAGGGAATTATATTGTTCTATAGTTACTTTGTTATAATTAGCGACACGAGATAATGTGACCACGCATCACAGCTTTTGAGGCTTTCCAAAATAATACTAGATTCCCCCAATGCTCAATATTATTGTCAACATAGTCAAGCCAGTGTCTTTTAAGGTATTGTTTACAATCTTCAGACTGAAACAAATATGAGTGGAATTTCCAAGTGCGATGTAGAGGCCCGATCATTGGAGGTCTAAAAGATAATTCAATATGCGAGTGGTCTGAAATCATAATATCACCTATATTAGCCGAGTAAGTGTACTACTTAGTAAAACACAACACGGCTGGTACACTACTGTATGTAAATGAATTGCTCATGCTGTCATTTACTAAGCAGTACACGCATTCCGTGAAATCAAAAGTCTCACAGGGGTGGGATTGGGAATGTGGAAGGCTGCCTACTAAAGCAATGGAGAGGCCCAGGAAGAAGTACCGTAAACTCAGTCTCATAAAGATGTCTTACGTAATTTGAAAAGCCATACTTGTATTGCATATCTGCGTACAAATTAGCATCTACAGCTTTTTTCTACTTTTGAATGTATATCTGTGTGCATGTCTGAGTCTGTATATGAAGCATAACAGGGAGATTGTCCGTGATGCATGGGACGGCTACACAAATTCAAATTACATACTTCTCCAAAATACCAAGATTTTAGTGGCTCTTAAGTTATAGGGTAAGGCATTGCTACTAAGCAATTAATAGGGTAAATTCAGACCTAATCGCTAGGGTGTGTTTTTTGCAGCCCTGCGATCAGATAGCCGCCACATACAGGGGGAGGGGTAAAGCCTGCGCAAGTGTGCATTCGCTTCTTTAGCAGAGCTGCACAAACATCAGTTTGCGCAGTCTCTGTGCAGCCCAGGATTTACTCAGCCTCTGCAATGGAATCCTGGTGATCGGCGCCAGGTCTGAATTACCCCCTAAGTTTTCATATAACAACAATTTCTAAATAGATCCATTTAAAAGGAAAATAAATTAAATGCTTGTAATACATGGGACTTTATGTTCACTTTCTGGAGAATCACCCTAGAGAGCTTGTTTTGGGAAAATTCTAAAAAAACTGTAAATGCTACTTTTTACATGGATAAACAATACAAGTGTGTCCTTTGTGGTAACCCTAGCTCACAGGCATGGTAACAATCAGTGATACCACTACGCCAAGAGAGCTATAAAGACAGGTGACTGACACTTGCAGTGACATAGTGATGTTGCTCATTGTAATTTATATTTTAATAGTGCTGTGTCCCAACTCTATCACTGATTATAATTTTTTTTTTCTTTTAGAGAGCTGTGTAGAACTCTGAACTGTGCCTTTCATTGTGTGCATCGGAGACGCTGAGCCAATCTTTTTCTGTGTTCACATTTCTAATTAATGTAGAGATCATTTAAAAAAAGTAACTCTTAAACTACAAGCATCGCTCGACTTTACAATTGAGACTTCACACATGCGCAATGGTGGTTTTCAAAAATGACACCTGGTGGACGAACATCAGTATTGCACCCGACGGAGACTTAATTCATTACACTGTGACTAAATACACCACACTGTAACAAGGTGCAGGCAAACGTAATGCGACTTGTTTTTTTTGCACTACACACCACACAGAGGATAGATGAGCATGGCTACATCTGTAAGTTTCTTAAATCTGTTATTTAGGTTAAAAAGGGTGAATTGTTTCTCATGAGTGACTGTAAGCTTGTGCCTGATACCCATCTAAATAATCTTCACCTATTAGTAAACAGGCTCACCATATAGCCCATACTCTCGCTTCTACCTTTTCCCATTTACTCGCAGAGTTTGACCTTTATGACGCGTGGCAGGTTAAAAATGCAGGGATACATGACTATACTTACTATTCTTTGGAACATAAATTCTATTCGCGTAATGACCTGCTTTTAACTGATAAATGGTCCCTACAAGACATCCCTGGTATTAATATATTGCCTATCTCATGGTCTGGCCTCTGGAGTTGGACACCCCTATATACAGTACTACTCCCCCCTTAGAAGCTGGCATCTGCTAGACTATATTCTGTTAGAGAAAGAGGGTAAAAGGATCTTACAGGATGCATTAAACTCTTAACTTGAATCTAATGGCCCTGAACAATCTTCCACTACAAACCACTGATGTGCCCTCAAAGCTGTGCTGTGGGAAGCTGCCATTCAGGTGGCAGATAGAATTAAAAAAATAAATTAAAATACATCATATGAATCTCAAGTAGTAAAGTTGGAAGCCCAGCACAAAAACAATCCAAAAGACGGTGCCATTTATTCTGCTTTAGTTGAAGCCATGAGGAAACTAAATGCACATAGGGGTCTGTTTACTAAGCTTTGGAGAGAGATAAAGTAGACAGAGATAAATCAGCTCCTAACTGCCATGTTACAGACTGTGTTTAAAAAAATGACACTTAGGAGCTAGTTGGTTGGTACAGTACTTTGGGGCTTATTTACTAACTGCCACGTCACAGGCTGGGTTTGAAAAATGACAGGAGATGGTTGGTTGATACTTTATCTCCGTCCACTTTATCTCTTTCCAAAGCTCAGTAAATAGACCCCTTAGGGTAAATGAATGAAGCAGTGATAAGAGTGGAGAAGTGAGCCAGTGGAGAAGTTGCCCATGGCAACCAATCAGCTGCTCTGTATAATTTTATAGTATGCAAATTCTAAATGTTAGTTCAATGCTGATTGGTTGCCATGGGCAACTTCTCCATTAGCTCACTTCTTTACTCTTATCACTTCATCATACATTTACCCCAGTATCTCTTAGAGATACAACGAGCTATAACTAGATTGCATCAAATATTTTACACTCTAAGTAACAAGACGAGCAAACTCCTAGAGCAGAAACTGAGGGGGAAAACGTTGTTAATAGAATTAAATGCATTTTTAATTCTGTTGGGACTCCAATATCCAACCCCAAAACACTTCACAGCATTTTGCCTCTTATTATGAGAAGCTTTACAACCTCAAACATGACTATTCCATCCCTCAACCCAAAGAGTTGACTAATAATTAAATTTTAGACTCCACAGACCCTGTCTAACCCCAGAAATGGGTGGTCTTCAGTATGCCGACTGACGGGATCCCGGTGCACAGTATACCGGCGCCGGGATCCCGACAGCCGGCATACCGACACTTATTCTTCCTCGTGGGGGTCCACAACCCCCCTGGAGGGAGAATAAAATAGTGTGGTGCGCGCCACCGTGCCCGTAGCGTGGCGAGTGCAGCGAACCCGCAAGGGGCTCATTTGCGCTCGCCACACTATCGGTAAGCCGGCGGTCGGGCTCCCGGCGCCGGTATGCTGGTCGCCGGGAGCCCGACCGCCAGCATTTCGTAGTGAACCCCCCAGAAATAGCTGCAGAGCTACGTTTGAGTAGTGACGAGGTTCAATCTGCCTTAAAAAAGATAAAGTCCTTACTCTGATGGGTTTCTCTATGACTTTTACATGATCTTTCAACGTACTCTCACATTTATCTTGGTTAATCTTTTCAACTACACATCCCAAAATTCAATTTCCCAAAATAAATGTTAGAGGCCCAAATTATAATAATACCAAAGCCTGGCAAGAACCCACCATCATGACATAATTTTAGACCAATAATCATAGTAAATACTGATATCAAAATATACATAAACTTATTAGCTAGCAGACTGATCCCCTTCTACCTAGTTTGGCTTTCCAGGATCAAGTTGGATTTATCTTGGGAAGGCAGGCTCTGGATAATACCAGAAGAGTAGTTAACTGATGGAGCTCATGTGGTTAACCCTGTGGTCTTGCTCTCCTTGGATGCAGAAGGCCTTTGGCAGTAAACAATGGCTTTACATGTCAAAGGTTCTTGCTAGGTTTAGATCCACTGGTTTATAACTAAATGCACTGTCAACATTACAGGTTAAGTATCCCATATCCAAATATTCCGAAATACGGATTATTCCGAAATACGGAATTTTTTAAGTGAGACTGAGATAGTGAAACCTTTGTTTTCTGATGGCTCAATGTACACAAACTTTGTTTAATACAAAAAAAATATTAAAAATATTGTATTGAATAACCTTCAGGCTGTGTGTATAAGGTGTATATGAAACATAAATGAATTGCATGTATGTACACAAACTTTGTTTAATGCACAAAGTTATTAAAACTACTGGCTAGAATGACCTTCAAGCTGTGTGTATAAGGTGTATATGAATCATAAATGCATTCTGTGCTTAGACTTGGGTCCCATTGCCATGATATCTCATTATGGTATGCAATTATTCCAAAATACGGAAAAATCCGATATCCAAAATACTTCTGGTCCCAAGCATTTTGGATATGGGATACTCAACCTGTATATGATAATCCCTCAGCTCGTATTTTCAGTAACAGGTTTCTTTCTAAAAGCGGGGGAAATGGTTCTAAATTGCACACCCTCCAGTAATGAAAGGTGCTATGCTGCTGAGAATAAAGTAGTATACACAGACAAAAGGGGTGCAGATGCACTAAACGATCATTACAGTATAATAAAATATAATATGTCATAAGAGATTGTTGGTATATCGTTGGCCAATGATATACCAACAACCTATTATGACATATTATATTTTATTATAATGTAATGATCGTTTAGTGCATCTGCATCCCTTTTGTCTGTGTTCTTTGTAAAAGCTTTAACATCACTAATGGGACCAGACAGGGGTTTCCTCAATCTCCCCTAATTTTTGCCCTGACTATTTAACCCTTAGCAGTAAAACATCTATCCCCTTTGAAGGCCTCTCAGACCATCTTATCATAAGATCTGCTTATTTACAGATGACGTATTACTGTTTGTCACAAAACCTGAAACCTCCTTATCTGCCATCCATACCATCCTTCAAAATTATTCAGCAGTCACCTATTACTAGCTAAACACTTCTAAAACTGAGGCCATAGCATTTGATATTGATAAAACTTCTCTTCATTCTGTCCAGTCCTAATACCAATATACCTGGCAGACTTCCTATCTTAAATACTGTATCTGGGGATTAGGATACCGTTACAATTACAAGATACTATATCTTGAAATTATAAGCCACTACTTACTCAATTCACTGAACTCACCAAAAACTGGGAAAATTAGAAAGTCTCCTGGCTAGGTCCTTTATCCTCTGTTAAAATGATGCTGCTTCCTAAAATCTTTCAAATTATACTTTACATAATTCCTATATGTTTCTTAACTATATTCTACACTGACACTTTGACCTTTGTTTGGAACGGGAAAAGCCCTTGTTTGTCTAGGGCTCACATGTTTAGATCTAAAAATAAAGGCGGCCTTGCGCCTCCCAAACTCAAACTGTACCAACAAGCATGCCTCCTGGATCAGCTGAGGGATTGGTTTTCCCCATCCACTACTAAGCCATGTGCAGATGTAGAAAGATAAATGTGTGAACCAGGGACGTGCAGTGAGCTAAATGGCTTAGGAGGCACTAGCAAGCACCAGAGACAGATTTAAACGTAATATATGAGCCAAAGGGTACATCTGGGCATTATACACAGGTGCAGCAGTATAAACCCCTGGAAATTTTGTGAGTTTTGATCTGAGAGGTGCGGAAAAGATTGCGGAAAAGATTGCAAGGTGAGGCACTGCCTCACCTGCCATAGACTTTTTACTGCAGAGTTTTGGCTGTAAAAATGATTAGAATAATGCAAAACAGATATTTCAAATATATTCTTTGTATTTTATATATACTTTATACAGTAAAAGCTCTGGCGCAAACGTTAGTATGACAGGAAAGGCTCTGCCTCACCCCACCGCACGTCACTGGTGTGAATGCTTTCCCTTAAAGGATCTTCTATGGTCTATGCCATCTAGCAGACAACCTTCCTCTTTAAGATTAAAGAGTATATCTGACTCCCTAATAGTGTGGGATAAACTGATTAGATAATTTGGCAAGTTCTCACTTCCCTCCTCTTATATTTTCATTTTAGCAGTCTCAAAGTTAAATCCAACCCTGCCCATACAAAATTGGCAAGATTGAGGTATTTTAACAATTGCATATTTGTGTGATAATTGACACCTTAAATCATTACAACAATTTCAGGAACAATATTCCATTCTCACTTGCGATTTTATAAATATCTACAAATCAGGCATTAGGTACTTTCCAACTCTACCAACTTACAACTCCCCTCCCTCCCTCCCTCCTTATACAGTATAACCTCCAAATTTTTCTCTCTAACCTATAAGGGTGTCATATCAATGTGGTACAAAACTCTTGTCTTCGATAGAGGATAAGAAATTTGTAAGTCACACTAGAGGGGAAGTGGCTCTCCAAATTTCCCGGACCGATGAGGATTGGATTGCAGTATTTACAAATATGTTCAGGATGTCCAAGGGCATCACTTACCTTTCACTTATGACACTCTGTGTAGCATTGAAGGATCTATGTGTGCACCACAAAAAGGGGGCATGGATTCATGGTAGGGAACATGGTTTCAATGGAGGGGGCGTGGCTTTGCTGCCCAAACCCACATTTTTGCCACAGCGGGGGTCCCGGAGATGATGGCTGTCCCCGGTGAATGTGTTGTATGCAGTGCCGGCTCCAATACAGTGACAGGAGCTGGCATTTTGGTTTCACCCCTGAGTTGGTGACACCAAGGTGTGACCCACACCCCCACAGTGACGCCACTGAAGATGTCAAAATTACTTTTCTATTCTGATATGATGTTTAAACTGGTTCACGGTTTATACCATACTTCAGCTCAATTACATAAAATATGGCTTGAGTCCTCAAAATATTGCTTGAGAAACTGTGGAATGGTGGGTGCCCTGCTTCATATCTTTTGGTCCAGTTCAGTAATTCAGCAACTTTGGGTGGACGTTTTTAACATAATTGCCAAGGTTACATCAGAATCCTCCACCTTCCTGAATATCACAGTTACATTATTTTCTCCATAAGTTCAATCACATACCAAATATATTTCTGATGGGGTCCTATAGCTAATGATATCTAAAAGGACCTCTCCTTCAAACTGGCAGGTGATCTGCTAGTTGAGTATAAATCAATTCAGTAAAAGAACAATTCAGTTTAACCTATTATGTGTATATTATCTGCCACTACAGGCACTCTATACTGTGCTACATATAAAATATATTCATCAGCTATCTGCACTCAGTTGCTGAAGTTATTCTTTAAGTTTGACTAAGCATATTTAAATGTATGTATTTGTCCTTAAATTAGAGATCTGACTATACAATTTTGTGGTCGCAAGCTGCTTTTAAAACTGTGCACAGTGTTTTTATGTAACAATGTGGGTCATATTCATAGTAGGACTATTTGGTAGATGTGGCCCTTCCAGGCATGCCTATAACCTATAATTGTCATGAAAACCCTTACTGGTGTTACATTTTATATATAGGATGTCGACTGGTAGTATTTTTATGGAATATGGTATTTTATCAATAGTAGATTTTTACCTTATAAATGCCAAAATCAAATAAACAAATATTTTCATTTGGTGCAGTCACGTGTGGGTGAAGTAATACTGAAAAGAAGACTTCTAATACTAAAGAGAAGACTTCTAAAACATTTTAATGTGTTAATACCTTGCTTTGATGATCATGCTTCATTTCCCATCCTCTTGGTAAGTCAAGTTGCTTATTGGCAAAAATATTCAAAAATCCTACAAGATCCCGATTATGTTGGTATCGCTCAAAATGGTGCGTGTCTCTTCGAACTTTGGTGATCATATGTTTCAAACAAGTATTATTTGTAAACATGCGATAGGCACTCTGGGAATACAAAAGAACATACACATGAACAGCCAGTACTTTTACATAAGAGAGACGTCACGCAATTAGTTTAGTACATAGGTTCTCAAACTCAGTCCTCAGGACCCCACACGGTGCATGTTTTGCAGGTAACGCAGCAGGTGCACAGGTGTATTAATTACTCACTGACACATTTTAAAAGGTCCACATGTGAAGCTAATTATTTAACTTGTGATTCTGTGAGGAGACCTGCAAAACATGCACTGTGTGGGGTCCTGAGGACCGAGTTTGAGAACCTGTGGTTTAGTACATTAAGAGTACGACAATAAACACTTGAACACTGCTTTCCTTTGTGTAATGCCCATTCAATATGGATATACAGTTCCCTGACGCATACAAGGATGGTGCAAAAAGTAAGGTAACAAGACAACCCACAGAGCAGGTAGACCACTGCTTCCACTCACGACCATTAGACTGTGCCTCATATCAGTCATACTGTCCCAACATCAGCTGTAAGATGGCAGGGCTGGCGGAAACATAGTCAAACATTGAGGTGCATAGTGTGATCAAATTTCTGATTCTAAAGGACTCATCAGCAGCTAAAATTCATAGCCAACTTGTTGAGGTGTACAGTGATAACGTCATGTCACATAAACAGGTTTGGTGCACTGCCTTTGATAACGGCAGGACAGACTTTCAAGATGAGCAGCGATCTGGATGGCCAAGCACGCCCACCACAGATGACAATTTGTGCCACATAGAAGGTCTGATTCAGGAGGACAGACGCATTTGAGTTAGTGATATTGCTGGCAAACTGAACATCTCAGAGGATACTGTGCACAACATCTTTCATGAGCAACTGGGGTACAGGAAAAAGTGTTCACGCTGGGTACCCAAGCAACTCACAGAAGTTCACAAAACCAATAGCATGGGACTGTCTCTCATGCACTTGATGTGGTAATATGAGGAGGGAGTGCTGTTTCTGCAGCATACAGACGATGAAATGTGGGTGCATCACATGACACCAGAGACGAAGCAAGCATCCATGGCATGGAAACACACATTGGGGGAAATTCAAATGTTTGAAAACTCGGTTGCGTGTCTGTTTTTTCCTGTTTATTAGATAGGAAAAAAGAGACACCCAATTGACTTTTCAAACATTTGAAATAGCCCCATTGACTCCACCTTCACAGAAATTCAACTCCATCAGCAAAGAAGGTCATGGTGACTGTGTTTTGGGACCACAAACTGATTTCTCCACCATACTGTGAATGCTGATTGCTATTGTGACACATTGAGCCGGTTGCAAAGGGCAATTCTTTGAAAACGACTTGTGTTGCTGCGAACAGGCATTGTCTTACTGCATGATAACACCAGGCCACACTCAGCAAACAGCAACGTGAGTTGTTAAGCTTCTACAATTGGCAGGTATAGGACCATCCTTTGTACAGCTTTGACCTGGCACAGAGTAGCATCCATCTCTTTGAATCATTGAAGAAGCACCTGGGTGGTAGGCGATTCACAATCGACAGTGAAGTTAAGCAAGCCATCATGTCCTGGCTCAGGCACTTGACACTGATTTATTCTATGACAAGATACTGTAGTGTACTGCTGGAACAAATGCTTAGACAAGTATGGAGACCATGTGAAAAAATTATCTGTACCAAGGCCATACTGTTGATTATACAAACATATGTACTGTAGAATAAGTTCAACATAAGTTCAACATACCTGTAAGTTGAATACATTTACGCAATGAGAGGTCTTATTACCTTATTTATTGACCACCCTTGTACTGTATATACTGCTTGCTCTTCTGTTGCATTATGCTAGCACAATTAACCTTAAAGTTCTTACTTGTTCCTGTGTATGACTTTCTCCCACCAACTACATATTTATCCTGTAGTCCTGTCCAGTTATTGAGAGCTGCACTTGCGTATTCCAGAAAACAAGTACAAGGTTCTTTTATGACTAAAGTAAACTTACTTTTGACTGGCCGATCCACGTTTTTCGCTCCTGCTGAATTTTTCGCCTAGGCAATAAAACGGCCCTGCTATTGAATAGGGCGAATCCCAATTCGCCCTACAAATTAGCAAAAAGTGCAGTTTTTTTTCACCTACAAACAGCCCTAATTGATCCTTAGGATGAGTACAGTAAGTACATGTTCCCTTTCTGGATGCAGACACATACATTATGCACATGTAGCTGATTCTATTGCAGGTACTCAACCCTTGATGCATAATATACACTGATGATGATGATGATTGATGATGATGATGAAGGTAACTACTAGCAGCTTCTGATTGGCTGTTTTTTCTGGATCCCTCAAACTCTATACAAATAATTAGTGTGGCTGCTTTACTATATTAGGTACCCATTTCATTCATTAGAAGGAGACAACGGTTGTTTGTATTTAATTTGTATTTGTGTCTCTAGTTGTAATTTACATAGTAAATGCTACTGTTATTTGTTAATAACTCTATCCAGACACAGCATTACCATATTATATATAAGTCTATTATGGTCTATTATGACATACACGGTTAGATCTCCTTTTCCCTTAGTGTCTGTGTGGACATTTAGGCATACGTGTACACACACTTTAGGTGTGGATGCATGTGTGTATCTGTTCACACGGACGCACGGGAATATGTATTGGATATTGAATATATTGGATATCAGATCTGCTATAGACTATTTAGATGGAAGTTAGTAAAGAGAATATATACATGTATACATACATTAGGATTATATAAATGTTTATTTTCCATATATACCTCTCTTCGTATTTATATAGTAAAAGGATAAATTATAGATATATAACAGCTACATATGAACAGTTTAGTAATCTCCCTTCTTTGTGGATGATTTAGACAAACTTTGATATGGGTGTAGAACCCCCCCCTTTTATTATGTGTATATGTATATACACCTGAATTGATTGATTGAACAATCTATGCGTGCTGAGATGCACTCTTTATGTTTTTGACATGTCTCCTAAAGATATATATAAATATAAATGTTATATTTATTGTCATATTGATATTGTAGTAATATTTAGCCATTAGTGTGGTTTTTGAAGTGAATGTTGTCCTCCTTTACATTCCATAAGGAAATGATTATAAATCTTTTAAAATAAGAATTTACTTACCGATAATTCTATTTCTCGGAGTCCGTAGTGGATGCTGGGGTTCCTGAAAGGACCATGGGGAATAGCGGCTCCGCAGGAGACAGGGCACAAAAAAGTAAAGCTTTTACCAGATCAGGTGGTGTGCACTGGCTCCTCCCCCTATGACCCTCCTCCAGACTCCAGTTAGGTACTGTGCCCGGACGAGCGTACACAATAAGGGAGGCAATTTGAATCCCGGGTAAGACTCATACCAGCCACACCAATCACACCGTACAACTTGTGATCTAAACCCAGTTAACAGTATGATAACAGAAAGAGCCTCTTAAAGATGGCTCCTTAACAATATAACCCGAATTTGTTAACAATAACTATGTACAGTATTGCAGATAATCCGCACTTGGGATGGGCGCCCAGCATCCACTACGGACTCCGAGAAATAGAATTATCGGTAAGTAAATTCTTATTTTCTCTATCGTCCTAAGTGGATGCTGGGGTTCCTGAAAGGACCATGGGGATTATACCAAAGCTCCCAAACGGGCGGGAGAGTGCGGATGACTCTGCAGCACCGAATGAGAGAATTCCAAGTCCTCTTTTGCCAGGGTATCAAATTTGTAGAATTTTACAAACGTGTTTTCCCCCGACCACGTAGCTGCTCGGCAGAATTGTAATGCCGAGACCCCTCGGGCAGCCGCCCAAGATGAGCCCACCTTCCTTGTGGAATGGGCCTTAACAGATTTAGGCTGTGGCAGGCCTGCCACAGAATGAGCAAGTTGAATTGTGTTACAAATCCAACGAGCAATCGTCTGCTTAGAAGCAGGGGCACCCAACTTGTTGGGTGCATATAGTATCAACAGCGAGTCAGATTTTCTGACTTCAGCCGTCCTTGAAATGTATATTTTTAAGGCTCTGACAACGTCCAACAACTTGGAGTCCTCCAAGTCGCCAGTGGCCGCAGGCACCACAATAGGTTGGTTCAGGTGAAACGCTGATACCACCTTAGGGAGAAAATGCGGACGAGTCCTCAGTTCTGCCCTATCCGAATGGAAGATTAGATAAGGGCTTTTATAAGATAAAGCCGCCAATTCAGATACTCTCCTGGCCGAAGCCAGGGCCAGTAACATAGTCACTTTCCATGTGAGATATTTAAAATCCACCTTTTTCAATGGTTCAAACCAATGGGATTTGAGGAAATCTAAAACTACATTTAGATCCCACGGTGCCACCGGAGGCAACACAGGAGGCTGTATATTGCAGTACTCCTTTAACAAAAGTCTGTACCTCAGGAACTGAGGCCAATTCTTTTTGGAAGAATATTGACAGGGCCGAAATTTGAACCTTAATAGATCTCAATTTGAGACCCATAGACAATCCTGATTGTAGGAAATGTAGGAAACGACCCAGTTGAGATTCCTCCGTCGGAACACTCCGATCCTCGCACCACGCGACATATTTTCGCCAAATGCGGTGATAATGTTTCGCGGTGACTTCCTTCCTTGCCTTAATCAAGGTAGGAATGACTTCTTCTGGAATGCCTTTCCCTTTTAGGATCTGGCGTTCAACCGCCATGCCGTCAAACGCAGCCGCGGTAAGTCTTGAAAGAGACAGGGACCCTGTTGTAGCAGGTCCCTTCTCAAAGTAGAGGGCACGGGTCGTCCGTGACCAACTCTTGAAGTTCCGGGTACCAAGTCCTTCTTGGCCAATCCGGAGCCACTAGTATTGTTCTTACTCCTCTTCACCGTATAATCTTCAATACCTTTGGTATGAGAGGCAGAGGAGGAAACACATATACTGATTTGTACACCCAAGGTGTTACCAGTGCGTCCACAGCTATTGCCTGTGGATCTCTTGACCTGGCGCAATACTTGTCCAGTTTCTTGTTGAGGCGAGACGCCATCATGTCTACCATTGGTCTTTCCCAACAGTTTATTAGCATGTGGAAGACTTCTGGATGAAGACCCCACTCTCCCGGGTGAATATCGTGTCTGCTGAGGAAGTCTGCTTCCCAGTTGTCCACGCCCGGGAAGAACACTGCTGACAGTGCTATTACGTGATTTTCCGCCCAGCGAAGAATCTTGGCAGCTTCTGCCATTGCACTCCTGCTTCTTGTGCCGCCCTGTCTGTTTACATGGGCGACCGCCGTGATGTTGTCCGACTGAATCAACACCGGTTTTCCTTGCAGGAGTGGTTCCGCCTGGCTTAGAGCATTTTAGATTGCTCTTAGTACCAGAATGTTTATGTGAAGAGACTTTTCCAGGTTCGTCCATACCCCCTGGAAGTTTCTTCCTTGTGTGACTGCTCCCCAGCCTCTCAGGCTGGCGTCCGTGGTCACCAGGATCAAATCCTGTATGCCGAATCTGCGGCCCTCCAATAGATGAGCCTTTTGCAACCACCACAGAAGATATACCCTTGTCCTTGGCGACAGGGTTATTCGCAGGTGCATCTGAGGATGCGACCCTGACCATTTGTCCAACAGATCCCTTTGGAAAATTCTTGCATGGAATCTGCCGAATGGAATTGCTTCGTAAAAAGCCACCATTTTTCCCAGGACTCTTGTGCATTGATGTACAGACACCTTTCCTGGTTTTAGGAGGTTCCTGACAGGTCGGATAACTCCTTGGCTTTTTCCTCGGGAAGAAAAACCTTTTTCTGAACCGTGTCCAGAATCATCCCTAGGAACAGCAGACGTATCGTCGGAAAACAGCTGCGATTCTTGGAATATTTAGAATCCAGTCGTGCCGTCGAAGAACTACTTTAGATAGTGCTCTTCCGACCTCCAACTGTTCTCTGGAACTTGCCCTTTTTAGGTCGTGCAAGTAAGGGATAATTTAGATGCCTTTTTTCTTTGAAGAAACATCTTTTCGGCCATTACCTTGGTAAAAAGGCCCGGGGTGCCGTGGATAATTCAAACGGCATCGTCTGAAACTGATATTGACAGTTCTGTACCACGAACCAGAGGTACCCTTGATGAGAAGGACAAAATTTGGACATGGAGGTAATCCTTGATGTCCAGGGACACCATATAGTCCCCTTTTTTCCGGTTCGCTATCACTGCTCTGAGTGACTTTATCTCGATTTGAACCTTTTATGTAAGTGTTCAAAACATTTTAGATTTAGACTATGTGTCACCAAGCCGTCTGGCTTCAGTACCACCATATAGTGTGGAAAAATAATACCCTTTTCCTTGTCGTAGGAGGGGTACTTTGATTATCACCTGCTGGATATACAGCTTGTGAATTGTTTCCAATGCTGCCTCCCTGTCGGAGGGAGCCGTTGGTAAAGCAGACTTCAGGAACCTGCGAGAAGATGTCTCGACTCTCCAATCTTTACCCCTGGGATAATACTCGTACGATCTAGGGGTCAACTTGCGAGTGATCCCACTGCGCCCTGAGACTCTTGAGACTACCCCCCCACCTTGAGTCCGCTTGCACGGCCCCAGCGTCATGCTGAGGACTTGGCAGACGCGGTGGAGGGCTTCTTTTCCTGGGAAAGGGCTGCCTGCTGCAGTCTACTTCCCTTACCTCTATGTCTGGGCAGATATGACTGGCCTTTTGCCTGCATGCCCTCATGGGAAAGGAAAGATTGAGGCTGAAAAGACGGTGTCTTTTTTAGCTGAGATGTAACTTGGGGTAAAAAAGGTTGGATTTCCCAGCTGTTGCTGTGGTCCCCAGGTCCGATGGACCGACCCCCAAATAACTCCTTCCCTTTATACAGCAATACTTCCATCTGCCGTATGGGATCTGTATCACCTGACCACTGTCGTGTCCCTGACATCTTCTGGGAGATATGGACAACGCACTTATCTTGATGCCAGAGAGCAAATATCCCTCTGTGCATCTCACATACATATATATAGAATGCATCCTATTAAATGCTCTACATGAATAAAATATTTTCAGTCAGGGAATCCGACCAAGCCAACCCAGCACTGCATCTCCAGGCTGATGGCGATCGCTGGTCGCAGTATAACCACCGTATGTGTGTATATACTTTTTAGGATATTTTTCCAGCTTCCTATCAGCTGGCTCCTTGAGGGCGGCCGTATCTGGAGACGGTAACGCCACTTGATAAGCGTGTGAGCGCCTTATCACCCTAAGGGGTGTTTCCCAACGTACCCTAATTTCTGGCGGGAAAGGGTATAACGCCAATATTTGCTATCGGGGTAACCCTACGCATCCTCACACACTTCATTTTATTTTATCTGATTCAGGAAAAACTACAGGTAGTTTTTTCACTCCCACATAATACCCTTTCTTGTGGTACTTGTAGTATCAGAAACACGTAACACCTCCTTCATTGCCCTTAACGTGTGGCCCTAATGAGAAATACGTTTGTTTATTCACCGTCGACACTGTATTCAGTGTCCGTGTCTGTGTCTGTGTCGACCGACTGAGGTAAATGGGCGTTTTTAAAACCCCTGACGGTGTTTCTGAGACGCCTGGACCGGTCCTAATAGATTGTCGGCCGTCTCATGTCGTCAACCGACCTTGCAGCGTGTTGACATTCTCACGTAATTCTCTAAATAAGCCATCCATTCCGGTGTCGACTCCCTAGAGAGTGACATCACCATTACAGGCAATTTCTCCGCCTCCTCACCAACATCGTCCTCATACATGTCGACACACACGTACCGACACATAGCACACACACCGGGAATGCTCTGACAGAGGACAGGACCCACTAGCCCTTTGGGGAGACAGAGGGAGAGTCTGCCAGCACACACCAAAAACGCTATAATTATATAGGGACAACCTTATATAAGTGTTTCTCCCTTATAGCATCTTTTATATATATACAATATCGCCAAAATCAGTGCCCCCCCTCTCTGTTTTAACCCTGTTTCTGTAGTGCAGTGCAGGGGAGAGCCTGGGAGCCTTCTCTCCAGCTTTTCTGTGAGAGAAAATGGCGCTGTGTGCTGAGGAGATAGGCCCCGCCCCTTTTTCGGCGGGCTCGTCTCCCGCTATTTTTGAAGTTAGGCAGGGGTTAAATATCTCCATATAGCCTCTGTGGGCTATATGTGAGGTATTTTTTGCCTCTAATAAGGTTTTTATTTGCCTCTCAGAGCGCCCCCCCCAGCGCTCTGCACCCTCAGTGACTGTTGTGTGAAGTGTGCTGAGAGGAAAATGGCGCACAGCTGCAGTGCTGTGCGCTACCTTTATGAAGACTCAGGAGTCTTCAGCCGCCGATTTTGGACCTCTTCTCTCTTCAGCGTCTGCAAGGGGGCCGGCGGCGCGGCTCCGGTGACCATCCAGGCTGTACCTGTGATCGTCCCTCTGGAGCTAGTGTCCAGTAGCCAAGCAGCAAATCCACTCTGCACGCAGGTGAGTTCACTACTTCTCCCCTAAGTCCCTCGTTGCAGTGATCCTGTTGCCAGCAGGACTCACTGTAAAGTAAAAAACCTAAGCTAAACTTTCTCTAAGCAGCTCTTTAGGAGAGCCACCTAGATTGCACCCTTCTCGTTCGGGCACAAAATCTAACTGGAGTCTGGAGGAGGGTCATAGGGGGAGGAGCCAGTGCACACCACCTGATCTGGTAAAAGCTTTACTTTTTTGTGCCCTGTCTCCTGCGGAGCCGCTATTCCCCATGGTCCTTTCAGGAACCCCAGCATCCACTTAGGACGATAGAGAAAATGTAGATAGAAGGTTTTGTTATCTGAGGGCTGTGCATGAAATCCTCTACTAATTTGTTAGGCACCTGCACTGTGCTTTGGACACAGCTAATGAATGATCGATTGCAGATGGGACTGAAACCATGAGAAGTCCCGAAGCCGCTATACACCTGAAAGCCGATATGCGCTCCATAGCCAAAACGAGGCTTGAAACGCCCAGGAGACTGAAACGTCAGCATGATGGGCGGGCTGACAATCTAGCGCTCAGCTTAAATGAAGAGAAGGGAGACACTACATTCATTCTGATGAAGCCGCTGAGCCCGGAGGGAGGCGGGGAAACGCGTCAACTACTCATTTAAATTGCTATATATACCACTATCCGGAGGTCTCGACAACCAACACGTACACTCCAGCAGGTTGTAGTTGGAATTCTTCACCTTTTCTTATGATCCCCCAGAGATGACTGCACGATAAAGGTTGAAAGCACCAGCAGCCGGGGAGGACATTCTGGGTGAAATAATCCATACACAGGAGTGGTGAGACCGCACTGCATAAATGTCTGGCCAGACACGCTTTTAGAGGGAGCATTGGCTCACATTATTAACAGGCTGTGGCTATATAAAGCGCATATACCCGCATTCTATGTGAGGAATAACTTTATTTCATCATTTTTTCATCAAAGTGACTGTTATATAGCCCCACAGAAAAGAACATTGTGTGTATCATTCAGCCTCAGTAAATATTGGATAAGTTACATTTTAACCATTACAATAGGTGTTGTTAAGAAATTCTAAGTGGATATAGAGTAACTTGTTACAATATATGTTACATCTAGTTCATATGTGAAATAATCATTGTAAAGGTATATTGACCGGCCGGTGGTATAAATTGCATATTTTATATATATATATGTTTTTTAATAAAAAGACCCTTATAAATTCTAATCCATATGCGCTGTAACATTAGTTTTTTTTTGTTTTTTTTTTGTTGCTTGTTTGATTTTTTAATCTAATAGGGGTGAGTAGCCCTATGTTACTGGCAGCATATTGATTGGAGTGACAGAGCGCTAGATTCAGTATTGGTTGTTCCATATTATATTGTGTGCAAAATGGGTAATGAGACTTTAACATGTACAACTAAGATTTACTACTATTACTTTAACATGTACAACTAAGATTTACTACTATACTCTTTTTGTATTAAGAAATAGTAGGATAGTGGCTCTAAGCTAGCACTGCTAGACAGATATTTGCAAAAGAAAAAAAAAACACACAGTTTGAAAAAGGGGACATTTATATTTGACCATATCCCGGATTTCTTCAGGTACGGTGGCTGTTGAGATCTGAACTAATTTCTCCTTTCAGAAGTTCTCCTTAGAGCATAAAAAGCATATACAAAGTGCACAACAATTTCTGACTTACTTTAATATGCATTTAGCATAAGCTAGAGGTTCCTAAATGCGGTCCTCAAGGCACCCTAACGGTCCAGGTTTTACGTGTATCCATGCTTGACCACAGGAGGCTTAATTAGTACTTCAGTCAATTTGATTTAACCATTTGTGCTGAGCCATGGATATACTTAAAACATGGACTGTTAGGGTGCCTTAAAGACCACCTTTGGAAAGCTGTGGTATAAGCCGATTCATACTGGTGAACATCCTCAAAAGCACACATGCACTTTTGTTGTACTATACAACATGGTGTCCTGCAAAAATGCATTTAAAACAAACTTGCCTCAACACGGGCAGAAAATGTGGAAATAGCATCAATAATCTGAAAACTACTGTAATAGAAAAGGCACTCACCTCAAGTGCTTAAAAAGTATTTCAACTTGTGTCTGGCGCTGGCCCTGAATTAGATTCTCGGTGAGGCCCAGTCACATGGTACCTGGCTCGCCAAGGGGGGCTTTTTGGTGTGACCGAAGTAACAGTAAGTAATGACACTCAAGTGAAGGTAGATGGGGTAGTCCTAATGATTTTACCATGTTTTCACCCTGTGCATTTTCAGAGGGTCTACTAAGCTGCAAAACTAGGTGCATAATGATTTTGCAAGTACAGTTACAAGGATTGGGAAGTGACCCGAGCCGCATACAAAGCTTTATGCAAATAAAAAATCAAAGCTTATCTACATTTTTGCATTTGTTTGGAAAGGAGTCTTAGGGGTTAATGTAATACCCTGATCGAAGCAGGCACAAGCAAGTTCTCCTTCAAGTCTGCTCATTGTTTTAAAGGGGTTATCATTTAAAAGGCAAAATTACCTACTGTAGTTTTGCCTTTTTGCTCCTTTATAACATCGAACAGACACAACGGGAACTCGCTGATGCCTGCCGGCTATTACATTTACCCCTTATAGTCGTTGAAATAATGACCATAATTGCTCTACTTACAGGGTTTGAATGCAAAACTGTAAAGAATTCTGGGCTAGTGAGGAATCTCACAGGTGGAGAGTTGAGCAGCAAACTAAGCCTGGACCTTGAGGTAGAATGTGGAAGTGCATTCTCTCTGCGGAAATCTGAAAATCAAACCGGAATTATTGATTAAAAAAAACAAAACGTTAAAATTTGTAACACACAGGAGCAGTATCACACCCTTTGTCATTTGCCTCATTAGATATCTACAATTTGTAGTACACTTAAGTAGCTTAAACTGCAGTCTGACTATCCAGGTATGCCAATTATTGCCAGCAGGAGGAGCTATGATGATGTCGAATTTTTATAGTACACAATTAATCCATCTCCTCATTGCATAAATTTGACCATGAATGGGCACCCATAAAACTCAACCATTTTCTTTGCAATTTATGCTGTCACTGTATAAAATGGAAACAGAATTGCAAGACTGGTGCTCCTTCTAGATCCAGCACATGTACTTGTAAATACTAATGCAGACCCTTGAAATGTTGCATAATACTGTACATTCATATTCAAATATTGGGGTAAATGTAATAGCCTGTGAACTGCAGGCATCGGCAGGTTTCCATGCTGCCTGCCAGGAGCCACATCTTTGTAGTGAGGAAGACCGGAGAAGGAGCTGGGACAAAGTAGGAGAGAATACCCACCCCTTGGCTTAGAGAAAAAGTTGAGGACTCCAGCCACTGTCGAGTTAAGAAGGCGGGCCATAGCCAGCGGCTCCGCCACACCCATCCCGGAACACACACACATCTACTGTAGTTTCATTAAAATGTAGTACTGCCGGACTCAGAGACAGTGGCAGCCCAGAGTTACTGGCTGACAGCTTAGTAGTTCTGTGCTGCTGTGCAAACAAAAAAAAGAGAACCATCGGGACCAAGCTTACTATCCATAGCGGCAAACCATTCATGTATCCGTCATTGATGGTAAAACTATTTGACATTGGAGTACGACCATTGATGATTTTGAATCATCGATGGTCGATGGCCGCCCCTAAGTAAGAGCGCCCAGGATAAGGAAGAGGTAGATGCTGGACAGGTGTCAGTGGCTGCAGCAGAGCAGACTGGTCCAGTTGCCAGTGAGTCCAAGCAGGACACGACCCATAAGACATGCTCACTGCCAACACATGTGGTCATGCCCCAACTCAAACAAACAGCAGCAGCCAGTAAGAGGAGACAGGACTATGTTAAGAGATGAAGGCTCATCTGTACGCCCTCTTCCCGCTACACTCACTCACCCTTTGATGGTACCCACGACATGTGCCCCGTGTGACCTACTCTCGTTATGCCACTGGTAGTTCAGCATACAAGAGAAACCTCTATTGGTGTAGTAATTATTACACTGCCCAACAAAAAAAAAAAATTTGTTTGGTGCCTGGAATGTTAGTTTTGATTTTGGATATATTGGGCGTGCTTATTCCAAATATGAAAACAGTTTTTCTCTAACCGCTATAGTTTTGCGCATGCCAAGGCCATGGCACATCGCCATCTGAGTGACTTTCAGTCTGAGCAGGATGTCATTCATCCTGGTTGTCAGAAACTTTCTGGGCAACCACAAAGCTCAAAACTATGCTGAGCTAGTAAACAACATGCTCATTGATTTCAGAGACCTTGGATGTAATATGAGCATAAAAGTTCATTACTTACACAGCCATTTGGACTGTTTTCCAGAAAATTTCGGTGATATGAGTGAAGAGCAAGGTGAAAGATTTCACCAGGACATTAAAACAATGGGAGATCACAACCAGGGAAGATGGGATATACATATGATGGCAGATTACAGCTGGAATTTACAAAGAGACTGTCCAAACAAAGTCCGTTCAAGAATGTCCCACAAAAGAAGGTTGCTAAAATAATTGTCTTTTCATTTATGGTTTTATTTTATTATTTTGAAGAAAAGGTGTTATTTGAGTAAATATAGTGTTACTGTAATGTTAGTATGATTTATTGATGTCACTAAAATATTCTAGAAAATAATTTTAGACTATGTTTTTTAACGGTTTGTGTTTTATTATGTGAATCATAGGCCTGATATGAAATAGGGTAACATAAATCAGATGATGTTTATATCTCAAAAATTAAAGCTGATAGGCAAAAAATAATGTTATATTTGAAATCAGCACACCAAATATACATAAAATCAGCTCAAAAATCCTCGGAACCAAAACTATTTGTGTTTTATATGTGAATCATAGGCCCAATATGAAATAGGGGAGCACAAATCAGACAATGTTTATGGGGTATATTCAATAAGTTTCGGAAGCTGCCATCTTGTTGGAAAGACGGAAGCTTCAGACAGATTTAGGTCGGAAGGGGTTCCGACCTATTCATTAGAGGGACGTTTTTTCCGACAAGTTGGAAAGCTGTCGGAATACATGCAGATTGGCGGCTTCAGACGCCGAGCTGCGTGTATTGTCGGAAGCGTGGCTAAATCCAATAGGTTCTAGCCCCGTTTCCGACAATATCAAACGACTTTTAAAAAAGTGGGATTGGCATTGTGGGAACGGGCCAAACCTGTCGGGTTTGGCCGCTGCACTGAATACTGACCTGTCAGATCCTTTCCGTCGGAAAGGATCCGACAGGTATTGAATATACTGTACCCATATAGCTAAAAAATTAGAGCTGATAGGCGAAAGTTAATGTTAGATTTGAAATCCGCACACCAAATATACATAAAATCAGCTCAAAATCCTCGGCACCAAAACTTTTTGTGTTTTATTATGTGAATCATAGTCCTAATATGAAATAGGGTAACACAAATCAGACGATGTTTATGGGGTCTATTCAATGCATGTTGGATCCTCTCCGACGGAGGGGATCCGACAATGCAGTATTCAATTTGCGGGCAAATCCGGCTGGTTTTGACTGTTTTCGACAATGCCAATCCGATTTTTTTTAAAGTCGGATTGACATTGTCGTAAACAGGACTAAAACCTGTCGGATTTGGCAGCAAATCCGACAAAATGCGTGATCCACATGTTTTCCGACAAGTCGGAAAAACGGCTGGACCATTGAATAGTTCGAATCATGATTCGACCTAACAAAGTCTGAAACTGCAGTCTTTCCGACTAGACAGCAGTTCTGAGTTGAATTGAATAGACCCTTCGATCTCAAAAATTAGAGCTGATGGCCCTCATTCCGAGTTGATCGCTCGCTGTCGTTTTTCGCAGCATAGCGATCAGGCTAAAAACCGGCTGTTCTGCACATGCGTATGGGCCGAAGGGCGCACGCGTCAAGTACTTTCACACAAAACGAAGCAATTTTACACAGGGGCGAGCGACGCTTTTCAGTCGCTCTGCTAATCGGTGAGTGATTGACAGGAAGTGGGTGTTTCTGGGCGGAAACAGACCGTTTTCCGGGAGTGTGCTAAAAAACGCAGGCGTGCCAGCCAAAAACACAGGAGTGGCTGGGGAAACAGGGGAGTGGCTGGCCGATCGCAGGGCGTGTTTGAGACGTCAAATCAGGAACAAAACAGTCTGCAGTGATCGCAATCTAGGAGTAGGTCTGGAGCTACTCAGAAACTGCAGGAAAAGATTTTCGAGCAATTCTACTAATCTTTCGTTCGCTATTCTGCTTATCTAAGATACACTCCCAGAGGGTGGCGGCCTAGCGTTTGCACTGCTGCTAAAAGCAGCTAGCGCGCGATCAACTCGGAATGAGGGCCGATAGGAGAAAATTAATGTTATATTTGAAATCAGCACACTAAATATACATAAAATCAGCTCAAAAATCCTCGACACCAAAACACGTGTTGGGCTATGTTATCAAGCATTTAAGCCATGACTTCTCACATACAGTAACTTTTTCGCAGCCCTTGATTCAGAACAGTTACACATTATATTCAATTCTCTTGTCTCCACAGTAGGAGAATTCAACATGCGGCCCTCGAGCTGCTGTGAAACTACACATCCCAGCATGCCCTGACAATTTTAGCATACCCTAATAGTAAAACATCCTGCAGGGCATGCAGGATCTGTAGTACCACAGGAGCTGGAGGGCCACATGTTAAAAGCCCCTGCTCTACGGGGTCAGTAAAGAGCATGGGTGTAACTATAGTGGGTACAAGGAGTGCCATAGCTATGTGGCCCAGAGGTTTCGGGGGGGCCTGGACCCAGGTTATAAACTTGCATAACAATTTCACAAAAATGCATGCTTAGCATTGCCCAGCCTGAATTGTCACTGAGAGGTACAGTATGTGTAGTGGATTTTATAATGGTAATATAATGGTGCCACTGTAATGTGGCACAATCTGAACTGGAGGGCACTGTAATGTGTCATAATCTGATCTGCTCATTGTAATGTGGAGGGGAACTATAATGTTACATAATGTGGCCACAGTATGTATATATATATATGTATCTATAGGTCTATATTTATATAGGTATATATATATATATATATATATATATATCTATATAGAGCTATATATCTATATAGAGCTATATATCTATATAGAGCTATATATATATATATATATATATATGTGTGTGCCTCATTGTTTTCTTTTCTTAGTGCCACAGCAGGCTGATTTTGAGTAAATAATACTGCCGTCCAGCAGTGTGAAACTGAGAGCACCGGAGCTAACATACTATATGACACATGCTGGGGGGAGAGTGGCAGAATTCAGCCTGACAGGTCTATATATATATATAAAAAAAATTAGGTAATACTAACACTAATGGTAATGTATTGATGCTTGTATTATAGAATATTTATACAGAATTTCTAAGCCACAGTGCTGTGTCTGTCGCTCACAGTCACAGTTCTCAGCTCACAGTATCACAGCCTAATAGACTAGCTCCCAATGAGGTGACAGCCCTGCTGCTGATTCTTACAACTTAGCTGAGCTGCAACACTTCTTAAACCCATGGGTCATGCCCAGCCAGCTGCATGCCTGCCCCTCCCAGTCCCTGCCCATCTCCTGGAGCTTGCTTATTCTGAAGAGGCCATCCAGAGTCAGCTATCTAGCGAGATCCTACCAGCGGTGCAGTTGCTGAAAGTGGCTGTGAGGGATGTCCACGACAAGGGATAAACAGCCAGGTGACACACACATACATCCCCCCTCCCGGCAGTCCGACCCACCGCTCACATGCCCGCCCACTGATTTAAAATAGCGGGGGGGGGGGGGGGGGGGGAATTATCCCACCAACAAAATGGCATTTGATGTGCTCTGGCCAGGGCCCCCTGGCATGCCTGAGTAATATGTACCCCCCCCCCCCCCCTCTCTCGACACCGCTGGGTATGTATACATACCTTGGCACGCCTGCGGCCAAAAAGGGGACTGGTGTTATGCACACTAGTGCCAGCAGGAATGTACTGGTGTCTGAACGGAGAGGGATGCAAAACAAATGAACTCACAGACAGACTGGGGAATATGACATTACATACATAGAAGGTGATAGGGTAACAAAATAAACACAAAGTGAACAGAGAAGCCCAAAGGCTAAGAAACTGGGTGTCTCCCTAGTATTAGGAATGCTCAGATGGAAAGAAGCGAGATGTTGTGATTTAATACGTAGAGAACCCGAAATGCTGTTGCTAAGGGCAACAGCAAAACCCTAAAGGGTTACCAACGGGTGTGGCAGTAAACTCCTTGGTCAGAGATGGAATAATAGACACAAGGAGAGTCTCCACAATCCTAGTCCTCACTTGCAGTGCACTGGTTCAGCTTACTGCCACTAAACTGACACCTGAACACCTTGCACAGTGAGAAAGGATTTTGGCAGGCAAGTCTGAGAATACAGCCGCAAAAGAACCCCAGCAGGTTAAACGACTGACTCCAGTCTTACTGCTAGGTCTGGATTGGCAGAGTGTAATACCAAATCCCAAGGCCTATTTGCAGTAAGCAACAAACAAATACAAAGTTTACACAGTACTAGCTAGCTTTCAGGAACTGACTAACCAACAAAGATTCAGCAGCATCTGCCTAACCTGAGAAGAGGGTTTATATAGCAGGTGCTGTCCACGCCCCACTCAGACCTCACAGACTGTGAGCACAAAAACCAGCACCGGATCCCCTGCCGTGCACAGAGCCTGTAACCACTGCACAGCAAAAGACCCGAACCGGAGTATCAGCTACGCTCAGGTTACTCCGCTAGCACTTGTCTCCCGGTTGCCATGACGACGTGGCAGCACAGAGCAGGAGACCCTAACAGTACCCCCCCTCTGACGAGGGGTCAAAGAACCCCTACCACCGGGTTTATCGGGGAACTGCGAGAAGAAAGAGCGTAACAGTCTGGGGGCATGAAGATCACAACTGCGCACACACGACCGCTCCTCCGGGCCATACCCCTTCCAGTGCACCAAAAATGACAGCCGACCCCGAACCATCTTGGAGTCAAGAATCCTTTCAACAACAAACTCCCTCTGGCCACGTATCAGAAGAGGGGAAGGTCTTCCACTGGAAGAAGGATTACTAATCGCCCATTTTAAAAGGGAACAATTAAATGTTTTATTGATACCCAAAGAACGGGGTAGATCTAACTGAAATGCCACCGGATTGATAACCCTAGTGATCTTATAAGGACCGATGAACCGGGGGTCTAACTTATGAGATGGCTGTCTCAACTTCAAATTCTTGGTAGACAACCAGACGAAGTCTCCTAATTTGAAGCTGCAGGGTCTTTTCCGCTTATCAAAAACCCTTTTGGTCACTAATGACACAGACACAAGGGCTTTCTTCACTTTCCTCCAAATACCTCTAAGGACCGAAACCACAGAGGAACCACCAGGCGTGGAGTCCAGGGGGTCAAAAGAATTGGCCTTAGGATGATGCCCATACACACAAAGGAAGGGAGAGATCCCTGTAGCAGAGTGAGCCGCGTTGTTATAGGCAAACTCCGCCATGGACAGATGAGCAACCCAGTCAGTCTGACACTTGGAGACATAACACCTGAGGAACTGCTCCAAGGACTGGTTCACCCTTTCAGTCTGCCCATTAGACTGCGGATGGTAGCCTGACGACAAGCTGACAGAAATCTGGAGATCGGAACAAAATGCCCTCCAGAATTTGGCCACAAACTGGGATCCGCGGTCAGAGACCACATCAAGTGGCAACCCGTGGAGGCGCACAACATGCAGCATAAATAATTCAGACAGGCGTCTGGCCGATGGCAGCCCAACCAATGGAACGAAGTGCGCCATCTTCGAAAACCTGTCAACGACAACCCAGATGGCTGTCATCCCCGAGGATTTGGGCAAGTCCACCACAAAATCCATTGAAATGTGGGTCCATGGCTTAGATGGAATAGAGAGTGGATGTAATGGGCCAACAGGAACCCCTCTAGGAGTCTTATTTCGGGCACAGATGTCACATGCCCAAACCCACTGATCCACATCCCTAGCCACCGAGGGCCACCACACCGCCCTAGATAGCAACTCCCGAGTTCTGGCAATACCCGGGTGACCTGCCGACTTCTTGGCATGGAATTCCAGGAACACTCGCTGTCTTAACCTAGGAGGCACAAACAAAAGACCTACCGGAAGGTCTGGAGGAGCCTGCTCCTGTGCTCTAAGGACTAATGACAAGAGGTCCTGGGTAATGCCCACTTTAATACATGATGGGGACACAATGGGCAATGGCTCCTCGGTGGTCTCCTGGATTGGAGCAAAACTCAGCGAGAGCGCATCAGCCTTGATGTTTTTTGACCCAGGGCGATATGTTATCAAAAAATTAAAGCGAGCAAAAAACAAAGCCCATCGTGCCTGCCTGGCATTGAGGCGCTTCCCTGACTCTAAATATGCCAAATTCTTATGGTCAGTGAGAATTGAGACCACAAACTTAGCCCCCTCAAGCCAGTGTCTCCACTCCTCGAGTGCATCCTTAATAGCCAACAATTCCCGGTTACCCACGTCATAATTCATCTCGGCAGGCGAAAATTTACGGGAAAAGTAAGCACAGGGATGAAGGCGATTATCAGACACCCCCATCTGAGAGAGCACTGCCCCAATACCCATCTCAGAGGCATCCACCTCCACCACAAAAGGACGCTCTGGATCTGGGTGTCGCAGCACCTTGGCCGAGACAAATGCCCTTTTGAGATGGGCAAAAGCCGCTTTGGCCTCACAAGACCAGTGAGCAACATCCGCCCCTTTCTTAGTGAGTGCCACCAAGGGCGCCACTATAGACGAAAATCCAGCGATAAATCGTCTATAAAAATTTGCAAAGCCCAGAAAACGCTGAAGCGCCTTCAAACTAGTGGGCTGCACCCAATCCAGGACTGCCTGTACCTTGGAAGCCTCCATTTGGAAACCTTCTGGGGAGATAATATATCCTAGAAATGCGATTTGCTGAACTTCAAATTCGCACTTCTCCAGCTTCGCCCCAAGCCGGTGGTCTCTGAGTTTCTGGAGGACTAAGCGTACATGCTTCCGATGTTCCTCCAGGGAATGGGAGAAGATCAGGATGTCATCTAAGTATACAACTAAGAATCTATCCAAATATTCCCTGAGCACATCGTTCATGAAGTCCTGGAAGACTGCCGGGGCATTACAGAGCCCAAAAGGCATCACCAAATATTCATAATGCCCTGAGTGGGTATTAAAGGCAGTCTTCCATTCATCCCCCTCTCTTATTCGGATTAGATTGTACGCACCGCGTAGGTCAATCTTAGAAAAAATGGTGGCAGTACGAAGCTGGTCAAACAAGACCGAAATGAGAGGCAGTGGGTATGAGTTTTTAATCGTGATACGGTTCAATTCCCTGAAGTCGATGCAGGGTCGCAACGAACCGTCCTTTTTACCCACGAAGAAGAACCCCGACCCAACTGGAGACTGAAGGTCTGATAAATCCCTTAGCCAAGTTCTCCTGAATGTACTCTGCCATAGCCTGAGTCTCAGGACGTGACAGGGAGTACAACCTGCTCTTGGGAAGCTTAGCATTCGGCAACAAATCAATGGCACAGTCATAGGGGCGATGGGAAGGTAGTACCTCTGCAACTCTTTTGGAGAACACGTCCGCAAAATCTGCATAACATCCTGGCAATCCTGGCAAACTTAGCTGCGAAAGCCTGACTGGAAGGCTCAAGCAACTCCTGAAACAATCAGTACCCCAACTAAGAATCTCCCCAGAGACCCAGTCAAATTGAGGATTGTGGGCCCTTAACCAGGGTAACCCCAACACCAATGGGGCAAAAGTACAGACAGTCACATAAAAGGACAATTTTTCAGAGTGTGTGGCTCCAATAAACAAAGAAATCTGGCTAGTGCAAGAGGTAATTTTACCCTGGGATAATGGTTCCCCGTTTAACCCACAAATCTCAATTTCCGATGCCAAGGGTACTAAGGGAACAGAGGGCGAATTGGCGGTCCATAAAAACCCCGTCGGCCCCACTGTCCACAAAGGCCTCAGTCTTGACAGTTTGACCGAGGATCTTCAAGGTCACCGGAATGATAAAAGTCTTCTTGGGAAATTCTGACTTCTGGCCTGACAGGATATTTCCCATCACTCTGAGGCCCTGAAGTTTTCCGGCTTTTCTGGGCATGATACTACCACATGACCTTTATTCCCATAGTACAAACATAACCCCTGCTGTCTCCTCCGCGTCTTTTCACGCGAGGAGAGGCGGGTAGCCCCAATCTGCATAGGCTCCTCGGAAAATTCCTTAGAGTCTGAGGTTCCCTTGGGAAAGAAGGAAACCTCGGTCTCCCTTTCAAGCCTGCGCTCTCTCAGCCGTCTATCCACCCGAATGGATAACTGCATGAGCTGATCCAAGCTATCAGGCAAGGGATATTGTACCAGTTGGTCTTTTAACTGGTTAGAAAGACCTCTTCGGTACTGGTGTCTCAGGGCTGGGTCATTCCACTGGGTATCATGGGCCAACCTCCGAAACTCCGTACAATAAACCTCAACTGGCCTTCGCCCTTGCTTAAGGATCGAAATCTGAGCCTCGGCTGAGGCCGTCTTGTCAGGGTCATCATACAACATACCCAGTGCCGTAAAAAAAGCATCAACACTTTTAAGCGACGGACAGTCAGGCTACAACCCATATGCCCAGACCTGTGGGTCTCCTTGTAGCAAGGAAATCACTATGCCCACCCGCTGAATCTCCGACCCAGAAGACTGAGGCCTAAGCTGGAAATATAGCTTGCAGCTCTCCTTGAAACAAAAGAACTGCGAGCGATCTCCAGAAAAACGATCCGGGAGATTTACTTTCGGCTCCTTAACCCCTGAAGGCACTGCTGCTGCGGGAGCTCTGCCAGCGGCCTGCGAGGTGTGCATTTTAATGGACAAATCATTAAATTGTCGAGTCAGGACCTGCACCTGATCGACCACCTGTTGCAAAGTATTTTGAGGTGTATGCTCCATATTCCCACAAAATTTCAACAGGAGTATTGGGCTGCTGAATATGTTATGCACACTAGTGCCAGCAGGAATGTACTGGTGTCTGAACGGAGAGGGATGCAAAACAAATGAACTCACAGACAGACTGGGGAATATGACATTACATACATAGAAGGTGATAGGGTAACAAAATAAACACAAAGTGAACAGAGAAGCCCAAAGGCTAAGAAACTGGGTGTCTCCCTAATATTAGGAATGCTCAGATGGAAAGAAGCAAGATGTAGTGATTTAATACGTAGAGAACCCAAAATGCTGTTGCTAAGGGCAACAGCAAAACCCTAAAGGGTTACCAACGGGTGTGGCAGTAAACTCCTTGGTCAGAGATGGAATAATAGACACAAGGAGAGTCTCCACAATCCTAGTCCTCACTGGTTCAGCTTACTGCCACTAAACTGACACCTGAACACCTTGCACAGTGAGAAAGGATTTTGGCAGGCAAGTCTGAGAATACAGCCGCAAACTTGCTAGGTTCACAGAGTAGCAAAAGAACCCCAGCAGGTTAAACGACTGACTCCAGTCTTACTGCTAGGTCTGGATTGGCAGAGTGTAATACCAAATCCCAAGGCCTATTTGCAGTAAGCAACAAACAAATACAAAGTTTACACAGTACTAGCTAGCTTTCAGGAACTGACTAACCAACAAAGATTCAGCAGCATCTGCCTAACCTGAGAAGAGGGTATATATAGCAGGTGCTGTCCACGCCCCACTCAGACCTCACAGACTGTGAGCACAAAAACCAGCACCGGATCCCCTGCTGTGCACAGAGCCTGTAACCACTGCACAGCAAAAGACCCGAACCGGAGTATCAGCTACGCTCAGGTTACTCCGCTAGCACTTGTCTCCCGGTTGCCATGACGACGTGGCAGCACAGAGCAGGAGACCCTAACAACTGGGGCAGGGCAGGGCATCTGGAAGAGGGGAGGGGCTTTGCCACATAACCCCGTTTTCGTCATTTTGGGGGCGTGCCCAGCGCTCTCCGAGCATCTAGGAAGCCCCCCGGCTCACCTTCTCGCACTGTTAGATGCGTGAGCATGCGCACGGTATCGATTCAGTGATCACCGGCTGCTTTGCAAAGCTGAGCAGCGATGATCACAGTCTCTCCCAACTTGACCCCCCCCCCCCCACTCCACAGGACACTGCGACCCGCGGGACAGTGGAATCGGGACAGCTGGGGGGTATGTGCAGATATGAGTCAATGTATATACTGTATCTATGAATGTGACTGTATATCCGTAATGTATGTATGTGTATGATTATGTGGGTGCGTGAATGTATGTATAGTCAGTAAATATTGGGACATCAGCACAATTCTCATATTTTGGGCTCTATACACCACCACAATGGATTTGAAATGAAACAAACAACATGGGCTTTAACTGCAGACTTTCCGCTTTAATTTGAGGGTATTTACATCCAAATCAGGTGAACGGTGTAGGAATTACAACGGTTTTTACATGTGCTTCCCACTTTTTAAGAAGCACATATAGAATAGTTCTCAAGAATAGTTGGGTCAGGGGATCATTCAGTATGATGCTATGGGGCTCACAAAGCTCTGGTTACGCACCTTATAAAGAGCATAAGCAGATTCGGGAGGGGGAGGAGGCATAAAGGTACATGCCCCCCCCTTCCTGTCATTTAGGAGATTATTTATTTTATTTGTAGAAATACAGTATGTTCCGGCGCCGGGACAGCATGCCCACTCCAAGCGCTGGGCGAGCGGTAGCTTGCAGAGGATCTGTGTCCCCTGAGAGACAAAGTGGCCATCAGTGCTGGGGCAGTGTGTCTGTAGAGCGGCAGTGGCGGGTGTCCAGAGCCGGGACCATCTATTGGTTCCCAGCACTGGTCGTTCAGCGGCGACGGGCAGCGGATCGGCGCTTTAAACTTGGCACCAATTTGGCAGCCAATGAGAAGCGTCGGCCTCGGCATTTCAAATCCGGCGCGCAGTGGGCAAACACGGTGCGGCCGCGATGAGCCAATCAGCGCTCGCCGCGTCATAGAGCCCGCCCCCAGCGAGTGAAGGCAGACGGGACCTGGAGAGAAGAGAACGCCGCCGGGGAGCGCCGGAATAGGATGGCCAGCGCCAGAAGACAGAAGATGCCGCGTAAGCTGTTCCTGAGGCCGCAGAAGAGGCCTGAAGACACGGGCATCAGCGGAGAAGATGTCCAGCGGCGGCTGGACACACAGAAGACGGGCCAAACGGCAGAAGAGTGAAGCTGAGGACCGGAGAGGACACCAGGGGTGGAAAGAGAAAGAGCTAACGAAGCTCCCCCCTTGTGCCTCTACCACCGGTACAGGTAGGTCCTCGGTGAGGGCGCCTGTCACCCACCCCTCCTCCCTAGACCATCAGGGATCGGGCATTAGGCTCGTGGGCACAGTCAGACTACCGGCCTGTGACGCAGTAGGCGGGCAATAGGCCCGTGGCTAATCCCATGGATTAGGCCTGTCCCCATGTAGAGGGCATTAGGCCCTAGTTAAAGTGCGGCCACTAGTGTATATAAGGTGACCCTGGGCGATAGGCCTAGGTCACCCAACTGGCCCCATGATAGGCGGGCACTTGTGGGTAATTGTCAGGCGCGTTTACTTAACGCAGTTATGGCCCTCATTTATGCCCCTTGAACCCCCCCCCCCCTTTTTTTTTTCTTTCTGCCCTGAAAGGATCTTTACCATTATTACCGTTATTATTATTAGTATTACTATTGTTATTATTCATGTTGCTGTTCCTACATTGCTCAACCAACACCGGTTATTTTCATTACTTATGTTTCACTTGAAATTATTGTTTTTAGGATGGCGGGTCTGCGGCCCCCTAATGTACCCCCTACCGCTATGGCTTTCCCGAGACAGGGGCACCCTTACGGTCCCTTTCCTGACCGGCTGCGGTATCTTACTGTTCGACCTACTCTGGTATGTCGCTTTCTTTCTTTCTTGTATACTCCTATATCGTCTCTTCTCTCCTTCGTAATATCCCTCCCTTTCTTCCTCTCTTCACCTGGTCCACAGTTTGCGATCTTTGAGGTCCTTTACCACCCCGACATATGGCTTCTACACTTAGGATACTTTCCATAAACGCCAGGGATTTAAACATCCTTGAGAAGAGGACCGGTGCTCTCCGTTCATTTCATGCGGAGAGGGCTGATATTGTCCTTGTGCAGGAGACCCATTTCCGACACTCCCCCTCTGCACCCCATATTAGGAATAGGTTCTTTCCTACCTCGTATTATTGTAATTATTCCCAATCTAAATCTAAAGGTGTGGCCATCCTTTTTGCTTAACATTTACCCATCACCAATGTGGTGGTCCACAGGTTGGAGGAGGGGAGATGCCTTTTACCTATATGCTCTATTTTTAATACGACTTTTACAATTGTTAACATATATGCTCCCAACCAAGGTCAACCTGCCTTCCTCGAGACTATTATGGACAGAGTTGACACGCTGAAACAGGGGATCCTGATTGTGGGGGGAGACTTCAACTGGGCCCTCGACCACACCCTAGACACCTCCTCCAAGCCCCCGTTGGTGCATCACCGCTCGTCCAGGAGAGTGAGACGCCTCCTCCACCTCCATCAGCTGTCCGACGTCTGGCGCATATTTCACCCGTCTGACCGGGATTACACATATTATTCAGTTCCTCATCGTTCATACTCTAGACTAGATTATATTCTTCTTGACCACAGACACCTACCCCTGGTCTGCGATGCCTCTATAGGCCAGACAACATGGTCCGATCACGCTCCAGGCAGACTGGACATTGTCATCGGACCCTCTCCTGCCCAGCTACGCTCGTGTCGCTTTAACGAGTCTCTATTGCACGACCCGTACTGTAAAGCCCAACTTGAGGATGCCATTAATATGTATATTGACTGTAACGTCTCCCCTGATGTCTCTGACTTGACGATTTGGGAGGCTCATAAATATGTAATCCGGGGAAAGTGCATTCAATTGGGCTCCTATCTAAAGAAACAATGTTTGGGCCAAATTGAGGGAAACCGCCCATAAGGCCTCTCTCCCCTGACACTTATGTAGATCTGGTCGCTGCCCGTTCGTCCCTGAATAAATTACTGTTGGATAAAGTGAAACTTTCCTTTCGGAAGTGTCGCAATCGGTATTACAGATGGGGCAACAAGCCGGGCAAAATGCTTGCCAGGGCTTTACGTACTCAGAGGGTGCTCTCGTTTATCCCCTCCATAAAGGACGCACATGGCCGTTCTCTCCACAACACGGATAAAATTGCGGAGACATTCTGTTCGTACTACACCTCCCTATACAATCTCCCCTCTCCCGATTCGGCTAGCGGTAGGTCACGCGACGTGGACGCTTACCTTACAAAGATTGGCTTCCCTAAACTCTCAGAGGATGCCGGGGAGGAGTTGGAAAGGCCCTTTACTTCCCAAGAACTCGATGATGCTATTAAATCCACTCCTTCTGGAAAGAGTCCTGGCCCTGACGGTTTTACCATCAATTACTATAAAGCCTTTAAGGATAAATTGTCCCCTCTCCTCTTGGACGCGTGCAACACAGTCTCCGATGCTAACCCTTTTTCTAGGCAATCTCTTGAAGCCCACATCACAGTCATCCCTAAGGAAGGCAAAGACCCCTCCCTGTGCCCCAGCTACATATCCCTTCTCAATGTTGACGTTAAACTCTTCGCCAAACTCCTTGCTAATAGGCTCAGGTCCCTCCTACCCTCCCTTATACACAATGACCATGACCAAATGGGGTTTGTCCCTGGTCGAGAGGCGAAGGACAATACGTCTAAGATCATTGCTCTTATACACTACGTCTCCTCAAAAGACTCACCGGCGATCCTACTATCCACTGACGCTAAAAAAGCGTTCGACAGAATTGACTGGGGTTTTATGGCTGGGGTGTTGAGACACATGGTACTGGGTCCGACCTGCTTACATCGCGTCCTGGCCCTTTACACCTCCCCTTCGGCCAGAATCGTGATTAACGGTTCCTTGTCCGGATCGTTCGATATTAATAATGGGACTAGGCAAGGCTGTCCCCTGTCCCCCATGATTTTTATTCTCTGTATGGAGGCCCGAGCTAGGGCGATTAGGCTAAATCCAAATATTTCTGGGATCAGTCTTCGGGACACTGACTATAAACTTGCCCTCTTCGCCGACGATTTACTGGCTACAATCACGAACCCTACAGTTTCCTTACCTAATCTAATGGTCGAGTTTAAGCTCTTTAGTGAGCTCTCTAATTTTAAAATAAATTACTCAAAATCAGTGGCCCTGAATCTTACTGCCCCGCCTACCATGGTATCTGGACTTAAAGCGGCACTTCCCTTCACCTGGCACACCTCTCAATTGAAATACTTAGGGACTACCATTACCAGGGATCTTTCACGTCTTTTCGATTCCAACTTTACCCCTCTCCTAACTAAACTTCGTGCAGACCTCCAGTCCTGGACTTCCAAGTCTTTCTCTTGGCTAGGCAGACTGGGTATTCTCAAGATGAATTCCCTCCCTAAAATCTTATATCTATTGCAGACCCTACCGATCAAAATTCCTTCAACTTGGTTTAGGGAGGTCCAACTGCTATTTAGAGAATTCATCTGGGGAGGCAAGAGACCCCGCTTGAAATTTTCCATGATGGTTAGGCAGAGAGACAAAGGTGGCCTTCGCCTGCCAGACATACAAGGCCACTACCGAGCCTGCCACCTCCAAAGGATTCTTGGGTGGTCTAGAGCTGTACCATCGAAACAATGGGTGCAGATTGAGAGCCAGGCGCTCCCCTAACCTATTGCCGACGCTCCGTGGTTGCACACCCTCCCTGCCATTTCCCATCCCACTGTAGGCCCCACTTTGGCGTGTTGGAAGGTGATTAGAAAATCCCCCTCTGTTTCCTCGCCGACTTCCTCTTACATGTCCTTTTTATTTAATGAACGATTTCTCCCTGGTATGGATGCGCAGGCCTTCCAGCATTGGTTTGATTTAGGACTCTGCAGGGTCGGGCAGCTGATGGATGGGAGTGGGGTTGTCTCCTTTTCGGATTTACAAGAGAAATGGCATTTACCGCCCAGAGATTTTTGGCGCTATCTGCAAGTTCGCCATTTTTTGGTATCCCAGGGCTATCCTGGAGGGAGGCCCCCAACCCTCACGCCGTTTGAACGCCTCTGCGACAGCCCGTCACCCCCGCTTCACTCTATATCCTTGATATACAACCTTCTATTGACAGACTCCAGCTCAGCTCTCCCATCCTTTACTGAGGCGTGGGACAAAAATCTCGGCCGGGAGCTCGGAGAAGACGTTTGGGAGAAAATATTCAAACTGGCTCATGCTTGCTCCCCTAGTACACTGGTAGTAGAGACCCAGTACAAATTGATTTATCGGTGGTATAGATGCCCTGACATTCTTTCTAAAATGGGTCTTGGACTCCCTGATACCTGTTGGCGCTGCTCTTCTGACCCAGGGAACCCGCTCCATATATGGTGGTCGTGCTCCTTACTCCAGCCCTACTGGAAGGAGATACTTTCACTTTCTGCTGAAATTACGGGAGAAGCGGTACCGACAGATCCCCTGTTTTGGCTGTTTCATTACTCGTCCAAACCCATCTCGAGCTATAAACATTCCCTTTTATGCCATCTTAACAATGCCGCCAAAGCGGTGATTCCTGTCCGTTGGCGATCCTCCTCCGCTCCAACTGTTAGAGATTGGTTGAATAGAGTAGATCTTTATATGGACTTGGATGATATAATGACATCCGCTGATGGGGGCTATTCATCCTTCAGGGATACGTGGGCTCGATGGCTACTTTTCAAAGATTCCCCAACCTTTAGGTCCATCCTCGCCTACAGTTCTCCCACGTCCTCTTAGATGCTTCCCCACCTCAATGTACTGCTTCCCGTTATGTAGTAAGCAAGAGACTCGCACTTTGGACCAGGTGATTCTGATTCTGATGCTTGTTCTTATCCTTTCCCCTTTCTTCTTCTCCTCTGCTTCTCTCCGTATCTTTTCTTTCCTCTTCTTCTTTATCTTGTTTTTTGCTTTGGGCTAATAAGGTTAACAAGACATGTTTGACTATCAAACTATACCTATCTATGTGTTTGAGCTGTTATATAACATTGAATACATGCTCTTCTGTTATTGGCCATGGGAGCTAGACAGGCCTGCAGCTGTATTACGACACTACTTTCTATTACGATTGTCTGTATGTTAACCGTTTGTTATTGCTATGGGCCCTCATTCCGAGTTGATCGGTCGCAAGGCGAATTTAGCAGAGTTACACACGCTAAGCCGCCGCCTACTGGGAGTGTATCTTAGCATCTTAAAATTGCGACCGATGTATTCGCAATATTGCGATCACAAACTACTTAGCAGTTTTAGAGTAGCTCCACACTTACTCTGCCTGTGCGATCAGTTCAGTGCTTGTCGTTCCTGGTTTGACGTCACAAACACTCCCAGCGTTCGCCCAGACACTCCCCCGTTTCTCCGGCCACTCCTGCGTTTTTTCCGGAAACGGTAGCGTTTTCAGCCACACGCCCATAAAACGCCGTGTTTCCGCCCAGTAACACCCATTTCCTGTCAATCACATTACGATCGCCGGAGCGAGGAAAAAGCCGTGAGTAAAAATACTATCTTCATAGCAAAGATACTTGGCGCAGTCGCAGTGCGAATATTGCGCATGCGCACTATGCGGAATTTCACTGCGATGCGATGAAAAATACCGAGCGAACGACTCGGAATGAGGGCCATTGTTTTTTCAATTAACACATTTTGCACTAAAAAAGAGGAATAGGGGAAGCTGCTGGGGAACAGGAAGTGTTTGTTTTTTTAAGTAAATGGACATAAGAAATGGTGGCCAAACTCACTTAAAGCCTGGGTATTCCTCCTGCGCTACATAAAGTCACTGTAAGTCCATTGTGAAGTGACATAATAACATATTTTCACATGCATGTGCAGACCAGTACCAAGTAAGGAAGAGAGGAGTATTCCGCAGGACCAGGCAGAATCAACAGCCAGCCAAGCAGGACTCGGGTCTGACTGTATTTAAATATATTATACATATTTACAGTGTAAAAATGTATGCATGAACAGTGGGCCTAATTCAGATGTGGTTGTTCTTGCGATTGCTGTTGCTATCTTTTGCCGTTCGCAATTGTAACACTATATGCTAATATGGAATCTAAGCCTAAGCATAGGGATGCCTACTGCTGTCGCATCTTTTCCGTCCGACGCTGTACAACTGCTGATACATTGGGACCATCAATGCAAATCAGGTCATATCACAGATTCTGAGTACCTCTGAAGTTGCGCAGGCTGAGCAGCTCTCCTGGGATGCAGAAGGCTCTCCAGTTGCAAGTAAAATCGCAACTGCTAATTTATGTACGCCCAAAAAATGACGTTTTAACGTCCATGGCACTCCAGCGTTTTTTAAACACTCCCCTTTCCCACCGCCAAATGCTGTCTACCTGTCACTCACTTTGCGACGAATACCTTGGTGCGAACGCCATCACAGTTCAATAACTGCGGCTCAAACGCAAGGTATCTATGGGGTAAATTTACTAAGGTGGGAGTTTGTTCAAAATTGGCGATTTTGCCCATAGAAGATTCTATCTATTATTTTCTAGAAGCAGGTAGTAATAATAATTTTATTTATATAGCACTCTTTCTCCAATAGGACTCAAGGCGCTTAACAGATACATAGCATAATATAGTACAGAAAGTAAAAGTACAGAACAGCTTTTCATAAAATACAGAAGCATGGAGATACTAAAAGGGACATTATGGAAATGCTTGCGTAAACAGGAAAGTCTTGAGTTTACTTTTGAAGGATTCTATAGTTGGGGCCTCTCGCACTGTGCGGGGAAGTGAGTTCCATAGAGTTGGAGCCGCATGACTAAAAGCTCGACCCCCAGATGAATTACGGGAGATTATAGGTACTGCTAAAAGTCCTCCATCTACATATCGCAGTAATCGAGTGGGGCAGTATGGGGTCAGAAGCTGCTTCAGGTACCTTGGGCCCTGGTCATGTAGTGCTTTGAAACTCAGTAAGCCAATCTGAAGATGATTCGCCATCTTACAGGCAGCCAGTGAAGGGAGTAGAGTATGGGTGTTATGTGGCTAGAACAGGGCTTGTCGGTTAACAGCCTGGCAGCTGTGTTTTGCACCAGCTGTAAGCAGTGCAATTATTTTGCTGGGAGACCAAGGTAGAGGTCTAATTGAGATGATACAAATGCATGGTTGACTTTTAGCAGATCATCTGAGGGAATTAAGTGCTTGATTCTGGCTATGTTCCTCAGGTGAAAGAATGAGGATTTGATTGTGGCTGATATCTGATGTTTAAGTGTCAACCCACCATCCAGGACAACGCCAAGATTCCACACACAATCAGTGGTTTGTAATTTTGAATCCCCAAGTGTAAGTCCAGTTGGTTGGCTATGCTGCAGTCTTGTCCTTTGATGTTGCGGTCCTATCATAAGGACCTCTGTTTTATCCGGGTTCAGTCACAGCCAACTGGCACTCATCCACTCCTGGAGTTCAGCTAGACAGCCTTTTAGGGTTGCTATTGGGTTATCAGTGCCCAGAGCACAGGACAAGTACAGTTGTGTATCATCTGCATAGCAGTGGTAGACCAGCCCATGACGCCTGATTATTTCAGCCGGCGGGAGCATGTATATTGCAAAAAGCATTGGGGATAGTATAGAACCTTGTGGGACACCACATGGCAGTGGCACTGATGGTGATGAGTATACTCCAGACGATACTCTCTGTGACCTGCCTGTGAGAAATGATTTGAACCAGCTTAGGACTGTGCCATCCAGTCCACAAAAATGTATCAGTCGCTCATTCAGAAGCCCATGGTCCACGGTATCAAATGCTGCAGAGAGATCCAGAAGGATTAATATTGAACAGTCACCTCTGTCTCTTGCCATCAGAAGATCATTTAACACACACACCATGGCTGTTTCAGTGCTATGTCTTCTCCTGAATCCTGATTGGAATGGATCATAGATATCATCATGGGTTGTCAGGCGGGTTTCCAGTTGATTTGCAACCACTTTCTCAATAACCTTTCCTAGAAAAGGAAGGTTTGATACCGGTCTGTAGTTGATCATGCAGTTGGGATCTAAATTAGGTTTTTAAAGAAGAGGTCTAACAATTGCTTCCTTTAGAGGTCCAGGAAAAATGCCTGTCTGCAAAGAGCATTGAACAATTTTTGCAAAGACAGGACCAATTATATCCATGCAACCTATTAGAAGCTTGGTTGAGGCAGGGTCCAGATCACAGGTGGTGGGACGCAAAATCCGAGCAATTTCAGCAATGTCCTTTACATCCAGGTAGATAAATGTTAAGTAGAATCTGATTGGTTGCTATGAGCAATGTCACCAGTTCTATAAAAAAAACTCCCACTTAGAAAATTTAACTCACATTTAATTTAGATGGTTCCTATCAGAACACTTTAAGAAACACGAATCCATAGGCACTATTCTTAAAAGGTTCTGATAGGAGCCATCTAAATGTGAGGTAAATTTAATAAGGTGGGACTTTTTTAGAACTGGTGACATTGCTCATAGCAACCAATCAAATTCTACTTAACATTTATCTAGCTGCTTCTAGAAAATAATAGATAGAATCTGCTATGGGCAACATCGCCAGAATGCTCATTCTTCCTGCCCGTGAAAGGCACCAGTCACCCTTACCCAGACTGCCTCTTCAGTCACCCTCTGCCTCCCCAGTCAACCTCTCCCTCCCCTGTGACCCTTTCCCTCCCCATCATTCTCTTCTTGTCACCCTCTCCCTCACACCCACTGCCTGTCACCCTCTCCCTGGCATCACCCACTATCTTTCTCTGTCACACACTGCCTCTCCCTGTCACCCTCTGACTCTTTCTTGCATCATCCACTGCCTCTCTGTCTCCCACTATTTCTCCCTGTTACCCTCTGCCTCTCCCCGGCATCACTATCTCCCCATCACTCTCTTTCTCTCTCTCTCTCTCTCTCTCCTATAACCCTCTGCTTTTCCAAGGTATCATACTTTTCCTGTCACCCTCTGCTTCTCCCTGTCACCCACTGCCTGTCCCCATCACCCTCTCCCTGACGCTTACTGCTTCTCCCCGTCACCTTCTCTATGTCGCCTACTGCCTCTCTCCATCACCCTTTCATGTCACCCATTGCCTCTCCATCTTCCACTATCTCTCCCTGTCACCTCTCTCTCCTGTCATCCACTGCATCTCCCTATCACCTCTCTCTCCTGTCAGCCTCTGCATCCCCCCATCATCCTCTGTGTCACACACTAACTCCACCTGGTGGCACCTGCTGTCTCCCCTGGCATCACTCACTGCCTCTCTCCGTGTCTTCAGAAAAGCAGTCTGAGATTAAGGTGAGGAGCTGAGCATGAGAAGTGCTGTGTGCGGGAAGAGGTGCCAGTAGGTGAAAGAAAGGGCTGTCACTCAGAAGCCAGAAGAGAAGCCTGGCTGTGAAGAAGAGCCTGGCTATGACTGCTGAGGGGAGTGGGTGAGGACTGAGGAGGCAAAGGTTGGCAAGACCTGGGAAGTGGGTGAGGAAGTGTGATATAAACTAAGACGTGGCTCATTGATACGGCATTCCCTTTGAGACTAAGCCCCATGTTGCTAAGCTACACCAACAAGAACCCCCCCCCCCCATCTTCCCCTATCATGGTGCTCCCCCTGTAATTTCCTTCTGGATCAGCCCCAGTGACTGCTGTTATGGTACCATACTTATTGTAAGAGTAGCATCATTTGTAACACTGATTTATGAATCTTTGACAAACCTGCAGTTGAATGATGATAATCAACATCCTCCCCGGCCACAGCTCCCTCAACTGGATTTGCCACCTCATCTGGCTGATCGTTAGTCATTGTTCGTCGGATGCTTTGATACCTGTTATTGTAATTATTCCAATACAAAGACAGATCCTATTAAGTACAGATCACTTGGATACACTTTAGTGAGGATAAACTGCACAAATCCGGCAAAACAATGCAATCTTAGGGAGGGTGTGAGCTTAGTAAATTTTGAATTTGTCAGCATTCTTGGCGGTTGGTATCCCGGCGTAGGTATTCTGACTGCCGGGATCCCGACCACCGGGATATTAACTATATCCTGAGTTTTCCTGTTCTTTTTCTACTTCATGTCTTATCATAAGATAATCTAAAATGTTTTACTTGCATGCAGAGCATCATAATATTCTGCTCCTACCTAGAGTCCTTGTCCACTCAGAACTGCCTGTGCACCTTTCTCTTCTACTGCTACTGATGCCCTTTTCACTCACTTCCTATATCTGGAATACTCTCCCACTAACAGCACAATGTCCAAGACCCAGCTTGAGGTTCACCTCCTCCAATATGTTTTCTGTATATAGTTTTGAAAAACTTAAGTACTGTGTAATTTTTTTATTATGTGATGAGACTTTATATAAGAGAAAAAATAATATTTTTGTTTTGCAACAGTCATATGTCTCCAGGGGGATGTAATTTTCATAAGGTTCTCTGATGCATAAAATACCTTTGGAAACCTCCTACAGTCAGACATACTATAACTGCCCACACACCGACTAGATTAAGCAAGTGCCTTGCAATGTAAAGACTCTATTACAAAAAGCAAGTGAAATAAGATGGAAAAATTGTTAGTTCTCTGTTGCAAGTGAGTAACCAGATACTACCCCATTATGTTATATCACATGACACTGAATAATAATATAATGTTTTATGCCTGTCCCCTGTAACCTTAAGGAATCATTATATGCAAATATCAGGTTACAGAAATCCATATCTTTTAGGAAAACAGAAGATAAGCCATTGGCACAGAATTACAGGAAAATGCTGACAGCATTCTATGCAATGATAATACAGGTTACATCAAAAAATGTCTATTCATTTCTCCACATCAAATGTTTCCATTTGGAAAATTATACATTATAATGCTGTAGTTTGAAACTGCACAACGGGGTCTTTTTATTAATGTCTGTATTTTTGCCATGTTAATTAACATATGTTAATGCTTGTACTTGCATTTATATATGAGAACAGATTCATTAATGTAGCTATTTAAAATTGAATTCTTAACAGGACAACGCATTTGATAAGTGACGACTTTCCAACATTAAAACTTCCATTACAGCTTATCACAGGAGGTGTTTGTACTGGGCACGCACACACTCCAAACTGCAGGAGAAAGATACAAAGAAAAGGGTAAGCTTTATTAGAGCATGGCAAATAGCTCCAGACAGCAATTCCTATTGTGAATAGTTAGTGTTATATTCTGCAGTATGTTCTGTTGTGCCTCTATGCTCCTTTGTATGTCAGGGGCTTGTATTTTATGAAGTTGGCTCGAAATTATAGGTCTCACCATCTCAGGTCATGGTATTAAAATCTACAGTGTACACATGTGCAGGAAACAGCTGTCCAGATTATGGGGGTAATTCAGAGTTGATCGCAGCAGCAAATTTGTTAGCAGTTAGGCAAAACCATGTGCACTGCAGGTGTGGCAGATATAACATTTGCAGAGAGAGTCAGATTTGGGTGGGGTGTGTTCAAACTGAAATCTAAATTGCAGTATAAAAATAAAGCAGCCAGTATTTACCCTGCACAGAAACAAAATAACCCACCCAAATCTAACTCTCTCTGCACATGTTACATCTGCCCCACCTGCAGTGCACATGGGCCCTCATTCCGAGTCGTTTGCTCGGTAATTTTCATCGCATCGCAGTGAAATTCCGCTTAGTACGCATGCGCAATAATCGCACTGCGACTGCGCCAAGTAATTTTACAATGAAGATAGTATTTTTACTCACGGCTTTTTCTTCGCTCCGGCGATCGTAGTGTGATTGACAGGAAATGGGTGTTACTGGGCGGAAACACAGCGTTTTCGGGGCGTGTGGATAAAAACGCTACCGTTTCCGGAAAAAACGCAGGAGTGGCCGGAGAAACGGGGGAGTGTCTGGGCGAACGCTGGGTGTGTTTATGACGTCAAACCAGGAACGACAAGCACTGAACTGATCACAGATGCCGAGTAAGTCTGAAGCTACTCTGAAACTGCTAAGTAGTTTGTAATCGCAATATTGCGAATACATCGGTCGCAATTTTAAGAAGCTAAGATACACTCCCAGTAGGCGTAGGCTTAGCCTGAGCAACTCTGCTAAATTCGCCTTGCGAGCGATCAACTCGGAATGAGGGCCATGGTTTTGCCCAACTGCTAACAAATTTGCTGCTGCAATCAACTCTGAATTACCCCCAATGGGGCATGCTCCCTAGTACCAGAATGTTGGAATTAATCTGGCACTTTGTGATTACCTTCTGTGTTCTGGGACTGTGTGAACCTTGCTTGCTTGTTTGACACGCTACAAACTATTGGCTGCCATTGACTACACCGTCTGACTTTAGCTGTGCTAACTTGTGGATTATCTGTGTAATAACCAGGCTCCGTTATCTGGACTTTGGCTGTGCTAACTGGTGGATTTCTTGTGTACGGACTGAAACTGCTATGTAAATATTCTCACCGTCGATTAAGCTGCTCCATTTGCTGGATAGAGTTTGATCTCTGCAGAATCTGTGAAGCTGGAGGAGCTGTAGGACGTTGCCATGTTGTTGTACGATTTACGTGATCAACATAAAATATCCTACCATGGCTGTCAATTCGTGCTTCCCAGTCTATAAATTAGAAGAAAAAAAATAATTCAATATTAAATTAATAGATGTAACACTTCTGAGTAAAATCACAGACTTAAAAAAACAAAAACAAATCTGTGATTGTGTGCAGTTCATTGTTTATTGTCCAGACTTTATCAACACGTGTCCTTAACTTTTTTTGACTGGAATACCAAATCTACCAATCAAATAATAGCTTTGCTTATGTTGTTTTTTTGTCCACTGTACACAAGACAAACCCCAACTTTCGCAAACCTAATACTACTCATGTAACACCATTGCCAGTATATCCCAAAACTGTACTTAGTAGTTCTTCCTAGTGTATAAATGAGAATGTAAGTGTTAACTTTGATTTTTTTGTATTTTAGTTGGAGCTTGTTTTGATTATTGATAATAACTAGCATTTTACTATAATTTCCGATAGGTGTTGAGAAAATCTATGGATGTTCCCAAATTTACAGCCATGTAATTATATTACTACCAGCTATTCCTAATTTGTATTCTGCTACAATTAGTCAATACCACCAAAAATACTATTCTGCTACAATTAGTCAGAACAGCCAAAAATACCGATTCATAGAATCATTCCCTCCTATACAAGGTCATTGAAATGTAATGCTTTTATAGTCCAAAGGCTAGCAAAGCAACATTGTGAACAACTGAATAATTAGAATTTTGAATAAGTAATGTCTCACTAGGTGGTAAAGCTTCATCTATTCTCTGGTATCTGCTCACATCTTGTCGGACTGAAGGGAGTGACCGTAATGGTTGATGGCCATTTGCTTGAGAACCTACGAGCAATACAGACACATTGAAAAGGCTTTCCAGTTGAGGTTAAAAAAGACAAGTCTCTAATCAAGTTCATGCTTCCAGCAAAACCTGAATTGAAAAATGCTTATAAATAAAACTAATTATAACTGCTCTAAAAATGATTTTACTTTTTATAGTTATAAGTATAGCTCCTTTAATTTATGATGTATTGTGTTTGAATTTCTACTGGCTGATTTTCATGAGGTTAGCAGTCTGTGGCTATACAGCCTGAGTTTCTTGATTTATCATTAACTGGAGAGCCACCGACTGCACAAATTCTTACTGATATACTGTATATTAAAATACCCCCCAAAAATATAAAACGAAAGCTTGCAAACAAATCTTACATGCTATATGAATTACACATCAATGAAGCACCAAAAATGTTTTGTAGGGCCTTCTAAAATAAATGTAACTGTTTACTTGCTGTGGCGCTCTCGCTTTGCAACGTGGTCTGAATCACGTCTCTGGATGTCTCCTGTGCTCCACCAGCCTCTTCATCCTGTGTTTGCATGCTAGCTGAGGCTGTCTGCATATTCCTTCTCTGCCAAATTTCCTCTGTTCCTTCTCCTTCACATATTTCTGTTCCAATTTGGTCTTCATTATTGTTCCTGTTGATATTTACAGATGGAAGGGAACACGGATTGCATGCAGAAGCCTGCACCTCTGACCTCCCAGATTTGAATACACAGGTCCCACATGCCTCATCTTTTGAGGAAAACACAGGACTTTCTGAACTTTCTAACGATAAAGAACATGTATTGGGTGTAAATTCCCCAGAAGAAACATTGAAGTTAAAAATTATGCTAGTCCCATCACTATTTGTCCTTCCTTCAGCACCACTGCTTGATTCGCCGGAAGCCTGTGTATATAAAGAGCTGCATGCACCCATTTCGGACACTACCTGAGAAGGTGAACATGTCATAGGTTCAGTTACATTTGCTTCCATGTTACTTCCCCTGATTTTGTTCTGCTCAAGTGCATCAATATTTACAGGTGAGGGTTCCTGGGTCCCCTCACAAACACATAACACAGTCTCTACCTCAATATCAACACTTTTACTTTCTAAAGAATTTTCAAGCACCACTCCAACTGCTCCCAAAGCTGAGACATCTGTAATAGAGATCTGAGTGTTGCCTTCTGCAGCATCTGATGTTTGCATTTCAGAATTTCCATCTTCCCCTGGATTTGATGCCAAACTAAAATAACTGTCTTTTCTTCTGCTAGTACCACAATTTAACACAAGTCCACCTTCCTCCACTAGTGGTGAATGACACAACACATCCTGACGAAACTCATGATCTTCTTCATCTGAATCAATGTGAAGCATTGCATTGAGTCTTGTGTCAGTGGGGAAACTGCTCCTTAGCTTTGGTGATGCTCCCAGTGTATGTTCACCAGGGGCAGAGGCAGCAGCACTGAGTTTGGCATTGTTGCTTTGTTCAAGTGCATCAAGGTAATCATTGAGGGAGTCTTGGCGACTACGAATCGGTGATGTCCTTGAAGTAGTGCTTGCTATCTCTTCACAGTCTGTCTCCGTAGTTATGCCAGCTCTTATACCATCTAGCAAAGTTTCTGCATGGAGAGGACCATTGGAAAATGTGGAAGGTGTGTCATGGCCAGCAGGACTATCTTCATCATCGGAAGGAGTACCAATGTCTCCATTAATATTATTTGCACTAAGAAGTGTGCCAACTGCCTCTGGAGACGCATCTGTGTATGAAAAAGGATATACAATGGTCAAAAAAAAATCTATGAAATAATGTCATTTAAATATGTATGATAATTTTGTAATCTAAAGTCTAATTTTCTGTACTTTATAAGAAAATACAACACAAGTCAGTAATGTGCTTTTTACAATAGAATGAAACGTATTTCAGACTATACAAAACCGTTAGGTTCTCCAAACAGAACTGGATATCTAATACAGGTTGAGAATCCCATATCCAAAATGCTTGGGACCAGAAGTATTTTGGATATCGAATTTTTACGTATTTTGGAATAATTGCATCCCATAATGAGATATCATGGCAATGGGAACTAAGTCTAAGCGCAGAATGCATTTATGTATCATATACACCTTATACACACAGCCTGAAGGTAATTAAAGCCAATATTTTTAATAACTTTATGCATTAAACAAAGTTTGTGTACAAACACACAATACATTTATGTTTCATATACACCTTAACCACACAGCCTGAAGGTCAAATAATATGTTTAATAGCTTTGTGTATTAAACAAAGTTTGTGTACATTGAGCCATCAGAAAACAAAGGTTTCACGATCTCAGTCTCACTTAAAAAATTCCATATTTTGGAATATTCCGTATTTCGGAATATTTGGATATGGGAAACTCAACCTGTAATGCCATCTGACATGCTATTAGCTGGTGGTATGAGCTTATATAAGTTCATGTTACTTAAATATTTTGGAAATGTAATACTGTAATACACAAACAGCATCACAATCTATTTATCTTAATTCGGTTTTTTGGTGTTATTGTTCCAGATATTCCAGGGAAGCCAGAAAAAGAACAGAAAATGATTGCTACTTTTCAGTGAGTATGTAACACATACAGACATGAACATCAAGGGCATGTGTGCTTGTTTTGAATAATATATGCATTACTGTACTGCACACATGCACAGAAAAGTCCTACGCTTATTACTACTTTTCTTACAGAGGTGGAACAGTGTGGAAATCAGGTGTCAAGTTTAGGTCAATTACAGTAAGTCTGTGTTCACACAAATCCAATAGAGATAGACCTGGACACAGATGCATATGCCCATATCAGGAGGCATTGCTCTTGCAGATGCTCCACCCCTGGTGAAAAGTACTCACCAATGATGATGACTGTTTGCATCTGGACCTCACCCACTGATCACAAGTGTGGCCACTAAATTTTAAGAAGTCGGGACTATCTATTTACATTTCTTAACTAATATTTGCATTTGGACTGTGGTTGCTAAGGTATTTCCCGTTTAGTTTTAAAAGGAGAAGACAACAGATTTTTGTAGTTAAATACATTCAATTTGGCACTCTATTTACTATTTGAGTCTGTATTTAATTGAAATTTACATCTGAATGTGACATTTACTAATAAAAGACACTACATTACAATGCTCTCTATGGCCCTCATTCCGAGTCGTTCGCTCGGTATTTTTCATCGCATCGCAGTGAAATTCCGCTTAGTACGCATGCGCAATATTCGCACTGCGACTGCGCCAAGTAATTTTACAATGGAGATAGTATTTTTACTCACGGCTTTTTCATCGCTCCGGCGATCGTAATGTGATTGACAGGAAATGGGTGTTACTGGGCGGAAACAGGCCGTTTTATGGGCGTGCGGGAAAAAACGCTACCGTTTCCGGAAAAAACGCAGGAGTGGCCGGGGAAACGGGGGAGTGTCTGGGCGAACGCTGGGTGTGTTTGTGACGTCAAAACAGGAACGACAAGCACTGAACTGATCGCAGATGCCGAGTAAGTCTGAAGCTACTCTGAAACTGCTAAGTAGTTTGTAATCGCAATATTGCGAATACATCGGTCGCAATTTTAAGAAGCTAAGATACACTCCCAGTAGGCGTAGGCTTAGCGTGAGCAACTCTGCTAAAATCGCCTTGCGACCGATCAACTCGGAATGAGGGCCTATGTACGCTTTAATTTCTCATTGTGTGAACCATGTACAATTGCTGCTGTTTGTGACTGGCATACACGTGGAGCATATGCTATTGCTGCAGAACTGGATGCACTTTGAAATTTGATCAGCTCAGCTCCTTTTTCTACCATACTTTACGCGTGTCTTTCTTACATAAAAGGAGTCCAAGTCTACATGAGCCTGAAATGTATTCTCCTATACACACATCTTCCGAAGGTGTGACCAAACGACGCAGCGATGCGCTGTAAAGATACATCGACCCCCGTGCATACTATGTGATTCTCTCAATGATGGCACAAGGTACTGTGTTGTTACATGCAGCATCTAACGGCACCATGTCGGCAGTGGAATTATCATATTGGACAAACAGCACATCCAATAAGATAATTCAATGAATGACGGCCAGGAACAATGTATTGGGATTATACGAAGTGTTAAATATATCATTCTGATCCGTATTTGATCGATATATTGGACTACTGACCTGATAATGTGTACCCAGCTTTAGGTGTAAAACCAGCTGAAGTAAACAACCTTGCACCTGGACAAACCATGTTGTTATGCAAGTAAATGCATTTATTTCTTTTTGCTCGCAGTGAAAATACTGGCAGCTTTTACATAGTAGTACACAATTCCTGACAGCTTTATTTTTACACTGCAATTTGCAATTTAGAATTGAGCTAGAACGTGCTCCCTCTAAATGCTAAATGTAACTCTAAATCAAGACCTGTCCTCATATCCCCCCCCCCCCCACCCCATGCCCAACATGGCTTTGATCAGAAATGTAAATGATGCCCACTGTAAATAGAATTGCTAAACAACATTGGTGAGAAAGGAAATTCCAAAGATACTGTGGGACAGGGCAAGTAATTATAATAATAACAAACAGCTTTTGGCAAGTACACCTAAGTTTGGTAAGAATGGATCTAATAGCCCTACTGTGATGAGATGACCACTAAACTAACGTTTTTGCATGAAAGAACTGGTAAATCCATAACAATATAAGCACAAATTAAATGAAACATATGTAGACTTGAAATTCATTTTTTCCTGCAGTAGTCCAAATGGAGATGTCAATATAGTGATAAATAGACGGATACAGCTTCATATAATATAGCTGTGATGCTAATGAATTAAGTACTAGAATGAATTAACCACTTAACTGACAATTCCCCCCCCTCCCCCCCCCCCAAAAAAAAAATCGCTAGAAATTTTTGTTTCTTTGTATGAGGGAATTAGGGGAGCAACATGTATTTAAACGTATCCAAAATGATTATGTTTTTTTTTTTTTTTTTAGTATTTGTATAAATATTTCACAAACATCGGTCATCACCATTGGAAACATTGGAAACATCACAACCATCAGTTTAACAGCCGGGAGAGCACACTAGGTACACAGGGGGAGCTTGTGTGTGTGTGTGGGGGGTGTAGGGGGGGGGGTAATTTACACTTCCCCAGTAGCTGCTATTGTCTGCAGCCGCTGGGTGGGGGTCCTGCCGTGCTGACCGATTGGCAGCACAGCAAACACTGGGGATGGGTGCAGAGATGCAGAGGGACCTTCCAGACCCTATAAGAGCGGCAGCAGTGGGAAGTTTCTCTTCCCTGCAGCTGCACACACTGTCTATCTGACTGGTCGCATCCTGTGCGACCAGATAAGGCACTTGCCTGTGTGGTTGCATCTGATGCGACCATGTCAGGCAAGTGGTTAAGCGCTATCAGCTAGAAGTCAATATACAGTTAGCCAATGAGAAGTGGTGACAATCAACATCATCAAGTACTGTCGCACCAGCTCTCCAGCACCACAAGAGAAACACCATCTAAAAGGTGTTTATGCTAAAGTAGCCTTGTGTAATTGAGTTGCAGTTATGGAAATATACACTTGCAGTACCTGAAAGAGTTTCTGTACACATTTTCTGGTGTGCATGCAGAGAATGGAAATACATATTTTATGCAAAAAAAAAACCCTCCACCTCCAATAAACATACACCCAACTCAAAGCAAAAGAGTGTGTAAAGTGTACTTGCCTAGTGTAATTTTCTTACCATCATGAATTGATGATGTTATTTCAACTTTAAACTGTAAATATCCACTGACATGATCGGTCGGGAGTCTTCTCCCCAGATTATAGCTCAGAATCTGGTCACTGAAAGCAGGCTGTACGTTAGTATTTAATACAGAATTTGACATGTTATTTAAAAAAAAAAAGCAAAAAAAAAAAAAAGCAATATGAAATAGAGCTTAGAATGCTCGTCCAGACATGAAGCATTTATTTCTACACCTAATCACTAACCAATAGTCACTGGCTGGGAAGTAAATTTGACTGACTAAAGAAAGTTGCACCTGCTGACTGAGTCCAGAGCACTGTTGTGATACTATTTATGTTAGCAACTCGAACACCAAGCTCTCTATCTTTTCCATTACTTTTATTAGTTTAGAATTATTAAATATTTTTATCAGTATATTATTAGTGTTCATATATATTTCTAGTCAACATTATTGGCACCATTTAATTTTAACCTGTACAATATCTTTAGAAATAAAGGAAAATGGAAAATCTTCGTAATATCAATATATTATAATAGGATGTTCAAAGTTATGGACCAAATACTGTACTGCCTGCAAACATTTATTGTAGCCATCTGTAAGGTTTATGCACCTGTCTGCTGGTAGTGTACGCCACTCTTCCATTGCAATTCATTAAAACGCTTGAATATTTCCAGCATTCCTTTTCTGATGGCAGATTTCATCTCTCTCCAAAGATTTTCATTTAGATTGAGCTAAGGACTCATTGTTGGGCAATTTAAAACAAACCATTTCAACCATGTGGATGTGTGTTTTGGATCAATATAGTGCTAGAGGATCAATGATCTTCAACCCAAACCTATTTTTCTTACACTGGGTAGCAGTGTTATTTATTATTTATGAACAGTTTCTTATATAGCGCAGCAAATTCCGTTGTGCTTTTCAGTTGGAAATTATATAACTGGGTAATAACAAACAGTCATAGAAGTAGGAAGGCTCTGCTTGCAAGCTTACAATCTTCCACACTGACTCACCTCCCTGCAGCCATTAGGTGTGGTAACACTTCCTTTTTTCCACTGTGTGGACAGATCCCTCCCACATGTGTCAGTAATGCCATTTACCTTCACACTGCCACATTATTTGCACCTACCCATCCCAAGTATCACTTCATGATCACCCCTTTCGCTCATTTGAACTTTTCATTCATGGCAGCTTTTCCTTTGAAACACTGCTTGTCCAAAAACGAAGTGTGAAGGATCATTGGGACTGATTTATTGGGATGTAATCCTTTGATACATTTTAAAGTAAATGTGTTGTGGAAAGTGCATTTGCATGCCATCAGTGGTTGACCAAGCCAGCAGAGTATCCCAGTACATAAAGCAGAAACTCCTTAATTTCCAACACTTTTGTATAGTGCGGACACAACAAATTACCTCCCCACACAAAACACTCCTGAGGTACTGTCTGATTCTGGGTTTTGGATGTCTCCGAACTGGTGAAAGAAATGCTGGTCCTCTGCGCATTGTTGTACTGGAAGCTGGGAGGCCGGAGATAGTGCTTTTGCATAAAATTAATTAATAATAATAATAATTAATAATAATTTTATTTATATAGCGCTCTTTCGCCAATAGGACTCAAGGCGCTTAGCCCTCAGTGGTTACGGAATATGGGCAGAACTAGTACCAGGAGGTTGACGAGACCCAGAACAGGGGTGCAGAGTTTTACCCCACTGGTGGTCTTCACCAGGAAGCCCGGCGAGGAACTTTGGGCTTCACTGCACCCAGTGAGCCGGCCGTGGCCCCCTGCCTGGGTTACCTGGTCTAGATGTTCAGGAAAGGTTAGGATTTAGGCTTGTGGTCTGACCAGCTGGAACCGGGCTTGAATGCTGACTGAGCTGGTACCGGAAATATCACACTGGATCCAGACTGGAGCCTGACTGAAGCGTAACTGGACCAGAACCGGACTGGAGTATAACCGGACCGGAACCGGACTGGGGTTTTGGTAGTCCGGCAAGGAACTTTGGTCTGCACTGCACCCAGTAAGCCGTCCGCGGCCCTCTGCCTGGGTAACCTGATCTACATGCTCGGGAAACGTTTGGATTTAGGCTGGTGGTCTGTACAGCTGGAACCGGGCTGGAATGCTAACCAAGCTGGTACCAGAATGATGACCCTGGATCCGGACTGGAGTGCAACCAGACTGGTGCCCGACTGGAGTGTAAGTGGACTGGAACTGGACTGGAGAGTAACCGGACTGGAGCATGATCAGGTAATTCAACCCGGGAATAAACCAGTGTTATTCCCGGTTTGAATACCGGGTCAGTGGCAGCGTGAATGGGCTCGCGGGTCGATGCAACCCGGGACCCATTCACTACATAGGTAAGTGGCAGCGCGGATATGAGATCATCTCCAAGGGCTGCCTCCGCCTCGGCCCCCACTGCTGGCTCCTCCTACTGCCACTATGGCAACTGGCACGGCATATTGCCGGGTCGGGAAGTCAGCAAATAGCGTCCAAATGCCGGATCCCACCCGGGAAGGACCCGTTTCCAATTCCCAGGTATGATCCAGCATTGGCGGTGTGAAAGGGATATAACTGGATTGGAACTGGACTGGAGTGTAACTGGACCAGACTGGAGTGTAGCCAGACTGAAACTGGACTGCAGCGGAACTGGACTGGAGCCGGACTGGGGTGTAACCGGACCGGAACCGGACTGAAGTGGAACCGGACTGGGGTTTTGGAGTAAAGCTTGTGTTGCAGGGTTTCTGCAGTGGAACTCAGAACTGAGGCTAGAGTCTCACTAAGGGAACACAGCTACAATGCTCACACTGCTGTGTTACTATGGAACTGGAACCAGAGTTCTGTGAAGCAGGAAGCTTTATACCCTCAAGCCGATCCAGATGGTCTGCAGGAATCAGCTGACTCACAACCTGACCGGGATTGGGCTGATCCCGGTAAGTTACCTGAAGCAAGACGGTGCCATCCACAGCAGATGTCCCAACAGATCACAGCCACAGCAGCAAGATACAGTCTCCCCTCTGCCCTGCCATGACCACCTCTGGGAACAGTGTTGCGGCCGAACAGATCGCTCGCTGATGGGACGAGCATGCCCACACAGTTGGCCAGACAGATAAAGCCGAGGCCTAGGCCAGGACTCAGTGCTAGCTATGACAGTACACCTCCCCTTTTGGGTGGCCACGGGACACCTTTTTGTCTTATGCTGGAATTTGTTGTAAAAGCCTGTATGAGATGGGGCACATCAGACACCTAGACCTAGCATCTTTCCTCAGGACCACAGTTTTTCCAATCAATCAAATATTGCAGACCGCAGATCCTGCAATGGGAATCCAGTATTTGTTTCACCTCGAATTCAGTACCTCTCTGAGTCTTGACCTAGGGGCAAAGTGGTGCGGAAACGGTTTAGAACTAATGGTTTGAGGAGAGAAATGTTAAAGGAGTTTGGAATACGTAAATGGGACGGTAACTTGAGTTTGAAAGCCACTGGTTTGATCACTTTCACAATGGGAAAAAGTCCAATGAACCGGGTGCATAATTCAAAGAGGGGACACGAAGCTTGAGATTACGGGTAGATTACCAGAACAAATCAGCCATCTTAATACATGGCACTGCTCAACGTTTTCTATCAGCGAATCTCTTAGTATCTCTTAATATTGAGAAGATGCTCTCAACAAGGTGATTCTGACTTGATTCCAGATTTTTGAAAACCGTTGAAGAGAGACATCAGCTGCAGATAAGGTTTTTGAGGATACATGTTGGAAATCCGGGATCCTAGGATGATACCAAATACAGTGAAGATAGAGTGGTCTGAGAGGAAGAATGATAATGAAAGTTGTGAGCGAATTCTGCCCAAGGCAGCAGTTCAGCCCAGTCGTGAAGATACGTATAGGCATAAGAAGGTCTCCAAATCTTGATTAACTCTCTCCATCTGACCGTTGGATTGTGGATGGCACAGTATGCAGAGGAAAATTTAAATTTAATCTGTAGCGCCGAACACAAGGCCCTCCAGAACCAGGCCACAAACTGCACGCCTCTATTTGAGAATATCTTGGAGGGTAGTCCATGGAGTCTGAATATTTCCAGAATGAAAAGTAAAGCTAACAGGGGTGCAGATGGTAGACCTGTTAGAGGAATAAAATGTTCTATTTTTGAAAACCGCTCTACAACTATCCAGACTGTGTTAAATCCCTGTGAAGGTGCAGGTAAGAGTTAAAATCCATGGAAATGTGCATCCATGGTTGATGGGGAACTGGAAGAGGCTGAAATAGACCGGTAGGCAACTGTCTGGGTGACTTATGCTGGGTGAATTTGATACAGGCTGTAACAAAAGTGGTTACATCCTCCTTCATAGAGGGCCACCAATGGGATCGCTGAAGGAATTTAAGTGTCTTTGGACTCCAATATGTCCGGAGAATTTGCATGGGCCCAGGTTAGGAGACTTTTACGCAATTTTGGCTCCATATAAGATCCTCCCACCGGAGTAGTCAAGGAAGTTTGCAGGGATGTGAAAGCAGAGGGGTCCAGAATGGGTTGTTGGTAGGATTGATCTCCTCAGGCTCAAGGGAACATGACAAAGCATCCGCCTTAAGATTCCATGAACCTTGGTGATAATGTAACTGGTAATTGAATCTTGAGAAAAACATAGACCATTGGGCTTGGCGTTATTCCTCAAGAGCCAGTTTGATGGCGTGTAGTTCCTGATCCCCTATGGTGTAGTTCAACTCAGCTGGAAGGAATTTTTGCGAAAACCCCCCCACAAGGATGAAGTTCCCCATCCTCAGATCTTTGTAAAAGAACAGCTCCCACCCCAGCGGTAGATGTGTCAACTTCCAAAAAAATGGTTGAGTACTGCCCGGCCGCTTGAGTGCCGACATGTGCCCACTGGTGCCGACGTGAAGGCTTGTTTAAGCTCTTGGAATGCAGCATCCGCCTCCTCAGACTAAAGAGTTGGATTGGCTCCCTTGCGAATAAGGGCAGTGATGGGTGCAGCAATGGTAGAGAAGCCTCTAATGAACTTGTGGTAATAGATAGCGAAACCGTGGAAATGCTGTATTGCTTTAAGTGAAGTTGGTTTGGTCCAATACTGGATGGCTTGTAGCTTCTCTGGATCTATGCAAATCTCAGTCCCTGAAATGATATATCCCAGGAAGAGAATGGAGAATTCCTCAAACATACATTTGACAATTTTTGCATATAAATGATTCTGTCGAAGACGAATAACCTCTTTAACTTGTAAGCGATGATCATGAAGGTTGGTAACTACCACACTTTTATAGAGCAGGTCTTGAAAGACCTCGTTGATGAAGTGTTGGAAAATGGCAGGGCATTGCAAAGACCAAAGGGCATCACCAAATACTCGTAATGCCCATCCCGAGTATTAAAGGCGGTTTTCCATTCGTCAACCTCTCGGATTCTGATGAGATTGCAAGCCCCCCTGAGGTCTAACTTGGTGAAAATAGTAACAGCTCACACCCTGTTAAACAATTCGGTGATAAGGGGTAAAGGGTATCGGTTCTTGATGGTGATACCATTGAGGGTGCAATAATCAATGCAAGGACATAACCCCCCATCATTTTTCATGATGAAGAAGAATCCTTCACCCACTGGGGATGATGAAGGCCGGATTAAACTTTTTTGAATGTTTTCCTTGATATAATCAGACATCGCGGGAGTCTCGGGGAGCGATAACGGATGGGTCCAACCTCGAAGTTGCGTTTTCCCAGGCACCAAGTCAATGACGCAATCCCATGCCCGATGTGTGGGTAAGGTATCCGTGGCTTGTTTACAGAAGACATTAGAAAAGCTTGTGGCTGTCCTACCACTACTGTAGAAGAAGAGTGAAGTGGCAAGACCGGATGTAGACAACCTTTGAAGCAAAAAGGACTCCAAAATAAGACTTGCATTGTGGACCAGTCCAACTGGGGATTGTGGAGCCGGAGCCAGGGTAGGCCTAAAACAATTGGAGTGAAGAGCTCCTCTATGCAATTTCAGAGGCACAGTGCAACAGGTGACAATAGCCACAGTGATGCAACTCCCGTCCACAGCTGTGACTGCCACCATTCAGGGTAACGTCACCATTGGAAACGGATTGGTTTTGTGACGTATTCGCAAAAAACGAGATTTATGGTAAGAACTTACCATTGTTAAATCTCTTTCTGCGAGGTATACTGGGCTCCACAAGGATTAACATTGTGTGTCGAGTAGGATCTTGATCCGAGGCACCAACAGGCTCAAAGCTTTGACTGTTCCCAAGATGCACAGCGCCGCCTCCTCTATAACCCCGCCTCCGTGCACAGGAGCTCAGTTTCATTAACCAGCCCAATGCAGTAGCAGGTACTAGAGACGACAATCGCTCGTAGCCAAATACACCACACCCACACCACAGGAGAGGGTGTCAGCGGCTATGCCACACCAACCCAAAGAAGCTAAGTGCGTCAGGTTGGGCGCCTTGTGGAGCTCAGTGTACCTCGCAGAAAGAGATTTAACAATGGTAAGTTCTTACCATAAATCTCATTTTCTGCTGCGGGGTACACTGGGCTCCACAAGGATTAAAATCGGGGGTGTCTTAAAGCAGTTCCTTATGGGAGGGGATGCACTGTAGCGGGCACAAGAACCTGGCGTCCAAAGGAAGCATCCTGGGAGGCGGAAGTATCAAAGGCATAGAACCTTATGAACGTGTTCACTGAGGACCACGTAGCCGCCTTGCACAATTGTTCAAGGGTCGCACCACGGTGGGCTGTCGAAGAAGGTCCTACCAACCGAGTAGAAGGGGCTTTAATGGTAGCAGGAGCTGGACAATCAGCCTGTACATAAGCATGTGCAATCACCATTCTAATCCATCTAGCCAGGGTCTGCTTAGAAGCAGGCCAGCCACGTTTGTGAAAACCAAACAGTACAAAAAGAGAATCAGATTTCCTAATGGAGGATGTTCTCTTCATACAGCTATGGAGAGCCCGTACCACATCCAAAGATCATTCTTGGAAAGACAACTCAGGAGAATTAAAGGCAGGAACCACAATCTACTGGTTAAGGTGGAGGGAAGACACTACCTTAGGTAAATAACCTGGTCGCATTCTAAGAACTGCCCAGTCACGGTGAAAAATCAGTTGGGGGGGACTTACAGGACAAGGCACCCAAGTCCGAGACCCTTCTAGCTGAAGCAATAGCCAGCAAAAACAGCACCTTAAGGGAAAGCCACTAAGGTCAGCAGAGGCAAGAGGTTCAAACAGAGACTCTTGCAAGGCCTCCAGAAACACCAACGGATTCCAAGGGGCCACAGGTGGTACATAAAGAGGCTGAATCCGCAACACGCCCTGAGTGAATGTATGAACATCAGGTAGGGCAGCAATCTTTCTCTGAAACCAAACCGACAAGGCAGAAATGTGAACCTTGAGGGATGCCACATGAAGGCCTAAATCCAGGCCCTGTTGTAGGAATGCCAACAGTTTGGCTGTGCTGAACTTGAAAACGTCATGATTGTGAGATGCACACCAAGTAAAGTAAGCATTCCAGACCCTATGGTAAATCCGAGCAGAAGTCGGCTTACGGGCCTTCAACATAGTTTGAATGACCGCCTCAGGAAAACCCTTGGCCCTCAGGACGGAAGCTTCAAGAGAAATGGCGTCAAAGCCAGACGGGACAAGTCCTGGTAAACACAGGGGCCCTGAATGAGGAGATCTGGTCGTTGTGGAAGTAGAAGGGGACTATCCAACGAGAGGCCCTGTAGATCGGAGAACCAGTGCCGCCTGGGCCACGCTGGAGCGACCAGAAGTAGGTTTCCTCCTTCTTGCTTGAACTTCCATATTACTCTGGGCAGGAGTGACACCGGAGAGAACACATACGGCAGCCAAAAGTTCCATGGGATTGACAGAGCACCCACGAACGCTGCTTGAGGATCCCTTGTCCTTGCTCCGAAGACCGGACCCTTGTGATTGTGTCGAGATGCCATCAGGTCCACATCTGGAAGGCCCCACTTGTCCACGACAAGTTGAAACACCTCTGGATGGAGGCTCCATTCTCCGGCGTGTACGTCCTGATGACCGAGAAAGTCCGCTTCCCAGTTTAGGACCCCCGGAATGAACACTGCGGATATGGCCGGCAGATGGTGCTCTGCCCACTGAAGAATCGGTGATACTTCCTTCATTATTATTATTATTTATTATCCTTTATTTATATGGTGCTACAAGGGTTCCGCAGCACCCAGTTACAGAGTACACAAACAAATAATCAAAACAGGAAAACAGCAACTTACAGTTGATGACAATATAGGACAAGTACAGGGTAAATAAACATAGCTACATCAGCAGATGACACTGAAATAAGTATCAGGTGGCAGAAGACTGCTGGAGTTGATGCAGTTGAAGATTATTAAAGTAAGAAAAATGATAAGCACATGAGGGAAGAGGACCCTGCTCGTGAGAGCTTACATTCTAAAGGGGAGGGGTAGACAGACAGTGGTTACACAGATGGGGTACATAGCGAGCGTGGAACAGAGGGTTAGGATGAGATTTGGCTGGGTTTGGTGAAGAAGTGGGTTTTGAGAGCTTGAAGTCTTGTAGAGAGGTGGATAGTCGGAGGGGGAGAGGTAGCCATGCTTCGAGTGCCGCCTTGATGATTGATGTACGCCACCATGGTGGCGTTGTCCGACTGTACTTGAACAGGTCAGTTCTGTATTAGATGCTGGGCCATTGTCAATGCATTGAACACTGCCTGCAGTTCCATAATATTTATCGGGAGTAGAGACTCCTCCTTGGTCCACTGACCCTGAAGAGAGTGTTGTTCCAACACCGCTCCCCAACCTCTCAGACTGGCATCTGTCGTCAGCAGGACCCAGTAGGATATCCAGAAGAGACGGCCCCTGTTCAATCGTTGGTCCTGAAGCCACCAGCTCAGTGACAGGCGGACCTCCGGAGACGAGGATATCATGTGAGATCTGATCCGGTGAGGCAGGCCGTCCCACTTTGTCAGAATTAACTTCTGCAGAGGGCGAGAATGGAATTGAGCATACTCCACCATGTCGAAAGCCGACACCATGAGACCTAGCACTTGCATTGCCAAATGTATCAACACTTGCGGACGAGATATTGAATCCTGTCCTGAAGCTTCAGGACTTTCTCCTGAGACAATAACGCTCCCAGGTGCACCATGTTCCGAGCAGGTACCAGGGAGGATTTCTTCCAGTTGATCAGCCACCCATGGGCTTTCATGAACTGGACCATCAGATCTAGATGGCACAGGAGAAGTTCTGCGGAATTTGCCAGGATTAACAAATCATCCAAGTACGGTAGGATCCTGACCCCTTGACGGCAGAGTGTAGCCGTCATGACCGCCATTACTTTGGTGAAAACTCGGGGAGCCGTTGTCAAACCAAAGGGTAACGCCCGAAATTGGTAATGAAGGTTGCCCACTGCGAACCTCAGGTACTGCTGATGAGACACTGCAATCGGAATATGCAGGTAGGCATCCTGTATGTCCAGGGAGACCATATAGTCCCCAGGCTCCAAGGCCTGAACAATAGAGCACAGAGTTTTCGTACGAAACTTGGAGTCCCGCACATACTTGTTCAAGGACTTCAGATTGAGAATGGGCCGCGAGGACCTGTTCAGCTTCGGGACTATGAACAGCGGTGAATAGTACCCCTTGCCTCTATGAGCCAGAGGCACCTGTACTACCACTCCTGTGGTCAGGAGGGAATGTACCACCGAATGCAGAGTGTTTGCCTTCGCCGGGTCCAGAGGAACATCTGTCAGGCAAAATCGATGAGGGGGATGATTCTTGAAGGGTACGGTGTAACCTCGAGCGACGACTTCCCTTACCCAGCATCGGAAGTGGTCTTCAACCATTCCTGGGGAAAACCTAGAAGTTGGCCCCCCACCCTGGGATCCCCCAGAGGAAGGCCCGCCCCGTCACGCGGCAGGCTTGTCAGTTTTGGAAGCAAGCCGACGAGCAGCCCAGGCTCGCTTCGGTCTGGGCTTGGCAGGTCTGGAAGCATGAGCTTGCTTTGGGTACACCTGACCTTTTGCTTTACCTGGAGGACGAAAGGTCAGAGGGAAAGTACTTTTAGCCTTCTGCGTGGAAAGAGCCGTACTAGGTAGGCAAGCTGTTTTAGCAGTAGCCAGATCAGCCACAATCTTATTGAGGCCTTCTCCAAAGAGAATGTCTCCCTTGAAAGGAAGCACCTCCAGGGTTTTCTTAGAATCCATATCCACCGACCAGGATCTCAACCAAAGGATACGCCTGGCCAAGACGTACGTAGTAGCAGTCTTGGTCGCCAGCACCCCGGCATCGGAGGCTACCTCCTTAAGGTACAGAGAAGCCGTGGCAATATATGAGAGACATTGTCGAGCATGCTCAGATGCGTTGGAAGGCAGTTCCGCCTCTAGCTCCTGAGCCCATGCCTCAACAGCTTCAGCAGCCCAAGTTGCTGCAATGGTTGGCCTATGCACAGCCCCTGTTAGGGTGTAAATAGCTGTCAAACAACCCTCCACACGTCTATCCGTCGGTTCCTTCAGAGAGGTGACGGTAGTTACTGGTAGAGCAGAGGAAGCTACCATGCGTGCCACATGAGAATCTACAGGCGGAGGAGTTTACCAATTTTTACATAGCTCCGCAGAGAGAGGATAGCGAGCCAGCAGTCTCTTATGCGGTGTGAATTTCATTCCCAGATTTTCCCAAGATTCCTGACGTATGTCAGCCAGGTGTTGAGAATGAGGTAAAACTTGTTTAACCACCTTCTTACGTTTAAATCTGTCCGGATTGTTAGAAACAGCCGCAGGCTCAGGTTCATCAGAGACCTGAAGAATGAGCTTGATGGCCTTAATTAAATCAGGGACATCCACCACTGACGTCCCTTCCCCATCAGAAGCATCTGAGTCAGTGTCTGTGGGGTCTGTATATGCACCATCCTCCTCAGAGGATGTGTCCGGGATAGCAGTGGATTGTGAGGAGGTAATGACCCATTTAGAAGACGTCTTAGTATTAGGTGGGCGAGAGTGAGATTTAGATTTAGTCAGTGACCGGTTCAATTGCTGTAACTGAGTGGAGATTTGATCTGCCCATGGCGGAATAACTGCAGGGACCATAAACTGCTGCATTGGCACAGGTGGTCCCACAGGGGGCACCAGTTTAGTTACAAGCGTGTTTAACAGAGTGGAAAAGGCAGAGCAAGGCGGGTCATTTGTTGCACTGGTGCTACAGACCCACTGGGGGGTAAGGAACCCCTGAACCTGAACTCTCTGCTGCCAAATATTACTCCAAAATGTCTGCAGCATCACCACCATGCAATGTAGGAGAATCCCGAGCTCCGTTGCCTCGTGTAGCTGACATAATAAGAAGCACAATATCAGGCAACCTGGTACAATTCTTAGCAGCGATATACCTAGGAAGAACTCCCAGTGTAGTGTGACTTTCCTGTCAGCACAAACCGGGAATCCAAGAGATATATTTGTGACTTTAAATCACAAAGAAAAATACACAGCAAGTATATCTTGTGAAATACCTATATTATTTAGAAAACTTGACACACTTAGCCCCTCAGGTTACAGAATATAGGAGCAGCACGCTGAGTGAAATACCCGATATGGCAGCCACGCAGCAGCTACATGCACACACACATATTTAGTCACAAGCGTACCATGCAGAAATTATACCCCATAAAACTGCACTGGACTAGCAATACAAAGTAATACTCAGTATAGCTATATATGTAAACAGTAGATATAACAAAACACAGTAGATACTGGATGTATATCACTGGGTGTTTGTACCACACAACCCTGAATGTATGCACTCTTTCTTAACTAACACTGTCCCTTGACAGATAGAATACTTAAGTGCCCTGTAAAATGCACAGCGCTGACGAGCAGGCGGCTTTACAGAGGAGGATTTGCCCCAGCAGTCCCAGGAACAGCGCAGCTCCGTGTGATGGCGGCTGACAGGGAGTGAGGGAGAGATATGCAGCTCCAGGGTGGGAACATTTACCCAAATGGCGCCCTGGGGCTGGGGGAGGGGCTACAGGTTAGGAATTATCCCCCTGCTGGCTTCCCCACTGGGCACTGCGGGCTGTATAAAACGGGGTTTTATGGAGAGAAAAACACCTACCTGTGCCCTGTGTCCCAGTGAATAGTGGAGTGGCTACCCTTTACAGTGTTCAGCGTGTGTGGCCTGCCCCCCACGGCCGTGCTGGATCGCGATAAAAGCGGGCCAAAGAGACAAGGGGTCTTCCCTTGTACCTGCGGCCACGCGATCCCGGAGGGCAGTGGCGAGTGTCTGTGACTGACAGGAAAGACACTGCAGCCTCCGCTGTAGTGACCCGGCAACCAGGGCGCGGGAGTACACAGCGCCGCTGGTGGCGTGATGGAGCTGCAGCAAACGATGTCTATTTGACATACATAAAAGCTGCAGCCCTTGAAGTCTTCAAAAGTTCTTCTTTTCTTCTGAAATAAGCTATATTATGGGCTGCAATGGCAGCCCTCCTGTTGACTGCCTGCTTTCTGCATGGCACCAACTTACAAACTGAGCTCCTGTGCACGGAGGCGGGGTTATAGAGGAGGTAGCGCTGTGCATCTTGGGAACAGTCAAAGCTTTGAGCCTGTCGGTGCCTCGGCTCAAGATCCTACTCTCCACCCGATGTTAATCCTTGTGGAGCCCAGTGTACCCCGCAGCAGAGAATGAAGTTTTCGGCAGCACCAGACTCTAATATGGCATGGAGCACTGTAGATGTCCCTTTGAACTCCAAAGTTACAGGAAGGATAGCTTCTGCGCTCTTGGTGAATACAGAATTTTCTCCTGTTATGCTTACACTCAGTTCCGTAGGTTTATAGGCAGAGCCTTGTGATGCTCACGCAATTACCCACTGCCCAGCAGTCTTTTAGCCTCCTGCAATGCTAGGCTTCTCCTATAGCAGCCGCCTTTCCAGGGTGAATTAGGTCCACAGCGTACTCAGATTCCCCCAGGTTTTATGTATGAACAAGGCGACTATCGGAGGCTGGGCAGGGATAAATGCAGTATGGTGAGACGTTCGCCAGATACAACCTTACTACTATGCTAAGGTACAGACTGAGGAGTATATAAGGAGTGCACGTGAATGCAACAATTCACATGTTGGAATATAATCTTGACACAATCAATATGTACATGCAACAATGCACAGGGTGTTATTAGCAATGAGACTGTATATACAAATGATTTGTAAATGCAACAATCCATAGGATGTAATAAGCAACTTAAATATTAATGCAACAATGCACAAGGTGGATACAATAAAGAAATGTAGGCAAAGACAGTGCCTGTGTGGAAATTCCACACCAAAACCTGAATACAAGGAGCTGTATCTGATCAGGAAAGCAGTCAGACACGGTCTCAGAATCACAGGCTGACAGGATATTCACAGGCTGACAGGTTCTCACTAAGAGCATGAACTGTCTCCAGCGATTTGGGAGAGAACAGGAAGGGAATATAAATGGTGTTTGCACCATTCAGAATGCTGTAGTCTAATTAACAAAACTCTATGCAGCTACCCTGCTGCACGTACATCATACCCTAAGCAACAGGGAACGCAGTCTGCCTCTGGTGTCCCCATTGCTAGAAGTCCGGCAGCTCCCAGCGCCAGGTGTCCACCTGTTTCTAGGCACTGGGTGGGGACCAGGAGGCATTGTGCCCGGCATGAGCCTGTTGCTAGGCACCGCGGTGGGGATCAGTGGGAAACGCGGCGTCCCAGTTCCCAGGCAACAGCTGGGATGCGCATCTCCTGCTGTAGCTGCTGTTGACACTAACTTGACCTCTCTCACACAAGAGAGGAGCAGGAGTTTTCCAGAAGGAAGGGACAAGATGTGATCAGATAGTCAGAGGAGCCACAATAAGGCAGAGATTGTCTTTACGGAGTTTGAGATGTTCCATGGGTAATAACCGTGACCGATTGATTTGCATTGGCTCTTCAGCTGTTTAAGTTGGGGATGGAGGACGAGTCGGCAGATGAAACATGGCTCGAGTTAGCTTGTTTCTCTCCAGTTGACGCTCTTGACAGCGCAGGCCAACCTTGTTGCAGAGCGAAATTAGTTGATCCAAGGTCTCAGATCTATCTCAAGTCACAAATTCATCCTTGATCTACTCAGCAAGGCCCTTCCAGAAAGCCGACTTCAGCCCGTCCTCGTTCCAGTTTAATTCAACAGCAAGGGTCTTAGACTGAATTACATACTGGCCTATCATCCTCCATCCTCGATGAAAGCGTAGGATATCAATTGAAGCTGGTTCTCCCAGGTTTATCAATTTTTTTCGAAAAGCAAAAACAAAATTATCTTAATTTGACAGAAGATGGTCAGACTTCTCCCACAATGGAGATGCCCACTCAAGCGCCGTCCCTGACAGCAGAGAGATGACAAAAGCATCTCAAGACCGGGCTGTGGTAAAGCAGGTTGGCTGCAGCTCAAAGTGAATTTTGGATTGGTTCAGCAAACCATGCAAAAAGTTTGGGGTTCCCATCAATCTTTCTAGTGAGAGCCAAGTGAATTGAGGGGGCAGTGGAGGAAACAGAAGCCGTAGCTTGTACTGACGTAGCGGGAGTAGCAGTGGTCACGGCCGAAGCCCGGGACAGTAAGTTCTGGATAGCATCCAACCAGGACAAGAGACCTTGAATGAACTGCACCAGATGCTGTTGAGATTTCTCCTGCTGATCCAGACCATTGGTGTTCTTCACCAGGAAATTCCGCGAGAAACTTTGGGCTTCGCTGCACCCAGTGAGCCGGCCACGGCCCCCTGCCTGGGTTACCAGGTCTAGATGTTCAGGAAAGGTTTGGTTTTAGGCTGGTGTTTTGACCATCTGAAACTGGACTGGAATGCTGACCAAGCTGGCACCGGAATGATGACACTGGATCCGAACTGGAGTGTAACCAGACTCAAACTGGGCTGGAGTGCAACCAGACTGGAGTGTAACCAGAGTGGAGGTGGAGTGGAACTGGACTGGAGCATAACTGAACTGGATGGAACCGGACTGGAGCATAACTGGACTGGAACTAGACTGACTGGAGTGTAACCGGACATGAGCTGGACTGAAGTGGAGCCAGACTGGGGTTTTGGAGTAAAGCTTGTATTGCAGAGTTTCCGCAGTGGTACTCAGAACCGAGGCCATAATCTCACTAAGGTAGCACAGCTACAATGCTCACACTGCTGTGTGACTATGAAACTGAAACCAGAGTCCTGTGAAGCAGGATGCTTTATACCCTTAAGTCGATTGGCTGCAGGAATCAGCTGACTCACAACCTGACCGGGATTGGGCTGATCCAGGTTACCTGAAGCAAGATGGTGCCATCCACAGGCACATATCCCGACAACCAGAGACACGGGGAATATCGTAGCAGCAAGACACAGTCTCCCCTCTGCCCTACTCTGGGAAAAGTGCCGCGGCCGAACAGAGCGTTCGCCGCCGGGAAGATTGTGTCCGCACAGTTGGCCAGACAGGTAAAGCTGAGGCCTAGTCTGGGACTCGCTTGTAGCTGTGATAGGTACAGGGCACACCCTGGGTGACAGATAACGGACCCAGGGAGAGATTATCAAACCTTCGGAAGATATAAAGTTAAAAAAGTTGCCCGTAGCAATCAATCAGATTCTGTCATTGTACAGACTGTGCTAGATAAATAATAACTAGAAGCTGGTAGCATCTCTACCCCAGCCAATGTGGTGTGACTCCGTTAGTGTAACCACGATTCCCTGTCACAAATTTGTAATCATAAATGTTGGGAGGCATGAAGTACTGTAGGTATGCTCAGTTTGTCTAACTACACTTCAAAATATGAATAGGTAAATATAAGCTTCTCTAGCCCAGTAATCTAAAATCGAAAACTGTATTTGTTGTATTGTTTTCATAGCATTCAGAAAGGTTAAGAGTGGTAAATGGCAGCACAATACAAATAAAGGCTAATAATAATAATAATAAAACATTAATCTAAAAAAAAACTAAGGGTGAATTCAGTTAGCCACGGTAATTTTCCGCGGGCTAATCGATCCCCTGGAGCATAAAATTAGCCGGAAGTGCGGCTGCTGGCAGCTATTATATGGGATTTTATTATTTTGGGACCTTAGTAGGCTCCAAAACACATCCCCAATAGAAGGCATTTTTTTTGCAAATCCAGCAGCAGAAACACATAGGTGTGTGAACTTATCACGAATTCTATGTGCCTGAAAATGTATATTTTTTCGGGCACAAAAAACAGGGGCTAATAGAATAGCCTGAAAAAAAATTGTGAAATAATAAATAAAAATAAAAAAACCGCGAAAACTAGATTATAGCAACCCTGATATGCAGAAGTTTGATCTGTATAAAATAACAGTATGTTCAGTTTGTGGATAAAAAAGATTGTAATACGTACTAAAATAGGATTTTAATTACATACTAGTAAATCCTTTTCTTGTAGTCCGTAGAGGATGCTGGTGTCCACATTAGTACCATGGGGTATAGACAGGTCCACTAGGAGCCACTGGCACTTTAAGCGTTTGAGAGTGTGTGCTGGCTCCTCCCTCTATGCCCCTCCTACCAGACTCAGTCTAGAAGCTGTACCCGAGGAGACGGACAACTTTGAGAGAAGGATTTTACACAGATAGTGGCGAGATTCACACCAGCTCACACACAAGGCAAACCAAGCTAACTAGCTTGAAACATCAGAAACGGCTGAACAAGATTACTTACCAAGTAACAAAACAGTACGTAACCAAGAACTAAGCAGTACTGAACTAAGTAACCACTGCAGGATCGCAAAGCACTTGGCGGGCGCCCAGCATCCTCTACGGACTACGAGAAAAGGATTTACCAGTAGGTAATTAAAATCCTATTTTCTCTTACGTCCTAGAGGATGCTGGGGTCCACATTAATACCATAGGGATGTACCAAAGCTCCCAGAATGGGAGGGAGAGCGCGAAGGCTCATGCAGAACTGATTGACCAAACTTTAAGTCCTCAGAGGCCAAAGTATCGAACCTGTAAAACTTTGCAAACGTTTTTCGACCCAGACCGAGTAGCTGCACGGCAAAGCTGTAAAGCCGAGACACCCCGGGCAGCCGCCCAGGAAGAACACACCTTACGAGTAGAGTGGGCCTTAACAGACGTAGGACACGGCAATCCTGCCATAGAATAAGCATGCTGGATAGTGAACCTAATCCAGTGAGAGATCGTCTGCTTAGAAGCAGGACACCCAAGTTTCTTGGGATCATACAGGACACACAAAGAGTCCGATTATCTGTGACAAGTGGCCCTCTTCACATAGATTTTCAGAGCCCTTACAAAATCCAAGGACTTTGATGAAATTGAGGAGTCAGTAGCAACTGGCACCACAATAAGTTGGTTGATATGAAATGCCGACACAACCTTCGGAAGGAACTGCTGACGTGTCCAGAGCTCAGCTCTATCTTCATGGAAGATCAAGTAGGGGCTCTTACAAGACAAAGCCCCCAACTCCAAGACATACCTAGCAGAAGCTCAGGCCAACAAAGTAACCGCCTTCCATGTGAGAAACTTGACTCGAACCAATCCGATTGGAGGAACTGTAACACCACGTTAAGATCCCAGGGTGCCGTAGGCGGCACAAAGGGAGGCTGGATGTGCAGAACCCCTTTCAGAAAAGTCTGAATCTCAGGGAGGGAAGCCAACTGTTTCTGGAAGAAAATGGATAGGGCCGGAATCTGGACCTGTACGGATCCCAACCTAAGGCCCATATCCTCACCTGCTTGCAGGAAGAGGAGAAACCGTCCCAGCTGAAACTCCACCGCAGGAAACTTCTTGGACTCACCCCAATATACATATTTTTTCCAAATATGATAGTAATGTTTAGACGTTACTCCTATCCTAGCCTGTATCAGGGTAGGAATAATTTTGTTCGGAATGACCTTCCGAGCTAATATCTGGCGTTCAACCTCCAGGCTGTCAAACGTAGCCGCGGTAAGTATTGATAAGCGAACGGCCCCTGCTGCAGCTCCGAAGAGGAAGAAGCCTCGGCTCTGCTAGAGGTAGTTCCAGAAGATCTGCGTACTAAGCCCTTCTTGGCCAGTCCGGAGCAATGAGGATCACCTGAACACTTGTTCTCCTTATGAGTTTTAGAACTCTTGGAATGAGTGGAAGTGGAGGAAACACGTACACCGACTGTAACAGCCATGGAGTCTCTAGGGCGTCCACCGCCACGGCTTGCAGGTCCCTCGACCTGGAACAATACAGCCGAAGCTTCTTGTTGATACGAGAGGCCATCATGTCTATTTGAGGTACACACCAAAGATCTGTTACCGCCATGAACACCTCCGGATGGAGTCCCCACTCTCCTGGATGGAGATCGTGTCTGCTGAGAAAGTCCTCTTCCCAGTTGTCTACTCCCGGAATGAAGATTGCTGACAGCGCCAACACAAGTTTTTCTGCCCAGATGATGATTCTGGTTACCTCTGACATTGCAGCTCTGCTCTTCGTTTCGCCCTGTCGGTTTATGTAAGCCACTGTCGTTACATTGTCCGACTGCACTTGAATGGCTCGATCTCGCAGGAGATGAGCCGCTTGGAGAAGACCGTTGTAGACGGCTCTTAGTTCCAGAATGTTTATTAGTAAGCTGGATACCAGGCTTGACCACCTTCCTTGGAAGGTTTTCCCTTGAGTGACTGCGCCCCAGCCCCGGAGACTTGCATCCATGGTTAGAAGGATCCAGTCCTGAATCCCAAACCTGCCACTCCCTCCAGAAGGTGAGGTAGTTGTGGCCACCAGAGGAGTGAAATCCTGGCTTTTGGCAACAGACGTATTCTCTTGTGCAAGTGTAGACGAGATCCTGACCACTTGTCCAGGAGATCCAGTTGGAAGGACCGAGCATGAAACCTTCCGTACTGTAGAGCCTTGTAAGAGGCCACCCTCTTTCCCAGAACGCAAATGCACTGATGAACCGAAACACAGGCTGACTTCAGGACCTCCCGGACCATTGTTTGTATCACCAACGCTTTTTCCCTCGGAAGACACACCCTCTGCACTTCTGTGTCGAAGATCATTCCCAGAAAAGACAACCTCTTGGTCGGCTCCAAATGTGATTTTGGAAAAATCAGGATCCAACCGTGTTCCCTGAGCATATGAGTCATGAGAACAATGGACTGCAACAACCTCTCCCTGGACACAGCAGATCATCCAGATATGGGATTATGTTCACCCCCTGTATGCAGAGGAGAAACATCATCTTTGTCATCACCCTGGTGAACACCCTCGGTGCTGTGGAGAGGCCGAATGATAGTGCCCCAAATCGGAAAGTGGAGGTAAGCATCATTGATATCCAGGGATTTTAGAAACTCTCCAAACCTCCAGACATGAAATCACTGTTCTGAGAGACTCCATTTTGAATATCTAAATTGGTCTGACCGAACCATCCAGTTTCGGTACCACAAAAAGGTTTGAATAATAACCCTTGTTTTGCAAATGAGGTGGAACTGGGACAATGACCTGTGATTTCCCCCAATTTTAGGATGGCTTCCTGTAGGATAGCCCTGTTTGTCAGCAAATCTGGCAAGCCTGATTTGAAGAATCAGTGAGGCAGGAGTTCTTTAAACTCCAGTCTGTACCCCTGGGACACAATATCCTGTACCCAGGGATCCAGGCCGGATGACACCCAGACGTTGCTGAAACGTCTGAGTCTCGCACCCACCAGCCCGTCCTCCAGGCTTTGAGGTCCATCGTCATGTTGAGGATTTTGAGGAACCAGCAGCATGTGTCTTGTCCTGGGAACCTGCGGGTGCAGGCTTTTTGTATTTTGTCTGAACACCTCTAAAGGAAGTGGTAGAAGGCTTGGACTTTTTTATTTTTTACAATTTTTTTTAGCGGTCCGAAAGGACTGCTGCACAGCTGAAGAAACGGTTTCTTCGTAGAAGGAGTAGCAGAGGGAAGGAAAGGTGACTTACCCGCGGTTGCCGTGGAAATCCACGCATTCAACGCTTCCCCAAATAGAGTATGACCTGTGTAGGGTAGGTTCTCCACACTTCTCCTGGATTCCGCATCTGCAGACCATTGGCGTAGCTGATACCAACATGGAGGATATCCGTGCAGTCAGCGTACCCAGGTCTTTCATGGATTCCACCATGAACCCCGCAGAATCCTGTATGTAACGTAAAAACAATGTCACTTTTATCCATTGCATCCAAATCCCCTAGTAATGTGCCTGGCCACTTTACTATGGCTTTAGAAATCCATGCACAGGCAATAGTGGGCCTTAAGGCCACTCCTAAAGCAGTGTATATGGATTTGAGCGTAGTGTCAATCTTACGATCAGCCGGATCTTTCAACACGGTAGAACCAGGGACAGGTAAAACCACCCTCTTAGACAGTCTGGAGACAGATGTGTTAACAATTGGTGGGCTTTCCCATTTTTTTCTATCTTCCTCAGGAAAGGGAAAAGCAACCAGAACCGTTTTTGGGATCTGGAATTTTTTCTCCAGGTTTTCCCAGGAAATTTCAAATATAGCGTTTAATTCTTTAGACGCGGGACAGGTTAGCGGGCTTTCTTATTATCAGTGAAGTAAGCCTCCTCAACCTGTTCAGGTGTAGTATCATAAATGTTTAACACATCTCTAATGGCCTCAATCATGAGCTGCACCCCCTTTGCAAGGGATGCCGCCCCCCTCAGCACATCCCCATCACCATCTGCAGTATCAGAATCGGTATCCATGTCATCTTGCATAATTTGGTCAAGTGCATGTTTCCGTGGGAACATGCTAGGGGGTTTTGCAGGAATAGGGACAGAGGGGGTCAATCCGAGTTTATCGTAGCTTTACACAGACTTTACACAGCCTCCCCCTCCCTTCTACAACGTCCTGGTACTGTACAAGATAGCTGGAGTTGACTTGGAGGAACAGCTCATCCTGTCAGCGCTTCTGCAGGCAGGAAGATGGCGCTGAACGCTGCTGGGTCAACTCTGAGGAGAAGCTCCGCCCCCTTACATGGCACTGTCTTCCCGCTCTTCTGAAGATTATACTGGCCTGAGGAATTGTGCTGGCAGCGATCCTGGGACCCTGACAGGCTTGGAGGTCAGTGTAGGGTGTAGGCGCTGGCTCAGGGCGCTCCTCACAGCGCCGCACTATGTACCGCTGAGCCCCGAGCGCAGTTAGTACTGCGCTCCATACCCTGTTGCCGCCATCTTCACACCAGCTCCCCGCTTGCTAGGGGGGCCGATGACTAACTCACCACTGATCTTCTGGCTCTGTAAGGGGGTGGCGGCATGCTGCTGGGGTGAGCGATCCCTTGTGGCGGGGAACGGGCGAACCCCTCTGGAGCTCAGTGTCCTGTCAGCGGAGATAGTGGCTCAGACCCTGTAGGGCGGACACTACTCCGTCCCTTAGTCCCACAAAGCAGGGAGACTGTTGCCAACAGCCTCCCTGTAAAATAATAAACTCTAAAAAAAACTTTTACCAGCGAAACTCTGTAGAGCTCCCCTAGCTGTGACCGGTTCCTCCGGGCACATTTTCTAAACTGAGTCTGGTAGGAGGGGCATAGTGGGAGGAGCCAGCCCACACTCTCAAACTCTTAAAGTGCCAGTGGCTCCTAGTGGACTCGTCTATACCCCATGATACTAATGTGGACCCCAGCATCCTCTAGGACGTAAGACAAATATTATTTCACTATAACTTTCTATATACTGTAGTTCGTTGTTCACTGTGTACTTGTAAGCATACTGTACTCCACAACAATCCTGATTTAGGTGGGACAGACCTCATTTTTTGGGACTGTCCTGTTGTCCATGAATACAGACTTTTGTCCTTTTTTAAAAAATGTGCGCTGCCTTGAAGGGGGTGTTAGTAGAGGAAAAGGACCCCAAGGAAGATGTGTCATGCCTCCATGTAAAGTAAGTATGGGACATATAAAATGTGAGTGGGTAGTGGGGAAATCGCGCTCCACCAGTTGGGGTAGTATTTGTTTTACTTATCAGACTTTCATGTCTTTTATAGATTAGGAGGAATCCAGAGTATCCGTGAACAGAATGAGAAAAAGGGTTCTATTGGGCGCAGATACTGTATACTGGAAGGTCTAAAATTTAGAACTTCATAAATGAATCATAACTGTACAGACATAACATCACACTAAGACGTCCGTCACTGAAAAATATTCATGCTATTTGGCACAATAAATCTCAGTGAAGAGAGTCACTGAATATCTCCACTGTAGTAAACTCCTTTTGCTATTTGAAAAAGAATGAATCTGAAATAAAAAGCTATATTTACCCAATTGCATTTCTTTCCAACAGCCTCTGTACTGGAATAGTTAATTTTCCAAGAAACCTTTTGATGATAGGGCGACTTTTGGCAAATTTATCTTTTATTTCAACTTCCAAAACATCCGTGAGTAGAGCAACAAAGGAATAGTTCTAAAACACAAAAATAAGGTAGTTAGGCTATACACAGTTAACACTGTTTTTACAGTATGACTGCAAGTGTTAGCCTTTGGTGTATTTGTTTATATGAAACAGTGCCAGGACAGTACAGAAAGAGGTGAACTTAAGACGTGACAACGTACAAGATTATCATTTCTACTGAAACTGTGATTTATTGCCTACTTTTGGATCTCCACACTAGGAGATCCAAGAAGTGCAAAATGTTAGTGAATATTAACAACTCTTTTCTCCACTGCGCAAAACGAACCCCCCCCCCCCACACACACACACACACACTTCTCTTCCCCTGTAATAGTGCCCCCCTTGTCATTTTGACCTGTATGTGCTGTTTTAATACTTCTGATTGAAAATATAGGGTCTAATTCAGACCTGATCGCTCACTAGGTTTTTTTTGCACTGCTGTGAGCAGATAGTCACCGCCCATTGGGGAGTGTATTTTTGCTTTGCAAGTGACAACCCGCGCTACAAATGCTTGGACATGCCTGCATTTTTCCAACCACTCCCTGAAAACAGTCAGTTGCCACCCACAAACACCTTCTTCCTGTCAATCTCCTTGCGATCGGCTGTGCGAATGGATTCTTCGTAAAACTCATCGCACAGCAACAATCCGCTTTGTACCCGTTCGACGTGCCTGCGCATTGCGGTGCAAACGCATGCGCAGTTCTGACCTGATCGCAGCGGAAAAACCTAGCGTGCGATCAGGTCTGAATGTCACCCATAGTGTGTAGAGATGCAGTTAGCAGTATTTAAAGTTGTGCAAATGCCACAACTTTTGATTAGACACCTGTCATTGTACCACTGCTTTTATGTGTAACGTACAGTATTAGACACTTCCTTGACTTACGTTTTTACTATGTACTGTACTACCGTTATCAGAACACTACAATTATCAACAGACATTATACTTATATTACGACTACATGCTACTGTTATTATGGATTTTCAGCAGTTATCTCTTGGTATCTTTCAATGTACTTACATTATTATGTGTTATGTATCACATGCTTTTGATACTTGTTTAAAAGTTACTATGGGGGTCATTCTGACCTGATTGCACGCTGCCGTTCATCGCAGCGCAGCGATCATATCAGAAGTTCCGCAGTGCGCCGGCGCATGGCCGACAGCAGACGGCTGTCATTGCCTAGCGATTGCCTTTGCCTGATTGACAGGCAGAGGCGTTCGCTGAGCAGGAGGGAGCGGCGTTTGGCCGCCGTTTTGTGGGCGCGGTCCGGCCACTACAGCCGTGGACGGACTGTGCGGGGGGTGGGCCGCAGCGGCTGTGTGACGTCACACGCAGCCGCTGCGACCCGGGCAGTGCAGAGTAGCTCCCAGCCAGCATGCAAAAACTGCGCTGGGAGCTACTCCTGAAGTACAAAAGCATCGCTGCTGTGCAATGTTTCTGTACTTCTGCGGGGAGGGGGGGGGGGGATCAGGACTGACATGCGGGGCGGACTAGCCCTGTGCTGGGCATCCCCCCACATGTCAGTGTGCCTGATCGTAGCCCTGCAGCTACGATCAGGTCTGAATTAGGCCCAATGTCAGATCTTTTTAAACATTAAAAAAAAGGATTTTTTATATGTAAAATAATTTCATTAGTTCTTGAAAAAAACTATGGTAGAATTTAAGAAAAAAAAAACCTAGCGCCTCAATTTGATCACTGATTCTGCATTAGGTCATTAAATGAACACAAACTGTAAATACATCACAAATGACAAAAGCAAAATACCTTGAGCACTACCAGAAAAACAAACAAAAAAAACCAAAGGGCCCTACACACTTGAAGATCTAACTGAACGAGATGAACGTTCTCATTCAGGACTCATTCATATAGTTCAGTGTGTAGGCCCCAACGATGAACAATGCGTGACCCCGCACTTGTTCATCATTGGTGCCGGGTTGCTTCTCGCCCATATTAGCATGCACTGCTATGGAGCCAGGTGACGGGAGGAATGAAGAAACTTCACTCACCGCCGTTGGGCAGCTTGGCGGCGTATCGGCGAGTGTGTAGGGGTCATGACTTTTCTTATTCTTTCATATGAATTTGTAATATGCATTTGTATTCAGTAATTTCATAATTTTTTTTCCTACTGTGCACCCAAATATCAGACACATCTATAGCTACACTGACTGAGAAGTATTTTTCGCTATGGGAGCTGGGACTGTGGCATGTGAGCACTACCAATATATACAGTAAGGGCTTGTTCACTAAAAGTGTACCCAATGCTGGCAACACAAAAAGATGCATCTACACCTGTTTGAAAGTGAATCATTTGCCGGTGCTTGACCCCTGGTTCAAAGTGCAAACTGTATACTGATGATAAGGAAGATTGAAGGCTGATTCTGATTGCTTGAATGTGTCTGAATTCCCTCCATGTATGCCACAACTATAGTAATATGCCATTTATGCCAAAACTATAGTATCATGCAGTGCCGTAACTAGGCATTTTAGCGCTGTGTGCAAGAAACGACAGTGGCGCCCCCCCCCCCCCACGTAAGACAGGGGCAGTGCGCGCCGTAGGCGAGTGAAAAATTTAGAGGGGCGTGGCTTCATGGGGAAGGGGCGTGGCCACAAAATAATAGCAATTCATACTACGGTGCACAGTAGTCTACATTATTCAAATTACGCTGCACAGTAGCGCCACTACACCAGGTAGAGCCCCTTTTATACATTACAGCAGACAGCGTCCCCCTTTTGACACATTACAGCAGACAGTCCCCCTTTTTACACATTACAGCAGACAGCGTCCCCGTTTATACACATTACGGCAGACGGTGTCCCCCTTTATACACATTGCGGCAGCCAGGCCCCCTTTTTACACATTACGGGAGCCAGTCCACCTTTTTACACATTGCGGCAGCCAGGCCCCCTTTTTACACATTACGGCAGACAGTCCCCCTTTTTACACATTGCGGCAGCCAGTCCCCCTTTTTACACAATGCGGCAGCCAGTCCCCCTTTTTACACATTGCGGAAGCCAGTCCCCCTTTTTACACAATTCGGCAGCCAGGACCCCTTTTTACACAATGCGGCTGCCAGGACCCCTTTTTACACATTGCGGCAGCCAGTCTCCCTTTTTACACAATGCGGCAGCCAGGACCCCTTTTTACACAATGCGGCAGCCAGGACCCCTTTTTACACATTATGGCAGACGGTGTCCCCCTAAAAGAGAGAGAGAGAGAGAGAGAGAGAGAGAGAGAGATACTTACCTGACAGGCTCCTCGTGCTGGCAGCTCCCTCGGTGCAGGCAGTGAGATGAGAAGGAAGAGGAGGGAGGGGGAGCAGGGAGCCGCAGCAGCGCTATTTGATTGGTAGTAAGCGCCGCTGCAGCATCCCCCTCTTCTTCTGTATTGGCTGCCTGGCGCTGCTGTGGATGCTGGGATGAAGGAACCGCATCCCAGCATCCATAGCAGCGCCGGGCAGCCAATACAGAAGGAGAGGGGGATGCTGCAGCGGCGCTTACTACCAATCAAATAGCGCTGCTGCGGCTCCCTGCTCCCCCTCCCTCCTCCTCCTTCTCTCCGCTGCTCGGCGCTTCTGTCTTCCCCTCCACAGCGCGGCGGCGGCGCACACAGCAGAGGCGGCATGTAATGAGTCAATTTGACTCATTACATGCCGCTGGCCGTTGCGCCCTCAGGGCAACTGCGCTGTGTGCCAAGCCCCCTTGGCACACACGTAGTTACGGCCCTGGCATGGCTACTGCAATCAATTGGCACTACTGCGGTGATATTAGCAATTGGTCTGTACTCATAAAGCATACTACTTCCATTTGCTCTTTTAAAGGGAAAGTGTGTATTCATTTTGTCTTTGTATTTAGTTGTAACGTATTTACATATGGAGAATACAACTTTATTTCTTAGTTACCTACTATCCGGCATCCTGGGGGGACTGCCATTTCAGTGTGTAATCTCCTGCTACCCTGGATTATCAATATAAAAATCCTGGATTCTTCACTACAGCTCAACGGTGATTTGCTGCAGTCACTGTGAGTGCTGCAGAAACTCAGGGGTCCCTGCTGATCATTCCCATTAGCCCAGAGGTTGCCAAACTTAGTTCCCAGGGCACCATAATGGTCTAGGTTTTAAGAATAACCATGCTTGGGCACAAATTCATCGCAGCAGCAACATTTTTCTCTAATGGGCAAAACCATGTGCACTGCAGGTGGGACAGATATAACATGTGCAGAGAGAGTTAGATTTGGGTGTGGTGTGTTCAATCTGCAATCTAAATTGCAGTGTAAAAATAAAGCAGCCAGTATTTACCCTGCACAGAAACAATATAACCCACCCAAATCTAACTCTCTCTGCACATGTTATATCTGCCCCACCTGCAGTGCACATGGTTTTGGCCATTAGAGAAAGAGTTTGCTGCTGCGATCAGGTTTGAATTACACCCTTAATTAGATCATCAGTCCATTTGAATTAACCATCTTTGCTGAGCTATGGATATCCTTAAATCTGGACTGAGCCTTGAGGACCGAGTTTGGGAACCACTGCATAAGCAACTTGCTAATCTCCTGGGCGCAGAGACAGAAGCAGAACACAGGGGCACATTAGTGTCTTATCTCTCCAGTGTGTGTGCAGTGAGCCATAGCACTTGAGGGTGACATTTTTATAAGTAATCCTTAGTTAATCACAGCTGTTTAATTAGAGTATATGGTGTCAATAATGATTTGGAGGAGACTACTGTATAAAGGTATAGAAGACAGCACAGGCAATAAATATAGCTAGGTCCTACAAGTTGCAGGCAGCCCACACGGTTCCCAATAAAATGACATCTAATACACAAAAAACATAGCAACATATTCTCAGTCATCCTGGTAAGAAATATATGTTTAAGGATGAATTCACACAAGGTCACATTACATTTGGAATTGATTGCATAGGCATCACATATATCATGTAGACTGTGCTGAGTAAAAAGAAAGAAATATCACTGTAAATAGTTGAAAACAAAAAATACAATATTCCAGGCAGCAATGTTACTATCAATACTTGCAAAATTTCCCAAATCTGTTGTTCGTAATGTTATATAGAAAATCTCACAAGTATTTAATCAGAGATAAGCCTTTATGTGGGTGGAGCTAGACACACCCTTTGGGCGGTCCATGACATACCTCCCAACATTGGGAGATGGGGAAGCGGGACTCCTTGGCGTGGCAAAGCCGTGCCGAGGCCGAAAGGGTCGTGGCCTATAGAAAAGGGGTGTGGTCTATATAAAGGGGAGATTCATGGGTGTGCCATAATCGCGAGCAACACCCCCATTCTCCATAATTATGGGGGCATGTCCAGCAATCTGATAACTGCTGGCATGCCCTCAGACCTACTGTCTCCCGTGAATAGACGCTGTGAGTCAGCATGACCCAGACTGGAGCAGTTGGAAGACTAGGTACTGACACCCACAACTGATGCAGGTAACTGATATTTTCAATTATGTAAGTTATCACCAGCAGAACCATCTCTCATCCAGCCTTCTTATATGTTCCCACCTCACCCACATATATGTCCTGGTAATATGCATTTGTAAATTCTATACTTTGCCTATGAAATGTTATGTATTATGCCCAATTTCTTGATACAATTACATTTATGCTAGTGGTATTACCTTTACTTGTTCTGCATTTTTGCTTAGTGATCCTTTATGGTAAATATACTTAGTTATATTTTGTTACTTTACTGAATTAGTCAGTTTTATTCCGCCAATTAAATAAAATACTCTAATAATAAAAAATATTTTTTAGCCACACATAATCAAGTATTTAGCATGTGAAAAAGTATTGCAAACAGTGTTTTCTTGATACAGGTTGAGTATCCCATATCCAAATATTCAGAAATACGGAATATTCCGGAATACAGACTTTTTTGAGAGAAACTGAGATAGTGAAACCTTTGTTTTTTGATGGCTCAATGTACACAAACTTTGTTTAATACTCAAAGTTATTAAAAATATTGTATTAAATGACCTTCAGGCTGTGTGCATAAGGTGTATATGAAACATAAATGCATTCTGTGCTTAGATTTAGGTTCCATCACCATAATATCTCATTATGGTATGCAATTATTCCAAAATAAGGAAAAACAGATATCCAAAATTCCTCTGGTCCCAAGCATTTTGGATAAGGGAGACTCAACCTGTATCTCATATTTTTCTTTTTCATAGATAATGAAATTGCATTAAATTATTAATCCAACTATTGAAATAAGACACATAGATCCTCAGCACTTAAAACATGGACACATCCGACACAACTACATGATCTTTGTCCTACTCCAAAGCTTGAATCGGGTGTTTGGGGAATTCAAATCAATCAATTCCCATTGAAATGACATAGTAAAGAGGCAAGAATCTAGGATTTTATACTTATTAGACACCCAAAATCAAGAACAAACACAAAAGTCTAACCAGAACACCAACACATCTGGAACAGGCTTGTGTGACCACACGGACCAGGGGCAACTGCAGGATTTCTAGAAGGGGTTTCCAAATGCATTCCACAATCCCCTGCTTTGCATAAGATTGGAAGTTCGGCAGTCTGTGGAATTGGTAGACAACCCTCATAGTGACCCCGGACATATACAGTATGTACACATCGGTCTTTTTATACACTGAGTATATAGATAGTCTACAGCAGGGTTTCCCAAACTCTTGGGCAGATGTATTAAGCCTGGAGAAGTGATAAAGCAGTGATACTGTAGGTGAAAGGGGATATCGCACCAATCAATCAGTTCCTAACTGTCCTTTCTCTTATGGGCCTAGAGGATACTGTGAATCCTTTTAGTACCATGGGGTATAGACGGGTCCACTTGGAGCCTTGGGCACGTTAAGAATTTGATACTGTGCGCTGGCTCCTCCCTCTATGCCCCTCCTACCAGACTCAGTTTAGAAAATTTGCCCAGAGGAGCCGGTCACGTCGCTGGAAGCTCCTGAAGAGTTTTCTGCATTTATTTTCTGTTTGTTATTTTCAGGCAGAACTGGATGGCACCAGCCTACCTGCTTCATGGGACTTAGGAGGGGGAACGGCCCAACCTCTTGAAGGATTAATGGTCACAATCCCTGCTGACAGGACACTAGCTCCTGAGGGAACTATTTGCACGCCCCACCATGGCAAGCGTACATTCCCGCAGCCGGCGTCCAGGTTAGCAGGTCGCCGGCCATTATAACGGCATGAGGGCACAGAGACAGGGTACAGCTTCTACGGGGGTGGCGGAATCTCTGGACTCAGTACACAGCGCGGACGCACCGCTTCTGAGGGAGCAAACTGAGTCTAAGTACACTACGAGTGTACACGGTACCCAGACTGACATTAGACGTAAAAGGAAACTGACTCCATTTTAAGCATTAAAAATGACCTCAGACAGTATAAAAAAGCGGAAATATCGCGCGCCATTGAAGGGGCAGGGCTTCACTATGAGTGGATCCAGCACCTCTCCAGCGCCATTTTCCCACTGCAGTGGACACAGATGCTGACTGACAGGGATGTGCAGCTCCTCCGGAGAGACTCCAGATTACCTGGGCGGTAGCAGGGGGTCATAGCAGGGGGGGGGGGAGCGCTTACTAGTGTACTAAGTCCCCAAACTGGGTACTTAGTCTGCGACCCGGCTAAGCTTGGCATTAGCAGTAAGGGTGCTGTGTGCTGGCTCCAGGTTATCTCTGTGTCTCTCTTGAAGGACTCTTTGTGGGTTAATTGTGCTTTTAACCTGTTCCTGTGTGTGTGTGTGTGTGTGTGTGTGTGTGTGTGTGTGTGTGTGTGTGCTGTCACTATCACAGTATGTCAGACAAAGAGTGTGTTTCTTGTAAGGCACAGTGTTCCTCTTCTCCAGGGGTTCACTGCAGTGTACTCAGTGCAGAACACCCTCCCAGGCTAGCGGGGCAGAACCAGCTTGGCTGAATTCCATTAGGGGAATGATCTACAATATTTCAACTAAATTGTCCCTCAGTGAGAAAGAGACGCAATACTTAGTGCATGTCGTGTAAGATGTATACGCACCTGGAGCAACCGTCCCAGTGTGAATACATCTGCACGGGTTGTGTGCGAACGGCTGCCTTGGAAGCCCAGTTAACTGATCTACAGCAAACCGATACGCGTCAGAGGGAGATTCACATTCTCGAGCAAGGCTTAGATAGAACGGTGGAGGAGTTGCAGGAGGAGTCACCGGTAGATGAGGATGACCAGGCAGCTAGCTGGGTCACGGTTAGAAGGAAGAAAAAGAGGGGGAGGCTCGACATATCTGAACTATCAAACCCCAACAAATTCACCCGATTGGACGAGGATTCAATGGATGGTAGTGAGGAAATGACGGTGCCGGAGGAGACCGTTTCCTCTAGCAACCAGAGGAGTGGTCCCTCTGGCACAGTTGGGTTAAAAGATAGTAAGGTGGGGATTCCCGGTGGCCAGCAGGGGAGGAGGACGTGCCCTGGAGCTCTCTGCACGGCGTCCACTATACATTTACCTCCCCCTGCCTCTGGCCCACACATACTGCGCCACCCACTCTCTTGCCTCTCTGCCTGCCGGGCCCGCTATCGGGGGACACTTTTCCGGGAGCCGGGGACCGCTCACGGAGCTCCGGAGCCCCGCGGCCTACACTACATCCACAGGCCGGGGCCTCGATTTTAGCCGCGACCCGCCGCGGACTTCCAGGGCGGCGGAGCAGAGGATTCTGCTTCGCCCGCGCCTGAGTCACCAGCCCACCATACCCCCCCGGGAGGGCGGCCACTGACCTGCTGGGTCCCGAAAAGGCAGCATTAAGGCGCTAGGCAGCCGGGAAGAGGCTTCTCCCCAGGCTGCATCACATCTCCCCTGCATCTGGCGGCCATCTTGGAGGAGGCGAGCTGGTAAGCTGAAAGCTCCCTGCTGCTACAGGCAGTCAGCTGTGGTCACTGGCAGGTCCGTGATCCTTGCTGACTGTCCTCTCTGGACAGGTTGGAACCTATTAAATTTGACCTGGGATCCCATACCCTCTTCTTATTATACCCTCAACCTCTACACTCTATTTCTGGAAGAAACATCACTCATCTATAATACACCTATTATCTCATTGCTCGGATTGAACTCCCTCTGCTGGAGGAACATTATATTGCGGCTCATATTATTATATATCTCATGCCGTCTACGGCCGCACTCACTACTGTTATTATCTCATTATTCTGATGATGGACAAATTTGCGGCCAAACAGTCGCGGGGCACTCGTAGCAATCAGTCGGGTAGAGGCCGTGGCCGTGATAACTCCTCGGTAGACAGCCCTCCGTCACCCTCATTGGGTTCACACTCTAGCCCCCGAAGCCAGCCTGTGTCCATATCCGCAATGGATTCTGCAAAATCCTGCTCGACGAATGAGATAACAGATATCCTGTCTAAGTTATTAGACCAAAAATTGGCTCCTCTAAAAGACTCGCTTGATTCCGCTCTCACTCAACTGAACCAACATGCTCAGCGACTCACCGAGGCAGAACAGAGAATATCCGACCTAGAGGATGATCTCACTACGGCTAAGACAGCTCTCTCTGACCAAGAAAAATTTGTTGCATCTATTCAGGATAAGCTTGAGGACCTGGAAAACCGTAACAGGAGAAACAATGTGCACCTCATCGGCCTACCGGAGTCGATGAAACCCCATGACCTCATGACGATCGTCTCTCAATGGATGCCTAGGGAACTGGGCTGTGTTTCAGGTTCTGGATCTATAGTAGTGGAACGTGTACACCGTATCGGCCCTGAACGGCAGTCCACAAGAGATAGACCCCGGCCCGTCATCTTTAGAGTCCTCAATTACGCTGACAAGGTCATGATACTAGATGCCTATAGAAAGTGTGCAGACCTGAAATACCAAGATGCTAAATTGCTGCTTTTCCAGGACTTTTCCTATATGGTAGCTTCCAAACGTAGAGAATTCTCGCCTGTCTGCAAGAGACTTTTTGAACTGGGTCACCGCTTTGCGCTTCTCTATCCGGCTAAATTGAGAGTCACTCATGCGGGAAAGGCCTACTTCTTCGAGACTCCAAAGACGGCCATGAACTTTGTAGATTCACTTTCCTCACGCCCCTCTGCCAGGATGGACGATGAGGACTGACACCCGTTGGCCTTGTATATTTGCATCTTCTTGAACAGTACACATTCAGGTTCTTAGTAACTACCAAGAGTGGGTCTTCCCACTGGTTGATATATAGTTTGTTTATCTATATATATGTGGGTATATGGTCACCTATTCCCTATTGCATTTCTCGAAATACTCTCTCTCTCTGTGACCACTTATCCTATTGTTCACAATTCTTCTTGAAATGCTCTCTACTTTCTTTGACTCTTTTTCTTCCTCCTCTTCTCCGACTAAACCTCACCCCCCTTTTTTCCTTTCCTTATCTGTTATTGTTATGTTTGCTTATTGTATGGTCTCTTGGCGCGGTTCTCCACTAGACACATGTTTTAAGTCGGAATCAATTAGTCGTCTCGGTGGGCCGCTCCATTGACCTCAACACTTTGGTTCGTATAATACTTAAAATAATTTTGAGTTGGGATTTTGATTTAGATGTTGTACAAATTTATTGTATGTCGTTGTCACCATTGTTCCTCTTATTCTTATACTGCTTTGGTACAGGTATTTTGCTCGCCGGCCCGCTTGCTGGGACGGGCTGGCTGGGTCTATCATTACTAGTTAAATGGGAATCTTGGCCTAGAGTAGGTGTAGGTTAAATGTCCTCGAATGCTGCCACCTCCACTAGAGTACAGTCCAATATTAAATTTGTAACCTGGAATGTTGAGGGTTTAAACACCCCAGTCAAAAGGAGAAAGATTCTCTCCTATCTTAAACGTTTAAAGCCTGACATAGTTTTCTTACAAGAGACTCATTGGAAAAATGCAGACCCTAATGTTGTGAGAGATTCCTGGATAGGGGAATTCAAATCGGCCTCTTATTCAGCCAAACGAAGGGGTGTACTGATTCTTTTTAATAGACGCCTCACATATCAAATAAATGATAGTCTCAGTGACCCTGAAGGCCGCTATTTATTTATAAAAATCACTATTTTCGGTGTTCTCTACACCATAGCTACTATCTACGCACCTACTGGTCCTAACTCACTCTTTTTTTCTAAAATTTATAATAAACTGCAAGAATGGGCGGAGGGGGAGATTATTTTAGGCGGAGACTTTAATACTGTCCAGTCTCCGGGTTTGGATAGATCCACCTCTGCTAGATCGCATATTTCTACACCGCCCCAATCCCTGTCCTTATTAACTGACTCACTGCGGCTCTGCGACCCCTGGAGATGCCAACACCCTGACTCCCGAGAATACACATTTTACTCTCATCCACATCACTCCTCTTCTCGCCTCAACTATTGGCTAATCACTGACACCCTATTACAGCGCGTGGCTGAAACTAAAATAGAACCCATATCATTGTCGGACCATGCCCCAGTTTGGTTTACCCTAAATTTACACTCCCCTATCTCTCAGTCATATAATTGGAGGTTTCCAGCCTATCTTACAAAATCCTCTGATTTTTGCACCCACCTAGAACAAACGTTTCGTAATTATGTAGCAGACAATAGTATTCATATGGAAGACATCAATTTGTTTTGGTCAGCTTCGAAGCCAGTGATTCGAGGACATATTATGGAGTATGTTTCTAGGAAACGTAAGCTACTCGCTATCCAATTACGGGACCTTGCTTGTAACCTGACCAAAACCTATGACGCACTTTTGTTGAGGGACTCACCCGACAACCGACAGGCCTATCTTGCTGCTAAGCAACTATATGACTCATTACATACGGAGCGGGCGAGATTTTCATACGATTTACAACGGAATAGATTTTTCAGAGGGGGAAATAAATCCGGGAGATTGTTGGCAAATCTGGTTCGGTCATGCTCCGCCCCTTCTCTTATTCCCCAACTACTCACAAATTCGTCTGCAGCCATCTTTGATACCCCCTCAATTTCTGAGGCCTTCTTACAATATTATAACACTCTCTATAAAGCCCCCTTGGATCATCCGACTCTTGGAATGCAATTCCTTGAGAGGGCAAAATTACCTGTTCTAACGGAAGAGGAAAGGAAATCCTTAACAGTACCGGTCACAGAACCGGAATTACTCTCTTTGATTAAATCACTGCACAATGGCAAATCTCCTGGCCCGGATGGGTTTGGGGCGGAGTATTACCGAATCCTGGCCCCCCATTTGTCACCCCATTTATTATCTCTTTTCAATGCACTGCTAGAGGGTAAACCTCCCCCCGCGGGATTTAGTGAAGCCAGAATTGTGCTGTTTACGAAACCGGGAAAAGATCCCCGATATACTCAATCTTATAGACCTATTTCATTATTGAACCAGGACGTGAAGCTTTTTACAAAACTAATTGCAACAAGACTCCAACCAATTCTGAATCGAGTTCTGCATCCTGCTCAAACAGGGTTTGTTAAAGGTAGAACCTCAGTTCATAATATACGTACGCTAATTGCAGCAATGTATAGTGCGCAACAATCTCCCTGCCCAAACGCTCTTGTTGTGAGCTGTGACGCCGATAAGGCGTTCGATCGCATCTCCTGGTCTCATTTGCTACGTATTTTTCATGTCCAGCAATTTGGTGAGGAATTTATTCATCGATTCGGAATGTTATATACATTACCTCAGGCGCATCTGACTATAAATGGTTTAAACTCGTCTGCCTTCACGTTAGGTAGAGGGACCCGTCAGGGATGCCCTCTTTCCCCCCTGCTATTTAATTTGGCCCTAGACCCTTTGATACGTCATTTTATACTAGATCCTACTTGGCAAGGTATTATGGTAGGCAACAACGAAGTCAAGGTGTCTGCTTTTGCTGATGACCTGTTACTATATTTTACCAACCCCAAACAGGCATTTCCATCGTTACTAACCACACTGCATGATTTTAATTTAATTTCCGGATTTCTCATTAATTTTGATAAGACAGAGGCGCTGGCATTGGGAGGAGAGGCGGCACAGGTTTGGGGCGACACATTTCCCTTCAGATGGGCCCACCGATATTTAAAATATCTATGCCTCCGTATCCCGCCACTCCTCACTGACCTATATACAGTGAACTTTTCTTACCACATCACTCAAATGACGAATGACTTTTTGAAGTGGCAACATCTCCCGATCTCTTATCTGGGTAGGTGCCACTTATATAAGATGGTTTCCTTCCCTCGACTACTTTATCCAATCCAGATGCTCCCATTCATATTGTCCAAACGCGATGTCCATTCTATTAATAAGGCCCTCACTAAATTTATCTGGGCAAACAAACGTCCCCGCAGTGCACTTTTTAAGTTACAACAACCCTCGGCACTTGGAGATATTAATCTCCCCTGTCCTGAAGACTACTCCCTTGCCGCCAACTACAGATACGCTCTGGATTGGATAGGGGATAGTGACAATTTTGTTAATAGAGCTTTGGAACAGGCTTTCTCACCTCAACACACTTTAGTACATTTGTTGCATTTTGCCGCGGTCCCTCCTCAACATGATAGGCTCCATAATTCGTTGTTACATGCCCCATGTACAGCTTGGCGTAAACTTAGGAAACGTTTAGACCTCTCCCTAACGGATTCTCTATTTCAGCCTTTATTGTGTAATCCACAATTCCAGGGTGGAGAGGATAATGGGATTGTTCGTGGCTGGCATCTCCAGGGCCTATCCTTCCTATATCAATTTCTGAATGTGGAATGCTCTGCGATATTAACTCTAGCACAACTAAAAGTAAAATACCCCACTCTTAATTTTCCTCTGTTTGCCTATTTCCAAATTCGTAGCTTTGTTACTAGCAAATTGTCACGATTGCACCCCTCGGACCTCACCTTTCCTCTTGATGGCCTGGTACGACAGTCTCCAGGAGCCCCATATAACACTTCATTAATCTTTTCCCATACTAGGCGAAGGTAGGATCTGTCTAAGCTCACAACAGGGATGGCCAAATGGACAGACACCCTCCCTGACACCGATCTCCTGACAGTGATTCGGTGGTGTGGTGTGCTAAATAAACAACTAGTTTCATCTTCTTATGCAGAGATGCACTTTAAAATACTACACAGAGCTTACTACACCCCTAGACTTAGGTTCCTCACTGGAGTATCTGACAACTCTTTATGTTTTAAATGTAATTCTCCCGAAGCCGATATTATTCATTGTCTCTGGGCATGCCCGTTAGTACAAACATTTTGGACAGCAGTCCAAACGTATATTAATGTGGAACTTCGCATTTCTTTTAATAATACTATGGTCTGGGCTTTCTGGAACTTCATAAATACTCAGGATCCCCCGTATTCCAAAGGGACGAAATTACTGTTGGCTCGTGTGGCTGCTGCAGCAAAGAAAACCATCCTATCCCAATGGATACATTCGGAGCAGATACCCCTTTCCCTCATGTTACCACGTTTAACATACCTATATCAAATGGATTGGGTTGATTGTGCCCTGGACGCAGAGTCGCGCTCGCAAATTTTTTTTGCCATTTGGTTACCCTACCTGCTAACGCTACCGCCTACCACCAGGGAATATGTGCGCAAATTAGTTAGATTGACAACATGGTATAATACAGAATCCCTCATTAAAGGCTCACCACCCTTTTAATTTAATTTTTTTTTTTTTTTTTTAATAGACTGATGTTACATTCTCCTGCTTGAACTATATGGTTGATTGTCCTCATAACCCTGTTTATACTATTCAAAAGTGTTTGTTCAACTTTTTTATTGGCACTTTCTGTACCTTGCAGTGGTTGACTGTTTTCTCACAAGCAATGTGACATACGACTTGTATTTTATTTTATTTTATTACATGTTCCTTCTCAATAAACATATATTTAAAAAAAAAAAAGATAGTAAGGTACCTGGTATCTAGTCAGATTGTGGTGGTAGGGGATTCTATTATCAGGAAGACAGATAGGGCAATCTGCTACTGGGACCGTGATACCTGTACAGTCTGTTGTCTCCCGGGTGCTCGGGTGCGGCACATCACTGACCGGGTAGGTAGATTGTTGAGTGGTGCTGGGAATGCCCCGTAGTCTTGGTGCATGTTGGCACCAATGACAAAGTTAGTGGAAGGTGGGATGTCCTTAAGAAAGACTATAGGGACTTAGGCAAGAAACTTAAGGCAATGACATCTTAAGTAATATTCTCCAAAATATTACCCGTGCCATGCGCTAGCCCAGGGAGGCAGAGGGAGATTAGGGAGGTAAATGTGAGGCTTAGGGATTGGAGCAGGAAAGAGGGGTTTGTGTTCCTGGAACACTGGGTGGACTTTTCAGTCAGGCGCTAATCTTTTTTGTCATGATGGATTGCACCTGAATGAGGAGGGGGCAGCGGTGCTGGGGGGAAGGATGGTTAGAAGGTTGGAGGAGATTTTAAACTAGGTGCCTGGGGGGAGCGTTTAGTAAGAAACTACGGGTCATGCAGTGAGAATAGTAAGGATGGTGGTAGCAAACCAAATGGGGGTAAAGAAGGGGGGAGGGAAAGCGCAGACTCCATGGCCATTAACATGGGTACTAATGAGGGTATTACCAAGGGTACTGCCAAAACACTGACTGGTGACGATTATGGATCATCGTTACTGCTTACAGAAAATTATGTCACTTGGAAATACTTATCTTAATTGTATGTATATAAACGCTAGAAGCCTTACAGGTAAAAAGGGGGAACTAGAAGTCCTTGCCGCAAGCAAACAGTACGATATTATAGGCATTACTGAAACCTGTGGTGGGACAAATCTCATGATTGGTCAGTTAATATGGAGGGTTACATGCTGTTCAGGAGAGATAGATCAAACAAATGGGGTGGAGGGGTATGTCTTTATGTAAAGCCGTTTTTAAAACCTGATATAAGGAAAGATATTCATGAGGAAACTGCAAACACTGTTGAGACACTATGGGTTGAAATTGCATGCGGGGAAAAGGGAAAGAAAAATATAGTGTTGGGGCTATGCTACAAGTCCCCTGGTATTAATTTGTCTGACGAGAAAATATTGCTGAAGCAAATTGATAAAGTGTCGGGAGTAGATGACGTAATAGTGATGGGGGATTTCAACTATCCGGACAAACGATTCATGTGATACTGCTAGGGGTAATTTGTTTTTAAACACACTAAATGATAACTACTTACTTCAACTAATCGAGGAGGCAACTAGGTACAATACAATCTTAGACCTGTTGTTGACAAACAATGGGAATTTGATATCAAATATTACTGTAGGGAAGCCCATAGGAAACAGCGACCACAATATGGTCCCATTCAATATCAATTTTCATAAGCAGTCCTATATAGGTTCAACTAGGACCCTGAACTTTAGCAAAGCCAACTTTGACATGATGAGGGAAGCTTTAAGGGACACTGAATGGTAACTTATGTTTCAGGGAAAATACACTACAGAGAAATGGGAGGTGTTAAAATCGCTGCTCGATGAGATTCCCATGGGCAGCAAACAAAGGACTAAACCAATGAGGCTTAACAAAAATATCAAGGAACTAATGGGCAAAAAAAAGCGAGCATTCAAAAAATACAAATCAGACGGGAAGGCGGAGTCATTCCAGTGCTATAAGGTTTGCCACAAAATATGCAAAAAAGAAATAAGAGCGGCTAAAGTAGAAACGGAAAAGAAGTAGCAAAGGAAAGTAAATCAAACACCTTTTTTTAAATATATCAACAGCAAAAGATTAAAGAAAGAGTATAGGCCCTTTAAAGGACAAACTGGGAGTCTTAATCAAAAATTATAACGACATAGCAGATAAATTAAACAAGTTTTCACATTGGTATTTACAAGAGTACCAGATGTATGAGATGCATGAACTTACAACCAACCTCAATAAGAATAATGTCCCACTGATAACTGCTTATTTAAGTGAGGGGGAAGTCTGTGACCGATTGAAAAAAACTAAGATTAACAAGTCACCTGGTCCAGACGGTATTCACCCAAGGGTTCTCATGGAACTACACTCCGAATTAGCAAGACCTCTATTTTTAATCTTCAATGATTCACTTTCATCAGGTATGGTTCCCAAAGACTGGCATATAGCGGAAATAGTGCCGATCTTTAAAAAGGGAAGTTAAGCTGAACCAGGCAATTATAGACCAGTTAGTCTCACATCCTTGTAGCCAAAAAGATTATTATTAGGAACCAACATGGATTTGAGAAGGATAGATCATGTCAAACAAACTTACTAGGCTTTTATGAAAAAGTTAGTGCCAACCTTGATCAGGGTAAGCTGGTGGATGTAATCTTTTTAGACTTTGCTAAGGCTTTTGACACAGTGCCACACATGAGACTTATCTATAAGTTACAAAAATTGTGGCTAGGGAGCACAATATGCACTTGGGTTAGAAATTGGTTAGATAATAGGGAGAAGCGCGTTGTGGTAAATGGATATTTTTCAAATTGGACTGAAGTACTAAGTGAAGTGCCACAAAGGTCTGTACTTGGACCACTATTGTTCAACATTTTCATTAATGATCTAGCAGAAGGTCTAGAGAGCATGGTGTCAATTTTTGCAGACGATACCAAACTATGTAAGGTTATAAATTCGGAGGGAGATGCTGAGTCTCTCCAGAACGATTTATTCAAACTGGAGTCATGGGTAGCAAAATGGAGAATGAGTTTCAATACAAACAATTGCAAGGTAATGCACCTTGGTAGCAAGAACAAAAATAACACCTACATACTAAATGGGGTGGTGTTAGGGGACTCCGTACTGGAAAAAGACTTAGGTGTTCACATAGATAACAAACTTAGCAGCAGCATCCAATGAAGGATCGCAGTAAAAAAGGCTAACAAGGTACTAGCGTGCATAGAGAGGGGTATTGATGCAAGGGATGAGAATGTTATACTCCCATTATATAAAGCCCAAGTGAGGCTCCATCTGGAATACTGCGCACAATTTTGGTCACCTTACTACAAAAAGGATATCCTGGAACTAGAAAAGGTTCAGAGAAAGGCAACCAAACTATTTAAGGGGATGGAGATGCTGGAATACCAGGAAAGACTTGCAAGGCTTGACATGTTCACACTTGAAAAGAGGAGATTAAGAGGAGACATTATCAGCATTTATAAATATTTAAGGGGACAATACACAGAGCTTGCAGGGGATCTGTTTTTGGTAAGATTAACACAGAAGACACGTGGACACCCACTTAGGTTAGAGGAGAGGAGATTCCACACAAAGAGGCGAAAAGTTTTTTTCACAGTAAGGACAATATGAGTTTGGAATTCCCTGCCTGAGAGTGTAGTGATAGAAGACTCGGTCAGTACTTTTTAATTTTTTTTCATCAATAATTTTTATTGAAAATACAGTTTTCAATGTTTGAAGAGGTGGGATACAGAAAAGAAAAAGGAAGGAAAGGGAGGGTATACAGAACCAGGGATATAGGATGTAGACATACACAGACCAAACATATCAAACATGAACACATAACAGTTTTAAATAAACATAGTCAATTGCAGTACCTTAGTAAAAGAATAGTCAATGAGACATAAGTCAAGCAGTAAATTATACCAGGATATAGGTTATTGTACAAGACTGAAGTCTATACTGGACAGTAGATTAAAATGTATGGAGGGTTAGTTAAGGCAGGGGAGAGGCACCATCATCTACTGGCATATATTCGTGCCAAGGCATCCATTTAACCATAGGAGAGGAAGATGAGGAGGAATAAGGCATAAACTCTGTTTCCATGGAGAAGTGGAATTGTATCTTATTAATAACCAGAGGTATAGGAGGGGCTGAAGATTGCTTCCAATGTTGGGCTATTGTCGCCCTAGCTGCAATACATATGTGTCCCAACATATATCTGTGATGAGATAATACTTCCACAGGGAAGATATGCAGTAAAGCTGAAGCCGGAAATGGGAGTAATGACAAGTGTAATAATAGGATTTTAATTACCTACTTTCTCGTAGTCCGTAGAGGATGCTGGGGTCCACATTAGTACCATGGGTATAGACGGGTCCTCTAGGAGCCATTGGCACTCTAAGAGTTTGAGAGTGTGGGCTGGCTCCTCCCTCTATTCCCCCCCATACCAGACCCGGTACAGAAACTGTGCCCGAGGAGACGGACATCTTCTAGAGAAGGATTATACACAGATAGTGGCGAGATTCACACCAGCTCACACATACAAGGCAAACCAAGCTAACTAGCTTGAAACATCAGCAACTGCTGAAACATTACTTACCAAGTAACAATAAAGTACTCAACTAAAAAACAAAGTTGTACTGAACCAGATAACCACTGCAGGATAACGAAGCGTTGGGCGGGCGCCCAGCATCCTCTACGGACTACGAGAAAAGGATTTACCGGTAAGTAATTAAAATCCTATTTTCTATTACATCCTAGAGGATGCTGGGTTCCACATTAGTACCATGGGGATGTACCAAAGCTCCCAGAATGGGAGGGAGAGCACGGAAGCTCCTGCAGAACCAATTGACCAAACTTAAGTTCCTCAGAGGCCAAAGTATCGAACTTGTACAACTTTGCGAACGTATTCGACCCAGACCAAGTAGCTGCTCGGCAGAGTTGTTTGGCCGAGACACCCCGGGCAGCTGCCCAGGAAAAACCCACCTTACGAGTAGAGTGGGCCTTAACAGACGTAGGACATGGCAAGCCTGCCGTAGAATATGCATGCTGGATAGTGAACCTGATCCAGCGAGAGATCGGCTGCCTAGAAACAGGACACCCAATTTTCTTGAAGTCATACAGGACAAACAGAGTCTCCAATTTTCTGTGATTAGCAGTCCTCCTCACATAGATTTTTAGAGCCCTTACAACATCTAAGGACTTTGATGAAATTGAGGAGTCAGTCGCAACTGGCACCACAATAGGCTGGTTGATATGAAATGCCGACACAACCTTCGGAAGAAACTAATGAAATGTCCGAAGCTCAGCTCTGTCTTCATGGAAGATCAAGTATGGGCTTTTACATGACAAAGCCCCCAACTCTGACACACGTCTTGCAGAAGCCAAGGCCAACAAAGTGAAAGTCTTCCACGTGAGAATCTTGACCTCAGCCTCCTGTAGAGGTTCAAACCAGTCCGACTGGAGGAACTGAAACACCACGTTAAGATCCCAAGGTGCCGTAGGCAGTACAAAGGGAGGTTGGATGTGCAGAACTCCCTTCAAAAAAAGTCTGAACCTCAGGGAGGGCAGCCAACTGTTTCTGGAAGAAAATGTATAGGGCCCAATTTTGGACCTTTATGGATCCTAACCTCAGGCCCGGGTGGTCTTCAGGTTCCCGGCGGCCGGGCTCCTGTCACCCACCACACCAGTGCCGGAATCCCAACCGGCGGCATACCGACATCTTTTCTCCCTCTTGGGGGTCCACGACCCCCCTGGAGGGAGAGTAGATAGCGTTGTGCGCGTAGCGCGCCACCGTGCTCACTTGCGCTCGCCCAGCTGTCGGTATGCCGGTGGTCGGGATTTTTTCCAAATACGATGATAATGTTTTGAAGTAACTCCTTTCCTAGCGTGTATCAGGGTAGGAATAACATTGTACGGAATACCCTTCCGAGCTAGTATATGACGTTCAACCTCCATGCCGTCAAACGTAGCCGTGGTAAGTCTTGATAGGCGAACGGCCCCTGCTGCAGCAGGTCCTCACGGAGAGGAAGAGGTCTCGGCTCTTCTAGCAGTAGATCCAGAAGATCCGCGTACCAAGCACTTCTTGACCAGTCAGGAGCAATGAGGATTGCCTGAACTCTTGTTCTCCTTATGACAGAGGTTCCCAAACGCGGTCCTCAAGGCATCCCAACAGTCCAGGTTTTAGGTACATCCATGGCTCAGCACAGATGATTAAATCAAATTGACTAAGGTGCTAATTAAGTCACCTGTGGCCAAGCATGGTTACATTTAAAACCAGGACTGTTGGGGTGCCTTGAGGACCGCATTTGGGAACTTATGAGTTTGAGAACTCTTGGAATGAGTGGAGGTGGAGGAAACACGTAAACTGACTGGAAAACCCACAGAGTCACTAGGGCATCCACTGCCACTGCTTGTGGGTCCCTCGACCTGGAACAATACCGCCGAAGCTTTCTGTTGAGACAAGACACCTCCGGATGGAGACCCCACTCCCCTGGATGGAGATCGTGTCTGCTGAGGAAGTCCGCTTCCCAGTTGTCTACTCCCGGAATGAAGATTGCTGACAGCGCCAACGCGTGTTTTTCTACCCAGAGGATTATTCTTGTTACCTCTGACACTGCAGCTCTGCTCTTCGTTCCACCCTGTCGGTTTATGTAAGCCACTGTCGTTACATTGTCCGACTGCACTTGCATGGCCTGATTTCTCAGAAGATGGGCCGCTTGGAGAAGACCATTGTAGACGGCTCTTAGTTCCAGAATGTTTATCGGCATGCCAGCTTCCAGACTTGACCACCTTCCTTGGAAGGTTTCCCCTTGAGTGACTGTGCCCCAGCCCCGGAGACTTGCATCCGTGGTTAGAAGGATCCAGTCCTCAATCCCAAACCTGCGGCCCACCAGAAGGTGAGGTAATTGCAGCTACCAGAGGAGTGAACTCCTGGACTTTGGCGATAGATGTATTCTCTGGTGCATGTGTAGATGGGATCCCGACCACTTGTCCAGGAGATCCAGTTGGAAGGACCGAGCATGAAGCCTCCTGTACTGCAGAGCCCTGTAAGAGGCCACCATCTTCCCCAGAAGGCGAATGCACTGATGAACCGACACCCGGGGTGGCTTCAGGACATCCCGGACCATTGTTTGTATCACCAATGCTTTTTCCTCTGGAAGAAACACCCTCTGCACTTCCGTGTCGAGGATCATTCCCAGAAAGGACAACATCCTGGTTGGTTCCAAATGTGATGTTGGAAGATTCAGGATCTAACCATGTTGCCAGAGAAGCCGGGTCGTGAGAGCTATGGACCGTAACAGCTTCTCCTTGGACGATGCCTTTATCAGCAGATCGTCCAGATATTAAATTATGTTCACCCCCTGTCTGCGGAGGAGAACCATCACTTCCGCCATCACCTTGGTGAATAACCTCGGTGCTGTGGAGAGGCCGAATGGCAGGACCTGGAACTGAAAATGACAGTCCAACAGTGCGAATCAGAGATAAGCTTGACGTGGCAGCCAAATCGGAATGTGGAGGTAACCATCCTTGATATCCAGGGATACCAGGAATTCCCCTTCGTCCAGACGTGATATCACTGCCCTTAGAGACTCCATTTTGAACTTGAACTCCCTCAGAAAGGGGTTAAGTTATTTTAAGTTCAGAATGGGCCTGACTGAACCACCTGGTTTCGGTACCACGAAAAGGTTTCAATAGTAACCTTTGTTTTGCATCTGGGGAGGAACTCGTACAATAACCTGTGTCTCCACCAACTTCTGGATGGCTCCCTGTAGGGTAGCCCTGTCTACCGGTAAAGCTGGCAAGCCTGATTTGAAGACTGGTGAGGAGGGAGATCTTGAAATTCCAGCCGGTACCCCTGGGACACAATATCTTGTACCCAGGGATCCAGGCCGGACGACACCCAGACGTGACTGAAATGTCTGAGTCTCACCCCCACCGGCCCTACCTCTAGGCTGCGTGGTCCACCGTCATGCTGAGGACTTTGGCGTACTGGAAGCAGGCTTCTGTTACTGGGAACCCGCAGCAGGTTTCTTGGATTTTGGTCGACCTCCTCTAAAGAAGGTGTCGGACGGTTTGGCCTTTCTTGTTTTAGCAACTCGAAAGGACTGTGATGCAGCTGAAGAAAAAGATTTCTTCGGAGTAGGTGCAGCTGAGGGAATAAAAGGTGACTTACCCGCTGTAGCCGTGGAGATCCACGCATCAGTTTCCCCAAAGAGAGCCTGCCCTGTGTAAGGTAGGGTCTCCACACCTCTTCTGGATTTCTCATCGGCAGACCACTGGCGCAGCCTCAGTCCACGACGAGCTGAGACAGACATGGAAGAAATTCCTGCAGCCATTGAACCCAGGTCCATCATGGATTCCACCATAAATCCTGCAGAATCCTGAATGTTACGTAAAAACAATTCAACATCACTTTTATCCATTGTAATCAAATCCTCAAGTAACGTGCATGACCACTTTACTATAGCTTTGGAAATCCATGTACAGGCAATAGTAGGACGTAGTATCGCCCCTGAAGCCGTGTATATGGATTTGAGCGTAGTATCAATTTTGCGATCAGCCGCCTCTTTTAAGGCGGTAGATCCTGGAACATGCAAAACCACCTTTTTAGGGAGTCTGGATACACCGCGTCCACTATGGGTGGGTTTTCTCATTTTTGCCTATCCTCTTCAGGGAAGGGAAAAGCAACCAGAACCCTTCTAGGGATCTGGAATTTTTTCTCCGGGTTTTCACAAGCTTTTTCAAAAATAATATTTCATTCTTTGGACGCAGGGAAGGTTAGCAAGGCTTTCTTATTGTCAGTGAAGCAAGCCTCCTCAACCTGCTCAGGTGTTGTATCTGCAATATTCAACACATCCCTTATAACACATCCCTTATAGCCTCTATCATCAATTGTACCCCATTAGAAAGAGATGCGGCGCCCAGGAGCACATCCTCATCATCGTCTGCGTGTGAGAATCGGTATCCGTGTCATCCTGCATAATCTGTGCAAGAGTACGCTCGTGAGAACCTACAGAGGGGGGCCCTGAGGTAACAGAACCGGACCAAACTGCCATAGAGGTCTGTAAAACCTGAGTTGCAGATTCATTCTGTGCAACATTAGAAGAAATCTGAGAAATCATAGATTTGATAGAGGATAACCATTCAGGCTTCCTTGCTGGTATCTGCGCTAAAACAGTGCAATCCTGATTACATCGAATGAGATCATCCTGAGAGAACATATCCTCTGCAGCATATGACAGAGAGTCCCTAGATATAGCTAAATGGAGACCCCAAACACTCCACACACATACAGGGGAGGCTAGACAGAGTTTCACCCCCAAGAATGGCAAGAGAGACACAGAGATTGGAGCCAACCCACACACAGCGCTTTCTAATATAGGGAGACCCCAAACCAGCGCTGACTGTGTACCTTAATAGGTTACACAGTCTTCACACAGCCTCTCCCCCCCCCCCCCCCCTCTACAACTCCCTGGTACCGTAAGAGATAGCTGGAGTTGCTCTGGATGGACTGCACTTCACTGACAGCGTTTCTGCAGGCTGGAAAATGGCGCTGAACGCTGCTGGGTCTGCTCTGAGAAGCTCCGCCCCTTAATGGCGCTGTCTTCCCGCTCTTCATGAGATTATACTGGCCTGAGGATTTATGCTGGCAGTGATCCCGGGACCCTGACAGGCTGAAAAGGTCAGTGTAGGGTGTAGGCGATGGCTCAGGGCGCCCCTCACAGCACCGCACTATGTACCACTGAGCCCCGGAGCACAGTTAGTACTGCGCTCCATACCCTGTTGTCGCCATCTTCACACCAGCTCCCCGCTTGCTAGGGGGGCCGGTGACTGACTCGCCACCGATCTTCTTGCTCTGGGGGTGACGGCATGCTGCTGGGGTGAGCGGTCCCCAGTGGCGGGGAACGTTCTATCCCCTCTGGAGCTCAGTGTCCTGTCAGCGGAGATAGTGGCTCAGACCCCGCAGGGCAGACACTACTCCCCCCACCCCCTTAGTCCCATGAAGCAGGGAGGCTGTTGCCAGCAGCCTCCCTGTAAAATAATAAACTCTAAAATAAACTTTTACTAAAGAAGCTCTGTAGAGCTCCCCTAGCTGTGATCGGCTGCTTCGGGCACATTTTCTAAACTGGGTCTGGTAGTGGGGGCATAGAGGGAGGAGCCAGCCCACACTCTCAAACTCTTAGAGTGCCAGCATCCTCTAGGACGTAAGAGAAACTTTGATAATCAACTTAAATATCTTGACCCAGAAATTTAGGATGGAGGGACAGGTCCAGAAAATTAAAGATATTGCCTACTTCTCCACAATTACGCCAGCAGTATTTAGAACAGGAATGCCAGAAAGTGTGCAGTCTATCAGGAGTCACGTATAATCTATTTAGGAGTTTGATATGCATCTCCATGTGATTCAGGCACCTCGACATTTGATAAGATGACATAAATATCTGTTCCCACTAAGCATCAGATAGTGGAAGTCCCAAATCCATCTCCCATTTCAACTGTGCATTCATCTTAGATATAGGAATCAAACTTAACAGAGTCTTGTACCAAAAAGATATATCCCTGTTCGGGTTATTTTGGGAGAGACGCGCTAAGATAGCCTGAGATATTGGACACATAGCTCCCACTTGTTTAGGTAAACCTGTGTCCCAGTGCTGAACCTGAATATAATGAAATAATTCCCTACTGAAGAGGTTGAAACGGGACTGCAGTACAGAAAATGGAAGGATTCTATTACCGTCCAAGAGATCACCTAAAACACTCATATTACAAGTATACCAAGTAGTAAGATTAAGGTTAGGAATTAGCTTAGCTGTAGCATGCAGTGAAATTGAAGCATAGGGAAATAAATGAGCAGGGATACGACAGATCAATTTGTCCCAGATCTTCAGAGACGTTTGTATGGATGGGAGTAGGGCTAAGGAAGAGGGTTGTAATCTCGGTTGTATTTTAAGAAGGTCGTAATCTCGGTTGTATTTTAACAAGGTCATCTAGAGGAAAAACTGAACTTCTCACTTTTTCTATGGACACCCAACTCGCTTCAGGTGACATATCCAACCAATATTTGAGCTGAGCTAATACACAGGCCTCCTGGTAAAGAACCAAATCAGGCATATCTAATCCTTCATTTCTACGAGGCAGAATCATTTTGGTGCGGGCTAATCTAGGCGGTCGTGTTTTCCCCACATAACATAATAAGATAGAATGGCACTTATCTAAATACTTTTTGGGAAAAAGGAAGGGAATAGTGCGGTATAAATACATGAGTTTGGGCAGGAGAGTCATTTTGAAAGCTGCTAGGCGGCCTAACTAGGAGATATCATAAGATAACCATGAATTAGTCAGACCTAGAAAATTATCAAGTAAAGGGGGCAAGTTGACTTCAAAGACAGAGGAAGTAGAGGGAGGAATATGGATCCCTAAGTATTGAAGGGAAGCAGAGCACCAATTATATGGATATTGTGACCTAATGGAGGAGCTGGGATATTAACAGGGAGAGCGTATGTTTTTGTCGTGTTCATTTTATAATATGATGCCTCACTATATTTTTGCAACAAATCATGTAAGCAGGGGACAGAGGATAGTGGATCTGTAACGAATAAAAGGACATCGTCCACAAACAGGCATCATTTATGTGAATACTTGCCAATCAACACCCCTGGGAAGCCACTGGCCATCCGAATTCTTTCAGCAAGAGTTTCAATTCCCAAAGTAAATATCAAGGGTAACAACGGGCAGCCCTGCCTTGTCCTGTTAGTAATTGGAAATATATTGGACAGGAAGCCATTGCTAAATACCCGTGCTGAGGGAGAACTATATAGAGCTAGCACCGAAGAAAGAATTGGCCCAGTAAAACCAAACTTTTCCAAAACCGAGCGCATATAAAACCAATTCCGCCTATCAAAAGCTTTCGCTGCGTCTAAGGAGAGGAGAAGAAAGCCAGAGTTAGGAGTAATAAAATCAATTATATCAAATGCTCTACGAATATTGTCAGAGGCCTGTCTACAAGGTACGAATCCAACCTGGTCAGGATGGATCAGGGATGGTAAAAATTAATTCAAGTGAGTAGCAATGAGTTTAGCGAAAATTTTAACATCTCCATTCAAGAGAGCAATAGGCCTATAATTTTGGCAATGCGCTGGGTTTTTACCAGGTTTAGGAATGGTTATTATTTGGGCCTCCAACATTTCCCTTGGAAAAGCGCCAAGAGAAGACACTTCATTATACAGTGAAGTTAAAGTATGGGATGTATGATCGCACATAGAAACATAGAACTCATTAATGAAACCGTCGGCGGCAAGGGGCTTTACCACGAGGGAGTGATTTCAACACCTTTTCTACCTCCTGAGAAGTGCATGGGGCATTCAATAATTCTAGTTGGTCTGTTTTAAGAGAGGGGAGGTTAATGGGGGTCATTCCGTTTTGATCACTCGTTAGCACTTTTTAGCAGCCGTGCAAACGCTATGCCGCCGCCCACTGGGGATTGTATTTTAGCTTAGCAGACGTGCGAACAGATGTGCAGCCGAGCTTTGCAAAAACAGTTTGTGCAGTTTCAGAGTAGCTCTGAACCTACTCAGCGCTTGCGATCACTTCAGCCTATTCGTGTCCGGATTTGACGTCATACACCCGACCAGCGAATGCCCAGCCATGCCTGCGTTTTTTCGGACATGCCTGCATTTTTGCAAACACTCCCTGAAAACGGTCAGTTGACACCCATTAATGCCCCCTTCCTGTCAATCTTCTAGCGGCCGCCAGTGCGAAGAAAAACTTTGCTAGAACCTGAGCACAACCACAAAGGACTTTGTACCCGTACGTCACGCGTGCACATTGCGGGACATACGCATGCGCAGAAATGCCGTTTTTTCACCTGATCGCTGCGCTGCGAAAATCAGCAGCGAGCGATCAACTTGGAATGACCACCAATGTCCGCTAGGAAGGATTGTACCGAAGCAAGAGTGGGTTGAAAAGTTAAAGGGTCAGACGCAAGGTCGTATAAGCTAGTATAGTATTTGGCGAACTGATTTGCTATATCATAGGGGTTGGACAATTTATCACCTTGAGGAGAGATAAGGAATTTAATCCTATTCCTGGCCTGGATAGCACGGTGTTTGCGAGCCAACATTCTGCCCGATCTGTTACCAGACAAATAAACCTTCTGCTTTAACCTATTTAAAGCAAATTGGGTACGTCTCAGAAGGAGTTTTTGGAGTTGACTTTCAATATCATCGAGTTCTTTGCGAAGGGATCTAGAGGGATGGAGCTTATTTTTATCCTCAACGTCTTTAAGTTTAGTCTCTAAGTCCTTTTTTTGTTGTACAGCTTGTCTTTTAATTCTAGCGCCAGCTTGATTCGCGGTTCCCTGTACTACCGCCCAGGGCCGGTTCTAAGGTTTGTGGCGCCCCGGGCAAAATATGGGGGGCGTGGCTTCAATTGGGGGCGTGGTCAATGCGCTGAAAGAAAAAATAAAAATAAATAAAAAGAATACTTACCATCCCCGTTCCTGATCCAGACCCCCTCCGCCGGCGGCGCCGATCTTCTGCTCTCCTCTCTTCGATCTATGGGAGAGACGTTATTACGTCTCTTCCATAGAACAGCATAGACACTAGAGGTCAATTATGACCCCCTAGTGTCTGTGCCACTATGCTGTGCGGTGCGCGATGACGTCATCGTGCACCGCACAGCAAAGGTCCTCTAGACGAAGGGAAACTAGACCGTAGCGTCTAGTTTCCCTTCATGGAGAGGACCTTTGCTGTGCGGTGCGCGATGACGTCATCGCGCACCGCACAACTAAGGTCCTCTCAATGAAGGGAAACTAGACGCTACGCGTCTGGTTCCCTTCAAAGCGGGGGGCACAGCAGGGCACTGCGGGGGGCACAGTGGCGGTTCTTGCCCTGGTGCGGCGCCCTCCGGATGGCGCCGGCGCCTTCCGGAAGGCGGCGCCCCGGGCAAAAGTACCGCTTGCCCGTGGCAAGAACCGCCACTGCTACCGCCTTAAGTGTGCACCAAAAAGTGGTAATGGAGGTATTTGAAGGAGAGTTGGTATCCATATACATAAAGATACTATCAAGAATTGCTTTCTTAGAAGTAGGGACTGTTAGGAGATGTGGGGAAAAGCGCCATGATCTTGGTGGTATATGTTGGCGGGAAATATTCCATGTCCAGAGAAGTGGAGCATTGTCTGACCAAGAAATAGGCAAAATATCAACCTGGCCCGAAAGCTATAGAGTCCATTTATCACATAATACAACATCTATGCAAGAGTAAAAATTGTGGACTGGTGAGAAGTAGGTATAATCATGCCCATAAGGATTCTGAACTCTCCAGAGATCGTAAAGATCATACTCCGCAAGTAAATTGTGAAAAGCTAAGGAAGGGCCAATCTGCGATTTAGAGATCTGAGAAGTGGGCTGGGAGGATCTATCTAATTTTTGGTCCAACACTAAATTAAAGTCAGCCATAATTATTAAAGCGCCTTGACGGACTTTCGTTATATGCGAACATAGTTTTCTTAGGAACGGAACTTGGTTGGAGTTTGGAGCGTAAATGTAAAGGGAGACTATTGTGACCAGTTTATCCTCCAGTCTTCCAGTTAAAATAAGGTAGCGACCATTTTTGTCAGCTGTTTGAGAATGTAAGTCAAAAGAAACGGAGCTCCGAAAAAGAATGGCTACTCTGTTTCTTTTGAAGGGGCCATGTGTAAAGAAACCAGTTGGATACCGTCTATCTTTCAAAGTGGGGAGACTAGTCGATAAAAAATGGGTTTCCTGTAAGGATACAATGTCAGCTCTATGTTTATGAAAGGTAGAGAGCGCTAATCTACGTACCATTTACAGCAGGAAAAAAAAGGAAAAAAATTAAGGTTTACTGATAGCACACCAGAAAGAAAAGATGAAGACATCTGACATCCCATGTACAAAGGAGGGGACAAACTAAGGGAAAAAAGGAGGAGAATCGGGGGGAAAAACCAAAAGGGACCAGTATATCGGGTCCACATTACTACTGCAGGGGAAAAATATGCAGTAGGAAAAGTACGGGGGGGTGGCATTAGCAACACCACTCGGGGGTAACAGAAGTACGTGTATATAGAAAATATGGAATTACATCCTATGTACGATCAACAGTTGGGGCACAAGTAGTTATACAACCAATTACTACGGAAACTCCATAATGCACCCTTAACATTTAGTAAGAAAAAAAGAAACATATAAGCAAACTATTAAAAGACAAAATAAACAGTGCAGCATATGTAGCAACCAAAGGAACCAAAAGCATACATGAATACACCACGTGGCAAAACAGAGTCTTGAGAGATCGGAGACCACAAAGGAGTAAGAAGAGTGTTCGGAGACCGCATAAAAGGGACATTGAAACAGGTAATCAAGAAGTCGACCACTCCTTTGGGGGAGAAGGGTGTTTCCTTGATGTAGAAGAAACTTTAATGGAAAGGAGCTTGACACCTGCGTCCACATTAGACACTACATAAGAGGAATTCTCGTGCGTGATAATCAGCTTCACCGGGAAGCCACATCTATATCGGATTTCCTGAGAACGCAGTGCCTCTGCGATAGGAGCAAGGGATCTGCGTTTAGAGATAGTCAGTGCAAAGAAGTCCGGAAATATTTGAAGACCTCCAAGAGCATCCGAGTCAGATGCAGATCTTGCGGCCTGCAAAATCTGTGCCTTGGTCATAAAGAAATGAACCCAGAGGAGCGTATCTCGTGAGTATGAAGCAGAGACTGTCCGGGACTTAGGAAGGCGGTGGATCCGGTCAATGAGTAGATCCCTATCTTCCATCTTTGGGAGGAGTTTGTGGAACAATTGCATGGCATAGTCCAGGAGTTCCGAATTAGCCACCGAGTCTGGGATACCACAGATCTTGATATTGTTTCGTCTCGATCTGTCCTCGATATCCGCCATTTTATCCTTAAACTCCTCTAGTTCAACTTGCTGCTGATCATGTGCGGAGATAAGCTCATTGTGGGAAGACACCAGTTCTTCCATCTTACGCTCAAGGTGGTTCGTTCTGTCTCCTATTGTAGATAATTCCACTTTAACTTCACGTATATCAGTGGAGAGGTCCTGGGTGAGCTCGGATTTAAAGGGCGCAAGGACTTGACACAATGTCTTGATGGTAAGGGGGACTGTGGAGTTGGGGTCCACTCCAGGGACCGCTAAAGAATGAGCAGAGCCATCCACAGTGTGTTCAGATCTACCTGGTGGAGTGCGGCACCAAGCAGATGAGGTTGAGGCACGGAGACTCTTTTGGTCAGAAAAGTACACTGGTGGCGGGAGTGTGCCTTTGATTTTCTTAGGAGGCATTTCCAGATGTATAATATGGAGAGATATGTGAAAAAAACATAAAGGGAGGGAGGCTGGAAATGCGTCACAGTCCCTGTGGACAAGCTAGTATGCCGGTTCTAGTATGGAGAGGCTATATATGCATAGTAACTCCGAGCGGAGGCTTAGAGGGCCCTCAGTACATCATATCATTATCCAAACATGGTTACACAGGCAAATAATAGACTGCAGGAGGGGCCTTGCAGCATAATATATCAGTGAAATATTCCCATCACAGGAAGGTGATGAAGATGGGTGGTTAAGGACTGCTCAGGGCAGACATCACCTGTCCAGGTCCTGCCGAAGGCTGGGTTTCTGACTCTGAGTGTGTGAGGACTGGAAGCTGCAGGCTGCGCCAGGATCCAAGATGGCCGCCAGCTGTTGCAGGCTGCTTATCAGGCAGGCCACTTCATTCAGAGCACTCTGCCAGCTGCTGTGAGGGACAGCTTGCAATATACAGGGCCCACAGACTCTGTGGGTAGCCAGGGAAGCCTCTGGAGACAGATGCAGCAGACTAGGGCTGCAAAGCAGAGCCGTGGGGTGATTTTCCCGGCTCCGGAAGTCCGGCCCAGGAAGGTTCAAAAATTTAGTCCCCGACTCCGGGCAGTGACTAGGCCGCAATCTGCGGGAGCGTCTGAGATGGCTACCCGATTCCGCGGCCACTAGGAACTGGTCCCAGCAGCGTGCAGTGGCTGAGGAGGGCTCAGAGAGGTGAACAGGAGTGGCGGCTTGTGGGGCAGAGAGATTATACAAGTGGAACACTGCAGAGCTCCACTTACCCACATCCACTCTCTTCAGCAGCTAGGCCATGCCCCCCTCGGTCAGTACTTTTAAGAATGGGCTAGATAAATGCCTAATGGATAATGATATACAGGGTTATGGAAGATAGATCACATAATATAGTTATAACAAAAGGAGGAAATACAACACAACGACAGACTTTATCAAACAGTTAAAACTAGTCATGAAAATAATACAGAGTAGGAGAATAATAGGTTGAACTCGATGGACTAATGGTCTTTTTTCAACCTCATAAACTATGTTACTATGTTACTTAAGACAATCAATAACTGAGTTTATGAACAGAGACTCAGTACCCAAAACAGCTTCTCAGTCATCAGCCATTTATCCACAAAAAACGTCCTTTGGCCCATATCCTGCAGTCTGACTCTGATGATGAGGGGTCAGACATGGAGGAGGGGGAGGTGGATGCAGAGGTGGGGGAGGCTACTCTGTCACAGGGAATAGAGGCTCTCATAGAAGCTATTAGAGAGGTTCTGCATACCCCTGATAAGGTAACAGAGGAGACTGAGGAACTTATTTTAATGTAAAAAAATAAATCCTCAGCCACTTTTCCTGTGTCTAAGGAACTAAATGCCCTGTTTGAAGAACCGTGGGTTAATCCTGATAGGAAATTTCAAATCTGAGGATAGAAAAAAATGGGAAAATCCACCATAGTGGATGCATCAGTATCCAGGCTGTCACGGAAAATTGTATTGCCTGTCCCTGGTGCAGCCGCCCTAAAAGACACGGCTGATCGTAGAATTGAGAATACACTCAAATCTTTGTATACAGCTGCTGGGGTGGCACAGAGACCCACTATAGCATGGGCTATCACAAAATGGTTGGGTAACCTAATTGAGGGGTTAGGTACCTTGCCTAAAGGGGAGATTATTTTACTCCTGCAAATTTTAAGATGGAAGCCATAAAAAAAATAGGCTTGCTTAATGCACACACCACTGCTATGGCAGTGTCAGCACGCAGAGGCATATGGATATACCAGTGGACAGCCGACGCAGACTCCAGAAAAGGAGTGGAAGGACTACCCTTCACAGGAGAGGCTTTATTTGGAGATGAACTAGACAAATGGATCTCCAAAGCTACTGCGGGTAAGTCCACGTATCTTCCTTCTGCAGCTCCCCCAGCCAGGAAGGCTTACTCAGGACCTAATCTACAGTCCTTTCGGATTGCCAAATTCAAGGGTAAAACCAGAGGTTCTTCTACAGCCACCAGAGGTGCTAGAGGTAAACCACGAAACCCAGTAACTGCAGGTTCACAGGAACAGAGCTCAAGTTCTGCTTACTCAAAGCCTTCACGGTGGACTGCAATGCCTGGAAAACCGGCAGGTGGGAGCCCGACTAAAAATTTTCAGTCACATCTGGACAACATCTTGCCAGGAACCCTGGGTCATAGATCTTATTTCCCAGGACTACAGACTGGAGTTTCAGGAGCTCCCACCTCACAGATTCTTCAAATCACCATTTTCACAGGAAGCAAGTATAATCTTACAGGACGCCATTCAAAAACTGGTGCAGACTCAGGTCATTGTTCCAGTTCGACCTCATCTGCAAAACAGGGGATATTATTCCGACCTGTTTGTAGTACCAAAACCGAATGGTTTGCTAAGGCCGATTTTGAACCTCAAGTCATTGAACCCGTACTTACGAGTGGTCAAATTCAAGATGGAGTCTCTGAGAGCAGTGATCTCAGGTCTGGAGGAGGGGGAATTCCTAGTGTCTCTGGATATCAAGGATGCGTACCTTCACATTCCGATCTGGCCGCCTCATCAGGTTTATCTGCGGTTTGCACTGCAGGACTGCCACTACTAGTTCCAGGCCCTGCTATTTGGTCTCTCCACGGCACTGAGAGTGTTCACCAAAGTGATGGCTGAGATGATGTTTCTACTCTGCAAACAGGGAGTGAACATATTTCCATACCTGGATGATCTTCCGATAAAGGCACTGTCCAGGGAGCGGTTAATGGACAGTATTCGCCTCTCAACCACACTACTCCTGGATCACGGGTGGATTCTGAACTTACCAAAATCTCACCTGGAACTGACGCAGAGACTTTCTTTCCTGGGAATGATACTGGACACAGAATCTCAGAGAGTGTTCTTTCCTGTGGAGAAGGCTATAGAAATCCAGTCGATGGTTCGGGCTGTCCTGAAGCCAACCCAGATCTCGGTGCATCGGTGCATTCACCTTCTGGGGGAAATGGTGGCCTCATACGAGGCGCTTCAGTATGGAAGATTTCATGCGAGGCCCTTCCAGCTAGATCAATTGGACAAATGGTCCTGATCACATCTTCACATGCACCAGAGGATCCGTCTGTCGCCAAGAGCCAGGATCTCCCTTCTGTGGTGGCTACAGACTTCTTACCTTGTCGAGGGTCAGAGGTTTGGGATTCAGAATTGGATTCTGCTAACCACGGATGCAAGCCTCAGAGATTGGGGAGCCTTCACCCGGAAGTGTTCAGGTGCTTGACACTTCAATGGGGATATCCACAAATCGACATGATGGGCTCTTATCTCAACAGGAAGCTCAAGCGGTATTGTTCCAGGTTGAGAGACCCACAAGCAGTGGCGGTAGACGCTCTGACAACTCCGTGGGTCTACCAGATGGTGCACATGTTTCCTCCACTTACTATGATCCCAAGAATTCTAAAAAGAAGGGAAAAGGTTCAAGCAATACTCATTGTTCCGGCCTGGCCAAGAAGGGCCTGGTACGCAGACCTTCTGGAGATGCTCCTTGAAGATCAGTGGCCTCTGCCTATTCGCAAGGATCTTCTGCAACAGGGCCCATTCGTCTATCAAGACTTACCACGGCTACGTTTAACGGCATGGAGGTTGAACGGCTGATCCTAGCCAGGAGAGGAATTCCTGACAAGGTCATCCCGACTATGATCCAAGCCAGGAAAGCGGTAACGTCTAAACATTACCACTGTATATGGAAGAAGTATGTGCCTCATTCAGACCTGATCGCTCGCTAGGGGTTTTTTGCACTGCTACGAGCAGATAGTCGCTGCCCATAGGGGAGTGTATTTTTGCTTTGCAAGTGTGCGATCGCATGTGCAGCCGAGCAGTACAAAAAATATTTGTGCAGTTTCTGAGTTGCTCAGAACTTACTCAGCCCTTGCGATCACTTCAGCCTGTCCAGTCCCGGAATTGACGTCAGACACCCGCCCTGCAAATGCTTGGACACGCCTGCATTTTTCCAACCACTCCCTGAAAACGGTCAGTTGCCACCCACAAACGCCTCCTTCCTGTCAATCTCCTTGCGATCGCCCGTGCGAATGATTCTTTGTAAAACCCATCGCACAGCAATGATCCGCTTTTTACCTGTGCTACGTGCCTGTGCATTGCAGTGCATACGCATGCGCAGTTCTGACCTGATCACAGCGCAGCAAAAAAACCTAGTGTGCGATCAGGTCTGAATGACCCCCTATGTCTCTTGGTGTGAGAGCAGACAATATTCTGCAGTGGAAATTCAGCTGGAACGTCTCCTGCATTTTCTGCAGTTGGGAGTGGATGTGGGCTTACGCCTAGGTTCCATTAAAGTCCAGATTTCGCTTTGTCTATTTTCTTTCAGAAACAATTGGCTTCTCTCCCTGAGGTCCAGATGTTCTTGAAGGGGGTTCTGTACATCCAGCCTCCCTTTGTCCTCACACGGCACCTTGGGGTCTCAATTTGGTGCTGCAGTTCCTCCAATCGGACTGGTTTGAACAGTTACAGGAGGTTGATGTAAAGTACCTTACATGGAAGACCGTCACACTATTGGCCTTGGCCTCAGCAAAACAGGTGTCGGCGTTGTCGACGGAGACACCCTCTCACACACATATTTGCTCTCTCCTCCTTAGGGGAGCCTTTTACCTCAGACATGTCGACACACACGTACCGACACACCACACACACAATGGATGCTCTATTTGAAGACAGTTCCCCCACAAGGCCCTTTGGAGAGACAGAGAGAGAGTATGCCAGCACACACCCCAGCGCTATATGACCCAGGAATCACACAGTAACTTAGTGTTAACCCAGTAGCTGCTGTATATATTGTTTTTATGCCAAATTTATGTGCCCCCCTCTCTTTTTCACCCTCTCTATCGTGCAGGGGAGAGCCTGGGGAGCTTCCTCTCAGCGGAGCTGTGGAGAGAAAATGGCGCTGGTGAGTGCTGAGGAAGAAGGCCCCGCCCCCTCAGCGGCGGGCTTCTCCCGCGATTTTGTGTAAAATTAATGGCGGGGGCTCATGCATATAACAGTGTCCAACTGTATATATGCTGCTTTTTGCCAGGAGGTAATCAATTGCTGCCCAGGGCGCCCCCCCCCCTGCGCCCTGCATCCTACAGTGACCGGAGTGTGTGGGTTAGTGTGGGCGCAATGGCGCACAGCTGCAGTGCTGTGCGCTACCTCATATGAAGACAGGAGTCTTCTGCCGCCGATTTTGACGTCTTCTTGCTTCAACACGCCGGCTTCTGTCTTCTGGCTCTGCGAGGGGGACGGCGGCGCGGCTACGGGAATGGACGACAAGGTCAGGTCCTGTGTTCGATCCCTCTGGAGCTAATGGTGTCCAGTAGCCTAAGAAGCGCAACCTAGCCGCAGTTAGTAGGTTTGCTTCTCTCCCCTCAGTCCCACGTAGCAGAGAGTCTGTTGCCAGCAGAAGCTCTCTGAAAATAAAAAACCTAACTAAAATACTTTCTTATTAGCAAGCTCAGGAGAGCTCACTAAAAGCACCCAGCTCTGGCCGGGCACAGATTCTAACTGAGGTCTGGAGGAGGGGCATAGAGGGAGGAGCCAGTGCACACCAGTAGTACTAAATCTTTCTTAGAGTGCCCAGTCTCCTGCGGAGCCCGTCTATTCCCGATGGTCCTTACAGAGTCCCCAGCATCCACTAGGACGTTAGAGAAATATGTGCACCACTTTTTTATCATTACAGATATATCTCTAGATGGTGACATAGACTTTATCACCGGCCTACTAGAGATGTACCGTGGACATGAATGTCTCTGGAAGGTCAAGGCCAAGGGGTATTCTGATAAAGTGCACCGGAATGCGGCATTGGAGGAATTAGTGGAGTACTGCAGGCCCTTTGTGTCCACTGCGGACAAAGAATGGGTCAAGAAAAAGATCCAGAACCTTCGCATGGTGTTCCTTAAAGAACACAAAAAACTTGAGCAGTCAAAAGAGTCTGGAGCAGGTTCGGCCCAGATTTACAAAGCCTCGCTATGGTTCTACAGCATGCTGGAGTTTGTCCTGGACAAGGAGCATACCCGGACAGGTTTCACCTCCCTTCCTCGGACTGCCACACCAGAGCCTGAAGACGGAGAGCCATCTCTGTCGGCATCTGTAAGTATATTTTTTAAAATATGTTTTTAAGTTTATCAATGTTCCACCACAATACAATAATTAAATGTGGGCCTCCTGCCAATCGACTGCACCCACCCCATTAAAATAGGCCAGATACTCGTCCCTGACCTGTATTTCCCGTAGATTCGCCCTAGAATGGAGTAGAGGTGGTTCCACAGAGGTAAACGGTAAAGTCTCCTCTGGGTGTTCAGGGTCTCCTGGCGCTCCTCTATGCTGGGTGGTTTTGCTGCACAAATAGTTATGTAGGATACAGCACGCAGTCACCACCCAAATAATCTTCACCACCTGCAAATTGATAGCCGTAAGGAATATGTGGAAGTGGCTAGACAGGATCCCAAAAGTGTTCTCTACAATTCATCGTGCCCAGGATAGCCTAAAATTGTAGATGCGCTTCTCCCTTGTCAGCTGCCTTTGGGGGTACTGCTTCATAATGTTCTCGTGGAGTGTGAATGCCTCATCAGCCACGAAAACAAAATTGAGGCCGTGTTGGGTTTGCTCCCTAGATGGCAAGTTCAGGGTCTTTGTGGTGAGCCGCTCTTAAAAGGTGGTATTCTTCATCGAGCCACCATCTGATGCACAACCGTTTTTGCCAACGTCAATAAATATTAATTTATAGTTGGCATTCACCACTGCCATCAGCACGATGCTGAAATACCCTTTATAATTAAAATAAAGGGAACCGCTGTTTGCAGGAGGGTTGATGCAGACGTGCTTGCCATCTATTGCTCCACCACAGTTCGGGAAATGCCAGGTGGTGGCAAACTCCTCTGCCACGGATTGCCATTCAGATGTACTTGCAGGGAGCTATAAAAAAAATAGAAATAAAAAATAATAAAACATGTATTTGAACAGTGTTTTTTTCATCTACTACAGAATACAAGTGTGGAGATTCCCCCCACCCAAGATCAGAGCCTCAACCTTTATACGGAGGAACAGCCCCAACTTCCTACCCCTGAAACACCCGCTACCCTGGATACCTCTGCATCACCAGCTCCTCCGCCGCGCCTCCGTAAGAGAGCCCAAAAAAAAGAACACCGCCCAGGAGGGCGAAGAAATAATATTCAAGGAGATCTTAACATGTATAGTTTGGAGGAGAGAAGGGAAAGGGGGGACATGATAGAACCTTTTCAAATATACCAAAGGTTTTAACAAAGTTCAGGAGGAAAACATTCTTCAAAGGAAGAGGAGTATTAGAACTCGAGGACATACACTCAAACTGGAGGGAGGCAGATTCAGGGGAAATGTAAGAAAAAATTACTTTACAGAAAAGGTAGTGGATAAGTGGAATAGCCTCCCATCAGAGGTGGTAGAGGCTAAGACTGTAGAGCAATTTAAACATACTTGGGATAGGCATATGGATATACTTACAAAGAATTAACAAAGAATTAAGGTTCAAAAAGGGTTGAGATTACCTAAAGGTTAAAAAAAGGGGCAGACTAGATGGGCCAAGTGGTTCTTATCTGCCGTCAAATTCTATATTTCTATGTTTCTATGAGATAAAGGCAAGACTTGCTCCCCCCGACCACTACTCCAATTTTGGGGATTTTATGGCCTCTTCGATGCGCAAACTACCCCCGGGTCAAGCGGAGCAGATTGAGAGGCTTTGTCTCAAAATGTTAAACAAAGCACGCAAATCTAAACTCCACGATGTGGTCGTACTATTCGACCGCCGTCCTCTCTCTCTTCCTCCCACCCACCCAATCCTATCCTATTCTGCCCACCCAACCCCATCTCATTCCGCCCACCCAACCACAGCCTACTCCCCCACCCACCTGCTCCTCAGCCATATACTCTGTTATGCTGGAGGCAGAGTAGGACATGCCCCAGTTTGAAAATTTGTAGGCATCTTATAATTCCCAATAAATATGGTGCAGTATAGGCTATATGGTGTTTTGGGCACATATTTTTGGGGAGGATACACGCATGCTGTAGGTGCATAATAATGGGGCCTGGACGATTCATTTTGCACTTTACAGCATGTGTGTATTCTCCCAATCCAATCTGTGCCCAAAACACCATATATCCCTCTATTTTAGGAATGAAAGTACTGCCCCATATTTATTGGGAAAAGTTAAATAATCTATTATTTAATCCTTTTAATTATTTAATTATATATATGTATATATATATATATATATATATATATATATACATACATACATACACATATATATACTAGGTGATTCATCGCACCCTACGGACGCTCTTCACACCGTCATGAGGGGCTAAGCCCCCTTAACCATTGCACGTTCTTGTGGCGTGCAATAGTTGTATTATATGGAGTATTACCTCCAATCATAATTGTGTGAGTGGTTAAATATTGCACGGATAAAGGGCGTGTAATGGTTAAGGGGACATAGCCCCTTGCAAAGGCGTGAACAGTGCACTCAGGGCCTGATGAATCACCTAGTAGGTGCTGTGGTTGGGGAGAGTAGCGGGTGCGGGGGAGATGCGGATGGAGAAGGGGGGCCGGAGGTGCTGCGGGTGACGGAGGGGCTGGTGTGGTGGTGGGGGAGGGGCGGGTGCCGCGGGTGGGGGTCTGGAGCCACCGCGGGTGCAGGGGTGCTGCGGGTGGGGTAGGGTGTCCGGAGCCACTGTGGGTGGTGGAGGGGGTGTGTGCGGGTGCTGCAGATGGGGCCCAGAGATACTGCGAGTGGGGGAGGTGCAGGTAATGCTTCTCCTCCTGGAAGCAGCTAGGCTGCAGTCCTCCATTGGCAGTGGCTCTCCCACAGACTCGCACATCAGGCAATCACTATTGTTAGCGCCGGTGTCCCAACGCACCACAATACAAGGAAGAAAATGCACTCAATAAACTACAGCTCCCAGCAGCCCTTAGCGCCTGAATGCTTCTGCGCTAAGGGTTGCTAGGAGCTGTAGTTTAGTGCGTATACTTCCCTGTAATGCGGCACCATGGGACACCGGCGCTAACAATAGTGACTGGCTGGCAGAACTGACTGCCTCGCTGAATCAATGTAAAAGTTGAGAGTGTTGTGCAGTGTCAGTGTTCAGACAGCATCCGTGATATCACCCACTCTATCCGTTACATTAGCCATCTCAGGGCTTCCAGGCCGGCCGGCCAGGTGCTGTGTTGTGGAGTCAGGGCCTCTGGGGATCTGTGCACGGCATCACGTGCAGAGGAGGCTCCGGGGCTCAGACAGTAGTGGCCCTCATTCCGAGTTGTTCGCTCGGTATTTTTCATCGCATCGCAATGAAAATCCGCTTAGTACGCATGCGCAATGTTCGCACTGCGACTGCGCCAAGTAACTTTGCTATGTAGAAAGTAATTTTACTCACGGCTTTTTCATCGCTCCGGCGAACGTAATGTGATTGACAGGAAATGGGTGTTACTGGGCGGAAACACGGCGTTTCAGGGGCGTGTGGCTGAAAACGCTACCGTTTCCGGAAAAAACGCAGGAGTGGCCGGAGAAACGGTGGGAGTGCCTGGGCGAACGCTGGGTGTGTTTGTGACGTCAACCAGGAACGACAAGCACTGAACTGATCGCACAGGCAGAGTAAGTCTGAAGCTACTCTGAAACTGCTAAGTAGTTAGTAATCGCAATATTGCGAATACATCGGTCGCAATTTTAAGAAGCTAAGATTCACTCCCAGTAGGCGGCGGCTTAGCGTGTGTAACTCTGCTAAATTCGCCTTGCGACCGATCAACTCGGAATGAGGGCCAGTATGCGGCGCTGGGAGGGCTATGAAAGCATTCCGCTGCGCCGCCTTCATACACATCTATGCCGGTGGCCACAGCAGCTTTTGTTCCACGAGCGCAGCAGCTAGGGAGTGGGGATTGTTGATGCCAGAGGGGGCAGGCGGACTGGCAGCAGGACATAGGGGGTCATTTCGACCTGATCGTAGCTGTGCTAAATTTAGCACAGCTACGATCACTTACACTGACATGCGGGGGAACGCCCAGCACAGGGCAAGTCCGCCCTGCATGTCAGGCTGCCCCCTTCCCCGCACAAGTACAAAAGCATCGCACAGCGGCGATGCTTTTGTACTTGAAGAGTAACTGCCCGGGTCGCAGCGGCTGCGTGTGACGTCACACAGCCGCTGCGGGTCGACCACCTCACAGTCCGGCCACGCCTGCGTTGGACGGACTGCGGCCACAAAACGGTGAGCAAATGCCGCCGTGCCGCCCCCTCCCGTCCAGTGACCGCCTCTGCCTGTCAGTCAGGCAGTGGTGATCGCTAGGCAATGACAGCTGTCAGCTGTCAGCCATGTGCCAGCGTGCTGCGGCGCCAGCGCATGTTCAGTTCTGACCTAATCGCTGCACTGCCATGAACTGCAGCGAGCGATCAGGTCAGAATGACCCCCATAGGTTGCTGCAGTAAAAGGATTTTTCCCCCCTATCTACAGCACAGAGACTTGCTGCAGATGCAGAGGCATACCCTCCAGCGGATGGTATTCATGTGACCGGCGGTCGGGAGACCGACAATCACATGACCTCCTCCACCATCCTGACCGCTCACTATCCCGATGGTCGCCATGCCGACCAACAGGGACTATTCCCACTCTGGGTGTCCACGACACCCATAGAGTGGGAATAGAACCCGTGGCTACCGCAGGTCGCCACCGAGCCCGCAGCGTGGCGAGTGCAGCGAGCCCGTAAGGGGCTTGCTGCACTCGCCCCTCCCCGCCGGGATCCCGGCGTCGGTATGCTGCCAGGATCCCGGCATCGGTAAGCTGACCGGCGGTCTCCTGACCGCCGGTCAGCCGTACTACACCCCCCTCCAGCTGTACCTTCTTGGCAGGTACAATACCTTTTTTATATGGACTGTACCGATGTTTGGCTCTCCAAACTTCTATTGAAAGTATAGGTAAAGGGGCATGGCCACACTACTGTACCCGTGGCAATGCCCCCTTTTCGAATTTGTAGCGATTTTTATGTGTTAATTGTTGGAGGGTATGTTGCTGCAGATGGGCCTATTTTGGGGTGTGGAGCTGGAGCTGCAGCTCAATCAGGCCCACTGTTAATCCTGCTCTGAGAATACACAGCAGCCAAAGGACAGATCCTCCCATTGGATGTAACCTGAGTGGGAGGGCGTTTCTCGCCAAACCAGCTGTAGACTGGGTGTGACAGACCTGCTGCTAACCCAATGAGAGCTCCTAGCCACGCCCAGCGTTAGCCACAGAGTGACAGATCTGGGCAATTATATAGGATATATATATATATATATATAGATATATATATATATATATATATATATATATATATAGATATATATATCCAAATTGTGATATGCTGCTTTTTTACATTTTTATGTGTCATGTTGGCAACTAATTGCATAAAGTTCTATGTGCAATGTTGGTAAATAATTGCATAAATTTGCACAGTTGGTTAAAAAAACAAAAAAACACTTTTTTTCTATAAACAGTTTAAAAGTAACTAAACAGGTGTGGTGTGTATTTTATTTACCTTTAAATACTGGTCCTGCAGCACCTTCACAATGGCCTTGCAGGTGTCAGGGATTATCCAACCCAAAGCCTGGGGGGAGATGAGGGTCCCGAACTGCAGGTCCTCCAATGACCACCCTGTAGCCAGGAACCTCAGTGTAGCAGTCAGCCTCTCCTCAGCAGTGATGGCCCTCTGCATCTCGGTGTACTGCCTCTCAATGCAGGGAGTCACAAGGCCCAGCAACTTCTGGAAGGTAGCGTCATCCATTCGCAGGTAGTTCAGATAGTCCTCGGGGTTGTTCTCCCTAATCTCGGTCAGGAGCGACATGTGAGAGAGAGTCCCCCTCTTCAACAGCCACTCCTTGCTCCAAACCCTCTTGCATTTCAGATCCCTGTCACGCTTCAGCTTCATATAGCCATAGGCTAACAGAAGTTGATACCTGTAGGAATCCATCACAAAATGTTGAAACAAGCCAAACAAAGCAAAGCACACTAGCAATGTGGAACGCTTGGAAGGTATAAACCAGCCTCACTTATCACAGAGCAGCAGTGTGCACATGTCTAAAATGACTGCTGCTATTTATATGCCTATTTGGCGCACCCCCCTAGCACGCTATCCAACCCACCAGATATATCTTATGGTACAGTACCTGTGAGTGCATTGCGATAAATTGCCTGTGATATGTCGCCGCGTGACATATCGCAGGTGATATATTGCATGCAAAAAAAAAAGTCAAATTGTACCAAATCATTTGGATTCGTATGTAACCACTCCTGGGAAGATCCCGGTAGAGTTCAGGGGAAATCACCCCGACTTCAGCCTTCAGACATATTGTTCTAGTGTATGGGGCCCTTAAGACTTTTAACTTTAGAAAAGTTAATTTCATATTGCTGAAACAAGCAATGAAGGACATCAATTGGGAAATTGTATTTCATGGTAAGAATACGGCTGAAATGTGGGATATTTTTCCAACTGCGCTCAATAAGTACACTAATTTGTATATTCCCAAGGTCAACAAAAACAGGAGTAGTAAATTCAAACCGATGTGACTTAATGAGAAAGTCAAGGAACAAATGGATAAAAAGAGGCGTGCTTTCAAAGCATTTAAGTCTGAAGGGACGGTGGAATCATTCCAGTTCTACAAGGAATGTAACAAAAAAATGCAAAAAAGAAATCAGAGCAGCTAAAATAGAAAATGAAAAAAAAATTGCAAAGGAGAGTATATCAAACTCCAAAAAGTTCTTTAAGTATATAAACAGTAAAAGGCTAAAAAAGGAGAATATTGGGCCTTTAAAGGGCGAGTTGGATGTCTTGATTAATGATGAAAGGGAAAAAGCGGATTTATTGAATAAATTATTTTCATCAGTATTCATGAGAGAGGACAGTAGAGCACAACATAAGCAATAATAATGACCCATTGCTAGGTACGAGGAAGTAGTCTGGGAGAGATTAAGTAAAATTAAGATAAATAAATCTCCTGGGCTGGATGGACTTCCCCCCCAGGGTTCTTATGGAATTTAACGCAGAGATATTGAGACCCCTATATTTGATTTTCATCAAGTCAATTACATCAGAAATGATACAGAAGGACTGGCATATAGCAAAGGTAGTCCCAATATTTAAAAAGGGTATTAAAACTCATCCCGGTAACTACAGACTGGTAAGTTTGACATCTATAGCGTGGGAAAATACTAGAAGGTATATTAAGGGATAGCATACTAGAGTACTTGGATACCTCCAAGGTTATTACTAGGAATTAGCATGGTTTTGTGAAGGACAGGTCACGTAAAAAAAACTTAATAAGCTTCTACGAAAAAGTGAGTGATAATATTGATCAGGGTAAAGCAGTGGATGTGGTATTTTTGGACTTCGCTAAGGCCTTTGACAAAGTCCCACATAAGAGTAATTTTCAAATTAAGAGAGCTTGGGGTAGGAAACACTATTTGTACTTGGATGAGTAATTGGCTGTACAATAGGGAACAGCGAGTGGGGATTAATGGGATGTTCTCTGAATGGGCCTCAGTGCTCAGTGGAATACCGCAGGATTCAGTACTCAGGCCATTGCTGTTTAACATATTCATTACTGACCTAGGAGAGGGACTAGAAAGCACAGTCAATTTTCGCAGATGATACTAAACTATGTTGAGTAATTAATTCAGACAAGGACGTTGAGTCTCTAAAGAATGACTTATCTAGACTTGAGGTCTGGGCGGATAAATGGAGAATGAGGTTCAATACAGACAAATGTAAAGTTATGCACTTTGGGACTAAGAACAATCAGGCAGCATATAAACTATATTGGGAAAATGTAGGGATAATGGTAGTTGAAAAAGATTTGGGGTGCTCATCGATAATAAACTTAGTAGTAGTACGCAATGTCAAAATGCAGCAACAAAAGCAAATAAGGTGATAGCATGCATAAAACGGGGAATGGAGACAAGGGATGAGAGTGTAATCCTGCCACTGTATAAATCAGGGGCGGCCAGACTTTTGGAGTCGGTGATCTACTTTGAAAGCTAAAAAGCTTTTGTGATCTACCTAGGAGGAATAATAGCGCGCGCCGTAGTCGCGCGCGCAAAAAGGGGTGTGGCATAACAAACAGTGGGCGTGGTATAATAAAAAGTGGGCGTGGTATAACAAAAAAAAGGGACGTAGCCTTGCTGCACAGAGTGTAATGACTGCCTCACACGAAATAACACATTGGCCCCCACAGGTAAAAACCTTAAACACATATGCCCCCACAGTGCCAGATATACAAGCCCCCACAGTGCCATGTGCCCACAGTGCCAGATATGCCCCCACAGTGCCAGATACAGATATGCCCCTACAGTGCCATGTGCCCACAGTGCCAGATATGCCCCCATAGTGCCAGATTACAGATATGCCCCCACAGTGCCAGATATGCCCCCACAGTCCCAGATATGCCCCCACAGTGCCATGTGCCCACAGTGCCAGATATGCCCTCACAGTGCCATGTGCCAGATATGCCCCCACAGTGCCAGATAGATATGCCCCCACAGTGCCATGTGCCTACAGTGCCAGATATGCCCCCATAGTGCCAGATTACAGATATGCCCCCACAGTGCCAGATATGCCCCCACAGTGCCATGTGCCCACAGTGCCAGATATGCCCCCACAGTCCCAGATATGCCCCCACTGTGCCATGTGCCTACAGTGCCAGATATGCCCCCACAGCGCCAGATTACAGATATGCCCCCACAGTGCCAGATATGCCCCCACAGTGCCAGATATGCCCCCACAGTGCCATGTGCCCACAGTGCCAGATATGCCCCCACAGTCCCAGATATGCCCCCACAGTGCCATGTGCCCACAGTGCCAGATATGCCCCCACAGCGCCAGATTACAGATATGCCCCCACAGTGCCATGTGCCCACAGTGCCAGATATGCCCCCACAGTGCCATGTGCCCGCAGAGCCAGATATGCCCCCAGTGCCACATATGACCCCACAGTGCCAGATATGCCCCACATTGCCAGATATGCCCCCACTGAGCAATGTGCCCACAATGCCAGATATGCCCCCATAAAAGAGCTCAACGTTGCTGTGTGGAGAGCGCAGCGCGCGCTTCTCCTGTCTGCCGCCCTGCTTCTCCGTCTAATCTCCGGCGGTGATGGCAGCGTGTATAGCTAAAATCAGGCGCCGGTCCGCGAGCTCTCATTGGCTAACGAACCGCCACCTGATTTGAGCTATACACTCGGCTGTCACTGGAGCAGACCACACTGAGGAGGCAGAGCGGCAGGCAGGAGAGGCGCGGCTTCGGGTGGCTGGGCAGCGGATCGCGATTGACTGGTCGCATGTCCGCGATCGACTGTTTGGCCACCCCTGGTATAAATCATTGGTGCGGCCACACCTGGAATATTGTGTACAGTTCTGGGCACCTCACTCTAAAAAACATATCTTGGAACTCGAAAGGGTTTAGAGGCGAGCCACCAAACTGGTTAAGGGGTTAGAGGCACTGAATTATGAGGAAAGACTTAAAAGGTTAGATTTGTTTACACTGGAAAAGAGGCGATTGAGAGGGTACATTATTAATATTTATAAATACATAAAGGGACAATACAAGGATTTATCAAACGATTTGTTTATCAAAAAAACGCTACATAGGACACAAGGACACCCCCAGAGGTTAGAAGAAAAAAAATTCATAAACAACGGAGAAAAGGATTCTTCACAGTAAGAGCAGTAAGGATTTGGATTTCTCTGCCAGAGAAGGTAGTAATGGTGGATTCAATCAATAAGTTTAAAAATGGATTAGATAAATTCCTAGCTGAAAAAAAAATCCAAGGATACAGCATTTAATTAATATAAAATTTATAATACAAGTTGAACTCGATGGACATTTGTCTTTTTTCAGCCTCAACAACTACGTAATATGGACTACAGTATGTGATCGCTGGCATGCTGAATGCCGGGATGTCATACTAAACCCAACTCTAGTGCTAGTTTAAAAACTAGTTTCTTAAGACATTGTATAATTTACCCCCAAAATAGGTCTCCACACCCACCGTATCTATCAGAACCTCTCCCATCACTACGTAACATGACATACACATTCAGCATACTGTACATGTTCTTTCTATTCATCTAACATTAGATTGTAAGTTCTTTGTCATCGTTCTCAGTCCTGTATCTACTTTGTACTATGTGCAGAGCTGGAGAAAACGTTATTACCACATCAATAATAATAAAACTCCAAGAAATTTAAAAAAAAACACACACTGTGAATACATTTTTAATAAGTAAAGAATATAAACATACAAAAGCTTAAGTCCCCAGGTTTACAGCATAACCTGAAAACAGAGCAGAGTAAAACTTAAAAGGTGCCCTTTCATGCAGCATAATATTAATGCTATTAGAGAGGAACTGACTGAGGGAGATTTCACATTTGTTTCCTGCTCAGTGCACAACAATCTCTATCATTCTACACAGGAGAGCTGCATTCAAGCACGTTCCTGTGGCCTAAGTGGGCTCTTTTGCATGAAATTATTTTACTAGTACCGGAATCTCAAAAAGGTCTTTGCTTATTTGTGTTTATTACTAGGAAATGTATATATAAGACAGGAACTAATATACAACATGCAAAACAGGCAAGACTCAGGAGACCACCTCAGTTTGTGCCTAGATTTTCACCAAATTGAATTGCTTGCTTCTTACCGGGATAGCTTGCACAGGAGCAGAGTTATACTTGCCAACTTTATGGCTGCCCCCTTCTGGGAAAGGATGTCCTTGTGGAAGGTTCAGGGGAGTGGTGCAGCCAGATGGGAACATACGGTGGCATATTGCATCGATTGTGTCATCATTGCCCTGTCCCCTTATACAAAGCCGCAATTCCTGGCATTGAAAAGTCACCTATAACCTTTAAACATTCCCTGAAAACTCACCTCTTCAGACAAGCCTATCAAATTCCAGACCCCCCCCCCCCCCCCACACACATAACCTTCAATGCTTCCCTATCTAATTACATGATCTCTGTACAGTACACATAACCTCACATATTCTGTCTTTCTTTACTCTCACACCCTCCTGACCCTTGGCCAACATTGCTGGGTGATCATGTCATACAACCCATTACGAACCTTTGCAATCTGGTGGACCATTATGCAATAGGTAGCATCTATCCTTGTGTATCATGTCACGCTCAGCGTAAGTTGGGGTTCCGACAACCGAGTTTTGTCTGAAGGGACAGCTACCTGTGAGGAGAGTAAACGAGGTGGCTGAATGTAATTCCTCCTCATGGGGTGCAAGCCAAACTAAGTGTTAACGTTGGCCGGAGGACGTAATGAAAAGGAGGACTTGGTAGGAAGATAACTGTAGTTTTAATGAATAATCAGGCTGTACACGAATATTGGAGAAATTGAAGAAACTGGAAGAATTAGAGCCTATGGTTAAATGAATTGAAGAGTTAAGCTGAAGAACTCCGGTAAAGAAGAACTGAAGACTGTGTTTTATGATTGAAAGACGAGGCTGTACTACTTGGACTTTGAAGAAATGAAGACTGTGTTTTATGATTAAAAGACGAGGCTGAAAAACTTGGACTTTGAAGAAATTAAGCTGAAGAACTCCGGTAAAGAAGAACTGAAGACTGTGTTTTATGATTGAAAGACGAGGCTGAAGAACTTAAACTTTGAAGAAATGAAGACGTCTGCGGGAACCGCCGTTAGCACCTGGAGCTCCTCTACGACCTGGGATTCCGTGAGCGCTTCCACGAGTTGCAACGGACTTAGACAGCAGGACTGCAGCAGCGTTTAGGTAACCGATGGATGAGAGCAGCCAGGACCAGGGAACCAGAAGTAACCTGGGAGCACAGAGCTGGGGAACCTTTCACAAAGATGTAACTTGAAACACTGGCACTCTCCCTCTGAGCCAGCCCCCTTTTGTAAGGGGAGAACACGCAGGATTGATTGGACACAGATTGGGAACTTCATTGGTAATACTCTGGTCTCCAACATGGCTGCCCCCAGCACAGGAGACATACTTAGCTGTTAGCACACAGCTTTAGCCAGCTTCTGTCTCTGACACACTATACTGTGTCACCACTAGAGGACCTTATCGCAGCGATCCCCGCTGCAGCGCCCGGCTCTCCAGACCCTCGGCCCCTGGCCCTTGGCAGCAACACATCCGTCCAGGAGGACCCGCCGCCAGCAGCTCCCTGCCACCGCAGCCGCGCCAACCAGCGGGATGGTAACCCGTGGGAGCACCCGCCGGAGGTATGGCTTCCAGAGCCTGACATATCAATGTCTATTTCCCTATAGATTGTAAGCATATGAGCAGGGCCTTCATACATCTATGTCTGTCTGTTTTTGCCCAGTTTTGTTCTATCACTGCTGTTCTAATTGTAAAGTGCAACAGAATATTCTGCGCTTTATAAGAAACTGTTAATAATAATAATAATAATAATGTCCTACTGTATACCATGAATATCATCTTTTATTATATAAATGTAACCCATCCCCTAAATTAAGGAATGTACATGGGCTACTTACAAACCAGTGTACCTTCACCCCAGTATATCACGATTGTATCTATTTAAAGGGCATACTGAGAAAAACCTCAACTAAGATAAACGTGGCTAGTCAACACCTTGGATGATATACAGTAAAGGATGTGACGCAATAGACTGCCACTTACACTCTGGTTACTGCTCGACAAAAGTAGTACATTCAGAGGCAGAACTCTGGGAGGCAACGGAGTCATCTGCCGCCGGGCTCCTGCTCTGAAGGGGGGCACATCTCCTCCCATTCTGTGACACCATTGAATTGAATTAAGTTAATTGATAGCTGCAAATCACACCCTCTTTATTGTACTGAATATACACATTTTATAAGTGTCACACCCAGGATTAGAAACCACAACCTATTACACTGGAAGCAGACACCTTACTGATGAAGCTGTTGCTCCTGTATAGGAAATATGAGAATTTTAACTATATGAAGTTACTTCTCTGACAATTACACGTAACTTCATATAGTTAGAATTCTCATGCTTCCTCTACAGGAGCAAATAGCTTCATCAGTAAAGTGTCTGCTGTTAGTGTAACAGGTCATTGGTTCTAATCCTGGGCATGACTGCTAAGAAATGTGTGATTTAAAATAAAAGACAATTAAATGTATAAATACAGTATATACATTTTTTTAAGAACACTCCACACACACACACACACACACACACACACACACACACACACACACACACACACACACACACACACACACACACACACACACACATTTATCTTAATATAGAAAATAGGGGGGCATCAATATTTATCTTGCCTCCAGGCAACTGGGACGAAGTTACGCCACTGAGTACATTTATTATCTTTTAGTACTCTCCTCCTCTTATTCCACAAGTGAATACCATGAATATATAAGGTTGTCTGGATAATACATGAACTTAATATTTACCAACATTTAACATTTCATCTTCCCCTCCCTAGGTGGTGTGGAAATTCAGGGTATGCCTATGGCAAGTTAATCATGAAAAATTAGCTTAGACTATCATGCACTGAGATCCGGTCTGAAGATCGACAGTGTCTAGGTCGACAATGTTTAGGTCGACCACTATAGGTCGACAGTCACTAGGTCGACATGGATGGAAGGTCGACAGGGTTTCTAGGTCGACATGTGCTAGGTCGACAGGTCTAAAGGTCGACATGAGGTTTTTTTAAAAAAAAATGTGGGATTTTTTCATACTTAACGATCCATGTGGACTACGATTGGAACGGTAAAGTGTGCCAAGCGAAGCGGTAGCGGAGCGAAGGCACCATGCCCGAAGCATGGCGAGCGAAGCGAGCCATGCGAGGGGACGCGGTGCACTAATTTGGGATCCCGGTCACTTTACGAAGAAGACGACACACACACAAAAAAAAAAAACCTCATGTCGACCTTTAGACCTGTCGACCTAGCACATGTCGACCTAGAAACCCTGTCGACCTTCCATCCACGTCGACCTATAGTGGTCGACCTAAACATTGTCGACCTAGACACTGTCGATAAAACGAACCACACCCCATGCACTCTCCCCTAGTAACCCCAGAATCTCCAGACTTAAATGTACAATCAATATGAACAATAACTTACAATATTGTCGGAAGCAGCAGCAAGGGACACGCGCCCGGCCGTTGCCTGGGAGCCAGCACGCGCCAATCCCCGCCCACCACCTAGCAACAGGCTGGCGCTGGGTGCAATGCCTCCTGGTCCCCGCCGGGCGCCTAGCAACAGGCAGACGGTGGGAGCCGCCGGACTCCTAGCAATGGGGATGCCGGAGGTAGACAGCGTTCCCCATTGCTTAGTGTTTTAAGACTACATGCAGCAGGACAGCTGCACTGTAGTCTTTCTTATTGAGTCAAGTGCATTTATATTCACTTCCAGTTCACTCCCAAATCGCTGGTTATAGCTCTTGCTACGTGTGAGAACCTGTCAGTTCAGTGTGTTCCTGAAATCAGTTTTCTAGTCTTGATTGTGTTCCTGATCAGATCCAGCCCACCTAGAAATCAGGTTTTTGTGTGGACCTTCCACACAGATTATTATCTTTTGCTCTTTCATTGTTTACCATCTTTTGCATAGTTGCATTTATTCACAGTTATACTCAGTTGCTTATTCCATCTTCTGCATTGTTGCATTTATACACTTATGCTCAGTCGTTGATTCCATTCCGTGCATTGTTGCACTCACGTACACTCTGTTATAAATATCACTTTGAGAATTGGGCTGTCAGTCTTGGTTGCATCCGGTGAGCATCTCTCTGCACTATAACTTACTCTTGCCCAGCCTTCAATAGCGGCCTTGTCCATCCATAAGAGCTGGGGGCATCTGAGTACGGGGTGGACCTAATTCACCCTGGAAAGGTGGCTGCTAAAGGTGAAGCCTAGCATAGCAGGAGGCATTCGGACTGCTGGGCAAGCGTAATTGTATGAGCGCCACCGGGTGCCACCTGGTAGCCCTTGAAATAGAGTAATCTCTATAACAAATATCATGTATATAAACATTCTTTTCTGTGCACCAATAAGAAAAAGGTATTACCTACAGTAATATAGTATTAAAACTTGTATATATGCATATATACAGTAGAAATATAATTGTCAATTAGATAACAAGTAATACAGGACACTGTTCCCACAATTTGCAGATATACTGGCTTAGTAATATATTTATGTCCTGTAGATCCAGTAACAGATGATTCCTTCAGCTACAGAAGCTGCTATAGTATTCCATGACAACTTTGATTCCTGGTTTCCTCACTTTCTCTCATCTGACATTCCCTTCATTATCTTAGGCAATTTCAACATCTCAATCGATATCCCCACAAAATCCCCTGCCTCTAAACTCCTTAACCTCACCTCTCTCATGCCCTGAAAAAGCCCCTTCCCTATACAAAACATCACTTACTTCTGCTCTTGACTCTGTCACTCCACGATCCACTATTCACCTGCACAAATTAACACCTCAACCCTGGCACCCCAAAAAGCACCAGATATCTTCAAAAATGCTCATGTACTGCTGAGCGACACTGGAGGAATTTACTCTCTAAGGCAGATTTCCTCCATTTCAAACTTCTGTTCTCGTCCTTCAGTGCTGTTCTTTCCCTCGCTAAACAGTAATACTTAAAGAACCTCATCTCCTCTCAGTCTTCCATCCCCCTGCGCCTCTTTGCCATTCTCAACTCACTGCTCTGGCCACCTCCATCTTGTCTCTCCTCCTCACTCTCTGCTCTTGACTCTGCCACTTAGTTCACATCCAAAATTGACACTATACAGCAGGATATCACATCACACCAGATCATCAGCATCCAGCCTCCTCTTATCCCTTACCACCCCTCCCCAACCCTCTCACCAACTCTGACATCTTTCTCCCATGTATCTGGTGAGGAAGTCATGGCCCATATCTGTTCCTCCCTCCTAACCACCTCCCCACTTGACCCTACCCCCTCCCACCTCCTCCGCTACCTCTCTCCTTCTGCCTGTTCCCATCTTTCCCACCTTCTCAATCTCTTCCTCTCATCAGGCACTGTCCCCTCTGCCTTCAAGCATGCACTCATCTATCCTATTCTTAAAAAACCTACTCTTGATCCAAACACTCTCTCCAACTACAGACCCATCTCTCTCCAACCTTATGCCTCCAAACTCCTTGAGCGTATTGTCTACAACCACCTTACTTCCTTTCTTTTCTCACACTCACTGCTTGACCCATTCCAGTCTGGCTACCATCCACTCCACTCCACTGCCCTCACAAAAGTCTGCAATGACCTCCATGCTGCCAAATCTAAGGGCCAATACTCTCTACTTTCACTACTCCATCGGTCTGCGTGATACTGCCCTCTTTTGGCAGTCTTCCTATCTTTCTGACCATTTATTCTCTATCTCCTCGTATGACTCCACCTCTCCCCCACATCCACTAACTGTAGGTGTCCCCCAAGGTTCTGTTCTTGGTCCTCTCCTTTTCTCTCTCTATACGTTCTCTTTAGGTGAACGCATTAGTTCTTTTGAATTCCAGTGTCATCTCTATGCTGATCTACCTTTCCTACCCGTACCTCTCCCCATCTCTCCTCACTCGTATCTCCAGCCTTCTCTCTGCTATCTCTTCTTTGATGTCCAAGCACATGAGGGGAGAGGGCCCTGCTCATCAGAGTTTATATTCTAAAGAGGGGGAAACAGACAGGCATGGGTGACACAGATGGGGTAAACAGTGAGCGTCTAACAGAGGGTTATGATGAGAGACTGCTGGGTTTGATGAAGTGGGTTTTTGGAGCCCGTTTGAAGTTTTGTAGAGAGGTGGAGAGTCTGACAGGGAGAGGTACAGAATTCCAGAGATAGGGAGCAGAATGTGCAAAATCTTGGAGGCAGTAGTAGTAGTACAGTGGGAGTGTAAAGAGAGATAAGGTCAGATATGTAAATGGGAGAAAAATGGGTGAGGGCTTTGTAACGGAGTGTGAAAATCTTGTAAGAGAGGGTAGTAGGACATAGTACATTTGGAGAGGTGGTTGTCAGGGAGGACAAATAGGATGAGATTACAGTAGTCCAATGTGGAGATGACCAGTGAGTGGATGAGGGTTTAGTAGCATTCAGAATGAGAAAGGATCTGATCCTGGAAATATATTTGAGATGGAAATGGAAGAGCTGCGAGAGGTACTGAATGTGTGGTTTGAAGGAGAGGGAGGAGTCAAGGATAACTCCAAGACGGCGTACTTGGGGGCTAGAGGAGATAGTTGTGCCAGCAATAGATAGTAAAATTGTGGGATGTGAGGCTATGCAGGAGGGTGGGAAGATGATCAGCACAGTCTTAGACATGTTACATTTTAGCAGGGCTGTTTCTGGACAATTTGGCATTAAAAAAATGCGCACCCCCTCCCCCCAAACAAAAACATTCAAAACTGCACCCCCCTGACATAAAAAAAATAATTTTGGATGAGCTCCTGGTGAGTGGGTGTGGCCCCACTAAAATAGGCATGGCCTCACAGAAAAAGACTACCTTACACCACAGTTTTGACCCTGCAACAACAGACCTCAGCAACCACTGGAAAAAACAAACATTCCACCATATTAAGCCCCACACAGTAAAGCCCCTTCCACCATATTATACCATACAGTGCAATGCGTGTGACACATTATGCTCTGCAGTAAAGCTTCTAATTACTTTTAAATTACCTGCTTGTTGCCAGGGGTTTCATGCGCTAGGTGTCACTCTAGTTGCCAGGGGTTTCACTCTCTGGGTGTCATGCTAGTTGCCAGGCGTTTCATGTGCTGGGTGTCATACTCGTTGCCAGGGGTTTCATGTGCTGGGTGTCATACTCGTTGCCAGGGGTTTCATGTGCTGGGTATCATGCTCGTTTCCAGGTGTTTCATACTCTGGCATCCATGCTCGCTGCCAAGGGGAATGGTCATTGCCAAGGGGGTGTAAATATACGGACTGGCAGGAGGAGGGGGAGCAGAAGGAGCCACAAAGTGCCGTGGTGGGCGCCCCATGTGATTGAACGGCTTGCCCAACGCAAGAAATGGCACTGCGTTTTAAGAAAGCTCTGGGACATCTAAAAAGTGGCAACCGAGAGACAGTTGGTGAGACAAGAGGGGGAGAGAGGTAAGGGGAGGAAAGGTAGATTTCAGTATCATCAGCATAGAGATAATAATGGAAGTCAAAAGAGCTTACCTAAAGAGGATGTATAGTGAGAGAAAAGGAGAGAGCCAAGAATAGAACCATGGGGGACACCTACTGTAAGTGGAAATTGGGGGGCGGTGGATTCACGAGAGGAGACAAAGAAAGACAAAGAAAGAATAGTCAGAGAGGTAGGAGGGTGGGAAGATGATCAGCACAGTCTTAGACATGTTACATTTTAGCAGGGCTGTTTCTGGACAATTTGGCATTAAAAAAATGCGCACCCCCTCCCCCCAAACAAAAACATTCAAAACTGCACCCCCCTGACATAAAAAAAATAATTTTGGATGAGCTCCTGGTGAGTGGGTGTGGCCCCACTAAAATAGGCATGGCCTCACAGAAAAAGACTACCTTACACCACAGTTTTGACCCTGCAACAACAGACCTCAGCAACCACTGGAAAAAACAAACATTCCACCATATTAAGCCCCACACAGTAAAGCCCCTTCCACCATATTATACCATACAGTGCAATGCGTGTGACACATTATGCTCTGCAGTAAAGCTTCTAATTACTTTTAAATTACCTGCTTGTTGCCAGGGGTTTCATGCGCTAGGTGTCACTCTAGTTGCCAGGGGTTTCACTCTCTGGGTGTCATGCTAGTTGCCAGGCGTTTCATGTGCTGGGTGTCATACTCGTTGCCAGGGGTTTCATGTGCTGGGTGTCATACTCGTTGCCAGGGGTTTCATGTGCTGGGTATCATGCTCATTTCCAGGTGTTTCATACTCTGGCATCCATGCTCGCTGCCAAGGGGAATGGTCATTGCCAAGGGGGTGTAAATATACGGACTGGCAGGAGGAGGGGGAGCAGAAGGAGCCACAAAGTGCCGTGGTGGGCGCCCCATGTGATTGAACGGCTTGCCCAACGCAAGAAATGGCACTGCGTTTTAAGAAAGCTCTGGGACATCTAAAAAGTGGCAACCGAGAGACAGTTGGTGAGACAAGAGGGGGAGAGAGGTAAGGGGAGGAAAGGTAGATTTCAGTATCATCAGCATAGAGATAATAATGGAAGTCAAAAGAGCTTACCTAAAGAGGATGTATAGTGAGAGAAAAGGAGAGAGCCAAGAATAGAACCATGGGGGACACCTACTGTAAGTGGAAATTGGGGGGCGGTGGATTCACGAGAGGAGACAAAGAAAGACAAAGAAAGAATAGTCAGAGAGGTAGGAGGATAGTCAGGAGAGGGCAGTATCACGCAGACCAAGGGAGTGAAGGATTTGCAGGAGGAGAGGGTGGTCCACAGTGTCAAAAGCAGCAGAGAGGTTAAGGAGAATAAGCAAACAGTAAGGAGAATAAGCTTTCCTGATGCAGTGGAGAAGCCAGAAGCCAGACTGAAATTGGTGAAGCGGGGAGTGAGAGGAAATAAAGGTGATAAGGTGGTTGTAATTGATAGGCTAAATGAGTTTGGAGGCAAAAAGGAGGATAGAGGTTGGATAGAGGTTGGTAGTTTGAGATTGTGTTAGGATCCTGGGTAAGTTTTTTAAAAATAGGGGAGATGAGTGCATGCTTGAAGGTAGAGAGGACAGTGACTGATGAGAGGGAGAAATTGAGCGGGTGGGCAATATGGGAACAGGCAGAAGGAGAGAGGTATCGGAGGAAGTTGGAGGGGATAGGGTCAGGCAGGGGGGGGAGGCGGATCGGATGAAGGCAATGACTTCCTCTCCATACATAGGTGAAAATGAAGTCAGGGTTGGTAGGAACGATGGGCATGGGGGGCAGGGAAAGGAGGGGACAGGTTGCTGAGGGTCTGGTGGGATATGAAGTGGATGGCAAAGTCAAGGGCAGAGAGTGGGGAGAGGAGCTGAAGTGGAGGTTGGCAGAACATGATTCCCTCCACTGTCGCTCTGCGGTATTTGAACATTTTTGCAAATATCTTTTAAATTGGAATGGCAGGGATGAGGTGTTGATCTGCACAGGTGAATAGTGGTCGATGGACCACCATAGCAGAAGGGATAGGGAAGTGGCTTGTTCAGGGGAGGAGAGGAAGAGAGAATAGGAGAGAGAAGGGAGTTGAACAAGGAGGATAAGGATACAGTGTCTATAGCAGTAATGTTACGCATAGTGATGGTAGCCTTAGGAGACAGAGATGGAGAATCAGAGAGAGATAAATTAAAAGAGAGCAGGAGATGGTCAGAGGGGGAAAATGGGGAGTTGGAGTAATCAGAAATATCACAACAGAGAGTAAAGGCCAGATCAAGTGAGTGCCCACTCACATGGGAGGGCGAGGAAGTCCACTGGGAGAAAGATGATGTGGGGTTAAAGAGTTTAGAGGCAGCAGATTTTCTGGGGATATCAATTGGGATGTTGAAATCACTAGGATAATGGAGGGAATGCCTGAAAATGGAAGTGAGTGAGCCAGGAAGCAAAGTTGTCAAGGAATTTGCAGGGAGTGCCAGGATGACAGTAAATGACTGCTACTTGAAGGTGAACTGGTGTAACGAGGCGTATAGCATGGACCTCAATTGTAGAAACTGTAAGGAAAGGTTTTGGGGGTATGAGTTGGTAAGAGTAGCCGGAAGATAGAAGGACTCCAACAGGACAACACCCAGGATGGGGTGTGTGTGAGAATGTGAGGCCTCTAGTGGAGAGAGCATCAGGAGAAGTAGTGTCAGAGGGAGTAATCCAAGTTTCTTTAATGGCTAGGAGGTTTAGGAAGATGGAGATGAAATGGTCATAGATGAGGACCAGTTTGTTACAGCATCTGGCATTCCAGGGGGCACAGGAGAGCGCTTGTGGGAGAAATGTGAATGAGATTATCAGGGTTGCTGTAGCGTTGAGGTGAGATTCATTTGGAAGACAGGGATAATGAGGGTGTAGTGGTGGTTCAAGTTTCTGGGTTAGGAAGGAAAACTGCAGGAGGTTGGCAGGGAGAGAGTACAGTGTGATGTGGATGGAGGTGAGGTGACAGGGAGAGGAGATCAGGGTGATCAGGGCTAAGTGGTGGGGTAGTAGGTTCATGGTGGGACAGTGGTGAATGAAGGAGTAATGGGAGAGGAGGGGGAAGGAAACTGGGGGGTGGGGTGGATAGGAGACAGAGGAGGGGAGAGGAGGAAGAGGTGTAGGAGACTAGGGGGAAAGGTTGGAGGTGGGAACATGGGCCAAAATAAAAGATTCGGTAGACAAAGAGTGATGAGGGTAATTGATGAAAGCCTTGACATAGTGTGGATGAGGTATATAGGGGGTGCAAAATTGGAAACGGGAGTGGAGGCTGTATTGTAGAGACAAAGCAGTAGAATTGCAGGAATGTACGTGAAAGTACAGTGTTGGTAATTGTGTTTGTTCAATGGCAGTAATATAGTTTCAAGCAAAGTAAATGTGAAGATAAACAAGGTTGCAGAAATTTAACTAGAAGGTAGAGTGTGTCAATAATGAGAGGTTGTGAGGAGAGGCAAAAAAGTAATGGTATTTCAGACAGGACTTTCACATTTATAAAGGCAAAATAACATTGATACAGCTGTGAATTCAGATGTTTGTGAATAACTGAAAGTATAAACGCAAGTAATTGCAGGTGGAGTGGAAAGTTCTAGCAGCGTCCAAAACATAGGGCCTAATTCTGAGTTTATCGCAGCAGCAATTTTGTTAGCAGTTGGGCAAAACCATGTGCACTGCAGGGGGGACAGATATAACATGTGCAGAGAGAGTTAGATTTGGGTGGGGTGTATTCAAACTGAAATCTAAATTGCAGTGTAAAAATAAAGCAGCCAGTATTTACTCTGCACAGAAACAAAATAACCCACCCAAATCTAACTCTCTCTGCACATGTTACATCTGCCACACCTACAGTGCACATTGGCCCTCATTCCGAGTTGATCGGTCGGTATTTTTCATCGCATCGCAATGAAAATCCGCTTAGTACGCATGCGCAATATTCGCACTGCGACTGCGCCAAGTAATTTAACAATGAAGATAGTATTTTTACTCACGGCTTTTTCATCGCTCCGGCGATCGTAATGTGATTGACAGGAAATGGGTGTTACTGGGCGGAAACACGGCGTTTTATGGGCGTGTGGATGAAAACGCTACCGTTTCCGGAAAAAACGCAGGAGTGGCTGGAGAAACGGAGGAGTGGCTGGGCGAACGCTGGGTGTGTTTGTGACGTCAAACCAGGAACGACAAGCACTGAACTGATCGCACAGGCAGAGTAAGGTTGAAGTTACTCAGAAACTGCAAAGTAGTTTGTAATCGCAATATTGCGAATACATCGGTCGCAATTTTAAGAAGCTAAGATACACTCCCAGTAGGCATAGGCTTAGCGTGTGTAACTCTGCTAAATTCGCCTTGCGACCGATCAACTCGGAATGAGGGCCATGGTTTTGCCCAATTGCTAACAAACTTGCTGCTGCGATCAACTCAGAATTACCCCCATTGGCCCTCATTCCGAGTTGATCGGTCGCAAGGCGAATTTAGCAGAGTTACACACGCTAAGCCGCCGCCTACTGGGAGTGAATCTTAGCTTCTTAAAATTGCGACCGATGTATTCGCAATATTGCGATTACTAACTACTTAGCAGTTTCAGAGTAGCTCCAGACTTACTCTGCCTGTGCGATCAGTTCAGTGCTTGTCGTTCCTGTTTGACGTCACAAACACACCCAGCGTTCGCCCAGGCACTCCCACCGTTTCTCCGGCCACTCCTGCGTTTTTTCCGGAAACGGTAGCGTTTTCAGCCACACGCCCCTGAAACGCCGTGTTTCCGCCCAGTAACACCCATTTCCTGTCAATCACATTACGATCGCCGGAGCGAAGAAAAAGCCGTGAGTAAAAATACTTTCTTCATAGTAAAGTTACTTGGCGCAGTCGCAGTGCGAACATTGCGCATGCGTACTAAGCGGATTTTCACTGCGATGCGATGAAAAATACAGAGCGAACAACTCGGAATGAGGGCCATAGTTCAGTGTTGTGTGTCCAAGTTACACAGATAGTTGTTTGTTGTGAAGAGTAAGTGAACTCAGATTTGTTGTTTAATTGCAATCCTTCAGTATTCCTGTTTATGGATAGATTGTTCTCTTTCTGTTTTCCTTCGATTTAACGTCGGTGTAACGGTGAAATTATGTTTAACCTTTTAAATGTACTTTGGAAGATGTACTTAGGATAGATGTACCCATGTCAGGCTCCGGAGCCCTACTTCCGGCGGGTGCTCCCGCGGGTTACCGTCCCAGTGGTTGGCGCGGCTGCAGCGGCAGGGAGCTGCTGGCGGCGGGTCCTTCTGGACGGATGTGCGGCTGCCAAGGGCTGGGGGCCGAGGGTCTGGAGAGCCGGCGCTGCGGCGGGGATCGCTGCGGTAAGGTCCTCTAGTTGTGACACAGTATAGTGTGTCAGAGACAGAAGCTGGCTAAAGCTGTGTGCTAACAGCTAAGTATGTCTCCTGTGCTGGGGGCAGCCATGTTGGAGACCAAAGTATTACCAATGAAGTTCCCAATCTGTGTCCAGCCAATCCTGCGTGTTCTCCCCTTACAAAACGGGGCTGGCTCAGATGGGAAGTGCCAGTGCTTCAAGTTACCTCCTTGTGAAAGGTTCTCCAGCTCTGTGCTCCCAGGTTACTTCTGGTTCCCTGGTCCTGGTTGCTCTCATCCATCAGTTACCTAAACGCTGCTGCAGTCCTGCTGTTCAAGTCCGTTGCCACTCGTGGAAGTGCTCACAGGGTCCCAGGTCGTAGAGGAGCTCCAGGTGCTAATGGCGGTTCCTGAAGACGTCTTAATTTTTTCAAAGTCCAAGTTCTTCAGCCTCGTCTTTCAAACACTAACCACAGTCTTCATTTCTTCAAAATCCAAGTTCTTCAGCCTCGTCTTTCAATCACAAACCACGTCTTCATTTCTTCAAAGTCCAAGTTCTTCAACCTCGTCTTTCAATCACAAACCACACTCTTCAGTTCTTCAAAGTCCAAGTACTACAGCCTCGTCTTTTAATCATAAAACACAGTCTTCAGTTCTTCTTTACCGGAGTTCTTAAAATTCACTCTTCAAGTCATTTAACCATAGACTAATTCTTCCAGTTTCTTCAATTTCTCCAGTCTTCATTTCTTCAAAGTCCAAGTAGTACAGCCTCGTCTTTTATTCATTAAAACTACAGTTATCTTCCTACAAAGTCCTCCTTTTCTTTACGCCCTCCGGCCAACGTTAACACCCCATGAGGAGGAATTACATTCAGCCACCTCATTTACTCTCCTCACAGGTAGCTGTCCCTTCAGCCAAAACTTGGTTGTCGGAACCCCAACTTACGCCGAGCGGGACAGTAAGCACTGGCCCAATGGATCCGGCAAGTGAGCAGGCTACCGGGGGCGATGCCTCTGAGGATATTCTGTCTCGTCTAAATAAACAGGAGGCCATGCAGGCACAGATTGTACAGTTCATGCAGAATATGTCCACTCGTTTAGAGTCTCTACACAAAGCCATTTCCACATCTTGGACTCCAGTTCCAGCTTCCAATCCGCCAGCACCTAATCCTCTAGTGTCGATTCCAGTTCCTCGTTTACAACTACCGCCACCCAGTAAATTTGACGGTAGTTCAAAGCAATGCCGAGGGTTCCTCAATCAATGAGAGATCCAGTTTGAGCTTCAGTCAGCTAACTTTCCGTCTGATCGGACCAAAATCGCATACATCATTTCACTTCTGACCGGACCAGCTCTGGATTGGGCTTCACCCTTACGGGAGAGAACTGATCCCATACTCTCGAATTACCCAGAATTCGTGGCAACTTTTTGTAAAATCTCTTTTGAGATTCTGCATCTGCATCAGGGAACTCGTTCCGTCACCCAGTACGTGATCTAATTCCGTACTCTGTCTTCCAAAGTGGGCTGGAATGAAGAGGCTCTCATTGCCGCCTTTTGCAACGGTCTCTCCGACAAAATTAAAGATGACCTGGTCACTCAGGATGTGCCAGTTAAGCTCGATCAGCTTATTTCTTTATGTAACAAGATTGATCTAAGATACAAGGAGCGCTGTCTTGAGACACAAGGTTTGAACGGCCCAAACCTCGGGCTTGTCCCACTCCTAGACCATCCTCACTGTCTACTGAAAAACCCATGCAGGTCAACCGCTCTCGTCTCACCAATGAGGAACGTCAAAGACGCAGATAGGGCAACCTCTGCATGTATTGTGGGGCGGCCGACCACTTTGTTAAGTCTTGTATTCAAAGACTGGGAAACTCCCGCTCCTAGCTTACGCAGGAGAAGTTAAGCTAGGAGCATTCCCCAACCAATTTACCAGGAAGGAGTCACTGTTGGCTGTATGTCTGGAACTTCCCTCTACCTCCCTTCATGTTACAGCACTTTTGGATTCTGGAGCTGCAGAAAGTTTCATTACTTCCACCTTATTCCGACAGTCTGAAATACCAACCACTCGTTTGGAGCGAGCTATCTCTATCACCGCGGTTGACGGAAGTTATATCCCTGAAGGGATCATCACCCAACGTTCAGTTCCTCTGAAGATGAAAGTTGGCATTCTCCATTCTGAAGTTCTCTTTCCTGGTAATTCCCAAAGCCTCTCAAAAAATAATCCTAGGATTCCCGTGGTTGCAGGAGCACAACCCCTGCTTGGATTGGCAAACTATGGATGTACTCGTCTGGGGGGAGTCGTGTTCTCAAAGCTGTTTATCCACCATCAAGCCACTCTTTACCTTACACTCCACTAATCTCCCAGATGTCTATCAGCCCTTTCTGGACGTGTTCAGTAAGCAAGGGGTGGATACCTTGCCTCCCCACCGAAGTTGGTACTGCCCTATCGATTTACTGCCTGGTAAAACACCTCCCAGAGGCCGAACATACCCTTTATCTCTCCCAGAAATCCAAGCGATGTCTGAGTACATACAGGAGAATTTGGCCAAAGGGTTCCTTGCCCTTCCTCTTCTCCAGCCGGGGCAGGGGTTTGTTTTTTGTTAAGAAGAAGGACGGGGGCCTACGGCCTTGCATCGACTACCGGGGCCTCAACGAAATTACAGTTAAGAACAGATACCCCTTGCCCTTGATTCCCAAACTATTTGACCGAGTTAAGGGGGCTACCACTTTTACAAAATTGGACCTGCGGGGAGCTTATAACCTTATACGCATTCGCACAGGAGACAAGTGGAAGACTGCGTTCAATACTCGCGATGGGCATTACGAATATCTGGTGATACCCTATGGCTTATGCAATGCTCCAGCAGTCTTCCAGAATTATGTCAACTAATTATTCCGAGATCTCCTCTATAAGTGCCTGGTTGTGTATCTGGACAATATTCTAATATTTTGCAAAGATCTGAAAGTCCATCGGGAGCAAGTCAGAGAAGTCTTGAGACGTTTAAGGGAAAATCGACTCTTTTGTAAACTAGAGAAGTGCACGTTTGAGGTTCCCTCCATCCCTTTTTTAGGTTACATCATTTCCGGGAGGGAATTACAGATGGATCCTGCCAAAGTCCAAGCAATCAAAGATTGGACCCTTCCTACCACTCTGAAGGGAATCCAGTATTTCTATAGGAAGTATATTAAAGATTATTCCTCCATCATTGCTCCGATTACAGCATAAGCAAGAAAAGGGTTTAATTTTGCAGCTTGGCCACCTGAGGCACTAAAAGCCTTTTTGTTTCTAAAAGAGGCCTTCATGTCTGCTCCTATCCTTCGGCAACCTGATCTCAGTCGTCCTTTTCAGGTGGAGGTGGATGCTTCTTCAGTAGGAGTGGGGGCCGTCTTATCCCAGTACTTCGAGGATCAGAAAACTCATCCTTGTGCTTATTTTTCCAGAAGATTCTCTCCGGCAGAACAAAACTACGCCATTGGAGAACAAGAATTGCTTGCCATAAAACTTGCTTTTGCAGAGTGGAGGTACTTACTGGAAGTAGCTCAGCACCCAATCTCAGTAACCACAGATCACAAAAATCTTTTATATTTTCAGACCACCCGATGTTTAAACCCACGGCAAGCCAGGTGGGCACTGTTCTTATCACGTTTTTCTTTCAAGCTCAGTTATCGTCCAGGGTCTCTTAATCGGAAAGCAGATGCGCTCTCTCGTTCATTGAGTTCAGATGAGTCCACAAATCTTCCGGACAGACAATTCATCCTAGATCCTGCCTTCTTTGCTGCAACTCGTACTACTCCGCTTCCTCCACCGGGAAAAACCTTTGTTGCACCAGAACTCTGAAAAAACTGCTCACGTGGGCTCATACCTCACCGTATATGGGACACGCAGGTAGCCTAAAGACTCTTAAGTTCATCCAACGCTCCTATTGGTGGCCTCATATGAAGACGGATGTTTTGGAATTTATAGTTGCCTGCCCAAAGTGCGCCCAACATAAAAGTCCAAGATGATCACCATCAGGTCTCCATCCGCTATCGGTTCCACAAAAACCCTGGACACACATTTCCATGGATTTTATAACTAACCTACCTGTCTCCAGAGGATGAAACACCATTTGGGTCATTGTGGACCGATTTTCCAAAATGGCGCACTTTGTCCCACTCACAAGTCTTCCAACTGCTCCACAACTATCAAAAATGTTCATATCAGACATCTTCCAGTTACATGGACTTCCACAAGAGATAGTTTCCGATCTTGGGCCTGTGTGTGGCTAAATTCTGGAGAGCACTGAGTTCAGCTCTTGGAATGGAATTAAGTTTCTCCTCTGCATACCATCCCCAAACGGATGGCCAGACTGAGAGAGTGAACCAAGACTTAGAGACTTTCCTACGACTCTTCATGTCTTCTTCTCAGGACGATTGGCTGGACTATCTTCCATTTGCTGAATTTGCTCACAATAATCTCTACCATTCCGCTACCCATTCCACACCCTTTTAAGTGAATTATGGACTTCATCCACGTGTTCCTGCTTTCCAATCTCTTCCAGCTCTCAAAGTACCTGCCGCACAGTTAGCCCTTCGGCAATTCACTAAGATGTGGAAACAAGTTCATGAGGCTCTGCTTAAAACGCCCAATAAATACTAATTTTTTGCAGATCAGAAACGGAAGGCTGTCCCTAGTCTCAAAGTGGGTGATCAAGTCTGGATTTCTATTCGAAACTTAAGACTCAAGGTCCCTTCCAAGAAATTTGCCCCCAGATTCATTTGACCATATAGTGTTGAAAAAGTATTGAATCCAGTAGCATACAAAGTGGCGTTGCCTCCGTACTTGAAGATCCCAAATGCATTTCACATCTCCTTACTGAAGTCTCTCATACTTAACCGTTTTTGGGCTGCGCTCCCTAGACCTCCCAAGGTGCAAGCTGCTCAGTGAGAAGAATTTGAAGTTCATAGGATCCTTGACTGTTGTAAAAGATATGGTCGTCTCCAATATATTATTGATTGGAAGGGATATGGACCAGAAGAAAGGTCCTGGGTTTCTGAAGAGGACGTCCACACTCCAAGATTAGTTCGGGCCTTTCATACCAAGAATCCGATGAAAGCACAAGGGTGTTCAGAGCCCACCCTAAAAAGGGGGGGTACTGTCAGGCTCCGGAGCCTTACCTCTGGCGGGTGCTCCCACGGGTTACCGTCCCGCTGGTTGGCGCGGCGGCAGGGAGCTGCTGGCGGCGGGTCCTTCTGGACGGATGTGTGGCTGCCAAGGGCCGGGGGCCGAGGGTCTGGAGAGTCGGGCGCTGCGGCGGGGATCGCTGTGGTAAGGTCCTCTAGTGGTGACACAGTATAGTGTGTCAGAGACAGAAGCTGGCTAAAGCTGTGTGCTAACAGCTAAGTATGTCTCCTGCGCTGGGGGCAGCCATGTTGGAGACCAGAGTATTACCAATGAAGTTCCCAATCTGTGTCCAGCCAATCCTGCGTGTTCTCCCCTTACAAAAGGGGGCTGGCTCAGAGGGAGAGTGCCAGTGCTTCAAGTTACCTCTTTGTGAAAGGTTCTCCAGCTCTGTGCTCCCAGGTTACTTCTGGTTCCCTGGTCCTGGTTGCTCTCATCCATCGGTTACCTACACACTGCTGCAGTCCTGCTGTCTAAGTCCGTTGCCACTCGTGGAAGCGCTCACGGGGTCCCAGGTCGTAGAGGAGCTCCAGGTGCTAACGGCGGTTCCCGCAGACATCTTCATTTTTTCAAAGTCCAAATTCTTCAGCCTCGTCTTTCAATCACAAACCACGTCTTCATTTCTTATAAGTCCAAGTTCTTCAGCCACGTCTTTCAATCACAAACTACAGTCTTCATTTCTTCAATGTCCATGTTCTTCAGCCTCGTCTTTCAATCACAAACCACAGTCTTCATTTCTTCAAAATCCAAGTTCTTCAGCCTCGTCTTTCAATCACAAACCACGTCTTCATTTCTTCAAAGTCCAAGTTCTTCAGCCTCGTCTTTCAATCACAAACCACAGTCTTCATTTCTTCAACGTCCATGTTCTTCAGCCTCGTCTTTCAATCACAAACCACAGTCTTCATTTCTTCAAAGTCCAAGTAGTACAGCCTCGTCTTTTATTCATTAAAACTACAGTTATCTTCCTACAAAGTCCTCCTTTTCTTTACGCCCTCCGGCCAACGTTAACACTTAGTTTGGCTTGCACCCCATGAGGAGGAATTACATTCAGCCACCTCGTTTACTCTCCTCACAGGTAGCTGTCCCTTCAGCCAAAACTCGGTTGTCGGAACCCCAACTTACGCCGAGCGTGACAACCCAGCCTCAATCAGCCCAGACTCTTATAAGGCTCTATAAATAATGGGAGCACAGGGACTTTTTTTTGTATGGTCCCAAGGTCCGTAGGAGTATAAGGGCCCTGGGATGATAGCTAAGGGTCCCCTTTTTCTAGGGGTACCAGATCTGATTTAGAGTTTTTCTGACTCCAAAAGCTGTGACTCTCCCCTTATGGTGGACACTGGCAGCTTGTCTCTACTTTTCCCAAAACCAGAGATACAGTATAAGCCTTCCAGCAGCTGGTCCCTGCTCCAGCTCCACGCATCTGGTATGCAGTTTTATATCTTAGTCGGTGGTACCTCCTGAAAGGTCCCATTGAAAGCTAAGAAATCTATTTTCAGGAACTGGAGATATCTGCAGTCAAGCAAGCCCACTCCGCTATCCACCCCTTCCCTGCGTAATAAACACCCCCTACCACCCTGGAAGTCATGTATCGGGGGCCCCTTCATTCAGCCCAATGCCCCATTCTATAGTTTAGTGTTCTCCCTCCCACCATCAGTGCAGCAGTAAAGGAGTAATTAGCAGAAATTACTGCTCCAGGGGGGTAATAGAGAGTTGATTGTAGATGTGCTAAATTTAACACATCTACAATCACTTACTCTGACATGCGGGGGGACGCCCAGCACAGGGCTAGTCCACCCCGCAAGTCAAGCAATGCTTTTGTTCCTGACACGTCCCTGGTTGCAGCAGCTGCATGTGATGTCAAACAGCCACCGCGGTTTCTCCCCCCCAATGGTCCGGACACGCCTCTGTTGTCCGGAGCGCGCACTGTCAACGGCGTTCTAACGCCATAGGTACGCCCCCCAATCAGGCAGAGGAGATCACACCAGTGAGATGCTTTCGCATCTCACTGGCTGCACATATGCAGCGCGCCTGCCGAGCACACGCACTGCGCACAGTAATTCAGACTGTAAGCGCTGTCACTGCAGCGATGCAGTCTGAATGACCTCCCTGGTCCTACATGGTGAGCGGAAGACCGAACACCCCGTACCGCCTGCGAGACATCAACACTGTCGCTGATAGTATCCCCCCCTTCACCAGTACCACTGGGGGATGGGTAAGGGCTCCAGTGAATTGCTTTGCCCAGGTGCCTACACTGCTGTTAAGATGGCCCTGGGGAGCAAACATTTATATGTAATAATTACTACCAATGTACAAGCCCCCCCACCCCCTCCGAAATAGCTAGCAATAAAATGCCTTCAAGCTAGCATACCATATTCTATATGCGATTTAACAAAATGTATTCCCTCACCTAGCCAGGAGATACCAAACATTCCTAATTATCTAAAACAGTAACACGCATGCCTAGGCAATCTAGTACAAAAACAGATGCTTTATGCCTATGACAAGGGGGAGGGTGGTCATTCCGACCTGACCGCACGCTAGGCTTTTTCGCTGCGGTGCGATCAGGTCAAACCTCAGCAAAACTGTGCATGCGAAAGCACCGCAATGCGCAGGCGTGTCGTATGGGTACAAAGCGGATCGTTGCTGAGCGATGGATTTAACGAAGAATCCATTCGCACAGCCGATCGCAAGGAGATTGACAGGAAGAAGGCGTTTGTGGGTGTCAACTGACCGTTTTCTGGGAGTGTTTGGAAAAATGCAGGCGTGTCCAAGAGTTTGCAGGGTGGGTGTCTGACGTCAATTCCGGACACAAACAGACTGAAGTGATAGCAGCGGCTGAGTAAGTTCTGAGCTACTCAGAAACGGCACAAACTGCTTTTGTATTGCTCGGCTGCACAAGCGTTTGCAAACTTGCAATGCGAAAATATACTCCCCCATACGCGGTGACTATCTGATCGCAGCGCTGCAAAAAGTAGCTAGCGAGCGATCAACTCGCAATGACCCCCAAGGTTATAATTCTTAAACACCAAATTACTTTTAGGGTGTGGTATTGAAGGTCAACCACACTTAGTATAGTAGTGGACAGTGTCTAGGTCGACTACTATTGGTCAACAGTAACTAAGTCAACAGGGATTCTAGGTCGACAGGGTCTCTAGGTCAACATGGTCTAGGTCGACAGGTGAAAAGGTCAACATGAGTTTTTTTTATCTTTTTTGGTGTCGTTTTCACCGTACAGTGACCGGGAACTCCAATTAGTGCACAGTGTCCCCTCGCATGGCTCGCTTCGCTTGCAATGCTTCGGGCAAGGTGCCTCGCTCCGCTACCGCTGCGCTCGGCACAATTTACCGTTCCCAATCGTAGTCCACATGGATCATAAAGTATTAAAAAGTTCAAAATACATTTTTTTTTAAAAACTCATGTCAACCTTTTGACCTGTCGACCTAGAACATGTTGACCTAGAGACCCTGTCAACCTAGAAGTCCTGTTGACCTAGTGATAATGCCGATTTATTACCTTATAATATTCACTATATATGGGTAAGAGACTCAGTACGCAATTGGCGTATGGGGTACCGTAAGGGTACGCACTTAGCGTAACAGACGCTTAGCTGTGGTCGAGACGCACATGCGGCACGCTCGCTCACAACTTAACGCTTGGTGTCGAGCACGCTATAGGCGGCCGACTACCGTAATGCTACGCTACCAGCGTAGCGGACGCTCGTGACCACGAGGGGAACACGAGCGGCCCAGACGCTCACGGGATGACACTCAGTATACCTTGTATGCAACACACTGAAAGATTGAGTTTGTACTGTAAACCTTACTACTGAAATACTGTAGCGATATAACGCTGCTTGACCTTGTTAATGTGAAAGCTGTTTGAGCGATTGAGACGCTCCAAATACCCTCAGTAATGTAATAAGCACACAAAACCTTGCTAAGGTTCCAACACCTTTACTAACAATATTTAGCTATGTAAAAAGGGGAAAACAGTTAACAGTTCATACACTACAGACTAACATCAATATCTAAGCAGAATAACTACACATAAATATACAATAGCGGCACAATCGCAAACAATAACATACAATGAGAGAGAGAGAGAGAGAGAACGTGGCAAAATACAGTCAGAGAATAAGTTGGTTACAGAGAATAATTTACACACCGGGGAACGATCGCTGCGCAGTCCTGGTACCAGCTCTCTAGTTAGTCAATGATGAAAACCGTTGTGGAGAGAAGACTGAGCTGGCCAGGCTAGCTGTTCTTATATACACTGCGTACAGTACACTACAAAGGGACCTATAATCTCATTGTTCATTGGACACAGGAATGTCTCCCCGCATTATAACAAAAGGTCATAGGTTAGTTTGAACAGGTGGGCTGTGACTATATCGAACTGCTCAGGTGGGAAGGAATCTCAGGATTCCCGCCGCATGGATAATGAACCGCAAATATAGTAAATGTCCAGAAACTACTAATAGACATAACTATACGCAGGAGCGATTAATCTTTACCTAACCAGCACCGGATTGTTTCTAATAAAATGTTCTTTAGTTAGGTACCAAACAGCACTGCTCAAACCCTGTCTGACCCTTCGTATCATGCAAAGAGGAATTCCTCTGTCCAGGGACCAGTTACAATAAACAAACTTACAGTTATCATCAAGGGGAACATTATCTATAAAACATACTATTTGGATTTACTATGTAACGATTGAGTCGCCCGCTAGACACACACAAACTCTACCGTAAATGCACATACCACGCGCTCAAGCGCATGGCCGTGGAGGCGCCGTCACGCAACTGCGAATATGTGCACGCACGGGAGAGAATGTGCACGTGCAGCGGGCAAGCGCATGGGGTGAATATATGGCAACGTGTAGCATGATATTTTTCCGACTTTGACACTAGTTACTGTCGACCAATGGTGGTCGACCTAGACACTGTTGACCTAAGTCTTGTCGACCTAGAGACTGGATACCACTTAGATAATATTTCAGTATAATCAGTAGAGATAATCTGCTGTAGCATAAAATTAGTTAAGCATATACCATTACAAAGCAGTAATTAGTTGTAATGCTATGCAGAAAAGTTGAAGATGTGTTTTACTGAAGCATATATCATTACAAAGCAGTAATTATTTGTAATGCTCTGCAGAATAGTTGAAGATGTGTTTTACCTAAGCATATATCATTACAAAACAATAATTAGTTGTAATGCTCTGCAGAATAGTTGAAGATGTGTTTTACTGAAGCATATGTCATTACAAAGCAATAATTAGTTGTAATGCTCTGCAGAATAGTTGAAGATACGGTTTACCTAAGCATATATCATTACAAAACAATAATTAGTTGTAATGCTCTGCAGAAGTGAAGATCTGTTCTACTTTAGAAGATGTACTTAGGACAGATGTACGCAGCCCCAATATATACAGTATATATATATATATATATATATATATATATATATATATATATAACTCCAAACAGCGGTAGCACTCACATCTTCATGATACACAAACACTGGGGTGTCCACTCAAATACCGAAGTATCCAAATTGTAGATAAAATTCAGAGGGGGCACTCTCCAGACTTTTTCATAAATACACCAGTTCATTTATTTTGAAATATACTTTACATATTCAGCATAATGGCAAGATATTCCTCAAGCGCTTTCGGCCCTGCATGGGCCTTCCTCAGGAGGCACTGCACATCAATAGCAACTTCCAACAAAGAAGGAACAGAGATCCAAACATCCAGTAGCAACGCTGGTCCTGCCTGACTGGCTCTAAATACCCTCATCATTCAAAAAAGGCGCCAAAGGTGCTGTGATGTCATCAAAATGAGACAGCGATTTTTCATGCTCATTAATCACATCTAAAGAGATCATATGTTACTACAATGATCCCCACCAGCAAGAACCTATCTCAATAGACCACCTAAGCAATGTTTAAAGCACCAAAGCCGCAATAGCAGAGCTTTAAACTCTGCCGCGTCCCGGGGCCGAGCACTTCCGGTCCGTGGAACGCAAACGTCATCAGGCCGGAAGTGTCCGTGCGCCGGGTGGAACGCAAACAGGAAGTAACACGCTCAGTCCCACCGGCGAAAGGTATCGCTAAACAGAGTAGCTACAGCTCATGTCGCAAAGCGGACTGTCATTCCCATGTAACCAACCAATATCACCCACCAATATATGGCAGGTGTGTGAAATGTAAATAAGGCAGCGTGCATATCGTTTACAATATCGAGGGTACAAGAGCCAGGCAGTGCAATTAAAAACATTCCCCACATAAAACCCCTTACCTATATATATAATTGGATCAGCAAGGGGCAATGGCCGGGCGACAGCGACCCTATTCAAGTAGATAACCCAGTCAGGGCATAATCAATTATGGTTTAATTCGGACCTCCATTTCGCACTTCCATTGCACCCCACTGATCCCAACTACACAGATAAAACAATCCAAGTATGGCCTAGATTATATATAATTAACATATAACTAACAAAAACAACAAAAAAGATATTGGGATGCATCGGGCAGAAAATCTCCTACTAACTTCCACAAAGCTCTATCATCGTAGAAAAACGTTTAGTGGGTTTGACTCATTCAGTCCATTAGGTGTCACTGAACCCAATCTGTGTATCCACCTTGCTTCGAGTTTTCTTAGAAGAAGGGAGCGATCACCCCCTCTCTTGGGGACAGGGACCCAATCAATGATCCTGCATTTCAGTGATGCCACTTGATGTCCCTCATTCAAAAAGTGCTGAGCCACCGGTTTGTCAGTACGGCCTGTTTGCAACGCTTGATGGATTGAACTGCGGTGGTTGGCCATCCGCTCTCTGAATGAACAGGTGGTCATCCCCACATATGGAAGACCGCACGGGCATAGTAGCATATAAATCACGTGGTCCATCCGACAGTGCAGTCGATGCCGAATGGTAATTGATTGTCCACTCAGGGGGTGTGGGAACTTCTCACCAACCAACATCGAGCGACATGTCACACAGCCTAGGCATTTGACGCAGCCTTTTCTTATCTTATTTAACCAGTTGTTCTCAGAGCCAGCCGTTTGTCTAGCTGGGTGCATCAATAGTTGCTTCAGATTACGCCCACGTCTGTAGGCCAACATTGGTGGATGTTCGAATGAATTTTTGAACTTTGGATCTGAGTTCAATATGGGCCAATGCCTCCTTATTGACGCTCTGACAGCAGGCGATTTTGCATCAAACTGTGTGACATATATCATCCGCGCCTCCTTGGTCGGTTTAGCCTCAAACATTCTTGATCGTGCCTTATCCAGACACTTATTGATAGTGCTCATACTGTACCCCCTCTGAATAAAGCGAGTCTTCACTTTCACAATCTGTTTCTCAGCGGTCATCGGGTCTGTATTGTTCCTCAGAACTCGCATAAATTGCGAGATCGGCAAACTAGCTCTTAGTGATGGTGGGTGATTGCTCGTCGCATGCAAGATCGTATTTCGATCTGTTTCTTTTCTATATAATGTTGTACCCAAATGAGTACCATTCCTAAAGATGGTCAGGTCCAAAAAATTAATGGAATTAGAGTCTAAATGTCCCGTGAAACGTACAGTGGAATCCAAATGATTCAAATATTCTAACATATCATTGAATTCTAATTCGGTACCGTCCCACAGCAGAAAGACATCATCTATAAAGCGTCTATAATATATAATCTTGTTACCATATCTTGGCATGATATTAGTAATCTCATACTCATGCATGAATATTCCTGCATATATAGGGGCCACATTCGAGCCCATAGCCGTCCCCGAGCACTGCATGTAGTATTCCCCTTGGTACATAAAGTGATTATTTGTCAAAATAATCTCCAAAAATTCCAAGATACAGTCAATGGGGATAGTGATTATATCAGATGAAACTAATAAATTCTTCACGGCCTCCAGACCCTTTCTATGGGGAATAATAGTGTATAACGATGATACATCAAGTGTTGCAAGCAACACATCCTCCTTAATCTCCCCAAGGTCCATAATTTTGGTCAAGAAGTCACCTGTGTCTCTAAGGTAACTCGGTATATAAGGTATTAATTCTTGTAGAAAGCCATCAACAAACATGGCAAGAGGTTGTAGAAGAGACCCCCTGGCAGAGATAATAGGTCTGCCGGGGGGGGGGTTGACCATGGACTTATGGACCTTAGGGAGTGTATAGAGCATGGGACAAATAGGAAATTCAACTTTCAGGAAGGTCGCGATCTGCTCATTCAGCCACCCCAAGTTCACTGATCGGTCAATCAATGAATCAACCCTTCTTTTCACAAGGGGCATAGGGTTATACCCACATTTGGAGTAAGTCTCAGGATCTGCAAGTTGGCGTCTGACCTCAGCGTCATAATCAACAAAATTCTGAATGACCACGGCTCCGCCTTTATCGGCGGGCCGGATAACAATTTTATCATTATTTCTCAATGATGTTAAAGCTGCGCGTTGGTCAGGCGTCAAATTAGCGAATCCTTTAGAGGTATTAGTTCTAAAATCATTTTCCGTCATCCTCAGAAACGTACGGATACTAGGACTGGAGGAAGGGGGATCAAACAAGCTAGGTTTTTTAAGTATTTTTGGATCGACCGTTTCTCCAACCTCTTTTATGTTTTTATCACCAAAGTACTCCCGTAATCTGAATTTTCGTCCAAACTTATAATGATCAACCGCTAGGTTAAAATCATCATGTCTGGAAGTCGGTACAAATGATAAGCCTAGAGATAGCAGTGAGATCTCCCCTTTATCCAAAACATGATCAGATAAATTAAATATACTGTCTAATCCTTCTTCCTTCTCGCTCTTCTTTTTGAAGCTGCCCCTCCTAGGGTGGGGTCTTCTAGATCTTCCGGGTCTCTTATAGGGGGTGCTCGCGTACCCCTCCCTAAAAAACCACTTGCTGGTCGTGCTCCCCTAGCTTCAGAGTCTGAGGCTGAATGTGAGGTCGAGGAGTCACTGGTCTGCTGGGATCTAAATTGGTGAGGCCTATTTTGTCTAAAACGTCTAGTACTGCCTGATCCACCTGTAAGCCATCTATATACTTGGTGGGTGGTATAATCCTGGTTGACAGTCTGCAGTTTTTTCCTTTTAAAAGTCACCAGTTGGTCTCTAAAGACATCCAACTGGGATTGTAATTTATCACACCAGGTATCGGACTTATCAGATTTCAAGGTTTGTTGATAGTTCTTTTCAAATTTTTCAATTTCCTCCCGAATTTTGACCAATTCTATCCCCACCTCCTCTATAACCAGTAAGATAAGATCAAGCGAACATTTATATACACACACACACGCACACACACACACACACACACACACACACACATACATATATATATATATATATATATCCTAGCTGGCTACCTCTCACCAACACTGTGGTAAGCCCTTTCACAGGCTGTTGATTGCAGACACCAGCAGGCTGATTCAGCACAGATCTCACCCTCACTGGATCCCTTTCTGAGGAAGGAACTCAGCTCCCTCTCGGTTTATAGCTCTGTTATAGCTCCTTTTCAAACCCCCTGGTTACCTATCACAAAGCTGCTCGTGGCCCCCCAGTTTCCTGCTGCCGCTGCAGGGTCCTGTGATGAGACCCCTAGTAGGGGAGTGTGAGGGCGCTTCCACCTCACGCATACAGTACCCAGGCTCGGACTGGCCCACAGAGGTACAGGGGAAACCACTGGTAGGCCCCACTGCCTGGGGGGCCCTCCTCCTCTAGGGATCAGGTTCTAGACTGTGCACTTGAGTTATATATTATACATATGTTACCTTATGCTGCACAGGATTAGGATGTATTCTCTACAGTACATTGCTGTCATTAATTTGGCACATTATCATGCATGCACTAGCATTAGTTACTGTACTATATAAATTATCAAGGAGTCCAGACCAGGTACTCTAGAATGGTTAGCCAAACCTCTGCAGTGGCTGGCCACACCCCCTTTGAAGGCTGGCCACACCTCTAATCATGGGCCCCTACCACTGCATACCCCCAGTGGGCCCTTCATGCTTCAGTCCGACACTGACAGTACCACACTCACACAAATGGCGTTTGTTTTAGTCACCAAATACAAACAAATAAATGACTGTAAATAAGATATAAAATCTACATTTTCCTTTATCTATATGTGTACATATATAAACTATGAATAGTATAACTTAATTTATTTATATTTATTCCTTCATAGTCTCTTATATTCCTGTAGATAATGCAGTATATAAGGGTGGTAGCCAAATCTTTGTGGGCCCCATAGCAACATTTTGAAGGGGCCATCTGTCTCATTGACACCTCTCTGCAGCATTTGTTAATTTTATGCCCCATAGTAGTGCCCTAGTTCACATTATGTCACATTATAAGACTGCCGGTACACATTATGCAACACAGTACCCCCAATTCACATTATAATTTACATTGGGGGTCATTCCGAGTTGTTCGCTCGCAAGCTGCTTTTAGCAGCTTTGCACATGCTAAGCCGCCGCCTACTGGGAGTGAATCTTAGCTTAGCAAAATTGCGAACGAAAGATTAGCAGAATTGCGAATAGACACTTCTAAGCAGTTTCTAAGTAGCTCCAGACTTACTCGGCATCTGCGATCAGTTCAGTGCTTGTCGTTCCTGGTTTGACGTCACAAACACACCCAGCGTTCGCCCAGACACTCCTCCGTTTCTCCAGCCACTCCCGCGTTTTTCCCAGAAACGGTAGCGTTTTTTCACACACTCCCATAAAACGGCCTGTTTCCACCCAGAAACACCCACTTCCTGTCAATCACACTCCGATCACCAGAACGAAAAAAAAACCTCGTAATGCCGTGAGTTAAATATCTAACTGCATAGCAAATTTACTTGGCGCAGTCGCACTGCGGACATTGCGCATGCGCATTAGCGACTAATCGCTCCGTTGCGAGAAAAAAATAACGAGCGAACAACTCGGAATGACCCCCATTGTCCCCTGTTCAAAATATGTTCATATTATGCCACGCAGTGCCCCAGTTCATTTTACGCCACACTATAGTGCCCCCCCACTTCATATATTGCCACACTACAATACCCTAGTTCAAATTATGCCACACTGTAGTGCCTCCACTTCATATATTGCTACACTATAGTTCATATTATGTACAGTGCATCCGGAAAGTATTCACAGTGCTTCACTTTTTCCACATTTTGTTATGTTACAGCCTTATTACAAAATGGAATAAATTCATTTTTTCCCCTCAAAATTCTACACACAATACCCCATAATGACAACCTGAAAAAAGTTTAACATTTTTGCAACTTTATTAGAAAATAAAAAACTAAGAAATCACATGTACATAAATATTCACAGCCTTTGCTCAATACTTTGTTGATGCATCTTTGGCAGCAATTACAGCCTCAAGTAATGTGAATACTTTCAGGATGCACTGTATGTAACATTATAATGCCCTTCTGTTCATTCTATACCACATTACAATGAGCAGCTCCAGGGACATACCTAGATATATTGCAGGGTCCAAGGAAAAATTATGTAAGGGTCCTTCTGCTCCACGGGAGGTTTCTGTCCTCCCTGAGCTCGCTTTAGGACACCTGCGTTACGGTTTGACAGGTGTACCTACCAGTGGTGAAAAATGTATGTAATACATGAAACTGTTACAGGGAAGGTGGGCCCCTCCCTCTTTGGGCCCCATAGTAGCACTCCCTGCACCTACGATAGTTACGACCTTGCAGTACATATATATGTATTTTAATCCAATTTACCTACAAATATATCCCTTTGTAACTCATGAAATATCAGGTAACTACAGTTTAATGGTAACTATACTAGATAAATACAGAGGCAATAAATTGGGATAGAATATATATTTGATCTGATCTGGTTTGTGAACATGCATCTGCAACACATACAGTACTTCCCACCTACTGAGAAATAGTAACAGCTGGAAAACACAGTTGATAACTTTTTGCATGTTACCTCTCTGTGCCATACTGGATTTGTAGTGTTTGCAATAATAGTCGATCTCTTTTCTTGGCCATGATGGGCAAATGTTGGAAATGTGCTCTTTTTCCCAGGTCGTATGGACATCTTTAGGTAAGGGTCAGGATTAAAAAACATCCCCTTCTTTAATCCCACTGCTCTGAGATCTGAAAGATAAAAAAACTACAGATTATCCCCTTTGCACAACACAAAGTAATATGTATGCATCCTGTAAGGGGCCTTTGCACAACATGCAGTACATGTTGTGTACCGCATGTAAATATATATATATATATATATATATATATGTATATATATACATACACACTGTGTATATATATATATATATATCCTTGGAAAGTCCTGCACTCTCATCAATACACAGTAACGACGGCGGGTGCTCCTAATGACCAAATAGGCCACCAATATACCGCAACTACCACCTGGGTGGAAGGTGCACTCACGCCCAGAAATCAGTCTCTGAGATCACTTGTAGGTTCAATTTATTTTAATCAGGTTCACTGTTGATGCCGTTTTTCATCGACGTTTCGGCGGAAGTGCCTATTGTTAGTACATCTCATCTAGTTACATACATTTATATAACTACGATTCGGTTCGTCTGCGAACCGAGTAGCGGCACTTCCGCCGAGTGGAACGCAGGGACTTCCTGCCGGTGGAACGCGGAAGTCGCGTCTCCGGCGTGTGCCCCAGTAACTATAAACTTTCTCTTATATCTAACTTGCTTATCGTAGCGATACATATACAGCCTGATCCCTAGGCTATATAGTACTTGTCCAGCGGGTCTGGTTTCGATTTTTGAGCAGTAGTTTTTCTGCAGCGTGGTTTAGTAATTGTTAATCACCTTAAGTGGCACTTCCTGTGGCTGACCCTTAAATAGCTGTCAGCTGAGGCTGAACAATATGCAGCTTTCATTTGGCTCTGGACACTTGAACAGTGAGTATGGTTCTCTTGCAGCTACCTTCTGACATAGGATTACGGTTGGTGGTCATTTTTTTCTTTGCCCTTCAATTGCAGATCTAGTGTTGGAAATATGCATTGAGCCCTCAGCTGCCATTCGTTGTTTTAATAAACTATCAGGTACGATGCTTATTGGGTGGCCCCAGGTGTTGGTCTCACACTATTCAGTGACTTGGAAGTTTATCTAATAGGCCATAATTTTTATTATTATAGCATCTTCAATGTGTTGAAGAAGCAATCTATCACATCAGTATGACCCAGTGTGTTGTCCAGGTAACTATTTGTTGAGATGAAGTATCTACTCTGTGTGAGGTGAAATCTGAGGGTGGAGGCGTCTCTAAATCACACATGGATTGAGTTTTTTCCATTAAAGCATGTTTATGCTGCTTGGTGACAGTCTTTAGGGCCTGGGAGGCACTGGTGGTGTTGGTGTTGATAATCTGGTTTTTTATACATATTGATTTTAATTGTTCTCGATTGTTTAGGTGTTTTAAGTGCCAATCTTGATAAAGGTCCTTATATGGACCGAAACGTCGATGAAAAACGGCATCAACAGTGAACCTGATTAAAATAAATTGAACCTACAAGTGATCTCAGAGACTGATTTCTGGGCGTGAGTGCACCTTCCACCCAGGTGGTAGTTGCGGTATATTGGTGGCCTATTTGGTCATTAGGAGCACCCGCCATCGTTACTGTGTATTGATGAGAGTGCAGGACTTTCCAAGGATATTTTCGTTTGAACTACTATTTGCAGTTCTTACTTCCTGACACCCATCCAACGCACCGGATTGGACTTCTTCACCCATTACCACCATTACAACCGGGAACCTTATATGTTTTGTCTGTTTTTCTGTATTGTAGTGTCTAGTATGTTATATGCTTATCAATAATCTCTTGCTTATATTCTTAGTCAAATAGTGTTATGACTCAAAGTGGGGTATATTTGTTGGATGATGGCCTATTGGCCCAAGCTGAGACTGGTATAGTTTCTTTCACTGATGAGGACACTGAGAAACTACTGTTCGATAAGTTAGAGTTTGAGGCCTTACCAGCTGAAACTCCTGTGGATTTGTTTTACAAAGTGTTAAAACACAAACAAAGAGAGGTTGATTTGACCTTACACGGTCAATTTTTGTCGGAATACCTCAGGAGAAAGCAAATCCCCCGAGGTTTCCGTATCTCCAATGTTCCAACATTGGGTAGAAACAACCCTGTCTTCTGCAGCCGGTGGTGTGGAGTATTGAACAAATGTTCGCTTGACCTCATGACCTTGGTGGTCGAGGAAGTTGGCATTGAGTTGAAAAAATTGTCAACTGAAGTAGATATTACCATCAAGCCCCACACCACCGTGCTGCAGAATGATAAGACCCAAAATTGGATCGAACGATTACAGACTCAGGTTGACAACTACAAGCGTGATCTGATTTCCTTCAAACGGAAGAAATTGTCTACTGTAACCAACGATTACCAAATCCATACAGTATATCGCTGGTTACTTGGGAACAACATTGGTGAACGTCAGAATAGACAATACATTAGACGAAGGGCTAAACCGTTTGCTCATGATTTTGTTTCCTCCGCCTCCACCTCCGATACTGATTACTATGAGGGAAATAGTGACTCTACCCGTTTTTTAGATCAAGGAGGGGAGACTTCCTCCACCCGCTCCAGGGTATTAAGAAGCGGCACAGACCGCACCCGAGGAGAGGGGGGTACCAGGAGAAGAGGGAGGAGACAATAAGTAGCAATGTTTTTAACCTATCTAGTATAGAGTTGAGTACAGCTGAAACCTATTGCACGTGGTTTATCTTTCGTTCCCACATGTAGAACCAATTCATTTAAAAGAACAATAGATCAGTATAAATTTGGTCGCTCCCTCCGTTTGCGAGAGTTCTTTGCTAATAAACCTACTGACAAAGAGAAATCAGAATTTAGGCCTAAGTCGACATTCGATCCTCCATCTTCTAACCCTAGTATCAAAACCTATCTACGGCTAGTCCAAAGGGACTCTGAGATCTCGCCCCCCAAAAAAATGTTTGACAACCTTTCCGCTGCCGAGAGGAAAGCATTAAAAACATTAAGAGATTCCTCAAATATAGTGATCCGCCCTGCGGATAAGGGAGGAGCCATAGTCGTCTAAGATTGGACAGATTATGACATTGAGATCAACCGACAATTATCAGATGTCACGACCTACCAGAAGTTGGCAACCAACCCGGTTCCCAAGATCAATCTAAGATCGATCAATATCTGAAGTTAGGTTTTGAGCAAGGGTATATTAGTGAGGACTTACTAAATTATCTGACTATTAATTCACCAAGGTGTCCGATCCTGTACACACTGCCTAAGATTCATAAAACACTAATACGCCCTCCCGGCAGACCCATCATTGCCGCGGAAGGCTCTCTGCTACAGCCTATTGCAATCTTTGTTGACAGTATTCTACAGCCTTTGGTATTAAAAACTGACAGTTACTTAAGGGACACTGGGGATTTCCTCATACATCTACGTAAGTTTGCCAAGCTTAGTGAACATACTCTCTTGGCAACAATGGATGTAGGTTCCCTCTATACTGTCATACCACACCATCAAGGTATGGAAGTTATACGTAAGTTTCTTTCCAGCTCTCCTTGCAAAGATTACCCCACCGAGTTTGTGTTGGAATTGACCTCATTGGTTCTGACTTGTAACCATTTTATGTATAAAAATGATTACTTCCTCCAAATTGCTGGAACGGCGATGGGGTCTAATTTGGCCCCCGCCTACGCAAATTTGTTTATGGCGCATTACGAAAAACACTCATTTGTTGCCAAGATATGGGCACAAGATCTCTTTCTTTAAACGGTTCATAGATGACGTCTTCTTGCTTTGGGAAGGCACAGAATCTGAATTCCTTGACATGGTGAACCAATTGAATGCATTGGACAGTCCCATCAAGTTCACATACTCTGTGTCTGCCACTAATATTAACTTTTTGGATGTCAGCATCACCAGAACTGGTGATCGACTGGACACCACTATGTTCCGCAAATCTACAGATCGTAATTTGACGCTGCATGCAAATAGTCACCATCCCCCAGCCCTTAAAGAGGGATTGCCTATATCTCAGTATCTCAGAGCAATCAGGATCAATTCCAACCCAATACTCAAAGACCAGCAATGCACTGAAATTACCTCTCGTTTTCTGGAGCGAGGGTATTCCAGAGGTGTCCTTACACGTTGCCTAAATAAAGCTAATAGCATTTTTAATGGACAACAGGTCAGAAATGCTACTCGCAATAATCGTATGATTTGTTCTACTCAATTTGATAGTTCTGCAGATGCAACTAGAAAAGCCCTACGGAAACATTGGCCAATAGTAGCAACTGACAATAATTTGCCTTTCCTAAAAACACCAGCTCCCATGGTGGCATATAAACGGGGGGCTAACTTAAAACAATTGTTAATGAGACCCACGACATTCCCTGAACAGAATAAGTCTCACATTCGGCTTATGCAGGCCAAACCCGGCAGTTTTTCTTGTGGGGGGTGCACTACGTTCAGATCTATGATTACTGGTTCCTTCTTGTATCACCCCCACACAGGGAGAAAGATTTCTATCAGGTACCACCTACACTGTCGATTGGACCATGTAATTTATCTTCTAAAATGTCCCTGTGGGTTATGCTACGTCGGGTTGACGACGCGTCCTTTTCGTGACCGGATGGCTAACCATCGGTCATCTATTCATACGGCCCTTAACGTGGGCTCCTCTGATAAACCGGTAGCACGACATTTTGTGTCAGCTAGACACCAAGTATCTGCCTTGAAATGTCAGCTTATTGATTGGGTACCTCCGCCTCCAAGTGGAGGTGATCGTACCCTACTGCTTAAACAGAGGGAAAGTTTCTGGATACACAAACTCAGTACGGTGTCACCAAGGGGCCTCAATGAGGCCAACCCTCTTAACATTTTTCTTTAAAATCCAATCTTTTTCGGATGTTGGATTTTCTTCATGATGTCTTGTGTATATAGGACGAAGGGTACTTTGGCATGATGATTACATAATGTGTGGGTCTGAACCTGTGTTCATACTTATTATTTTATTTTTCATTATTATTATTTCTGTTGTGTTGTTTAGTATGTTTTTTCTATGTATAGTGAATAGGAAATTAAGGGCATTTACATATGTGTTTTGTGTATGTTTGTATGTTTCCCGGAGCCATCCCAGGTCCTTGACATGTCACGAGGGCTCATTGAGCCCAATGATCTCCCCACCCCCCTTGCTTTTGTCTATTTATTATTATTAATACTATTTTTGTCATACTATTACATTAGTGTAGTATCCAATATGTTCTATTGACAAGATGTATGTTGGTTTCGATATACAGGGTGAGTGAGATCATTGGCTCCTGGGCTCTCTTATTATCTAACTGTTGTCAGAATTGTGCACATGACGTTTTTTGGTGATTGACAGCCTTCACACTCCACTGGTAAGCCCAGTATAGGTAATGATGTCACTTCCGGTAAAGCGGATCCTAGTCATGATCCACACGTTCTTTAAAGGTTACGTGTGGGCTTTATAGCTGAGTTCTCGACCCTGGTGAATGTTGCCTATTGTTAGTACATCTCATCTAGTTACATACATTTATATAACTACGATTCGGTTCGTCTGCGAGCCGAGTAGCGGCACTTCCGCTGAGTGGAACGCAGGGACTTCCTGCCGGTGGAACGCGGAAGTCGCGTCTCCGGCGTGTGCCCCAGTAACTATAAACTTTCTCTTATATCTAACTTGCTTATCGTAGCGATACATATACAGCCTGATCCCTAGGCTATATAGTACTTGTCCAGCGGGTCTGGTTTCGATTTTTGAGCAGTAGTTTTTCTGCAGCGTGGTTTAGTAATTGTTAATCACCTTAAGTGGCACTTCCTGTGGCTGACCCTTAAATAGCTGTCAGCTGAGGCTGAACAATATGCAGCTTTCATTTGGCTCTGGACACTTGAACAGTGAGTATGGTTCTCTTGCAGCTACCTTCTGACATAGGATTACGGTTGGTGGTCATTTTTTTCTTTGCCCTTCAATTGCAGATCTAGTGTTGGAAATATGCATTGAGCCCTCAGCTGCCATTCGTTGTTTTAATAAACTATCAGGTACGATGCTTATTGGGTGGCCCCAGGTGTTGGTCTCACACTATTCAGTGACTTGGAAGTTTATCTAATAGGCCATAATTTGTATTATTATAGCATCTTCAATGTGTTGAAGAAGCAATCTATCACATCAGTATGACCCAGTGTGTTGTCCAGGTAACTATTTGTTGAGATGAAGTATCTACTCTGTGTGAGGTGAAATCTGAGGGTGGAGGCGTCTCTAAATCACACATGGATTGAGTTTTTTCCATTAAAGCATGTTTATGCTGCTTGGTGACAGTCTTTAGGGCCTGGGAGGCACTGGTGGTGTTGGTGTTGATAATCTGGTTTTTTATACATATTGATTTTAATTGTTCTCGATTGTTTAGGTGTTTTAAGTGCCAATCTTGATAAAGGTCCTTATATGGACCGAAACGTCGATGAAAAACGGCATCAACAGTGAACCTGATTAAAATAAATTGAACCTACAAGTGATCTCAGAGACTGATTTCTGGGCGTGAGTGCACCTTCCACCCAGGTGGTAGTTGCGGTATATATATATATATATATATATATATACACACATACATATATATATACACATACCGCATCTACCACCCGTGTGGTGGGTGCACTCTCGCAGAAATCAATCACTTTGAAGATCTTGATGTGTCAATCAGTTTATTCAGGTTAATCAGGTTCAGTAACGTTGCCTTTAACATTCGACGTTTCGGTCCTATCATAGGACCTTTATCAAGACTTGCAATTCAGAGCATCTACATGATCAAAAAAATAAATACAATATGTATAAAACATACCTCCCAACTTTCTTTAACTGTGGAGCGGGACACTCGCGCGGCGAATCCGCGCGCGCTCCAGAAAAAGGGGTGTGGCCTATGAAATGGGCGTGGCTTTACGGGAGGACCCGTGATCGCGAGCCACGCCCCGTTTTCATCACTGAGGGGGCATGCCCAGCGCTCTGTGAGCCGCTGGCATGCTCCCTCTCCCTCTGACTCCACTGAATAGACGCTGTGCGCATGCGCACAGCGTCTATTCACCGCTGCTCTGCTAAGCAGAGCAGCGACTGACAGAGCCTCCCAACTGACCCCCCCACCGCGGGACACTGTGGCCCGCGGGTGGGACAGCGGGACAGTCCCCAAAAAAACGGGACTGTCCCGCGGAAATCGGGACAGTTGGGAGGTATGATAAAATCAGGACTAAAGGTATCAGATCATACCTACACCACCACCACCACCAGTGCCTCCCAGGCCATTATAGCAGAAAATAGTGACATCAAGTTAATTAATTAATAGAATCATACTCTATATGGAAACAAGGATAAAGATCAGCATACTCCAAATCTACTCCCACAGGACAAGCATAGCACCTCACTCTAGAGTAAACTTCACAAATTTACCTGGGTCAATATTAGACACAATGAGTCATATGTTAGCTCCTGGAACACAGGACTACTATAAAAGAAAATTGGAAAGCTTATTAAAGCACTGACCCTCACCAGTGTATAATAGGACCCAATATACCATATAGAAGTCATACCTGGATAATTAAAAAGTAACACTAGGCAGCTACAGATCAATCAGCAAAGGCCATATAGTTTTCAGCAGCAAGAAATTATGAATATAATTAAATACAGCCTATGTACACTATGAGGGATTTTTCGCTACTGGGTTTCACTGATATTTAACAATTGTCTCTAGTTGCCTTATTGGTATGCCTTTGTCCAATATAACTCACTCTAATATACTCTGTTGGTTTATTAGCATATTCCCGTCCCATCTATGCTTAGTAGATGGTGCCGTCACTTTCGGTCAGGTCGACTTGACTATTGACCGAATGTGGCTAGCTACATTGCTGCTGTTTTGGCTTTCACCCATGTGCTGGGATGTTTCTTGGCACCCGTTTTTTGAGTTTAGTTTTGTCTTTTTCACTTTATGAGAGCCCCTGCAGCTTGGCCGAGCGGCGTCCGCGGGACTTCCGGGCCGTGGAACGCATCCATTTCCGGTCGCTGGAACGCGGAAGTGGCGTTGCCAGCGGCCGCGAATGCAGCCAATATTGTACTTTTGAGCTACATGTGATGATCTTGGCCCCTGAAATCAGTAGCGCTGGGTATATCTAATGGTTTGATATCTAAGTAACACTCTTTTTTCTTATGGGGTTAACGTTTAGCACACATATAGTTACATCTCGGGGTTAAGTGGCATTTCCTGTCCCATTGTGTTAAATAGCATGCAGCTGCTGATGTGCAGCATGCAGCTATCATCAGATACTAAACAGCAGAGTGGTGAGTGGACTGGCCGGTGTGGACCCCAATGGTAGGAATATCTTATCTAGTTTGGATTATTTTATATATCTTGTTTGTGTTTTAAATTGCAGACCTTGCTGCTGAAAACTATATGGCCTTTGCTGATTGATTTGTAGCTGCCTAGTGTTACTTTTTAATTATCCAGGTATGACTTCTATATGGTATATTGGGTCCTATTATACAATGGTGAGGGTCAGTGTTTTAATAAGCTTTCCAATTTTCTTTTATAGTAGTCCTGTGTTCCAGGAGCTAACATATGACTCATTGTGTCTAATATTGACCCAAGGTAAATTTGTTAAGTTTACTCTAGAGTGAGGTGCTATGCTTGTCCTGTGGGAGTAGATTTGGAGTATGCTGATCTTTATCCTTGTTTCCATATAGAGTATGATTCTATTAATTAATTAACTTGATGTCACTATTTTCTGCTATAAGGGCCTGGGAGGCACTGGTGGTGGTGGTGTGGGTATGATCTGATACCTTTAGTCTGATTTTATACATATTGTATTTATTTTTTTGATCATGTAAATGCTCTGAATTGCCAGTCTTGATAAAGGTCCTATAATAGGACCGAAACGTCGAATGTTAAAGGCAACGTTACTGAACCTGATTAACCTGAATAAACTGATTGACACATCAAGATCTTTAAAGTGATAGATTTCTGCGAGAGTGCACCCACCACACGGTGGTAGATGCGGTATATTTGTGACCTGACAAGGTCATTGGGAGCACCCTCCATTTATCTCTATGAATTGATGAGAGTGCAGGGTATTCTGTGGGTATGTATATATATATATATATATATATATATATATGTATATATATATACACACTAATGGAAGAAAAGGACTGCGGCACTCAGGGACGTTTTGAAAAATCGCTGTATTAAATACAATACATCATTGCATCATACACACACTATATATATATATATATACGCACTACTTACAGACACTGGTTTATGTGTAACGGACAGTGACCATAATGAGTGGTTACATGCATAGATGAAGCAAGGGCGGAGCAAATGAAGAGAGCACAAGTGCAGTAGTAATTCCCTGGTGGTTCCCAATGGTAACTGCTCTGTGTTGATCCGGCACTCAACGGAAGGATTGAACCCTGAGCTTGCACATTACTCTATCTGGTAGAGATAATAAATTCTCTTAGGGAGTGGATAAGATGCTGATCAGTACTGGTTTATAATGGGCAGTTTTAGTGTTAGTCAAATATGAGAGGGCAGCACGTCATACTCACAGTCCTGTATGTAAGGCCTGGACAAATTTGGGCAGCACGAATGGTGTAGTGGTTAGCATAACTGCTTCATAGCACTGAGGTCATGAGTTTAATTCCCACTAAAGACCATTTCTGTAGAGTTTGTGTGTTTTCTATGGGTTTCCTTTAACACTCCAAAAACATACTGGTTGGTGAATTGGCTTAAGACAAAATTAGCCATAGGGGTATATACAATTCTTGCTGGAAACTGCCGCCTAGTCGGAAAGACTGTAGTTTCCGACAGGTTTAGGTCAAAAGGGGTTCCGACCTAGTCAAAGCCGGCTGTTTTTTTCAGACAAGTCGGGAATTCCCGACTTGTCGGAAAACGCGTGGAATGTCGGAATCCACATGTGTATTGTCGGGAATGCAGACAAAGCTACAGGTTTTGTACCCGGTTCTGACAATGTCAATCTTACTTTTTTTAAAGTCGAATTGACATTGTTGGAACCGGGAAGATGACACGAGGGAGCAATGCCGTAACTAAACATTTTAGCGCTGTAAGCAAGAAACAGCATCGGCACCACCCTTCCATATACAAATAAGGGCCAGTGCACGCCGCAGGGGGCGTGGTTTCATGGGGAAAGGGCGTGGCCATAGAGCTCCCTTTTACACATTACGGCAGGCATAACTCCCTTTTATACATTACGGATGGAGGAGACCCCTTAGAAACATAGAAACATAGAATTTGTCGGCAGATAAGAACCACTTGGCCCATCTAGTCTGCCCCTTTTTTTTTTTTTTATATATTATTTTTTTTTTATCACTAACCTTATTTGTTCCTTATTTCTTTGTAAGGATATCCTTATGTCTATCCCATGCATGTTTAAATTGCTCTACTGTCTTAGCCTCTACCACCTAAGACAGTAGAGCAATTTAAACATGCATGGGATACACAGTACGGCAGGCAGAGACCCCTTTTATACATTACGGCAGGTAGAGCTCACTTTTACACATTAAGGCAGGCATAGCTCCCTTTTACACATTACGGCAGGCAGAGTCCCGTATTTTACACATTATGGCAGGCAGTCCCCATTAAAAAAAAAAAAAAAAAAACATTATGACAGGAAGTCCCCCTATCTACACATTATGGCAGGCAGTCCCCATTTAAAAAATAAAAAAAAACATTATGGCAGGAAGTCCCCCTATTGACACATTATGGCAGGCAGTCCCCATTTAAAAAAAAAATAAATTACGGCAGGCAGTCCCCCTATTTACACATCATGGCAGGCAGTCCCCATTTTTTTTTTTACACATTATGGAAGGCAGTCCCCCTTTAATGGGAGGGAGAAAGAGAGAGAGGGGGGGGGGAGAGAAAGAGAGATAGATACTCACCTGTGACCTGCGATCCGGCATCCATCTGCTGTGGTTATTCGGCAGGCTAGGTATCAAGTCAGGCTGCAGAGTAGCAGAGACCCGGGAGCTGCCTGCAGCACTCCCGCGTCCCCTGTAAAGGCAGCGGCTGCGGGACTAGAAGGAGGGCACTCAGAGACCCTTCTGAGACGGCGGCTCCGGTGGAAGTCAGGAGACAGGCGGCGCTGCAGTAGTGCGGAGTGGGGGGAGGATGCAGCGCTCAAAGTCCTTCAGAGGCAGCGCTGCGGTAGTTCGGTGGAAGACAGGTGGCAGCGCTGGACTCTATAGTGAGTACAGTGGATGGGAGCGCACCGGGGGGGCGGGGGTTGGTGCTGCCGAGGTGCACCTTCAGTGCATGTGCGCTGTGGGCAAGGCATCATCGGCACACACCTAGTTACGGCACTGTGAGGGAGCGGGGACAAGTCATGAGGGCGAGCAGGGACAGGTAGGAGGGGATGGGACCATGTGAGGAGAGGAGCAGGGACGGGTGAGGCGAGGAGCAGGGACGGGTGAGGCGAGGAGCAGGGACGGATGAGGCGAGGAGCGGGGACGGGTGAGGCGAGGAGCGGGGACGGGTGAGGAGAGGAGCGGGAAACAGCAACAGCTATAATGTAGCTAGTATACTATGTACTAGATTATGCTATGTATCTGTTAAGCTCCTTGAGTCCTATTTGAGAAAGAGCGATATATAAATAAAATTATTATTATTATTATTATAGCAGCACGGATGGGACAGCACGGGGTATGAGCGACTGTGACAGTTGTCGGGAACGGCCAAATCCGACAGTCGGTTTTGGCTGCTCATTGAATACTGACCGGTCGAATCGTTTCCGTCGGAAAGGATCCGACAGTAATTGAATATACCCCATAGTGTTCATGTGTCAGGGACTGAAGTGAAGATCTGAATATTCTAAATATTTAAAGGGAGAAATTATCATTGTGCATAACCTATATAGTATACAGCCAAATGTTCTGTAATGAGGATAACGTTACCAAGAAAGTGTTGTTGCACTTGTGTGTCCCTGCATTATTATATTAGTGTTCCTATATTATACCAGCACTCCCTGGGACCCCTGAGAGATAGCTAATGCATAATTTTCTTTATAGCTTGCTGGTAATGGGAAGTACATGTTTTCTACATCACCGAGGTTTCCATATAGGAGGCAGAGCTTTTGGTTCTAGCAAGATTCAGAGGCTCTCTATACTTTGCCACTATTTAACAATAGCTTCAATGTCTGTGGCATCTAAATTAATGTTTTTCCATATGGTGGCTCATGCAGATTCCTATTCTGAGCCTCTGGTTTTGATCTCTGTTTGGTTAACATTTCAACCACTGGGAAGTGGGAAGAATTCAGCTACCTACTTATCTGTATGGTCAATCAATAGTCAGGCATATGGAAGACTGGACGGCAAGATATTAGAATATTTCCCAATGTCAGTGACTTGACAACATAAAAGACTATACTAATGCTATGAGAATATCTCAGAAAGTGCCAACCTAAAGCTCTAACTAGTTATTTCCCTTTCAGTTTTTATTTTTGTTTTATGTAGAGTTTTAGACAAGAATTTCTTTTAAGTACTTCTGATGAGGATTGAAGACAATGGGAAATATAACGAATTGTAGGCACTGGTGAGATCTTTTGTTAGTACACCCGATGTTTTAAAATAGGATTTTGGTTACCTACCAGTAAATCCTTTTCTTGAAGTCCGTAGAGGATGCTGGGGTCCACATTAGTACCATGGGGTATAGACGGGTCCACCAGGAGCCATTGGCACTTTAAGAGTTTGAGAGTGTGGGCTGGCTCCTCCCTCTATGCCCCTCCTACCAGACTCAGTCTAGAAACTGTGCCCGAGGAGACAGACATCTTTGAGAGAAGGATTTTACACAGATAGTGGCGAGATTCATACCAGCTCACACATACAAGGCACATCAAGCTAACTAGCTTGAAAATCTCAGCTACTGTTGAAATATTACTTACCAAGTAACAATGTAGTACATAACTAAACAAAGTTGTACTGAACCAAATAACGGTTGCAGGAAAACGAAGTACTGGGCGGGCGCCCAGCATCCTCTACGGACTACGAGAAAAGGATTTACCAATAGGTAACCAAAATCCTATTTTCTCTTACGTCCTAGAGGATGCTGGGGACCACATTAGTACCATGGGGATGTACCAAAGCTCCCAGAACGGGAGGGAGAGCACGGAGGCTCCTGCAGAACTGATTGTCTGAACTTCAGAACATCAGAGGCCAAAGTATCGAACTTGTAGAATTTAGCAAACGTGTTCGACCCAGGCCAAGCTGCCGATCGGCAAAGTTGTAACGGCGAGACACCCCGGGCAGCCGCCCAGGAAGATCCCACCATACGAGTAGAGTGGGCCTTAACAGATTTTGGACACGGCAATCTTGCCGTAGAATAAGCATGCTGGATAGTGAACCTAATCCAGTGAGATATAGTCTACTTTGAAGCAGGATACCCAATTTTCTTGGGATCATACAGGACAAACAAAGAGTCCGATTTCCTGTGACGAGCATAGATTTTCAAAGCCCTCACAACATCCAAGGACTTTGACGAAACTGAGGAGTCAGTAGCCACTGGCACCACAATAGGTTGGTTGATATGAAATGCCGACACAACCTTTGGAAGAAACTGCTGACGTGTCCGGAGCTCAGCTCTATCTTCGTAGAATATCAAGAAAGGGCTTTTACAGAACAAAGCCCCTAATTCTGACACACGTCTTGCAGAAGCTAAGGCCAACAACGTGACAGCCTTCCATGCAAGAAATTTGATCTCAACCTCCTGTAGAGGTTCAAACCAGTCCGACTGGAGGAACTGAAACACCACGTTAAGATCCCAAGGTGCCGTAGGCAGTACAAAGGGAAGTTGGATGTGCAGAACTCCCTTCAAAAAAAGTCTGAACCTCAGGGAGGGCAGCCAACTGTTTCTGGAAGAAAATGTATAGGGCCGAATTTTGGACCTTTATGGATCCTAACCTCAGGCCCTGGTGGTCTTCAGGTTCCCAGCGGCCGGGCTCCCGTCAACCACCATACCAGCGCCGGAATCCCGACCGGCGGCATACCGACATCATTTCTCCCTCTTGGGGGTCTACGACCCCCCTGGAGGGAGAGTAGATAGCGTTGAATGAATCTGGACCTTCACAGATCCCAACCTCAGGCCCATATCCACACCTGCTTGCAGAAAGAGGAAAAAACGTCCTAGTTGAAACTCCACCGCAGGAAACTTCTTGGACTCACACCAAGAGACATATTTCTTCCAAATACGATGGTAATGTTTAGACGTTACCCCCTTCCTACTCTGTATCAGGATAGGAATGACCTTCTTTGGAATGCCCTTCCAAGCTAGTATCAGACGTTCAACCTCCATGCCATCAAACGTAGCCGCGGAAAGTCTTGATAGGCGAACGGCCCTGCTGCAGCAGGTCCTCCCGAAGAGGAATAGGCTTCGGCTCTTCCTGCAAGAGATTCAGAAGGTCCGCGTACCAAGCCCGCCTTGGCCAGTCTGGAGCAATGAGGATCGCTTGAACTCTTGTTCTCCTTACGAGCTTTAGAACTCTTAGAATGAGTAGGAGTGGTGGAAACACGTACACCGACTGGAACACCCATGGAGACACCAGGGCGTCCACTGCCACTGCTTGTGGGTCCCTCGACCTGGAACAATAGTGTCGAAGCTTCTTGTTGAGATGAGAGGTTATCATGTTTATTTGGGGTAACCCCCAAAGGTCTGTTATTTCCTTGAACACCTCCGGATGGAGACCCCACTCCCCCGGATGGAGATCGTGTCTGCTGAGGAAGTCTGCTTCCCAGTTGTCTACTCCCGGAATGAAGATTGCTGACAGCGCCAACGCATGCTTTTCTGCCCAGAGGATGATTCCTGTCACCTCTGACATCGCAGCTCTGCTCTTCGTTCCACCCTGACGGTTTATGTAAGCCACCGTTGTTACATTGTCCAACTGTACTTGAATGGCCCGATTTCTTAGAAGATGGGCCCCCTGAAGAAGACCATTGTAGACGGCTCTTAGTTCCAGGATGTTGATTGGCATGCCGGCTTCCAGACTTGACCACCTTTCTTGGAAGGTTTCCCCTTTAGTGACTGCGCCCCAGCCCCGGAGGCTCACATCCGTGGTTAGAAGGACCCAGTCCTGAATCCTGAACCTGCGGCCCTCCAGAAGATGAGGCAATTGGAGCCACCAGAGGAGTGAAATCCTGGCCCTTGGCGACAGACAAATTCTCTGGTGCCTGTGTAGATGAGATCCTGACCACTTGTCCAGGAGATCCAGTTGGAAGGCCCGAGCATGGAACCTCCCATACTGGAGAGCCTCGTAAGAGGCCACCATCTTCCCCAAAAGGCGAATGCATGGATGAACCGACACTCGGGCTGACTTCAGGACATCCCGGACCATTGTTTGTATCACCAATGCCTCTTCCTGCGGAAGAAACACCCTCTGCACTTCCATGTCGAGAATCATCCCCAGAAAAGACAACCTCCAGGTTGGTTCCAAATGAGATTTTGGAAAGTTCAGAATCCAACCTTGGACTCTGAGTAGACAGGTTGTGAGTACAATGGACTGCAACAGCTCCTCCTTGGACGATGCCTTTATCAGTAGATCGTCCAGATACGGAATGATGTTTACCCCGTTTTTGGAGGAGAACCATCATCTCCGCCATCACCTTGGTGAACACCCTTGGTGCTGTAGAGAGGGCGAGTGGCAGGGCCTGGAACTGGAAATGACAGTCCAGTAATGCAAAATGGAGATAATCCTGATGCAGTAGCCAAATCAGAATGTGGAGGTACGCATCCTTAATATCCAGGGATACTAGGAATTCCCCCTCTTCCAGACCTGATATCACCGCCCTGAGAGACTCCATTTTGAACTTGAACTCCTCCTTTCGGTACCACAAAAAGGTTTGAATAGTAACCCGTGGCTTGCAAATGAGGAGATACTGGTACAATGACCTGTGCCTCCACCAACTTCTGGACCGCTGCTTGTAGGGCAGTCTTGTCCGCCAGCAAAACTGGCAAGCCTGAGTTGAAAAATAGTCGAGGAGGGAGATTTTGAAATTCCAACCTGTATCCCTGGGACACAATATCTATCACTCAGGGATCCAGGCTGGACGATACCCAGACATGACTGAACTGTCGAGTCTCGCTCCCACTGGCCCCACCTCTAGGCCGCGCGGTCCACCGTCATGCGGAGGACTTCGGCGTACTCAAAGCAGGCTTAGTTTCCTGGGAACATGCCGCAGCAGGTTTCTTGGATTTAGCTCGACCTCCCCTAAAGAAGGTATTTGACGGCTTGGCCTTTCTAGGCTTGTTAGACCGAAAGGACTGTGATGCTGATGGAATGAAGGATTTCTTCGGAGCAGGTGCAGCTGAGGGAAGGAACCGAGACTCACCTGCTGTAGCCGTGGATATCCACGCATCTAAAGCTTCCCCAAAGAAAGCCTGACCTGTGTAGGGTAGGGACTCCACACTTTTCCTGGATTCCGCGTCGGCCGACCACTGCCGCAGCCACAGTCCCCGACGAGCTGAAACAGACATGGAAGAGATCCCAGCAGCCATGGAACCAAGGTCTTTCATGGATTCTACCATAAAACCTGCTGAATCGTGAATGTTACGCAAAATCAATTCAACATCACCCTTATCCATTGTATTCAAATCCTCAAGTAAGGTACCTGACCATTTTACTATAGATTTTGCAATCCATGCACTAGCAATAGTGGGACGTAATATGGCCCCCGAAGCGGTGTACATTGATTTAAGTGTATTATCAATTTTACAATCAGCCAGCTCCTTTAAGGCGGTAGATCCCGGAACAGGTAAAACCACCCTTTTTGAGAGTCTGGACACAGATGCGTCAACAATTGGCGGGCTTTCCCATTTTTTCCTATCCTCCTCAGGGAAAGGAAATGCCACCTGGACCCTTTTAGGGATCTGGATTTTTTTCTCAGGGTTTTCCCATGCTTTCTCAAATATAGCATTTAACTCCTTTGATGCAGGGAAGGTTAGTGAGGCTTTCTTATTTTCAGTGAAAAAAGCCTCCTCAACCTGCTCAAGTGTTGTATCATTAATATTCAATATATCCCTGATAGCCTTTATCTTCAATTGCACCCCCTTTGCAAGAGAGGCAGACCCCCGCAACACATCCCCAGTACGGTCTGTGGTATCAGAATCGGTATCCGTGTCATCTTGCATGACATGAACAAGCGCATGTTTGATGGGGGTATATAGCGGAGCGTCCTGAGGTACCAGAATCGGGCCATACTGCCATAGAGTTCTGTAATACCTGGGTTGCAGATTCATTACTTGCAACACTATCTGAAATCTGAGAAATCCAAGATTTGATAGAGGAAAACCACTCAGGTTCCCTTGCTGGAATCTGTGCTAAACCAGTGCTATCCTGATTACATGGAATGGGATCATCCTGGGAGGACATATCCTCCGCAGCATACGACACAGTGTCTCTGGACATAGCTAGAGGAGACCACAAAACACCCCACAAACACAGGGAAGGGCAGACAGAGTTTCACCCCCAAGAATGGCAAGAGAGACACAGAGATTGGAGCCAACCCACACACAGAGCTTTTAACCAAAGGGAGACCTTAATAAGATACACAGTCATATTGCAGCCTCCCCCACCTTCTACAACCCCCTGGTACCGTGAGAGATAGCTGGAGTTGCTGTGGAGGGACCTTATTTCTCCTGATCAGCGCTGGGCAGGCAGGAAAATGGCGCTGAACGCTGCTGGGTCCGCTCTGAGAAGCTCCGCCCCCCAAAATGGCGCTGTTTTCCCGCTCTTCATCTGATTATACTGGCCGTAGGATTGATGCTGGCTGAGATCCTGGGGCCCTGACAGGCTTTGTGACCAGTGTAGGGTGTAAGTGCTGGCCAAGGGCGCCCCTCAATGTGCCGCACTATGTACCGCTGAGCCATCCCGGAGTGCAGTTAATACTGCGCTCCTACCCTGCTGCCGCCATCTTCACAGCGGCCCCCCGCTTGCAAGGGGGGTCTGTGTCTTACTCGCCACAATCTTCAGCTCTGTATGGGGGTGACGCCATGCTACTGGGGTGAGCGATCCCCTGTGGCGGGGAGCGATCTATCCCCTCTGGAGCTCAGTGTCCTGTCAGCGGAGTAAGTGGCTCAGACCCCGCAGGGCGGACACTACTCTCCCCCTTAGTCCCACGCTGCAGGGAGGCTGTTGCCAACAGCGTCCCAGTAAAATAAAAAACTCTAAAATAACTTTTTACTAGAAAAGTTCTGGAGAGCTCCCCTAGCTGTGACCGGCTCCGGGCACATTTTTTAAACTGAGTCTGGTAGGAGGGGCATAGAGGGAGGAGCCAGCCCACACTCTCAAACTCTTAAAGTGCCAATGGCTGCTGGTGGACCCGTCTATACCCCATGGTACTAATGTGGACCTCAGCATCCTCTAGGATGTAAGAGAAAATGGCAATCCTTTAAACAGCAAAAGTGGTTTTGCCTTTTAAATAATTCCCCCTTTATAACATTGTGCTAACTCGCCAGGATCTCGACGATGCCTGCAAGTAGCAGGTTATTACATTTCTTCTAAGCACATTGGCATAGCCTCCAACTGTACCTTTTTGGCAGGTACAGTACCTTTTTCTATGGTCTGTACCGGCCAAAAAAGGCTTTGTACCGATTTTTGACTCTCCAAATTAACATTGAAAGTACAGGAAAGGGGACGTGGTCATGCCCCTTTTACCCATGGCCATGCCCCCTTTCCTAATTTGTACCGGTTTTCATGTGTAAAATGTTGGAGGGTATGCATTGGTTTTTACTAGTTGGAAAGGTGTGATCCAGGTTACTTGAAACACCTATGTTATCCAAAACAATTAAAAATAAGATTTTACTCACCGGTAAATTTATTTCTCGTAGTCCGTAGTGGATGCTGGGACTCCGTAAGGACCATGGGGAATAGCGGCTCCGCAGGAGACTGGGCACAACTAAAGAAAGCTTTAGGACTACCTGGTGTGCACTGGCTCCTCCCACTATGACCCTCCTCCAGACCTCAGTTAGGATACTGTGCCCGGAGAGCTGACACAATAAGGAAGGATTTTGAATCCCGGGTAAGACTCATACCAGCCACACCAATCACACCGTATAACTCGTGATACTATACCCAGTTAACAGTATGAAATATAACTGAGCCTCTCAACAGATGGCTCAACCATAACCCTTTAGTTAGGCAATAACTATAAACAAGTATTGCAGACAATCCGCACTTGGGATGGGCGCCCAGCATCCACTACGGACTACGAGAAATAGATTTACCGGTGAGTAAAATCTTATTTTCTCTGACGTCCTAAGTGGATGCTGGGAACTCCGTAAGGACCATGGGGATTATACCAAAGCTCCCAAACGGGCGGGAGAGTGCGGATGACTCTGCAGCACCGAATGAGCAAACTCTAGGTCCTCCTCAGCCAGGGTATCAAACTTGTAGACTCTTGCAAAAATGTTTGAACCCGACCAAGTAACAGCTCGGCAAATTTGTAAAGCCGAGACCCCTCGGGCAGCCGCCCAAGAAGAGCCCACTTTCCTCGTGGAATGGGCTTGTACAGATTTAGGGTGCGGCAGTCCAGCCGCAGAATGTGCAAGTTGAATCGTGCTACAGATCCAGCGAGCAATAGTCTGTTTAGAAGCAGGAGCACCCAGCTTGTTGGGTGCATACAGGATAAATAGCGAGTCAGTTTTCCTGACTCCAGCCGTCCTGGAAACATATACTTTTCAGGGCCCTGACTACGTCCAGTAACTTGGAATCCTCCAAGTCCCAAGTAGCCGCAGGCACCACAATAGGTTAGTTCACATGAAAAACTGATACCACCTTAGGAAGGAATTGGGAACGAGTCCTCAATTCCGCCTTATCCATATAAAAAAACAGATAAGGGCTTTTGCATGACAAAGCCGCCAATTCTGATACACGCCTGGCCGACGCCAAGGCCAACAGCATGACCACTTTCCACGTGAGGTATCGTAGCTCCACGGATTTAAGTGGCTCAACCCAATGCGACTTCAGGAAATCCAACACCACGTTGAGATCCCACGGTGCCACTGGAGGCACAAACGGGGGCTGACTATGCAGCACTCCCTTAACAAAAGTCTGAACTTCAGGCAGTGAAGCCAGTTCTATTTTGGAAGAAAATCGATAGAGCCGAAATCTGGACCTTAATGGAATTCAATTTTAGGCCCATAGTCACCCTGACTGTAGGAAGTGCAGAAATCGACCAAGCTGAAATTCCTCCTTTGGGGCCTTCCTGGCCTCACAGCACGCAACATATTTCCGCCATATGCGGTGATAATGGTTTGCGTTCACTTCTTTCCTAGCTTTAATTAGCGTAGGGATAACTTCCTCTGGAATGCCCTTTTCCTTCAGGATCCGGCATTCAACCGCCATGCCGTCAAACGCAGCCGCGGTACGTCTTGGAACAGACAGGCCCCCTGCTGCAGCAGGTCCTGTCTGAGCGGCAGAGGCCATGGGTCCTCTGAGATCATTTCTTGGAGTTCTGGGTACCAAGCTATTCTTGGCCAATCCGGAACAATGAATATAGTTCTTACTCCTCTCCTTCTTATTATTCTCATTACCCTGGGTAAGAGAGGCAGAGAAGGGAACACATACACCGACTGGTACACCCACGGTGTTACCAGAGCGTCCACAACTATCGCCTGAGGGTCCCTTGACCTGGCGCAATATCTTTGTAGCTTTTTGTTGAGGCGGGACGCCATCATGTCCACCTGTGACCTTTCCCAACGGTGTACAATCATTTGGAAGACTTCTGGATGAAGTCCCCACTCTCCCGGGTGGAGGTCGTGTCTGCTGAGAAAGTCTGCTTTCCAGTTGTCCACTCCGGGAATGAACACTGCTGACAGTGCTAACACATGATTTTCCGCCCATCGGAGAATCCTTGTGGCTTCTGCCATCACCATCCTGCTTCTTGTGCCGCCCTGTCGGTTTACATGAGCGACCGCCGTGATGTTGTCTGACTAGATCAGCACCGGCCGGTGTTGAAGCAGGGGTCTAGCCTGACTTAGGGCATTGTAAATGGCCCTTAGTTCCAGAATATTTATGTGTAGGGAAGTCTCCTGACTTTTCCATAGTCCTTGGAAGTTTCTTCCCTGTGTGACTGCCCCCCAGCCTCGAAGGCTGGCATCCGTGGTCACCAGGACCCAGTCCTGTATGCAGAATCTGCGGCCCCCTAGAAGATGAGCACTCTGCAGCCACCACAACAGCGACACCCTGGGCCTTGGAGACAGGGTTATCCGCCGATGCATCTGAAGATGCGACCTGGACCACTTGTCCAACAGCTCCCACTGGAAGATCCTTACATGGGACCTGGCGAATGGAATTTCTTCGTAAGAAGCTACCATCTTTCCCAGGGCTCGCGTGCATTGATGCACCGACACCTGTATTTGTATTAGGAGGTCTCTGTCTAGAGACGACAACTCCTAGGACTTCTCCGGGAGAAACCCTTTTTATCCTGTTCTGTGTCCAGAACCATACCCAGGAACAGTAGACGCGTCGTAGGAACCAGCTGCGACTTTGGAATATTCAGAATCCAGCCGTGCTGTTGTAGCACTTCCCGAGATAGTGCTACTCTGACGAACAACTGCTCCCTGGACCTCGCCTTTATAAGGAGATCGTCCAAGCACGGGATAATTATTTCGGCCATTACCTTGGTAAATACCCTCGGTGCCGGGGACAGACCAACGGCAACGTCTGGAATTGGTAATGACCATCCTGTACCACAATTTAGAGGTACTCCTGGTGAAGAGGGTAAATAGGGACATGCAGGTAAGCATCCTTGATGTCCAGTGATACCATGAAATTCTCCAGGCTTGCAATAATCGCCCTGAGCGATTCCATTTTGAACTTGAACCTTCGTATATAAGTGTTCAAGGATTTCAATTTTAGAATGGGTCTCACCGAACCGTCTGGTTTCAGAACCACAACATTTTGGAATAGTAACCCCGGTCTTGTTGAAGGAGGGGTACCTTGATTTCACCTGCTGGAAGTACAGCTTGTGAATTGCCGCCAGTACTACCTCCCTTTCTCCGAGGGCAGCAGGCAAGGCTGATGTGAGGTAACGGCGAGGGGGAGTCGCCTCGAACTCCAGCCTGTATCCCTGTGATACTACTTGCAGAACCTAGGGATCCACCTGTGGGCAAGCCCACTGGTCCCTGAAGTTCCCGAGAAGCGCCCCCACCGCACCTGCCTCCACCTGTGGAGCCCCAGCGTCATGCGGTGGACTCAGAGGAAGCGGGGGAAGATTTTTGCTCCTGGGAACTGGCTGTCTGGTGCAGCTTTTTCCTTCTTCCCTTGTCTCTGTGCAGAAAGGAAGCGCCTTTGACCCGCTTGCTTTTCTGAAGCCGAAAGGACTGTACCTGAAAATACGGTGCTTTCTTAGGCTGTGAGGAAACCTGAGGTAAAAAATTTTCTTCCCAGCTGTTGCTGTGGATACGAGGTCCCAGAGACCATCCCCAAACAATTCCTCACCCTTATAAGGCAGAATCTCCATGTGCCTTTTAAAGGCAGCATCACCTGTCCACTGCCGGGTCTCTAATACCCTCCTGGCAGAATGGACATTGCATTAATTCTGGATGCCAGCCGGCAAATATCCCTCTGTGCATCCTTCATATATAAGACGACGTCTTTAATATGCTCTATGTTAGCAAAATATTATCCCTGTCTAGGGTATTAATATTATCTGACAGGGTATCAGACCACGCTGCAGCAGCACTATTTTTGCTGAGGCAAATGCAGGTCTCAGTATAGTACCTGAGTGTGTATATACAGACTTCAGGATAGTCTCCTGCTTTTTATCAGCAGGCTCCTTCAAAGTGGCCGTATCCCAAGACGGCAGTGCCACCTTTTTTGACAAACGTGTGAGCGCCTTATCCACCGTAGGGGATATCTCCCAACGTGACCTATCCTCTGGCGGGAGAGGGTACGCCAGCAGTAACTTTTTTCTTATCGGGGGAACCAACGCTCTTTACACACTTCATTCACTCATCTGATGGGGGAACAAAATACTGGCTGCTTTTTCTCCCCAAACATAAAACCCCTTTTATGTGGTACTTGGGTTCATGTCAGAAATGTGTAACACATTTTTCATTGCCGAGATCATGCTACGGATGTTCCTAGTGGATTGTGTATATGTCTCAACCTCGTCGACACTGGAGTCGGACTCCGTGCCGACATCTGTGTCTGCCATCTGAGGTAACGGGCGTTTTTTGAGCCCCTGATGGCCTTTGAGACGCCTGGGCAGGCGCGGGCTGAGTAGCCGGCTGTCCCACAGCTGTTACGTCATCCAGCCTTTTATGTAAGGAGTTGACATTGTCGGTTAATACCTTCCACCTATCCATCCACTCTGGTGTCAGCCCCATTTATCGGCCTCTGCTCCGCCTCCACGTAACCTTCCTCATCCAACATGTCGACACAGCCGTACCGACACACCGCACACACACAGGGAATGCTCTGACTGAGGACAGGACCCCACAAAGTCCTTTGGGGAGACAGAGAGAGAGTATGCCAGCACACACCAGAGCGCTATATAATGCAGGGATTAACACTATAACTGAGTGATTTTTCCCCCAATAGCTGCTTGTATACACATATTGCGCCTAAATGTAGTGCCCCCCCCTCTCTTTTTAACCCTTTGAGCCTGAAAACTACAGGGGAGAGCCTGGGGAGCTGTCTTCCAGCTGCACTGTGAAGAAAAAATGGCGCCAGTGTGCTGAGGGAGATAGCCCCGCCCCTTTTTCGGCTGACTTTTCATCCGCTTTTTTCATGGATTCTGGCAGGGGTAATTTATCACATATATAGCCCTGGGACTATATATTGTGATGATTTGCCAGCCAAGGTGTCTTATATTGCCCTCAGGGCGCCCCCCCCCCAGCGCCCTGCACCCATCAGTGACCGGAGTGTGAGGTGTGCATGAGGAGCAATGGCGCACAGCTGCAGTGCTGTGCGCTACCTTGTTGAAGACAGAAGTCTTCTGCCGCCGATTGTCCGGAACACTTCTTGCTTCTGGCTCTGTAAGGGGGCCGGCGGCGCGGCTTCGGGAACGAACACCAAGGTCGGGTCCTGCGGTCGATCCCTCTGGAGCTAATGGTGTCCAGTAGCCTAAGAAGCCCAAACTACCACCAGTTAGGTAGGTTCGCTTCTTCTCCCCTTAGTCCCTCGCTGCAGTGAGTCTGTTGCCAGCAGATCTCACTGTAAAATAAAAAACCTAAAATATACTTTCTTTCTAGGAGCTCAGGAGAGCCCCTAGTGTGCATCCAGCTCAGCCGGGCACAAGATTCTAACTGAGGTCTGGAGGAGGGTCATAGTGGGAGGAGCCAGTGCACACCAGGTAGTCCTAAAGCTTTCTTTAGTTGTGCCCAGTCTCCTGCGGAGCCGCTATTCCCCATGGTCCTTACGGAGTCCCAGCATCCACTTAGGACGTCAGAGAAATAGTAATAATAATCATCATTTGTTTAATAATACTTATTTACAATATTACATCTGATTTATTAAAAATAAAAAGTTTTGTTAAAATAGCATTTATTGAATTATTTCTCCATTTACTATGAGATTTTTAATAATCTGATTTGGAATTGTGAAGAAAAACAGTTTTCTTTTGATATGCAGATTTGGTTACATAAGTAGAAAAGCAAGTTCATATTTCAAAGTTCCATGGGTGTCAGATTGACATTAAAATCCTTTTTTATCCTCAGTCGATTAGATCTATAATTTATGTAATTTACATTTTCTGGGAATACCTTAAATATGGTAGTTATCATTTTAATGTAATTTTCACATTACAAGCATTCAAAGATCTTTTTAGGGATAAAAATAAAACTGAAGATACAGTAGTTCTTAAAAAATAATGTTAAAATATCATCATGAATATTTTATTATAGTCATTTTCATAACCCTATCATTTTCAGAAATACACCTCTCTCCGCAGCAACTGTTCATTGTATGCCGCATAGTAGCACCTCACAGATAACAGTGTATCACACAGTGCACCCCTGATTACAGTATGGTATACAGCACCCCCCCCCCCCCCAGATCACAGTATACCAGACAATGACCCCCAGATCACAGTATGCCATACAGCACTGTTGCATAACAGTATGCAACATTGCCCCTCAAATCTAAGAGTACCACACATTGCCCCAAATCACAGTATACCACAGTACCACTGATGCTCACTTTGCCTACTCTGCTACCACTCCTCTCAGAATGTGTTTGGTAGGCTTCTGCTAGGGATTGCCATGGAACAGCGATAGTGATCAACCGTTGATGATTTGCCACAAATGAGTGAAGGTTTTTCCATAGATGGTAGAGGCAAACCCAACACCCTGGTACAAGCTCACAGTGTATCAATGCACAGGACATTTACCAGCCAGTAAGAACTCAAGTGGGAAGACGCTTAGAGTTTCTACACTGCTGGAGGGACACTCATTATCATTTACTCTTGTTTAAAGGAAAACATAGGCTCAGGGATTAGGACTCTATGCAAAAGGTGTCCTAGAATCCCCTCATCAGTGGGAGTATACCATTCAGGAAGGCACACACAAGATAAGGGGTAATCCCAACTAACCTGGCAAGAGACCTTTTATATATATACATATATATACAATGCAGCAGGCCCGGCACTCCACGAGGAACAAATCACTAGGTTTGGTGCCCTTACACAAAGGAGAATACAGATGCGCAGCTGTACGGCACTCACAACCATTTGTTAAGAAAGACAAGAAGCACGTTTGCTATACAACGTTTCAAACTCTATTTGAGTTTTTCTTCAGGTAAACATACAGTACATAAAACACACTCACCTTAAATCCCCTCTAAACAACATAGTGAAGTGCAATGATTGGTGGCAATTTCGAGCATGGAAAGTCCCGCCCGCCTCACTGTCTCACATGGATGACGTCACCACGTTTCAACGCGGCGCACGCCATGCACGTTACCTGGCAACCACACGCTCCACTGTGCAAGCAGAGCGGCCTGTTGCCATAACAACATCTCCAAACATGATCTAACTTAACCGATATAGGCATCCATTAAACAGATCAAAACCATGTTAAGCAACTCAAGACAACACATCAGGAGGGTATTAAAAATATCTAGAACACGAGTGTATTTCACTTATAATGTGTGTTGTAAGAATACAGAAATCATGGAATTTATCATGTATTCAGTGATGTAATTAGCATACACGATCTACTATCCACTACCAGATTACTACCACCTGAACTTATAAAAAACTGATAAATGAATTAACTTCATTAAGACCTCTTGGGTGGATAACATCCATCCTGTGAATCCATTCGGTTTCTCGTCTCAGCAATCTAAGATTGCGATCGCCCCCTCTACGGTCAGATGGTATATGGTCAATCATTCTGTATCTAAGACTGTTCAGAGCATGTCGCGCTTCAACAAAGTGGCGAGCCACCGGTTGCTCACTAGTTCCTTTGTTCAGGGCCAAACGGATGGAGGAGCGATGTGCTGCCATACGCTCTTTAAATTTACATTGGGTTTTCCCAATGTATGAGAGACCACACGGGCAAAGAAGCTGATAAATAACATGCGTGCTTTCACAAGTGAGGTGATGTCTAATTTTATATTTGGTACCAAGATGAGGGTGGCAAAATGTGTCGCCAACCAGCGAAAAGTTGCAAGTGGTGCATGGGCATTTAAAACAGCCTTTACGTATTGTAGACAAAAAATGTTGTTTAGTGTTGGCAGAAGTTGTAGAAATATCCGGTTTGACTAATAAATCCCTCAAGTTTTTAGCACGGGAGTAGCAAGATCTAATTGTGCTATCTTTTAAACCGATTTCACTATCAGAGGAGATAACCGGCCATAATTTTCTGGACACAGAACTAACAGTTGGAGAGGCTGTATTAAAACGGTTAACCCAATTAAAGGTATTGTTCTTAATTTTGGGGGCCTGTTTCTGTAATAATGATGCCCGGTTTAGGGACATGGCTTTTTCCTTGGCACTCAATAGATCACGTAAAAAGTATCCCCTCTGTAGAAATTTGTCAATCAGCGCATCAATTTGCACAGATGCAGCTGTATCACTGTTGTTAATTCTTCTAATGCGGAGCATCTGTGAGAATGGTAAACTTTTTTTAACATGTACTGGATGACAGCTCTGATAGTGCAAAACCGTATTTCTATCGGTATCTTTAGTAAATAATGTAGTGGAAAGAACCCCATTCTCATTGACAATTTTAACATCAAGAAATGAAATCTCATGTTGGCTCATAACAAAAGTGAATTTAACTGGTGATGGAGAACTATTATGCTCCTCCATCAATGCATGAAAACTATCTTGTGAGCCAATCCATATCAAAAATAAATCATCAATAAATCTGGTATAAAACATAATTTTAGACAAGACATCAGGCTGATCAAAAAATAATTTCTGCTCGACATCGAACATAAATGCATTAGCATAGCTAGGGGCCACGGAGGACCCCATAGCACAGCCCGTTGACTGTAGATAAATTTTACTGTCAAACAGAAAAAAATTACATTTCAAAACAACTTCCAACATATTGAGTAAAATCTCAACATGGGAAGTATCCACACCACCCTGTAGTACCAATAGCTCCCTAACAGATCTCATCCCTTCATCATGGGGGATGATGGTGTATAGACTGGAGACATCGGCTGTAATAAGCCACGCCTCTGCAGGTAAAGTCTCTAGAGCCAACAATTTATTGAGTAAAGCTGTTGTGTCCAAAAGAAAATTTTTGTGTTGTTGCACTAGAGGTTGCAAAATAGAGTCCAGAAAAATAGAAGTTGGTTGTAGAAGGGACCCACGGGCCGAAACAATAGGGCGTCCGGGAGGCGGAGAAATACCCTTATGTACCTTGGGTAGTGTATATAACACAGGCATGATCGGATGTTTAGGCAGCAGAATGGACAAAATCTTATCGTCAATGATATCGGCATCCAAGGCAATAAGCAACACGTCCCGTAATTTCTTCCTGACCTCTATTGTTGGATCCTTATGAAGAAGTTGATATACAGTGGTATCGCTTAGTTGTCGCAATATTTCATCGCGGTAGTTGTTCAGGTCTTGCAACACAATACCCCCGCCCTTATCCGCAGGGCGGATGACCAACTGTTCGTTTTGCGACAAGCTCTTAATTGCCTCTTTTTCCAACATGGTCATGTTGAGATGTTGCCGTGGTAGCTTCTTAATACTCGCTTGTGTCTCAGCTTCTAACATACGCATAAACGTTTTAATTGAAGCGTTAGTTGAGGGTGGATCAAATAGCGATTTTTCTTGAACCTTCTTAAGCTGAAGTGGTATGTTAATTGTTGTCGTGTTACTGGCTTCAGTCGAGGATTTTGAAAAAAATTCTTTAATTTTCAATTGCCTGTGTAGACAAAACTTATCAATCTGCCATTGAAAATCGCTGAAATGTGAACTTGGGATAAAGGAGAGTCCTTTTGACAACAAACTGGTCTCACTTGCACTCAGTGTGTGGGAGGACAAATTGAAGATTATTTGGTTTTCTTCTGTAGTGGGGGTTTTTTGGAAGCACTTTTGTCTCCGGTTTTGCCCCCCTCTTCGGTTAAACCTTCTTGATCTTGCCTGACGCGATTTCGCGTCTCTGCCGCTAAAGGGATAAACGCCTTATTTCTGCGTGCAGCATTTGGCCTCTCACTGTCACTAGTTGCACTACTTCCTTCTTGTGAGGACTCTGTATCAACTGTGTTTTTCTGTGAGCGATTTCTTCTGAAAAACGGCTTTTTGTAATCAGAGGTTTTAGACTCCCTGTGGCCCGTCAACCATCGATAAACTTGATGTTGCTCGTAATCGAGCTCGACTTTGCGCAGTTTCTCACGTTTAAATTTCAAAATGTCCTTTTTGTAAATGGTCAATTGATTATTCAATTTGCTTAACCAATCAGTATCTGAATCTGTCTGGAGGCATGCAAGATGTACTGTTTCAAATGCAGCAATTTTGGTGGTGATAACATTCTCCTCCTTTTTGGACTGTTCAATCACCAATAGCATGAGATCGAATGAGCATTTGTTGAGTATATTGATCCATTTTTTACAAAAAGCCGGATCATATCGACCAATTGTCGGGCAATTTCGAACCCTAAACCCTCTGGGTATTTGTTTTGCACGATAGTAGTCGCTCAAAGACACTCCATGAAGATGGAAATCAATTAATTTCTTTTTTAAAGATAATAAATCACGGAAGATGATATCATTTGGTAAACCTTCTACCTGGTCACTCATATGTTCCCGATGTAAAATGGTTTCAGACTCAGATTCTGAGTAACTGAACATATCATGAAGTGGTACCAACAATGGGTTAAAATGTTCATTGATGTTATCAGGTAATTCTGCCATTGTGCAAACTCGATGTGATCAGGAGATTTACCACAATCGTTATAAAGTGCAAGTGCTTACAACAAACTTGATGTAAAAATAAACATCTAAGTGCAAGTGAAAAAACCAGTAAAAAAACCGTACTGAACCAGTACACATACCACTTCCACTTGAATTTGCAGACTGGTCAGCAAGACAATATGTTGTTTAACCCGGAGCAAACACGACTCAGGTGCCCTGGTCCGATCCAGTATCACTGTGATCCATATACAATGCAGCAGGCCCGGCACTCCACGAGGAACAAATCACTAGGTTTGGTGCCCTTACACAAAGGAGAATACAGATGCGCAGCTGTACGGCACTCACAACCATTTGTTAAGAAAGACAAGAAGCACGTTTGCTATACAACGTTTCAAACTCTATTTGAGTTTTTCTTCAGGTAAACATACAGTACATAAAACACACTCACCTTAAATCTCACCTTAAATCCCCTCTAAACAACATAGTGAAGTGCAATGATTGGTGGCAATTTCGAGCATGAAATGTGGTTGCCAGGTAACGTGCATGGCGTGCGCCGCGTTGAAACGTGGTGACGTCATCCATGTGAGACAGTGAGGCGGGCGGGACTTTCCATGCTCGAAATTGCCACCAATCATTGCACTTCACTATGTTGTTTAGAGGGGATTTAAGGTGAGTGTGTTTTATGTACTGTATGTTTACCTGAAGAAAAACTCAAATAGAGTTTGAAACGTTGTATAGCAAACGTGCTTCTTGTCTTTCTTAACAAATGGTTGTGAGTGCCGTACAGCTGCGCATCTGTATTCTCCTTTGTGTAAGGGCACCAAACCTAGTGATTTGTTCCTCGTGGAGTGCCGGGCCTGCTGCATTGTATATGGATCACAGTGATACTGGATCGGACCAGGGCACCTGAGTCGTGTTTGCTCCGGGTTAAACAACATATTGTCTTGCTGACCAGTCTGCAAATTCAAGTGGAAGTGGTATGTGTACTGGTTCAGTACGGTTTTTTTACTGGTTTTTTCACTTGCACTTAGATGTTTATTTTTACATCAAGTTTGTTGTAAGCACTTGCACTTTATAACGATTGTGGTAAATCTCCTGATCACATCGAGTTTGCACAATGGCAGAATTACCTGATAACATCAATGAACATTTTAACCCATTGTTGGTACCACTTCATGATATGTTCAGTTACTCAGAATCTGAGTCTGAAACCATTTTACATCGGGAACATATGAGTGACCAGGTAGAAGGTTTACCAAATGATATCATCTTCCGTGATTTATTATCTTTAAAAAAGAAATTAATTGATTTCCATCTTCATGGAGTGTCTTTGAGCGACTACTATCGTGCAAAACAAATACCCAGAGGGTTTAGGGTTCGAAATTGCCCGACAATTGGTCGATATGATCCGGCTTTTTGTAAAAAATGGATCAATATACTCAACAAATGCTCATTCGATCTCATGCTATTGGTGATTGAACAGTCCAAAAAGGAGGAGAATGTTATCACCACCAAAATTGCTGCATTTGAAACAGTACATCTTGCATGCCTCCAGACAGATTCAGATACTGATTGGTTAAGCAAATTGAATAATCAATTGACCATTTACAAAAAGGACATTTTGAAATTTAAACGTGAGAAACTGCGCAAAGTCGAGCTCGATTACGAGCAACATCAAGTTTATCGATGGTTGACGGGCCACAGGGAGTCTAAAACCTCTGATTACAAAAAGCCGTTTTTCAGAAGAAATCGCTCACAGAAAAACACAGTTGATACAGAGTCCTCACAAGAAGGAAGTAGTGCAACTAGTGACAGTGAGAGGCCAAATGCTGCACGCAGAAATAAGGCGTTTATCCCTTTAGCGGCAGAGACGCGAAATCGCGTCAGGCAAGATCAAGAAGGTTTAACCGAAGAGGGGGGCAAAACCGGAGACAAAAGTGCTTCCAAAAAACCCCCACTACAGAAGAAAACCAAATAATCTTCAATTTGTCCTCCCACACACTGAGTGCAAGTGAGACCAGTTTGTTGTCAAAAGGACTCTCCTTTATCCCAAGTTCACATTTCAGCGATTTTCAATGGCAGATTGATAAGTTTTGTCTACACAGGCAATTGAAAATTAAAGAATTTTTTTCAAAATCCTCGACTGAAGCCAGTAACACGACAACAATTAACATACCACTTCAGCTTAAGAAGGTTCAAGAAAAATCGCTATTTGATCCACCCTCAACTAACGCTTCAATTAAAACGTTTATGCGTATGTTAGAAGCTGAGACACAAGCGAGTATTAAGAAGCTACCACGGCAACATCTCAACATGACCATGTTGGAAAAAGAGGCAATTAAGAGCTTGTCGCAAAACGAACAGTTGGTCATCCGCCCTGCGGATAAGGGCGGGGGTATTGTGTTGCAAGACCTGAACAACTACCGCGATGAAATATTGCGACAACTAAGCGATACCACTGTATATCAACTTCTTCATAAGGATCCAACAATAGAGGTCAGGAAGAAATTACGGGACGTGTTGCTTATTGCCTTGGATGCCGATATCATTGACGATAAGATTTTGTCCATTCTGCTGCCTAAACATCCGATCATGCCTGTGTTATATACACTACCCAAGGTACATAAGGGTATTTCTCCGCCTCCCGGACGCCCTATTGTTTCGGCCCGTGGGTCCCTTCTACAACCAACTTCTATTTTTCTGGACTCTATTTTGCAACCTCTAGTGCAACAACACAAAAATTTTCTTTTGGACACAACAGCTTTACTCAATAAATTGTTGGCTCTAGAGACTTTACCTGCAGAGGCGTGGCTTATTACAGCCGATGTCTCCAGTCTATACACCATCATCCCCCATGATGAAGGGATGAGATCTGTTAGGGAGCTATTGGTACTACAGGGTGGTGTGGATACTTCCCATGTTGAGATTTTACTCAATATGTTGGAAGTTGTTTTGAAATGTAATTTTTTTCTGTTTGACAGTAAAATTTATCTACAGTCAACGGGCTGTGCTATGGGGTCCTCCGTGGCCCCTAGCTATGCTAATGCATTTATGTTCGATGTCGAGCAGAAATTATTTTTTGATCAGCCTGATGTCTTGTCTAAAATTATGTTTTATACCAGATTTATTGATGATTTATTTTTGATATGGATTGGCTCACAAGATAGTTTTCATGCATTGATGGAGGAGCATAATAGTTCTCCATCACCAGTTAAATTCACTTTTGTTATGAGCCAACATGAGATTTCATTTCTTGATGTTAAAATTGTCAATGAGAATGGGGTTCTTTCCACTACATTATTTACTAAAGATACCGATAGAAATACGGTTTTGCACTATCAGAGCTGTCATCCAGTACATGTTAAAAAAAGTTTACCATTCTCACAGATGCTCCGCATTAGAAGAATTAACAACAGTGATACAGCTGCATCTGTGCAAATTGATGCGCTGATTGACAAATTTCTACAGAGGGGATACTTTTTACGTGATCTATTGAGTGCCAAGGAAAAAGCCATGTCCCTAAACCGGGCATCATTATTACAGAAACAGGCCCCCAAAATTAAGAACAATACCTTTAATTGGGTTAACCGTTTTAATACAGCCTCTCCAACTGTTAGTTCTGTGTCCAGAAAATTATGGCCGGTTATCTCCTCTGATAGTGAAATCGGTTTAAAAGATAGCACAATTAGATCTTGCTACTCCCGTGCTAAAAACTTGAGGGATTTATTAGTCAAACCGGATATTTCTACAACTTCTGCCAACACTAAACAACATTTTTTGTCTACAATACGTAAAGGCTGTTTTAAATGCCCATGCACCACTTGCAACTTTTTGCTGGTTGGCGACACATTTTGCCACCCTCATCTTGGTACCAAATATAAAATTAGACATCACCTCACTTGTGAAAGCACGCATGTTATTTATCAGCTTCTTTGCCCGTGTGGTCTCTCATACATTGGGAAAACCCAATGTAAATTTAAAGAGCGTATGGCAGCACATCGCTCCTCCATCCGTTTGGCCCTGAACAAAGGAACTAGTGAGCAACCGGTGGCTCGCCACTTTGTTGAAGCGCGACATGCTCTGAACAGTCTTAGATACAGAATGATTGACCATATACCATCTGACCGTAGAGGGGGCGATCGCAATCTTAGATTGCTGAGACGAGAAACCGAATGGATTCACAGGATGGATGTTATCCACCCAAGAGGTCTTAATGAAGTTAATTCATTTATCAGTTTTTTATAAGTTCAGGTGGTAGTAATCTGGTAGTGGATAGTAGATCGTGTATGCTAATTACATCACTGAATACATGATAAATTCCATGATTTCTGTATTCTTACAACACACATTATAAGTGAAATACACTCGTGTTCTAGATATTTTTAATACCCTCCTGATGTGTTGTCTTGAGTTGCTTAACATGGTTTTGATCTGTTTAATGGATGCCTATATCGGTTAAGTTAGATCATGTTTGGAGATGTTGTTATGGCAACAGGCCGCTCTGCTTGCACAGTGGAGCGTGTGGTTGCCAGGTAACGTGCATGGCGTGCGCCGCGTTGAAACGTGGTGACGTCATCCATGTGAGACAGTGAGGCGGGCGGGACTTTCCATGCTCGAAATTGCCACCAATCATTGCACTTCACTATGTTGTTTAGAGGGGATTTAAGGTGAGTGTGTTTTATGTACTGTATGTTTACCTGAAGAAAAACTCAAATAGAGTTTGAAACGTTGTATAGCAAACGTGCTTCTTGTCTTTCTTAACAAATGGTTGTGAGTGCCGTACAGCTGCGCATCTACATATATATATATATATATATATATATATATACATATAAAAAGAAAAATATATAAAAGTATGTATGATTCTACTAAATATATGAACATTAGAAAGGCCAGTCCTTCCTGTTTCTATTTTCCAATAGAAAACACAAATATATTTATTATATTTCTGCTGTGAGAGTGCCATTTCTCCTCCCTTAGAGACAGATAAAGATTTTAAAAAATGGACTAAGTAATACAAAAGTTAATGAATGACTCTTTGCAAATGCACGGACATCGGTTTATATGTGAAATAGTTACATTTCTTTACAGCTTTAATTCGTGCAGCTACATTAAGTGGACATTTTGCAATGTTTATTAAATATAGGCAACTGTAATAGACTCTCCATGCTTGGGTTGCCATTATTATTATTCTTCGCACGGAAGTTTCTGATTTTCACAGTTTTAAAATAAGAATTTACTCACCGGTAAATCTATTTCTCGTAGTCCGTAGTGGATGCTGGGACTCCGTAAGGACCATGGGGAATAGCGGCTCCGCAGAAGACTGTGCACAACTATAAAGAAAGCTTTAGACTACTGGTGTGCACTGGCTCCTCCCACTATGACCCTCCTCCAGACTTCAGTTAGGATACTGTGCCTGGAAGAGCTGACACAATAAGGAAGGATTTTGAATCCCGGGTAAGACTCATACCAGCCACACCAATCACACCGTATAACTCGTGATACAATACCCAGTTAACAGTATGATAACAACTGAGCCTCTCAACAGATGGCTCAACAATAACCCTTTAGTTAAACAATAACTATATACAAGTATTGCAGACAATCCGCACTTGGGATGGGCGCCCAGCATCCACTACGGACTACGAGAAATAGAATTACCGGTGAGTAAATTCTTATTTTCTCTGACGTCCTAAGTGGATGCTGGGACTCCGTAAGGACCATGGGGATTATACCAAAGCTCCCAAACGGGCGTGAGAGTGCGGATGACTCTGCAGCACCGAATGGGCAAACTCTAGGTCCTCCTCAGCCAGGGTGTCAAACTTGTAGAATTTTGCAAATGTGTTTGACCCCGACCAAGTAGCTGCTCGGCAAAGTTGTAGAGCCGAGACCCCTCGGGCAGCCGCCCAAGAAGAGCCCACCTTCCTCGTGGAATGGGCTTTCACTGATTTAGCATGCGGCAGTCCAGCCGCAGAATGTGCAAGCTGAATCGTACTACAGATCCAGCGAGCAATAGTCTGCTTTGAAGCAGGTGCACCCAACTTGTTGGGCGCATACAGGATAAATAGCGAGTCAGTCTTTCTGACTCCAGCTGTCCTGGAAACATAGACTTTCAGGGCCCTGACTACGTCCAACAACTTGGAAGCCTCCAAGTCTTTAGTAGCCGCAGGCACCACGATAGGTTGGTTCAGATGAAAAGCTGATACCACTTTAGGGAGAAACTGGGGACGAGTCCTCAATTCTGCCCTATCCATATGGAAAATCAGATAAGGGCTTTTACATGACAGAGCCGCCAATTCTGATACACGTCTGGCCGAAGCCAAGGCCAACAACATGACCACTTTCCACGTGAGATATTTCAAATCCACGGTTTTTAGTGGCTCAAACCAATGTGACTTCAGGAAATCCAACACCACGTTGAGATCTCAAGGTGCCACTGGAGGCACAAAAGGGGGCTGAATATGCAGCACTCCCTTAACAAAAGTCTGAACTTCAGGTAGTGAAGCCAGTTCTCTCTGGAAGAAAATCGATAGAGCCGAAATCTGGACCTTAATGGAACCCAATTTTAGGCCCATAGTCACCCCTGACTGCAGGAAGTGCAGAAATCGACCTAGCTGAAATTCCTCCGTTGGGGCCTTCCTGGCCTCACACCACGCAACATATTTTCGCCAAATGCGGTGATAATGGTTTGCGGTAACTTCTTTCCTAGCTTTAATCAGCGTAGGAATGACTTCCTCCGGAATGCCCTTTTCCTTCAGGACCCGGTGTTCAACCGCCATGCCGTCAAACGCAGCCGCGGTAAGTCTTGGAACAGACAGGGCCCCTGCTGTAGCAGGTCCTGTCTGAGCGGCAGAGGCCATAGGTCCTCTGAGATCATTTCTTGAAGTTCCGGGTACCAAGGTCTTCTTGGCCAATCCGGAACAATGAGTATAGTTCTTACTCCTCTTCTCCTTATTATCCTCAGTACCTTTGGTATGAGAGGAAGAGGAGGGAACACATAAACCGACCGGTACACCCACGGTGTCACTAGAGCGTCCACAGCTATCGCCTGAGGGTCTCTCGACCTGGCGCAATATCTTTCTAGCTTTTTGTTTAGGCGGGACGCCATCATGTCCACCTGTGGCCTTTCCCAATGGTTTACAATCATTTGGAAGACTTCTGGATGAAGTCCCCACTCTCCCGGGTGGAGGTCGTGCCTGCTGAGGAAGTCTGCTTCCCAGTTGTCCACTCCCGGAATGAACACTGCTGACAGTGCTAACACGTGATTTTCCGCCCATCGGAGAATCCTTGTGGCTTCTGCCATCGCCGTCCTGCTTCTCGTGCCGCCCTGTCGGTTTACATGGGCGACCGCCGTGATGTTGTCTGACTGGATCAGTACCGGCTGGTTTTGAAGCAGGGGTTTTGCCTGACTTAGGGCATTGTAAATGGCCCTCAGTTCCAGAATATTTATGTGCAGGGAAGTCTCCTGACTTGACCATAGTCCTTGGAAGTTTCTTCCCTGTGTGACTGCCCCCCAGCCTCGAAGGCTGGCATCCGTGGTCACCAGGACCCAGTCCTGTATGCCGAATCTGCGGCCCTCTTGAAGATGAGCACTCTGCAGCCACCACAGCAGAGACACCCTGGTCCTTGGAGACAGGGTTATCAGCCGATGCATCTGAAGATGCGATCCGGACCACTTGTCCAATAGGTCCCACTGAAAGGTTCTTGCATAGAACCTGCCGAATGGAATTGCTTCGTAGGAAGCTACCATCTTTCCCAGGATCCGCGTGCAGTGATGCACCGACACCTGTTTTGGTTTTAGGAGGCCTCTGACTAGAGATGACAGCTCCTTGGCCTTCTCCTCCGGGAGAAACACTTTTTTCTGTTCTGTGTCCAGAACCATCCCCAGGAACAGTAGACGTGTCGTAGGGATCAGCTGTGACTTTGGAATATTTAGAACCCAGCCGTGCTGTTGTAGCACCTCCCGAGATAGTGCTACCCCGACCAACAACTGCTCCCTGGACCTCGCCTTTATCAGGAGATCGTCCAAGTACGGGATAATTAAAACTCCCTTCTTTCGAAGGAGTATCATCATTTCGGCCATTACCTTGGTAAAGACCCTCGGAGCCGTGGATAGACCGAACGGCAACGTCTGGAATTGGTAATGACAATCCTGTACCACAAATCTGAGGTACTCCTGGTGAGGATGGTAAATGGGGACATGCAGGTAAGCATCCTTGATGTCTAGTGATACCATGTAATCCCCTCGTCCAGGCTTGCAATAATCGCCCTGAGCGATTCCATCTTGACCTTGAATTTTTTTATATATGTGTTCAAGGATTTCAAATTTAAAATGGGTCTCACCGAACCGTCCGGTTTCGGTACCACAAACATTGTGGAATAGTAACCCCGTCCTTGTTAAGTAGGGGCACCTTTACTATCACCTGTTGTGAATACAGCTTGTGAATTGCTTGTAACACTGCCTCCCTGCCTGAGGGAGTGGTTGGTAAGGCAGATTTGAGGAAACGGCGGGGGGGGAGACGTCTCGAATTCCAGCTTGTACCCCTGAGATACTATTTGAAAGATCCAGGGATCCACCCGTGAGCGAGCCCACTGATTGCTGAAATATTTGAGACGGGCCCCCACCGTACCTGGCTCCGCCTGTAGAGCCCCAGCGTCATGCTGTGGACTTAGAGGAAGCGGGGGAGGACTTTTGCTCCTGGGAACTGGCTGTATGCTGCAGCTTTTTCCCCCTACCTCTGCCTCTGGGCAGAAAGGACGCGCCCTTAACCCGCTTGCCCCTATTGAGCCGAAAGGACTGTACCTGATAATACGGTGCTTTCTTTGGCTGTGAGGGAACATGGGGTAAAAATGTAGACTTCCCAGCTGTTGCTGTGGAAACGAGGTCCGAGAGACCATCCCCAAACAACTCCTCACCCTTATAAGTCAGAACTTCCATGTGCCTTTTGGAATCTGCATCTCCTGTCCACTGCCGAGTCCATAACCCTCTCCTGGCAGAAATGGACATTGCACTAATTTCGGATGCCAGCCGGCAAATATCCCTCTGTGCATCCCTCATGTATAAAAGTGCGTCTTTAATATGCTCTACGGTTAGCAATATAGTGTCCCTGTCTAGGGTATCAATATTTTCCGACAGGGAATCTGACCACGCAGCTGCAGCACTGCACATCCATGCTGACGCAATAGCTGGCCTCAGTATAACACCTGTGTGTGTATATATAGACTTCAGGATAGCCTCCTGCTTTCTATCAGCAGATTCCTTCAGGGCGGCCGTATCCGGAGACGGTAGTGCCACCTTCTTTGACAAGCGTGTGAGCGCTTTATCCACCCTAGGGGATGTTTCCCAGCGTGACCTATCCTCTGGCGGGAAAGGGTACGCCATTAGTAACCTCTTAGAAATTACCAGTTTCTTATCAGGAGAAGCCCATGCTTCTTCACACACGTCATTTAACTCCTCAGATGGAGGAAAAGCTACTGGTAGTTTTTTCTCTCCAAACATAATACCCTTTTTTGTGGTACCGGGGGTAACATCAGAAATGTGCAACACATTTTTCATTGCCTCAATCATGTAACGTGTGGCCCTATTGGAAGTTACATTAGTCTCATCGTCGTCGACACTGGAGTCAGTATCCGTGTCGACATCTGTGTCTGCCATCTGAGGTAGCGGGCGTTTTAGAGCCCGATGGCTTTTGAGACGCCTGGGCAGGCACAGGCTGAGAAGCCGGCTGTCCCATAGTAGGTATGTCGTCAAACCTTTTATGCAAGGAGTCGACACTGTCGCGTAATTCCTTCCACAGAACCATCCACTAAGGTGTCGACCCCGCAGGGGGTGACATCACATTTACAGGCATTTGCTCTGCCTCCACATAAGCCTCCTCATCAAACATGTCGACACAGCCGTACCGACACACCGCATACACACAGGGAATGCTCTGACAGAGGACAGGACCCCACAAAGCCCTTTGGGGAGACAAAGAGAGAGTATGCCAGCACACACCAGAGCGCTATATAATACAGGGACTAACTGAATGATATCCCCTTATAGCTGCTATATATATATATATATATATATATATATACTGCGCCTAAATTTAGTGCCCCCCCCTCTCTTTTTTACCCTTCTGTAGCTTGTAGACTGCAGGGGAGAGCCAGGGAGCTTCCTTCCAGCTGAGCTGTGAGGGAAAAATGGCGCCAGTGTGCTGAGGGAGTTAGCCCCGCCCCTTTTTCGGCGGACTTCTCCCGCGTTTTTGAAACTCTGGCAGGGGTATTAAATTTACACCTATATAGCCTCTGGGACTATATATGGTGTATATTTGCCAGCCAAGGTGTGTAATATTGCCCTCAGGGCGCCCCCCCCCCCCCCCAGCGCCCTGCACCCATCAGTGACCGGAGTGTGAGGTGTACATGAGGAGCAATGGCGCACAGCTGCAGTGCTGTGCGCTACCTTGGTGAAGACCGAAGTCTTCTGCCGTCGATTTTCCGGACCTCTTCATGCTTCTGGCTCTGTAAGGGGGACGACGGCGCGGCTCCGGGAACGAACATCAAGGTCGGGTCCTGCGGTCGATCCCTCTGGAGCTAATGGTGTCCAGTAGCCTAAGAAGCCCAAACTACCACCTGTTAGGTAGGTTCGCTTCTTCTCCCCTTAGTCCCTCGCTGCAGTGAGTCTGTTGCCAGCAGATCTCACTGTAAAATAAAAAACCTAAAATATACTTTCTTTCTAGGAGCTCAGGAGAGCCCCTAGTGTGCATCCAGCTCAGCCGGGCACAAGAATCTAACTGAAGTCTGGAGGAGGGTCATAGTGGGAGGAGCCAGTGCACACCAGTAGTCTAAAGCTTTCTTTATAGTTGTGCCCAGTCTCCTGCGGAGCCGCTATTCCCCATGGTCCTTACGGAGTCCCAGCATCCACTTAGGACGTCAGAGAAATATAAATGAGTGTTAAAAATGTGGTAAATCTATAGAGCTGTAAGTTTGTAATGTCTTAATGTAAATATTAATTCATGGTTCTTGGCGTTACCCGAGAAGCACCTGTAGCAGATACGGTAAATAGTGACAGGACGATTTTTGTACTTTATTAAATTCAACACACTGGAGGTGCAATCCAAATTTTGATCTGATTGTCCGTTTGGAGGTTATTGTTCATGCAACACAAGCCATGCATCGGTAATGACATCATTATGTCAACCCCCTTTTCATCCCCTTAGGGGAAGTTTATTAAAATTCTAATATGTCGTTTTCCTATTTCCCACCTGTAGAATACCTATGTTAAATTTCAGCTTTCTATCATATCAGGAAGTGAGTGAGTGAGTGAGTGAGTGAGTGAGGGCTTTCGCATTTTTGTTGTTTATTAAATTCTACACACTGGAGGTGCAATTCAAATTTTGATCCGATTCCCCGTTTGGCCGCTATCGTACCCGCAATGCAAGCCAAGCATTGGTAATGATGTCATTATATCCCACCTGAAGAATACCTATTTCAGCTTCCTGACATATCGGGAAGTAAGAAAATTAGTGATGAGTCAGTGAGTGAGTGAGGGCTGTTTTATATATATATATATATATATATATATATATTACAAATAAACAGCTGTTTAACTTGCCAGTTTGACAAGGTTAAATGAGCAATATTATTGAGAAAATAGAATACTACATGAAGGCATTTACACGATTCTGGCGAGTCTACCCGATGGTTTAAAGCAGCAATAATTTTAAGAGGCAAAACCAGGTTGATTTTGAATTTTAAGTTATTACCACTTAAAAACACTGGACAGACTCGCCGGAATTGCGACTTTGCATGCATCCAGGGTCGGACTGGCCCACAGGGGAAACCACTGGTGGGCCCCACTGCCTGGGGCTCCACTCCTTCCTCTAGGGATCATGTTCCAGACTGTGCACTTGTATTATACATGGTAGATATGTTGCATTACACTGCAGAAGTCTATTGTGTATTTCAAGACTCAGTGGGGGTTGGCCACACCCCCTTTGTAGGCTGACCACACCCCTAAGTATGGGCCCCTATCACTGCATTCCCCGGTGGGCCCTTCATGCCCCAGTCAGACACTGCCTGCATCTCTCACATTTTCCTATGACTTCTATGTTAGCATAAGCTCAAGACAGTATCCAATTCTGTAACATGATTTATACAATAACACTATTGAAGAATCGATATTGTAGAGCTAAAATCTGCAAAAGCACCCATAGCAATGACAACTCAATATTGCATCATGACATTATTAAATTAAATTGTGGATTCTGGTTATGTCTAGATGCGGTGAGCTGCAGCATCACGGAGCTCTGCAGTACACCCGGCTTTCTAACCTTTTCAAGGCTGCCCCGCTGCCTCCAGGTGTCTTCTGCTTCTTCATGCTCCCCACTGGAGTTTTGATGGACAGATTCCTGTGCACTTCGTTACCCCCTGTGGTCGCAGCAACCCTGACAGGAGAAGCACTGCGCCGAATCCAACATGGCTGAAGAAGACAGCAGAGGAGCTGGATCTTTCTCCCCCCCCCCACATGTATGCCGCTCTCCTGATTCACCTGTGACTTATGGGGATGTAATGGAGGCAATTAAATCAACCATGGGACTCATTTTAGCACACTCAGTTTCTTACATAACCACTCAACTACAAAATTTAGCACAGTACATGTGGGTTGCACTGTACATGAGGTAGCAGACCTTAAACATGCTTTTCAGACCTTGATTAAGAAAAACGTATAGGTCTGAAATAAAGTCGACAACTTAAAAAATAGTTCTGAAATAATAACAGCCTTGTAGGTCTTCCAGTGTCTTTTAAAGGCTCTGCCATAGCCCACTTTGTTCGTAAAACCTTACCATCTATTTTGGGCATAGAGGATACTTGCCAGGACCTGGTTATAGAACGTGTGCACGGTGTTGGTCAACCCCCAATCTCCTCGACTGCACGCCCATGAGCTGTTGTGTTATGGACTGCTTCTACCAAAATTAAGTCCCTATCATGAAAGGGCAAAAATCTATTTTTGTTCCAGTACTGTTCTGCGTAAGTTACCAAAGCTCACAAAGACTTTTCAGCCATGTGTACCCAGCTCATAAAAGATGGCCGTAAGTTTTCTCTGATCTACCCGGCCAGGATTCGCAGTTATGACAGGTATTCAAATCTACTGAAGATGCTACTGCATATCTACAGAAGACATCGCAAGCTTTAATTGCTGATATATATGATGCTGATATTCATCTATTTTCCTCTACTTAGTTGTTGTTCACTCACCCACAACTTTGAAGCTGTTATTCACAGGACTGCAGGATGCCTATATCTATGTCGTTTGCTCCGTTACAGTATACATTTTCTTCTGTGTTCGATATTGATAGCCGTGTTCTATGTTCTCAACATCAAATGTCTTCTTTTTTTCTCCCACTGTGTTAACTAAAGTCTCAGGACAACTCGTACTGCACTTTCACAAGTTTTAAAAGCTTTATTCAAATTTTCTTTATCTGATGTTGACTCTGATACCACCTGAATGTTCCACCTGTGCACCACTGTTTTATATTTACCGGGGTGCTATTGGAGCCCTAGTCCGGTTGCTGTTATTTAATTTATTCGTAATTGCTACTTCTACCTATCTGGAAGTAGTAGAATGTTCTATTCTACAGGTTCTCACATTTGCTTTCAGTAATGATCAGCTTCTTCCTTTCCTTGTGTTGTTTTGTCTCTTCCCTCATGTGTCCTTTCCCACTTTTTCTCTTTTCTATCTCTTTATATAATGTTTTCCTACTGGGTTCTTACTCTCTATGCCTACACTTTCAGATTAGACATGACTGACATAACGATTGACTTCTGAAATGTGAGAGGTATTAATTCCTCGGCTAAGAGGCATAAGATTCTTGTGTACCTCTGTAAACAGAAAACAATACTAACTTTTCTCCAAGAAATGTATTGTCTCATCTATGACTAAGCTACAAATGCTCAATTGGAATGTTATTGCAGCTGCTCCTTTTAATTCCAAATCTCGAGGTGTGGTTATTTTGGCAAGAAGGCATCTTCAGTTGGAGGTTTCTAATATTATTACTGACCCTAACGGTCTCTATGTCATAGCTGCCACTTCATTACTAAGCAAATAATTCATTTTATGCAATCTATATACTCCCAACACATATTCTTAATAATTTTTTCATTGCATGTTGGCAAAACTAAGGATCTGATTCAGTAAGGATTGCAAATTCTGCTAATTAGCAGAATTTTGCAATACTTTTGATCACATGCTCGGCACCGCCCATTGCAGGGCAAGGTGCAACCACAATTTCAGAGTGATTGCTAAAAATTAGGAAGCCTCATGACGGCGCAGCCTGGCTGCACCGGCAGGAGGTCCGCCGCCATTTATGTGATCACAGTGGCTGCATGTGAGGTCACGCAGCCGCCCCAATCACACCTCATCTGTCACAACTGAGGGCCTGAGCTGACGGGAGGCAGCCTCAGTTGTAGGGGCTGAGATGTAACGGAACCTGGGAGGTTGTATCAGACCCCTAGACATGTAAGTAACATGTAGAATAACTGCCCGAAGGCGTGACCACGACAACCAGGATAAAAGTCAATGATGTTTATTATGACAAACTCCGTAACACAGCAGCAGTAAAGGAAACATAAAAGTCAACAGAGGATAAATACAATTCCTGGGTACTACAGGGTGGCAAGGGCCACAGGCACTGGTAGTGTGAGACAGTTCTTATAATCTTCTAGTTGGAAAGTCCTTACCAGGCCTGACTGTAGCAATGGAGAGAACCCAGGATCGTACCAGCTGGTGTTCCAGGAAAGGCTGGGCTGCTGAAGATAAAAACGGCTGCTGTGGATACTGGCTGGAACCAGATTGTTGTTGGTACGGAGTGGATACTGGCTGGAACCAGTTAAATAATAAACGAACTTGAGAGCGATGAAATAATAATGAAGTTTGGAGTTTGAGAGCGGTGAAATAATAATACCGGTGGAGAGTGGTAAACTGCAGAAAGGACACCGGCCCTTTAAGAGAAGCTGTACACTGCTGGAAGCTGGGCTGGAAGCAGGTGATTGATAATGAAGTTTGGAGTTTGAGAGCGGTGAAATAATAATACCGGTGGAGAGTGGTAAACTGCAGAAAGGACACCGGCCCTTTAAGAGAAGCTGTACACTGCTGGAAGCTGGGCTGGAAGCAGGTGATTGATAACTGGAAACAGGTGAGTCCAGAATGGATCGGAGAGTCAGGCTACACCGCAGATGGAATGCTGGTGCGGGTCTCTATAGCAGAAGTCTGGAGACAGGAGCTGGAACCTGGAAGACAACCACAGGAGAGAGACAAACTGGAACTAGGTTAGACAACCAAAGCACTGACGCCTTCCTTGCTCAGGCACAGCTTACTTATACCTGCAGCAAGAAAGGGGTTGGCTAGGCAATTATGCAAATCAACAATACAGACAGCAGATTGGTGGAAATGCTCAGATGACAAAATCCAAGATGGCTGCGCCCATGCAGACACTTGGAGGGAAGTTTGGTTTGTAATCCATGTGAGAATTGAAACAGTAATGGCGACGCCGGCCACAGGAGACAGGAGACGCCAGACTGACAAGCGCACATTTAACCACGCGGGCACAGCGGAGGCCGCGGCTGATGAAATCACCACTCTGACATTCTGCATGTGGAAACTCAGGAACAGCGGGATCCGGTCCTGGAACGCTGAGCCAGCCTTAGGAGGCATCTGAAGGGTAAGTAATGGCGTCCAGATACCCGGATCGTGACAGCACCCCCCCCTTTAGGAGTGGCCCCAGGACACTTCTTAGGCTTTAAAGGAAACTTTGCGTGGAAATTTCGGACCAAGGCAGGAGCATGGACGTCTGAGGCATTGGTCCAAGAGCGTTCTTCAGGACCATAGCCCTTCCAGTCAATGAGGTATTGTAACTGACCGTAACAGAAACGTGAGTCCAAAATCTTGGCCACCTCGTACTCGACTCCCCGTTGAGTCTGAACTTTGGGAGCTGGAGGAAGTGCGGAATGAAACCGATTCAGGATCAGCGGTTTCAACAAAGAAACATGAAATGTCCTGGGTATTTTCAAGAAGGATGGTAACTGTAACCTGTAGGCAACAGGATTGATGACTTGTTCAATCTTGAAGGGTCCGATGTAGCGAGGTGCAAATTTCATGCTGGGAACTCTCAACCTCAAATTCTTCGTGGACAGCCACACACGATCACCCACCTTGAGAGCAGGAACCGCTCTACGCTTCCTATCGGCAAACTTCTTATACCTGAATGAGGCTTTAAGCAGGGCTGCGCGGACGTTCCTCCAGTTATTTGAAAACTGACGCAAGGTGACATCCACTGCTGGAACAGAAGTTGCGGGAAGCGGTTGGAATTCTGGGACTTTAGGGTGGAATCCATAATTAATGAAGAATGGTGTAGAAGAAGATGAGGAATGGTATTGATTATTGTGGCTGAACTCGGCCCAAGGAAGGAGTTGAACCCAGTCATCTTGAGAGGAAGACACATATATACGGAGGAAGGCCTCCAAGTCCTGATTCACCCTCTCGGTTTGACCATTGGTCTGAGGATGGTAAGCCGTGGAAAACTTTAACTTGACTTGGAGGGCTTGACACAAACTTCGCCAAAATTTGGCTACAAATTGTACTCCACGATCCGAGATGATCTCTTCAGGAAGACCGTGAAGTCGGAAGATCTCTTGTATAAACACTTGAGCCAACTTGGAAGCTGACGGAAGACCGGTGAGAGGGATGAAATGTGCCATCTTGGTGAACCGGTCAACTACCACCCAGATGGTATTAAACTTGTTGCAGATAGGTAGATCGGAAACAAAGTCCATCGACAAATGGGTCCAAGGTCGACGGGGAACAGATAATGGAACCAGTTGCCCCGCAGGCGACTGGCGGGAGACTTTGTGTTGGGCACACTTTGGGCAGGAGGCAATAAATTCCATAACGTCCTTCTTCAGAGTTGGCCACCAGTAGGACCTAGAAATAAATTCAAGGGTTTTTTGAATGCCTGTATGTCCAGCAAAACGGGAAGCATGGGCCCAATGCATGAGCTTCTTCCTTAGAACTGGCTTAACAAAACTTTTCCCTGGTGGAGGCGTAGAGTCCATCCCTACCGTGGAGAATGCCAACGGATTAATAATAGGATGCTTGTCTGCAGACTCGGACTCATTTTCTTGCTCCCATGAGCGGGAAAGGGCATCGGCCTTACGATTCTGAGAACCCGGACAGAACTGGAGTTTAAAGTCAAACCTAGAGAAGAAAAGTGCCCATCTGGCCTGACGAGGATTCAGACATTGTGCGCCTTTGAGATATAAAAGATTTTTGTGGTCGGTAAGTATGGTGATTGAGTGGGAAGCTCCCTCCAACAGGTATCTCCACTCCTCCAGAGCGAGCTTGATGGCTAGCAACTCCTGATCGCCAATGGCATAGTTGCGCTCAGCTGGGGAGAACTTCCGGGAGAAGAAACTGCAAGGATGTAGATGTCCATCTTTGGCCCTCTGGGATAACACTGCTCCTACTCCAACGGAGGAGGCATCTACCTCTAAGATAAAAGGAGAGTCGGTGTCGGGCTGTTTCAGAACTGGTGCAGAGATGAACCGTTGCTTCAGAAGGTGAAAGGCCTGTGTAGCTTCCTCGGACCACTTGGACGGATTAGCACATTTCTTGGTTAATGCAGTGACAGGCGCCACAATGGTGGAAAAGTCTCGTATAAATTTTCTATAATAATTGGCGAACCCTAAGAACCTCTGGACCCCTTTGAGGCTTAAGGGTATAGGCCAATTCTGGATTGCTTGGAGTTTCTCAGGATCCATCTCTAGTCCGGAACCGGACACAATGTAACCTAGAAACGGAATGGTTTTAACTTCAAACACACACTTCTCCAATTTACAATAGAGGTGATTGACACGGAGACGGGAAAGAACCTCTTTTACCCAGAAACGATGATCTTCGAGATTATTAGCAAAGATGAGGATGTTGTCTAGATAAACCACGACATGGCGGTACAAGATGTCCCTGAAAATCTCATTCACGAAGTGCTGGAAGACTGCTGGAGCGTTGCTCAATCCGAAGGGCATGACGAGGTACTCATAATGTCCGTCACGGGTGTTAAAGGCGGTCTTCCACTCGTCACCCTCACGGATTCGGATGAGATTGTAGGCACCCCTCAAGTCCAGCTTTGTGAAAATAGTTGCACCACTAACTCTATCAAAGAGCTCGGTAATCAGGGGTAAAGGGTATCGGTTCTTGACGGTAATGTCGTTCAGACCTCTGTAGTCGATGCACGGACGCAGACCACCGCCTTTCTTCTTAACGAAGAAGAAGCCTGCGCCGGCTGGAGAAGAAGATGGTCGGATGAAACCCTTCGCCAGGTTCTCTTTGATGTACTCTTCCATGGAGTGTGTCTCAGGCAGAGACAACGGATAAGTTCGGCCTCGCGGTGGAACCTTCCCTGGAATGAGGTCGATTGGGCAGTCCCATTCTCTATGAGGAGGAAGGATATCAGCAGAGGCTTTACTGAACACGTCCGTGAAGTCTTGATATGGAGGAGGCGGAACATCAGATGACCTGGGGAAGGAAGAACAAACAGGAAGAACTTTGGCTAAACAAGTCTCAGCACAGAAGGGACCCCATGCCAGTATTTGCGTAGTCGTCCAGTCAATTGATGGGTTGTGGAGACGGAGCCATGGAAGGCCTAAAACCACTGGATGTGTGGCTCTTGGAATCACTAAAAAAGAAATATACTCAGAATGAAGAACTCCCACTCTCAGACGAACTGGAAGAGTCCTTAAGGAAATGACTGCGTCAAAAATCTTGCTGCCATCCACGGCAGTCAAAGAGATGGACGAGGACAGTCTCTCGGTGGGTAGGGACCACCGTTTAACATAAGCTTCGGTTATAAAATTCCCAGCTGCTCCGGAATCAAGGAGGGCAATGACGTTCCTGTAACGTTGAGCAATTTGGAGCGACACTGGGAGGTTACAGTCATGAGGAGATGGAGAGGAGATCATTACTCCTAGCCGGCCCTCTCCTTGGCGAGCTAGGATCTGGAGTTTCCCGGACGTTTGGGACAGGCATTGATAGTGTGCGACGGAGCTGCACAGTAGAGACAGAGAGACTCAGAGAGACGTCTTCGGCGCTCAGTGGGAGATAGACGGGAACGACTAATTTGCATAGGCTCATCCTTGGATGGAGATGGTTGACGAGGAGGAGGAGCAGAAGATTTAGGAGTAGATGATCTTCCTCGCTCGGTTGCTCTCTCTCTGAAACGTAGATCAACCTTCGTGCAAAGAGAAATTAGCTCATCCAACTTAGAGGGCAAGTCTCTGGTAGCTAACTCATCCTTGATGCGTTCTGATAAGCCATGCCAGAATGCAGCATACAGGGCCTCGTCGTTCCATGCCAGTTCGGATGCCAGGATTTTAAACTGTATAAGATACTGTCCCACAGTACGTGTTCCCTGGCGTAAACGGAGAATCTCAGATGAAGCAGATGTTATCCGGCCTGGCTCGTCGAAGATGCGCCTGAATGTAGCTACAAAGTCAGTATAGGAGGATAGCAGGGGATCAGACTTCTCCCATAAAGGTGATGCCCAGTCAAGGGCTGAGCCACTGAGAAGGGAGATGATATAGGCAATTTTGGTACGGTCACTGAAGAAATTGCCAGGTAGAAGCTCAAAGTGGATTTCACATTGATTGAGAAATCCCCTGCAGAACCTTGGAGATCCATCAAATTTTGCTGGCGTTGGAAGATGAAGATGTGGACTGGAAATGGGTAAGGTGGGTGGGGTTACAGCTGGTGTCACTGTAGTGGACGCACCGGACGTGCCAGGTCCACGGAGGGTCGTTTGAATCCCATCCAGCCGTGTAGAGAGATCCTGGAGACAGCGGATGATGTGGCCCTGTGCAGCCTCCTGATGTTCAAGTCGGGCTGCCAGTTCTTGCATCGGCCTGGTCGCTTGATCCTGGTCTCCGGCTGGATTCATTAGGTCAGTGCTTACTGTCACAACTGAGGGTCTGAGCTGACGGGAGGCAGCCTCAGTTGTAGGGGCTGAGATGTAACGGAACCTGGGAGGTTGTATCAGACCCCTAGACATGTAAGTAACATGTAGAATAACTGCCCGAAGGCGTGACCACGACAACCAGGATAAAAGTCAATGATGTTTATTATGACAAACTCCGTAACACAGCAGCAGTAAAGGAAACATAAAAGTCAACAGAGGATAAATACAATTCCTGGGTACTACAGGGTGGCAAGGGCCACAGGCACTGGTAGTGTGAGACAGTTCTTATAATCTTCTAGTAGGAAAGTCCTTACCAGGCCTGACTGTAGCAATGGAGAGAACCCAGGATCGTACCAGCTGGTGTTCCAGGAAAGGCTGGGCTGCTGAAGATAAAAACGGCTGCTGTGGATACTGGCTGGAACCAGACTGTTGTTGGTACGGAGTGGATACTGGCTGGAACCAGTTAAATAATAAACGAACTTGAGAGCGATGAAATAATAATGAAGTTTGGAGTTTGAGAGCGGTGAAATAATAATACCGGTGGAGAGTGGTAAACTGCAGAAAGGACACCGGACCTTTAAGAGAAGCTGTACACTGCTGGAAGCTGGGCTGGAAGCAGGTGATTGATAATGAAGTTTGGAGTTTGAGAGCGGTGAAATAATAATACCGGTGGAGAGTGGTAAACTGCAGAAAGGACACCGGCCCTTTAAGAGAAGCTGTACACTGCTGGAAGCTGGGCTGGAAGCAGGTGATTGATAACTGGAAACAGGTGAGTCCAGAATGGATCGGAGAGTCAGGCTACACCGCAGATGGAATGCTGGTGCGGGTCTCTATAGCAGAAGTCTGGAGACAGGAGCTGGAACCTGGAAGACAACCACAGGAGAGAGACAAACTGGAACTAGGTTAGACAACCAAAGCACTGACGCCTTCCTTGCTCAGGCACAGCTTACTTATACCTGCAGCAAGGAAGGGGTTGGCTAGGCAATTATGCAAATCAACAATACAGACAGCAGATTGGTGGAAATGCTCAGATGACAAAATCCAAGATGGCTGCGCCCATGCAGACACTTGGAGGGAAGTTTGGTTTGTAATCCATGTGAGAATTGAAACAGTAATGGCGACGCCGGCCACAGGAGACAGGAGACGCCAGACTGACAAGCGCACATTTAACCACGCGGGCACAGCGGAGGCCGCGGCTGATGAAATCACCACTCTGACATTCTGCATGTGGAAACTCAGGAACAGCGGGATCCGGTCCTGGAACGCTGAGCCAGCCTTAGGAGGCATCTGAAGGGTAAGTAATGGCGTCCAGATACCCGGATCGTGACATCATCAAGTCCACCGTTTACCCGACGCAGCCCCATTTCTCCATTGCCGCCCCCGCAATGCTCCATTTCCGCCTTGGAAATGGAGCGTTGCCAACCCATCTCCTCGTGAATGGGGTGCCGCAGAAAATGTGGGTGCATGCGCAGGATGGGCCCTTGCGCATGTGCTCGCATCCTCGTCGTCGTTTTTGCAGTTGGATCGCGTATTGCGATCCAACCTGAATCAGGCCCAAAATGCAATGCTACAGTGGTTTCATTACATGTACAAATTATGGATATTACCCTCTTGTTTATCCCGGTCAATTACATTTTTTAGTAGACTTGCTAGGAAGAATTTAAGACTCGTAATCTCCATCATTTAGATACTGACCCATTCCTTTTCTAGCAAGCAGCTAAGTCGGTAATACAGTGAACCATTATTTCCTATGTCTACACTAAAAATAAGGAAAATGCCTCCTCTTCTTTTAACCTTCAATCTTCCTTAACAGAGGTCTTTCAATTATATAAATCTGACCCCTTACCTCTTACCAAATAGGCCTACTAATCAGCAAAAACGGCTCTTTGAGCCGGCCCTGGTTGTTTAAACACCGGGCGGAAAATGACTGGGGTCCCCCCCATATTTAGACAACCAGCACCGGGCTCTTGGGCCAGCCCTGGTTCCAAAAATACGGGGGACTAAAATATTCTTTTTTTACAAAAGCAAAGTCTATCAGTCCCCCACCTTCCACCCTGGGATGGGGGGACAGCTTTGGGCTTCACCCCTAGTCCTTGGGTGCCTGGAGGGGGAAACCCCTTGATTTAAGGGGTCCCGACTCCTCCAGGGAACCCCAGCCAGAAGTGACTAGTTAGGGGGGTAATGCCACAGCCGCAGGGACCTAGATAAAAGTGTCCCCCGGCTGTGGCATTATCTTCTCGGCTAGTGGAGCCCGGTGCTGGTTTTAAAAATACGGGGGACCCCTACGTCTTTTGTGCCCCATATTTTTGGAACCAGTGCTGGCCCAAGAGCCCAGTGCTGGTTGTCTAAATACGGGGGGGCCCCAGTCATTTTCCCCACGGTATTTAAACAACCAGGGCCATCTCAAAGAGCCTGAGGATGGTTATGCTTAGGAGGGGGGACCCCACGCAATTTTTTTTCACACTTTTGACTGTATTAACTCTTTTCATACTGTACACAATGATGCCCAGCATGGATCTCACTGATCCGGCCGGTCTTCATTGTGTTATGTCCAGCAGTGTTTTACTAATCACTCCCGTAAAACACTGCCCGACAATACAAATAACATTGACATTGGAAAATACGAAAAACTAAAACTCGGCAGCTTAGTAAATTACTGAAAATAATTTCAAAAAGTTGCAGAAACATACAGCTGATAAAATTTGAGTTTAAACTCCCACCAATTCAGCTGGAACTCGAATCTTAGTAAATAAACCCCCAAGAATATATTAAAACATACACCTAATTGGTGGCATTCAAAACTGTGGGGGTAATTCAGACGTAATCGCTAGGATGCGTTTTTTGCAACCTACAATCAGATAATCGCCACTAAGGGGCAAGGCGAAAAGTGCTGTGCAGGTGTGTGATCGCTTTTGTAGCAGAGCTGCACAAACATCAGTTTGTGCAGTCTCTGCGCAGCCCAGGACTTACTCTTCCAGTGCGATTGTTTGTTGCTGATTGGGGCTGGAGCTGACGTCAGACACTCTCTCTCAAAACGCCTTGTCCCTCCTGCATTTTTCCAGACACTCCTGTAAAATGGTCAGTTGCCACCACAAATGGCCACTTCCTGTCAATCATCTTGCTATGGCCCGTACGATCGTTTTTTTCGCACCATCCCGTCACTAAGTACCGATGCCCGGTGCTGTTGTGCGACACGCCGGCGCATTGCGGTGCACATGCATGCTCAGTTCAGATCTGATCATCTGCTGTGCGAAAACGCGCAGCAGCGATCAGGTCTGATTTACCCACTGTGTTCATATTGGTATTAGCAGTCCCATAAACTTGATAGTGCAATTTACGTTTTAGTCCAGATAAGAGTCTCACGCCTTTAAAGAGAAATATATCCACAAGCAAATGTTAGCGTATGTTATATATATATATATACGAAGCAAAGGTGCCCGGCACTCCAACAAAAATAGCAACTGGTCCCGGTGCCAGAATCAATAATGAATAGGATAATGAAGAAAAAAAGGCACTCAGGAAACTTTCTGTTAGGGTCTCCTGCCCTGTGCTACCACGTCGTCATGGCAACCGGGAGACAAGTGCTAGCGGAGTAACCTGAGCGCAGCTGATACTCCGGTTCGGGTCTTTTGCTGTGCAGTGGTTACAGGCTCTGTGCACGGCAGGGGATCCGGTGCTGGTTTTTGTGCTCAGTCTGTGAGGTCTGAGTGGGGCGTGGACAGCACCTGCTTTATAAGGCCTCTTCTCAGGTTAAGCAGATGCTGCTGAATCTTTGTTGGTTAGTCAGTTCCTGAAAGTTAGCCAGTACTGTGTAGCTTTGTATTTGTTGTTGCTTACTGCAAATAGGCCTGGGGATTTGGTACTACACTCTGCCAATCCAGACCTAGCAGTAAGACTGGAGTCAGTCGTTTAACCTGCTGGGGTTCTTTTGCTACTCTGTGAACTTAGCAGGTTTGCGGCTGTATTCTCAGACTGCCTGCCTAAATCCTGTCTCACTGTGCAAGGTGTTCAGGTATTCAGTTTAGTGGCAGTAAACTGAACCTGTGCACTGCAAGTGAGGATTAGGATTGTGGAGACTCTCCTTGTGTCTATCATTCCATCTCTGACCAAGGAGTTTACTGCCACACCCGTTGGTAACCCTTTAGGGTTTTGCTGTTGCCCTTAGCAACAGCATTTCGGTTCTCTACGTATTAAAACACAACATCTTGCTTTTTTCATCTGAGCATTCCTAATAGGGAGACACCCAGTTTCTTAGCCTCTGGGCTTCTCTGTTCACTTTGTGTTTATTTTGTTACCCTATCACCTTCTGTGTACGTAATGTCATATTCCCCAGTCAGTCTGTGAGTTCATTTGTTTTGCATCCCTATCCGTTCAGACACCAGTACATTCCTGCAGGCACTGGTGTGCATAACAGTTCAGACACCAGTACATTCCTGCAGGCAATGGTGTGCATAACAGTTCAGACACCAGTACATTCCTGCAGGCACTGGTGTGCATAACACTTTCAAAGTAGTAAATGTAATCGGTCTACGTTTCGGAGACCTTTAATCTCCTTCGTCAGGACAATACAGAACAACAATAAAAAACATACCTTTATTCAACTCACCCAGGTGCACGTGAAGCCCGTCGGCCGCTTCCCGTCGCCGTCCCGCTGGCGTCACCGGAAGTAAATCCGCGTCACACTGTTGGTTCAAGCTTGGTAGGCGGCCGGGGCGTTGCTATAGTGATACCCAACACCATGGTAACGATACTACACAATAAGAGCGGAGGAAATGCAATGAAGTATGCGGCTCTGCTAATAATTAAACAACAGCAAATGCATCTAAGTTGAAGCACTGGATTACTGTGATACCATCATGATCAAAACATTATACACAATACTTCTGAAAAGATATTTCTGAACAAAAAATAAATCAACTATTGATATAGTGAAAATTATGTATCCAGAAAGCATGCATAAGACAGATGTTCATTCAGCCCAAATGGCTGCAGTGTCTGTAGCTTATAAATCCATTTCGTCTCTAGCTGTAATAATAGATTGTCCCTATTGCCACCTCTTTTACAGGGGGGTACCCAATCAATCATTTTATACCTTAATGTAGCTAAACTATGTCAAGAATCTCGGAAGTGTCTAGCAACCGGTTGATCATTCATTTTGTTCTTATTTTTAGGGGCAGAATCCGCACTCTCTATGGCCTTTCTAATCCCTGATCGGTGGGCAGCCATCCTTTCCTTGAAGCTACGGATTGTTTTACCTACATACAATAAGCCACATGGGCATTTGATGTAATAAACTACATGGGTACTTGAGCAAGTTAAGGGATAATTAATTTTAAACCTTTTGCCTGAGCGCGGGTGTGAAAAGTAGGCCCCTGTCTCAAGATATTGACAGGTTGTGCAATTAATGCATTTAAAGTTGCCCGGTTTTCTGGACAAAAAATGAGGCTGTGGGTGAGCTACAAAACCTGTGATGTCATTGCGAACAATGACATCTTTGATATTACGGCCTCTACGGAACCCTGGCATTAATGATTTATTTAATAAACCTGGTAAAGTTTGGTCACTATTGACAACGGGCCAATATTTTTTAGCTGCTGACACAAAGGATTCTGAATTTGATGAATATTGTTGTGGCCAGATCATTTTGTTCGATAATGTGGATGCCCGACTATGGTTCAATGCCTGCTCTCTAGGATAAGCCAAAGCTTTTGCTCTCGCTTCACGTAACAATTTTGGTGGATAGCCTCTCAGTAAAAATGTATTTAACATTAAATTAATTTGTAATACTGCATCCTGATGATGCGAGCAAATACGGATAATTCGTAAAAACTGAGAAAAAGGCAAACCCCGCTTGAGGGCCGGGGGGGGGGTGCTGGCTATCTGCCTGCAAATAGGTGTTGCGGTCAACCATTTTCTGGTAAACATTAGTCACAAGTTGACAGTCAACCAAGGAGACTGAAACATCCAAATAATGTACATTTTGTGAGCTATACTCAGATGTGAATTTGATGTTTTCATCTCCTGTGTTGAGGTCAACCAAAAATTGTCTAAGTTCAAGTTCTGGGCCAGTCCAGAACATGCATACATCGTCGATGTAGCGGCAGTAAAAAGATATATACTGCTTCCTCAAGGGATCTGAAAAAAATAACACCTTTTCAATAGCGAACATGAAAACGTTGGCGAAGCTTGGTGCGACGCAAGATCCCATCGCACATCCAAGCAACTGGATGTACAATGAACCGTCAAAAAGAAAATAATTTCTCTTTAGTGTCAATTCCATCAATGTGAGAAACAGATCTAGATCCGGACCCTTGTAATGTACATTACCTGTAAGGTAAGTCCTAAGAATTTGCAAACCCCGTTCATGGGGGATGTTAGTGTAAAGACTAACTACGTCTATGGTGCACATAATAGTTTGTGCTGCCACCGGATTAAGCTTTTGTAATTTCAATAAAAAGGCTGTAGTGTCCTTTAGGAAGGTTTCCTCAGCCTGGACCACAGGCTGCAAGTAATGGTCTAGAAATTGAGATACTGCATAGTAGATGGAATCCCTCGCCGCAATTATAGGTCTCCCCGGCGGTTTTGGGGGATTTTTGTGCAATTTAGGGATTAAATAAAAGACCGGTAACTTTGGCCAATACCGCTTAAGGGAATCCCTATGTTTTGAATCTAACAAACCATCACTTACAGCAGCGTCCAGGACTTGGAAAAGTTCCTGCTGAAAAGACTCCGTGGGGTCTTGATCAAGTTGTTTATACACATTGATGTCCGACAGTTGTCTTAACGCCTCAGCCCTATAATCCTCCTTGAGGAAGCAGTATATATCTTTTTACTGCCGCTACATCGACGATGTATGCATGTTCTGGACTGGCCCAGAACTTAGACAATTTTTGGTTGACCTCAACACAGGAGATGAAAACATCAAATTCACATCTGAGTATAGCTCACAAAATATACATTATTTGGATGTTTCAGTCTCCTTGGTTGACTGTCAACTTGTGACTAATGTTTACCAGAAAATGGTTGACCGCAACACCTATTTGCAGGCAGATAGCCAGCACCCCCCGGCCCTCAAGCGGGGTTTGCCTTTTTCTCAGTTTTTACGAATTATCCGTATTTGCTCGCATCATCAGGATGCAGTATTACAAATTAATTTAATGTTAAATAAATTTTTACTGAGAGGCTATCCACCAAAATTGTTACGTGAAGCGAGAGCAAAAGCTTTGGCTTATCCTAGAGAGCAGGCATTGAACCATAGTCGGGCATCCACATTATCGAACAAAATGATCTGGCCACAACAATATTCATCAAATTCAGAATCCTTTGTGTCAGCAGCTAAAAAATATTGGCCCGTTGTCAATAGTGACCAAATTTTACCAGGTTTATTAAATAAATCATTAATGCCAGGGTTCCGTAGAGGCCGTAATATCAAAGATGTCATTGTTCGCAATGACATCACAGGTTTTGTAGCTCACCCACAGCCTCATTTTTTGTCCAGAAAACCGGGCAACTTTAAATGCATTAATTGCACAACCTGTCAATATCTTGAGACAGGGGCCTACTTTTCACACCCGCGCTCAGGCAAAAGGTTTAAAATTAATTATCCCTTAACTTGCTCAAGTACCCATGTAGTTTATTACATCAAATGCCCATGTGGCTTATTGTATGTGGGTAAAACAATCCGTAGCTTCAAGGAAAGGATGGCTGCCCACCGATCAGGGATTAGAAAGGCCATAGAGAGTGCGGATTCTGCCCCTAAAAATAAGAACAAAATGAATGATCAACCGGTTGCTAGACACTTCCGAGATTCTCGACATAGTTTAGCTACATTAAGGTATAAAATGATTGATTGGGTACCCCCCTGTAAAAGAGGTGGCAATAGGGACAATCTATTATTACAGCTAGAGACGAAATGGATTTATAAGCTACAGACACTGCAGCCATTTGGGCTGAATGAACATCTGTCTTATGCATGCTTTCTGGATACATAATTTTCACTATATCAATAGTTGATTTATTTTTTGTTCAGAAATATCTTTTCAGAAGTATTGTGTATAATGTTTTGATCATGATGGTATCACAGTAATCCAGTGCTTCAACTTAGATGCATTTGCTGTTGTTTAATTATTAGCAGAGCCGCATACTTCATTGCATTTCCTCCGCTCTTATTGTGTAGTATCGTTACCATGGTGTTGGGTATCACTATAGCAACGCCCCGGCCGCCTACCAAGCTTGAACCAACAGTGTGACGCGGATTTACTTCCGGTGACGCCAGCGGGACGGCGACGGGAAGCGGCCGACGGGCTTCACGTGCACCTGGGTGAGTTGAATAAAGGTATGTTTTTTATTGTTGTTCTGTATTGTCCTGACGAAGGAGATTAAAGGTCTCCGAAACGTAGACCGATTACATTTACTACTTTGAAAGTTTCCTGAGTGCCGTTTTTTCTTCATTATCCTATATATATATATATATATATATATATATATATATATACTGTGTGTGTATATATATATATATATATATATATATATACTGTATACACACACACTATATATACAGTGCATCCGGAAAGTATGCACAGCGCTTCACTTTTTCAACATTTTGTTATGTTACAGTCTTATTATTTTTTCCCTCTAAATTCTACACACAATACCCCATAATGACAACTTGAAAAAAGTTTTCTGAGATTACTGCAAATTTATTAAAAATAATAAACTAAGAAATCACATGTACATAAGTATTCACAGCCTTTACTGAATACTTTGTTGATGCACCTTTGGCAGCAATTACAACCTCAAGCCTTTTTGAATATGATGCCACAAGCTTGGCACACCTATCTTTGGCCAGTTTCGCCCATTCCTCTTTGCAGCACCTCTCAACCTCCAACAGGTTGGATGGGAAGTGTTGGTGCACAGCCATTTTCAGATCTCTCCAGAGATGTTCAATCGGATTCAAGTCTGGGCTCTGGCTGGGCATTCACAGAGTTATCCTGAAGCCACTTCTTTGATATGTTGGCTGTGTGCTTAGGGTCGTTGCCATGCTGAAAGATTAACCGTCACCCCAGTCCGAAGTCTAGAGCGCTCTGGAGCAGGTTTTTATCCAGGATGTCTCTGTACATTGCTGCATTCATCTTTCCCTCTATCCTGACTAGTCTCCCAATTCCTACCGCTGATAAACATCCCCACAGCATGATGCTGCCACTACCATGCTTCACTGTAGGGATGGTATTGGCTTGGTGATGAGCTGTGCCTGGTTTCCTCCAAACAAGACGTATGGGATTCACGCCCAAGAGTTCAATCTTTGTCTCATCAGCCCAGAGAATTTTGTTTCTCATGGTCTGAGAGATCTTCAGGTGCATTTTGGAAAACTCCAAGCGGGCTGCCATGTGCTTTTTACTAAGGAGTGACTTCCGTCTGGCCACTCTGCCATACAGGCCTGATTGGTGGATTTTTGCATGGTTGTCCTTCTGGAAGGATCTCCTCTCTCCACAGAGGAATACTGTAGCTCTGACAGAGTGACCATCGGGTTCTTGGTCACCTCCCTGACTAGGGCCCTTCTTCCCCAATTGCTCAGTTTAGACGGCTGGCCAGCTCTAGGAAGAGTCCTGGTGGTTCCGAACTTCTTCCATTTATGGTAGAGGCCAGTGTGCTCATTGGGACTTTCAAAGCAGGAGATATTTTTCTGTACCCTTCCCCAGATTTGTGCCTCGAGACAATCTTGTCTCGGAGGTCTACAGACAATTCCTTTGACTTCATGCTTGGTTTGTGCTCAGACATGCACTGTCAAGTGTGGGACCTTATACAGACAGGTGTGTGCCTTTCCAAATCATGTCCAATCAACTGAATTTACCACAGGTGGACTCCAATTAAGCTGTAGGAACATGTCAAGGATGATCAGTGGAAACAGGATGCACCTGAGCTCAATTTTGAGCTTCATGGCAAAGGCTGTGAATACTTATGTACATGTGATTTCTTTGTTTTTTATTTTCAATAAATGTGTAAAAATCTCAAAAAAACTTTTTTCACGTTGTTGGCACCGGAGCAAGTAAGGCATTAAACATATAGGAGTGCCGGATTTGCATATTTGTTCTATACATTGGGAGAGTGACACAGCTGAGTGAGACTTTTCCCTATCAAGGCACCCTACACCTTTATATTATAACTCAGAGGATTTTTTTCATCTATTAGCGCATGTGAATAAGGGACTTATTTGTACACTCCTTTCGATACAAAATGGATGAGGAGTCGGAACCAGGTATTGCCTTTGCTCAATAGAGGCTGAATGCATGTAAATTACAGGACAATTTGGTTACACCAGACAACGCTAATATGCACAAGGATTGGTATCTTTTGAAAAAGCGTGAGTTGGATTATTTATATCATGCAGCCACCCTCTCCAATTACTATAAGGAGAAACATATACCAAGAGGGTTTAAGGTGCGAAATACACCCACTATTGACCGAAACAGTGCCCCATTCTGTAAAAAATGGGTGGGCATGCTGAATAAATGCTCGATGGACCTAATTTGGTCGTCATAACACCACAGTCCAACATGATTCCTTTCAATGGCAGGTGGAATCCTTCAAGTTTAATCGGACTTTACATTTACAGGAGCATTTTGGTAATAATACTCAAGCTAATTCAGTAGTGACTGGCAATGACATTCCTATATAACTAAAAAAACTGCAGCCGAAGTGTAAATTTTACCCTGTTTCTGTTAGTCCTTCAATTAAAACGTTTTCTAGGTTGATGGAAAAGGTGGGGAATGATTGTGCACATAAAGGTTATACGCATCATAATTTAACAAAGGAAGAACAACGAGCATTAAAAAATCTTCAGGGCCGCACTGATATCATTATCAGAAATGCTGATAAAGGCAGGGCTATCGGTATACAGGATTTAGTTGATTATGTAAAGGAATGTAATAACCAATTGCAGGATACTAAAATTTATGAGAAGTTAATATCTGATTCTAGTAGTGGTTTCAAGAAGGAATTGGATCGAGTATTAACACAGGCAGAGACCAAATTATGGATCTCTAAAGAATTAAGTGATGCCTTGAGCACTGATTATCCGATGACTCCAATTTTCTATACGATTCCCAAGTTGAATTAAAATCCTGTACACCCCCCAAGTAGACCCATTATATCAGCTAGAGGGTCCCTGTATCAGCCCAATTCAACCTATGTGGATGCTTTGTTAAACCCGTTTGTACAACAGACCCCCACCTACTTAAAGGATACTACCACCTTTTTACAGCGATTAAATGCTCTAGGTCCACTACCAGATGGAACGTTGTTATTCAGCAGATGTAACAAGTTTATACACCTGCATTCCCCATCATTTGGGAATTGCAGCTGTAAGAGATCTGTTAAGTGATAATGATCCACCAATAGAGTTTTTCATAGAATTGGTGACCTTGGTTCTGACCAGTAATTATTTTTTCTTTAATGGCATGTTTTTTCTACAGAAGCTTGGTTGTACGATGGGGTCCAATGTGGCCCCCATAGTACGCCAATGCTTTTATGTGTTGGATTGAAAAACCTTTATTGTTACAACAGCCACAGAGTGAATATGTCATACTTTATTTAAGGTATATAGATGATCTGTTTATTGTTTGGAGTGGAGACAGAACATCTCTTTGCACATTGTTAGATGACGATAATGAATTGGACAGTGTGGTAAAACTCACCTACACGATCAGTCCATCTAGCATACAATTTTTTGATGTGAATATCCAATTGAGTGACACCTGCTTAGGTACGTCTTTATATTGCAAAGACACTGATAGAAACACACTCCTTAAACATGACAGCTTCCATCCCCTTCCTTTTCATCATGGTCTACCTTATTCTCAAATGCTTAGAGCTAAACGCAAAACCAGTGATTCTGTACAAGTAGATCAGGCTCTTAATGACATGGTGACAAAATTTGTGGATAGGGGGTATGACAACTGTACTATGATCACCATTAAAGATACAGTATATTTAATTCCTAGGACAGATACTCTAAAACCAAAGGTAGCTATAAATGATACTTTAAAAAAATACCTTGGGTCAACAGATATCCCAATCCCAGTGATAAAACTAATAAGGAAATCAATAGAATATGGCCCATCATTAATTCAGATAAAGATCTTCCATCCCTGTATAACAGTCGCATCATGCCCTCTTATACAAGAGGAAAAAACCTAAAGGACATGTTGGTAAAACTGGATGTCACCGACCTTATGAAACCTAAACCAGTGGCCCATTTCCTAACAAGAAAAGCGGGATGTCACCGCTGTGTGGGGTGTGTGACATGTAGGTCCCTATTGGTGGGTGACACTATTAATCACCCCAGATCTGGAAAAAAGTTTACCATCAATTTCCCTCTTACCTGTACATCAGGATTTGTCATATACGCTCTGTCTTGCCCATGTGTGTTATACTACGTGGGCAAGACGAAATGTCACTTTAGGGAAATAATGGCTAATCACAGGTCCGCCATTAGGGCGGCATTAGAAACAGGTAAAAGTGACTAGCCTGTGGCCCGGCACTGTGTGCAAGCTGCTGATAATGCCGATATTATCTTAGACCGCAAAGCTATACCTCTAAATACACTATTACCATGGAGCCGTTATGGCCGCTAGACTGAATGCCCGTGCTACGCACTTTGTACGCTATTTGCGTACAGAGTCCTGCACGTGGTACGCACTTGGCGTACACACGCCACGCTGAGTGTACGGAGTACGCTCAGCGTGCGCACACACAATGGATAACCTTTAAACCTTGTTAATGATACAATGTAATGATATGCTTACACTTTAAACCCTTAACAGCAAAGTACTGTAATGATGTAATACCTTTAAACCTTAAGTAGCGCTGGCGATATAAAGTACCCGCAGTGCGCACACCTTATCAATGCTTATACACCTTATACAGATAAATCTACTTTAAAGCCCATGCAGGAAAGTGAAAACACAACACTGATTTGTAGTTGCAACCACAGGGTTCTAAGGCCTCAGTGGATTAATTCCAAAAGGTAAAACAATACAAATCATACACTACAGGCTAACAAGTAAATCTAAACAGAATAATGGCCACAGAGAATGTACATACGTGAGAATGTTCGCAAGCGCAACCCGGCCGATCCTCCGCTGGTCATACAGATAGCGTTCAGAGTCTTCTGACCGGCCAGGCAACAATGGTCTTTTTATACACAACATGCATACACAATACAATGGTCACTGTAATCTCATTGTTCATTGGACACAGAGATGTGTCTCTACATTACAGAAAAGGTCATAGGTGGATTTGAATAGGTGGGCGATGTCTTTCCCCAACTGCTCTTGTGGGTGGTATCCTCTGGATTCCTGCCGCATACATAAAATACAGTAAATACAGTTAATGTTCATATTCTACTTTTGCACATAACTATACGCAGGAATAAGTGATCTTTCTCTAACTAACACCGGAATGTTACCCTCAAAATACCCTACAGCTGGATACTAGACATCACCTTCCAACCTTTATCTGACCCTTCCTATCATGCAAAGGCGAATCCCTCCGTCCAGGAACTGTTGAAACTAATAATACTCGCTGACATGGTCTAGGGGAACTATATCTAAAATGTACACTATTTGGGTTAAATATGTAATGTTCTAATAACCCTCTATGCGTTCACAAACTCTACCGTAAATGCGCATACCACGCGCAAAGGCGCATGGCCGTGACAAGCTCCGCTATGCAAATTGCGGATATGCGCACGCATGGCAGACTGAGTGCACGCGCAGCGGGCATGTGCATGGGGTTAGTACGTTAGGCATGCATTGCAATATTTTTCGACTTTGACACTGCACACAGTATAGCCAGTATCTGATGTAAAATAATTGACCATGTTCCTGCATCCAACTGTATGGCAATAGGGGTAAAAAAAACCTCCTTCAATTGGAGAGCCGTTGGATATATAGATTAGACACCCTTGCTCCAAAGGGATTAAATGAATACTTGGGATTACATTGTTTTTTGTAACTACTAAGGTTGATTGATATACCTGTAGGCGTATTTGTATGCATTTTCTATTTTTCTGTCAATTATGCTATAATGGTTTTTAATGAATAAGGCATTAATTTTGATATTTTTCACTTTGATATATAGGAGGGAAGTTTTCTATATACCTTATATCCATGCGCGTTTTTAACTCTTTTCTATACTTTGTATATATTGATGTTCATGCTTATAACATTGTTTTATTGTATGTTTTTTTATTGTTAGATTTGGTCACCATGGTTACCGAGGTGAGCTCCCTGTGTGGGCGATTGCTGATGATGTCACCTGCCGAGTGGCCACATGTGATTGAGGTGAGGGAGCATCACAGCCGCTACAGATGGTATTAGACTCACCACTAGAGCTATGGAGGTGCATCCTGCACATTCCACATGTGGAAGATTGCTGATGACGTCAACCGCCGAGACATGGCGACGATGCCAGTGGTGAGTGATTGTCGCAGGTGCTGCACAGGTATGTTTGACACTCGTTAGGTGAAGTGATCCATGAGTATTTAAAGCTTCACTTTGTGATTGTACACTCATCCCTGACGATGGACTATTGCCCAAAACATATGTAGGATGCACTGTTTGTAATAAACACTACTTCATTCAGCAAGACACCTGAGTGCTGCTGTGAATGTTCGCTATAGATATACAGGTGTGCATATATATATATATATATATATATATATATATAGTTATAACCAGAGGATCTTCTTCTTGAGGGATCGGCGTCTCCTAGAGGTCTTCTGGCAGTGACCTATATACACCCAGGGTTGAGACTCGTAGAACTCACCAGTGATGTCGCCATGTCCTTCGCCGCTGGCTGTAGTACGAGCTCAACCCTGAGTGACCTGGCTCAATGACAGCAGATAGGAATACTGGGAATACAAGAACAGAGAAGAGCATAGGAGGACAGGGCTAAGAAAAGGCAAACAATAGAGATGAGGCTGGAATTGAGGTACGATAGGAAAGGGAGTGACCAAACTGGGGGAGGAAAGAAACAGAAGAGGTAACAGAAATTACCCCTAACTGGGGAGCTGCATCAGAACTGAGAGGAGCAATAGCTTCTAAGAAACACTAGTGCACAAACATAAAACAGAAATATATAAACAAGAGCATAGAGTAAAATACAAGGTATAGCTCGACAGACAAAGGTGCCGAACTATGGCTGGACACAGGAACACTGTCTTGGGATGAGTACTGATGAACTAGCAGAAGAAATCAACGGACTGTGACTCCGTGTGATAAGGTCTCCCACTGCGACCAGAGGCTATGATCAGCAAGGAGTGGGAGACTGGAACAGAATATAAAAGAAGGCATAACCAATAGACTGCCAGGCACAGCCAAGCCTCCTTAAATTAAAAACTGCATGCAGCTGCCCCACTGCATGTTCACAGGAACAGTGCAAACTCCTTTCCGCCGGTGTTCCTGGTTGCTAGGGAGACGGTGGCTGGGGAGGTACAAGTGTCACCGGTCACCAAGGAAGCGGCAGCCATGGATTGGAAGTTACAAGCGTCTGGTCGCTTAGCAATGACCATACGCTGCGAAAGCCACGGGTCGCAGCAGCTCAAGACAGTACCCTCCTCCTTGAGGTGGGGGGAGTCAACAAACTCTATATCCAGGCTTCCAGGGAAATTCTTTAAAGAAGGCTTTCTTCAATCTGGGAGCATGAAAATTCTTATCCCAGACCAAGGATTCTTCCTCTGATCCATACCCCTTCCAATGGACTACAAATTTCAGTTGACCACCGACCCGCTTAGAGTCCAAAATCTTCTCTACTACAAACTCCAACTGGTCTCGGACTAACACTGGATGAGGTCTTCGTGCACAACCCGCCCTAAAATTGGAAGAACGGTAGACAGGCTTGAGGAGAGAACAATTAAAAATGTTGTTCATTCTTAATGACCTGGGCAATTGTAAACCGAAGGCCACCGGGTTCACCAGTCCAATAATTCGAAAACGCCCAACAAACTTTGGTCCTACCTTCTGAGATGCCTGCTGCAGCTTAATATTCCAAGTCGAAAAGCAGACCAAGGGCCTAATTCAGACCTGATCACAGCAGCAAATTTGTTAGCAAATGGGCAAAACCATGTGCACTGTCAGGATGCCGACAGTGGCATCCCATCCATCATAATCCTGGCAGGCCACAAGAAAACACCCTAACCCTCCTCTGTCTCTTACCCTAACCCTCCCTTGTGGGTGCCTAACTCTAACCCTCCCCGCTTGGTGCCTAACCCTAACCTTCCCTTCTAAGTGCCTAAACCTAAACCACTCTCCCCGGTCCCTAACCTTCCGTGGCTCTAAATTCTAACCCTAACCCCCCTTCTCCTGCCTAAACCTAACCTCCCCTCACCCCCGCGGCAGGATGTCAGCGCATACCGGGATGCTGGCTGATGGTACTGTGATACCGGCATCCCGTGCGTTGTCAGTATGTGGACGCCGGTATTGTGTCCTACTTTGGGATCCCGGTGTTGATATATTGACCGCTGTTATCCCATCTGTCGGGAAGCTAACTGCTTCCCATTATGGCATCTAGCAATAAAACAGCGCAAATATTGTTCCAAAGACTGGTTGGCCAGTTCTGTCTGACCATTAGACTGAGGATGGTAACAGGAAGAGAGACTGACATGCATCCCCAAGCTTGAGCAGAATTCTTTCCAAAACCCAGCAATGAAATGGGACCCTCTATCAGACACAATATCCTGGGCCAGGCCATGGAGCTTGAAAACATGATGAGTGAACAGGTAAGCTGGATCTTTAGCTGAGGGTAATTTCGGCAAAGCCACAAAATGAGCCATCTTACTAAATCAATCAATAGTAACCCAGATGGTGATATTCTGGGAAGAGGGGGGGAGATCCACAATAAAGTCCATGCCAATCTGAGACCATGGCTTACACGGAATGAATAGTGGAAGCAGTTGACCCATGGAGGCCTTGCGGGGTGCTTTATTCTGGGCACAAGTCTCGCAATAAAGCACGAACTTCCAGACATCCTGGATCATGGATGGTCACCACACAGCTCGCGTCAGCTGTTCCAGTGTTTTAGCCACCTCAAGATGTCCAGAAGTTTTGGTAGAATGGAATTGCAATAAAATGGCTTTATGATAAACCTTGGGAATGAATAAACGACCCAAAGGGGTTCCCGCAGGAGGTTAAGCTTGCACAGATAATACACTAGTAGCCAAATCCAGGGTTAAACCCGCAATGATAGCAGATGTCGGTACTATGGGGGTAATTCCAAGTTGATCGCAGTAGGAAATTTTTTAGCAGTTGGGCAAAACCATGTGCACTGCAGGGGAGGCAGATATAACATGTGCTGAGAGAGATAGATTTGGGTGTGGTGAGTTCAATCTGCAATCTAAATTGCAGTGTAAAAATAAAGCAGCCAGTATTTACCCTGCACAGAAACAAAATAACCCACCCAACTCTAACTCTCTGCAAATGTTATATCTGCCCCCCCTGCAGTGCACATGGGGGGTAATTCCAAGTTGATTGCAGCAGGAAATTTTTTAGCAGTTGGGCAAAACCATGTTATACCTGCTATATTCCTGCTGCGATCAACTTGGAATTATCCCCATGGTTTTGCCCAACTGCTAAAAAATTTCCTGCTGCGATAAACTTGGAATTACCCCCTATAGGTGAATCAGACTCCTTAGAATCTTGATCCGGCAGAAATCTGTGGGATAGAGCGTCAGCCTGAGTATTCTTGGATCCTGGTCTGAAAGTGATCACAAACTTAAACCTGGTAAAGAACAAGCCCCAATGAGCCTGTCATGGGTTTAACCTTTTAGTGGCTTCAATGTAAGCAAGGTTTTTTTTTTTAAATTCAATACATTTTTATTGGATTTTTTTCTACATTTTTACAATTAAACAGTTATGAATAATAAAAATAAATAAAAAACAGCAAACACAACAGCAGGCTTACGGTTGTACATAAGTAAGGAGCATAGTAGAACATGCGGATGTGGATCCCAGCCAAAATCAGATATCAGCAGAGCATTGGTAGCAATACAATATTCATGACACTTCGCACCATGTCAGCACATTTCAGGAGCGCCAGTACATACATATATGTATATAGCGATCTATAACGCACTCGTAGCAAAATATCAGGAACCGCATAAGAGATCATTAAATCATACAGAATAGCAGAAAAAAATAGGATTTTAATACCTACCGGTAAATCCTTTTCTCCTAGTCTGTAGAGGATGCTGGGGACTCCAAAAGGACCATGGGGTATAGACGGATCCGCAGGAGCTTGGGCACACTATAAAGACTTAAACTGGGTGTGAACTGGCTCCTCCCTCTATGCCCCTCCTGCAGACCTCAGTTAGAAAACTGTGCCCAGGAGAGACGGACAGTTCGAGGAAAGAATTTTTTTTAATTTAACACAGTGAGTGTTATACCAGCTCACACCACGAACATACCGCAAAGCATGGCATTCAACAGAATACCAGCCCACGGTATGAAAAACATACAGCCATATGCTGAGAGAATAGGTAACACAACCTGTGTGTCAACACAACCAATAAATAATACACCACACGCCCTGGCATGCACAACGCCAGCAACAGCCTACAGAAAAGAAACACCCCAAGAGTGTAACCATAACCAATTACTGCAGAGACAGTACGCACTGGGACGGGCGCCCAGCATCCTCTACGGACTAGGATTTACTGGTAGGTATTAAAATCCTATTTTCTCTTACGTCCTAGAGGATGCTGGGGACTCCAAAAGGACCATGGGATCTATACCAAAGCTCCAGACCGGGCGGGAGAGTGCGTACGACTCTGCAGCACCGATTGAGCAAACACGAGGTCTTCCCCAGCCAGGGTATCAAACTTGTAAACTTAGCAAAGTGTTTGAACCCGATCACGTAGCTGCTCGGCAAAGTTGAAGTGCCGAGACCCCTCGGGCAGCCACCCAAGATGAGCCCACCTTCCTAGTAGAATTGGTCTCCACCGACTTCTGTAACGGCAATCCAGCCTTAGAACGAGCACGCCGAATCGTAACACAGATCCAACGTGCAACAGACTGCATAGATGCAGGCGTCCTTAGCCAAAATGGCAACATAAATATTCAAAGCCCTGACTACATCGAGATACTTTGAATCAGCTAATGCCTAAGTAACCACCGGGATCAAAACAGGCTGATTTCTGCGAAACCCAGTAACCACTCTTGGCAGAACTATTAACCAAGTTCCTAATTCCTCTCTATCCACATGGAAGATCAAACAGGACTCGTGAGACAAAGCCGCTACCTCCGACATCCGCCTTGCGGACGCCAAAGCCAATAGCATGACCCCTTACCTAGAGAGAAATTTCAACCCAACCTTTCACAAAGGTTACAAACAGTGTGACACCTGAAAGCGCAACACCACTTCCAGGTCCCAAGGTGCCCACGTGGGCACAAATGGAGGTTGGATGTGCAGTACTCCTTTCACAAAGGTCCGAACTTCCGTAAAAGGCAGCCAATTCCTACTTGAAAGAAAATTTATAAGGCCAAAACTTTGCATTTAAAAGGAGCCTAACTTTAAGCCTGCCCCCACACCTGCTTTCCAAAAAATAATGGAGAAGGACAACCCAGGGGAAAGTCCTCCGTAGTAGCCATCTTGGATTCACACCAAGACACCTATTTCCTTCAAACACGGTGGTAAGACCTTGGCGTTACTTCTTTCCAGCCTGAAGAAGTGTGGGAAAGACTTCACCTGGGAATAGACTTTCTGGCCAGGATATGGCGTTCCACCGCCACGCCGTCAAACGCATCCTCGGTAAGTATTGATACACGCCTGGATCATTCTGTAACAGTTTCTCACTTAGAGGAAAGGTCATGGATCTTCTACGAGCAAATTTCGAAAAACTGGATACCAAGCGCTCCTTGGTTAGACCGGAACAATGAAGATCGTCTGAACCCTTGTTCTTCTTACGATTATCACCGTCCAAAACGTGAAAACAGGGGGGATACATAGACCGACTGAAACACCCAAGGTGTCACGATGACGTCCACTGCTATAGCATGAGTGTCCCCTGACCCAGAACAATATCCCTGAGAACTCTCTTTGGGCGAGACGCCAACATGTCCACCTGAGGCACTCCTCAAAGACCTGTCACTTCAGAGAAAACTTCTCGATGACGACTATATTTCTCACGGATGGCGATCGCGTCTGCAGAGAAATTTATTTCACTGTCGTTCCCATCCGGAACGAAAACTACTAATATAGCGTTTACCAGTCTTTCCACCCTGCGGAAAACTTCTTGGCTTCTGCCATCGCCGCTTTTCTCCTCGTTCCACCCTCGCAGCTTACATACACCAGTGCTGTCACACCGTCCGACAGAATTAGCACGGGCAGATCACGATGCATATGTTTATTGAAAATATCTCTTAACTCAAGAAGGCTTAATGCAGACAAGCTTCCCAGCTTGACCTTTTACTCTGGAAATACTTCCCTTGCAAGGACTGCTCCCCAGTCTCGGAGATCTGCATGCACGGACACCAGGATCTCATCCTGGATTCCGAACCTTCATCCCTCTATGAGATGAGAACAGAGCAAACACCACAGGAGCGATATCCTGGCTATTAGGATTATATTCCGGCGCATGTGTAGGGGAGACCCGGACCACCTCCTAACTGGTCTCGTGAAAACCACTCTGGCATTCGACCAGCTCACCGACAAGAAGGCCACTCTCCAAATCTGATCCGACTCTGGATCCTCCGACTACCGTCCACAGGAACACACAGAACCTCAACCTTTCCGTATCTACTCTGATACCCACCACCGACGTCTGTGCCGTTGGGAATAACAGGCTTCCCTTGTGTCTAAGAACAGTCAGAGAGAAAACGCCAATTTGCATCACTTATGGCTTGACCTCGCCTTAATCAGGAGAGTGTCCCCCTACAGAATAACGATGGCTCTTACCATGGAAAATATACCATCCTACTGCCATCACTCCGGTGAAATGGCCAAGACATTCCTGAGTACCCATCCAGGTAACCTGAATGCGGAGAAAACGCCTTGAACCCCTTACTATCATGACGTGGTGGAGCTCACTCGTCGGAGAGGTTCCATCCTGTAGTCCAACATCGTAAGGAGAAATCTTTGTCTTTTCTTTTTTTTTATCAGGGACATCAGGACAATGCCCTGAACCTTACGCACCTCTGGTATGGCGTTGCGTACCACCTCCCCTCCCATAGGGGAACAGTAAGATCTAATAGAAAAATCAGTGAGGGGAACCATCTGTCACACCAGAAAGTCCCCCTAGGATTCCATAAGTAACTCACAGTTCCTAGTCTATTCCCGGACTAACTGACACGTAGTAGACGAGGTCGCACCGAGGTGGCCTCCAGCCAGGTAGACCCCGCGACATGTAATGGTATGTGGTAGAAACAGACAACGACATCCCGTTCTGCGAACCGAACAAGGTTGCAGAAACCTTACCTTTTTCACCTTCCACTGTCAATACAGGAAAGGAAAAAGAACGGAATCGAACTGGTTAAAACGACTACATCCCACCAAAGAATGGGTCACCAATCCTTGTGAAGGAGACTAACTCAGGAAGTTAGAATCACCAGCAGCATGCCCCGGGATTGACTGAGCCGAGGTATCCCCCAACAGTGATACACCGTCCCAAGGAAAAACTCCAGTATCTCCCGGAGACAACCTCAGCATTTCACCGGTCACCCTCCTGTATACCCACGGCAGCCGCCGTTAACGGTATAAGAAGAACCAACAGGAGAAACCAACCTTACACACTTTAGGTAAATTCTATCGGACGCCTTTCCAAATATAAACACTCCCGCATGTGCATGTATGTAAACAGGGTCAAAGTATAAAATATCATTTAGCTTCCTGTATACGATCCTTTCAGACAGGGCCCCGTGTCGACCAGGAGTTGACTTCCACAGAATTCTCACCTCGTCGGGGAAAGAATAAACCTTCGTACTCCTTGAGAGGACTGAAGACCAACTCGTCACTGCCGACGTAGAGCATAAACTACAGAGCGACCAGCACATGAAAAAGAATACTATTACTTCAGCATTCATGAATATACATAATGTAATACCCAATGTATATATAAATATATCTATATATATATACATATAACATATATACATAAGTGAATTGTCCGAGCCCCATAGGTCCCTAGTGACAGTAATTTGTTCCGAATGTATAATCATGTACTAATACGCCCCACTTGTGGATCTACCAGGAATGTTATGGTCGACAGAAAAGCTAGTATTCGTCGACAGCAGGAAGTAGTAACCAAGGCAAAAATAACATTATTTCGCCCCTGAGGAGTCCGAGGGGAGTATATATAAAAATAATATCAATAACACTCCCCAACATACACTATCATGTCCGTGTTCGAGTTATAGGCTCACGGAACCAAACCATACATATAATATACATATATACAGGCCTCAGGCAGTTACAGCATGTTAATTTACACCCTGTAATAATAGTTGGTGCCGACAGGGTCACCCACATATTACTGTAACTCCCATACAGTGTGTACTTATGGCAAGCATACAACTACCGACTCGTTGACTATATTCAGTACCAACAGGCGTCGGCGATGTCGACAGTGACCCCAGAACGGATTGTGACAGAGCCCTCATGCATGTAGACACATGTGGACTACAGTGGGTATACTGACAGGGAACTCACACAGAAATATGCACAACCATGCTTATATGGCCATCTCCAAACAAATAGTGATATAGATATCCTTAAATATATCACTAAAAACTCTGTGCCCCCCTCGTTTGGACTGTATCACCATTTTGGCGGGGACATACAGAAAAATGGCGCTGAACACTGCTGTGAGGGGTAAGCCCCGCCTCTTTTCGTCGCGCTTCAGCCCTATTATAAAAAAGTATATAATGCAGGCAGAGGACTGTATATAGTGTCTAGGCACTATATACAGTCACCAAACACATCTAAATTGCTGTCCAGGGCGCCCCCCCCCCCCAGCACCTGCACCCAACCAGCCGCAGGCGTGTACGGGAACCATGGCGCGCAACGCTACCGCTGCTAAATGGCGGGGGTATAGTATAGGGTATCGGGGCTTGTAAAAAAACAACGATCCTCTAACATGCTGCCCAGGGCGCTCCCCCCCAGCGCCCTGCACCCTTGTAACCACCATCGGCGTGTGGGAACAATGGCGCGCAGTGTGGCCGTCGGTATCTGGCGGGGGTATCGGAAACGGTTCCCAGGCACCTCACATGTACATATGCCAGCTTTACTTCAACTTACAGTAACTTGCTGCCCAGGGCGCCCCCCCCCCCCCTAGCGCCCTGCACCCTGTGAGTGCCGTTGGTGTGTGGGAGCATGGAGCGCAGCGCGACCGCTGCGTGTTACCTCCGTTACTGAAGTCTTCTGCCGTCACTGAAGTCTTCTTTTCTTCTAATACTCACCCGGCTTCTTTCTTCTGGCTTCTGTGAGGGGGGTGACGGCGCGGCTCTGGGAACAAGCAGCTAGGAGAACCAAGTGATCGAACCCTCTGGAGCTAATGGTGTCCAGTAGCCTAAGAAGCAGAGCCCTTAACTAAGCAGAAGTAGGTCTGACTTCTCTCCCCTCAGTCCCACGATGCAGGGAGCCTGTAGCCAGCAGGTCTCCCTGAAAATAAAAAAACCTAACAAAAGTCTTTCTAGAGAAACTCTGTAGAGCTCCCCTAGTGTGTGTCCAGTCACTCCTGGGCACAAAGTCTGAGGTCGGGGGTAGGGGCATAGAGAGAGGAGCCAGTTCACACCCAGTCAAAGTCTTTTTAGTGTGCACAAGCTTCTGCGGATCCCGTCTATACCCCATGGTCCTTTTGGAGTCCCCAGCATCCTCTAGGACGTAAGAGAAAAATGCACATGGTGAAAAATTAGATCAAGTAAATGGACAAAACTAAACATAAATACAGGTTGAGTATCCCTTATCCAAAATGCTTGGGACCAGAGGTATTTTGGATATGGGATTTTTCCGTATTTTGGAATAATTGCATACCATAATGAGATATCATGGTGATGGGACCTAAATCTAAGCACAGAATGCATTTATGTTACATATACACCTTATACACACAGCCTGAAGGTCATTTTAGCCAATATTTTTTATAACTTTGTGCATTAAACAAAGTGTGTGTACATTCACACAATTCATTTATGTGTCCTATACACCTTGGCCCTCATTCAGAGTTGTTCGCTCTGTAATTTTTTTTCGCATCGCAGCGATTTTCCGCTAATTGCGCATGTGCAATGTTCGCACTGCGACTGCGCCAAGTAAATTTGCTATGAAGATTGGTATTTTACTCACGGCATTACGAGGTTTTTTCTTCGTTCTGGTGATCGGAGTGTGATTGACAGGAAGTGGGTGTTTCTGGGCGGAAACTGACCGTTTTATGGGAGTGTGTGAAAAAACGCTGCCGTTTCTGGGAAAAACGCGGGAGTGGCTGAAGAAACGGGGGAGTGTCTGGGCGAACGCTGGGTGTGTTTGTGACGTCAAACCAGGAACGACAAGCATTGAACTGATCGCACTGGAAGAGTAAGTCTCGAGCTACTCAGAAACTGCACAGAGAAATCTTTTTGCAATATTGCGAATCTTTCGTTCGCAATTCTGCTAAGCTAAGATTCACTCCCAGTAGGCGGCGGCTTAGCGTGTGCAATGCTGCTAAAAGCAGCTAGCGAGCGAAAAACTCGGAATGAGGGCCCTTATACACACAGCCTGAATGTCATTTAATACAATATTTTTAATAACTTTGTGTATTAAACAAAGTTTGTGTATATTGAGCCATCAAAAAGCAAAGGTTTCACTATCTCACTCTCACTCAGAAAAGTCCGTATTTCGGAATATTCCGTATTTCGGAATATTTGGATATGGGATACTCAACCTGTATAAACAATAACATTTACATTAACACGGCCGGCTACGGGCTATCCACCACACAAACCTCCCACAGAAGGCCTGAACACCACTTAACTAGATACCTCTAAGACTCAACAGTATTTATCCGTGAAATAGCGAGAACTCATCCACTTTCCCCACACTGCAATAAACTTTTTCTCTGCATTCCTGGCCAGAAACACAAATTTTTCATGTGTAATAGAAGCGTTAACCAGAGAAATCCAGGATTGTAGGATCGCAATTGGAGGAAGCGAAAAAAATACACAGAAGGGACATTAAACTCCTGTTGAAGCTGCTGAAAGGATCTAAACACCCCACTAGTGTATAAATGTCCCAAAGAGAATACTCCCCACGTCTCCCAAACCCTCCTGATTAGAAGCTTACACAACTCGGGCAATCCATATTTATTGTCTAATGGAGTGTCGGGGTCAATACCATGCCCTTGCAGTATAGAGTGTGCTAGCCGCCAAATAGTAATATATTGTTTTACGAGCGGTAATGATGACAGTTTCCACAGAGAAGCAGTCGCAGTGGGGAACCACCTGGATATTCCTGTAGCACCAGCTGCAAGTGCAAACTCGAGTTGTCAAGGTCATTAACCCATTCCCAAAGATGTGCAAGTTATGCTGCGAAGTAATAAAAGCGAAAATTGGGAAGAGTCAAACCCCCTAAAGCTTTTGTCCTGGTCAAAGTATCAAGTTTCAACCGTGCCTGCTTATTAGCCCAAATTAAAGAAGAAAGCAGATCATCTATTTGTTTAAAGACTTTCTGGGGAATGTAAACAGGGGATTGTTGTAGAATAGTGATGAGCACCGGAAATTTTTCGGGTTTTGTGTTTTGGTTTTGGGTTCGGTTCCGCGGCCGTGTTTTGGGTTCGAACGCGTTTTGGCAAAACCTCACCGAATTTTTTTTGTCGGATTCGGGTGTGTTTTGGATTCGGGTGTTTTTTTCAAAAAACCCTAAAAAACAGCTTAAATCATAGAATTTGGGGGTCATTTTGATCCCAAAGTATTATTAACCTCAATAACCATAATTTCCACTCATTTTCAGTCTATTCTGAACACCTCACACCTCACAATATTATTTTTAGTCCTAAAATTTGCACCGAGGTCGCTGGATGACTAAGCTCAGCGACCCAAGTGGCCGACACAAACACCTGGCCCATCTAGGAGTGGCACTGCAGTGTCACGCAGGATGGCCCTTCCAAAAAACACCCCCCAAACAGCACATGACGCAAAGAAAAAAAAAAGATGCGCAATGAGGTAGCTGTGTGACTAAGATAAGCGACCCTAGTGGCCGACACAAACACCTGGCCCATCCAGGAGTGGCACTGCAGTGTCACGCAGGATGGCCCTTCCAAAAACTACTCCCCAAACAGCACATGACGCAAAGAAAAATGAAAGAAAAAAGAGGTGCAAGATGGAATTGTCCTTGGGCCCTCCCACCCACCCTTATGTTGTATAAACTAGAGATGAGCGGGTTCGGTTCCTCGGAATCCGAACCCGCCCGAACTTCATGTTTTTTTTCACGGGTCCGAGCGACTCGGATCTTCCCGCCTTGCTCGGTTAACCCGAGCGCGCCCGAACGTCATCATGACGCTGTCGGATTCTCGCGAGACTCGGATTCTATATAAGGAGCCGCGCGTCGCCGCCATTTTCACACGTGCATTGAGATTGATAGGGAGAGGACGTGGCTGGCGTCCTCTCCATTTAGATTAGAAGAGAGAGAGTGAGATTGATTTGAGACAGAGACACTTGATTTACTGGAGCTTAGGAGTACTGTAGAGAGTGCAGAGTTTAGTAGTGACTGACCACAGTGACCACCAGACAGTGCAGTTTTATTTAATATAATCCGTTCTCTGCCTGAAAAAAACGATACACAGTGACTCAGTCACATACCATATCTGTGTGCACTGCTCAGCCCAGTGTGCTGCATCATCTATGTATATATCTGACTGTGCTCACACAGCTTATAATTGTGGGGGAGACTGGGTAGCAGTGCCAGTTATAGGTTATAGCAGGAGCCAGGAGTACATATTATTAAAATTAAACAGTGCACACTTTTGCTGCAGGAGTGCCACTGCCAGTGTGACTGACCAGTGACCTGACTACACTGACCACCAGTATAATTAGTAGTATACTATATTGTGATTGCCTGAAAAAGTTAAACACTCGTCGTGTGACTTGTGTGGTGTTTTTTTTTTTATTCTATAAAAAACTCATTCTGCTGACAGACAGTGTCCAGCAGGTCCGTCATTATATAATATATACCTGTCCGGCTGCAGTAGTGATATATATATATTCTTTATATCATTATTTATCATCCAGTCGCAGCAGACACAGTACGGTAGTTCACGGCTGTAGCTACCTCTGTGTCGGCACTCGGCAGTCCATCCATAATTGTATACCACCTACCCGTGGTTTTTTTTTCTTTCTTCTTTATACATACATACTACATCTCTTTATCAACCAGTCTATATTAGCAGCAGACACAGTACAGTAGTCCACGGCTGTAGCTACCTCTGTGTCGGCACTCGGCAGTCCATCCATAATTGTATACCACCTACCCGTGGTTTTTTTTTCTTTCTTCTTTATACATACATACTACATCTCTTTATCAACCAGTCTATATTAGCAGCAGACACAGTACAGTACGGTAGTCCACGGCTGTAGCTACCTCTGTGTCGGCACTCGGCAGTCCGTCCATAATTGTATACCACCTACCCGTGGTTTTTTTTTCTTTCTTCTTTATACATACATACTACATCTCTTTATCAACCAGTCTAAATTAGCAGCAGACACAGTACAGTAGTCCACGGCTGTAGCTACCTCTGTGTCGGCACTCGGCAGTCCATCCATAATTGTATACCACCTACCCGTGTTTTTTTTTTCTTTCTTCTTTATACATACATACTACATCTCTTTATCAACCAGTCTATATTAGCAGCAGACACAGTACAGTACGGTAGTCCACGGCTGTAGCTACCTCTGTGTCGGCACTCGGGAGTCCGTCCATAATTGTATACCACCTACCCGTGGTTTTTTTTTCTTTCTTCTTTATACATACATACTACATCTCTTTATCAACCAGTCTATATTAGCAGCAGACACAGTACAGTAGTCCACGGCTGTAGCTACCTCTGTGTCGGCACTCGGCAGTCCATCCATAATTGTATACCACCTACCCGTGGTTTTTTTTCTTTCTTCTTTATACATACATACTACATCTCTTTATCAACCAGTCTATATTAGCAGCAGACACAGTACAGTACGGTAGTCCACGGCTGTAGCTACCTCTGTGTCGGCACTCGGCAGTCCGTCCATAATTGTATACCACCTACCCGTGGTTTTTTTTTCTTTCTTCTTTATACATACATACTACATCTCTTTATCAACCAGTCTATATTAGCAGCAGACACAGTACAGTAGTCCACGGCTGTAGCTACCTCTGTGTCGGCACTCGGCAGTCCATCCATAATTGTATACCACCTACCCGTGGTTTTTTTTTTCTTTCTTCTTTATACATACTACATCTCATTATCAACCAGTCTATATTAGCAGCAGACACAGTACGGTAGTCCACGGCTGTAGCTACCTCTGTGTCGGCACTCGGCAGTCCGTCCATAATTGTATGCCACCTACCCGTGGTTTTTTTTTCTTTCTTCTTTATACATACTACATCTCATTATCAACCAGTCTATATTAGCAGCAGACACAGTACGGTAGTCCACGGCTGTAGCTACCTCTGTGTCGGCACTCGGCAGTCCATCCATAATTGTATACCACCTACCCGTGGTTTTTTTTTCTTTCTTCTTTATACATACTACATCTCATTATCATCCAGTCTATATTAGCAGCAGACACAGTACAGTACGGTAGTCCACGGCTGTAGCTACCTCTGTGTCGGCACTCGGCAGTCCGTCCATAATTGTATACCACCTACCCGTGGTTTTTTTTCCTTTCTTCTTTATACATACTACATCTCATTATCAACCAGTCTATATTAGCAGCAGACACAGTACGGTAGTCCACGGCTGTAGCTACCTCTGTGTCGGCACTCGGCAGTCCATCCATAATTGTATACCACCTACCCGTGGTTTTTTTTTCTTTCTTCTTTATACATACATACTACATCTCTTTATCAACCAGTCTATATTAGCAGCAGACACAGTACAGTAGTCCACGGCTGTAGCTACCTCTGTGTCGGCACTCGGCAGTCCATCCATAATTGTATACCACCTACCCGTGGTTTTTTTTCTTTCTTCTTTATACATACATACTACATCTCATTATCATCCAGTCTATATTAGCAGCAGACAGTACAGTACAATAGTCCACGGCTGTAGCTACCTCTGTGTCGGCACTCGGCAGTCCATCCATAATTGTATACTAGTATCCATCCATCTCCATTGTTTACCTGAGGTGCCTTTTAGTTGTGCCTATTAAAATATGGAGAACAAAAATGTTGAGGTTCCAAAATTAGGGAAAGATCAAGATCCACTTCCACCTCGTGCTGAAGCTGCTGCCACTAGTCATGGCCGAGACGATGAAATGCCAGCAACGTCGTCTGCCAAGGCCGATGCCCAATGTCATAGTACAGAGCATGTCAAATCCAAAACACCAAATATCAGTAAAAAAAGGACTCCAAAACCTAAAATAAAATTGTCGGAGGAGAAGCGTAAACTTGCCAATATGCCATTTACCACACGGAGTGGCAAGGAACGGCTGAGGCCCTGGCCTATGTTCATGGCTAGTGGTTCAGCTTCACATGAGGATGGAAGCACTCAGCCTCTCGCTAGAAAACTGAAAAGACTCAAGCTGGCAAAAGCACCGCAAAGAACTGTGCGTTCTTCGAAATCCCAAATCCACAAGGAGAGTCCAATTGTGTCGGTTGCGATGCCTGACCTTCCCAACACTGGACGTGAAGAGCATGCGCCTTCCACCATTTGCACGCCCCCTGCAAGTGCTGGAAGGAGCACCCGCAGTCCAGTTCCTGATAGTCAGATTGAAGATGTCAGTGTTGAAGTACACCAGGATGAGGAGGATATGGGTGTTGCTGGCGCTGGGGAGGAAATTGACCAGGAGGATTCTGATGGTGAGGTGGTTTGTTTAAGTCAGGCACCCGGGGAGACACCTGTTGTCCGTGGGAGGAATATGGCCGTTGACATGACTGGTGAAAATACCAAAAAAATCAGCTCTTCGGTGTGGAAGTATTTCACCAGAAATGCGGACAACATTTGTCAAGCCGTGTGTTCCCTTTGTCAAGCTGTAATAAGTAGGGGTAAGGACGTTAACCACCTCGGAACATCCTCCCTTATACGTCACCTGCAGCGCATTCATAATAAGTCAGTGACAAGTTCAAAAACTTTGGGCGACAGCGGAAGCAGTCCACTGACCAGTAAATCCCTTCCTCTTGTAACCAAGCTCACGCAAACCACCCCACCAACTCCCTCAGTGTCAATTTCCTCCTTCCCCAGGAATGCCAATAGTCCTGCAGGCCATGTCACTGGCAATTCTGACGAGTCCTCTCCTGCCTGGGATTCCTCCGATGCATCCTTGCGTGTAACGCCTACTGCTGCTGGCGCTGCTGTTGTTGCTGCTGGGAGTCGATGGTCATCCCAGAGGGGAAGTCGTAAGCCCACTTGTACTACTTCCAGTAAGCAATTGACTGTCCAACAGTCCTTTGCGAGGAAGATGAAATATCACAGCAGTCATCCTGCTGCAAAGCGGATAACTGAGGCCTTGACAACTATGTTGGTGTTAGACGTGCGTCCGGTATCCGCCGTTAGTTCACAGGGAACTAGACAATTTATTGAGGCAGTGTGCCCCCGTTACCAAATACCATCTAGGTTCCACTTCTGTAGGCAGGCGATACCGAGAATGTACACGGACGTCAGAAAAAGACTCACCAGTGTCCTAAAAAATGCAGTTGTACCCAATGTCCACTTAACCACGGACATGTGGACAAGTGGAGCAGGGCAGGGTCAGGACTATATGACTGTGACAGCCCACTGGGTAGATGTATGGACTCCCGCCGCAAGAACAGCAGCGGCGGCACCAGTAGCAGCATCTCGCAAACGCCAACTCTTTCCTAGGCAGGCTACGCTTTGTATCACCGCTTTCCAGAATACGCACACAGCTAAAAACCTCTTACGGCAACTGAGGAAGATCATCGCAGAATGGCTTACCCCAATTGGACTCTCCTGTGGATTTGTGGCATCGGACAACGCCAGCAATATTGTGTGTGCATTAAATATGGGCAAATTCCAGCACGTCCCATGTTTTGCACATACCTTGAATTTGGTGGTGCAGAATTATTTAAAAAACGACAGGGGCGTGCAAGAGATGCTGTCGGTGGCCAGAAGAATTGCGGGACACTTTCGGCGTACAGGCACCACGTACAGAAGACTGGAGCACCACCAAAAACTACTGAACCTGCCCTGCCATCATCTGAAGCAAGAAGTGGTAACGAGGTGGAATTCAACCCTCTATATGCTTCAGAGGTTGGAGGAGCAGCAAAAGGCCATTCAAGCCTATACAATTGAGCACGATATAGGAGGTGGAATGCACCTGTCTCAAGTGCAGTGGAGAATGATTTCAACGTTGTGCAAGGTTCTGATGCCCTTTGAACTTGCCACACGTGAAGTCAGTTCAGACACTGCCAGCCTGAGTCAGGTCATTCCCCTCATCAGGCTTTTGCAGAAGAAGCTGGAGACATTGAAGGAGGAGCTAACACGGAGCGATTCCGCTAGGCATGTGGGACTTGTGGATGGAGCCCTTAATTCGCTTAACAAGGATTCACGGGTGGTCAATCTGTTGAAATCAGAGCACTACATTTTGGCCACCGTGCTCGATCCTAGATTTAAAACCTACCTTGGATCTCTCTTTCCGGCAGACACAAGTCTGCTGGGGTTGAAAGACCTGCTGGTGAGAAAATTGTCAAGTCAAGCGGAACGCGACCTGTCAACATCTCCTCCTTCACATTCTCCCGCAACTGGGGGTGCGAGGAAAAGGCTCAGAATTCCGAGCCCACCCGCTGGCGGTGATGCAGGGCAGTCTGGAGCGACTGCTGATGCTGACATCTGGTCCGGACTGAAGGACCTGACAACGATTACGGACATGTCGTCTACTGTCACTGCATATGATTCTCTCAACATTGAAAGAATGGTGGAGGATTATATGAGTGACCGCATCCAAGTAGGCACGTCACACAGTCCGTACTTATACTGGCAGGAAAAAGAGGCAATTTGGAGGCCCTTGCACAAACTGGCTTTATTCTACCTAAGTTGCCCTCCCACAAGTGTGTACTCCGAAAGAGTGTTTAGTGCCGCCGCTCACCTTGTCAGCAATCGGCGTACGAGGTTACATCCAGAAAATGTGGAGAAGATGATGTTCATTAAAATGAATTATAATCAATTCCTCCGCGGAGACATTGACCAGCAGCAATTGCCTCCACAAAGTACACAGGGAGCTGAGATGGTGGATTCCAGTGGGGACGAATTGATAATCTGTGAGGAGGGGGATGTACACGGTGATATATCGGAGGATGATGATGAGGTGGACATCTTGCCTCTGTAGAGCCAGTTTGTGCAAGGAGAGATTAATTGCTTCTTTTTTGGGGGGGTCCAAACCAACCCGTCATATCAGTCACAGTCGTGTGGCAGACCCTGTCACTGAAATGATGGGTTGGTTAAAGTGTGCATGTCCTGTTTATACAACATAAGGGTGGGTGGGAGGGCCCAAGGACAATTCCATCTTGCACCTCTTTTTTCTTTTCTTTTTCTTTGCGTCATGTGCTGTTTGGGGAGGGTTTTTTGGAAGGGCCATCCTGCGTGACACTGCAGTGCCACTCCTAGATGGGCCCGGTGTTTGTGTCGGCCACTAGGGTCGCTTATCTTACTCACACAGTCAGCTACCTCATTGCGCCTCTTTTTTTCTTTGCGTCATGTGCTGTTTGGGGAGGGTTTTTTGGAAGGGCCATCCTGCGTGACACTGCAGTGCCACTCCTAGATGGGCCCGGTGTTTGTGTCGGCCACTAGGGTCGCTTATCTTACTCACACAGTCAGCTACCTCATTGCGCCTCTTTCTTTGCGTCATGTGCTGTTTGGGGAGGGTTTTTTGGAAGGGCCATCCTGCGTGACACTGCAGTGCCACTCCTAGATGGGCCCGGTGTTTGTGTCGGCCACTAGGGTCGCTTATCTTACTCACACAGTCAGCTACCTCATTGCGCCTCTTTTTTTCTTTGCGTCATGTGCTGTTTGGGGAGGGTTTTTTGGAAGGGCCATCCTGCGTGACACTGCAGTGCCACTCCTAGATGGGCCCGGTGTTTGTGTCGGCCACTAGGGTCGCTTATCTTACTCACACAGTCAGCTACCTCATTGCGCCTCTTTTTTTCTTTGCGTCATGTGCTGTTTGGGGAGGGTTTTTTGGAAGGGACATCCTGCGTGACACTGCAGTGCCACTCCTAGATGGGCCCGGTGTTTGTGTCGGCCACTAGGGTCGCTTATCTTACTCACACAGCGACCTCGGTGCAAATTTTAGGACTAAAAATAATATTGTGAGGTGTGAGGTATTCAGAATAGACTGAAAATGAGTGTAAATTATGGTTTTTGAGGTTAATAATACTTTGGGATCAAAATGACCCCCAAATTCTATGATTTAAGCTGTTTTTTAGGGTTTTTTGAAAAAAACACCCGAATCCAAAACACACCCGAATCCGACAAAAAAAATTCGGTGAGGTTTTGCCAAAACGCGGTCGAACCCAAAACACGGCCGCGGAACCGAACCCAAAACCAAAACACAAAACCCGAAAAATTTCCGGCGCTCATCTCTAGTATAAACAGGACATGCACACTTTAACCAACCCATCATTTCAGTGACAGGGTCTGCCACACGACTGTGACTGAAATGACGGGTTGGTTTGGACCCCCACCAAAAAAGAAGCAATTAATCTCTCCTTGCACAAACTGGCTCTACAGAGGCAAGATGCGCAATGAGGTAGCTGTGTGACTAAGATAAGCGACCCTAGTGGCCGACACAAACACCTGGCCCATCTAGGAGTGGCACTGCAGTGTCACGCAGGATGGCCCTTCCAAAAACTACTCCCCAAACAGCACATGACGCAAAGAAGAAAAAAAAGATGCGCAATGAGGTAGCTGTGTGACTAAGATAAGCGACCCTAGTGGCCGACACAAACACCTGGCCCATCTAGGAGTGGCACTGCAGTGTCACGCAGGATGGCCCTTCCAAAAACTACTCCCCAAACAGCACATGACGCAAAGAAAAATGAAAGAAAAAAGAGGTGCAAGATGGAATTGTCCTTGGGCCCTCCCACCCACCCTTATGTTGTATAAACAGGACATGCACACTTTAACCAACCCATCATTTCAGTGACAGGGTCTGCCACACAACTGTGACTGAAATGACGGGTTGGTTTGGACCCCCACCAAAAAAGAAGCAATTAATCTCTCCTTGCACAAACTGGCTCTACAGAGGCAAGATGTCCACCTCATCATCATCCTCCGATATATCACCGTGTACATCCCCCTCCTCACAGATTATCAATTCGTCCCCACTGGAATCCACCATCTGATCTCCCTGTGTACTTTGTGGAGGCAATTGCTGCTGGTGAACGTCTCCACGGAGGAATTGATTATAATTCATTTTAATGAACATCATCTTCTCCACATTTTCTGGATGTAACCTCGTACGCCGATTGCTGACAAGGTGAGCGGCGGCACTAAACACTCTTTCGGAGTACACACTTGTGGGAGGGCAACTTAGGTAGAATAAAGCCAGTTTGTGCAAGGGCCTCCAAATTGCCTCTTTTTCCTGCCAGTATAAGTACGGACTGTCTGACGTGCCTACTTGGATGCGGTCACTCATATAATCCTCCACCATTCTTTCAATGGGGAGAGAATCATATGCAGTGACAGTAGACGACATGTCCGTAATCGTTGTCAGGTCCTTCAGTCCGGACCAGATGTCAGCATCAGCAGTCGCTCCAGACTGCCCTGCATCACCGCCAGCGGGTGGGCTAGGAATTCTGAGCCTTTTCCTCGCACCCCCAGTTGCGGGAGAATGTGAAGGAGGAGATGTTGACAGGTTGCGTTCCGCTTGACTTGACAATTTTGTCACCAGCAGTTCTTTGAACCCCAGCAGACTTGTGTCTGCTGGAAAGAGAGATCCAAGGTAGGTTTTAAATCTAGGATCGAGCACGGTGGCCAAAATGTAGTGCTCTGATTTCAACAGATTGACCACCCGTGAATCCTTGTTAAGCGAATTAAGGGATCCATCCATAAGTCCCACATGCCTAGCGGAATCGCTCTGTGTTAGCTCCTCCTTCAATGTCTCCAGCTTCTTCTGCAAAAGCCTGATGAGGGGAATGACCTAACTCAGGCTGGCAGTGTCTGAACTGACTTCACGTGTGGCAAGTTCAAAAGGTTGCAGAACCTTGCACAACGTTGAAATCATTCTCCACTGCGCTTGAGACAGGTGCATTCCACCTCCTATTTCGTGCTCAGTTGTATAGGCTTGAATGGCCTTTTGCTGCTCCTCCAACCTCTGAAGCATATAGAGGGTTGAATTCCACCTCGTTACCACTTCTTGCTTCAGATGATGGCAGGGCAGGTTCAGGCGTTTTTGGTGGTGCTCCAGTCTTCTGTACGTGGTGCCTGTACGCCGAAAGTGTCCCGCAATTCTTCTGGCCACCGACAGCATCTCTTGCACGCCCCTCTCGTTTTTTAAATAATTCTGCACCACCAAATTCAAGGTATGTGCAAAACATGGGACGTGCTGGAATTTGCCCAGATTTAATGCACACACAATATTGCTGGCGTTGTCCGATGCCACAAATCCACAGGAGAGTCCAATTGGGGTAAGCCATTCCGCGATGATCTTCCTCAGTTGCCGTAAGAGGTTTTCAGCTGTGTGCGTATTCTGGAAAGCGGTGATACAAAGCGTAGCCTGCCTAGGAAAGAGTTAGCGTTTGCGAGATGCTGCTACTGGTGCCGCCGCTGCTGTTCTTGCGGCGGGAGTCCATACATCTACCCAGTGGGCTGTCACAGTCATATAGTCCTGAGCCTGCCCTGCTCCACATGTCCACATGTCCGTGGTTAAGTGGACATTGGGTACAACTGCATTTTTTAGGACACTGGTGAGTCTTTTTCTGAGGTCTGTGTACATTTTCGGTATCGCCTGCCTAGAGAAATGGAACCTAGATGGTATTTGGTACCGGGGACACAGTACCTCCAACAAGTCTCTAGTTGGCTCTGCAGTAATGATGGATACCGGAACCACGTTTCTCACCGCCCAGGATGCCAAGGCCTCAGTTATCCGCTTTGCAGCAGGATGACTGCTGTGATATTTCATCTTCCTCGCAAAGGACTGTTGGACAGTCAATTGCTTGGTGGAAGTAGTAAAAGAGGTCTTACGACTTCCCCTCTGGGATGACCATCGACTCCCAGCAGCAACAACAGCAGCGCCAGCAGCAGTAGGCGTTACACGCAAGGATGCATCGGAGGAATCCCAGGCAGGAGAGGACTCGTCAGAATTGCCAGTGACATGGCCTGCAGGACTATTGGCATTCCTGGGGAAGGAGGAAATTGACACTGAGGGAGTTGGTGGGGTGGTTTGCGTGAGCTTGGTTACAAGAGGAAGGGATTTACTGGTCAGTGGACTGCTTCCGCTGTCGCCCAAAGTTTTTGAACTTGTCACTGACTTATGATGAATGCGCTGCAGGTGACGTATAAGGGAGGATGTTCCGAGGTGGTTAACGTCCTTACCCCTACTTATTACAGCTTGACAAAGGCAACACACGGCTTGACAAATGTTGTCCGCATTTCTGGTGAAATACTTCCACACCGAAGAGCTGATTTTTTGGGTATTTTCACCAGGCATGTCAATGGCCCTATTCCTCCCACGGACAACAGGTGTCTCCCCGGGTGCCTGACTTAAACAAACCACCTCACCACCAGAATCCTCCTGGTCAATTTCCTCCCCAGCGCCAGCAACACCCATATCCTCCTCATCCTGGTGTACTTCAACACTGACATCTTCAATCTGACTATCAGGAACTGGACTGCGGGTGCTCCTTCCAGCACTTGCAGGGGGCGTGCAAATGGTGGAAGGCGCATGCTCTTCACGTCCAGTGTTGGGAAGGTCAGGCATCGCAAACGACACAATTGGACTCTCCTTGTGGATTTGTGATTTCGAAGAACGCACAGTTCTTTGCTGTGCTTTTGCCAGCTTGAGTCTTTTCATTTTTCTAGCGAGAGGTTGAGTGCTTCCATCCTCATGTGAAGCTAAACCACTAGCCATGAACATAGGCCAGGGCCTCAGCCGTTCCTTGCCACTCCGTGTGGTAAATGGCATATTGGCAAGTTTACGCTTCTCCTCCGACAATTTTATTTTAGATTTTTGAGTCCTTTTTTTACTGATATTTGGTGTTTTGGATTTTACATGCTCTGTACTATGACATTGGGCATCGGCCTTGGCAGACGACGTTGATGGCATTTCATCGTCTCGGCCATGACTAGTGGCAGCAGCTTCAGCACGAGGTGGAAGTCGATCTTGATCTTTCCCTATTTTTGGAACCTCAACATTTTTGTTCTCCATATTTTAATAGGCACAACTAAAAGGCACCTCAGGTAAACAATGGAGATGGATGGATACTAGTATACTTATGGATGGACGAGCGACTGCCGACACAGAGGTAGCTACAGCCGTGGACTACCGTACTGCGTCTGCTGCTAATATAGACTGGATGATAATGATATAAAAAATATATATATATCACTACTACAGCCGGACAGGTATATATTATATAATGACGGACCTGCTGGACACTGTCAGCACTGCAGACTCCTAAAGCAAGCTACTAGTATCAAGAAGATAGAAAAAAAAAACCACAATAGGTAGGTGGTATACAATTATGGATGGACGAGCGACTGCCGACACAGAGGTAGCTACAGCCGTGGACTACCGTACTGCGTCTGCTGCTAATATAGACTGGATGATAATGATATAAAAAAAAAAAATATATATCACTACTGCAGCCGGACAGGTATATATTATATAATGACGGACCTGCTGGACACTGTCAGCAGAATGCGTTTATAGAATAAAAACACCACACGACGAGTGTTTAACTTTTTCAGGCAGACAATCACAATATACTGGTGGTCAGTGGTCACTGGTCAGTCACACTGGCAGTGGCACTCTGGCAGCAAAAGTGTGCACTGTTAATGTACTCCTGCTATAACTGCTCCCCAGTCTCCCCCACAATTAAGCTGTGTGAGCAGTGAGCACTCAGCACAGTCAGATATACATAGATGATGCAGCACACTGAGGCTGAGCACAGATATGGTATACTGTGTCACTGTGTATCGTTTTTTTTCAGGCAGAGAACGGATTATATTAAATAATAATAAAACTGCACTGGTGGTCACTGGTCAGTCACTAGTAAACTCTGCACTCTCTGAGTACTCCTAAGCTCCAGTAAATCAAGTGTCTCACTCTCACTCTCTATCTATTCTAAACGGAGAGGACGCCAGCCACGTCCTCTCCCTATCAATCTCAATGCACGTGTGAAAATGGCGGCGACGCGCGGCTCCTTATATAGAATCAGAGTCTCGCGATAGAATCCGAGCCTCGCGAGAATCCGACAGCGGGATGATGACGTTCGGGCGCGCTCGGGTTAACCGAGCAAGGCGGGAAGATCCGAGTCTGCCTCGGACCCGTGTAAAAAGGCTGAAGTTCGGGGGGATTCGGATTCCGAGGAACCGAACCCGCTCATCACTAGAATATATAGGAGTTTGGGCTGAAAAACCATTTTTATCATGTTAACCCTCCCTGTAACAGTTAAGGGCAATTTCCCCCAGATCTTCACTTTGCCGCGAAGATAAGCTATTTGTGGCGTGATATTAAGGGAGGAGAATTTGTGAGGGTCATTAGACACCCAAATACCCAAATATTTAAATGAGTTCACCCATCGTAGTGGAAGAGTAACTAGTGAGAAGGCAAGGATCTCACCCTGAAGCGGGATGATGGAGGATTTCTCCCAGTTAACCAGAAGCCCAGAGTAGCACTCGAACTCATTAATAATTTATAATATTTTAGGCATAGACTCAGCATAGCGATCCATGAACAGCAAAATATTGTCAGCATATAAAGCTATTTTATCCTCCCTGGTACCCACTTTAAAACCAAAAATCTTGGAGTTTGCCCTCAGAAGGTATGCCAGGGGTTCAATAGCCATAGCGAACAGGGTAGGGGATAATGGGCACCCCTGACGTGTACCTCTAGACAAAGGGAAGGATTGTGACACAAAGCCATTCACCGCCACTCTGGCCAAGGGAGAAGAATACATTAACCGAACATATTTAATAAAGTTGGGGCCTATACCAAATTTAAGAATTAACCTTCCTATGATTTTTGTCAGGCTTAGGAAGGACCACAATCAATGCCTCTGCCATGGACAAGGGAAGAGATTCTTGTGCAAATATCTGATTATATAACTCAAGTAGTTGAGGGACAAAAAAATCCAAATGTCTCTTATAAAGCTCAGACGGTATAGCATCCAGTCTGAAGCCTTACCACCGGGAGAGTCCTTAATAGCAGCCACAATTTCTTACGGCGAGATAGGTGCCCCAAGAAAATCATGTGCTTCGCAAGTTAATAAGGGAAATTGTACAGTCTGTAAATAATCATCTAATTGCATCGAAGTACAATTTAATTTAGAAGTATACAAACGCCTATAATAGGACACAAATTCCGATGCAATTTGTGGAGTCTGTAATAAAGCGGTACTATCTGAGGCTTCAATTTCAACCACAATATTAGAATATCTCTCACCCCGTACCAGGGAAGCTAAATATGACCCCGGCCTATCCCCAGGAGCATACAAAGTATGGGAGGAAAAAAGGAGTCTATGCTGAGTCTTCTCCATGAGATAATCTTTCCATTCCCCATGGGCTGACAGCCATGCCGATTTGGAACTGTCCAAACAATCCTGCAAATATTGTGTTTCTGCAGCAACACTCAGGGCCTCTAATTCGGACTCCCGACGTCTAAAAAAGGACTTTAAGTTAGACACCCTTTTAATTAAGGTCCCCCTCAGAAATGCTTTAAACGTGTCCCACAAAATAGAAATAGACTGTCCAGCCTTATTTATCTAAAAAAATTCCCGCCATGCAGCCACCAAGTCAGAGCCGTAACCTGTATGTACGAGCCGTATGAACAGTTGAAATCTAAAACCAAGGTCAATGGGGAGTGATCTGATATACCTCTAGTCTCATATCTACTATCACGAACCCGGGGGACCATGTCTTCGAGAGGAGGACCAGGTCAATCCTAGAGAACGATGAATGAGAATGTGAGAAACAGGAATATTGTTTGAGAGACGGGTGTCTCAGTCTCCAAGGATCGACCAGGCCCAACCCCGATACAACATCAGCACAGCCAGACCTCCCAGAATTCAGAATAGAGGGAGGAATAGAGGAGCTATCCATCGCCACATCTAAAACATTATTGAAATCCCCCAGACAAATGACGGGTATTCCTGGTGACGAGGCCATAAACCCCGCAGCTTTTTGGGAACATTGGGAGAGTAAGGAGGAGGCATATACACACTCACAGCCATTAAAAGTAAAGGGACATAATGTATTCTACACTTCAAAAATACGTATCTCCCCCAAGTATCTGATTGTACAGATTCCAACACAAAGGGAACTGTCTTTTTTATAAGGATAGAAACCCCCCGAGAGGCAGATGTGTGCATAGAATTTAACACCTATCCCACCCAGGGTCTCTTAAGGGAAAGGTTCTTACTGCCCACTAAATGAGTTTCCATAAGACAGGCTACGTCAGCAGCATACTGTCTGATTTGTCTAAGCACCAGAGACTGTTTAATCTTATCGTTGAGTCCCCGCACATTCGATGATAACATTCTAAGTCCAGCCATAAGAAGTCATAATAATAATAAGGACTATAGCCCGCAGCCAGCCAAACCCATCTCTGTGGTGCGCAAAAAAGAGGTGAAACATATATAATCTCCCCCCAGAGCTTGAGAACATAATACAGTCGGATATGGCATGACCCCCCGCACATCAGCATAAACAGCAGAAATGTAATTGGCCTAAACAAGAAGAGGAAATAACAAACAAAAAATTATCCTTCCCCTCTTCCCCACAACCATAAAGCAAATATGCATATAATCTCAGCATACATAGCATAGTTCTTGAATCCATAACACCAGGAAACAATCAAGTATCTGCAAGAGACTGCCTCGCCGGGAAGCGTCTATCCAGCCATATTAAGGCCTCCCGTGGAGTAGCAAAGAATTTAGTCTCACCGTCACCCACCACCCGCAGTTTCGATGGAAAGAGCATATCATATGGCAAATCAAGCCATTTAATAGGTAGGAATTGAGCCCTATCCTTCTGTACATCCACCACAAAGTCTGGGAATAGCCTTTCGTACGAGCAAGTTTCAAAACAATGTCCCGGTCACAGAAGTGGAGAAACTTGGCAATGAAGGTACGGGGTGGAGCCCCCGGTGGTAGCTGGAACATCGGCACCCTATGGGCTCTTTCCACTGTAAAGTAGGGCGAAAATTCCTCAGACCCAAAGGCATCTCTGAGCCATTTTTCAAGAAACTCTTCAGGAGATGAGCCCTCCTCTTTTCCAGGCAGGCCGATGAAACGAATATTATTGCGCCGTAAGCGTCCATCCATATCCGTCAGTTTTTTACGCACATCAGTCATCTGAGATTCCAGGGCATCAGTACGCCTCTCCAGCGGAGTAACGGAATCTTCAACAGTGGAGATACGGGTCTCGACCTCCCCCACCAGCTCCCTCACTCGCTGAAGGTCATGGTGAATAATAGACAGGTCAGCCTGCACTTGCCCAATCTTATCAGCCGAACGAGCCTCACTGGCAGTCACGGCATCCAATACTCTCTGTAAAGCAGCATCTGGCGGTTCAGAGGAAGCAGAGCTATTTGCAGGGGATGGGGTTGTAGTCTCAGACCGCCCATCCTCCCTCCTCTGTTGCGGAGGAGCAGAATTTCAAACAAACTTTTCTATTGTACCAGCCGCGGCACTCTGATGGCGTCCCCGCACCATTTTGGATAACACGATGCCGCAGTACCAGACCAGTAACAAGTGTCAAAGGCAATAGGAAGAGCGCAAGCACCAGCACAATATTAAAGTCCCAAAAGGTGCAGTAAATGCAGGTATATATAGAGAGATAATTGATCCTCAAACTGTATCCTCCAACATCGGTGCAGAGGACTGTAAATAAATGAAACAGGAGATCAGGCAGTATCCCACACGAATGGTCACAGAATCTGTAAAAGGGGGCACGCAGGGCCAATCTCCTCTGTATACAGTCCAGGGCACGGGCAGGGACCCCAATTCCCAGTACAGAGCGGGTAGCAGCGGGCACTCCTATGTACAAAGAGAAGTTGGGGGAGAAGGAGGTGCATATAACAGCAGGATCACCTGGCATGGGGCACCACCAGCCTCCCCTTCCGTAGCGGCAGCATAGCTCTCCGGTCACCTCAGGCACATAAGCAAGGATTTTGTGGTCGGTGAAAACTGTTATAACATGTCACGCTCCCTCCGACCAATGGCGCCAATCTTCAAAGGCCTACTTGATACTGTAGCTAGAAGTTCACGGTTACCAACATCATAATTCCTTTCAGCTGAAGAGAACTTCCGGGAGAGGAAGGCACAAGGATGGACTTTCCGGTCCTCAGGATCTCTCTGCGAAACCACTGCACCTGCACCTATATCAGAAGCATCCACCTCCACTAAGAACGGCAAGTTTGGGTTGGATGATGAAGAACTGGTGCAGATGTAACGCCTTCTTGAGCCTCTCGAAGGCCAGCACCACCTGTGTTGACCAATGCTGAACATCTGTTACCTTCTTAGTAAGCTCTACTATGGGAGCAACAATGGTAGAAAAGGAGCGAATGAAGCGTTTATGGGGGTAATTCAGAGCTGATCGTAGATGTGCTAAATTTAGCATATCTATGATCATTTACTCAGACATGCGGGGGGACACCCAGCAAAGGGCTAGTCCGCCCCACATGTCTGGCCCTGCCTTCCCGCAAAGGTGCAAAAGCAGAGTTTTGCACCCGGCGAGTAGCTCCCTGCCTGTGCAGCTCCTGTGCGCTGACAGGCCACTATTCACCATGATCTGGGTCGCAGCAGCTGCGTGAGACGTTACGCAGCCTCCCTGGCCCACCTCCATTGTCTGGACTGCGCCCCGCCAATTGCATTCTAATGCCCCCTTCTGCCCTGCGACCACCTCTGCCTGTCAATCAGGCAGAGGCAATCGCATCCCTAAGAAGCTTTTAGCATCTCACTGGGTTCCTGGGGTGCGCGAGAGCACTCCACATAGGGATTCAGAGTGCAACTGCTGCTGCTTCAGCGATCCAGTCTGAATTAGGCCCTATAATAGTTAGAAAATCCAAGAAACCGCTGAACAGCTTTGAGATTAGAAGGACGAGACCACTCAAGTATCACCTGAACTTTTTTGGGTCCATAGAAAACCCTCTAGGCCAAATGATGTAGCCTAAGAAGGCTACCTCTCCCACTTCACACTTCTCCAATTTTCCGTACAACTTGTGCTCACACAGTTTCTTAAGATCCATTTTCACTTGCTCACGATGTTCCGGCAAGGACTTGGAGTAAATGAGGATGTTATCTAAATAAATAACAACAAAACAACTCAGGGATCCCGAGAACCTCGTTGATGAAATCCTGGAAGACGACTGGAGCATTTGATAGTCCAAAAGGCATGCCCAGGTATTCATAATGGCCCGTATGAGTATTAAATGCCGTCTTCCACTCGTCTCCCTCTTGAATCCGCACAAGGTGGCAGGCCCCTCTTAAGTCAATCTTGGAGAAGACCACATCCTCCCGAAGTTGGTCAAATAGCACTGAAATGAGAGTAAGGGGATAGGAATTCTTTACTGTGATTTTGTTCAAAGCCATATAAGCAATACAAGGTCACAACGACCCATCTTTCTTGGCCACAAAGAAGAATCCAGCTCTTACTGGGGATCTGGAAGGGCGGACCTTATTGAATTTATTGATCCATGGCCTGAGTCTCAGGGACAGACAAGGCATACAACCTTCCTTGGGTAGTTTAGCATTAGGGATGAGGTCGATCGCAGAGTCAGAGTCACGATGTGAAGGGAGAGTGTCCACCTCCTTCTTCGGAAGGCGAGATATGGTTTAGGAAGATCCTTAAGATTGATCTGCATGTAATGGATAGGGAGAGAGAGACAGCAACCGCGAGCCTCACATGCTGAACTCCAGCGTATGATCTCACTGGACCTCCAGTCAACTACTGAATTGTGTTCTCTCAACCATGGTAGTCCAAGGACCACAGGAGCAAGGAGGCAACGAATAAGGAAAAACCTCAACCTTTCAGAATGAAGAAAACCCACCGAAAGAAGTAGGGGCGGGGTCTGAAACTAAATTTGTCTGTGGGTTAAGGAGCTACCATCAAGACCACAAACGGAAACAGAAGACTCCAAAGGCTCAAAAGAAATATTCAGGGATGAAGCAAAAGTTGGAGTCGATAAAATTCCCTGTAGCTCCACAATCCAGAAAAGCAAGTACCGGAAACACCTTACCCTCTGAAATGAGTTCCACCGAAACCAAAATAGAATTTGAGGGAGTAATAGTTAGATACCGAACTGAACCCACTCAGGCCCAGTCTTTTACCAGTCTTTTAGGGCAGACACCTACAAAGTGGCCTTGTACCCTGCAGTAAAGGCAAAGACCTTTAGCCTGCCTTCACTTCTTCTCATTGTCAGCAACCGAGACACGGCTCAGAGAGGACATAGGTCCCGACTGTTGCCAGGCAACTGAGACACTGCGCTTCTTCCAACTTCCGAGTCCCACTCGGTGTCTGGTAACACTGCCGCAGGGCTGCCTAGGAGCCACTGGGTGCCAAGTAACAGGGACGCCGGAGGCAGACAGTGTTCCCCGTTGCTTAGTAATTAGTCTTGTGTGTGTGTACGTGCAGCAGGGCAGTTGCACAGGGTTGTTTCATTAACATATCTTGTTTTAGATTGGTGCAGACGCCTGATATATTCCTTTCCTGTGCACTCCTCAAACGCTGGTTATAGTTTCTGCTTCCTGTGAGAAACTGCCAGCCCTGTGAGCTCTTGTGCTAGAGAATCATTGCTTGACCCAGTCTTGTCTGGATCCTGTCTGCCTAGCATCAGGTATAGTATGGATTCTTCTACACAGTATTTGTTCTTGATCTTGTCATTCTCTTTATTTTTTTCAGCTACTGACCACTATCATTGTTATTTTCATTCAGCTGCTTCATACACAACCACCACATCTGCCTCTATCACCACAGCCCATTTCATTACAGTGTCTCTGTCTATCCACTTTTATCCTTGTCCATTGTCCCAGCTCTGTTAGTCTGTCCTCAGTCCTATTCCTGGCCCAGTCTTTCTCTTCTAGTCTCTGTATTTTCTATCAACATAACGCTGGTCATACCGGGGGCAAGTTCGTACTGTTGCCAGTAGCATGAATCCTAGTGGGCATCCCAGTACCGATTGGTGCATAAAGTCTTAAGGGAAAATCAGCTCTTATAGGCAAGAAGACCTGCTGGGGCACTCTACGAGTATTTCAACCAGGTGTCTTGGGTTATTGTCCAAAAGATCCGGGATTATAGTCCAGAAGACCATCAACTTTCCAAGTTTGTCCTACTTGTCATCATCTGACATGCCGGTCTCCACACCAGTGTGCCAAGGTACTTTCTTCAAATCGTAACACTCATCAGGAGTTAGTCGAGTGGCCCGAGCTGCATGGATTCAGGCAGCTCCTCCTGAGCTTCAGAACTAGAGGTATGTGCAGGAAGTACCCCAAACTCCCACTTGTGTTTCTGTTCATGGAAACGGTGGATGTCCCGAATGGCCAGATTCATAAGGGTGTCTAAAGACTTGGCAGGTGAATACTGCACTTGACAGTTTTTATTTTGCTCAGACAGCCCGATGCAAAACTGGCTCCAAAGAGCAGCATCATTCCATCCAGAATCCACCACCCACCTTCTGAATGCTGTACAATATGATCTAGCGGTTTCACCGCCCTGCCTTAGGGACCGAAGATAGACCTCGGCAGAGTCTGCTTGATCTAGGTCATCATATGACAGACCCATAGAAAAGAAGGAGTCAACAGAAGATCGTGCCTCAGACTCAGCAGGTAAGCCGAAAGCCCAAGTCTGTGGGTCCCCTTAAGTAAAGAGATCGCAATTTTAACTCGTTGCCTCTCTGAACCAGAAGACTCTGGTCTTAGACTGAAATACAATTTACAACTTTCCCAAAAGTTGAAGACTTGATCTCTGTTCCCTGAAAACCGATCAGGTAAATTAACCTTCGGCTCTTTTCTCCCATGGAAAAAAAAACCCTGACGAATAGCCTGCTCATAAGAGGTCACCTTAACAGAAAGCTCCTGGAATTTCTGTATAAGTTCTTGCATTTGATTTGCCATGACCTGGACAAATTTTGTGAAGAGAGATCCATCTTGAGTCCGCAAAGGCTGTCGTTTCACTCCTCAACCCGATCTTCCTGGCTGGTCATAAATGTTATACCCGGAGGATCTTCTTCTTAAGGAATTCACATCTCTTAGAGGTCTTCTAGCAGTGACCTGTGTATACCCAGGGTTGAGGCTTGTAGAACCTACCAGCGGGTCTTCTCGCCTGTAACAACGAGATTTATGGTAAGAACTTACCGTTTTTAAAATAGGATTTTAATACCTACCGGTAAATCCTTTTCTCCTAGTCCGTAGAGGATGCTGGGGACGCTTCAAGAACCATGGGGTATAGACGGGATCCGCAGGAGACATGGGCACTTTAAGACTTTGAATGGGTGTGAACTGGCTTCTCCCTCTATGCCCCTCCTCCAGACTCCAGTTATAGGAACTGTGCCCAGGGAGACGGACATTTCACGGAAAAGGATTTATTGTTAAACAAAGGGTGAGATACATACCAGCTCACACCACCAAACACGCCGTACAACCTGGCATTTAACAGAATTCTAGTCAACGGCATGAACAATGTCAGCAACAGGCTGACCATAACAGAAACACAACTTGTGTGTAACATAACCAATAACTAATAAGCAATTACTGCAGATAGAGTACGCACTGGGACGGGTGCCCAGCATCCTCTACGGACTAGGAGAAAAGGATTTACCGGTAGGTATTAAAATCCTATTTTCTCATACGTCCTAGAGGATGCTGGGGACACTACAAGAACCATGGGGTTTATACCAAAGCTCCAGAATGGGCGGGAGATTGCAAAAGTGTTTCAACCCGACCAAGTAGGCGCTCGGCAAAGCAGTAACGCCGAGACCCCTCGGGCAGCCGCCCAAGATGAGCTCACCTTTCTCGTAGAATGGGCGTTCACCGATTTCGGCGACGGCAATCCCGCCATAGAATGAGCATGCTGAATCGTATTACAGATCCAGCGTGCAATAGTCTGCTTGGAAGCAGGAGCCCCAATCTTGTTGGGAGCATACAGGACAAATAGAGTCTCCGTTTTCCTAATCTGAGCCATTCCGGTGACATACATTTTCAAGGCTCTGACCACATCGAGTGACTTCGATTCCGCCAAGGCTTCAGTAGCCCCTGGCACCACAATAGGTTGGTTCATGTGAAACGATGAAACCACTTTTGGTAGAAATTGCTGACGAGTTCTCAACTCCGCTCTATCTACATGGAATATCAAATAAGGGCTCTTGTGAGACAAGGCCGCTAATTCAGACACCCGCCTTGCAGATGCCATGGCCAACATCATGACCACTTTCCAAGTGAGGAATTTCAACTCTACTTTCTGTAAAGGTTCAAACCAACAAGATTGAAGGAACTGCAACACCACGTTAAGATCCCACGGTGCCACTGGGGGCACAAAGGGAGGTTGGATGTGCAGCACTCCTTTCACGAAGGTCTGAACTTCTGGAAGGGAGGCCAATTCTTTCTGAAAGAAAACTGACAAGGCCGAAATTTGTACTTTAATGGAGCCTAACTTTAGGCCCGTATCCACACCTGCTTGCAAAAAATGGAGAAAACGCCCTAGCTGAAATTTTTCCGTAGGAGCCTTCTTGGATTCACACCAAGGCACATATTTTCTCCAAATACGGTGATAATGCCTCGCCGTTACTTCTTTTCTAGCCTGAAGAAGTGTGGGAATGACTTCACTGGGAATACCCTTTCAGGCTAGGATTTGGCGTTCAACCGCCATGCCGTCAAACACTGCCGCGGTAAGTCTTGATACACGCACGGTCCTTGCTGTAACAGGTCCTCTCGTAAAGGAAGAGGCCAGGGATCTCCTATGAGCAATTCCTGAAGATCCGGATACCAGGCCCTTCTTGGCCAGTCTGGAACAATGAGTATCGCCTGAACCCTTGTTCTTCTTATGATCTTTATCACCTTTGGAATGAGTGGAAGGGGAGGGAACACATATACCGACGGAAATACCCACGGTGTCACTAGGGCGTCCACCGCTATTGCTTGAGGGTCCCTCGACCTGGAACAATATCTCTGAAGTTTCTTGTTGAGGCGAGACGCCATCATGTCTATTTGAGGAATTCCCCAACGACTTGTCACTTGTGCAAAGACCTCTTGATGAAGACCCCACTCTCCTGGATGGAGATCGTGTCTGTTGAGAAATTCCAGAGTGCATGCATGTCTTTCCGCCCAGCGAAGAACTTTTGTGGCCTCCGCCATTGCCGCTCTGCTCTTTGTTCCGCCCTGGCGGTTTATGTACGCCACTACTGTTGTGCTGTCCGGCTGAATCAAGACGGGCAGACTGCGAAGAAGATGTTCCGCTTGCAGAAGGCCGTTGTAAATGGTCCTTAATTCCAGAATGTTTATGTGCAGACAAGCTTCCTGGCTTGACCATCTTCCCTGGAAATTTTCCCCCTGTGTGACTGCTCCTCAACCTCGGAGACTTGCATCCGTGGTAACCAGGATCCAATCCTGGATCCCGAACCTGCGCCCCTCTAGGAGTTGAGAACTGTGCAGCCACCACAGGAGAGAGATTCTGGTCCTGGAAGATAGGATTATTTTCCGGTGCATATGTAGGTGAGACCCGGACCACTTGTCCAACAGGTCCCACTGAAACACCCTGGCATGGAACCTGCCAAACTGAATGGCCTCGTAGGCCGCCACCATCTTCCCCAGCAACCGAGTGCATTGATGAATCGACACTCTTGCCGGTTTCAGAATCTGTTTGACCATGTTCTGGATTTCCAGAGCCTTTTCCACTGGAAGAAAGACTCTCTGTAACTCTGTGTCCAGAATCATACCCAAGAATGACAGCCGTGATGTCGGAACCAACTGTGATTTTGGCAAGTTTAGGAGCCAACCATGTTGTTGCAGAATTGCCAGGGAGAGCGCAACATTTTTCAGTAATTGCTCCTTGGATCTCGCCTTTATCAGGAGATCGTCCAAGTACGGGATAATTGTGATTCCTTGCTTGCGCAGGAGAACCATCATTTTCGCCATTACTTTGGTGAAATTCCTCTGAGCCGTGGACAGACCAAACAGCAGCATCAGAAATTGGTAATGACAATCCTGAACAGCAAACCTCAGGTAAGCCTGATGTGGAGGACATATGGGGACGTGTAAGTAGGCATCCATTATGTCGACCGACACCATAAAATCCCCCTCCTCTAGACTGGAGATCACTGCTCGGAGAGATTCCATCTTGAATTTGAATTTTTTTAAATAGAAATTGAGGGATTTTAGGTTCAGAATCGGTCTGACCGAGCCATCCGGCTTCGGGACCACGAACAGGCTCGAATAAAAGCCTTCTCCCTGCTGTGACGGGAGTACCGTGACAATGACTTGATTTTGACACAGCTTTTGTATTGCAGCGCATACTACCTCCCTTTCTGGAAGAGAAGCTGGCAAGGCCGATTTGAAAAATCGGTGAGGGGGCACGTCTTGAAACTCCAATTTGTACCCTTGGGCTACTATTTCTAATACCCAAGGATCCAGGGCCGAGCGAACCCAGACCTGACTGAAGAGTTGGAGACGTGCCCCCACCGGTGCGGACTCCCGCAGAGGAGCCCCAGCGTCATGCGGTGGATTTGGCAGAAGCCGGGGAGGACTTCTGCTCTTGGGAACCTGCCACAGCCGGTGACCTTTTTCCCCTTCCTCTTCCTCTAGTAGCAAGGAAGGAAGACCCTCATCCTTTTTTTTTTTAATGTTTATTTAATTTTCAGGATATAAAAGACAACAATGTCCCCCCACAAACGTGGAGAGAGAATATACAAAAAACTACAATACGTACAGAATTGGTATATTACCTTAGTAGAGAAGTCATAGGGTTCCCAGAGGAAAAGTTGACATCTTCAGTAGCATGAACATGCCAGTCTTAGGGGAACCAAATAATAGTCACGTGTTTTCAATATTACCAGTAGAGAGCAGAAGAGTGAAGAAGAGGTAAGAGAGAAAGAGAGAAGGGAAAGAAGGGGGAGATATAGCGTAGAGAGGAAAAAGACAAAGTATAGGATCCGCTGGTATGCCCCTGTACCAAACGATTTCAACTCGCAAAACTAATGCAAGAATGAAGGTATTAGCTGGGATACACGACAAGGTACTAAAAAAGAACGACCCCAGGTCTGCACGAAAGGTCATGAATTTACAGAGGTCACAGGAGGAGTGTCAAAGAACTCCTAGAGGAGCGTGAATTACATGCGGGGGCTTGAGATCTGAACCACAGGTCCCATATCAGTAGAAACTGGAATGATCTATTATGGAGGTATGCAGTAATCTTTTCCATGCTTGCCAAGTACCATACTTTATCAATGACTTGACTAATAGGGGGGCCTCAATCTGTTTCCAGTGGAGGGCAATTAAGCATCTAGCGGTGTTTAAGATTTGCATTATCACTTTACCGGAATTAGGGGGAGTATTTACAATGGAGAGGCCCAGAAGAAAAGACCAAGGATTTTTAGACACCTGGGTGTTGAGCACTCTACTTATCAGGTGTGCAACCTTATCCCAAAATAACCCAATCTTAGGACATGTCCACCAGACATGGAGGTAAGAGCCTAGTCCGCCGCATCCTCTCCAACACATGGGGGAAGAAGAAGGAAACATTTTATGCAGTCTAGAGGGGACAAAATACCACCTATATAGTACCTTATATGCATTTTCCTTTACCGGGGTTGAAATAGAAGATTTCGCAACAGCAGCGAAGATATCCGACCAATCATGGTCAGCAGGCAGTGGGCCCAAATCCCGTTCCCATTGAAGTACAAATGGCGGGGTCGACGACTGATCCTGACCCATGAGGAGGGAGTATAGTAGGGAGATAATTCCACGAGCAAGTGGTTTACGGTAGCAATAAGACTCCAGAGTGGATAGGGGTTGAAGCGGGGAAGAGTTCGATAGAGAGGAGATAAAGTGTCTAATCTGGAAGTAGGTGAAGGGATTAGCCTCTGGAAAATGAAATTTCGTCATAAGGCATGCAGGAGCCCTTGGACAGTACATCTAGAACAAAGTGGATATTTTTACCCGACCATAGGCGAGAGCAAGATAAAGACCGACCTGGAGTAAAAAAAGGATTGTCCCATAAGGGGGTAAACGAAGAGGGGGTTGACAGCAGATCGAAGCGTCGTGTTCAATAGTCCCAGATCTGGCAGGTAAATTCCAGCACAGGATGTAATTGCAGGTGAGGGGGTCTGGACCTAGGGGGGGTAAGAGCAAGGACGTCAAAGCAATAGTATGGCATAGCGTAGATTCCAGTCGAAGCCACCGAAGACTCTGAGCTGGGTCAAACCAGGCAATAGCTTGACTGATATGAGTGACCAGATAGTAAAGCCGGACGTCTGGAAAACCTCTGCCACCGTCCTGCACCGGTTTGCGGAGAGCGGAGAAACCTATCCTAGGGACCTTGTTTCTCCAGACAAAGCGAAGAAACCAGGAGTCCACTTGTGCCAAGACAGAGTCCGGGACTTTCACTGGCAATGTTTGGAACAAATAGAGTAGGCGGGGGATAATGTTCATTTTTAGGGCAACAATACAGCCTAGCCAAGAGATAATCAGAGACTGCCACTTATGAAGATCGGCTTTAATAATTATAAGTAGAGGTGAAAAGTTCTCTTTATAGAAGTCCCCGTAGCGGCGTGTAATAGAAATTCCCAGGTATCGGATTTTAGAAGAACACCAGGAAAATTCATAGGTCGTTTGCATATGGGTCAGGTGGGTTGGAGGGATGTGGAAGGGAAGAGCTTCAGTTTTAGACCAATTAAATTTGTACCCAGACACGTGGCCCCTCGTCCTTTTTTGTATTTATTGGGCCAAAAGGACTGCATCTGATAGTGGGGCGTTTTCTTTTGCTGTGCAGGGACATAAGGTAGAAATGATGACTTACCCGAGGTAGCCGTAGATACCAGATCAGCGAGGCCGTCACCAAACAAGACACCACTTTTATACGGCAGAGACTCCATAGCCTTTTTAGAGTCAGCATCAGCATTCCATTGATGAATCCACAATGCCCTCCTAGCCGAAACTGCCATGGCATTGGCCCTTGATCCCAAAAGGCCAATATCCCTCACAGCTTCCTTTAGTTGGCTGCAGCGTCCTTGATATTACCCAGTGTCAAAAGAATGCTATCCCTATCCAGGGAATCTATATCAGATGACAAGTTATCTGCCCACTTCTCAATAGCGCTACTCACCAATGCCGATGCAACGGCAGGTCTGAGTAGCGTACCCGTAGTGACATAAATGGATTTCAATGGATTTTCCTGCTTACGATCCGCAGGATCCTTCAGGGCTGCCGTGTCAGGAGACGGAAGCACCACCTTTTTTGGACAGACTCCCACTTTTCCCTGTCCCCAGAGGGGAATGGATATGCCACCGGAATTCTCTTGGGAATCTGTAACTTTTTGTCAGGATTTTCACAAGCCTTTTCAAAAAGAGTGTTCAGTTCATGAGAGGGAGGAAACGTTACCTCAGGTTTCTTTCCTTTATACATACAGACCCTTGTCTCAGGAACAGCAGGGTCTTCCGTGATATGTAATATGTCTTTTATCGCCACAATCATATACTGAATGCTCTTAGCCAGTTTAGGATTCAACCTGGCATCACTATAGTCGACACTGGAGTCAGAGTCCGTGTCGGTATCTGTATCCGCTATCTGGGTAAATTAACACTTCTGTGACCCCGAGGGGGTCTGGACTTGTGACAATGCATCCTCCATGGATTTTCTCCATGCCTGGTTCTGAGACTCAGATTTATCTAATCTCTTATTCAAACGAGCCACATGGTCACTCCCACCGTCTTTTCTGTCCCCACTCCAGTCTCCTCCTGGGAAGAGCACTCAGCCTCAGACATGCCGACACACGCGTACCGACACCCACAACCACACTGGGGCTATAGGGGACAGACCCACAGCAACGCCTGATAGAGTAACACAGAGGGAGTTTGCCAGCTCACAATCCAGCGCCTATCTCGGTTCTGAAACGTTTAATATAATGCCTCAGACCTGTTAGCGCTTTTAATGTTAATAAAACAGCACCAAATTACTGTACCCCCCCCCCCCCCCCCCGCCCCGTTTTGCACCCTGTTACTTGTACAGCAGTGTAGGAGGCCAGGACCAGCGTCTCTGCAGCTCTGTGAAGAGAAAATGGCGCTGATTAGAGCTGTGAGGGCAAAGCCACACCCCCTCAATGGTGCACTTCAGCCCCGCTATTTTCCACATATTTATACTGGCGGGGGTCTGGTTTTAGTGCCCCACGCACTTTATACCTCTTTTGCCAGTCCATTTGTGAGGTTTTTTGCTGCCCAGGGCGCACCCTCCCCCCCCGCGCTCTGCACCCTGTAGGGCCGCTGTGTGTGTGGGAGCATGGCGTGCAGCGCGCCCGCTGCGCGGTACCTCAAAGCCGTCACTGAAGTCTTCTGATCTTCTTCTACTCACCCGTCTTCTGACTTCTGGCTCTGCAAGGGGGGTGAGTGCGCGGCTCCGGGAACGAGCATATAGGCGTACCTAGCGATCAGACCCTCAGGAGCTAATGGTGTCCAGTAGCCTAAGAAGCAGAGCCTTGAAACTCACAGAAGTAGGTCTGCTTCTCTCCCCTCAGTCCCACGAAGCAGGGAGCCTGTTGCCAGCAGGTCTCCCTGAAAATAAAAAACCTAACATAAAGTCTTTTTCAGAGAAACTCAGAAGAGCTCCTCAGTGTGCATCCAGTCTCACTGGGCACATAATCTAACTGGAGTCTGGAGGAGGGGCATAGAGGGAGGAGCCAGTTCACACCCATTCAAAGTCTTAAAGTACCCATGTCTCCTGCAGATCCCGTCTATACCCCATGGTTCTTGAAGCGTCCCCAGCATCCTCTCGGACGTATCAGAAATCTCTTTCTGCGAGGTACACTGGGCTCCACAGGGAATGACATTGGGGTGTAGAGTAGGATCTTGATCCGAGGCACCAACAGGCTCAAAGCTTTGACCTTCTTCCCAGAATGCATAGCGCCGCCTACTCTATAACCCCGCCTCCATGCACAGGAGATCAGTTTTTGTTAACCAGTCCAATGCAGTAGCAGGCAAAAGAAACGACAACTGTTAGTAGCCACATACACCACATTCTCACGACAGGAGAGGGTGTCAGCAGCTAATGCCATACCAACCCAAAGAAGCTAAGTGCGTCAGGGTGGGCGCCCTGTGGAGCCCAGTGTACCTCGCAGAAAGAGATTTAACAACGGTAAGTTCTTACCATAAATCTCGTTTTCTGCTGCAGGGTACACTGGGCTCCACAGGGAATGACATTGGGGATGTCCTAAAGCAGTTCCTTATGGGAGGGGATGCACTGTAGCGGGCACAAGAACCCTGCGTCCAATGGAAGCATCCTGGGAGGCGGAAGTATCGAAGGCATAAAACCGTATGAACGTGTTCACTGAGGACCACGTAGCCGCCTTGCACAATTGTTCAAGGGTCGCACCACGGCGGGCCGCCCAAGAAGGTCCAACCGACCGAGTAGAATGGGCCTTTATGGTAGCAGGAGCTGGAAGGCTAGCCTATACATAAGCATGTGCAATCACCATTCTAATCCATCTGGCTAGGGTTTGCTTGTGAGCAGGCCAGCCACGTTTGTGAAAACCAAACAGAACAAAGAGAGAATCCGACTTCCTAATGGAGGCAGTTCTCTTCACGTAGATATGGAGAGCCCGTACTACATCCAAAGACCGCTCTTTGGAAGACAATTCAGGAGAGGCAAAGGCCGGAACCACAATCTCCGGATTAAGGTGGAAAGAAGACACCACCTTAGGTAAATACCCAGGACATGTTCTAAGAACCGCCCGATCACGGTGATAAATCAGATATGGTGACCTACAAGATAAGGCACCCAAATCTGACACCCGTCTAGCAGAGGCGATAACCAGCAGAAACAACACCTTAAGAGAAAGCCACTTAAGGTCTGCCGATTCAAGGGGCTCAAACGGAGACTCTTGTAATGAAAAAAAGGGAAGGATAAAATTATCTGGCGCTACTGATTAAATGATGTCTCAAGCACCAGATCTGCCAATGTTATTTCTTATGTATCAACGATCAAGTCCGTATTCACCCCAAAAGCAAATTCAATTTAGTATAGTGAAGTACAGTTTTGTAATGCATGTTAAAATATAAAAGTCACATAAAAAATCACATATGAAAGCTCCACACATAACAACATAAAGCAATAGTGGCCTTAATGACTGTGATATGAATGAAATTACCAGAAGGGAAGAACTGACATAAGCAGTTCAACAACAGCATATGCAATGTGAGTCTCTGGCTCCCACAGTTCTTATCACAACACTGGATCAGCCTATCTGGGTTTCACCTGTCACCGTCATGCTGGCAACCAAGTTTCAATGTCCCCACTTCCAACGCATTTCCACCCCTGCACTCTGGTCTTTTTCAAGGAATTCCGGGCTGTATGTGTGAAGCAGTACTCCTGGGTTTTTAAATGGAGTTCTATCCAATCCAAATCCCGCCCCTACAGCTGGTGGTAATCTAGTAATCAACTGCAATTCCCACAATTCCATTTTGAGAAAGGTACAGTACATGTTGTCATGGTGACGCGACCTTACTTCCGGTCAACTGCGTCACTTCCGCTTTCGTTTCTATAACGACGATCCTAATATATTCCGGTGGCCGCAGCTGAGTTGATCTTATACAATTTAATCACTGTCCCGCCATCTAGAGCTATTGAATATATTCTCCTCTGCTCAGATCTATGAAGACGGGCCCCTGTAATAAAGATCCGTCCCCACTTCTGGTCTTAATACGTCACTTCCGATCTTGTTCCCATAGTAAGCGTTAACTCACTTCCTACCGGCCGCCCATGATCTCTATACATGCCACTACGAGTCCAGTGATCTTTAGGCTAAGCACGGAGTCCGCTGATAATAAATCTAAATATCATACATCTACATCTATTTGGATGTAGTTATACTGAGGGTGGGTAGTCCGAAGTTACTTGTCACTGTCGTCAGGGATGACAATAATATAGAGAGAATAAATACATCTTCATGGTTAAAAATGTCTGAATGAATATTAATATTTGTTAAATAAGGGATATAAATAACAAATCAATACACCATCATAATCAATAAAATTTCATAAAACAATATTAGTGCACGTAAGGTGAGGACTATAAAGGGTGACATTATAAAAACCACTTTATTTCGAAATCAAGGTTAAGTCCCCCAGGTTTGAGGATCCCTAATTCGAAAATGGTTCTCATTTCAGTTTTTGTCAACTGGCTTGCCAAATCTATTTGTCTCCAGTGACCTGATACCCACTTGAGACCAAAAAATCTCTTTATTTCTGATATGCAGCTCCCATGCTTCTGTCTAAAATGTTCCGATAGAGCATTGGTTTGTAATCCATTTTTTATATTTCGCATATGTACCCCTATGCGTACTTTTAACGCCCTGGATGTCCGGCCAATATAGAACAATCCACATGAACATTCAACTCCATATATCACATTTTTCACGTTACACGTGATGAATTCATTAATTTTGACTGTCCTTCCATTGATCTCTATTTCGTTCAGTTTTTTACTGTCACCCTTTATACCTTTACATCCTTTACAAGTCCCACATCTAAAGAACCCTTTTGTTTTCACTAAAGATCCTATTCCTTTTGGTGGGCGCATGCTTCTTACTATTTTGGAGCCTATATTCGGTGCCTTTCTGTAAATGCATTTTGGTTTCGTGGGCAATGAATTCCCTATAATCGGGTCACGCCTTAAGATACCCCAGTGTTTAGTGAGAATTTTCTCTAAAGTTTTATATTGACTGTTGAAAGTTGTTATAAATGCCCAATCATAAGTTGTAGAATTGGTAGTTTTTATTTTCTTAGTCAACAGACCTTCCCTATTTATTGTTTCTACTACATTCATAGTTTTTTCTAAAGTTATTTCACAATAACCTGAAGCTAATTTGTTTTTCATATGTGTTGCCTGTTCATTATAATTGTCATTTTTTGAACAATTACATTTAATTCTTCTTAGTTGTCCCCCAGGGAATTCCCCTAGCCAATTAGGATGATGGCAACTCTCGGCTCTCAGAGAGGTACCCGAATCTGTCGGTTTAGTGTAGCATTTCATATGTAGTCGTTTTTTTTCTACATAGATGGTGACATCTAAAAAATTAATGGAGGTGATACTATTTTCAAAAGTAAACTCAATATTCAACTCATTCTTATTAAGATAAGAATAAAAATCGATTAGTGTGTCTTGACCACCTTTCCAAATAAAAAAATACATCATCAATGTATCTTCGCCAGGACACCAGGCTCGCTCCAAAGGGGTTATGATACCAAATTACATCGTTTTCCATAAACCCATAAAAATATTCACATAACTTGGAGCGAACCTGGTGCCCATGGCTGTTCCCACATTTTGAAGGTAAAAGATATCATCGAATAAAAAATAATTATTGGTTAAAATGAAATGTACCCCTTCTAAAAGGAATTCCTGGAGTTTAGTTTCCAGCTGACTATTCTCTAAAAAAGATTTTACAGCCTTTTCTCCTTTCTTGTGTTCAATAACTGTATATAAAGATCCAACATCGGTGGTTACTAAAATCCAACAATACTCCCACATAACTGTGTCTATAAAATGTAAAACATCTCTTGTATCCTTTAAATGGGATGGGTTACTATGGGAACAAGATCAGAAGTGACGCATTAAGACCAGAAGTGGGGATGGATCTTTATTACAGGGGCCCGTCTTCATAGATCTGAGCAGAGGAGAATATATTTAATAGCTCTAGATGGCGGGACAGTGATTAAATTGTTTAAGATCAACTCCGCTGCGGCCACCGGAATATATTAGGATGGATGTTATAGAAACAAGAGCGGAAGTGACGTAGTTGACCGGAAGTAAGGTCGTGTCACCATGACAACATGTACTGTACCTTTCTCAAAATGAATCTGTGGGAATTGCAGTTGATTACTAGATTACCACCAGCTGTAGGGACGGGATTTGGATTGGATAGAACTCCATTTAAAAACCCAGGAATACTGCTTCACACATACAGCCCGGACTTCCTTGAAAAAGACCAGAGTGCAGGGGTGGAAATGCGTTGGAAGTGGGGACATTGAAACTTGGTTGCCAGCATGACGGTGACAGGTGAAACCAAGATAGGCTGATCCAGCGTTGTGATAAGAACTGTGGGAGCCAGAGACTCACATTGCATATGCTGTTGTTGAACTGCTTATGTCAGTTCTTCCCTTCTGGTAATTTCATTCATATCACAGTCATTAAGGCCACTATTGCTTTATGTTGTTATGTGTGAAGCTTTAATATGTGATTTGTTTTATGTGACTTTTATATTTTAACATGCATTAAAAAAAACTGTACTTCACTATACAAAATTTAATTTGCCTTTGGGGTGAATACAGACTTGATCGTTGATACGTAAGAAATAACATTGGAGGATCTGGTGTATGAGACATCATTTAGTCAGTAGCACCAGATAAGTTTACCCTTCCCTTTTTTTCTTTGCGCATTTATGTTTTGGTGGAGGTGACAGGGAATCCTCCCATTAGGGTATTACTGTTCGGCTGCACACTGTTTATAAGCGCACCTACCGTGATCACATCTTTACTATTTGCAGGAGACTCTTGCAATGCCTCTAGAACCACCAACAAGTCCCAAGGAGCCACAGGCGGGACATAAGGAGGTTGAATCCGCAACACACGCTGATTGAACGTATGAACATCAGGTGAAGTTGCAATTTTCCTCTGGAACCAAACTGGCAAGGCAGAAATATGAACCTTGACGGAGGCCAGACGAAGGCCCAAGTCCAGGCCCTGTTGCAGAAAGGCCAAAAGTTTCGCCTTACTAAACTTGTAAGCATCATGATTTTTAGATGCGCACCAAGCAAAGTAAGAATTGCAGACTCTATGGTAAATCCGAGCAGAAGCCGGTTTCCAGGCCTTCAACATAGTTTGAATGACCGCCTCAGAAAATCATTTGGCCCTCAAGACGGAAGCTTCAAGAGCCATGCCGTCAAAGCCAACCATGCTAAATCCTGATATACACAGGGGCCCTGAACGAGGAGATCTGGGCGCTGCGGAAGTAGAAGGGAACACTCTTTCGAGAGACCATGAAGGTCTGAGAACCAATGCCGTCTGGGACACGCAGGAGCGATCAGAAGTAGGATTCCTCCTTCTTGCTTGAACTTCCTTATTACTCTGGGCAGGAGTGACACCGAAGGGAACACGTATGGCAGCTGAAAGCTCATGGAATTGCTAGTTGCGTCCACGAACACTGCTAGAGGATCCCTTGTCCTTGCTCCGAAGACCGGAGCCTTGTGATTGTGTTGAGACGCCATCAGGTCCACATCTGGAAGGCCCCACCTGTCCATGAGGAGTTGAAACACTTCTGGATGGAGGCTCCACTCTCCAGCGTGTACGTCCTGATGACTGAGAAAGTCCGCTTCCCATTTTAGGACCCCCGGAATGAATACTGCCGATATGGCTGGCAGATGGCGTTCCGCCCACTGAAGAATCCTCAATACTTCTCTTATTGCCATACGGCTTCAAGTGCCGCCTTGATGATTGATGTACGCCACCATGGTGGCATTGTCCGACTGTACTTGAACAGGTCTGTTCTGTATTAAATGCTGGGCCAAGTTCAGAGCATTGAACACCGCCTGCAGTTCCAGAATGCTTATCGGGAGGAGAGACTCCTCCTTGGTCCACCGACCCTGAAGGAAGTGTTGCTCCAACACCACACCCCAACCTCTCAGACTGGCATTTATTGTCAGAAGGACCCAGTTGGAGATCCAGAAGGGACGACCCCTGCTCAATCGTTGGTCCTCCAGCTCAGAAGCCACCAGCTCAGTGACAGACGGACCTCCGGAGACAAGGAGATCATTTGAGACCTGATCCGGTGAGGCAGGCCATCCCACTTGGCAAGAATCAGCTTCTGCAGAGGGCCGGAATGGAATTGAGAGTACTCCACCATGTCGAAAGCCGTCACCATGAGACCTAGCACTTGCATTGCCAAATGTATCGACACTTGCGGACGAGATAGGAAGTATCGAATCCTGTCCTGAAGCTTCAGGACTTTCTCCTGAGACAAGAACAACCGCTGGTTGTGAGTGTCCAACAACGCCCCGAGGTGCACCATGCTCTGAGCAGGGAAGATTTCTTCCAGTTGATGAGCCACCCATGTGCATGCAGAAACTGGATAGTCAGATCCAGATGGCGTAGGAGAACTTCTGGGGAATTTGCCAGGATCAACAATTCATCCAGGTACGGTAGGTTCCTGACCCCTTGACGGCGAAGTACAGCCGTCATCACCGCCATGACTTTGGTGAAGACTCACGGAGCCATGGTCAAACCAAAAGGTAACGTCCGAACTTGGTAATGGAGGTTGCCAACCACAAACTTCAGGTACTGCTGATGCGACACTGCAGTGGGAATATGCAGGTAAGCATCCTGTATGTCCAGGGAGACCATATAATCCCCAGGTTCCAAAGCCAGAACAATAGAGCGAAGAGCTTCCATACGAAACTTGGAAACCCTCAAAAAGTTGATCAAGGACTTGAGGATGGTCCGGGAGGACCCATTCAGTTTCAGGACTAGGAACAGCGGTGAATAGTACCCCCTGCCTCTGAGCCAGAGGCACCTGTACGACCACTCCTGTGTCCAGGAGGCACTGTACCACCGAATGAAGGGTTTTTGCCTTCACCTGATCCGAAGGGACGTCTGTCAGGCAAAATTGATGAGGGGGACCATTCTTGAAGGATACGGCCTAAACTGGAGTGACGACTTCCCGTACCCAGGCATCGGAAGTGGTCCTCAATCATTCCTGGGTATACCCTAGAAGTTGGCCCCCCACCCTGGGATCCCCCAGAGGGAGGCCCACCTCGTCATGCGGCAGGCTTTTCAGTTTTGGAAGCAGGCTGACAGGCAGCCCAGGCCCTTTTGGGTTTGGGCTTATTGGGTTTGGAAGTGCGAACCTGTTTCAGGTACGCTTAACCTTTTGCTTTCCCTGAAGGATGAAAGGAGCGAAATGGAGTACTTTTAGCCTTCGACACTGAAGGAGCAGTACTAGGTAGACATGCTGTTTTAGCAGAGGCTAAGTCAGCCACTATCTTGTGGAGGTCTTCTCCGAAAAGAATGTCTCCCTTAAAAGGGAGTACTTTCAGGGTTTTCTTAGAGTTCAGATCCACAGACCAGGAACGTAACCAGGGATTCCTGCAAGCCAAAATGGACATAGTAGAAGCCTTGGCCACCAGAATACCGGCATCAGAAGCTGCCTCCTTAATGAAATGAGAAGCTGTGACATTATAAGGCAGACATTGTCTAGCATGATCAGAGGCGTTGGAAGGCAACTCCACCTCCAGCTCCTGAGCCCAAGCTTCAACAGCCTCTGCGGCCCATGTCGCTGCAATGGTGGGCCTATGCACAGCACCGGTTAGGGTGTAAATTGCCTTTAAACAACCCTCCACACCCTTATCCGTCGGTTCTTTCAGAGACGTGACCGTAGTTACCGGCAGAGCTGAGGATACCACCAGTGTTTCCCAATTTTTACTTAGCTCCGCAGCGAGGGTGTAGCGAGCCAGCATCTTCTTGTGAGGAATGAATTTCTTACTCCTGACGTATGTCAACTAAATGGTCAGAATGAGGTAAAACTTGTTTAACCACTTTCTGATGTTTAAACCTGTCCAGTTTCTTAGGGGCAGCATCAGGCATCGGGTCATCAGTAATTTGAAGAATGGTCCTGATAGCTTCCAAAAAGTCAGGAACATCCACCTGTGAAACAGCTTCCCCATCAGACTCGTCGAAATCAGAATCTGAGGGGTCAGAATAAACGCCATCCTCCAACAGACGAGGAGTCTGGGACATTGGTGGATTGTGAGGAAGTAATGGCCCGCTTAGAGGACCCCTTGGTCTTAGGCATGCAAGGGTTAGACTTCTTAATAGTTAGTGATTGGTTCAATTGCTGTAACTGAGCCGACAGTTAATCTGCCCATGGCGGGTTAACCGCAGGGACCACAAGCAGTTGTACCGGCACAGGAGGTCCCATAGGTGGCATTAGTCTAGTTACCAGCGTATTCAATAGCGTGGAGAAGGTAGCCCAAGGTGGGTCATTTTGAACCCCCGTTGCTACAGTCCCACTTGGGGGGTAAGGATCCCCCAGAACCTGACCCCACAGCTGCTATGTTTTCCTCAAATGTGTCTGCAGCGTAACCACCACGCAATGTGGGATCAGCTCCAGCACCATTGCTTTTTGCATCTGACATATCTGAAAGGTCAATACAAGGCAACATAGTACAATATCAGCAGCACAATACCTGACAAGAACCCCCTGTGCAGTGTATCAGCACAAACAGGGAATTCAAGAGGTATATGGTGACTAGAAATCACAGAGAAAAATACACACTGAGTATATCCTGTGAACTACCTATATTAAATGATATACCTGACGCACTTAGCCCCCTCAGGTTATAGAATATAGGGATAGCAATCTGAGTGAGATACACGAAATGGAGGTAACACAGCAGCTATATGCACACACAGAGTCACACTGTACAATGCAGAAATTATGACATGCAATAAAACTGCACTGGACTAGCAATACAGAGTAGCACTATGTATTGCTATACACTCAATAGATATAACAATGCACAGTAAAGACTGGATGTATATCATAGGGTACTTGTACTATATAACCCTGACTAAATGCACTCTTTCTTAACTAACACTCTCAGCAGACATGTAGAATACTTAACTGTCCTGTAAAATGCACAGCACTGACATGCAGACGGCTTTACAGAGTAGGATTTGCCCAAACAGTCCCAGGATCAGCTCAGCTTGTCCTAATGGCGCCCAAACGCTGACAGGGAGAGAGGGAGAGAGAGAGATGCAGCTCCAGGGCGGGAACATTTACTCTAAATGGCGCCCTGGGGCTGGGGGAGGGGCTACAGGTCAAAGCCTTATCCCCCTGCTGGAACAAAAATAACCAACTGGGTTGGAAGGGGCGCTCTAGCTGTGGCTCCAATTTATGTGTATTAAGCAGCTGTCTAAATAGGCTAGTCACACCTATATCATAGTACATACAAACAAGAAAAACAGGAATGAGACAGCGCTGACTGAGATGGATTGTCTTATAAAAATACAGTGATATTTAATTAATTAAAAATAAGAATTTACTTACCGATAATTCTATTTCTCGTAGTCCGTAGTGGATGCTGGGAACTCCGTAAGGACCATGGGGAATAGCGGCTCCGCAGGAGACTGGGCACAAAAGTAAAAGCTTTAGGACTACCTGGTGTGCACTGGCTCCTCCCCCTATGACCCTCCTCCAAGCCTCAGTTAGGATACTGTGCCCGGACGAGCGTACACAATAAGGAAGGATTTTGAATCCCGGGTAAGACTCATACCAGCCACACCAATCACACCGTACAACCTGTGATCTGAACCCAGTTAACAGCATGATAACAGAGGAGCCTCTGAAAAGATGGCTCACAACAATATTAACCCGATTTTTGTAACAATAACTATGTACAAGTATTGCAGACAATCCGCACTTGGGATGGGCGCCCAGCATCCACTACGGACTACGAGAAATAGAATTATCGGTAAGTAAATTCTTATTTTCTCTGACGTCCTAGTGGATGCTGGGAACTCCATAAGGACCATGGGGATTATACCAAAGCTCCCAAACGGGCGGGAGAGTGCGGATGACTCTGCAGCACCGAATGAGAGAACTCCAGGTCCTCCTCAGCCAGGGTATCAAATTTGTAGAACTTAGCAAACGTGTTTGCCCCTGACCAAGTAGCTGCTCGGCAAAGTTGTAAAGCCGAGACCCCTCGGGCAGCCGCCCAAGATGAGCCCACTTTCCTTGTGGAATGGGCTTTTACAGATTTTGGCTGTGGCAGGCCTGCCACAGAATGTGCAAGCTGAATTGTACTACAAATCCAACGAGCAATAGTCTGCTTAGAAGCAGGAGCACCCAGCTTGTTGGGTGCATACAGGATAAACAGCGAGTCAGATTTTCTGACTCCAGCCGTCCTGGAAACATATATTTTCAGGGCCCTGACTACGTCCAGCAACTTGGAGTCCTCCAAGTCCCTAGTAGCCGCAGGTACCACAATAGGCTGGTTCAAGTGAAACGCTGAAACCACCTTAGGGAGAAATTGAGGACGAGTCCTCAATTCTGCCCTGTCCGTATGAAAAATTAGGTAAGGGCTTTTATAGGATAAAGCCGCCAATTCTGAGACACGCCTGGCTGAAGCCAGGGCTAACAGCATTACCACTTTCCATGTGAGATATTTTAAGTCCACAGTGGTGAGTGGTTCAAACCAATGTGATTTTAGGAACCCCAAAACTACATTGAGATCCCAAGGTGCCACTGGAGGCACAAAAGGAGGCTGTATATGCAGTACCCCCTTGACAACGTCTGAACTTCAGGAACTGAAGCCAGTTCTTTCTGGAAGAAAATCGACAGGGCCGAAATTTGAACCTTAATGGACCCTAATTTTAGGCCCATAGACAGTCCTGTTTGCAGGAAATGCAGGAAACGACCCAGTTGAAATTCCTCTGTAGGGGCCTTCCTGGCCTCACACCACGCAACATATTTACGCCAAATACGGTGATAATGTTGCACGGTTACATCCTTCCTGGCTTTGATCAGGGTAGGGATGACTTCATCCGGAATGCCTTTTTCCTTCAGGATCCGGCGTTCAACCGCCATGCCGTCAAACGCAGCCGCGGTAAGTCTTGGAACAGACAGGGTCCCTGCTGGAGCAGGTCCTTTCTTAGAGGTAGAGGCCACGGGTCCTCCGTGAGCATCTCTTGAAGTTCCGGGTACCAAGTCCTTCTTGGCCAATCCGGAGCCACGAGTATAGTCCTTACTCCTCTCCTTCTTATGATTCTCAGTACCTTGGGTATGAGAGGCAGAGGAGGGAACACATACACTGACTGGTACACCCACGGTGTTACCAGAGCGTCCACAGCTATTGCCTGAGGGTCCCTTGACCTGGAGCAATATCTGTCTAGTTTTTTGTTGAGGCAGGACGCCATCATGTCCACCTTTGGTTTTTCCCAACGGTTCACAATCATGTGGAAGACTTCTGGGTGAAGTCCCCACTCCCCCGGGTGGAGGTCGTGTCTGCTGAGGAAGTCTGCTTCCCAGTTGTCCACTCCCGGAATGAACACTGCTGACAGTGCTATCACATGATTTTCCGCCCAGCGAAGAATCCTTGCAACTTCTGCCATTGCCCTCCTGCTTCTTGTGCCGCCCTGTCTGTTTACGTGGGCGACTGCCGTGATGTTGTCCGACTGGATCAACACCGGCTGACCCTGAAGCAGAGGCCTTGCTTGACTTAGGGCATTGTAAATGGCCCTTAGTTCCAGGATATTTATGTGAAATGACGTTTCCATGCTTGACCACAAGCCCTGGAAATTTCTTCCCTGTGTGACTGCTCCCCAGCCTCTCAGGCTGGCATCCGTGGTCACCAGGACCCAGTCCTGAATGCCGAATCTGCGGCCCTCTAGAAGATGAGCACTCTGCAACCACCACAGGAGAGACACCCTTGTCCTTGGAGACAGGGTTATCCGCTGATGCATCTGAAGATGCGATCCGGACCATTTGTCCAGCAGATCCCACTGAAAAGTTCTTGCGTGGAATCTGCCGAATGGAATCGCTTCGTAAGAAGCCACCATTTTTCCCAGGACCCTTGTGCATTGATGCACTGACACTTGGCCTGGTTTTAGGAGGTTCCTGACTAGCTCGGATAACTCCCTGGCTTTCTCCTCTGGGAGAAACACCTTTTTCTGGACTGTGTCCAGAATCATCCCTAGGAACAGCAGACGTGTCGTCGGAATCAGCTGCGATTTTGGAATATTTAGAATCCACCCGTGCTGTCGTAGTACTACTTGAGATAGTGCTACTCCGACCTCTAACTGTTCCCTGGACCTTGCCCTTATCAGGAGATCGTCCAAGTAAGGGATAATTAAGACGCCTTTTCTTCGAAGAAGAATCATCATTTCGGCAATTACCTTGGTAAAGACCCGGGGTGCCGTGGACAATCCAAACGGCAGCGTCTGAAACTGATAGTGACAGTTCTGTACCACAAACCTGAGGTACCCTTGGTGAGAAGGGCAAATTGGGACATGGAGGTAAGCATCCTTGATGTCCAGAGACACCATATAGTCCCCTTCTTCCAGGTTCGCTATCACTGCTCTGAGTGACTCCATCTTGAATTTGAACCTTTGTATGTAAGTGTTCAAGGATTTCAGATTTAAAATAGGTCTTACCGAGCCGTCCGGCTTCGGTACCACAAACAGCGTGGAATAATACCCCTTTCCCTGTTGTAGGAGGGGTACCTTGATTATCACCTGCTGGGAATACAGCTTGTGAATGGCTTCCAATACCGCCTCCCTGTCGGAGGGAGACGTTGGTAAAGCAGACTTCAGGAACCGGCGAGGGGGAGACGTCTCGAATTCCAATTTGTACCCCTGAGATACTACCTGCAGGATCCAGGGGTCCACTTGCGAGTGAGCCAACTGCGCGCTGAAATTCTTGAGACGACCCCCCACCGTACCTGAGTCCGCTTGTAAGGCCCCAGCGTCATGCTGAGGACTTGGCAGAAGCGGGGGAGGGCTTCTGTTCCTGGGAAGAGGCTGCCTGCTGCAGTCTTTTTCCCCTTCCTCTGCCCCGGGGCAGATATGAGTGGCCTTTTGCCCGCTTGCCCTTATGGGGACGAAAGGACTGAGCCTGAAAAGACGGTGTCTTTTTCTGCTGAGAGGTGACCTGGGGTAAAAAGGTGGATTTCCCAGCCATTGCCGTGGCCACCAGGTCCGATAGACCGACCCCAAATAACTCCTCCCCTTTATACGGCAATACTTCCATATGCCGTTTGGAATCCGCATCACCTGACCACTGTCGCGTCCATAACCCTCTTCTGGCAGAAATGGACAGCGCACTTACTCTTGATGCCAGAGTGCAAATATCCCTCTGTGCATCTCGCATATATAGAAATGCATCCTTTAAATGCTCTATAGTCAATAATATACTGTCCCTGTCCAGGGTATCAATATTTTCAGTCAGGGAATCCGACCAAGCCACCCCAGCACTGTACATCCAGGCTGAGGCGATTGCTGGTCGCAGTATAACACCAGTATGTGTGTATATACTTTTTAGGATATTTTCCAGCTTCCTATCAGCTGGCTCCTTGAGGGCGGCCGTATCAGGAGACGGTAACGCCACTTGTTTTGATAAGCGTGTGAGCGCCTTATCTACCCTAGGGGGTGTTTCCCAACGCGCCCTAACCTCTGGCGGGAAAGGGTATAATGCCAATAATTTTTTAGAAATTAGCAGTTTTTTATCGGGGGAAACCCACGCTTCATCACACACCTCATTTAATTCATCTGATTCAGGAAAAACTACGGGTAGTTTTTTCACACCCCACATAATACCCTTTTTTGTGGTACTTGTAGTATCAGAAAGTACCAAAAGTATCAAAACCTCCTTCATTGCCGTGATCATGTAACGTGTGGCCCTACTGGAAAATACGTTTGTTTCCTCACCGTCGACACTGGAGTCAGTGTCCGTGTCTGGGTCTGTGTCGACCATCTGAGGTAACGGGCGCTTTAGAGCCCCTGACGGTGTTTGAGACGCCTGGACAGATACTAACTGATTTGCCGGCTGTCTCATGTCGTCAACAGTCTTTTGTAAAGTGCTGACGCTATCACGTAATTCCTTCCATAAGACCATCCAGTCAGGTGTCGACTCCCTAGGGGGTGACATCACTATTACAGGCAATTGCTCCGCCTCCATACCATTTTCCTCCTCATACATGTCGACACAACGTACCGACACACAGCACACACACAGGGAATGCTCTGATAGAGGACAGGACCCCACTAGCCCTTTGGGGAGACAGAGGGAGAGTTTGCCAGCACACACCAGAGCGCTATATATATACAGGGATAACCTTATATAAGTGTTTTTCCCTTATATAGCTGCTGTATTGATTAATCTGCCAAATTAGTGCCCCCCCTCTCTTGTTTTACCCTGTTTCTGTAGTGCAGGACTGCAGGGGAGAGTCAGGGAGACGTCCTTCCAGCGGAGCTGTGAGGGAAAATGGCGCTTGTGTGCTGAGGAGATAGGCTCCGCCCCCTTCTCGGCGGCCTTTCTCCCGCTTTTTTAAGGAAAAACTGGCAGGGGTTAAATGCATCCATATAGCCCAGGAGCTATATGTGATGTATTTTTTGCCATCTAAGGTGTTTTTATTGCGTCTCAGGGCGCCCCCCCCCCAGCGCCCTGCACCCTCAGTGACCGGAGTGTGAAGTGTGCTGAGAGCAATGGCGCCCAGCTGCGGTGCTGTGCGCTACCTTATTGAAGACAGGACGTCTTCTGCCGCCGATTTCCCGGACCTCTTCAGTCTTCTGGCTCTGTAAGGGGGCCGGCGGCGCGGCTCTGGGACCCATCCATGGCTGGGCCTGTGATCGTCCCTCTGGAGCTAATGTCCAGTAGCCTAAGAAGCCCAATCCACTCTGCACGCAGGTGAGTTAGCTTCTTCTCCCCTTAGTCCCTCGGTGCAGTGAACCTGTTGCCAGCAGGACTCACTGAAAATAAAAAACCTATACTTAAACTTTTTCACTAAGCAGCTCAGGAGAGCCACCTAGTGTGCACCCTTCTCGTTCGGGCACAAAAATCTAACTGGGGCTTGGAGGAGGGTCATAGGGGGAGGAGCCAGTGCACACCAGGTAGTCCTAAAGCTTTTACTTTTGTGCCCAGTCTCCTGCGGAGCCGCTATTCCCCATGGTCCTTACGGAGTTCCCAGCATCCACTAGGACGTCAGAGAAATTAGAGTACAAATAAAATGTTTAAGATTAAATTGGTCACACTGCACCAATGAGCTTCTAGTCACCATACGTCGCTTGCTCCAATGTCCCCATGGGACCCGCACAGTTTGAATGTCCCTTATCCTGGGGTTGTTGCTCAGTCCCCGGGCCGAATACTTGTAATAACAACGCTGGAGGAATATCTGTCACCGGGTACTGTGGGCTTATATAAACGGTTTATGAGAGAAAACCGACCTCTGCCCTTGCCTTGGTGGTCTAGTGGGTCCCTGTACTACCACAGTGTCCACGCCAGCGCGCGCGGCCCGCCTACCACCGGCCACGCAGGATCGTGATTTACAGCGGGTCCCACCGGGGGGACCACTTACCTCCTCCCTGAGTGCGGCCACACGATCCAGGAGAACAGTGGTCGAGTGTGTGACTAATTGGAAGAAAACCGGAGCCTCCGCTGTAGGTACCCGGCAACCAGGGCGCAGGAGTGTACAGCGCCGCTGGGGGAGGTGATGGAGCTGCAGCAGGAGATGTCTGACTCTAACACAGTCAGTGTCTCTGCTGCAGCCCTTGAAGTCTTCATTTTTCTTTAAAAGCTTCTTCTCAGGGCTGCAGGAGCAGCCCCCCTGTTGTATGCCTGCTTACTGCATGGCACCAACATCAAAACTGAGCTCCTGTGCACGGGGCTATAGAGGAGGCAGGCTATGCATTCTGGGAAGAAGGTCAAAGCTTTGAGCCTGTTGGTACCTCGGATCAAGATCATACTCTACACCCCAATGTCATTCCCTGTGGAGCCCAGTGTACCCCGCAGCAGAAAGATGCTTTTTCCATAAGGCAGAACATGCCTACAGGTACTGGGATGCTGGCGGTAATACGAGCTCAACCATGAGTGACCTGAATCAATGCCGGCGTATAGGAGTACTGGGAATACACTACAGAGCAGAGCAGAGGTGAACAGGGCTAAGACAAGGCAAACCATAGAGATGAGGGAGATGTAGTTAATATCCCGGCGGTTGGGATCCCACCGCCAAGATCCTGACCGCCGAGAATGCCAACAGCTGCACCAGGACTATTCCCACTCGTGGGTGTCCACGACACCCATAGAGTAGGAATAGAACCTGTGGCGAGCGCAGCGAGCCACCGAGCCTGCAAGAGGCTTTCTAGCACTCGCCCTGCTGCCGGATTCTGACGGGCGGGATCCCAGTGTCGGTATACTGACCTCCGGAATCCCAGCCGTCGGGATTCCATCCCCAACCCAAATGAGACTGTAACTGAGGTACAATAGAAAAGGGAGTGACCAAACTGCGGGGGGAAAGAAACAGTGGAAGTAACAAATTACCCCTAACTGGAAAGATGCCTCCGGACTGGGAGGAGCAATAACTTCTAAGAAACACTAGTGCACAAGTGTAAAATAGAAATATATAAACGAGAGCTTAGAGTAAAATACAAGGTACAGCTCGGCAGACAAAGGTGCAGACACAGGGACACTGTCTGGTGACGAGTACTGATGAACTAGCTGGAGGAATCAATGGACTGTGACTCCTTGCGATAAGGGTTCCCACTACGACAAGAGGCTATGACCAGCAATGAGCGGGAGGCAGGAACAGAATATAAAAGGCACAGCCAAGTCTTCCTAAATTAAAAACTGTGTGCAGTTCAAACGAACAGCGCAAACTCTTTTCCGCCGGCGTCTCTTTGTTATCTCTTATGAGAACTTTGGCCCTCATTCCGAGTTGATTGCTCGCTAGCTACTTTTGGGAGCTGTGCAAATGCATTGTCGCCGTCCACGGGGGAGTGTATTTTCACTTTGCAAGTGTGCGATCGCATGTGCAGCCGAGCGGTACAAAAACATTTTGTGCAAAACAAGACCAGCCCTGTAGTTACTTATCCTGTGCAATGATGCTAGCGATGGAGGTCCCGGAATTGACGCCAGATACCCGCCCTGCAAACACCTGGTCACGTCTGCGTTTTCCCGACCACTACCTGAAAATGGTCAGTTGACACCAATAAATGCCCTCTTCCTGTCTATCTCCTTGCGATCGGCTGTGCGAATGGATTCGTCGCTAGAAGCATTGCACAACAACGATGCACTTTGTACCCGTATGGCGCGCGTGCACATTGCGGTGCATACGCATGTGCAGTTTTGCCATTTTTTTACCTGATCGCTGCGCTGCGAAAATCGGCAGCGAGCGATCAACTCGGAATGACCCCCTTTGTTAGTAAAGTCAAAAAAGTCAGTCCATATAAGCAGCTCGCAGATGTATAAGATGTACAAAACTTAATGCAGCTCGCAGGAGTAACTTTCTGTTCAAATTGCAATGTCCAATACAGACATGTCTGAGGAAGCCACTGACAACTTGGTATAGGTGGAGAAACACGTTACATTGCCATCCTGAAAGAGCCCTGTGTTTTTAAGCTTCCAGGGATACAGAGAATCCTAATGGTCTGTATTGGACTTTGCAAAGTGCACAAAAAGTCCCTCCTGTGAGCTGCATACTGTACTTGGGAATACCAGCAGCTGGAGGTAGGAAGACCTGTAGAACCTAGATTGTAAGCTCCTTGGAGCAGGGCCCTCTTCTCTCCTGTTCTCACAGCCCTCTTCTCTCACACTTCAATTATAGCTCTCTCCTAATCAGTGACCATCTATATCTGCATCTCCTCTCGCTTGTTATCATTCATTTTTCCAACGGCTGCCGCCCCTAGTAGTACGTCAATTACTCCTTTGCTTCCTTACATTTCAGCTGTATTGTGTACTGAGAATTGTGGTGCTAATTGTTACCTGCGCTCTATTTTAGTTTTCAGTTACTGTTGTGTTAAGTTCTGTGTACCCTGTATTAATCTAATGTGTGCTGACGCTGCAAACCACTTGATAATAATAATAATAATAATAATAAAAGCTCTTCATAATTTGAAAATTTGACTTTACTTTTTTCTATAATGCATGTTTACACTCTCCTTGGCCTCTCTCGTGTATATTTTACATTTTCTTACTGATATTTGGACTTTGTAGGCATATTAACCCACTTCATTTGATCTTTGTTATACAATCTCTTCTTCTTCCTCTCCTATTCCCTAATGTCTCTTTCTTTTGTCTGCCCCCCATTCTATTTATGTACAGTATATTAACACCAAGGGGGAATTCAATTATCTGCAGTAAATTACCGCAGGTGAAAAAGGGAGGTAGCCTCACCTTCAACACCCATGGCTATTCAATTACAATCCCTTTTTCACCCAACAGCATTGTTAATGCCCGTTAAATTAACGTGTTAATGGGCGTTAACACAAGTTAACAGGCGTTATCACACAGATTCATTGAAAATTTACATATTAAGAGGGTCACGAGCACTTGTTAACCCCCTAAGTCCCAATAAGTGCTCCTGGCGGGGGCTACTTGAATAGCCCTGGGGCATCACTTAGCCAGTGGTAAATTACCTCGGCTAATTGAGTTCCATCCTACATTATTATATCCATCACTGTGATATTTCATTGTTATTTCTCATTTGATATTTGCTTCCGTTTCTCGATAGTCATTGGTCTTCATTAACCTTCCTGACTGTATTTGATTATTTACATTAATTATGTAACTTCTATACCTTTCTATATTCTGTATTTTGCTAATAAAATTCAATAAAACTGATATTACAAAAAAAAATTACAATTACATTTTTCAGATATGCTGAAATATAAAGATCTTGTTGCATTATCCCTATAAGCAGGGCCGTCTTTTCATATGGGCTCAGTAGGCAGTTGCCCAAGGGCCCTAGGAGTATAAGGGCCCTAGGCTGATAGATGAGGGTCCCCTTTCTCCAGGGGTACTAGAGATATCTCACTTAAAAGCAGTGGTCCTACCAAGCCTGTTAATTGCTATTCCCGGCCAGATATCTCGGGCTCTCTCTGACTAAGAGTTTTTCTAAGGGTATACTCCAAAAGCCCAAAACCAGAGAAATCAGCCTTCCCCCATATTTTCATTGGTGGATTGCTCTGGCTCCTGAGCTCTAATCCCCATGTCCCCAAAACCTCCTGAAAGGTGGTACTCTCTAGTTTTTTATCCCATTCAAACCTAAGAAATCTAATTCCAGGAAATGGGGCAGGGGCGTTTCAACAGAGGAGGGGGCCCGTGTGCACATCCGGGTGGGCCCCCTTCTCTGCACTGCGCAATAGTATCCAGCATTTGCCAGAGTCTACTGTGCATGTGCAGGTCTCTGAAAACATGGCTCCCATCATGTTCCGGAGACCAATTTAGCTAGTGCGCATGCGCAGTGGCCATTTTGGCTGCGATTTTTGCTGCGATTGCAGTGCCCGACACTGGACTTCGGAAACGTAAGTATTCAAATATGGGTGCAGTGTGTGCAGTGTGCCTCCCCCTGGACCCAGGGGCCCATGTGAACCGCACACATTGAACCCATTATAGAAACGCCAATGAACTGGAGATATCTGCAGTCAAGCAAGCTGCCTTCTCACTGGAAAATTATTAATATTAAGCCCACTCCACTATCCACCCCTCCCCTGCGCATTAAACACCCCCTAACACCATGGAAGTCATGTACCAGGGCCCCTTCATTCAGCCCATTACCCCCTTCTACAGTTAAAGGTTCTCCCTCCTGCTCCATTTCCCACCATCTGTGCAGTAATGGAGTAATTTGCAGAAATTACTGCTCCAGGTCATACATGCTGAGTGGAAGATAGAACACCCACTCCCTCCCGCAGGACATCAAAGCTGCCACCAATAGCACCCCCCTAGCGCTACTGCTGGAGGGGCCCCAGTGCTTTGCTTTGCCCAGGGGCCTACACAGCTGTTAAGATGGCCCTGCCTATAAGCCTCCTAAATCTATTTTACAATTATAGTTAAATGTCATACTGTACATCAGTAGGTTTGTTAAATACAATTTTAAATAATAGATCTTGGTGTAAGGATCTTTCTTAATTCATATACGTTTTTGATGTACTATATGTACTGTAAGACTTTATGCGAGATGTCTATAGTCTGAATTGGCTAGGAATTTACTGGCATACATGTTGGGCTATGTGATCAGTTCATAGTCAAAATGTAAACATACCAGATAAAGTGAAGCTGGCCAGTTTTCGACATTGATGAGCAGCAGAAAATCCTTCCGCACCATCTGCTCCCATCTAAAAAGAAAATGAATATGAGACAAATTTTCTATATAACATTAAATTTACATTATTCAGTAAATTACATATTTACATTGCATGAAATTGGAACCGTCTCTGGAAAAATAACATACTGTAACATATGGAAAGGAATAACATACTGTAACATATGGAAAGGAATAACATACCGTAACATATGGAAAGGAAACTAGTCATGGCTGTCTTGGACCCCATCTTTCAAATTTATCATTTTTAATTATGTTACATATGTAAATATATTTACGTATTTATTCAGTGGTCATTTTTAATGTTTTGCTATATTTTCATTTATAAGCATACATATTCCAAAAAGACTGGTTAACTTTGATGAAAAAACCACCAGGTTTCTTTCAATGTGGTCACAATAAATGTACCACATGTAAATATATTAAAAGAAGAACGACCCAAATAGATATACCACATAAGAGAGAGATATACACCATAAAAACTTTAATTAGTTGCAATTCATCATACGTGATCTATGTATTGCTATGTAGTTGTAACCTTCCCTATATAGGACGTACAACTAGATCTCTAAAGACTCGTTTTTTAGAACATAGGAGAAATATACTTAAAAAATATATGAAACACAGTGTATCACGGCATTTCTGTGAAAAACACAATGGTGATCCTGACACCCTAAATCTTATAGCTTTAGAACAGATACAACCTACAATAAGAGGGGGAGACAGATACATCAACCTTTGCAAGAGGGAAGCCTTTTGGATGTTGCAATTTAATTCTCTGTATCCCGATGGTTTGAATGAGAATATGGAAATGAACTCTATTATTTGAGAATCAATCCAATTGGGTGCTCATATATACATATATATAAATTGTTGGGAAATATACACATAATCGTATATGGAGATATGTTTATTAGCATATCCCTACCTATATTTATATAGGATGAGATACTTATTTTGCCTTAGGTTCTTCTATCTCTGTAATTGTTCTTCCCCCCCCCCTCCCTTCTCCTTTACCTGTAAATTAATGAAATAAACAAATGAATGATTACTATGTAAATAATATCAAAGAAATTATGCTGTTATTTATTATAATGATACACTCTTTTTAATAGATTCCATGATGTATTTGTGCATTATATGAAAATAATATGTGTATGCATATATACAAAAAACAATATCTGTGCTATCATTACCTTACTCTATCTGTATATGAATATACTAACTAATTAGAAAGGGAATGATTTGAATACTTAAAAAACGTTTTATTGTTTATATAATGACAAATTGCTCTAAAGTCGATTGTATCCTAGCAACATAATAAACAGGGTGGGCCGTCTGAACAGTCCGATCACGAGTCCACTCCGGGACACTTGATGTGGTCCCACAGTGCATCGGGCGCGTTCCAGCCGTGCGTCTCACGGACTGCTTCCGGTTTCGGAGCCCGTGAGTTGTGACAACGCACGGCGGATCACGACACAGGTGCGCCCGCCTCTACCTAGGTGGGCGTCCTGATGCAATGTGTGACACACCGAACCTATCAATAGGCTTATAGCACACCTGATTTTTGTTTTGATTAAGGATACTGGTGAGTGACAGGTCACATGACCGGCACATATATATATTTGTTTTACTATTCTACTGTGAATAATTGTATTAATTGAAGATATAGTAAATTATTTGGGACTGACCTTCTAGATGTATATACTAAATTTTTATATTTTAACTTGGATCAGTTAATTAGAGCTATTTTAGCTGCAGTGCAATTACCAATTAGTGAGGTATAAAAATGGCTCTTAGTGACTCTGAGATTTACTTCTGAAGAAGCTGAGCGACCTAGCCCAGAGAAACGCGTTAAGACACTGCTGTGGAACCTAAATCCTATACCATCTTGAAACTGATCCAGATAAGGACTTTTCCATTTCCATTTGGGATTTCCAAGAAATAGGAAATAAACCTCTCCTGTTTTTAACCCATCTAGCAAGATATGGAAACCCCCTGAACTCTCTACGCAGACGAGCAATTAGTCATCATCTCGTGGAACTGTGTGTGAGGTATTATCAGGTTATTACCAGCTGACTGTGCAAACAATCTACAAGGAGGAGAGAATTTCTACCTATTTGGAGTCCGGGATCACTAAATAATGGTTTGGTTCCTATCAGCAGATTGAAATACCATTATCTCAGAACCAGTGTTCTTAATTTATTTTAATCAGATTTGTATGTGTATTGATTGACAATTTAGCCACTTATGCGGTTTTTATATATTAAAAATTAATCTATATTTAACTGATCCAATTGTTTTATTGATTTGGAGATACAACTCATAGCGCTGGTAATTCCTTTATATATTGTTTATTCTTTGTGGGATCTGACGAACCTCTTCCAGTGGGTATTTAGTGGGTATTTATACCATTATATTCCAAAAAGACTATGGGGCCTTTTCATCAACGGGAAAGGGCCTTTTATACATGTGAAAACAGTAGCTTCCGCATGTTTTAACTAACAGACCCACTGACCCATGGGCAGATTAAGACAGGAGGGGACCCATGTGCAGGCTCTGGGGTGGTATTCATGTGACATGCGGTCAGGAGACCGACGGTCACGTGACCTCCCCCAGCATCCCGTCCCCTCACTATACCGACGGTCAGCATGACGACCAACAGGGATTATTTCCACACGTTGGTGTCCACGACACCTATTGAGTGGGGATAGAACCCGTGGCGAGCGCAGGTCACCACTGAGCCCGCATGGGGCTTGCTGCAATCCCTCTGGGATCCTGGCGGCGGTATGCTGACTGCCGATCTCCTGACAGTCAGTCAGCCATACCACATCCCAGGCTCTATGTGGGCCCCCTTCTCTCCATCAGTGGCCGCAGCACTGTAGACTCTGGTATTGGGAAAATGGTGCCACAGGAATCCAGAGTGGTAAGTATAATTATAAGAGTGCAGGGTGTGCGGTGTGTACCCCCCCCCCCCCCCTCGACCCATTGGCCCGTGTGCACTGCACACCCTGCATCCATTATAGATATGCCAATACACTGACCACTGCTGCAAAGCAACAGACATCACTGATAACTTCTGCGCACAGCAAAGTCCAGTTGTGGCACTTTGTCCCCATACACTAGTATGGAGAAATAAATGAATCAAGCTCCAAAACCTGAAAGTTTTCAAAGCTTATCTACAGGTACTAATGCCTGTAAGGAGATTCGGAATGTGAAGAAATACCTAACTGGGTCCCTCTGCTTCCATTGGCTTTGCACATGCCTGAAGTAAAGTAACACAGGTGCAGTAACATTGCTGGATCAAAACTCAGCAGTGTAAACGTTCACCAATACTAATTAGTGACAAAAGTGTGTATGGTATGATAGGGATCTTACTTCATAAAGCAGCTGTGCAGTGTTAGAGCAATACTGAAGATGTGGATCTCCCGCTGCCCATAATATGCAAAGGGCATTCACATGTTCTATAATAAAAAGGCCTTTATAAAGCATAATAAACAGTAACGTGGTAATTTATATATGTTTGCAAATAGGGGTTATCCTACTTATTATTGTTATTATTATTATTGTTATTATTATTTATTTATTTTTATCTCAAGGTTTCAATAACTCCATACAAGACACCAAAATTTGCAGGATACATAACTACCGCCTAATACAACAGTATGTAAGTTCACATAGATGCATAATTACAGTGAGCAGTTAGCATAATTATGAAGAGAAGACAAAGGGAAGAGGGCCCCCTGCTTTACAATTTACAGAGGATATGGTTGGACACAATGGTAGAAAAGGGAAGAGACTGCAAAGTGAGGTGGAGGGGTGGTAAGATAGAATGAAATAACAGTTGAAGGCTAGACGAAAATCTAGTGAAGTGAGAGAATGGGCTGGAGGATGGAGAACAGAGGCGTAACTAGGGTTTTCGGAGCCCAGGGCAAGATGAACAGTGGTGCCCCCCCCCCTCCCAAAAAAAAAAAAAAACCCCTAAGAAAAAGTATGTTCGTCGCGCGCCGAAAAATGGACGTGGCCACGCAGCAAAAGGGGAGTGGTCACATACCAGAAGGGGTGTGGTCACCAAAAATGGGGCGTGATAACATGACTATCACCTACCCCCTGCGTCTTCTCTTCAGCACACTATCACCTCCCCCTTGTGTCGTCTCTCAGCACACTATCACTTCCCCCTTGTGTCGTCTCTCAGCACACTATCACCTCCCCCTTGTGTCGTCTCTCAGCACACTATCACTTCCCCCTTGTGTCGTCTCTCAGCACACTATCACCTCCCCCTTGTGTCGTCTCTCAGCACACTATCACTTCCCCCTTGTGTCGTCTCTCAGCACACTATCACCTCCCCCTTGTGTCGTCTCTCAGCACACTATCACTTCCCCCTTGTGTCGTCTCTCAGCACACTATCACCTCCCCCTTGTGTCGTCTCTCAGCACACTATCATTACATTTTTGCACATGACGGCGGTAGAGTCCCCTTTTTACACAGTACGAAGACAGAGTCCCCTTTTTACACAGTACGAAGACAGAGTCCCCTTTTTACACAGTACACAGGCAGAGTCCCCTTTTTACACAGTACACACAGTACCAGATACACATTACCCCACAGTGCCAGATACACATTGCCCCACAGTGCCAGATACACATTGCCCCACAGTGACAGATGCATATTACCCCACAGTGCCAGATGCATATTACCCCACGGTGCCAGATACATATTACCCCACAGTGCAAGATACATATTACCCCACAGTGCAAGATACATATTACCCCACAGTGCCAGATACACATTACCCCAGTGCCAGATACATATTACCCCACAGTGCCAGATGCATATTATCCCACAGTGCCAGATACCCATTGCCCCACAGTGCCAGATACATATTATCCCACAGTGCCAGATGCATATTACTCCACAGTGTCAGATACACATTACCCCAGTGCCAGATACACATTGCCCCACAGTGCCAGATGCATATTACCTCAGAGTGTCAGATGCATATTACCCCACAGTGCCAGATGCATATTACCTCACAGTGCCAGATACACATTGCCCCACAGTGCCAGATACATATTACCCCACAGTGCCAGATACACATTGCCCCACAGTGCCAGATACATATTACCCTATAGAGATACACATTGCCCCACATTGCCAGATACACATTGCCCCACAGAGATACATATTGCCCCACATTTCCAGATACACATTGCCCCACAGATATACATATTGCCCCACAGGGATACACATTGCCAGATACACATTGCCCCACAGAGATACACTTGCCAGATAGACATCCCCCCACTATCCCCCCCACTCACCGATCTCAACGCTGGCGCCACTGCTATCTGCAATGTGAGGGAGGGGAGGAGAGTGCAGCACCTCTCCTGCCCCTCAATGCATCATGATTAAGTCCGGTCTCCGGCTGACGGATGCGGGTATCTTGGTTTGGTTCATTAGCCAATCAGAGCTCGCGGACCGGCAGCCAATCAGGAGCAGGTCCGCGAGCTCTTATTGGCTAACAAACCAAACCAAGGAGACTCGCCCCACCACCGGAGACAAGACACAGCACATTGAGGGGCAGGAAAGGTGCTGCGCTCTCCTCCCCTCACATAGCAGGGGGATGGCACGGGGGCAAAGCTACCATAGCGGGGGCGAGTGGGCATGATGCCCTGGCCACCAGTGGCGCCCCCTTCTGCTGGGCCTGCCTAGGCGCCCAGGGCACGTGCCCAGCTCGACCCCCCTTAGTTATGCCTCTGATGGAAAAATCCAGGATGTGAGAATGGGAAGTGGTGATGAGGAAAAAGGTGAGGGCAGGAGAGAGTGTATGAGCAAATTAAGCTGGTGGTGAAAAGAGAAACGGGTCTGATTGCAGTCATGGTGGGGGACTCTGTGAAGCGGGTTTCCCTGCTATAGCGTCCGTCCACTGGCAGGTTCAGCCTGGTGCTGATCATAGGAGAAACAAGGGAACCATATCCTGCCCAACCCCCCCCCCCCCCCCCCTTCTCCTAGAAGCATTTTAACAGACATCTCTCACAGGTGCCGACTTTTAGCTGCACCTGAAATGGAATTTTTATTGTGACTGTCGACATTTCAACTGTGGCTATGTTTATATTTTAAATGCCTACATTTTGACTGTGTCTACATTTTAATTATCAATATTTTGACCCTATCAACATTTTTCCGCCTGTCTATATCATACCTCCGAAATGTCCCGTTTTTTGCGACTGTCCCGCTGTCCCACCCTCAGGCCACATTGTCTCGCGGTGGGGTGGGGGGGCAATTGAAAGGCTCCTGTCACTCGCTCCCCTGCTTAGCAGAGCAGCGGTGAATAGACGCTGTGTGCATGCGCACTGCATCTATTTACAGTACACAGAAAGTGTAGGGGCATGCCAGCAGCTCACAGAGCACTTGGCATGGCATACCCCCTCAGTGTCGAAAACTCCCGCAAAGCCACACCCCCTTTTCCACAAGCCACACACCCTTTTCAGTCCTGCATCGCTTGCTCAAGATGGTGGTAGGTATGCTATATATTAATTGTCTACATTATGTCCATGTCTAATTATGCTTGTGTCAACATTTTGATTGTCTACATACAGTAGTATAGTGTAATACCATGCAATTGTACGGTATCACTTAAAGACTTGTCCCACACACAGATAATTTGCTGCAATTACAAACTGACTGTCACAATCCTGACTGTAGGTTTCATATTTGGTGACTTACTCCTGCCATCTGTCCCGGATCCTGTGTCTTTTTACCCACTGAGTTAAACAGCTTGTCAGCACTATGAGTTTTCCTGAGTTCTCTGCCTTAAAGGTAATAGTTAATTAGCTCCACCTGTGGTGATCTCCTGTGTGAGGCTGAATTCAGTAATCTGAAGTTTAGGCCTAAAAGCCAGCACCCTATGTTTTGCAGAAGTTCAGGCTTCAGTGTTCTCTCGGCCTGCTAGGCCTCATTCTACATCACAGCCTAGTCTAGAGTACTCACATGACAGTGACTGTTCACCTGACCCAGAGTTGTCCAATCCTCTGCCAGCCTGAGACTCTCTGCATCACCTAATCCTGCTCACCAATCACCAAGGACCAGGAAGTATAAGTTGGGAGACTGATTTGGAAACTGGGCCAGTTCCTCGTGTCACACACAGCTCTGTGTGAGCCTTAAAGCTGAGCTCCCTAAAGGTAACCTTTGTACTTTAGTTCCTGTGGAAACTCTGTTCTCTTGTTACCTCGTTTGGTTTACTTTTGTGTTGCCACTGATATTCACTATTTCCACGAGTCTCAATGTAAAGGCACAGCTGCACTGGTTCATCTTAAAGGCACAGTACTGTATTCCATAGTCTCAACTGAAAACCACAGCTGCCGTGTTTCATCTTTACTGCTGTTGTAGTTGTGATCTCCAGAGCTCCCGTATCCCTGTCACTTCCGTGCCTACAAGAACCTCCGTGTCTCAGCATCTCCGTGCCTCAGCACCTCCGTGCCTCAGCACCACCGTGCCTCAGCACCACTGTGCCTCAGCACCTCCGTGCCTCAGCACCTCTGTGCCTCAGCATCTCCGTGCCTCAGCACTTCCGTGCCTCCAAGCACCTCAGTGTCTCCAGGCACTTCTGCACCTACAAGCACTTCAGTGCCTCCTAGCACCTCAGTGCCTCCAAGCACCCAGTGCTCACAAGCGTAGTTGGTGTCTCCAGCATCCGGTACTCCTTAATTCATTCCTCAGCACCTTTTCAAGTTCTGTCTTTCAGGAGACCTCCAGCATCCATACGTGCTTCCTTTCTGCCGACCAAATTCTGCATGAGGAAAACCTAGATTCGGCCATCTCTGCTGCGGTTCCTCTTCCCGGTCACCGGAAGAAACCCCGAGCCCACAACACTCCCAAACCAGGTCAGTGAAAGTATTCACATAGTCCTCCAGTCGCCCGCACAGACTTCACTAACACCGGGTTCACAAAACCACAGTCATGACAGTAGGAATTGGCCCCATGGACCCGGCCGAAAGTGTTTGTCTGACGCAGGACCTCCTAAACAATATTGCAGGACGCTTGGAAGGTCTGGAGTCGACTCAGCATCAATTGGCACAGTGTCTGCAGCGGAATTCGTTCTCCAGAGATTCTCTGAACTTCTGCACTAAGACTCCTGACCAACTGCAGATTTTCTACCAGATGTTATTACAGTTACAAGAACTTTTGTCTAGTATTCTTTCCGTGATGCCTGATCTCTTCAGGAATACTACCAACGTTGTTGAGCCTGTTTTGTCCCATCCAGTTAATAGAGTCTCTTCCTCTGTGCAAGGAAAAGTTGTTCATCAGAGCTATCCACGGCCCAAACTCTCTGAAGCTGAACGTCAGCGGCGTAGGGAGCTACACCTCTGTCTGTACTGTGGAAATTCCGGTCATTTTGTTAAAGACTGCATTCTTCGTAAGCCAGGGAATGGTGACAAATCCCAGTATCACAGTGCTCATGTCTACAAGTCATCCACAGTAGCCGATCCTGCTACTGCTGACAGGGGTATCAAGATGGCTACTCTGAAAGAGACTCAAATTTATGACTGGGGTCCGGTGATTAAAAGACCTTATCCCAAGTTGGGTGTCCAGAGAAGAATGTTCAAGCCATTTAGAGTCACAGAGGAGTCCGTGTCTACAGCCCAAGGAGGGGCGTCCGTGTCTACAGCCCAAGGAGGGGCGTCCGTGTCTACAGCCCAAGGAGTGGCGTCCGTGTCTACAGCCCAAGGAGTGGCGTCCGTGTCTACAGCCCAAGGAGTGGCGTCCGTGTCTACAGCCCAAGGAGGGGCATCCGTGTCTACAGCCAAAGGAGGGGCATCCGTGTCTTCAGCCCCAGTGAGGGGTTCAGAGTGTCCAGCCTCAGGAGGGGGTTCTACAGAGTGTCCAGCCCCAGGAGGGGGTTCTTCAGAGTGTCCAGCCCCAGGAGGGGGTTCTTCAGAGTGTCCAGCCCCAGGAGGGGGTTCTTCAGAGTGTCTAGCCCCAGGAGGGGGTTCTTCAGAGTGTCCAGACCCAGGAGGGGGTTCTTCAGAGGATCCAGCGCCAGAGAGTCTTCAGAGCGCTGCCCAGCCAGAGAGTCTTCAGAGCGCTGCCCAGCCAGAGAGACTACAGAGCGCTTCCCAGCCAGAGAGACTACAGAGCGCTGCCCAGCCAGAGAGACTACAGAGCGCTGCCCAGCCAGAGAGACTACAGATCGCTGCCCAGCCAGAGAGTCTACAGAGCGCTGCCCACCCAGAGAGTCTACAGAGCGCTGCCCAGCCAGAGAGTCTACAGAGCGCTGCCCAGCCAGAGAGTCTACAGAGTGCTGCCCAGCCAGAGAGTCTACAGAGTGCTGCCCAGCCAGAGAGTCTACAGAGTGCTGCCCAGCCAGAGAGTCTACAGAGTGCATCCCAGCCCCGTGAAGTGGGGGCTCTTGCCTCAGCCCAGCCCCGTGAAGTGGGGGCTCTTGCCTCAGCCCAGCCCCGTGAAGTGGGGGCTCTTGCCTCAGCCCAGCCCCGTGAAGTGGGGGCTCTTGCCTCAGCCCAGCCCCGTGAAGTGGGGGCTCCTGCCGGTCCAGCAATATTCCAGGCTCCGCCTGGTCAGTCCGTCCCGGTTCCAGTCGGTCCAGCAATACTCCAGGCCCTGCCTGGTCAGTCCGTCCCGGTTCCATCCGGTCCAGCGATACTCCAGGACCAGCCTGGTCAGTCTCTGTTCGCTCCAGCCAATTCAAGTATCCTCGGATCCAATCCAGTCCTACTCGTCCAGCCAAAGATTTCTCCAGTTTCAGCCTCTAAGCTTTCGTCTGATGGTTTACCACCTATTTACTTTGATGGAGATTTATTGCAATATGCCGCTTTGGTTGAACAATTTCTCTCTCTGATGGAGTCTGATCCTTCAGGTGCAGTAACTCCTTCCAACGTTACTCAATATCTGTTCCTGGCATTCAGAGGAAGAGCTTTGGAGTGGGCCAACATGCTTTTTGAGAGTAATGATCCTGTGTTCCATGACTTACGGACTTTTAGTAATGCTGTGGTTAAAGAATTTAGTCCTAAACCTTTGGAATCTGACTCGGTAAAAGAATCATGCTCTAAAGGGAATGCAGAAGGAAGTTTGTGCTGTCCTCCCAGGGATAGTCTAAGAATCTCCTTCGGTAAGAATCCGACCATTAAAATTGCTCATGTAGGAGTCTCTCCTAGCCCAGAGAATTTAAAACTCCAGTGCCCCTCCTTTTCATCTGCAAACTGTGTATCTAAGAGGGATTCATATCTTCCATTAGACTTGGACTCAGACTCTGAATTTGATCCAGTTCATGATGCTACTCCTTTCTTGGAAGGTCCCATGTTTTCTAAGGAAGGTTTTTCTTTACAGGAGATTCCGCTCTCCTTGGTCAAAACCAAATGTTCCCGTAAGAAGAAGAGGCATCAACGAAGGTCCTAAATTCTTCTGTATGAATTTCTCAAGTTCCTCGAAGATTCAAGATGGGTGTCCGGAGTCCACCCTTGAAGAGGGGGGTACTGTCACAATCCTGACTGTAGGTTTCATATATGGTGACTTACCCCTGCCATCTGTCCCGGATCCTGTGTCTTTTTATCCACTGAGTTAAACAGCTTGTCAGCACTATGAGTTTTCCTGAGTTCTCTGCCTGAAAGGTCATAGTTAATTAGCTCCACCTGTGGTGATCTCCTGTGTGAGGCTGAATTCAGTAATCTGAAGTTTAGGCCTAAAAGCCAGCATCCTATGTTTTGCAGAAGTTCAGGCTTCAGTGTTCTCTCGGCCTGCTAGGCCTCATTCTACATCACAGCCTAGTCTAGAGTACTCACATGACAGTGACTGTTCACCTGACCCAGAGTTGTCCAATCCTCTGCCAGCCTGAGACTCTCTGCATCACCTAATCCTGCTCACCAATCACCAAGGACCAGGAAGTATAAGTTGGGAGACTGAGTTGGAAACTGGGCCAGTTCCTCGTGTCACACACAGCTCTGTGTGAGACTTAAAGCTGAGCTCCCTAAAGGTAACCTTTGTACTTTAGTTCCTGTGGAAACTCTGTTCCTTTGTTACCCCGTTTGGTTTACTTTTGTGTTGCCACTGTTATTCACTATTTCCACGAGTCTCAATGTAAAGGCACAGCTGCAGTGGTTCATCTTAAAGGCACAGTACTGTATTCCATAGTCTCAACTGAAAACCACAGCTGCCGTGTTTCATCTTTACTGCTGTTGTAGTTGTGATCTCCAGAGCTCCCGTATCCCTGTCACTTCCGTGCCTCCAAGAACCTCCGTGTCTCAGCATCTCCGTGCCTCAGCACCTCCATGCCTCAGCACCACCGTGCCTCAGCACCTCCGTGCCTCAGCACCTCCGTGCCTCAGCACCTCCGTGCCTCAGCATCTCCGTGCCTCAGCATCTCCGTGCCTCAGCACCTCCGTGCTTCAGCACCACCGTGCCTCAGCACCACCGTGCCTCAGCATCTCCATGCCTCAGCATCTCCGTGCCTCAGCACTTCCGTGCCTCCAAGCACCTCAGTGTCTCCAGGCACTTCTGCACCTCCAAGCACCTCAGTGCCTCCAGGCACTTCTGCACCTACAAGCACCTCCGTGCCTCCAAGCACCTCAGTGCCTCCTAGCACCTCAGTGCCTCCAAGCACCCAGTGCTCACAAGCGTAGTTGGTGTCTCCAGCATCCGGTACTCCTTAATTCATTCCTCAGCACCTTTTCAAGTTCTGTCTTTCAGGAGACCTCCAGCATCCATACGTGCTTCCTTTCTGCCGACCAAATCCTGCATGAGGAAAACCTAGATTCGGCCATCTCTGCTGCGGTTCCTCTTCCCGGTCACCGGAAGAAACCCCGAGCCCACAACACTCCCAAACCAGGTCAGTGAAAGTATTCACATAGTCCTCCAGTCGCCCGCACAGACTTCACTAACACCGGGTTCACAAAACCACAGTCATGACACTATTACTTTACAGGTGATACTGATGACAGCCATTTCGTGGCCAGTGAGATCTTACCCTCTTCACATCAAGCTTCTGACCTGAGATTTTGCTGTGCCAGGCCAAACCAGGGTCAAATCAGGTGTCAGGAAACAGTACTTGTTATCAGGGAACCTGGGACTAGAACCACTGAAAAGCTGGTAACAGACTGAATGTGGAGTGGCATAGGACTGAAATATATAAGCTAAAGCGGAATGGGTCTGGACTGGAGATTATAGACTGAACCATAATGGGACCAGATGGGATGCAGAATACTGGAACTTAAATAAAATATGATAACTGGAGATCATTAGCTGGAACCCGCAATGAACAGGTGAGATGACAAACTTGTAAATATGGTGTGACACACAGGAGTAGCAGAGCTCAGGTAAATGTACTATGCACACAGGAGCGGTTCTTGGTGCGGGCAAGCAGTGCCTGGGCCCGGGACGCTGCGGCCTAGAGGCGCGGCCACAGTCATTCCGCAGGCACCACCGCCTACCCGCACCCCGCTCCCCAGCTGCAGCAGACGCCGTGGGCTGTGTGGGCGTCCGCTGCAGCCGGCTCTAGTGACAGACACTAGAGGTCATTATTGACCTCTAGTGTCTGTGCGGCGCTGCTATGGAAGAGACGTCATGACGTCTCTCCCATAGAGAGGAGCCGCGGGAGGCCAAACGGAGCAGCAGCAGCGGTCGGGAAGCAGGAGCGGGGTAGTGGTAAGTATTGTTTTTTTATTTTTGTGCAGGGGGCACAACTACTGGGGGCACAGCAACAGGGGCACAGCAACAGGGGGCACAACTACTGGAAACTTTCACACTGGGCGCCACAAGGTGTAGAACCGGCCCTGTATGCACAGATATAGAGAATTATTAGGTAAGACACAAACGAGCAGCCTGACTATAGGCCTAATTCAGACCTCATCGCAGCAGCATTTTTTTTCTCTAATAGGTAAGACCATGTGCACTGCAGATGGGGCAGATATACTGTAACATGTGCATAGAGAGTTACATTTGGGTGGGGTGTGTTCAAACTGAGATCTAAATTGCAGTGTAAAAATAAAGCAGCCAGTATTTACCCTGCACAGAAACAATATAACCCACCCAAATCTAACTCTCTCTGCACGTTATATCTGCCTCCCCTGCAGTGCACGTGGTTTTGCCCATTAGAGATAGATTGTGTGGAACAATGCAGGAACCAGATAGGTACAGAAGTAGTCAAATGATGAGAGTCAAGATGGCTGCACCCATGTTGCGCTGGACCTAGTCACACTGTCAAAGAGGAAACAGAATCATTGGAGGGAATGGCATACACAGGGTAATCCAGAAGACATGACATGCACACTGCACCACAGGGCATGCCTGGATGCCATATGAATAATGTAAGCTGATACAGAGAAACATGTCATGAAGTAAAACTTACAGCACTGAGGGGTCTATTCATGAAGCAGTTAAAAGAGTGGAGGAATGAGGCTGTGGAGAAGTTGCCCATGGCAACCAACCAGCTGCTACGTACAACTGTATAGTATGCAAATTATAAATGTTACTTCAATGCTGATTGGGTGCCCTGGGCAACTTCTCCACTTTTCACTGCTTCATGAATAGACCCCTGAATAAGGTAAGCAAGTCCAGAGGCCAGCATCGTGACACCCGGTATCGACATGGGTAGGTTGTAGTGTGAAGGCACCACCTAGGTTATCCGACCCAGGTCACGCTAAAAGGAACAGAAAGGCAGATCTGCTGTGCTTGGGGATAATGTCATCTCCAAGCACCGGCAGACTGGATAGCATCATCGACTTGGCAATAGCCCAGGTCCAGCCTGCAGTGTGAACATGGTTTCAGCAGCTGCGATATGGCTCGAAACTGTGTTCATTAAGACATGTCGCATCTGGCTTTTTCAGTTTGAAAGGGGTACAGTCCATTTTAGAAAAGGGCATACAGGCCAGTAATATTTTAATCAAAGTTGTTTAAAAACAGTTGGATCACTGAAAGAGGAGAGCTGGGTGACACTCAGGGACAGATTGGCCAATGGGTGCACCGGGAAGATTCCAAATGCATGTGGGGCCTGATTTTTCCTTGTGTTTCATCTGCGCTTTTGTCTGATTTCCAACATACATGCATGCATTGGTAATGGCGTTCGTACAGAGTTGCACACATGCACCAAGAAGTGTATTAGAAATGTGTTGGCCATTCCTATGAGGTTATCGGGTTTTGACTAATCAGACACAGATGTAACATAGTGTGGGCATGTTGCTGAAAGTGGTTGCATACAGAGACTTTGAATCGCTCACATTGGAGGCCATACTCAGACAGATGATCTGCATCTGGCATAGGACTGGTGAAAGTTTCATTGTTGAGACCGATGATGGCTTCTACAGATGCACAAAGCGTGACTGCAGCATCTGCAGACACTAAAAGTGTGTATCTCAGTCCTTGCGTGTTTTGATGCACGGATGTACACCAGGGAACTTGTAGCATCAAGTAGCTGCAGCTAAAAACGCAAAAAAAGGAGTCCACCTCAGAATCAGACTCTATGAGGAAGAATACCGCCCCCTCAACAGATCCAACCCCGCAACAGACCCAGCACCCATTAGGACTGTTTCCATAAATTTCCCGAGCTGGTTTTCCATCCCAGTCCACCCCTCATGACACTATTGAGCAGCATGAAGCAGATAAAGGGATAAGCTGCTGAGAGGTAGAGACTGCAACAAACAGACTGACTGAGATTTGTGGTTCCAAACAGAGAGTCCCCCTAAAGTGAGGCTGTACTTACCCTTTGGAGGGGAAGTAGCATCCTGACTCAGTACACTTCATTGGTGAAATAAAACCATTTTAGCATCTATTGTTTTGGACATAGGTGGGAAATCGATTAACTACAGTATTTTACCATGGGCTAATTGAAGCAGCAGGGCTATTCAATTAGCCCCAAAGGCAGCAGTTAATGGTAATTTGTTTGCAAGCCTGAGTTGACTCGAATAGAAATCCCTGTTAAATAGCCTATTTTCGGGTGCCGCGCCCATGTTAACACATAGGTCAAGGAACATATCACAGGTTTAATGGGCTAACGCCTGTTACAGTGTCATTTACCGGGCACGAAAGAGGGACTCTAACTCAATAGCCCTGGCCGTTAAAGCAAGAGGCTACCTTTTCACACTTGGTTAATTATCTGGGCTAAGTAAATTCCCCCTATAGGGGGTAATTCCAAGTTGATCGCAGCAGGAAATTTTTTAGCAGTTGGGCAAAACCATGTGCACTGCAGGGGGTGGGGGGGTGGGGGCAGATATAACATTTGCAAGGCACCGCTGGCACACACCTAGTTATGGACCTGGTTTGCAATAACTTTACATATCAGCGCTGCAATGTTGCTATGTGACTCCTAGATATATTTATACTTTAAGGTCAGCAAGCGGGGCGGACTTACCCTGTGCTAGGCGTTCGTCCGCATGTCTGAGAAACTGAACGTAGATGTGCTAAATTTAGCACATGTACGATCACATCTGAATTACCCCCCATTTGTGTACAATCTAGTACATAGGGGGTCATTCCGAGTTGTTCGCTCGCAAGCTGCTTTTAGCAGCTTTGCACACGCTAAGCCGCCGCCTACTGGGAGTGAATCTTAGCATAGTAAAATTGCGAACGAAAGATTCTCAAAATTGCGATTACACACCTCTTAGCAGTTTCTGAGTAGCTTCAAACTTACTCGGCATCTGCGATCAGTTCAGTGCTTGTCGTTCCTGGTTTGACGTCACAAACACACCCAGCGTTCGCCCAGACACTCCTCCGTTTCTCCAGCCACTCCCGCGTTTTTCCCAGAAACGGTAGCGTTTTTTCGCACACACCCATAAAACGGCCAGTTTCCGCCCAGAAACACCCACTTCCTGTCAATCACATTACGATCACCAGAACGAAGAAAAAACCGTGAGTAAAATTCCTAACTGCATAGCAAATTTACTTGGCGCAGTCGCACTGCGGACATTGCGCATGCGCATTCGCGACTAATCGCTCCGTTGCGAAAAAAAAATAACGAGCGAACAACTCGGAATGACCCCCATAGTATACATAGTCTAGTCAAAATTGAAACTTATTCAAAATTGAAACTTAAAACTGAAACAAAATTGAAACTTATTCAAAATCTCTCATAGTCAAAATCTCAAGTAAAAATAGTCAATATCAGTGATTCAGGGCTCTAGGGAGTTCAGGGGAAATCACAAAGTCAAAATCGGAAATAGTTAATATCTCACCGTGTGTATGCACCTTAACACCTAATTATGTGGACGACTGTCAGTTATTACGTTGTACAGAAGTGTCCACTTACAACTAGCCTCCCTACATGTTAAACAGCCCTTCTAGTCAGGCCATGCCGAGGCATGACTCAGTAGTGCCAAGCGCCTTTACGTGCGATCTGTGTGCGATCTTGGCTGTACCTGCATATGAAATGTACGTTACAATGTTTTTCTAGAAAACACTGTAACATACCATTTCATATGCAGATACAGCCACAGAAGCACAGAGAATATAAACATGCCGCATATCATATTAATCAGCAGAGTCTGCTGTGCGTCCTATTCGCATAGCAACATGAATAAGACACATTTTTGGGAAAAAAATATGCCCAATGCTAACAGAGTTGCACGGGACTGTTAGCTCAATCACGCCAGGCATCTACCGCTACATGGCGTATTGAGGCAAGATGTATTAGGACACATCTGTAGTTTTAATAAACAGTATTATACTATATTTATCTTTTGCTATAATAGCAGATTGGAGTTATTGGTGCTACTTTTTTTTTCAAAATTTAGGTGTTGTCTGCAAAGAGGTGGTAGCAAAGTACAAAGGAACTGATAAGCTTGCTGAAAGAAAATGTGTATAGGGATAAGAGAAGGCGGCCAAGGACAGAACCTTGGGTGATCCTTGTGGAAAGGGGAAGTAGAGGTGGCAGCACATACAGAGAAGAAGTGGTTAGACAAATAGGAGGTGAACAGGACACAGTTGAATCATAAAGACCTACACAATAGAAAGTATGGAGGAGAAGGTAGCGGAAAATTAGAAAAATGCTGCTAGAAGGTCAGGAGAATAAGGATTTCTATTTTATTCTCAAAAACGGTCTTTGCATTTGGTGGTTAGTACTGTACAGTAGGTCATCGGTGGAGTGAGAGACCAAATGCCAGATTGGAGTGGCAGGAAAGAAAAGAGGTTAAGCAATTTTAAACTACACAGAATAAAAAAAAACAAATGCAGATGCACACTCTAAGCACTGAATTGTGGTTGTAAGTAAAGCAAAAATGCAAGCAATTGGACAAAACCATGTTGTACTGCAGGTGGGGCAGATGTAACATGCACAGAGAGATTTAGATTTGGGTGGGGTTGTGCTTCAACTAAAATCTAAATTGCAGTGTGAAAATAAAGCAGTTGTGGGCTACATGGAAAAGCAGATAGTTTTTACCTTGCACAGAAGAAAATAGGATTTTAATACCTACCGGTAAATCCTTTTCTCTTAGTCCGTAGAGTATGCTGGGGTCACATCAAGAACCATGGGGTATAGACGGGATCCACAGGATTTATTGTTAAACTAAGGTGAGATACATACCAGCTCACACCTCAAGCACGCCGTACAACTTGGCATTTAACACAACGCAAGTCAACGGCATGAACATTATCAGCAACAGGCTGACTATAAACGTAACACAACATGTATGTAACCACAACTAATAACTGCAGATACAGTACGCACTGGGACGGGCGCCCAGCATCCTCTACGGACTAAGAGAAAAGGATTTACCGGTAGGTATTAAAATCCTATTTTCTCATACGTCCTAGAGGATGCTGGGGTCACATCATGGGGTTATACCAAAGCTCTAGAACGGGCGGGAGAGTGCGGATGACTCTGCAACACCGATTGACCAAACATGAGGTCCTCATTAGCCAGGGTATCAAACTTGTAGAACTTCGCAAAGGTGTTTGAACCCGACCAAGTAGCTGCTCGGCAAAGTTGTAAAGGTCAGCCGCCCAGGACGAGCCCACCTTTCTGGTAGAATGGGCCTTCACCGATTTCAGTAACGCCAATCCAGCCGTAGAATGAGCCTACTGGATCGTATGACAGATCCAGCGCGCAATAGTCTGCTTGGAAGCAGGAGCCTCAATTTTATTGTGAGCATGCAGGACAAACAGAGCCTCTGTTTTCCTAAACTGAGCCGTTCTGGCGACATAAATTTTCAAAGCTCTTACTACATCGAGAAACTTCGATTCCAGCAAGGCGTCAGTAGCCACTGGCACCACAATAGGTTGGCTCAAGTGGAACGACGAAACCACTTTTGGCAGAAACTGCTGACGAATCCTCAACTCTGCTCTATCTTCATGGAAGATCAAATAAGGGCTCTTGTGAGACAAGGCCGCCAATTCAGACACCCGCCTTGCGGATGCCAAGGACAACAGCATGACCACTTTTCAAGTAAGGAATTTCAACTCTACCTTCTGTAAAGGTTCAAACCAATGAGACTGAAGGAATTGCAACACCACGTTAAGATCCCATGGTGCCACAGGGGGCACAAAGGGCGGTTGGATGTGCAACACGCCTTTCACGAAGGTCTGAACTTCTGGAAGGGAGGCCAATTGTTTTTGGAAGAAAACCGATACAGCTGAAATTTGAACTTTAATTGAGCCCAACTTTAGGCCCGCATCCACACCGGCTTGTAGAAAATGGAGAAAACGTCCTAACTGAAATTCTTCCGTAGGAGCCTTCTTGGATTCACACCAAGACACGTATTTTCTCCAAATACGTGTTAGGGTCTCTTGCCCTGTGCTGCCACGTCGTCATGGCAACCGGGAGACAAGTGCTAGCGGAGTAACCTGAGCGCAGCTGATACTCCGGTTCGGGTCTTTTGCTGTGCAGTGGTTACAGGCTCTGTGCACGGCAGGGGATCCGGTGCTGGTTTTTGTGCTCACAGTCTGTGAGGTCTGAGTGGGGCGTGGACAGCACCTGCTTTATAAGGCCTCTTCTCATGTTAAGCAGATGCTGCTGAATCTTTGTTGGTTAGTCAGTTCCTGAAAGTTAGCCAGTACTGTGTAGCTTTGTATTTGTTGTTGCTTACTGCAAATAGGCCTGGGGATTTGGTACTACACTCTGCCAATCCAGACCTAGCAGTAAGACTGGAGTCAGTCGTTTAACCTGCTGGGGTTCTTTTGCTACTCTGTGAACTTAGCAGGTTTGCGGCTGTATTCTCAGACTGCCTGCCTAAATCCTGTCTCACTGTGCAAGGTGTTCAGGTATTCAGTTTAGTGGCAGTAAGCTGAACCTGTGCACTGCAAGTGAGGATTAGGATTGTGGAGACTCTCCTTGTGTCTATCATTCCATCTCTGACCAAGGAGTTTACTGCCACACCCGTTGGTAACCCTTTAGGGTTTTGCTGTTGCCCTTAGCAACAGCATTTCGGGTTCTCTACGTATTAAAACACAACATCTTGTTTTTTTCATCTGAGCATTCCTAATAATAGGGAGACACCCAGTTTCTTAGCCTCTGGGCTTCTCTGTTCACTTTGTGTTTATTTTGTTACCCTATCACCTTCTGTGTACGTAATGTCATATTCCCCAGTCTGTCTGTGAGTTCATTTGTTTTGCATCCCTATCCGTTCAGACACCAGTACATTCCTGCAGGCACTGGTGTGCATAACAGTTCAGACACCAGTACATTCCTGCAGGCACTGGTGTGCATAACAGTTCAGACACCAGTACATTCCTGCAGGCACTGGTGTGCATAACATATTCAGCAGCCTAATACTCCTGTTGAAATTTTGTGGGAATATGGAGCATACCCCTCAAAATACGTTGCAACAGGTGGTCGATCAGGTGCAGGTCCTGACTCGACAATTTAATGATTTGTCCATTAAAATGCACACCTCCCAGGCCGCTGGCGGAACTACCGCAGCAGCAGCACCTTCAGTGGTTAAGGAGCCGAAAGTAAATCTCCCGGATCGTTTTTCTGGAGATCGCTCGCAGTTCTTTTGTTTCAAGGAGAGCTGCAAGCTGTACTTCCGGCTTAGGCCTCAGTCTTCAGGGTCGGAGATTCAGCGGGTGGGCATAGTGATTTCCTTGCTACAAGGAGACCCACAGGTCTGGGCATATGGGTTGCAGCCTGACTGTCCGTCGCTTAAAAGTGTTGATGCTTTTTTTACGGCACTGGGCATGTTGTATGATGACCCTGACAAGACGGCCTCAGCCGAGGCTCAGATTTCGATCCTTAAGCAAGGGCGAAGGCCAGTTGAGGTTTACTGTACGGAGTTTCGGAGGTTGGGCCATGATACCCAGTGGAATGACCCAGCCCTGAGACACCAGTACCGAAGAGGTCTTTCTAACCAGATAAAGACCAACTGGTACAATATCCCTTGCCTGATAGCTTGGATCAGCTCATGCAGTTATCCATCCGGGTGGATAGACGGCTAAGAGAGCGTAGGCTTGAAAGGGAGACCGAGGTTTCCTTCTTTCCCAAGGGAACCTCAGACTCTGAGGAATTTTCCGAGGAGCCTATGCAGATTGGGGCTACCCGCCTCTCCTCGCGTGAGAAGACGCGGAGGAGACAGCAGGGGTTGTGTTTGTACTGTGGGAATAAAGGTCATGTGGTAGTATTATGCCCAGAAAAGCCGGAAAACTTCAGGGCCTGAGGGTGATGGGAAATATCCTGTCAGGCCAGAAGTCAGAATTTCCCAAGAAGACTTTTATCATTCCCGTGACCTTGAAGATCCTCGGTCAAACTGTCAAGACTGAGGCCTTTGTGGACAGTGGGGCCGACGGGGTTTTTATGGACCGCCAATTCGCCCTGAAACACTCTGTTCCCTTAGTACCCTTGGCATCGGAAATTGAGATTTGTGGGTTAAACAGGGAACCATTATCCCAAGGTAAAATTACCTCTTGCACTAGCCAGATTTCTATGTTTATTGGAGCCACACACTCTGAAAAATTGTCCTTTTATGTGACTGTCTGTACTTTTGCCCCATTGGTGTTGGGGTTACCCTGGTTAAGGGCCCACAATCCTCAATTTGACTGGGTCTCTGGGGAGATTCTTAGTTGGGGTACTGATTGTTTCAGGAGTTGCTTGAGCCTTCCAGTCAGGCTCTCGCAGCTAAGTTTGCCAGGATTGCCAGGGTGTTATGCAGATTTTGCGGACGTGTTCTCCAAAAAAGTTGCAGAGGTACTACTTCCCCATCGCCCCTATGACTGTGCCATTGATTTGTTGCCAAATGCTAAGCTTCCCAAGAGCAGGTTGTACTCCCTGTCACGTCCTGAGACTCAGGCTATGGCAGAGTACATTCAGGAGAACTTGGCTAAGGGATTTATCAGACCTTCACAGTCTCCAGTTGGGTCGGGGTTCTTCTTCGTGGGTAAAAAGGACGGTTCGTTGCGACCCTGCATCGACTTCAGGGAATTGAACCGTATCACGATTAAAAACTCATACCCACTGCCTCTCATTTCGGTCTTGTTTGACCAGCTTCGTACTGCCACCATTTTTTCTAAGATTGACCTACGCGGGGCGTACAATCTAATCCGAATAAGAGAGGGGGATGAATGGAAGACTGCCTTTAATACCCACTCAGGGCATTATGAATATTTGGTGATGCCTTTTGGGCTCTGTAATGCCCCGGCAGTCTTCCAGGATTTCATGAACGATGTACTCAGGGAATATTTGGATAGATTCTTAGTTGTATACTTAGATGACATCCTAATCTTCTCCCATTCCCTGGAGGAACATCGGAAGCATGTACGCTTAGTCCTCCAGAAACTCAGAGACCACCGGCTTGGGGCGAAGCTGGAGAAGTGCGAATTTGAAGTTCAGAAAATCGCATTTCTAGGATATATTATCTCCCCAGAAGGTTTCCAAATGGAGGGTTCCAAGGTTCAGGCAGTCCTGGATTGGGTGCAGCCCACTAGTTTGAAGGCGCTTCAGCGTTTCCTGGGCTTTGCAAATTTTTATAGACGATTTATCGCTGGATTTTCGTCTATAGTGGCGCCCTTGGTGGCACTCACTAAGAAAGGGGCGGATGTTGCTCACTGGTCTTGTGAGGCTAAAGCGGCTTTTGCCCGTCTCAAAAGGGCATTTGTCTCAGCCAAGGTGCTGCGACACCCAGATCCAGAGCGTCCTTTTGTGGTGGAGGTGGATGCCTCTGAGATGGGTATTGGGGCAGTGCTCTCTCAGATGGGAGTGTCTGATAATCGCCTTCATCCCTGTGCTTACTTTTCCCGTAAATTTTCGCCTGCCGAGATGAATTATGACGTGGGTAACCGGGAATTGTTGGCTATTAAGGATGCACTCGAGGAGTGGAGACACTGGCTTGAGGGGGCTAAGTTTGTGGTCTCAATTCTCATCGACCATAAGAATCTGGCATATTTAGAGTCAGCGAAGCGTCTCAATGCCAGGCAGGCACGATGGGCTTTGTTTTTTGCTCGCTTTAATTTTTTGATAACATATCGCCCTGGGTCAAAAAACATCAAGGCTGATGCGCTCTCGCGGAGTTTTGCTCCAATCCAGGAGACCACCGAGGAGCCGTTGCCCATTGTGTCCCCATCATGTATTAAAGTGGGCATTACCCAGGACCTCTTGTCATTAGTCCTTAGAGCACAGGAGCAGGCTCCTCCAGACCTTCCGGTAGGTCTTTTGTTTGTGCCTCCTAGGTTAAGACAGCGAGTGTTCCTGGAATTCCATGCCAAGAAGTCGGCAGGTCACCCGGGTATTGCCAGAACTCGGGAGTTGCTATCTAGGGCGGTTTGTGGTGGCCCTCGGTGGCTAAGGATGTGGATCAGTGGGTTCGGGCATGTGACATCTGTGCCCGAAATAAGACTCCTAGAGGGGTTCCTGTTGGCCCATTACATCCACTCTCTATCCCATCTAAGCCATGGACCCACATTTCAATGGATTTTGTGGTGGACTTGCCCAAATCCTCGGGGATGACAGCCATCTGGGTTGTCGTTGACAGGTTTTCGAAGATGGCGCACTTCGTTCCACTGGTTGGGCTGCCATCGGCCAGATGCCTGTCTGAATTATTTATGCTGCATGTTGTGCGTCTCCACGGGTTGCCACTTGATGTGGTCTCTGACCGCAGATCCCAGTTTGTGGCCAAATTCTGGAGGGCATTTTGTTCCGATCTCCAGATTTCTGTCAGCATGTCGTCAGGCTACCATCCGCAGTCTAATGGGCAGACTGAAAGGGTGAACCAGTCCTTGGAGCAGTTCCTCAGGTGTTATGTCTCCAAGTGTCAGACTGACTGGGTTGCTCATCTGTCCATGGCGGAGTTTGCCTATAACAACGCGGCTCACTCTGCTACAGGGATCTCTCCCTTCCTTTGTGTGTATGGGCATCATCCTAAGGCCAATTCTTTTGACCCCCTGGACTCCACGCCTGGTGGTTCCTCTGTGGTTTCTGTCCTTAGAGGTATTTGGAGGAAAGTGAAGAAAGCCCTTGTGTCTGTGTCATTAGTGACCAAAAGGGTTTTTGATAAGCGGAAAAGACCCTGCAGCTTCAAATTAGGAGACTTCGTCTGGTTGTCTACCAAAAATTTGAAGTTGAGACAGCCATCTCATAAGTTAGGCCCCCGGTTCATCGGCCCTTATAAGATCACCAGGGTAATCAATCCGGTGGCATTTCAGTTAGACCTGCCCCGTTCTTTGGGTATCAATAAAACATTTCATTGTTCCCTTTTAAAACGGGCGATTAGTAATTCTTCTTCCAGTGGAAGACCTGCTCCTCTTCTGATACGTGGCCAGAAGGAGTTTGTTGTTGAAAGGATTCTTGACTCCAAGATGGTTCGGGGTCGGCTGTCATTTTTGGTGCACTGGAAGGGGTATGGCCCGGAGGAGCGGTCGTGGGTGCGCAGTTGTGATCTTCATGCCCCCAGACTGATACGCTCTTTCTTCTCGCAGTTCTCCGATAAACCCGGTGGTAGGGGTTCTTTGACCCCTCGTCAGAGGGGGGGTACTGTTAGGGTCTCTTGCCCTGTGCTGCCACGTCGTCATGGCAACCGGGAGACAAGTGCTAGCGGAGTAACCTGAGCGCAGCTGATACTCCGGTTCGGGTCTTTTGCTGTGCAGTGGTTACAGGCTCTGTGCACGGCAGGGGATCCGGTGCTGGTTTTTGTGCTCACAGTCTGTGAGGTCTGAGTGGGGCGTGGACAGCACCTGCTTTATAAGGCCTCTTCTCAGGTTAAGCAGATGCTGCTGAATCTTTGTTGGTTAGTCAGTTCCTGAAAGTTAGCCAGTACTGTGTAGCTTTGTATTTGTTGTTGCTTACTGCAAATAGGCCTGGGGATTTGGTACTACACTCTGCCAATCCAGACCTAGCAGTAAGACTGGAGTCAGTCGTTTAACCTGCTGGGGTTCTTTTGCTACTCTGTGAACTTAGCAGGTTTGCGGCTGTATTCTCAGACTACCTGCCTAAATCCTGTCTCACTGTGCAAGGTGTTCAGGTATTCAGTTTAGTGGCAGTAAGCTGAACCTGTGCACTGCAAGTGAGGATTAGGATTGTGGAGACTCTCCTTGTGTCTATCATTCCATCTCTGACCAAGGAGTTTACTGCCACACCCGTTGGTAACCCTTTAGGGTTTTGCTGTTGCCCTTAGCAACAGCATTTCGGGTTCTCTACGTATTAAAACACAACATCTTGTTTTTTTCATCTGAGCATTCCTAATAATAGGGCTTCTCTGTTCACTTTGTGTTTATTTTGTTACCCTATCACCTTCTGTGTACGTAATGTCATATTCCCCAGTCTGTCTGTGAGTTCATTTGTTTTGCATCCCTATCCGTTCAGACACCAGTACATTCCTGCAGGCACTGGTGTGCATAACAGTTCAGACACCAGTACATTCCTGCAGGCACTGGTGTGCATAACAGTTCAGACACCAGTACATTCCTGCAGGCACTGGTGTGCATAACAATACGGTGGTAATGTTTAGTCGTTACTCCTTTCCTGGCTTGAATAAGAGTGGGGATGACTTCCTTGGGAATACCCTTTGGGGCTAGGATCCGGCGTTCAACCTCCAAGCCGTCAAACAAAGTTGTGGTAAGTCTTGGAACACACACGGCCCCTGCTATAACAGATCCTCCCTCAGAGGAAGAGGCCAGGGATCTCCTATGAGTAATTCCTGAAGATCTGGATACCAAGCCCTCCTTGGCCAGTCTGGAACAATGAGGATCGCTTGAACCTTTGTTCTTCTTATGATCTTTATCACTTTTGGAATGAGTGGAAGCGGAGGAAACACGTACACCGACTGAAACACCCACGGTGTCACCAGGACGTCCACTGCTATTGCTAGAGGGTCTCTCGACCTGGAACAATATCTCTGAAGTTTCTTGTTGAGGCGAGACGCCATTATGTCTATTTGAGGAATTCCCCAAAGACTTGTCACTTCTGTGAAAACCTCTTGATGAAGACCCCACTCTCCAGGATGGAGATCGTGTCTGCTGAGGAAGTCTGCTTCCCAGTTGTCCACTCCTGGAATGAAGATCGCTGACAGAGCGCTTGTATGCCTTTCCGCCCAACGGAGCACCTTTGTGGCCTCTGCCATTGCCGCTCTGCTCTTTGTTCGGCCCTGGCGGTTTATGTACGCTACTGCTGTTATGTTGTCCAACTGAATCAAGACGGGCCGATTGCGAAGAAGATGTTCCGCTTGCAGAAGGCCGTTGTGAATGGACCTTAACTCCAGAACGTTTATGTGTAGACACATTTCCTGGCTTGACCATCTTCCCTGGAAGATTCCCCCCTGCGTAACTGCTCCCCAGCCTCGGAGACTCGCATCCGTGGTCACTAAGATCCAGTCCTGGATCCCGAACCTGCGTCCCTCTAGAAGGTGAGAGCTGTGCAGCCACCACAGGAGTGAGATTCTGGTCTTGGCAGACAAGGTTATCCTTCGGTGCATGTGCAGATGGGACCCGGACCACTTGTCCAACAGGTCCCACTGAAACACTCTGGCATGGAATCTGCCAAACTGAATGGCCTCGTAGGCCGCCACCATCTTCCCCAGCAACCGAGTGCATTGATGGATCGATACTCTTGTTGGTTTCAGCATTTGTTTGACCAGGTTCAGAATTTCCAGAGCCTTTTCCACTGGAAGAGAGACTCTCTGTAATTCTGTGTCCAGAATCATTCCCAAAAACGACAGCCGTCTCGTCGGAACCAACTGTGATTTTGGCAAGTTTAGGAGCCAACCATGTTGCTGCAGAATTGTCAGGGAGAGTGTAATGTTCTGCATCAATTGGTCCCTGGATCTCGCCTTTATGAGGAGATCGTCCAAGTATGGGATAATCGTGACTCCTTGCTTGCGTAGGAGAACCATCATTTCGGCCATTACTTTGGTGAAAACCCTCGGAGCCGTGGACAGACCAAATGGCAACGTCTGAAATTGGTAATGACATTCCCGAACTGCAAACCTCAGGTAAGCCTGATGTGGGGGATAAATGGGAACATTCAAGTAGGCATCCTTTAGGTCTACCGACACCATAAAATCCCCCTCCTCCAGACTGGAGATCACTGCCCGGAGAGATTCCATCTTGAATTTGAATTTTTTAAAATAGAAATTGAGGGATTTGAGGTTCAGGATTGGTCTGACTGAGCCGTCTGGCTTCGGGACCACGAACAGGCTCGAATAAAAGCCTTCTCCCTGTTGTGACGGGGGAACCCTGACAATGACTTGATTGTGACACAATTTTTGTATTGCGGCGCATACCACCTCCCTGTCTGGAAGTGAAGCTGGTAAGGCTGATTTGAAAAATTGGTGAGGGGGGACGTCTTCAAACTCCAGTTTGTACCCTTGGGACACTATTTGTAAAACCCATGGGTCCAGGGCCGAACGAGCCCAGAACTGACTGAAGAGCCTGAGACGTGCCCCCCACCGGTGCAGAGCCCCAGCGTCATGCGGTGGACTTGGCAGAAGCCAGGGAGGACTTCTGCTCCTGGGAACCGGCCACAGCCGGTGATCGTTTACCTTTTCCCTTTCCTCTAGTAGCAAGGAAGGAAGACCCTCGGCCCTTTCTGTATTTATTGGGCCGAAAAGGACTGCATCTGATAGTGGTGTGCTTTCTTTTGTGGTGCAGGCACATAAGGTAAAAATGATGACATACCCACGGTAGCCGTAGATACCAAATCAGCGAGGCCGTCACCAAACAACACACCACCTTTATACGGTAGAGACTCCATAGCTTTCTTAGAGTCAGCATCAGCATTCCATTGATGAATCCACAATGCTCTCCTAGCTGAGACTGCCATGGCATTGGCCCGTGATCCCAAGAGGCCAATATCTCTCGCAGCTTCCTTTAGGTAGACTTCAGCGCCCCTGATATGACCTAGTGTCAAAAGAATGCTATCGCTATCCAGGGTATCCATTTCAGATGACAAGTTATCTGCCCATTTTTCGATAGCACTACTCACCCACGCAGATGCAATGGCTGGTCTGAGTAGCATACCCGTGGTGACATAAATGGATTTCAATGTACTTTCCGGTCTACGATCTGCAGGGTCCTTTAGGGCTGCCGTGTCAGGGGACGGGAGAGTCACCTTTTTGGACAGCCGTGACAGAGCTTTGTCCACAATGGGGGGTGACTCCCATTTTTCCCTATCCCCAGAGGGAAATGGATACGCCACTACAATCCTTTTGGGAATCTGAAACTTCTTGTCAGGACTTTCCCAAACCTTTTCACAAAGCGTGTTCAGTTCATGAGAGGGAGGAAATGTTACCTCAGGTTTCTTCCCGTTATACATACAGACCTAGTATCAGGAACAGTAGGGACCTCAGTGATATGTAATACATCTTTTATAGCCACAATCATGTACTGAATGCTCTTTGCCAGTTTTGGATCTAATCTGGCATCACTATAGTCGACACTTGAATCAGTGTCCGTGTCGGTATCCGTGTCTGCCAGCTGGGCAAATGAACGTTTTTGTGACCCCGAGGGGGTCTGGACTTGAAACAACACATCCTCTACGGATTTCTTCTAAGCCTGGTCCTGAGACTCAGATTTATCCAATCTTTTATTTATCAGAGCCACATTTGCATTCAAAGAACTCAAACCATTCACCCAATCAGGTGTCGGCGGTGCCGACAGGGTCACTCCCACAGCCGTTTGTGTCCCTAACATAGTCTCCTCCTGGGAAGAGCACTCCGCCTCAGACATGCCGACACACGTGCACCCACCACACGCAGATACACTGGGCCTATAGGGGACAGACCCACAGTAAAGCCTGTCAGAGAGACACAGAGGGAGATATTGCCAGCTCACACCCCAGCGCCCAAACCCGGTCTGAAAACACTGCAGAAAATGTCCCAGACCTGCAGCGCTTTTATAAGTTACATATAACGCAACAAAACCACTGTGCCACCCCCCCCCCCCCCCCCATTTTGCACCCTGTTACTTGTACAGCAGTGTGAGGAAGGACCAGCGTCTCTGCAGCCTTGTGGAGAGAAAACGGCGCCGGGCTGTGTGCTGTGAGGGCTAAGCCCCGCCCCCATAATGGCGCGCTTCAGACCCGCTCTTTTTTAAAACTTTTTTATACTGGCGGGGGTCCGGACAGTCCGCTCTTGCCAGGTAGTGATTTGAGGTTAATAATGCTGCCCAGGACGCCCCCCCGTGCGCCCTGCACCCTGTAGTGCCTATGAGTGTGGGAGCTGTGCGGTACCTCAAAGCCGTCACTGAAGTCTTCTGATCTTCTACTACTCACCTGTCTTCTGACTTCTGGCTCTGCAAGGGGGTGACGGCGGGCTCTGGGAACGAGCATCTAGGCGTACCTAGCGATCAGACCCTCAGGAGCTAATGGTGTCCTGTAGCCAAAGAAGCAGAGCCTTTAAACTCACAGAAGTAGGTCTGACTTCTCTCCCCTAAGTCCCACGAAGCAGGGAGACTGTTGCCAGCAGTGCTCCCTGAAAATAAAAAACCTAACATAAAGTCTTTTCAGAGCTCCTCAGTAGAGCTCCTCAGTGTGCATCCACTCTGCCTGGGCACAGATTCTAAACTGGAGTCTGGAGGAGGGGCATAGAGGGAGGCGCCAGCTCACACCCCTTTGAAAGTCTTAAAGTGCCCATGTCTCCTATGGATCCCGTCTATACCCCATGGTTCTTGATGTGACCCCAGCATCCTTTAGGACGTATGAGAAATAGAAATATATTTGCTTCCATTGCATTGCAACATCAGGGCTGTAACTAGGGTGGTGCAAAGTGTGCCACCACACATAGCGCTGCAGGATGACCATTTTCTGGGAGTGTTTGGAAAAACGCAGGCGTGTCCAAGCATTTGCAGGGAGGGTGTCTGACGTCAATTCCGGCCCCGAACAGACTGAAGTGATCGCAATGGCTGAGTAAGTCCTGAGCAACTCAGAAACTGCACAAAACTTTTTTATACCGCTCAGCTGCACATGCGTACGCACACTTGCAAAGCAAAACTACACTGCCCTATAGGCGGCGACTATCTGCTCGCAGCAGTGCAAAAAACCCCTAGCGAGCGATCAGGTCTGAATTAGGCCCATAATGCAGTAATTATATACGTTCCTGTCATAGGCTTTTTCCTTTGCATGTAATTCCAACTTTAGGTGCTTCTCATACAGATTCCTTTTTCCCTTGCGATGTCACTCATAGGGCGGTATACATGGAGAGATCCGTTCTTAAAATCTAAGCAATCTGACTAGATTGCTTAGATTTTAAGCATGGATCTCTCGTGTGTATGCCCCCCAGCGATAGTGATGCGCGGCCCATGCGTCGCTATCGCCGGTGCTAGATTGGCCTGCATGCAGGCACAATCTAGCACATCACTCATTTCACCCGCTGGGTGAAATGAGCATCCCCCCTTGCTCAGCACACATCGCGCTGTGCTGAGCAGGGGGAGAGATGTGTGTTGAGCGGTCTGTGACAGATCGCTCAGCACACATCTCTCTATGGGTTCACTACGGCTGGCCGGCGGTCGGGCTCCCGGCGACCAGCATCCCGGCGCCGGGAGCCCGACCGCCGGCTTACCGACAGCTTGGCGAGCGCAAATGAGCCCCTTGCGGGCTCGCTGCGCTCGCCACGCTACGGGCACGGTGGCGCGCTACGCGCGCCACACTATTTTATTCTCCCTCTATGGGGGTCGTGGACCCCCACGAGGGAAAATAAGTGTCGGTATGCCGGCTGTCGGGCTCCCGGCGCCGGTATACTGAGCGCCGGGAGCCCGACCGCCGGCAAACAGAAGACCACCCCTCTCTATTGTGTACTGCCCTATAGTCATCATATCAAAAAACAAGAATATATGGAGACCTCTGTAATTATATGGTCTAGAGGACCTTTTTTTATAGAATTTTTACACTGTTTTTTTACGTGTCATTTCTTTATGTGATGTATAGAATTTCTGTCTGTTTGGTTGTCCAAATTAAAAAAACGTATTGCATGAGACCTCCATATAGTCTTGTGTTTTATATGATGACTATGGGGGTCATTTCGAGTTGATCGCTCGCTGCCGTTTTTCACAGCACAGCGATCAGTTAAAAAAATGGCAAAACTGCGCATGCGTATGCCCCGCAATGTGCAGGCGCGTCCAAAGTGGATCATTGCTGAGCGGTGGATTTAACAAAGAATCCATTCGCACAGCCGATCGCAAGGAGATTGACAGGAAGAGGGCGTTTGTGGGTGGCAACTGACCGTTTTCTGGGAGTGTTTGGAAAACAGAGGCGTGTCCAAGCGTTTGCAGGGCAGGTGTCTGACGTCAATTCCAGGACCAAAAAGACTGAAGTGATCGCAAGGGCTTAGTAAGTCCAGACCTACTCAGAAACTGCACAAACCGTTCGCACACTTGCAAAGCGAAAGTACACTCCCCGTGGGTGGCGACTATGCGTTTGCACGGCTGCTAAAAGTAGAGAGCGAGCGATCAACTTGGAATGACCCCCTATGAGTGATACCTTTTTCGCAAGGGAAAAAGGTATCTGCATCAGAAGCTTAAAGTTGGAATTACATGCAAAGCAAAAAAGCCTATGACAGGAACGTATATAATTACTGCATTATGGGGGTCATTCCGACCCGATCGCACGCTGCACTTCTTCACAGCCGTGCGATCGGGTCAGAACTGCGCATGCTAACGAAGAAAGCAGTCGCAGCAGCGACCGCAAGAAAGTTGACAGGAGAAAGGTGGAACCGGGCGTCAACTCACCGTTTTCTGGGCGTGGAGATCCAAATGCAGGTGTGTCGAGGCGTTTGGAGGGAGGATGTGTAACGTCAATTCTGGGACCTGCAACGCTGGATTGATCGCACAGGGTAAGTAACTTTTTTTGCATAGCAGGGCTGCACAAGCGATCGCAAAAATACACTCCCCCATAGGCGGCGTCTAGTTGATTGCATGGGCTGCAAAAAGTGGCAGCGTGCAATCAACTCGGAATGAGGGCCTATATCTGTTTATGCCTGAATAAGTTTGCCCAATTGATCTGTATTATTGATGCAATATTGTGGGTGTATCTTACAAGGAAGCAACTATGCAGCTGCTTACCTCTGTTGTCACCTCACTGGCAGCACGTCGCAGAGCTCAGACACTGGCGGAGACAACTAGGGGGGTAGAGAACACGTGGCAGGCATCTTCAGCCCTGCACGCACTGTATTAGCAACGGTGCGTCCAACACCGCTGCTATTACTTTAAACAGCGTGTAGCCAGGGCTGGCCCGAGCCTATTTTTTTTTAGCAAAATAACATTTCTGGGGCCCTTAGATGGGATAAACTTCTTAAATGGACAGTGTGTGCCATAAAAAGAGGTGTGGTCTTACAAGAAAAGGGCATGGGCAGATACTTTTACCCAAATCTTCTGTGCCAGATTCACATATGCCCCCAGTACCAGATACACATATGTCCCCAGTACCAGATACGCATATGCTCCCAGTGCCAGATACGCATATGCTCCCAGTGCCAGATACGCATATGCTCCCAGTGCCAGATACACATATGCTCCCAGTGCCAGATACGCATATGATCCCACTGCCAGATATGCATACATCCCCACAGTGCCAGATACGCATACGTCCCCACAGTGCCAGATATGCATACGCCCCACAATGCCAGATACGGAGATGCCCTCAAAGTGCCAGATATGCAGATGCCCCCAAAGTGCCAGATACGCAGATGCCCCCACAGTGCCAGATATGCATAAGCTCCCAGTGCCAGATACGCATACGCTCCCAGTGCCAGATACGCATACATCCCCACAGTGCCAGATACGCATACGTCCTCACAGTGCCAGATACGCATACCTCCCCACAGTGCCAGATACGCAGATGCCCCCAAAATGCCAGATACGCAGATGCCCCCACAGTGCCAGATACGCAAATGCCCCCACAGTGCTAGATACACATATGCTCCCACAGTGCTACATACGCATATGCTCCCACTGCCAGATACGCATATGCTCCCATAGTGGGAGATACGCATATGCCCCCACAGTGCCAGATACGCAGATGCCCCCATAGTGCCAGATATGCCCCCACAGTGCCAGATTCGCAGATGCCCCCACAGTGCCAGATACGCAGATGCCCCCACAGTGCCAGATATGCTCCACAGTGCCAGATACGCAGATGCCCCTACAGTGCCAAAAACACATACCCCCACAGGATGCCTTGCGGGCGGGCAGGAGCAGGCGAGCGAGCGAGCGGGCGGGCAGGAGCGGGCTGCACCTGCACTTTCAAACAAGTCTGCATTGTACGGCCTCAGCACAGTTTGAGCATATGTAATGAGCGGCGTGACGTCATGACGCTCCGCCGCTCATTACATATGCATAATCGATGCGGCAGTACACGGGAGGTGGGGGAGTACGGGCATGTCTGCGGAAGCACTGACTGTCACTGCCTGCTGCCGTGAGCATCGGCGGCAACAGGCACAGGGGGGCAATCGCGGATCCGGGTGGACAGCGCCTCTCTCCATATTTTGGGGGAGCGAACTGCCCCCTTGACCCACCCCCATTCCGACACCTTTGATTTGCAGATAGAGTTCGATTTGGGTTATATTGTTTCTGTGCAGGGTAAATACTGGCTGCTTTATTTATACACTGCAGTTTAGATTTCAGCTTGAACACACTCCGCCCAAATCTAACGCTCTCTGCACATGTTATATCTGCCCCCCCCCCTGCAGTGCCCATGGTTTTACCCTTTAGCTAACAAATTTGCTGTGCGGTCAGGTCTGATTACGCCCCATGGGGGGGTCATTCCGAGTTGATCCCTTGCTAGCTGTTTTTAGCAGCCGTGCAAATGTTATGCCACCTCCCACTGGGAGTGTATTTTAGCTTAGCAGAAGCGCGAACAAAAGGATCGTAGAGCGGCTACAAAATAATTTTGTGCAGTTTCAGAGTAGCTTCAGACCTACTCAGCGCTTGCGATCACTTCAGACTGTTCAGTTCCTGTTTTGACGTCACAAACACGCCTGCGTTTGCCCAGCCACACCTGCGTTTTTCCTGCCACGCCTGCGTTTTTTCTGGCACGCCTGCGTTTTTTTCGAACACTCCCTGAAAATGGTCAGTTGACACCCAGAAACGCCCACTTCATGTCAATCACTCTGCGGCCACCAGTGCGACTGAAAAGCTTTGCTAGACCTTGTGTGAAACTACAACGCCCATCGTGAAAGGACATCGTGCGTGCGCCGCATACGCATGCGCAGAAGTGCCTTTTTTTTGCATCATCGCTGCACAGCAAACATTTTCTGCTAGCGATCAACTCGGAATGACCCCCCATGTGCACTGCAGGGTGGGCAGATATAACGTGCAGACAGAGGGGGTAATTCAGAGTTGGGCAAAACCATGTGCACTGCAGGGGGGGTAGATATAACATGAAATGACCTCATCAGGTGGGTCCCTAATATTCTTAAGGTTCAAATCCAAGTCATGGGACTTGGACTATAACCTTAGGAATGTTGAGAGATGGGAAGGTAGTTGGCGAGGGAAGAGGGGTCAAGAAAGGTTTTTTTGACCACTTAATTGGCTAATAATTATTCCAAAAACTGGCCTGAAAATTTCATTTTTTTATGTTTAAATTAGGTTAAGAACATCTATTTAAAATTATCCAACACGATTTTATTAAAAGAAATAAATCATATTAAAACATAATAAAATCACTATTGATTTTTTCTTCTAATATTGTTTGCCGACATTGGTGGTCATTCCAAGTTGTTCGCTCGGTAATTTTCTTCGCATCGCAGCGATTTTCCGCTAATTGCGCAATGTTCGCACTGCGACTGCGCCAAGTAAATTTGCTATGAAGATTGGTATTTTACTCACGGCATTACGAGGTTTTTTCTTCGTTCTGGTGATCGTAATGTGATTGACAGGAAGTGGGTGTTTCTGGGCGGAAACTGGCCGTTTTATGGGTGTGTGTGAAAAAACGCTACCGTTTCTGGGAAAAACGCGGGAGTGGCTGGAGAAACGGAGGAGTGTCTGGGCGAACGCTGGGTGTGTTTGTGACGTCAAACCAGGAACGGCAAGCACTGAACTGATCGCACTGGAAGAGTAAGTCTCGAGCTACTCAGAAACTGCACAGAGAAGTCTTTTCGCAATATTGCGAATCTTTCGTTCGCAATTTTGATAAGCTAAGATTCACTCCCAGTAGGCGGCGGCTTAGCGTGTGCAATGCTGCTAAAAGCAGCTTGCGAGCGAACAACTCGGAATGAGGGCCATTGTGTCTTTAAATTTCCCCTTCAGCTGCTCCTCTCTGCAGACACCGGGTATACGCTGGGATGGTGAGGGCTGCTTCATTTACAATTCCGTGACGACTGCTCCTCTCTGCAGCTACCAGGTGGAGGTGTCACTGAGCTGGTCCTGTGGGAGGGAACAAGAATGCAGAGGGGCTAGGGTGCCCCTCTGAGATTGTTGGCTGCTGGAAGATTATATTCCAGCAGCCACCCAGGGGGTATTTTTGCTGAGACCATGTCAAGGAAAGCCCAGTCTGCCAAGGTCGCATCTGAATAAAATATAAAGAATAAATAAGTCTTAAAAAAACAAAAATGCAATCTATCTTCAAAAAGGAGGATTCAGGATTTAAAATGACATAATCTCATTGATGGAATGGGCATTGATTATACCTCCCAATCATCCTTATTTCAGAGTTCAGATTTGAAGGGATTTGTCCTATGACTATCTTATTTGTCCAGATTTGTGGGAGGTATTTACCTTGTAGAAGGTATATACGCAAAAAATTGTTTTTATTCTAAGATGCAGTTGTACATCCAGTATGCTAATATCATGCCCCCATACCGACTCCAAGTCTTCCATTGCTTAGAGGTATGGCACTGACTGTAAAGTTTGCCATTGTATGCAATAAATAGGATTTTGGTTACCTACCGGTAAATCCTTTTCTCGTAGTCCGTAGAGGATGCTGGGGTCCACATTAGTACCATGGGGTATAGACGGGTCCACCAGGAGCCACTGGCACTTTAAGAGTTTGAGAGTGTGGGCTGGCTCCTCCCTCTATGCCCCTCCTACCAGACTCAGTCTAGAAACTGTGCCCGAGGAGACGGACATCTTCGAGAGAATGATTTAACACAGATAGTGGCGAGATTCATACCAGCTCACACATACAAGGCACATCAAGCTAACTTAGCTTGAAAACTCAGCAACCGCTGAGAACATTACGTACCAAGTAAACAATGCAGTACTTAACTAAAACAAAGTTGTACTGAACCAAATAACAATTGCAGGAAAACAAAGCACTGGGCGGGCTCCCACCATCCTCTACGGACTACGAGAACAGGATTTACCGGTAGGTAACCAAAATCATATTTTCTCTTACGTCCTAGAGGATGCTGGGGTCCATTTTAGTACCATGGGGATGTACCAAAGCTCCCAGAACGGGAGGGAGAGCGCGGAGGCTCCTGCAGAAATGATTGACCGAACTTCAGATCATCAGAGGCCAAAGTATCGAACTTGTAGAACTTTGCAAACATGTTCGACCCAGATTAAGTTGCTGCTCGGCAAAGTTGTAACACCGAGACAGCCCAGGCAGCCACCCAGGAAGACCCCACCTTACGAGTAGAGTGGGCCTTGACAGACGTAGGACACGGCAAGCCTGCCGTAGAATACACATGCTGGATAGTGAACCTGATCCAGCGAGATATTGTCTGCTTAGAAGCAGGACACACAATTTTCTTGGGATCATACAGGACAAACAGAGAGTCCGATTTCCTGTGACGAGCAGTCCTCTTCACATAAATTTTCAGAGCCCTTACAACATCCAAGGACTTCGATGAAATTGAGGAGTCAGTAGCCACTGGCACCACAATAGGTTGGTTGATATGAAATGCCAACACAACCTTTGGAAGAAACTGCTGACGTGTCAGAAGCTCAGCTCCATCTTCGTGGAAGATCAAGTATGGGCTTTTACACGATAAAGACCCCAACTTCGACACACGTCTAGCAGAAGCTAAAGCCAACAAATTGACAGCTTTCCACGTAAGAAATTTGACTTCAACCTCCTGTAGAGGCTCGAACCAGTCCGATTGGAGGAACTGCAATATCACGTTAAGGTCCGAAGGCGCCGTAGGTGGTACAAAGGGAGGTTGGATGTGCAGAACTCCCTTCAAAAAGGTCTGAACCTCAGGGAGGGCTGCCAATTGTTTTTGGAAGAATACGGATAGGGCCGAAAACTGGACCTTCACAGATCCCAACCTTAGGCCCATATCCACACCAGCTTGTAAGAAGAGGAGAAACTGTCCCAGTTGAAACTGCACCGCAGGAAATTTCTTGGACTCACACCAAGATTCATATTTTTTCCAAATACGATGGTAATGTTTAGACGTTACTTTTTTCCTAGCCTGTATCAGGGTAGGAATAACCTTGCTCAGAATGCCCTTCCGAGCTAGTATCAGGCGTTCAACTTCCATGCCATCAAACGTAGCCGCAGTAAGTCTTGATAGGCGAACGGCCCCTGCTGCAGCAGATCCTCCTGAAGAGGAAGAGGCCTCGGCTCTTCTTGCAGTAGATCCAGAAGATCCACATACCAAGCCCTTCTTGGCCAGTCTGGAGCAATGAGGATCGCTTGAACCTTTGTTCTCCTTATGAGCTTTAGAACTCTTGGGATGAATGGAAGTGGAGGAAACACATACACCGACTGGAACACCCACGGAGTCACTAGGGCGTCCACCGCCACTGCTTGCGGGTCCCTTGACCTGGATCAATACCGCCGAAGCTTCTTGTTGAGATGAGAGGCCATCATGTCGATCTGGGGTACGCCCCAAAGATCTGTTACCTTCTTGAACACTTCCGGATGGAGACCCCACTCCCCTCGATGGAGATCGTGTCTGCTGAGGAAGTCCGCTTCCCAGTTGTCTACTCCCGGAATGAAGATTGCTGACAGCGCCAACGCGTGCTTTTCTGCCCAGAGGATAATTCTTGTTACCTCTGCCATCGCAGCTCTGCTCCTCGTTCCGCCCTGTCGGTTTATGTAAGCCAATGTTGTCACATTGTATGACTGCACTTGAATGGCCCGATTTCTCAGAAGATGGGCCGCTTGGAGGAGACCGTTGTAGACGGCTCTTAGTTCTAGAATGTTTATTGGCAAACCGGCTTCCAGACTTGACCACCTTCCTTGGAAGGTTTCGCCTTGAGTGACTACGCCCCAGCCCCAGAGACTTGCATCCGTGGTTAGAAGGTTCCAGTCCTGAATCCCGAACCTGTAGCCACCCAGAAGGTGAGATAATTGCAGCCACTGGAGGAGTGAAATCCTGGCTTTTGGCGACAGATGAATTCTCTGATGCATGTGTAGATGGGATCCCGACCACTTGTCTAAGAGATCCAGTTGGAAGGACAGAGCGTGAAACCTTTCCCGTACTGCAGAGCCTCGTATGAGGCCACCATCTTTCCCAGAAGGTGAATACAATGATGAATTGACACCCGGGCTGGCTTCAAGACATCCCGGACCATCGTTTGAATCACCAACACCTTTTCCACTGGTAGAAACACCCTCTGCACTTCCGTGTCGAGGATCATTCCCAGAAAGGACAACCTTCTGGTTGGTTCCAAATGTGATTTTGGAAGAATCAGGATCCAACCATGTTTTCTGAGAAGCTGAGTCTTGAGTGTTATGGACCGTAACAGCTTCTCCTTGGACGATGCCTTTATCAGCAGATTGTCCAGATATGGAATTATGTTCACCCCCTGTCTGCGGAGGAGAATCATCATTTCCGCCATCACCTTGGTGGATACCCTCGGAGAGACAGAATGGCAGGGCCTGGAACTGAAAGTGACAGTCCAACAGTGCAAATCGCAGATAAGCTTGATGCGGCAGCCAAATCGGAATGTGGAGGTGCGCATCCTTGATATCTAGGGATACTAGGAATTCCCCCTCCTCCAGACCTGATCACCGCCCTTAGGGACTCCATTTTGAACTTGAACTCCCTCAGAAAGGGGTTCAGTAATTTTAAGTTCAGAATGGGCCTGACCATCCAGTTTCGGTACCACGAAAAGGTTCGATTAGTAACCTTTGTTCTGAATGTGAGGTAGTACTGGCAAAATGACCTTTGCCTCCACCAACTTCTGGACGGCTTCTTGCAGGACAAGCCTGATCTGAAAAATCGGTGAGGAGTGAGATTTTGAAATTCCAGCCTGTACCCCTGGGACACAATATCTTGCACCCAGGGGTCCAGGACGGATGACACCCAGACATGACTGAAATGTCTGAGTCTCGCTCCCACCTGCCCCGCCTCCGGGGCGTGCAGTCCACCGTCATGCGGAGGACTTTGGTGTACCTGAAGCAGGTTTCTGTTCCTGGGAACTTGCAGCCGCAGGTTTCTTGAACTTGGGCCGGCCTCCCCGAAAGAAGTTGTTGGACGGCTTGGCCTTTCTGGGCTTGGTAGACCGAAAGGACTGTGACGTAACTGAAGGAAAGGGTTTCTTCGGAGCAGGTGTAGCTGAGGGAAGGAAGGGTGACTTACCAGCCATAGCCATGGAGATCCCCGCATCTCACGCTTCCGCAAAGAGAGCCTGACCTGTGTAGGGTAGGGTCTCCACACTTCTCCTGGATTCCGTGTCGGCAGACCATTGGCGGAACCACAGCCCTCGACGAGCTGATACTGACATGGAGGAAATCCCTGCAGCCATTGAACCCAGGTCCTTCATGAATTCTACCAGAAATCCTGCCAAATCCTGAATGTTACGTAAAAACAATTCAACATCACATTTTTCCATAGTATCCAAATCCTGACCACTTTACTATAGCTTTGGCAATCCAAGCACTGGCAATAGTGGGACGTAGTATTGCCCCAGAAGCCGTGTACATGGATTTGAGCGTATTATCAATTTTGCGATCAGACGGCTCTTTCAAGGCGGTAGATCCTGGAACAGGTAAAACCACCTTTTTTGAGAGTCTGGATAATGACGCGTCAACAATAGGGGGGTTTTCCCATTTTTTCCTATCCTCTACCGGGAAAGGAAACGCTACCAGAACCCTTTAAGGTATCTGGAATTTTTTATGCACGTTTTCCCAAGCCTTTTCAAATATAGCATTTAATTCCTTTGACGCAGAGAAGGTTAGCGAGGCTTTCTTATTTTCAGTGAAGTAAGCCTCCTCAACCTGCTCGGGTGTTGTATCAGCAATATTTAACACATCCCTAATAGCCTCTATCATCAATTGCACTCCTTTTGCAAGAGATGCAGCCCCCCGCAACACATCCCCGTCACCGTCTGTAGCAGAGTCGGTATCGGTATCATCCTGCATGATCTGAGCAAGAGCACGTTCATTGGAATATACAGCGGGGAGCCCTGATGTACCAGAACTGGGCCATACTGCCATAGAGTTCTGTAAAGCCTGAGTTGCAGATTCATTTTGTGCAACCCTATTAGACATCTGAGAAATCATAGATTTGATAGAGGATAGCCACTCAGGCTCCCTTGCTGAAATCTGTGCCAAACCAGGGCAGTCCTGATTACATGGAATGGGATCATCCTGAGAGGACATATCCTCTGCAGCATATGACACAGAGTCCCTGGACATTGCTTAATGGAGACCACAGACATTCCACACACACACAGGGGAGGGCAGACAGAGTTTCACCCCCAAGAATGGCAAGAGAGACACAGAGATTGGAGCCAACCCACACACAGCGCTTTTAATATAAAGTGAGACCACGTATCAGCGCTGACTGTGCACCTTAATAGGTTACACAGTCGTTTTGCAGCCTCCCCCCCCCCCCCCTCTGCAACCCCCTGGTACCGTGATAGATAGCTGGAGTTGCTGTGGAGGGACTTGCTCTTCACTGACAGCGCTGTGCAGGCAGGACAATGGCTATGAAACGCTGCTGGGTCCGCTCTTAGGAGAAGCCCCGCCCCCAAAATGGCGCTGTCTTCCCGCTCTTCACAGGATTATACTGGCCTGAGGATTGATGCTGGCTGAGATACGGGGACCCCGACAGGCTGTATGACCAGTGTAGGGTATAGGCGCTGGCTCAGGGTGCCCCTCACAGCGCCACACTGTGTACCGCTGAGCCTCCGGAGCGCAGTTAATACTGCGCTCCTACTGTGATGCCGTCCTCTTCACACCGGCCCCCCGCTTGCTAGGGGGTCGGTGACTCACTCGCCACAATCTTCAGCTCTGTAAGGGGGTGGCGGCATGCTGCTGGGGTGAGCGATCCCCTGCAGCGGGGAACGATCGATCCCCTCTGGAGCTCAGTGCCCAGTCAGAGGAGACAGTGGCTCAGACTCCGCAGGGCGGACACTGCTCCCTCCCTTATTCCCTCGATGCAGGGAGGCTGTTGCTCGGTAAATTTCTTCGCATCGCAGCGATTTTCCGCTTAGTGCGCATGCGCAATGTTCGCACTGCGACTGCGCCAAGTAAATTTGCTATGCAGTTAGGAATTTTACTCACTGCTTTTTCATCGTTCTGGTGATCGTAATGTGATTGACAGGAAGTGGGTGTTTCTGGGCGGAAACAGGCCGTTTTATGAGTGTGTGTGAAAAAACGCTACCGTTTCTGGGAAAAACGCGGGAGTGGCTGGAGAAACGGAGGAGTGTCTGGGCGAACGCTGGGTGTGTTTGTGACGTCAAACCAGGAACGACAAGCACTGAACTGATCGCAGATGCCGAGTAAGTTTGAAGCTACTCAGAAACTGCTAAGAGGTGTGTAATCGCAATTTTGAGAATCTTTCGTTCGCAATTTTAAGATGCTAAGATTCACTCCCAGTAGGCGGCGGCTTAGCGTGTGTAAAGCTGCTAAAAACAGCTTGCGAGCGAACAACTCGGAATGACCCCTTAAATTCACATTGGGGGTAATTCAGAGTTGATCGCAGCAGCAAATTTGTTAGCAGTTGGGCAAAACCATTTGCACTGCAGGTGGGGCAAATATAACATTTGCAGAGAGAGTTAGATTTTGGTGGGTTATTTTGTTTCTGTGCAGGGTAAATACTGGCTGCTTTATTTTTACACTGCAATTTAGATTTCAGTTTTAACACACCCCACAGAATCTAACTCTCTCTGCAAATGTTATATCTGCCACACCTGCAGTGCAAATTGTTTGCCCAACTGCTAACAAATTTGCTGCTGCAATCAACTCTGAATTACCCCCATTGTTTATTATGGTAAGTGCATAGCCTCTGTGGTTTTAATTTACATTTTGTGGTCACATACCATGTTCACCCTAGATCTAGGAGTGCTGACTGTAGTAGATCAAAATCATATTGTCATAAGATACGAAGAATCACGTCCAGCCAGTGGCGTAAGTTCGTCACAGTTGCTCGGAGGCAAGATAAATATTGGTGCCCCCCTATTTCCTATATTAAGATACGTGTGTGTGTGTGTGTGTGTGTGTGTGTGTGTGTGTTGTTCTGAAAAAAAATGTATATACTGTATTTATACATTTAACTGTCTTTTATTTTAAAATCACACATTTCTTAGCAGTCATACCCAGGATAAGAACCCATGACCTGTTACACTAACAGCAGACACTTTACTGATGGAGTTATTTGCTCCTGTAGAGGAAGCATGAGAATTCTAACTATATGAAGTTACGTGTAATTGTCAGAGAAGTATCTTCATATAGTTAAAATTCTCATATTTCCTATACAGGAGCAAACAGCTTCATCAGTAAGGTGTCTGCTTCCAGTGTAATAGGTTGTGGTTTCTAACAGAGCCGTAACTAGGTGTGGGCCAGAGGGGCATTGCACACAGCGCAACTGCACTGTGGGCGCACCCTCTGGCAACACCACCGCACGGCCGCTGTCCGCCTTCCACTCTCGTTGCCTCCTGCCTCCCGCCGCTGCAGTACTGTCCTGCACGAAAGGGGAGGGGGATTCTGAGAAAGCCCCCCTGAGGGGGACGTAGACACCTATGCAGCGGGCCCCCCTCCCTCCCTCCTCCTCTCCTGCTGCAGTGTATGTGACCGGGAGACGAAGCAGGCTACGGGACAGGCTCACGGGCAGCGTAGTGGTGCGGTGGACTAGATTTCACTTCCAGCCACACAGAGACGAGAGGCGCCGCGGCCAATCGAAGCAGGCAGCATCAGCGGAAGCAGGACGGAGACTCACTGTATATCAGCCTAACAGTGAGTATGCTGCTGTATCGCGGCTGCCAGGTGGGGGGCCCAATGGGCACTTGGTGAATCAGTAACCACTGGCACAAAGACTGACAGTGTATCTGTCAGTGTTGGCCTCACCTCCTGGCAGGCACCCCCCCACCCCCACATACACACACACACGCTGCTGATTGTTGGCCTCACCTACAGCAGTACTGACTACTGAGGCCAACAATCAGCGTGTGTGTGTGTGGGGGGGGGGGGGATGGGTGCCTGCCAGGACAGTGCTGCTAAAGGTGTAAAAAGGCGGCGCTGTCTGCCGTAATGTGTAAAAAGGGGGACGCTGTCTGCCGTAATGTGTAAAAAGGGGGACGCTGTCTGCCGTAATGTGTGTAAAAAGGGGGACGCTGTCTGCCGTAATGTGTGTAAAAAGGGGGACGCTGTCTGCCGTAATGTGTGAAAAAGGGGGACGCAGTCTGCCGGACTGTGTGTAAAAAGGGGACGCTGTCTGCTGTAATGTGTAAAAAGGGGGCGCTGTCTGCCGTAATGTGTAAAAAGGGGGGCGCTGTCTGCCGTAATGTGTAAAAGGGGCTCTACCTGGTGTAGTGGCGCTACTGTGCGGCTTAATTTGAATAATGGAGACTACTGTGCACCGTAGTATGAATTGCTATTATTTTGTGGCCACGCCCCTTCCCCGTGAAGCCACGCCCCTATAAATTTTTTGCGCGCATACGGCGCGCACTGCCCTTTTCTTGCATGGGGGGGGGGGGGGGGCGCCACTATAGTTTCTTGCACGCAGCGCTAAAATGCCTAGTTACGGCACTGGTTTCTAATCCTGGGTGTGATACTTGTAAAATGTGTATATATTCAATATAATAAAGAGGGTGTGATTTGTAAGGTGCAGGGACCAGTGAGGAAGTCGGCCACTGAAAAGACAGCGACAGCTCTCAATTAACTTAATTCAATAGTGTCACAGAATGGGAGGAGAGGTGCCCCCCTGCAGAGCAGGAGCCCGGCGGCAGATGACTCCGTTGCCTCCCAGAGTTCTGCCTCTGCGTCCAGCAGTATGGTAAAACAGTGGATTGTTTATTCACATTAGCTTAGCAGCCACTGCACAATAAGTTCAAGCCTGGTATTACCACAGGTCACAAACACCATACAAGATTAAAAAAAAGTCACAGTACTAGGCTTGCCACTCTGGCTCACAGCCTGCATGCATAAGATTGTGGACCATCCCGGTCCTGGCACCCTAACGCTAGTTAAGACCCCCAGCCTATCACCTGGCCAGTTTATCCGGCATCAGGAGCTCTGTGCTCTGTTTGCAGCAAAGCTTTATCCCAGCTCACAGGTGAGCTGATTTGCTTGGTTGTAAACCTCAGCACCCTGCAAAACCTGGACCTGACCTGACAACCAGCCTACACCCAGGTAGTCAGGTGATAAGTATTGCCCGGTACTTGTGGCACAGTGGCCTCCCTGCCACTATATACATTAGTGATGTGCACCGGAAATTTTTCGGGTTTTGTGTTTTGGTTTTGGGTTCGGTTCCGCTGCCGTGTTTTTGGTTCGGACGCGTTTTGGCAAAACCTCACCGAAATTTTTTTGTCGGATTCGGGTGTGTTTTGGATTCGGGTGTTTTTTTCAAAAAACCCTAAAAAACAGCTTAAATCATAGAATTTGGGGGTCATTTTGATCCCATAGTATTATTAACCTCAATAACCATAATTTCCACTCATTTTCAGTCTATTCTGAACACCTCACATCTCACAATATTATTTTTAGTCCTAAAATTTGCACCGAGGTCGCTGGATGGCTAAGCTAATCGACCCAAGTGGCCGACACAAACACCTGGCCCATCTAGGAGTGGCACTGCAGTGTCACGCAGGATGGCCCTTCAAAAAAATACTCCCCAAACAGCACATGATGCAAAGAAAAAAAGAGGCGCAATGAGGTAGCTGTGTGACTAAGATAAGTGACCCAAGTGGCCGACACAAACATCTGGCCCATCTAGGAGTGGCACTGCAGTGTCACGCAGGATGGCCCTTCAAAAAAATACTCCCCAAACAGCACATGACGCAAAGAAAAAAAGAGGCGCAATGAGGTAGCTGTGTGACTAAGCTATGCGACCCTAGTGGCCGACACAAACACCTGGCCCATCTAGGAGTGGCACTGCAGTGTCACGCAGGATGGCCCTTCAAAAAAATACTCCCCAAACAGCACATGATGCAAAGAAAAAAAGAGGCGCAATGAGGTAGCTGTGTGACTAAGATAAGCGACCCAAGTGGCCGACACAAACATCTGGCCCATCTAGGAGTGGCACTGCAGTGTCAGACAGGATGGTACTTCAAAAAAATACTCCCCAAACAGCACATGATGCAAAGAAAAAAAAAAGAGGCGCACCAAGGTCGCTGTGTGACTAAGCTAAGCGACACAAGTGGCCAACACAAACACCTGGCCCATCTAGGAGTGGCACTGCAGTGTCACGCAGGATGGCCCTTCAAAAAAATACTCCCCAAACAGCACATGATGCAAAGAAAAAAAGAGGCGCACCAAGGTCGCTGTGTGACTAAGCTAAGCGACACAAGTGGCCGACACAAACACCTGGCCCATCTAGGAGTGGCACTGCAGTGTCACGCAGGATGGCCCTTCAAAAAAATACTCCCCAAACAGCACATGATGCAAAGAAAAATGAAAGAAAAAAAGAGGTGCAAGATGGAATTGTCCTTGGGCCCTCCCACCCACCCTTATGTTGAATAAACAGGACATGCACACTTTAACGAACCCATCATTTCAGTGATAGGGTCTGCCACACGACTGTGACTGAAATGACTGGTGGTTTGGGCCCCCACCAAAAAAGAAGCAATCAATCTCTCCTTGCACAAACTGACTCTACAGAGGCAAGATGTCCACCTCCTCCTCATCGTCCGATTCATCACCCCTTTCACTGTGTACATCCCCCTCCTCACAGATTATTAATTCGTCCCCACTGGAATCCACCATATCAGGTCCCCGTGTACTTTCTGGAGGCAATTGCTGCTGGTGAATGTCTCCACGGAGGAATTGATTATAATTAATTTTAATGAACATCATCTTCTCCACATTTTCTGGAAGTAACCTCGTACGCCGATTGCTGACAAGGTAAGCGGCTGCACTAAACACTCTTTCGGAGTACACACTGGAGGGAGGGCAACTTAAAAGATTGGAACGCAAACCAGTAATTAAGGCTTTCCTAATGCTTTGCTGGAATCTTTCAGCAAGTTGTTGTTAAAATAAGTTTTTACCACCTTTTGTCTTCACATCACATTTATCATCTATGTCACAATTTCAGATTAGAGACTCATTTGATGGTTTATTATCAACTTCCGGTCCCCGCCCCCTAGGGGGAAGGACTGAGACTTTTCTGGTATAAAAGTACATCATTAACCTTACACACCCACCTTGAGAAAGACTATATGTCGAAACGCGTTGGTTTTATCTGGGAGGCACCTGTTTACTTGGGGGTCAAGTCCCTGGGAGTGTGACGATCCGGACATCACTACCAACCAGGTTCTGTGTTTTTTCCATCAACCTCCCAAGTAACATGTGCTTCTGTATTCCTCATTGGAAATTTTTTTATATGGTTCATTAAATTTTATTTAAAAAAAAAAATTGTGGGCAACCCTTCCATTATAAAAATATACGTGCAACATAGGGAGTACTTACCTCTCTCCCACCTATTGTGGTATGTGTACAGACCAGTGATTACCAAAGACTGTTTCCCTGTTTCTGCTTGTCCTCCGTGGTGTCACGAGAAGGGGCAGAGAGAAGGAGACCGTTGGAGCAACTTTTTCCGCTGGAAAAGTGAGCATTGTACCCACGAAGATAGAATATTCTCAGGAGACACCATTTAAAGAAACCTTTACGAGTTTCGTCCTACATTTCACCCATGTGAGTTCGGTACGCACCATTTTAGGACCTTCCCCTTATTTGGTTGTCCACTTGTTAAAGATACCTTTTTATGAGGATCCCTACTTATGTTTATGTGAGTTTGGTACGTCCCCATTGTCTGTATCATTCCCATCATACCCTTTTTTTTTTTCTTCACGGGTGAGAATATTATACCCTTGGTTTCTTTTACCGTTTATATTTCCGGTCCACCGGGGAGATCATCTATCACCACGAAAGAGTATCATAAAGAGACCGGAAAAGAAACCTTTATGAGCTTCAAATCACCCAGATTCTACGTGAGTACGGTGTGTACCAAGATAACCACCTATACTCCTGCACCCTAGGATATCTGGCACTGTGGGGCATATATGTATCTGGCACTGTGGGGCATATATGTATCTGGCACTGTGGGGACATGTGTATCTGGCACAGGGGGCATATATGTATCTGGCACTGTGGAACATATATGTATCTGGCACTGTGGGGACATGTGTATCTGGCATTGGGGGCATATATGTATCTGGCACTGTGGAGCATATATGTATCTGGCACTGTGGAGCATATGTATCTGGCACTGCTGGGGGCATATCATGTGTAGCTGGGACTGCTGGGGGGCATATCATGTGTAGCTGGGACTACTGGGGGGCATATCATGTGTAGCTGGCACTGCTGGGGGGCATATCATGTGTAGCTGGCACTGCTGGGAGTCATATCATGTCTATCTGGCACTGCCGGGGGGCATATCATGTCTATCTGGCACTGCTGGGGGGCATATCATGTCTATCTAGCACTGCTAGGGGGCATATCATGTCTATCTAGCACTGCTGGGGGGCATATCATGTCTCTCTGGCACTTTACTGGAGACATTATGTGTAAGGAACACTACTGTGGCTGTTATGTGTAAGGCTGCTAATTGTGTGTGTAGGGGGGGTGAAAATATATTTATTTATAGTTTGATAATATAAATTTGCGAGACCACGCCCACTTTTCCAGGAGCGCACATGGGGAGGGGGGGGGGTCTTCGAAATTTTTCCGCTCAGGGTGCTAGTAGGCCTGGAGCCGACTGAGCAAAGGGTATATGTTAGCAAGAGAAAGGCAGGTCATAGAGGGAGTTATAAAGTGTTAAAGTCGTTATTTTGTATTTTAATTAGAGTACTACATGATATATGACTTATATAGATCAAATTTAAAGTGTGTTAGTCCAGTTTCTTAGATCAATTAAAATACATTAGCATTATAAATCAATATGTCATATTTTTGTTTTTATTTTAAGAGTTGTTGGGAGTCTCTTTTGATATTTCAATATGTTGTAATTAACCATTTTGTTGCTATTATCCTGTTCTCAGTGGCGTCACAAAGGGGGTGCAGGACGAGGGGTGACACCAAAATACCGGCTCTTGCACAGTGACAGGAACCGAGTGCTGCGCTGTAACATTACATGCAGCACCCGGCTCCTATCAGTGTAGGAGCCAGGAAGTGCAGGCACCAAGTCTCCGGGACCCAAATAGCAAATAAAAGCGGGGGTTGGGACTCTAAGCCTCACCCTCTGCTAAGTCACGCCTATCTGCTAAGATCACCCCTTTTTCGCGGCAATGCCGTACCCGGTGTCGATGGGGTAAGTGAGGCCCCTGCATGTCTTATTGTTATTTTATGTGGTTTTCAAATATTTATAAGGGGTCATTTAAGATGAAGACTATTTGAAAGTAATAAAGGGATATTAATGATTATGTTAATTAGTTTGATCATTTTGTTCCAAATCTTTTGATTTTATGACGGTGCCAATGTATACTGTGTGTGATAAGGATCCATGGCCCTCATTCCGAGTTGTTCGCTCGCAAGGCGAATGTAGCAGAGTTACACACGCTAAGCCGCCGCCTACTGGGAGTGAATCTTAGCTTCTTAAAATTGCGACCGACGTACGCGCAATATTGCGATTACAAACGAGTTAGCAGTTTCAGAGTAGCTCCAGACTTACTCTGCCTGTGCGATCATTTCAGTGCTTGTCGTTCCTGGTTGACGTCACAAACACACCCAGCGTTCGCCCAGGCACTCCCACCGTTTCCCCGGCCACTCCTGCGTTTTTTCCGGAAACGGTAGCGTTTTCAGCCACACGCCCCTGAAACGCCGTGTATCCGCCCAGTAACACCCATTTCCTGTCAATCACATTACGATCGCCGGAGCGAAGAAAAAGCCGTGAGTAAAAATACTTTCTTCATAGTAAAGTTACTTGGCGCAGTCGCAGTGCGAACATTGCGCATGCGTACTAAGCGGATTTTCACTGCGATGCGATGAAAAATACCGAGCGAACAACTCGGAATGAGGGCCCATATTCCCCACAAGAACAACATCTGTCTGTGTTATTAGAATTGATTAGAGTTAGACAGGCTGGTGAGTAATACCATCTTAAGTAGATTTTGTTTGAGTTTTTGGAACAGATTGAATTTATTAATCTTTTCTCTTATTTTAATCCAATCTTCTATACTCAAGAGCTCCCTCATGTCTTCCTCCCATTTAATTCATGCAATTCTTACCAGGGTGACATAATGAATTAGTTTTTTTTTAACTATTGGAAATGATGCCATATTGTATTACTTACTATATATATTCAAATTGAGATGATTGCTAACTTTTTAATGTGTTTAATTTTTTTAAGATGGAATTTCTAAGTTGTAGATATATGAAAATACAGTCTATTGGTTAAGTTAAATATTTCTTTAAGAGCCTGTAAATTAGAAAATATAGATAATATAAATGTAATATTGTGAATTGTCAGTGTTTGAATCTGTTAGGATCGTCGTCTGGTTTGAAAGCTGGCTCATGATGCAATGAGTGTTTTAGGGTTAAAAGTAGATTTTGGTGGTCCAGGACCAATTTAAATTATTTATGGTCAATATGATAGGCAAAATCAGTGATAGTGGATACCAATCATAAAATGTGTGGCCAAACAGAGGTGCAACCCTGTCCACCACTGCAATACTGAACCTAAGGCTGACAGGTAAGCACAATTTTCTTAGTACTTTAAGGTATAATTTCTAGATTTTTTTGGACATGCTCCTTCCTGTGGAAGCCTCGAAAATGTGGAGTAAAAATAGGATTTTAATACCTACTGGTAAATCCTTTTCTCCTAGTCCGTAGAGGATGCTGGGGACTCCAAAAGGACCATGGGGTATAGACTGGATCCGCAGGAGACATGGGTACACTAAAAAGACTTTGACTGGGTGTGAACTGGCTCCTCCCTCTATGCCCCTCCTCCAGACCTCAGTTATAGGAACTGTGCCCAGGAGAGACGGACATTTTGAGGAAAGGATTTTTGTTAAACTAAGGGCGAAAGACATACCAGCTCACACCACAAACACACCGTACAACTGGATTAGCAGGAATACCAGATAACAGTGTGAACCAATAACAGCAACAAGCTGAATCTAACTGATACACAACCTTTGTGTAACTGAAAACAACAAGTATCAATACAACTGCAAGGAACAGTCCGCACTGGGATGGGCGCCAAGCATCCTCTACGGACTAGGAGAAAAGGATTTACCGGTAGGTATTAAAATCCTATTTTCTCTTACGTCCTAGAGGATGCTGGGGACTCCAAAAGGACCATGGGGTCTATACCAAAGCTCCAGACCGGGCAGGAGAGTGCGGACGACTCTGCAGCACCGATTGAGCAAACATGAGGTCCTCCTCAGCCAGGATATCAAACTTATAGAACTTAGCAATAGTGTTTGAACCCGACCACGTAGCTGCTCGGCAAAGTTGAAGTGCCGAGATCCCTCGGGCAGCCGCCCAAGATGAGCCCACCTTCCTGGTAGAATGGGCTTTTACTGACTTCGGCAACGGCAACCCAGCCGAAGAATGAGCGTGCTGAATCGTATTACAAATCCAGCATGCAATAGTCTGCTTGGAAGCAGGATTTTCAATTTTGTTGTAAGCATACAGGACAAACAGAGCCTCCGTTTTCCTAACAGGAGCCGTTCTGGCGACATAAATTTTTAAAGCTCTTACGACATCAAGAGATTTCGGGACTGCTACAGCATCCGTAGCTACAGGTACCACAATAGGTTGGTTTATGTGAAACAAAGAAACCACCTTCGGCAGAAATTGTTGACGAGTCCTCAATTCCACTCTATCCACATGAAAAATCAAATACAGGCTCTTGTGAGATAAAGCTGCCAATTCTGACACTCGTCTGGCAGACGCCAAGGCCAAAAGCATGACCACTTTCCAAGTGAGAAACTTTAACTCAACCTTTCGCAAAGGTTCAAACCAGTGAGACCTAAGAAACTGTAACACCACTTCAAGATCCCACGGTGCCACGGGTGGCACAAACGGAGGATATGCAGCACTCCCTTCACGAAAGTCTGAACCTCTGGAAGGGCGGCCAACTCTTTTTTAAAGAAAATAGATAAAGCCGAAATCTGCACTTTGATGGAACCCAATTTGAGGCCTGCATCCACACCTGCCTGCAAAAAATGGAGGAAACGACCCAAATGAAACTCCTCTGCAGGAGCTGTTTTGGTTTCACACCACGACACATGTTTTCTCAAAATACGGTGATAATGTTTCGCCATGACCTTCTTTCTAGCCTTAAGGAGAGTGGGGATGACTTCCCCGGGAATACCTTTACGAGCTAGGATTTGACGTTCAACCTCCACGCCGTCAAACGCAGCCGCGGTAAGTCCGTAAACATGCATGGCCCCTGCAGCAACAGGTCCTCTCTTAGAGGCCAAGGTTCTTGAGTATTGCCTGAACCCTTGTTCGTCTTAAAATCTTCAACACTCTTGGAATGAGAGGAAGAAGAGGGAACACATACACCGACTGAAACACCCAGGGAGTTACCAGGGCGTCCACTGCACTGGCTTGGGGGTCCCTTAACCTGGAACAATACCTCGGAAGGTTCTTGTTGAGGCGAGACGCCATCATGTCTATTTGAGGAATTCCCCAACTCCTTGTCACTTCTGCAAACACCTCTTGATGAAGAGCCCACTCTCCTGGATGGAGATCGTGTCTGCTGAGGAAGTCTGCTTCCCAGTTGTCCACGCCCGGAAGGAAGACTGCTGACAGTGCGCTCATGTGCTGTTCCGCCCAGCGGAGAACTCTTGTGGCCTCCGCCATTGCCGCCCTGCTCCTTGTTCCGCCTTGGCGGTTTACGAACGCCACCGCTGTTATGTTGTCCAACTGGATCAGGACAGGGAGACCCTGAAGAAGGTTCCTCGCTTGCAGGAGGCCGTTGTAAATGGCTCTTAACTCGAGAACATTTCTGTGGAGACAAGATTCCTGGCTTGACCATTTCCCCTGGAAATTTCTTCCTTGTGTGACTGCACCCCAGCCTCGGAGACTTGCATCTGTGGCCAGCAGAACCCAGTCCTGGATTCCGAATCGGCGTCCCTCTAGCAGGTGAGAACCTTGCAGCCACCACAGGAGAGAAATCCTGGCCCTGGAAGATAGACTTATTTTCCGGTGCATGTGCAGGTGAGACCCGGACCATTTGTTCAGCAGATCCCACTGAAACACCCGGCATGAAACCTGCCAAACGGAATGGCTTCGTAAGCCACAACCATCTTCCCTAGCACACGAGTGCATTGATGAATCGACACTCTTGGCGGTTTCAGAAGCTCCTTGACAATAGTCTGTATTTCCAGAGCTTTGTCCGCCGGAAGAAATACTCTCTGTAGTTCCGTGTCTAGGATCATGCCCAAGAAGGGCAGCCGAGTTGTGGGGATCAACTGAGACTTTGGCAAATTTATAATCCAACCGTGATTTCGCAGGACCGACAGGGAGAGTTCCACATTTCTTAGCAACTTTTCCTTTAATGTGGCCTTTATCAGGAGATCGTCCAAGTACGGGATAATTGTGACCCCCTGCTTGCGAAGGAGTACCATAATTTCCGTCATTTCCTTGGTAAAAACCCTCGGGGCCGTGGAAAGCCCAAACGGCAACGTCTGAAATTGGTAATGACAATCCTGCACCACAAATCTTAGGAAGGCCTGATGAGGAGGATATATCGGGATGTGTAAGTAGGCATCCTTTATGTCGACTGACCCAACTGACTAAAACCCAAGGATCCAGGGCCGACTGAACCAAGAGCTGACTGAAGAATCGGAGACGGCCCCCACCGGCACGGACTCCCGCTGGGGAGCCCCAGCGTCATGTGGTGGACTTGGTAGAGGCGGGGGAGGACTTTTGGTCCTGGGTGCCAGGCATGGCAGGTGACCTCTTTCCCCTTCCTCTACCCTTTGAAGCGAGGAAGGACGAGCCCTTTCCTTTTTTGTATTTATTAGGCCGAAAGGACTGCATCTGATAATGGGGCGCCTTTTTCTGTTGTGTGGGAACATAAGGAAGAAAAGATGACTTACCCGCAGTAGCGGTAGACACCAGGTCAGCAAGGCCGTCACCAAACAAGACACTACCTTTAAAAGGAAGAGCTTCCATAGCTTTCTTGGAGTCGGCATCAGCATTCCATTGATGAATCCACAGCGTCCTCCTGGCCGAGACCGCCATGGCATTGGCTCTTTTTCCAAGAGGCCAATATCCCTTGCGGCATCCTTTAGGTAATCTGCAGCGTACTTGATATAACCAAGAGTCAAAAGAATGTTATCCTTATCAAGGGTATCCATATCAGAAGCTAAATTATCAGCCCACTTAGCAATAGCACTGCTCACCCATGCCGACGCCACAGCAGGTCTGAGTAAGGCACCAGTAGTAATGAAAATGGCCTTCAATGTCGTCTCCTGCTTGCAATCCGCTGGATCCTTGAGGGCAGCCGTGTCAGGAGACGGAAGCGCCACCTTTTTGGACAATCGGGATAGAGCCTTGTCCACATTGGGAGACGACTCCCATTTCTCCCTGTCATCAGAGGGGAAAGGATATGCCATAAAAATTCTCTTGGGAATCTATCTGCCACCTTTTGTCAGGCGACTCCCAAGCCTTTTCACAAAGAGCATTCAGTTCATGAGAGGGGGGAAACGTCACCTCAGGCTTTTTCCCTTATACAAACACACCCTCTTATCTGGAACAGGGGGGTCTTCAGAAATGTGCAAAACATCTTTAATAGCCACAATCATGTACTGAATACTCTTAACTACCTTTGGATGTAAAGCAGCCTCATTGAAATCGACACTGCGCGCTGTAGTCCCGCTCAAATTTGAATTTATTATACTGGCGGGGGTATTGTGTACGGTGCCCGGGCACCGAATATGCCTTCTGCCAGTTAAATTGACCCTCAGTAACTGCTGCCCAGGGCGCTCCCCCCCCCAGCACCCTGCACCTTGTGAGTGCCGTTGGTGATGTGTGTGGGAGCATGGAGCGCAGCACTACCGCTGCGCTGTAACGTTACAGAAGTCTTCTGCCGTCTGATGTCTTCTGTTCTTCTAATACTCACCCGGCTTCTTTCTTCTGGCTTCTGTGAGGGGGGTGACGGTGCGGCTCCGGGAACAAGCAGCTAGGCGCACCAAGTGATCGAACCCTCTGGAGCTAATGGTGTCCAGTAGCCTAAGAAGCAGAGCCCTTAACTAAGAAGAAGTAGGTCTGACTTCTCTCCCCTCAGTCCCACGATGCAGGGAGCCTGTAGCCAGCAGGTCTCCCTGAAAATAAAAAAGCCTAACATAAGTCTTTTCCAGAGAAACTCAGTAGGGCTCCCCTAGTGTGTGTCCAGTCACTCCTGGGCACAGAATCTAACTGAGGTCTGGAGGAGGGGCATAGAGGGAGGAGCCAGTTCACACCCAGTCAAAGTCTTTTTAGTGTGCCCATGTCTCCTGCGGATCCCGTCTAAACCCCATAGTCCTTTTGGAGTCCCCAGCATCCTCTAGGACGTAAGAGAAACATCAAAAAGTGAAAAAGATGCATGCACCATGTGCTGTATGTGAATGGAAAACCCAAAAAAACTTTAGCTCTTGATAAATAACTCCACAGTAACTATTACAGATCGCCTATTTAATTACTTAAATATCAGGTGATGAATGGCTCTGTGGTATCAGAGCGATACCAAACTCTACAATGTTAGAAACCCATGTAAGTAGAGATCTGAGAACCAAAGATTGGAGTATTAAAACATGTCCATATCTACAAACAAGTGCTTCCTAGTTCTTGGGTGCAATGAACAACCCAATACAGATCTTGTACAAGGGCTGAATTCATTACATGTAACATAGAGGAAGGTTTAACAATATATCCCTGATTATGGTGAAAAGTAGGCTTCCTCTTTAATCACTTGTTCACAGGATTTATGAAAGACATATGGGGCGCTTCAATTGTTCTGTGCGCCCCCTGCTGGCCGCCTATATGAATGGGTGCCCGACGGAGCAATTCAAATATTGCTCTATTCGGACGCCCATAGCCGAGGGGGACACATTTCTTCTCACAGCCTCCTGAGGTGCAAGAAGAAATTAGTGCAAAGTTCTTTGTTTGGGTGCCTTAACGGCAGTTTGGGCCCCTTAACCACTTCTTTAGACGGGTTTAGCCACTTTGGAAAAACAATTTCATTAATCCCTTGGACATCTATTCATATAGATACCCCGCAGAGGGTGCGCAAAATAACTGAATTGCCACCATATTATCAAGGCATCAGAGTGATAATTGGCTGCTGGGCAATTCTGGCCTGGACCAATAAGAGTTAACTTACTGCTTTGTTGGGTCAGTCTCTACAGATATGCACATAGGCCCTCATTCCGAGTTGTTCGCTCGGTAATTTTCTTCGCATCGCAGCGATTTTCCGCTAATTGCGCATGCGCAATGTTCGCACTGCGACTGCGCCAAGTAAATTTGCTAAGAAGTTTGGTATTTTACTCACGGCATTACGAGGTTTTTTCTTCGTTCTGGTGATCGGAGTGTGATTGACAGGAAGTGGGTGTTTCTGGGCGGAAACTGGCCGTTTTATGGGTGTGTGTGAAAAAACGCTGCCGTTTCTGGGAAAAACGCGGGAGTGGCTGGAGAAACGGGGGAGTGTCTGGGCGAACGCTGGGTGTGTTTGTGACGTCAAACCAGGAACGACAAGCACTGAACTGATCGCACTAGAAGAGTAAGTCTCGAGCTACTCAGAAACTGCACAGAAAAATCTTTTCGCAATATTGCGAATACTTCGTTCGCAATTCTGCTAAGCTAAGATACACTCCCAGAGGGCGGCAGCTTAGCGTGTGTAATGCTGCGAAAAGCGGCTAGCGAGCGAACAACTCGGAATGAGGGCAATGGAACGGCTGCTGGTCCATTAACTGAAATTAAGTTATTTATAAATAGTTCCTACTAAAAAAAAAGGAATAGTTTAAACATTATTGCAGCACAAATCCTTTATTCTAGGATTAGAGATTTTTTTAATGCCTTTGGCATGCTTTCACCATTGAGAGCAGAAAAGGTATTGCAGTATTACAAGTTTCCCCAATATAAAGTAATATTAACCAGTGCCATAACTATACATTTTGGCACTGTGTGCAAGAAACAGCATCAGCACGCTCCCTATATTCAAAATAGAGCCAGTGTGCGCCATAGGCGTGTGTAAAAAATATAGGGGTGTGGCTTCATGGGGAAGGGGCGTGGATACAAAATAATCCCAATTACACTGCACAGTAGTCTCCATTATTCAAATGACACCACACAGTAGCGCCACTTTCTCTTACGTCCTAGAGGATGCTGGGGTCCACATTAGTACCATGGTGTATAGACTGGTCCACTAGGAGCCATTGGCACTTTAAGAGTTTGAGAGTGTGGGCTGGCTCCTCCCTCTATGCCCCTCCTACCAGACCCAGTTTAGAAAATGTGCCCGGAGGAGCCGTTCACAGCTAGGGGAGCTCTCCAGAGTTTCTCTAGTAGTTATTTTTTAGAGTTTATTATTTTACAGGGAGGCAGCTGGCAACAGCCTCCCTGCTTCGTGGGACTAAGGGGGGGAGCAGTGTCCGCCCTGCGGCGTCTGAGCCACTATCTCCGCTGACAGGACACTGAGCTCCTGAGGGGATCGATTGTTCCCCGCCACAGGGGATCGCTCACCCCGGCAGCATGCCGCCACCCCCTTACAGTGCCAGAAGATCAGAAGATGGCGAGATATGGCGGCACAATGGTAGGAGCACAGCTCTGAGTGTTGGCGCTATGAGGGGCGTCCTGAGCCAGCGTCTTAATACCCTACACTGGTCACAGACACTAACCGGAGACTGAATCCCCGGGCTAGCGCCACAATCCTCCGTACTGAGACGCTAACAGGGGAGGGAATCCCCCGCCTAGCGACGGAATCCTCAGGCCAGTATAAAGAATTTGTGCGGGAAGACGCGCCATCTTCAAGGGGCGGAGCATCTCCTCAGAGCGGACCCAACAGCATTCAGCACCATTATCCTGCCTGCAGTTCCTGTACACAGACGCTGACAGAGCTGTCTCTCCAAGCAACTCCAGCTATCCTGTGCGGTACCAGGGGGTTGTAGAAGGGGGGTGGCAATGAATTAGTTCTGTGTAACCTGTTACAGTACACAGTGGGTGCTGGTAAGGGGTGTCCTTTATCTAAACAGCGCTGTGTGTGGGTTGGCTCCAAACTCTGTGTCTCTCTTGCCACTCTCAGGGGGGGGGAACTCTGTCTAGTCTCCCCTGTGTGTGTGTGTGTGTGGAGTGTTTGGGGTCTCCCGTTAGCTACAGTATGTCCAGGGACTCTGTGTCATATGCGGCTGAGGATATGTCCTCTCAGGATGATCTCATTCCATGTAATCAGGATTGCACTGTTTTAGTGCAGATACCAGCAAGGGAGCCTGAATGGTTATCCTCTATCAAATCAAATCTATGATTTCTCAGATTTCTACTAGGGTTGCACAGAATGAATCTGAAACTCAGGTTTTACAGAATTCTATGGCAGTTTGGTCCGGTTCTGTTACCACAGGACCTCCCTCTGTAGGTTCCCACAAACGTGCTCTTGCACAAATTATGCAAGACGACACGGATACCGACTCTGACATGGCAGACGGTGATGGGGTTGTGCTCAGGGGGGGCGCATCTCTTGCTAAAGGGGTGCAGTAGATGATACAGGCTATTAAGGATGTGTTGAATATTGCTGACACAACACCTGAGCAGGCTGAAGAGGCTTACTTCACTGACAATAAGAAAGCCTCGCTAACCTTCCCTGCGTCCAAGGAATTAAATGCTATTTTTGAAAAAGCATGGGAAAACCCGGAGAAAAAATTTCAGATCCCTAGGAAAGTTCTGGTTGCTTTCTCCTTCCCTGAGGAGGATAGAAAGAAATAGGAAAACGCACCCATAGTGTATCCAGACTCTCGAAAAAGGTGGTTTTACCGGTTCCAGGATCTACCACCTCAAAGGAGCCGGCTGATCGCAAAATTGATACTACGCTCAAATCCATATACACGGCTTCAGGGGCGATACTACGTCCTACTATTGCTTGTCCATGGATTTCCAAAGCTATAGTAAAGTGTTCAGGCATGTTACTTGAGGATTTGGATACAATGGATAAAAGTGACGTTGAATTGTTTTTACGTAACATTCAGGATTCTGCAGGATTTATGGTGGAATCCATGAAAGACCTGGGTTCAATGGCTGCAGGAATATCTTCCATGTCTGTTTCAGCTCGTCGAGGACTGTGGCTGCGCCATTGGTCTGCCGACGCGGAATCCAGGAGAGGTGTGGAGACCCTACCCTATACAGGGCAGGCTCTCTTTGGGGAAGCATTGGATGCGTGGATCTCCACGGCTACAGCGGGTAAGTCACCTTTTCTTCCCTCAGCTGCACCTGCTAAGAAGAAACCTTTTTCTTCAACTGCATCACAGTCCTTTCGGGTTGCTAAACCAAGAAAGGCCAAATTGTCCAACACCTTCTTTAGAGGAGGTCGATCAAAATCCAAGAAACCTGCTGCTGCGGGTTCCCAGGAACAGAAACCTGCTTCCTCAGAATGACAGTGGACCGTGTGGCCTGGAGGTGGGGCCGGTGGGGGCGAGACTCAGACATTTCAGTCATGTCTGGGTGTCGTCCGGCCTGGATCCCTGGGTACAAGATATTGTGTCCCAGGGGTACAGGCTGGAATTTCAAAATCTCCCTCCTCACCGGTTCTTCAAGTCAGGCTTGCCAGCTTTGCCGGCAGACAGGGCTATCCTACAGGGAGCCATCCAGAAGTTGGTGGAGGCACAGGTTATTGTACTAGTTCCTCCCCAGATGCAAAACAAGGTTTACTATTCAAACCTTTTTGTGGTATCGAAACCGGATGGTTCGGTCAGACCCATTCTGAACTTAAAATCACTGAACCCCTTTCTGAGGGAGTTCAAGTTCAAAATGGAGTCTCTAAGGGCAGTGATATCAGGTCTGGAGGAGGGGGGATTCCTGGTATCCCTAGATATCAAGGATGCGTACCTCAAACATTCCGATTTGGCTGCCGTATCAAACTTATCTCCGATTCCCTCTGTTGGACTGTTATTTTCAGTTCCAGGCCCTGCCATTCGGTCTCTCCACAGCACCGAGGGTATTCACCAAGGTGATGGTGGAAATTATGGTTCTCCTTCGCAGACGGGGTGAACATAATTCCATATCTGGACGATCTGCCGATAAAGGCATCGTCCAAGGAGAAGATGTTACGGTCCATAGCTCTCACGTCCCAGCTTCTCAGGGAACATGGTTGGATCCTGAATCTTCCAAAATCACATTTGAAACCAACCAGAAGGTTGTCCTTTCTGGGAATGATCCACGACACAGAAGTGCAGAGGGTGTTTCTTCCAGAGGAAAAAGCGTTGGTGATACAAACAATGGTCCGGGATGTCCTGAAGCCAGCCCAAGTGTCGGTTCATCAGTGCATTCGCCTTCTGGGAAAGATAGTGGCCTCTTACGAGGCTCTGCAGTACGGGAGGTTTCATGCTCAGTCCTTCCAACTGGATCTCCTGGACAAGTGGTCGGGATCCCATCTACACATGCACCAGAGAATACGTCTGTCGCCAAAGGCCAGGATTTCACTCCTCTGGTGGCTGCAATTACCTCACCTTCTGGAGGGCCGCAGGTTCGGGATTCAGGACTGGATCCTTCTAACCACGGATGCAAGTCTCCGGAGCTGGGGCGCAGTTTCTCAAGGGGAAACCTTCCAAGGATAAACATTCTGGAACTAAGAGCCGTCTACAACGGTCTTCTCCAAGCGGCCCATCTTTTGAGAAATTGGGCCATGCAAGTGCAGTCGGACAATGTAACAACACTGGCTTACATAAACCGACAGGGCGGAACGAAGAGCAGAGCTGCAATGTCAGAGGTAACAAGAATAATCCTCTGGGCAGAAAAAAAACACGTTGGTGCTGTCAGCAATCTTCATTCTGGGAGCAGACAACTGGGAAGCAGACTTCCTCAGCAGACACGATCTCCATCCAGGAGAGTGGGGTCTCCATCCGGAGGTGTTCAAGTAGGTAACAGATCTTTGGGGCGTACCCCAGATCGACATGATGGCCTCTCGTCTCAACAAGAAGCTTCGGCGGTATTGTTCCAGGTCGAGGGACCCGCAAGCTGTGGCGGTGGACGCCCTAGCGACTCCGTGGGTGTTCCAGTCGGTGTACGTGTTTTCTCCACTTCCACTCATTCCAAGAGTTCTCAAACGCATAAGGAGAACAAGAGTTCAGGTGATCCTCATTGCTCCGGACTGGCCAAGAAGGGCTTGGCACGCGGATCTTCTGGATCTACTGCCAGAAGAGCAGAGGCCTCTTCCTCTTCAGGAGGACCTGCTGCAGAAGGGGCTGTTCGCCTATAAAGACTTACCACGGCTACGCTTGATGGCATGGAGGTTAAACGCCAGATATTAGCTTGGAAAGGGCATTCCGAACAAGGGTATTCCTACCCTGATACAGGCTAGGAAAGGAGTAACGTCAAAACATTACCATCGTATTTGGAAAAAATATGTATCTTGGTGTGAGTCCAAGAAGTTTACTACGGTGGAGTTTCAACTGGGACGTTTTCTTCTCTTCCTACAAGCAGGTGTGGATATGGGCCTGAGGTTAGGATCCATAAAGGTCCAAATTTCGGACCTATACATTTTCTTCCAGAAACAGTTGGCTGTCCTCCCTGAGCTTCAGACTTTTTTGAAGGGAGTTCTGCACATCCAACCTCCCTTTGTACCGCCTACGGCGCCCTGGGATTTTAACGTGGTGTTGCAGTTACTCCAGTCGGACTTGTTTGAACCTCTACAGGAGGTTGAGGTCAAGTTTCTCACGTGGAAGGCTGTCACTTTGTTGGCCTTAGCTTCTGCTAGACGTGTGTCGGAGTTGGGGGCTTTGTCATGTAAAACAAAGGGCACTTAAGCCGGCGCTGTCTGTCTTTCCAATAATTAAAACAACTATGGATGATTGAAAACACTTGTATTTATTAGCTAAACACTAATTAGTAAATAAAAACATAAATAAAATATAAAATTCACACATTCATATGAAGTTATAGGGCATATATGGAGCTGAGAAAAAATTCAAATATGCTGCTAAATGAGTGTCCACTGAGGATCCCGGACTGGAACACTGGACAAAAGTTCCCTGGGGAAGAGAAATAAAATACAGCTGGTTTTACCCGTAGGAGCGGAGGCTTCCAAATGCTTTTGAAAACAGCAGGCAAGCTGTATCACTTGTATTCAAGCTGGGTCTCTCCGATTGGTGCTGTAATTGATATGTCCCACAGAGAACAATTCCAAGGCAGGTGTTCCAAAATAAATTGTCATAAGTCCACATCTGGATCCTGTTGTGATGTGGAACACTGGTGATGGTGGCGATGGCAGCTTTTTCACACTTAACGCGTTTCCCTAGGCACGGTCACCTAGCTTCATCAGAAGTAAAGCTCCCTCTGATTCAGGGATCTATTTAAACCCTATTTAATCACCTGATGCCCAACAGGTGTGAAACAATAAATAATCAATCATCCACAGTATTTATAAAAACAATACTTTTGCAAGATCACTAGTCCTATTAAATAGATAGAGCGATATGTAGGAGGCAAACCTACAAAAATGTATGTATATATAATATATAAACATAAATAAAACTGGATGGGAAAGATGTTAAAGGTCAGTGTAGTCACATGACCTGATTCCGGACTCTGAGTTCTATAGATTTTCCCATGTAACTCTCAGAAACCCCTTTATTGTATATATCTAGACCTGCAGACATTACCTGAGATATTGAGATCTCTTTTATATGCAAGATATCCCGGTCTCGATGCCCCGTCCAGCGGCCCCGTACAGCCCGGTCACGTGACCGGCAATGGCCAGTGGATGTGGCCTGGCGGAAGTGACTCGGTTGCTAAGCAACCCGAGTATGTTCCGGCGTGCGGTGTCCGGACCGGGGTTGTCCAGTTGCTAAGCAACCCCAGTGAGCGTCGGCGCGATACGCGACGACGTCACTCGCCTGTCATGTGACCCGCAGGGCGGAACCTCGAAGCCGGGAAAGCGCGCATATCTTGCCCAACTGTGGGCATATAAGGAACACAGACCACATGTGGAAAACTTGGAAAAAAGTATATAAATATATAAATCGTTATTTTTAACATGTGGTAACATTTCCAATTACATTAAGTACCTATAATCTCTGGTTCCAACCGTCAGAAATTATCTACAGATCAAATTTTATATGAAATACATGAATCTTTATATTGATCAGATAATACTCATATAATAAAGCTCCATGGGACAATTATACATATTGCAGATTCAATCGATAATATATTTCGAATCTTCCTTAGTTCTCCTCAAAGTATATATTTTGATAAAGGACACACAGAAGGCAATGATAGTACTAATGATGACAATTGATAATAATTACATGATAATAAAACAAAGATTAAAGATTAATAAAAGAAAAAGATAAAGAAAAAGAAACCGGCAAAAGAAGGGAAGGGGGACGGTGAAAGTAAATGGAGCTTTAATTTTCTCAGAACCTGTCATCTTCGTTATGATTGGGTGGCTATCCGGCCGTGGGGGGTCCCCTGTTAACAGGGGTGTCCCAAATATCCTAAGATGTCCCGGATATACGCACAACCCAGACGTGCTGACAGGGATAACCACCGTCCCGTCCAGGTTGTGCGTGGAAGCCTCCACGGCCGAACAGACCACACACAGGTGTCACACCTGTGTTCTTCTCTTTGTCATGTAAAAGCCCATACTTGATCTTCAATGAAGAGTTTCTTCCGAAGGTTGTGTCGGCATTTCATGTCAACCAATCTAATGTGGTGCCAGTTGCGACTGACTCCTCAATTTCATCAAAGTCCTTAGATGTTGTATGGGCTGTAAAGATCTATGTGAGGAGGACTGCTGTTTGTCCTGTATGATCCCAAGAAAATATGGTGTCCTGCTTCTAAGCAGACTATCTCTCACTGGATCAGGTTCACTATCCAGCATGCGTATTCTATGGCAGGCTTGCCATGTCCTACGTCTGTTAAGGCCCACTCTACTTGTAAGGTGGGTTCTTCCTGGGCGGCTGCCCGGGTGTCTCTGCATTACAACTCTGCCGAGCAGCTACTTGGTCAGGGTTGAACACGTTCGCAAAGTTGTACAAGTTCGAAGTTTGGTCATTTGGGTTCTGCAGGAGCCTCCGCTCTCTCCCTCCCATTCTGGGAGCTTTAGTACATCCCCATGGTACTAATGTGGACCCCAGCATCCTCTAGGACGTAAGAGAAAATAGGATTTTAATTACCTACCGGTAAATCCTTTTCTTGTAGTCTGTAGAGGATGCTGGTCGCCCGCCCAGCGCTTCGTTATCCTGCAGTGGTTATTTAGTTCAGTACTGCTTAGTTCTAGGTTAAGTACTGTTTTGTTACTTGGTAAGTAATCTTGTTCAGCCGTTGCTGATGTCTCAAGCTAATTAGCTTGGTTTGCCTTGTGTGTGAGCTGGTGTGAATCTCGCCACTATCTGTGTAAAATCCTTCTCTCGAAGATGTCCGTCCCCTCGGGCACAGTTTCTAGGCTGGGTCTGGTAGGAGGGGCATAGAGGGAGGAGCCAGCCAACACTCTCAAACTCTTAAAGTGCCAATGGCTCCTAGTGGACCTGTCTATACCCCATGGTACTAATGTGGACCCCAGCATCCTCTACAGACTACGAGAAAAGGATTTACCGGTAGATAATTAAAATCCTATTTTTACACTTTACACCAGTTAGAGCCCTTTTTACACATTACGTCAGGTAGAGCCTCTGTCACACATTATGCCAGGTAGAGCCCCTGTCACACATTACGCCAGCTAGAGCCCCTTTTTACACATTACAGCAGGTAGAGTCACGAGACAGAGGGGGGGGGGGGGGAGATATGGTTGGGAGGGAGAGAGAAAGAAATGTGGCAGGTAGAGAGACAGAGATAGAGGCGTGGGAAGGAGACAGAGGGGTATATTCAATTGAAGTCGAAAGCTGTCATCTGTCGGAAAGACGGCAGCTTTTGACTTTTTTAGGTCTGAAGGGGTTCCGACCTATTCAATATAACCCAAAATTGTCCGACAAGACGGGGAATTTGACTTGTCGGAAAGCACGTGGATCGGCGAAATAGCTGCTGATTCGCGTGCTTCTGTCGGAAACTGAGCCAAATCCGACAGGTTTTGGCCCCCTTTCCGACCATCTCAATCTGACTTTAAAAAAAGTTGGATTGAGATAAGGGACATTGAAGGAGCTGAGAGGAGGAGAGGAGGAGACGGGGGGAAGGGGAGAGCCGCGGGGAGACGGGGGAGAGCAGCGGCTAGAGCACAGCATATGCAGGAGGATGTGTCACAGCCGCCGCTCACGGCAGAGTCCACTCGGCTCCAGCAAGCAAGATCCCGTTTGCTGGAGCTGGGTGGACGCTGCGGTGAGGTCTGGCGGCTGTGACCCATCCTCCGGCTAAACTGCTGTAGCCGCTGCTCTCCCCCGTCTCCCAGCTGCTCACCGCCGTCTCCCTGCTGCTTACCCCCGTTTCCTCGCTGCTCTCCCTCAGCACCCTCATCTCTTATCCGACTTTATTTTAAGTCGGACTGAGATGTCAGGAACTGCCAAATCCTGTTGGATTTGGCCGCACTGAATAGGTTCTGTCAGATCCATTCCGACAAATTTATGTCGGAATGGATCCGGTTTGAATGTACCCCAGAGAGAGAGGGATGGAGGGGGGGGAGACACACACACCGCAGTACCTATGTGATGATGGCTGGGTGCAGGCAGCCATGGCGGTGGCCGGGGTATGTCCTTGTGCTGGTGATGGCTGTAGCTTGCGGTACACTATGGAATCAGAGCTGCTGCTGGAGCTGCTGCCACTCTGTCCTCCCGGTATCCCCTGCGCGACTCCCTGCCGGGAGCAGGCGCGGATCTAGCCAGTCTTGTATGGTGCAGGGACACTGCACTGCTGCACCAGTCGAGGAGGAGGGGGGAGGAGCTGGGTGGAGCTGCAGCACATGGGCCGGGGAGACAGAGATAGTCTGCGCAGCACTGCCGGCTATGATATATATCAGCGGGCAGCAGTTGTGCATTCGGCAGTGGAGCCAGGCGCAACCCTACTTTTATATGTTATAGCAGGCAGCACTGCAGCTGGTGGTAGCCAATCAGCGTGAATGCGGATGGTGCGCCCACAACTAATAACAGCCCTGCTTATCTGTTTCCCAGTTCTGAGCCACAGGCAGGCATTAAAAAAAGTGTAATATTGCAATGGGATACAGTTATAGAAAATTTATGCTGAAATAATATATAGAAAATAAACAGACACACACATCAGAAACAAGTGCTTTCAGATTAATCTATCTCCCCCGTCCCTTTCACTACTTACATACTCACCGGGACCCGGCCGATGCACATCACTGTATCTGCTCCCGCTCCCCAGTCGCTCAGTCAGCTGCAAATCCCCTTCTCCGCTCTTCCACCGCTTACATACTCTCTCTGGACCCGGCTGCTGCACATCACTGTCCCTGCTCCCCAGCCGCTTCTCCTTACACAGTGTTTTCAGTTCCCTCCCGGCTGCTGCAAAACGGCTCCTCAACACTGAAAGCCGGCGTCGGGATGACTGCTGTAGTTTGGAAGAGCCGGGCTCCGTGCACCACTAATAAAAACATTACAGCGGGCGCCCGGAAAAAGGACACTGGTGTCGGCAGCACGTTCCGCCCCCGGGGCAAACTGCGCTGTCAGCAAGGCACCGTCGGTCCCTGCCTAGTTACGGCACTGATTTTAACACTGACAGTAACCCTTTTCCTTTTTCTGCTCTTAATTTTTATACATACAGTATGCTCCGCAGGTACAGTATGTACCATGTTTGTACTTAGCCTGATATCTACAGTAGGTGTCATGGTCTTCATAGCAGGCATACACATCACGGGTGGTTTAAAAGAAGTACGGAGTAGGTTCCGCATGGGCCTCCTTCTCTCTGCAGCACAGTGAGTCTACTGCACATGCATAGGTCTCTGGGAAGATGGCGTCTGTGCCAAGTCCCTAGTGACTTCTGTATTGCGCATGCAAAAATCTCCAGGAAAATGTCAGCTGCACCATTTTACCATTTTACAGTTTTTACATTTAGAATGATTTGCACATTGCACACCAGGCATAATGTAGGAGACCGGGTGTCATTGCACATGGGGATGATTGTTGTATGTGTATAGTACTTCCGGCACGGGCCGTCGCTTCTGGTCGCTGACGCATATAAACCCCACATCCTGTGTCAGCTGGCTATCAAGCATGCTTGTGTATGCCAGGTTGACACGGATGCTATTAAGTAAATTACATTCTGTTTACCCACTGGTTCCTTCCTTGTATATGATATGTTTCCAGATGCAGCATCTTCAGGTTATTTTATAGCAGCATGTATATACTGGTGGCTTTAACATTATACATGTATATGGATTGTCCTATGGTGATGACTTATGCGATGCACTGGTTGTGTATTATTTTCTGCTCAAAGGTCCATCACACACTATTGTGGTATCATAATATATTATTATGTTTGGACAATAAGTGGTTAACTAGATTCTGTGGTACACAATGAGAACTTTGTCCATTATAGTATTGTTTATTATAGCAGTATATATGTAATGTTGTGGAGTGGGCGAACATTATCCACAACAGGGACTGCTTTATTATGCAGATTAGTCCTTGGGGATGTGAGGTTATGTACATCGCAAATAGGCTTTTGTGATATCCATTCAGAGGAAGAGCGTTATGAGATATGGGTTAGACAGGTCCATTGCGACAAAACAACCATGAATGGGGGCGTGGCTTGCTGCCTAACTGACTGGACGTGTCCCAGGGGAGCTTGTGCTATTACCGGCACACTAACCCTTTTCTAGGCAGCTCACCCGTGATTTGTAGTCACCCAGCGCTCTATTATCCCATCCCTGAGCCTTGCCATACAGAGAGGGCGAGCTGCGGAGCCATGGAGCAGGTTTTTCCTGCTCTTGCGGGTTGCGGTCTTCCCCCTGCACTAAAGCCGGGACATAAATTTCGGACGTCCGCCGGCCGGGCATCTGAACGCTACGTGGGCCGGGCGGGCGCGAACGGCCTCCACTGCCGCCACTCACCCCTTCTGAAAGCCGCTGTTGGGAGCCGGGAAGCTGCGGTCGAGTCACTGGAGCCGGGAGTAGAGTGCCAAGTGGAGCCACAGAGGTGCCCGTGGGTATCCGGTGCCGGCGGCCATCTTGGTAGGGGCAGTGGGAGACGCGCGGACGCCGCGCATATACAAGCGGCCCGTTCAACCTATAAATCCCCCGCTGTGGATACCTCATCGTGGCCTGGGGGGTCAGTAACACCCCCCCCCCCCCGGGAGCGGGAACCCCTGGGATGCCACAGGCTAGTACAGAGGCTCAGTGACGGTGGCCATCTTGGAGGGGGCAAGGAAGATTTGGCTAGGCAGAGCTGCTGCTGATTGAAACACCTCCTATACTACATCAAGGTAGGGGACATCAGCCCTTGTAAGCTTATTATCCTCCAGATCACACACTCCTCCTCAGTGCCTCCCTGGATGTATGTGAACCTCTACACTACAGACCCTGGCTGCTGGCTGGTCCAAGCTGGGAGTTTTGAGGTGTGGAGCTGGGGAAGGCTCATAGCGCCCGTGCCCCCACTCTGTTTTCATACATATAATCTGGCCTTCCCGGATGACGCCGTCTTATGACCATTGCTAACAACTACAGTGCCTATGGTGCTTCTAACGTCATGTCTGCCTCACCGTCACTTCCTGCCTGAGTATCCATTTGCTAAGGTCATTCTCCATTCACCTATATGATCTACTAATCCCCCTTGGGTCTTCTCGACATGCCTCCAAAGAAGACGAAGGGGTCTAAATCTGCTCCGCAAGTGAATTTCTTTGGACCCTCCTCCTCCGGTGCTAAGCCCCGTTCCTCCCTTCCCTCGTCTACTCCGACTCAACCGTCTCAAACAACTTCATCAACGCTATACAACTCGGCTAACGCCGCACAAGTTGATATGGACTCCCTGGATGGTCCGGTTACGCTACGTTCTATCCACTCTCTGCTAGCCTCCTTCAAGTCTGATATTTCGGCCGAGCTTAAGTCTAACATCCAATCTCTCCACTCTGACATCTATGAAATTGGTAACAGGACGGACCATATTGAGCATAAGATGGAGGAGCGGGTCGCATCGCATAATGGGGGTCATTCCGAGTTGTTCGCTCGTTGCCGATTTTCGCAACGAAGCGATTAAGACTAAAATGCGCATTCGCATGGTTCGCAGTGCACATGCTGTAAGTATTTTAACACAAAACTTAGTAGATTTACTCACGTCCGAACGAAGAATTTTCATTGTTGAAGTGATCGTAGTGTGATTGACAGGAAGTGAGTGTTTCTGGGCGGAAACTGGCCTTTTTCTGGGAGTGTGCGGAAAAACGCAGGCGTGTCAGGGAAAAACGCAGGAGTGTCTGGAGAAACGGGGGAGTGGCTGGCCAAACGCTGGGCGTGTGTGTGACGTCAAACCAGGAACGAAATGGCCTGAGCTGATCGCAATCTGTAAGTCTCGAGCTACTCAGAAACTGCTAAGAAATTTCTATTCGCAATTTTGCTAATGTTTCGTTCGCAATTCTGCTAAGCTAAGATACACTCCCAGAGGGCGGTGGCTTAGCGTGTGCAATGTTGATAAAAGCAGCTAGCGAGCGAACAACTCGGAATCACCCCCAATGATCTAATCACCGCACTCGACTCTCTCCTGGAGGAAGTCTCCTACATCTGCCAGAAAACTACGGATTTAGAGGACCGCTCACGTAGAAACAACATCAAAATAAGAGGCATCCCTGATGATGTTTCTAATGCTGACCTATATGACTACGCCACTGATCTTTTTCATAAATTCTTACCAGATGCTCCGCTACCTGATCTTCTGATCGACAGGATCCATAGACTTCCGAAGTCAAGACAAGCACCTGCTCAAGCCTCCCGTGATACCCTTCTCAGAGTCCACTTTTTTCCCATTAAAGAGAAGATCTTGCATGCAGCAATGTCCTTCTCACCTACGGCGACTTGCCTAGACTCTCTTCAACTTTTTCCAGACCTGTCCCCAGCGACTCTGGCCAAAAGACGTTCCTTTTCCGCTATTACGTCAGCCTTAAGGAAAGCTATGGTCCAATATAAATGGGGATTCCCTACTAAGTTGATAGTACTGCGTACTACCACTATTATCAACACCCCTGAGGATGGGCCTAAAATCCTGAAAAAAATGGAACATCCTTCTCGATATGCAACCCACTCCCTCAGCTACGTCACCAAAACGAATCGCCCAAGAATGGACATTAGTTCCGGGCTGAAGCTTGCCTTGTGATGCTCATGAGACAGCTATTGTTTAGCTTTTTCTCTTTACAGGTTTATCTGTGTTTTTATAATTATTGCCTTATAGGCTTTATGCCAAACTGCTTGCAAATAGACTGAATCCGTTGATCCCCACTCTGATACATCAAGATCAGGTGGGTTTCACTATCGGTCGCCAAGCTCCTGATGATACTAGGAGGGTATTCTCTCTTCTAGAAGCTCACTCCGTGCTTCAGGAGCCCTTACTGCTGCTCTCTCTTGACGCAGAGAAAGCTTTCGACAGGATTCATTGGCTATATATGTCCGAAGTTCTTGGCAAGTTTGGGTTCTCGGGTCAATTCTTACTAAATGTTCTACATTTATATACACAACCCTCAGCGCACGTTTTTAGTGATGGGTTCTTATCCGATCTTTTCCCTATCACCAACGGCACCCGCCAGGGATGTCCACTGTCGCCACTAATTTTTATCCTCGCAATACAACCTCTGGCAGAAAAAATTTGGTCCTGTACCCTTGTTAGTGGAGTTCATATAGGCCCTATACACCATAAGATTTGCTTGTTTGCAGATGATGTCCTGTTGTTTATTACTAAGCCTGAGACCTCTCTCCCAGCTATTCATGATATTCTGCAAGTTTACTCCGAAGTCTCCTACTACAAATTAAACGCGAATAAAACAGAGGCGCTAGCCTTCGATATTGATTCTGGCCCACTTCAATCCCTACAGTCTACATATAATTATGCCTGGCAAGACTCTTTCCTTCAATATCTAGGGTTCAGGATCCCCTCCAGATCTCATTCCGCGGTTGATTGTAACTACCTCCCTCTCTTAGACCAGTTCAAAACCCTCACTAAACAGTGGACGAATTATGAAATTTCTTGGTTGGGACGACTTTCCTCGATTAAAATGATGCTCCTCCCTAAAATTCTTTATTTGTTCAGAGCCATACCCTATTTACCCCATACCCCACTTACTCTACTTAATACATTTTACTCTGTTATGTAAATTTTTATTTGGAAGGGTAAAAAACCCAGGATAGCTAGAACCCGCTTGTTTAGATCCAAAGGTAGCGGCGTTCTTGTTTTTCCTAATCTTGAACTTTATCAACATGCGTGTCTCCTTGATCAGTTGAAGGACTGGCTTCGGACAGATTTTGTAAAACCCTGGGTGGATATTGAAAGGCATATATGCTCTGACTTTCCTCTCCCAGATCTACTTTGGGTCAAACCTTCACATAGACCCCCTTCTGCTAAAAATATGAGGAGTGTAACTAATTCTCTTAAAGTTTGGGACAGATTGGTCACTACTTTGGGTGACTGCCCTCTACCCTCCTCACATTTATCCCTTTTAGCGGTTTCTAAATTGCTCCCAGATCTTTCTTTGTGGAACTGGCGGGAGCTTGGCATTCGACTGATCAAGGATCTATACGATAATTCAGGGCTTAAAACTTTCCAACAGTTACAATCCTAACACTCGATACCGTCGAAGGACTTTTATAAATATCTCTGCATTCGACATTGGATAATGACGACCATACCTGATCCTCTCACCTCACCTACTCCCCCTCCATATATCTTAGCTAAGCTTTCCTCCATAAGCCACAAAGGCGGTATATCTCAGTGGTATGTTACTCTCCTCTGTCCGCACAATGATGTGAAACTTCATATTCAAATGCGTTGGGAGACAGAATTTAATATTCTTCTGACAGATCATGAATGGAACAATTTTTTTTTAAATATTTTCAAAATGTCTAAGTGCATTAATCACACTGAAATGATGTTTAAGCTAATACATGGCCTCTATCATACACCAGATAAACTTCTTAGGATCTGGCCTGATTCCTCTAAACTTAATACATATATTCTGGTCATGCCCGATTATTAGGCCGCTTTGGACGGACGTTTTTGGACTGATTGAAAAGGTTACAAAGGTGCTTCTCCCTCCTCCCCCTGAGATTGTCTTTTTGCATTATTTCCCTCCCTCTGTACCCCCTGAACACTCTTATATTATAGGACACATTCTCATAGCCACTAGGACCACCACTGGGCAGTACGTATGGTGTTGGGCAGTACGGATGGTGTAATGGTTAGCATTACTGCCTCACAGCACTGAGGTCATGGGTTCGATTTCCTCCATGGCCCTAACTGTGCAGAGTTTGTATATTCTTCCCGTACTTGCGTGGGTTTCCTCCGGGTGCTCCGGTTTCCTCCCACAATCCAAAAATATACTGGTAGGTTAATTGGCTTCCAACAAAATTAACCCTAGCATGAATGCGTGTGTACATGTGGTAGGGAATATAGATTGTAAGCTCCACTGGGGCAGGGACTGATGTGAATGGTCAAATATTCACTGTAAAGCGCTGCGGAATATGTGTGCGCTATATAAGTAACTGGTAATAAATAATAATAATAATAATAATAATAATAAATAATTGCTCAATATTGGAAAAGAATAAACCCACCGCAATTGTCCAACATTATAGCATCAATCCAGCACAATTTTGAAATGGAAACTATCAGTTTCAAATATTCCTTAGCTCCACAATTCCCTCTGCTCAAACGGCTGCCTTGGTCTGATTATTATTCCTCCTTTATTGCTCCCCGAAATACGCTGCCTTGTATTATGTGACTATTCTACTTTTCTGTTTCTGTGAACCTTTGAAACACTGGGGACGAGCCCTTTTGTTAGAGCCTTGGAGGTACTGAATGTTACACAATAGATCATATACATGAGCCTTTTCCTTTTTTCTAATTATCTGTCCGATGTTTAGTTCATGTTATATATATATGCGTATGCTCTACGTTTTCTCTGAAATAATGTCTGGCATCATCTCCCCTGTTTTATTTTTATTTTTTCCTTTTTCTTCTCTCTTCTTTCTTTCCTCTATTCTCCCTTCGTTTCTGTTTTTTATGCTTTCTAGTATTGTTACCCTATATTTCAGTTTACAGACTTACTACCATTATGATATTGTCTTTGTTTGTATTTAATGTGTTTTGTATGCTCTGTATTGAAAACTTTCTCTAATAAAATTTCTTCAGATAAAAAAAAAATACAACCATGAATATATTCACCTACATGTGATGTTCTAGAAGCTGTTTTCTTGGGAACATGATGAACGGATATACATTTTTATATATCTATATAGGGATACATTATGCAATTTTATATGCATTGTGGAATTCTGTAAGCTACATTAATAATACACAATGTTTGAGCTAGATGTATATGGGTATAGTGGAATCATTCAAGGACAATGTGATAAGTACACATTGAATGGGTCAGTCAGGCTATTATATTTCTGTATTCTTTTGTTGTCATGCACACATTATAGACAAGTCTCTTTGAGACATTGTTTTTTATTTTTATGTATTTTTATTTTGTAGTGTTGTAATAAGCCTTGATAATGATGCTTCAATAGTATCGAGACGTTGGCAAGAATTGATGAAGTGAATTTCAAGTATGCAATATTGAATAAAATTAACCTTTTGGACTATATGGAGAGTGCCTTTTTTCTGGGTGTACTATGGTATGCCGGCGGCCGGGCTCCCGGTGGCCAGCATACCGGCGCCGGAATCCCGACCACCGGCATACCGACAGCTGGGCGAGCGCAAATGAGCCCGTTGCAGGCTTGCTGTGCTCGCCACGCTGCGGGCACAGAGATCTATTCTCCCTCCAGGGGGGTCGTGGACCCCCAAGAGGGAGAAAAGGTGTCGGTATGCTGGCGGTCGGGATTCCAGTGCCGGTATTCTGGCCGTCGTGAGCCCGGCTGCCGGCAAACTGAAGACCACCCCTTTTTCCTACTGAGTAGGAACACACCACTATATTAGGGAAGCTCTTCGTGGATTTCTCTAAAGGTTAACACCACGACTTACACTTGAAGTGAGGTAAGTGCCGGAGCACACAATTTTATATATATATATATATATATATATATACATATACATACACACACACACACACATACACTACCCCTTGATGAAGTCCTCACTCTAGGACGAAACGCATTGGAACAGGGACTTGATGCTCACCCACGGACTTCCCATAGCGGACAGATAAGCTGTTTTTACTTTTTAATCTTGTGCGTTTGATACCTGCATTTGCGACAGGACTGTGTATATTAAACTATATTGCTTTTATTCAACCTGCTCTCTAAATGATTTTTGGGACCAGCAGTGTTCCTAATTTTAAGCTTCTGTGAAAACAGTTTGAAAACAGTACACAATATGTCGCTTTTATTTCTCTTTTTACATGTTTTGTATTTAAGAGTCATCAGCCTGGAGATGTCTGTTTAAGCTAAGTTGCTATCCATATAACCACTGTGTCTACCTAATTCACAGGGTGTTTTCACCGAATCTAATATACTAGACACTAGTAGGCGCTCTTATTCACACACACACAAAAATTATCCTTATCTTGCGCCTAAAGGAAAAGAGCAGCACTACAGGTGAGATCTCAGTTGCCAAATCTCAAACTTACATAAACAGAAAAAACAATTCCTGAGTGCGCTAAAGTTCTTGTATAGATTGAACGGGAGTCCTTCCAAATGGATATATCTTATACTGTAGAAGATGGGGTTTTCACCAAAAAGTCACCCAAACAAACAATTAGAATAAAATTATTTAATAACAAAATTAATTCATAAAAAGCCTTATGCAGAAGGTCTTATGAACTATTGTACATGAAAACAAATTATTTTATGATTCCATAAATATCCAGTGTCAGGATTCTGTAACTTTGTCTGTCCCCGGAGGGGGCACTAGTGGGTCAGTGTAGGAGTGATAGAGGAAACGGGGAGACTGACGAAAAGTTCCCCGCATGTGCGCTTCATATTTATTATCACACAGGGATAACGGATGACAGGAACAATGAATAATAACTTAATCCGATAAATGAATATTTCAAAAGTCACTGGTAACAAATGAGCAATGAAGATGAACTTGTAACTTGATATAAATGATAAGGCAATAATGAAATCAGATGCATCAAATGAAACTCCGATATATGACAAATAGCAATCAAAGCACACAGTCTCTGTAGAAGCACACGTCTTTAAGCCAAGCAAGGCCCTAGCAGGAGACAGTTCTAATACAGCAAGTTGTTAAGTGCTGAATGCAATGCACAATGCTAGATGCTGGTAATCAGGTGCACAGGCTGAGTAATGGAAGAACACCTGAAGAAAGTCTCTTACTGCAAGTTGTTGTGGCAAACTGTGGCTGGAGTTCATAGCAAACTGAAGACTGAAGAATGACAACAAGGAAACCACTGGAAACAGGAACACAGGAACCAGGAGAACTTGAACACAGAATGTGACTCGTAGGAAAGCTGGAATGGATGCTGGTACTTGTAGTTCCACAGGAACACTGGAACAGGGAAACAACTTGGAAATGCCAGAAATAGGAGATCGCTGGAAACAGGGGATTGCAGACTGGAACTGGAACGGAACTGCTGGGACCTGTAGTTCCACAGGTCCGATACACAAGGGTATCTCTGCAGACAGAGGACTGCAAACAGGAGACGCCTGTTCACAGAATTTGACGTGTTGTCCAAGGCGATGAGACTGAGCCAGGAACTGGAGTTTATACCCCTTGGTCTGTGATGATTGGATGTTGCATCTCTGTGAGAACACACCCCGCTGAATTGGGTGTTCAGATCAGCTGTGAGTTAGCTGAAGTTAATGATTCATCAGGAGAGTAATTCTGCAATGCTCTGCTGATTGCTGGCTGGGCTCAGTAGTGCACCGGGAGTAAATGCTGTTAACTAGAAGCACTGTGTACTCTAGGCTGCAGTAGACTGAAAACTGGAACTGGAACTGAACTGAACTGCTGGAACCTGTAGTTCCACAGTAAGTGATGCGATGGAGAATGCAGATTCCTGACAGTACCCCCCCCCTTTTATGGGTGGGCACCGAACACCCACGCTGGAACTTGGAAGGCTGAATGTCAATTGAAGTCTCAAAAGACAATGTAGGACACTTGAGAGTAGAGGACTGGAATAAGCATTCATAAGCAGGAGTAGAATAAACTTGAAATACTCTAGGTTGGAGAGAGGACGTCATCTCCAGAACTGACTGACAGGAGTTCCTTACTTGACACACTGGAGAGAACCACACCGGGTTCGGAGGAACTGGAATCGGTAGGAACCGACAGCGACTTTGGACAGACGGATGGAACCGGGATTTGTCCATGACTACTTAAATTGACTTGAACTGAAGGAGGCTGATCTGGACAGACGGATGGGACCGGATTGGGTCCAGAAAAGCTTGAACCGGCTGGAACCGGAGGAGTCTTCGGAGTGACGGATAGGACCGGATTTGATCCGAAGATGCTAGAATCGGCTGGAACCGAAGGAGGTAGCCCATCATTGGAGCCACTCAGGCTGGCTGGAACCAGTGGAGTCTTACTGGAATCGGCTGGAACCGAAGGAGGTTTACTGGAATCGGCTGGAACCGAAGGAGGTTGATCCAGATAGACGGATGGGACCGGATTGGGTCCGGAAGAGCTTGAACCGGCAGGACCCGGAGGAGTCTTACTGGAATCGGCTGGAACCGAAGGAGACTGATCTGGATAGACGGATGGGACCGGATTGGGTCCAGAAAAGCTTGAACCGGCTGGAACCGGAGGAGTCTTCGGACTGACGGATAGGACCGGATTTGAGCCGAAGATACTGGAATCGTCTGGAACCGAAGGAGGCTGATCCGGACAGACGGATGGGACCAGATTGGGTCCGGAAAAGCTTAAACCGGCTGGAACCGGAGGAGTCCTCGGACTGACAGATAGAACCGGATTTGATCAGAGGATGCTGGAATCGGCTGGAACTGAAGGAGGTAGCTCAGCATTGGAAACAGAGCTACTCGGGGTGGCTGGAACCAGTGGAGTCTTCGGACTGACGGATAGGACCGGATTTGATCCGAAGATGCTGGAATCAGCTGGAACCGAAGGAGGCTGATCTGGACAGACGGATGGGACCGGATTGGGTCCGGAAAAGCTTGAACCGGCTGGAACCGGAGGAGTCCTCGGACTGACGGATAGGACTGGATTTGATCCGAGGATGCTGGAATCGGCTGGAACCGAAGGAGGTAGCTCAGCATTGGAAACAGAGCTACTCGGGCTGGCTGGAACCAGTGGAGTCTTTGGACTGACGGCTGGAACCGGGTTAGGTCCATTGATACTTGACTCTTGATCATTGAGTCGTGACACCAAACTTTGGAGTGACCCTGACCCCACACTCTGACCACCGTCCGGGTCCATGGGCCTTGGACAAACTGTCAGGATTCTGTAACTTTGTCTGTCCCCGGAGGGGGCACTAGTGGGTCAGTGTAGGAGTGATAGAGGAAACGGGGAGACTGACGAAAAGTTCCACGCATGTGCGCTTCATATTTATTATCACACAGGGATAACGGATGACAGGAACAATGAATAATAACTTAATCCGATAAATGAATATTTCAAAAGTCACTGGTAACAAATGAGCAATGAAGATGAACTTGTAACTTGATATAAATGATAAGGCAATAATGAAATCAGATGCATCAAATAAAACTCCGATATATGACAAATAGCAATCAAAGCACACAGTCTCTGTAGAAGCACACATCTTTAAGCCAAGCACGGCCCTAGCAGGAGACAGTTCTAATACAGCAAGTTGTTAAGTGCTGAATGCAATGCACAATGCTAGATGCTGGTAATCAGGTGCACAGGCTGAGTAATGGAAGAACACCTGAAGAAAGTCTCTTACTGCAAGTTGTTGTGGCAAACTGTGGCTGGAGTTCATAGCAAACTGAAGACTGAAGAATGACAACAAGGAAACCACTGGAAACAGGAACACAGGAACCAGGAGAACTTGAACACCGAATGTGACTCGTAGGAAAGCTGGAATGGATGCTGGTACTTGTAGTTCCACAGGAACACTGGAACAGGGAAACAACTTGGAAATGCCAGAAATAGGAGATCGCTGGAAACAGGGGATTGCAGACTGGAACTGGAACGGAACTGCTGGGACCTGTAGTTCCACAGGTCCGATACACAAGGGTATCTCTGCAGACAGAGGACTGCAAACAGGAGACGCCTGTTCACAGAATGTGACGTGTTGTCCAAGGCGATCAGACTGAGCCAGGAACTGGAGTTTATACCCCTTGGTCTGTGATGATTGGATGTTGCATCTCTGTGAGAACACACCCCGCTGAATTGGGTGTTCAGATCAGCTGTGAGTTAGCTGAAGTTAATGATTCATCAGGAGAGTAATTCTGCAATGCTCTGCTGATTGCTGGCTGGGCTCAGTAGTGCACCGGGAGTAAATGCTGTTAACTAGAAGCACTGTGTACTCCAGGCTGCAGTAGACTGAAAACTGGAACTGAACTGCTGGAACCTGTAGTTCCACAGTAAGTGATGCGATGGAGAATGCAGATTCCGGACATCCAGTAGGTAATATGGATGTACGAACTCCCTCACCTTAACAAGGTGTAAACTTGGTACAAAGGAACGTTATCCTCAACTGGATTACTGATTTGTAGCTGATAAACCCAACACGTTTCGTCTATTTGACTTCATCAGGGGTAGCTTGTTTGGGGACATAGAGAAACTAATTATAATTCTTGAAAAAACTGATATTCTTAGGGTATAATATTAAGTGAAAAAAAGGAAATTAATGAGCACCTACCAAAAATGTTAGGATCAAAATATCAATAGTTCTACAGTAAAGATGTTTTTAAAACAACCTAAGTAAAAAGAAGACTCATTGTGAGGGGTTGTGCCTTCCTTCAACTAAAAAACTGCTGTGAATAAATGGAATGAAATAAAGTACCTTTATATAAAGGCAAGCTCTTCATATATAAAAGGAACTTGGACCTTAAAAAGTGGCTTCCCACTTTGACTCTAAAAAGATCCTTTCCATCTTTAGTACTGGATCACCCTGCCAAAATAGAGTGAAAATGGGCCATGTACTATATGATTAGCTGAGAAAAAAAGATTTATGAGTATACTGAAAACAATAAAAATAAAGATGAAAAAGGTACTCCAAAGGCACATACCTAAAACCATGTACTGATTCAGTGCACTGGAAAAAGATTTTTTTTTATATATATATATATATATATATATATACGGAAGCATCTGCAAAAAAAGGGGACATAATTTGGTTTGCATAAGGTGTATCAGCTATTACAATTTTCCTCAGCAAAGAATACAGAAAATATATACATACCAAAAGGTATATCCAGAGTAAAGATAATTATTAATAAACTGGAACTTCCAAAAGGACCCACAGTTGTATCTTAAAATAAAAGATAATTCAACTATTGTAACATATAAATACAATCATTTTAAGATAATGATTTAACTGCAGCCTGTAAACACAAATGTATCAGAAAAAAGCACTCACCATAAAGGATCTCCTAACTTGCAACCATGGGTGTGGAAATTTCAGAATGAAATGCCTCTCACCCTGGCTGCTATTTAAACTCCTAGTGTGATTACATCTTTTCCCTTAATTAGCTGCATTTTGTATTACTGCTGACTAATAAAACTTATGTTTAAATTTACTACAACGAGGCTTAGTGGTCTGTTTGATAAACCTAGATGTCCTGTGTAAAATACGGATAATTCTTATGCTACATTCTATTTGCAAAAATCTCTATTTGAAGTTAAACCAGACTGAAAATGACTTCAGTTGGTAAGGAACTAATGATTCTGGTATGCGTTTCAGCTGGAACGCATCACATGCCCGGAAATAAATTTCTATCTCCTTCAGAACAGGGAAGAACAGTATGCCTGCATAGTATAGCCAAACTGCGCCCCCATCGGTCACCTGACGAGAACCGCGTTGATGCCACGGACTCCGTCAGCACGCCAGGCTTAGCGACTCCGGCGTCGCTCGCGTCAGAGACCCCAGCTCACGGCGCTGCCCCCAGAGCCCGGACCACCCCGCAGCCCCGTCAGATGATGATGTCACAATATCTAGGAACGTCTCGTGGCGAATGAAAATCTTTATACTAAAGAAAAGAGGAATTGTATTGAGATCATATACTAGGTGGAACGCAAACCGAAAATAGCTGCGTTCCACCCCATTTATATATAAAAAATCTTTTTCCAGTGCACTGAATCAGTACATGGTTTTAGGTATGTGCCTTTGGAGTACCTTTTTCATCTTTATTTTTATTGTTTTCAGTATACTCATAAATCTTCTTTTTTTTCTCAGCTAATCATATAGTACATGGCCCATTTTCACTCTATTTTGGCAGGGTGATCCAGTACTAAAGATGGAAAGGCTCTTTTTAGAGTCAAAGTGGGAAGGCACTTTTTAAGGTCCATGTTCCTTTTATATATGAAGAACTTGCCTTTATATAAAGGTACTTTATTTCATTCCATTTATTCACAGCAGTTTTTTAGTTGAAGGAAGGCACAACCCCTCACAATGAGTCTTCTTTTTACTTAGGTTGTTTTAAAAACATCTTTACTGCAGAACTATTGATGTAATATTTTGTGATCCTAACATTTTTGGTAGGTGCTCATTAATTTCCTTTTTTTCACTTAATATTATACCCTAAGAATATCAGTTTTTTTCAAGAATTATAATTAGTTTCTCTATGTCCCCAAACAAGCTACCCCTGATGAAGTCAAATTGACGAAACGCGTTGGGTTTATCAGCTACACATCAGTAATCCAGTTGAGGATAACACTCCCTTGTATCAAGTTTACACCTTGTTAAGGTGAGGGAGTTCGTACATCCATATCACCTACGGGAAATTTATGGAATCATAAAATAATTTGTTTTCATGTACAATAGTTCATAAGACCTTCTGTATAAGGCTTTTTATGAATTCATTTTGTTATTAAATAATTTTATTCTAATTGTTTGTTTGGGTGACTTTTTGGTGAGGGGTTACCCACTGTAGGAATCCAGAAAACCCCATCTTCTACAGTATAAGATATATCCATTTGGAAGGACTTCCGTTCAATCTATATAAGAACTTTAGCGCACTCAGGAATTGTTTTTTCTACATATATATATATATATGTGTGTATATATATATATATATATATATATATATATATATAAAAAAACATGTAAGGTAGATGGAGGGCAGTCAGAGACTCCTTAATTAAATAATATATATTTTTTACATTTATTTATTATTTTTTTATTATTATTATTATTATTATTTTTTAAGATTTGATTTAATCTCTGTTTTAAGAGGTCACTTGAATGCCTGGCACCCTATACTAAATTTTAAGCAGTACAGTTTCAAAGAGATAATCAGGTGTAGCAGGGGCATCGGAACTGGGGGGGCAAGGGGTCAGCTCGCCCCCCCCAAACATAGAGAGGTGCCGACAATGCTCCTGCAGGCGCCTACATTCACTGCACGGAGCGGAGGTGCGGTCTTTCTCCTGACCTCGCATTGCATTATGTACAGGAGGAGCAGAGGAGCAATGTGCGGTCAGGAGAAAGACCGCACCTCCGCTCCATGCAGTGAATGTAGCCGCCCATAGGAGTCCATAATGCATTGGTCAGCAAAGTCAGGGGTGGATTGGGACGCCGGACCAGATCCTGGTTGGCTGGTCCGGTTGTCCCCTCAGCGGCGTCTCATCACCCCTGCGACAGGCCGCTGCCGCGATCGGAGCTCAGCTCCGAACCGGCAGCGCTCGGTGAGAACTTCTGCGCATGTGCAGAAACACCGTAAAGACCAACAAGACATGGCCGCCGGGGGGAGCTGCTGCGCAAGCGCAGCCTCAGCAGCTCCCAGGGTAGGCTAGTTACTAGAGATGAGCGGGTTCGGTTCCTCTGAATCCGAACCCGCCCGAACTTCAGGTTTTTTACACGGGTCCGAGCAGGCTCGGATCTTCCCGCCTTGCTCGGCTAACCCGAGCGCGCCCGAACGTCATCATCACGCTGTCGGATTCTCGCGAGGCTCGGATTCTATCGCGAGACTCGGATTCTATATAAGGAGCCGCGCGTCGCCGCCATTTTCACACGTGCATTGAGAGTCATAGGGAGAGGACGTGGCTGGCGTCCTCTCCGTTTAGAGAAGAGAGAGACACAGTATTTTGGGGAGCATTATTAGGAGGAGTACTACTATACTGTATACTACTATACTACTTGCTGAAGTGATATTTATACTAGATTAGATAATAGATAGTGTGACTGTAAGTGTATTATCTGACTTGTGGGGGAGACACTGACAGTGGGGAGCAGTTAGAGTCTGAGAGCAGGACTCAGGAGTACATATAACGTACAGTGCACACTTTTGCTGCCAGAGTCAGTGCCACACTGCCATTGTTGTGACCACACTGACCACCAGTATAATAATATATTTTGTGATTGTCTGCTTAGGCCTCGGAGTACTAGTTGCAAGTTGCAACGTGACCTGAAGTGACCACCAGTTTAATAATCAATCACCACCAGTTTAATATATATATATATATATATATATATAAATAGGAGACGGTCCGGCACTCCAATAACTAATGCACTGGTCCCTGGTGCCCTCACTTTCCGAGGGGTAAATGCATTCTGAACAGTGTGCGGCACTCAGGTTTGCAGAAGAAAATCACCTACCACGGACTATCAACGTTTCAATTTTAATGAAAAAATTGTCATCAGGATAAACACAATGATTAAAAACTCACCTTATATCCCAGACACCAAAGTGAAGTGAAGTGTGCATCGCTCGCCCGGCGGGGACCCGCTCGGCCGTGGAGGCGCTGAATGATGACGTCATCGCGTATTGCGCGATGCACGTCAGTGACCCGTCACCATGGAAACCCGGTGTATACTAACTGGGAAAGACAAAATAACATGGATATACAGTTGCTGTGTGTAAATACACACAAAGCTGGGTCAACAAGTGTAAAAATGTCAAGGAGGATACATGCCTATAAGGATTATGAGAAATTGAATAAATGTTAAAATGTCCATCTGTAATATGGGTGTAAATGTGTTGACACGGAAGGAGCCATAGAGCTCACCGCTAGTGTACATGCTAGGTAGTGAATGTCTGAAAGCACTGGGGCCAAGCCCTGGTCGTAAGATGTGCTGATCATAAAATGTTATCAGGTTAATGCAAATACAGATCTAGATAAAAGATCTGTTGCTGTGGCAAGAGAGCTTGCATATTGCTAAAGTATTAAATGAAAATTAGATGTATGCTCAGACAACATGAGCTATGGTAAAGGAGAGGGAGCTATATAATGGTGGGAACAGAACATTAAGAACAGAATGAGGGTAACAGTGGAAATTAGAGACCACAATTAAAAGAAACAAGACAATGGTAGTGCTTCATTGAGTCCCTTCGGTGTAATTACATCCAGTTTAAATATCCACCGTGATTCGCATTGCAGCAGGGCTTTGTGTCTGTCTCCACCTCTAATGTTCGCAGGTATATGGTCAATCATGCGGTATCGTAAACTCGCCAAGGAATGCTTAAAAGTCATAAAGTGGCGTGCCACTGGCTGATCACTCTTCCCTTTAGTCAAGGCCAGTCTGATGGCCGATCTGTGGACAGTCATTCTTTCTTTAAACTTCCTCTTCGTCTTACCAATGTAAGTCAAACCACAAGGGCAGATTATTTGATAGACCACAAAAGAGGATTCACAGGTTAGATGGTATTTGATGGGTATTTTATAGCCCAAATGTGGATGATGAAAGGTGTCTCCAGCAATGAGATATTGGCACGTTGTGCACGTGCATCTAAAGCAGCCCCTTTTACAGGTTGAGAAAATGGTTGGTCTGTCAATAGTGGTTCTCGTGGAGATATCTGTTTTGACCAGTATATCTCTGAGGTTTCTAGACCGACGGTAACATGGCATGATGTTCGTATCCTGTAGGTTCAGTTTATTGTCAGATTGGATAAGGTGCCAGTGTTTTTTGGTTATTTTATTAGTTTCCTCTGAGGCCACATTGAAGGTACTCTTCCAGATGAACTTGGGTGCTGTGGTAGCTTTTGGCTTCTTCTGTAGTAGAGTATTTCTATTCATGGTTAGCACCTTAAGTTTGGTCTCATATAGATGCTTAGAGTTATATCCACGTAAAATAAAGCGATTAATGAGCTCATCGATTTGAGCAGCTGCTTGCTTTATATCTGAATTGATTCTGTGGATCCTTATCATTTGTGAGTATGGAAGACCAAGCTTTAGTCCTTTGGGGTGACAGCTTGCATTATGCAAGAAGGTGTTCCTGTCTGTCGGTTTGGTGAACACAGTGGTGTGGATGTTTGTGTTCACAATGGATATCCTAACATCAAGGAAGTCTATGGTATGTTGGTCCATTTTGTAGACCAATTTTACAGGACTGGAGGAGATATTGTGAGCATCCAGAATGCTCTGCAATGTCGCTTGTGGACCTTTCCATATAATGAACAGATCGTCTATATACCTCTTGTATAGGATGATATTGGATGAGACGTTGAGATCTGAAAAGAAGATGTCCTGTTCCACTTGTACCATGTATATGTTGGCATAGGTGGGGGCCACGGCCGATCCCATGGCACACCCCCTCTGTTGTAAATAAAACTTGTTGTCGAACAAAAAGAAATTTTTTGTTAATACAAGTTCCAGCAAATGAACCAGAATCTCACTATGTGCTGGATCAATTTTCAGCTCATTCAGCAGAACTTTGTTAACTGCATGGAGGCCCTCAGAGTATGGTATAATTGTGTATAAACTGGTAACATCGGCTGTTACCAGCCATGCATCAGGAGGAATGGGTCCAATTTCACTTAATTGATTGAGTAAAGCTGTAGTGTCCATCAGAGTATGGGGATGTTGTTGGACATACGGCTGCAGTATGGAATCCAGCAATACTGAGGTAGGTTGGAATAGTGAGCCCCTGGCCGCGATGATTGGTCGCCCTGGAGGAGGGTTGATGCCCTTGTGGATCTTAGGGACTGTATATAGGATAGGGACCACTGGGTGTTCTGGGAGTAGTAATTTCATAATTTCCTCTGTGATGATCCCTGCATCACAGGCCCTCAGTAGTGCTTCTTTGAGTTCTTTCAGGAATGTTGACGTAGGGTTGCCATTCAATCTTGTGTACACACCCGGTTCCTCCAATTGATGATAAATTTCTGCCCGGTAATCACAGACATCTTGCAGGACGATGGCTCCGCCCTTGTCTGCCGGGCGAATAATTATTTGCTTATTCTGTGATAGATTATGGAGAGCTTCTGATTCAGACTTAGATAGATTGTGCTTAAAAACCTTATTGGTTGCTGTGAGATGTTGCGATTCAAGATCCACTAGACGCATATACGTTTTGATGCTGGCGTTGTTTGATAGTGGATCGAAGGTAGATGGTGGTTTGAATTGAATCAGTTTGGAAGGTATATTGCTGGAACTTTGCATGGTTGTCTCAGCAAAGTGCTCCTTCAATTTCAGCTTACGATGGAGCTGATTTTTAGCCACTTGCCAATCTAATTCATCAATTGGGGTTGCTGGGATAAATGATAGACCTTTGGATAGTAAACTACGTTCACTAGAAGAGAGTTCGTGATGGGATAAGTTGACTATTACCTCCGCTTGTTTGGCGCGGGTGGTTTCTTTCCAGCCGCGGCTACGTTTGTATTGGCCCCCTCTGCGTGTTGCTTTGCTCTGCGTGGTCTTGCTTCGCGAGTACCAACTCCTAAAGGGGCAACTCCCTTAGAGGGTAAGTCCTGGTCACTATTCGTACTCTGGCCTTCCGCTGATGTGTCAGTATCCATGTCAGTTCGTGGATAACGTCGTCGTCTGAAGAATGGTTTTCTTTTTGCATCAGGATCATTCCCAGAGAGCCATCTATACACTTGATGGTTCTCATAATCCTGATCTACCTTATCGAATTTTGCTTTTTTGAATTTGATTAGATCCCGCTTATAGATGGCTAATTGATTCTCCAGTTTAGCCAGCCAGTCATTCTCTGAGTCAGCAGTCAGTATGGGAAGATGTTTTGCTTCGTAATTATTGATTTTTTGTTTGGAGTTGTCTACCTCCAAATTAGCTTGCTCAATTACTAACAGCATGAGATCTGCTGAGCACTTATTCAAAATGGAGACCCATTTGCGGCAAAATGCCGGATTGAATCTACCAATGGTGGGACAATTCCTCACCCTAAATCCCCTAGGGATTTTTTTAGCCCGGTAATAATCACTCAGTGTGATCGCATGATAAGTGAAGTCAATTTCTTTCTTTTTCATGCGAAGTAGATCTCTGTATATTGCTTCTGGAGCCAGTGCTTCAGCCTGAGTCCACAGTTGTTCTTTGTGCAATATAGCTTCAGTGTCTGATTCAGAGTAGCTGAAGTGTTCCTGTAAGGGAATCAAAGCTGGATTGAAAAGGTTCTCGTCTCCTTGTGATGAATGCTCCATGGTAATGTTTCCCAGGAGTGCTGTGCCGGGTTCCGTGAACAAAAGTGAAAGTGATTATTGTATGCACACAATAATCCAAATTGATTTCCAGATGCAAGTAGATGAACTGTTTGGTAGTAACTCCGTTGGTTGCCTTGACCTGCTGGGTTCCCTGTGGTCTGGGAACACTGCTGATATAAATAGGAGACGGTCCGGCACTCCAATAACTAATGCACTGGTGCCCTCACTTTCCGAGGGGTAAATGCATTCTGAACAGTGTGCGGCACTCAGGTTTGCAGAAGAAAATCACCTACCACGGACTATCAACGTTTCAATTTTAATGAAAAAATTGTCATCAGGATAAACACAATGATTAAAAACTCACCTTATATCCCAGACACCAAAGTGAAGTGAAGTGTGCATCGCTCGCCCGGCGGGGACCCGCTCGGCCGTGGAGGCGCTGAATGATGACGTCATCGCGTATTGCGCGATGCACGTCAGTGACCCGTCACCATGGAAACCCGGTGTATACTAACTGGGAAAGACAAAATAACATGGATATACAGTTGCTGTGTGTAAATACACACAAAGCTGGGTCAACAAGTGTAAAAATGTCAAGGAGGATACATGCCTATAAGGATATGAGAAATTGAATAAATGTTAAAATGTCCATCTGTAATATGGGTGTAAATGTGTTGACACGGAAGGAGCCATAGAGCTCACCGCTAGTGTACATGCTAGGTAGTGAATGTCTGAAAGCACTGGGGCCAAGCCCTGGTCGTAAGATGTGCTGATCATAAAATGTTATCAGGTTAATGCAAATACAGATCTAGATAAAAGATCTGTTGCTGTGGCAAGAGAGCTTGCATATTGCTAAAGTATTAAATGAAAATTAGATGTATGCTCAGACAACATGAGCTATGGTAAAGGAGAGGGAGCTATATAATGGTGGGAACAGAACATTAAGAACAGAATGAGGGTAACAGTGGAAATTAGAGACCACAATTAAAAGAAACAAGCTCTCTTGCCACAGCAACAGATCTTTTATCTAGATCTGTATTTGCATTAACCTGATAACATTTTATGATCAGCACATCTTACGACCAGGGCTTGGCCCCAGTGCTTTCAGACATTCACTACCTAGCATGTACACTAGCAGTGAGCTCTATGGCTCCTTCCGTGTCAACACATTTACACCCATATTACAGATGGACATTTTAACATTTATTCAATTTCTCATTATCCTTATAGGCATGTATCCTCCTTGACATTTTTACACTTGTTGACCCAGCTTTGTGTGTATTTACACACAGCAACTGTATATCCATGTTATTTTGTCTTTCCCAGTTAGTATACACCGGGTTTCCATGGTGACGGGTCACTGACGTGCATCGCGCAATACGCGATGACGTCATCATTCAGCGCCTCCACGGCCGAGCGGGTCCCCGCCGGGCGAGCGATGCACACTTCACTTCACTTTGGTGTCTGGGATATAAGGTGAGTTTTTAATCATTGTGTTTATCCTGATGACAATTTTTTCATTAAAATTGAAACGTTGATAGTCCGTGGTAGGTGATTTTCTTCTGCAAACCTGAGTGCCGCACACTGTTCAGAATGCATTTACCCCTCGGAAAGTGAGGGCACCAGGGACCAGTGCATTAGTTATTGGAGTGCCGGACCGTCTCCTATTTATATCAGCAGTGTTCCCAGACCACAGGGAACCCAGCAGGTCAAGGCAACCAACGGAGTTACTACCAAACAGTTCATCTACTTGCATCTGGAAATCAATTTGGATTATTGTGTGCATACAATAATCACTTTCACTTTTGTTCACGGAACCCGGCACAGCACTCCTGGGAAACATTACCATGGAGCATTCATCACAAGGAGACGAGAACCTTTTCAATCCAGCTTTGATTCCCTTACAGGAACACTTCAGCTACTCTGAATCAGACACTGTGTTATGAACCACAGGTAGTGGTTCATTCCTATTTTATGTTTATTTAGTTGTCTTGCATGCCAGGATTTCCCATTGCTCTGTTTTGGATTACTCTTGTCTGCTGCCGCTGGTGAGTCTGTGCAATTGCAGCTTGTTCCCATGTGTTCAGCCTCATCTGGCTGCTGATTGCATCTTGTCAGCTTAGTCGTGCAGCAGGCCAGCTGCTAGAGATAATTAATTAGGCCTCTCTGATATATGCTGGCTCACTGCAGTTAGCAGATGCTGATGATATTCCTAGGTTTGCAGTCTGCTTTAAGTTTGAGCTGGTTCTTGTCAGTCCCTGTGTGGATTCCTGTGTCAGTCCCTGTGTGGATTCCTGTGTCAGTCCCTGTGTCTGATCCCGTGTCCTACCCTGAGTTCCAGTGGATTCTGCCTGTCCTCCAGTTCTGAAAGTCGGTGTCGGCAGCTTCCTGTTTGCCTATGTCAGTTGCAGAAAGTATCCAGTCCTGCTCAAGCCGGTTGTTCCTGTCCTCAGTGGTCCTGTACTCAGAGATTTGTCATCTTTTCCTGGAGTCTGACTGAGCACCTTTAACATCCTGTGGTGTTCGTGAGTCACGGCGCAGCCGTGTGTTGCGGCTTGTCCGCTTACTGTTTATTATTTAGTATATTTGTGTCCTGGAGCTTTTGCGGAGGATTCCGCTCTCCCTGATCCACTCTGGTATCCAGCGGTGCTGGATAGGAGTAACGGATCAGTGGATCTTTGGTTGTCCTTTTCCCTGGCGGCTAGTCCGCACATACCTTTTGATTTAGTTAGTTAGCTTGTAACCCCTGGCCTGGTTGCTTAGTCAGAGGGCCCCTTGTTATCACCCTGTCTCGGATTTCCCTTTGTCTCCCATTAAGACCTGAGGGGGCATCGGGGTTGGGCAGACATAATCCGCCCTTCGAACGCGGCTGCCATGGGCTCAAGCAACCATAGTCTCGCAGGGGATTTCTGATAACACGGGCGAGACAACGGAGTTAGGGCGCCAGGGGTTACTAGGCTTTCCTGCTCCCACAACCAGCATATCTTCCCAGTACTCTGACCTCAGCCATACGATCTCCTCTGGTCTGGAGTACGGGAATCATAACACACTGAAGCTATATTGCACAAAGAACAACTGTGGACTCAGGCTGAAGCACTGGCTCCAGAAGCAATATACAGAGATCTACTTCGCATGAAAAAGAAAGAAATTGACTTCACTTATCATGCGATCACACTGAGTGATTATTACCGGGCTAAAAAAATCCCTAGGGGATTTAGGGTGAGGAATTGTCCCACCATTGGTAGATTCAATCCGGCATTTTGCCGCAAATGGGTCTCCATTTTGAATAAGTGCTCAGCAGATCTCATGCTGTTAGTAATTGAGCAAGCTAATTTGGAGGTAGACAACTCCAAACAAAAAATCAATAATTACGAAGCAAAACATCTTCCCATACTGACTGCTGACTCAGAGAATGACTGGCTGGCTAAACTGGAGAATCAATTAGCCATCTATAAGCGGGATCTAATCAAATTCAAAAAAGCAAAATTCGATAAGGTAGATCAGGATTATGAGAACCATCAAGTGTATAGATGGCTCTCTGGGAATGATCCTGATGCAAAAAGAAAACCATTCTTCAGACGACGACGTTATCCACGAACTGACATGGATACTGACACATCAGCGGAAGGCCAGAGTACGAATAGTGACCAGGACTTACCCTCTAAGGGAGTTGCCCCTTTAGGAGTTGGTACTCGCGAAGCAAGACCACGCAGAGCAAAGCAACACGCAGAGGGGGCCAATACAAACGTAGCCGCGGCTGGAAAGAAACCACCCGCGCCAAACAAGCGGAGGTAATAGTCAACTTATCCCATCACGAACTCTCTTCTAGTGAACGTAGTTTACTATCCAAAGGTCTATCATTTATCCCAGCAACCCCAATTGATGAATTAGATTGGCAAGTGGCTAAAAATCAGCTCCATCGTAAGCTGAAATTGAAGGAGCACTTTGCTGAGACAACCATGCAAAGTTCCAGCAATATACCTTCCAAACTGATTCAATTCAAACCACCATCTACCTTCGATCCACTATCAAACAATGCCAGCATCAAAACGTATATGCGTCTAGTGGATCTTGAATCGCAACATCTCACAGCAACCAATAAGGTTTTTAAGCACAATCTATCTAAGTCTGAATCAGAAGCTCTCCATAATCTATCACAGAATAAGCAAATAATTATTCGCCTGGCAGACAAGGGCGGAGCCATCGTCCTGCAAGATGTCTGTGATTACCGGGCAGAAATTTATCATCAATTGGAGGAACCGGGTGTGTACACAAGATTGAATGGCAACCCTACGTCAACATTCCTGAAAGAACTCAAAGAAGCACTACTGAGGGCCTGTGATGCAGGGATCATCACAGAGGAAATTATGAAAGTACTACTCCCAGAACACCCAGTGGTCCCTATCCTATATACAGTCCCTAAGATCCACAAGGGCATCAACCCTCCTCCAGGGCGACCAATCATCGCGGCCAGGGGCTCACTATTCCAACCTACCTCAGTATTGCTGGATTCCATACTGCAGCCGTATGTCCAACAACATCCCCATACTCTGATGGACACTACAGCTTTACTCAATCAATTAAGTGAAATTGGACCCATTCCTCCTGATGCATGGCTGGTAACAGCCGATGTTACCAGTTTATACACAATTATACCACACTCTGAGGGCCTCCATGCAGTTAACAAAGTTCTGCTGAATGAGCTGAAAATTGATCCAGCACATAGTGAGATTCTGGTTCATTTGCTGGAACTTGTATTAACAAAAAATTTCTTTTTGTTCGACAACAAGTTTTATTTACAACAGAGGGGGTGTGCCATGGGATCGGCCGTGGCCCCCACCTATGCCAACATATACATGGTACAAGTGGAACAGGACATCTTCTTTTCAGATCTCAACGTCTCATCCAATATCATCCTATACAAGAGGTATATAGACGATCTGTTCATTATATGGAAAGGTCCACAAGCGACATTGCAGAGCATTCTGGATGCTCACAATATCTCCTCCAGTCCTGTAAAATTGGTCTACAAAATGGACCAACATACCATAGACTTCCTTGATGTTAGGATATCCATTGTGAACACAAACATCCACACCACTGTGTTCACCAAACCGACAGACAGGAACACCTTCTTGCATAATGCAAGCTGTCACCCCAAAGGACTAAAGCTTGGTCTTCCATACTCACAAATGATAAGGATCCACAGAATCAATTCAGATATAAAGCAAGCAGCTGCTCAAATCGATGAGCTCATTAATCGCTTTATTTTACGTGGATATAACTCTAAGCATCTATATGAGACCAAACTTAAGGTGCTAACCATGAATAGAAATACTCTACTACAGAAGAAGCCAAAAGCTACCACAGCACCCAAGTTCATCTGGAAGAGTACCTTCAATGTGGCCTCAGAGGAAACTAATAAAATAACCAAAAAACACTGGCACCTTATCCAATCTGACAATAAATTGAACCTACAGGATACGAACATCATGCCATGTTACCGTCGGTCTAGAAACCTCAGAGATATACTGGTCAAAACAGATATCTCCACGAGAACCACTATTGACAGACCAACCATTTTCTCAACCTGTAAAAGGGGCTGCTTTAGATGCACGTGCACAACGTGCCAATATCTCATTGCTGGAGACACCTTTCATCATCCACATTTGGGCTATAAAATACCCATCAAATACCATCTAACCTGTGAATCCTCTTTTGTGGTCTATCAAATAATCTGCCCTTGTGGTTTGACTTACATTGGTAAGACGAAGAGGAAGTTTAAAGAAAGAATGACTGTCCACAGATCGGCCATCAGACTGGCCTTGACTAAAGGGAAGAGTGATCAGCCAGTGGCACGCCACTTTATGACTTTTAAGCATTCCTTGGCGAGTTTACGATACCGCATGATTGACCATATACCTGCGAACATTAGAGGTGGAGACAGACACAAAGCCCTGCTGCAATGCGAATCACGGTGGATATTTAAACTGGATGTAATTACACCGAAGGGACTCAATGAAGCACTACCATTGTCTTGTTTCTTTTAATTGTGGTCTCTAATTTCCACTGTTACCCTCATTCTGTTCTTAATGTTCTGTTCCCACCATTATATAGCTCCCTCTCCTTTACCATAGCTCATGTTGTCTGAGCATACATCTAATTTTCATTTAATACTTTAGCAATATGCAAGCTCTCTTGCCACAGCAACAGATCTTTTATCTAGATCTGTATTTGCATTAACCTGATAACATTTTATGATCAGCACATCTTACGACCAGGGCTTGGCCCCAGTGCTTTCAGACATTCACTACCTAGCATGTACACTAGCGGTGAGCTCTATGGCTCCTTCCGTGTCAACACATTTACACCCATATTACAGATGGACATTTCAACATTTATTCAATTTCTCATAATCCTTATAGGCATGTATCCTCCTTGACATTTTTACACTTGTTGACCCAGCTTTGTGTGTATTTACACACAGCAACTGTATATCCATGTTATTTTGTCTTTCCCAGTTAGTATACACCGGGTTTCCATGGTGACGGGTCACTGACGTGCATCGCGCAATACGCGATGACGTCATCATTCAGCGCCTCCACGGCCGAGCGGGTCCCCGCCGGGCGAGCGATGCACACTTCACTTCACTTTGGTGTCTGGGATATAAGGTGAGTTTTTAATCATTGTGTTTATCCTGATGACAATTTTTTCATTAAAATTGAAACGTTGATAGTCCGTGGTAGGTGATTTTCTTCTGCAAACCTGAGTGCCGCACACTGTTCAGAATGTATATATATATATATAATTGTATATAATATATATATATATATATATATATATATATATATATATATATATAATATTGTATACCACCTACCCGTGGTTTTTTTTTTTCATTCTTCTTTATACATACTACTATAGTAGCTTACTGTAGCAGTCTGCGGTGCTGTGCTGACCTGACAGTGTCCAGCAGGTCCGTCATCAGTCATTACATAATAAATATATATAGTACCTGTCCGGCTGCAGTACTAGTGATATTATATTGATTTCATCTCATTATCAATAATTTATCATCCAGTTTAGACTCTATATTAGCAGCAGACACAGTACGTTAGTCCACGGCTGTAGCTACCTCTGTGTCGGCACTCGGCAGTCCATCCATAATTGTATACCACCTACCCGTGTTTTTTTTTTTTTCTTTCTTCTTTGTACATACTACTATAGAGTATAGTAGCTTACTGTAGCAGTCTGCGGTGCTGCTGAGCTGACAGTGTCCAGCAGGTCCGTCATCAGTCATCATTACCTAATAAATATATTATCTACCTGTCCGGCTGCAGTACTAGTGATATTATATATACATACATATATATATTGATTTCATCTCATTATCAATCATCCAGTCTATATTAGCAGCAGACACAGTACGTTAGTCCACGGCTGTAGCTACCTCTGTGTCGGCACTCGGCAGTCCATCCATAATTGTATACCACCTACCCGTGGTTTTTTTTTTTCTTTCTTCTTTGTACATACTACTATAGTATAGTAGCTTACTGTAGCAGTCTGCGGTGCTGCTGAGCTGACAGTGTCCAGCAGGTCCGTCATCAGTCATCATTACCTAATAAATATATTATCTACCTGTCCGGCTGCAGTACTAGTGATATTATATATACATACATATATATATTGATTTCATATCATTATCATCCAGTCTATATTAGCAGCAGACACAGTACGTTAGTCCACGGCTGTAGCTACCTCTGTGTCGGCACTCGGCAGTCCATCCATAATTGTATACCACCTACCCGTGGTTTTTTTTTCTTTCTTCTTTGTACATACTACTATAGTATAGTAGCTTACTGTAGCAGTCTGCGGTGCTGCTGAGCTGACAGTGTCCAGCAGGTCCGTCATCAGTCATCATTACCTAATAAATATATTATCTACCTGTCCGGCTACAGTACATACATACATATATATATTGATTTCATATCATTATCATCCAGTCTATATTAGCAGCAGACACAGTACGGTAGTCCACGGCTGTAGCTACCTCTGTGTCGGCACTCGGCAGTCCATCCATAATTGTATACCACCTACCCGTGGTTTTTTTTTTCTTTCTTCTTTGTACATACTACTATAGTATAGTAGCTTACTGTAGCAGTCTGCGGTGCTGCTGAGCTGACAGTGTCCAGCAGGTCCGTCATCAGTCATCATTACCTAATAAATATATTATCTACCTGTCCGGCTGCAGTACTAGTGATATTATATATACATACATATATATATTGATTTCATATCATTATCATCCAGTCTATATTAGCAGCAGACACAGTACGTTAGTCCACGGCTGTAGCTACCTCTGTGTCGGCACTCGGCAGTCCATCCATAAGTATACTAGTATCCATCCATCTCCATTGTTTACCTGAGGTGCCTTTTAGTTGTGCCTATTAAAATATGGAGAACAAAAATGTTGAGGTTCCAAAATTAGGGAAAGATCAAGATCCACTTCCACCTCGTGCTGAAGCTGCTGCCACTAGTCATGGCCGAGACGATGAAATGCCAGCAACGTCGTCTGCCAAGGCCGATGCCCAATGTCATAGTACAGAGCATGTCAAATCCAAAACACCAAATATCAGTAAAAAAAGGACTCCAAAACCTAAAATAAAATTGTCGGAGGAGAAGCGTAAACTTGCCAATATGCCATTTACCACACGGAGTGGCAAGGAACGGCTGAGGCCCTGGCCTATGTTCATGGCTAGTGGTTCAGCTTCACATGAGGATGGAAGCACTCAGCCTCTCGCTAGAAAAATGAAAAGACTCAAGCTGGCAAAAGCAGTAGCACCGCAAAGAACTGTGCGTTCTTCGAAATCCCAAATCCACAAGGAGAGTCCGACTCCAATTGTGTCGGTTGCGATGCCTGACCTTCCCAACACTGGACGTGAAGAGCATGCGCCTTCCACCATTTGCACGCCCCCTGCAAGTGCTGGAAGGAGCACCCGCAGCCCAGTTCCTGATAGTCAGATTGAAGATGTCAGTGTTGAAGTACACCAGGATGAGGAGGATATGGGTGTTGCTGGCGCTGGGGAGGAAATTGACCAGGAGGATTCTGATGGTGAGGTGGTTTGTTTAAGTCAGGCACCCGGGGAGACACCTGTTGTCCGTGGGAGGAATATGGCCACTGACATGCCTGGTGAAAATACCAAAAAAATCAGCTCTTCGGTGTGGAAGTATTTCAACAGAAATGCGGACAACAGGTGTCAAGCCGTGTGTTGCCTTTGTCAAGCTGTAATAAGTAGGGGTAAGGACGTTAACCACCTCGGAACATCCTCCCTTATACGTCACCTGCAGCGCATTCATAATAAGTCAGTGACAAGTTCAAAAACTTTGGGTGACAGCGGAAGCAGTCCACTGACCAGTAAATCCCTTCCTCTTGTAACCAAGCTCACGCAAACCACCCCACCAACTCCCTCAGTGTCAATTTCCTCCTTCCCCAGGAATGCCAATAGTCCTGCAGGCCATGTCACTGGCAATTCTGACGATTCCTCTCCTGCCTGGGATTCCTCCGATGCATCCTTGCGTGTAACGCCTACTGCTGCTGGCGCTGCTGTTGTTGCTGCTGGGAGTCGATGGTCATCCCAGAGGGGAAGTCGTAAGACCACTTTTACTACTTCCACCAAGCAATTGACTGTCCAACAGTCCTTTGCGAGGAAGATGAAATATCACAGCAGTCATCCTACTGCAAAGCGGATAACTGAGGCCTTGGCATCCTGGGTGGTGAGAAACGTGGTTCCGGTATCCATCATTACTGCAGAGCCAACTAGAGACTTGTTGGAGGTACTGTGTCCCCGGTACCAAATACCATCTAGGTTCCATTTCTCTAGGCAGGCGATACCGAAAATGTACACAGACCTCAGAAAAAGAGTCACCAGTGTCCTAAAAAATGCAGCTGTACCCAATGTCCACTTAACCACGGACATGTGGACAAGTGGAGCAGGGCAGGGTCAGGACTATATGACTGTGACAGCCCACTGGGTAGATGTATGGACTCCCGCCGCAAGAACAGCAGCGGCGGCACCAGTAGCAGCATCTCGCAAACGCCAACTCTTTCTAGGCAGGCTACGCTTTGTATCACCGGTTTCCAGAATACGCACACAGCTGAAAACCTCTTACGGCAACTGAGGAAGATCATCGCGGAATGGCTTACCCCAATTGGACTCTCCTGTGGATTTGTGGCATCGGACAACGCCAGCAATATTGTGTGTGCATTAAATATGGGCAAATTCCAGCACGTCCCATGTTTTGCACATACCTTGAATTTGGTGGTGCAGAATTATTTAAAAAACGACGGGCGTGCAAGAGATGCTGTCGGTGGCCAGAAGAATTGCGGGACACTTTCGGCGTACAGGCACCACGTACAGAAGACTGGAGCACCACCAAAAACTACTGAACCTGCCCTGCCATCATCTGAAGCAAGAAGTGGTAACGAGGTGGAATTCAACCCTCTATATGCTTCAGAGGTTGGAGGAGCAGCAAAAGGCCATTCAAGCCTATACAATTGAGCACGATATAGGAGGTGGAATGCACCTGTCTCAAGCGCAGTGGAGAATGATTTCAACGTTGTGCAAGGTTCTGATGCCCTTTGAACTTGCCACACGTGAAGTCAGTTCAGACACTGCCAGCCTGAGTCAGGTCATTCCCCTCATCAGGCTTTTGCAGAAGAAGCTGGAGACATTGAAGGAGGAGCTAACACGGAGCGATTCCGCTAGGCATGTGGGACTTGTGGATGGAGCCCTTAATTCGCTTAACAAGGATTCACGGGTGGTCAATCTGTTGAAATCAGAGCACTACATTTTGGCCACCGTGCTCGATCCTAGATTTAAAGCCTACCTTGGATCTCTCTTTCCGGCAGACACAAGTCTGCTGGGGTTGAAAGACCTGCTGGTGACAAAATTGTCAAGTCAAGCGGAACGCGACCTGTCAACATCTCCTCCTTCACATTCTCCCGCAACTGGGGGTGCGAGGAAAAGGCACAGAATTCCGAGCCCACCCGCTGGCGGTGATGCAGGGCAGTCTGGAGCGACTGCTGATCCTGACATCTGGTCCGGACTGAAGGACCTGACAACGATTACGGACATGTCGTCTACTGTCACTGCATATGATTCTCTCAACATTGAAAGAATGGTGGAGGATTATATGAGTGACCGCATCCAAGTAGGCACGTCACACAGTCCGTACTTATACTGGCAGGAAAAAGAGGCAATTTGGAGGCCCTTGCACAAACTGGCTTTATTCTACCTAAGTTGTCCTCCCACAAGTGTGTACTCCGAAAGAGTGTTTAGTGCCGCCGCTCACCTTGTCAGCAATCGGCGTACGAGGTTACATCCAGAAAATGTGGAGAAGATGATGTTCATTAAAATTAATTATAATCAATTCCTCCGTGGAGACATTGACCAGCAGCAATTGCCTCCACAAAGTACACAGGGAGCTGAGATGGTGGATTCCAGTGGGGACGAATTGATAATCTGTGAGGAGGGGGATGTACACGGTGATATATCGGAGGATGATGATGAGGTGGACATCTTGCCTCTGTAGAGCCAGTTTGTGCAAGGAGAGATTAATTGCTTCTTTTTTGGTGGGGGTCCAAACCAACCCGTCATTTCAGTCACAGTCGTGTGGCAGACCCTGTCACTGAAATGATGGGTTGGTTAAAGTGTGCATGTCCTGTTTATACAACATAAGGGTGGGTGGGAGGGCCCAAGGACAATTCCATCTTGCACCTCTTTTTTCTTTAATTTTTCTTTGCGTCATGTGCTGTTTGTGGAATGTTTTTTGGAAGGGCCATCCTGCGTGACACTGCAGTGCCACTCCTAGATGGGCCCGGTGTTTGTGTCGGCCACTAGGGTCGCTTATCTTACTCACACAGCTACCTCATTGCGCCTCTTTTTTTCTTTGCGTCATGTGCTGTTTAGGGAGGGTTTTTTGGAAGGGACATCCTGCGTGACACTGCAGTGCCACTCCTAGATGGGCCCGGTGTTTGTGTCGGCCACTAGGGTCGCTTATCTTACTCACACAGCTACCTCATTGCGCCTCTTTTTTTCTTTGCGTCATGTGCTGTTTGGGGAGGGTTTTTTGGAAGGGACATCCTGCGTGACACTGCAGTGCCACTCCTAGATGGGCCCGGTGTTTGTGTCGGCCACTAGGGTCGCTTATCTTACTCACACAGCTACCTCATTGCGCCTCTTTTTTTCTTTGCGTCATGTGCTGTTTGGGGAGGGTTTTTTGGAAGGGACATCCTGCGTGACACTGCAGTGCCACTCCTAGATGGGCCCGGTGTTTGTGTCGGCCACTAGGGTCGCTTATCTTACTCACACAGCTACCTCATTGCGCCTCTTTTTTTCTTTGCGTCATGTGCTGTTTGGGGAGGGTTTTTTGGAAGGGCCATCCTGCATGACACTGCAGTGCCACTCCTAGATGGGCCCGGTGTTTGTGTCGGCCACTAGGGTCGCTTATCTTACTCACACAGCTACCTCATTGCGCCTCTTTTTTTCTTTGCGTCATGTGCTGTTTGGGGAGGGTTTTTTGGAAGGGCCATCCTGCGTGACACTGCAGTGCCACTCCTAGATGGGCCCGGTGTTTGTGTCGGCCACTAGGGTCGCTTATCTTACTCACACAGCTACCTCATTGCGCCTCTTTTTTTCTTTGCGTCATGTGCTGTTTGGGGAGGGTTTTTTGGAAGGGCCATCCTGCGTGACACTGCAGTGACACTCCTAGATGGGCCCGGTGTTTGTGTCGGCCACTAGGGTCGCTTATCTTACTCACACAGCTACCTCATTGCGCCTCTTTTTTTCTTTGCGTCATGTGCTGTTTGGGGAGGGTTTTTTGGAAGGGCCATCCTGCGTGACACTGCAGTGCCACTCCTAGATGGGCCCGGTGTTTGTGTCGGCCACTAGGGTCGCTTATCTTACTCACACAGCTACCTCATTGCGCCTCTTTTTTTCTTTGCGTCATGTGCTGTTTGGGGAGGGTTTTTTGGAAGGGACATCCTGCGTGACACTGCAGTGCCACTCCTAGATGGGCCCGGTGTTTGTGTCGGCCACTAGGGTCGCTTATCTTACTCACACAGCTACCTCATTGCGCCTCTTTTTTTCTTTGCGTCATGTGCTGTTTGGGGAGGGTTTTTTGGAAGGGACATCCTGCGTGACACTGCAGTGCCACTCCTAGATGGGCCCGGTGTTTGTGTCGGCCACTAGGGTCGCTTAGCTTAGTCATCCAGCGACCTAGGTGCAAATTTTAGGACTAAAAATAATATTGTGAGGTGTGAGGTATTCAGAATAGACTGAAAATGAGTGTAAATTATGGTTTTTGAGGTTAATAATACTTTGGGATCAAAATGACCCCCAAATTCTATGATTTAAGCTGTTTTTTAGTGTTTTTTAAAAAAAACACCCGAATCCAAAACACACCCGAATCCGACAAAAAAAATTCGGTGAGGTTTTGCCAAAACGCGGTCGTACCCAAAACACGGCCGCGGAACCGAACCCAAAACCAAAACACAAAACCCGAAAAATTTCCGGCGCTCATCTCTACTAGTTACTGCTTGCAGAGGCTGGCCCGCGGTTTCTGCCGGCGCCGTATTTGATTGTCGCTGGCCAGCCTGTCACTCACTACTGTGCTGCCCCACATCATAGCACAGGAGGAGGGAGAAGGGAGGCTGCTGAGAGACACAAAATGAGTGGCACAGAGTGAAGGGGTAACAGAGTGAAGGAGTGGCCAAACACACAGATATATTATATATATATATATATATATATATAGATATACATATATATATATAAATATATATATATATGTGTGTGTGTAAAACACACACAGCCTCCTCCGCCGACCACAGCCTCCTCTGCCGACCACAGCCTCCTCTGCACCGCTGCTGCTGAACACAGCCTCCTCTGCCGACCACAGCCTCCTCTGCACCGCTGCTGCTGATCACAGCCTCCTCCGCCGACCACAGCCTTCTCTGCACCGCTGAAGCCGGTCACAGCCTCCTCCGCCGACCACAGTCTTCTCTGCACTGCCGCTGCCGACCACAGCCTCCTCTGCACCGCTGCTGCTGATCACAGCCTCCTCCGCCGACCACAGCCTTCTCTGCACCGCTGAAGCAGATCACAGCCTCCTCCGCCGACCACAGTCTTTTCTGCACTGCCGCTGCCGACCACAGCCTCCTCTGCACCGCTGCTGCTGATCACAGCCTCCTCCGCCGACCACAGCCTCCTCCTCCAAACCGCTGCTCATTAGGTAATCTAACCCTGCTGCCTTTCTCTCTCTCTACTGTATGTCCTTGCTGTCTCTCTGTCACTCTCCCTGTCCCCGCTGTCACTCTCCCTGTCCCTATGTCCCCGCTGTCACTGTCCCTGAATTTTGGCTCATACTGTGTGGCGTAATGTGAATTTCGGCTCATACTGTGTGGCGTAATATGAATTTTGGCTCATACTGTGTGGCGTAATGTGAATTTGGCTAATACTGTGTGGCATAATGTGAATTTGGCTCATACTGTGTGGCGTAATATGAATTTCGGCTCATACTGTGTGGCGTAATGTGAATTTCAGCTCATACTGTGTGGCGTAATGTGAATTTCAGCTCATACTGTGTGGCGTAATGTGAATTTCAGCTCATACTGTGTGGCGTAATATGAATTTCGGCTCATACCGTATGGTGTAATGTGAATTTCGGCTCATACTGTGTGGTGTAATGTGAATTTCGGCTCATACCGTATGGTGTAATGTGAATTTCGGCTCATACTGTGTGGCGTAATGTGAATTTCGGCTCATACTGTGTGGCGTAATGTGAATTTCAGCTCATATTGTGTGGCGTAATGTGAATTTCGGCTCATACCGTATGGTGTAATATGAATTTCGGCTCATACTGTTTGGTGTAATGTGAATTTTCACTTCGATCTACAGTATGGTGTCCAATCATGTTAGCTATTATTATTATTATCCCCTTTGGCTATTGTGCATATATATAGGTATATACAGATATATATAGTGTTTGTGACATATATTTGGGTTGGGGCCACATTACCGGCGGCCGGGATCACATAACTATATTCCATATATTTTTCGTACAGTATGCTGCAGCATGTGTGGTGAGATGGTCACTATAATGTCACGCCAGCTGCTGGCTACTAACAAGTCATTGCCAGCCAGAATATTTAATTTCTGTGTTTTTTTTGTTTTGTTTTGGTAAATGCCATTTTCTATTTATTACACTTCTGAATGTTTTTATAATGAGAGAGATCCGCAGATAGAAGGGGAGTGACATTATGTAAATATGCATGACCCGTTTGTAGTTATTTTCTACAGCAAGCATCACTACGGCATAGTATACAGCATTACAGGCCTGATCAGAGTCTGACCAGCGGTGATGTTGAACGCAGTGGAGTGATGATTTTCATCTGAGTTGCGCTGCACATACATCCCGATGGTGTTTGTACAGATGTGCAGTACAGATACAGACATACGCACAATGTAGTGTATTAGAAATGTGTTGGGCGTTACAGGGGGGTGGCCAATCAGATGCAGATGTAACATAGTATGGGAGTGTTGCTTATAGAGATGCTGATTTGCTCACATTGGAGGCCATACTCATAGGGATGATCTGCCCCTAGCATAGTGTTGGTGAAAGTTACGATGGTGCGACCAAAGGTGGCATCTAAAAATGCACAACACACAATTGCAGCATCTGTAGATACTGAAAGTGGGTATCTCTGTTCTTGCATATTTGGATGCATGGATGGACATGGATGCAGGGAAAGGCATTGTAGTGTCACTAGCATAAAGTCACAGGCGCAATTGCAGCAAAAGATGCAAGGAAGGCTTCAACTGCATCCAACTCAGAATCAGACCATATGAGTAGGGATCCCACCCCATCGACAGATCTCACCTCTTCAACAGACCCCGCCCCCTTTAGGGCTGCTACCAGAAATTTCCCGGGCTGCTTTTCCATCCCAATCCGCCCCTGGTCAGCTTAGCCCATGGTGGTCCCAGCCGGCGGCTAGCAGCAGCCTCATCAACGTGACAGGTCCCAAGCTCCTCCTCTGGCCACAGCAGCGCCTCCATCCCTGGAAGTCCCGGGATCTTTTCACAGGGCATCCTTCTACTCCTCCCCTTCCTCGATGGCCCCGCCCCCAGGTCTGAGGTCTTCTCACAAGGCAGTGGCACTGATTTCCCGCGGTGCTCTGGATGCAGCAGGAGCACCATAGAAAGAAGATATTTTGTCTCATTCTGCCCCAAGTTAAAACAGGTGTGTTGAAATGGTGTGTAAAGGACTTATAATAAAAATGAATAAATATAAGGTTAATAAATATATGGGGGTTATTATTATTATTATTATTATGATGGGGGGTAGTCATTATGGGGGGTGAAAGGGTTAAGATCAAGAGCTGTTGCTTTAATTGGAGTTAAAGAAGATGAAATACTTATTTTGATTGTAGTGAGGGAGGTAATAAGGGGGTTAACCATTAGCCCTCCGTAATCCTTTAATTGAATGAATATATTAACCCCCTCATTACCTCCCTCACTACAATCAAAATAAGTATTTCATCTTCATCTAGTTAATATCCCGGTTGTCGGGATCCCGGTATTCAGGATTTCGACAGCCAGGAATGCCGACAGCACTCTCCAAGGCTATTCCCACTTGTGGGTGTCCTCAACACCCATAGAGTGTGAATAAAACCTGGCGCATGGCGAGAACAGCAAGCCCGCAAGGGGACTCTTTGCGCTCACCCCGCTGCCGGTATTCTGGCAGCCGGGATGCCGTGGTCAGTATATTGACACCCAGCATCCTGTCCGCTGGGAGATCATTACCATCCCATAAGGATATACAGATATAGCCACGCTCATTGTTGCCGCAATGCATACGAACGGCGTATGCATCGCGGCAGTGCGCATATGCACTGCACTGTGGCTAAGTGCAGTCAGCGATGACACCATAGTAGTCAATGGCATGTGCGTGCGTACGCTTCATGCGCCATAGACGTGGGCACACTAGTCGCACCACGCATCATGGCAACAATGAGCTTGGCTACAGGTGTAGGGTAATGAGTGCCAAGGTTCTATAAAAAAAAATGTAGTGTAAAATATATGTTTATGTATATGCTGTGATGGCACCTGCAGGAAAGGAAAAAAGTGCGGCAACTTAGTTGTTCTGTGCCACTCGTTTTCCCCACCAGTATACCAGCAGAAGCAGGCTCTAGCTGACCCTAACTCATGTGGCAGTTTGAGATAACTAGCCCCCATCTAAGGTGACCGGTAGCCAATTCAAGTGTTTCCCTGCTACGTGGGGCACATGGTGGGAAAATTTAAATTGCACGAGCGTTCGCAAGCTGATTGACAGGAAGAGGGCATTTGCGGGTGGTAACTGACCGTTTTCTGGGAGTGTCAGGGAAAATGCTCCAGACCCGATCGCCCTGATTCCTTCGCACTGGAGGAGTAAGTATTGAGCTACGCACAGACTGCACAGAAAAACATTCGATGGTGAGTGTGATGTGAACAGATTTGCAGCTGTCCGCTGCCTGAGTGGAATTTTCGCACAGCGTACACAAGCATTCGCATACTTGCACGTGATGAATTTTCACTCCCCTTGGGCGGAGACAATCTGATCGCAGTGTAATTTGCAGCACGGCAATCAGGTCTGAATCAGGCCCTGTATTCGGCTTTTCTGGGTGTGGGAATTCAGTGTGGATTCAGCCTTTTCAAAGCATTTCATAAGCGATTCAGCAATTTAGGGGCGCCGAAATGAGATTATATCTTGCCCCCCCCCAACCTAAAAACGTTCTGACGCCCCTGAGGTGTAGGCAAGTATCATGTTACAACACAGTTCATTGAAAGTATTAAACATACCATTACAGCTGGATTTTTCACAGTGATGCAGGGTGTTGTAGCTCTCAAAGATCCACTGATACCATGATAATACTTGAAACAAATTTTTATTTCCGCTGAAAAGAAAAGGTCAGATTGGTTATATTATATTTGCAGGGACAAATTATCATCAAACTTGAAATTAAACTACATTAATTATCATCAAACTTGAAATTAAACTACATTAATTATAAATGAAAGTCTGTCCTTAGGAAGCACTGTGATATAAAAGAGAATTGCATTAGGTGCTACGCCAGCCTTTGTTAAAGTCTCACTAAACATAAAATACAATGGGATGTAGTTATGTGGTCACAACACCTCCCCCTACATTACGCACCCTGAGAATCCCGACAGTTGGCATGCCGACTAGCATAGACTATTAACACTCGCAGGTGTCCACAACGTCTCTCCCATAGATCCGAGGAGCGGGCAGCCTGAAACGGAGGGCAGCAGCGGTCGGGAAGCAGGAGCGGGGCTGGTGAGTATTGTGTGGTTTGTTTGTTTTTTCAATTTGTGTGTGTAAGCGGCACAACTAGTGGGCACAACTACAAGGGGCAAATCTACAGGGAGCACATCTACTGGGAGCATAACTACAGGGGGAAAATCTACAGGGAGCACATCTACTGGGGGCAAATCTACAGCAGGGGGCACAACCACTGGGGGCACTGCTGTGTGGTGTAATGTCAGTCGGTACTATTATGTGGCCACGCCCCTTTCCTATGAGGCCACGCCCCTATTTTTGCATGCACTAGCCCTGATTTGCCTGTCGGGGGGTGGGGTGGGGCACCAAAGGAAACTTTCGCTCTGGAAGCCACGAGGTCTAGAATAGGCCCCGGTTGTAATGCATATCAGCACAGCTTGGTTAAGGAATTGGAAAGAGGGTTATGCTGTCTGTTTTATTTAAAGGCTATATTTATTTATTTATTTATTTATTACACAGGGCACTGAGTACTTGCCAGACTTCTTATTGCATTTAAAGATATCAGAAACAGTGGAGGTGTAGTGAAGACTATTACTGATCTATGGTTAACTGCTAAGTACTGCATGGCACTGAATTTGAGGATAACCAAATAAGGCTACATCAGTAAGGAAAGAATTCCTGGAGGAAACATTTCCTTAAAATTGGCAGCTATGCCATAGTTATACCTAAAATAGCAGCAACTCCTGTACCACGTGATTAAATCCCAACTACTAAATTATTATTTTACCTCAAACATGCATTTTTTTTTTATTGAATCATTATATTAGTCTTTGGTTAAAAAACTTGTAATGCTCACTCAGCTAAAGCAGACTGAAATCAGTATTAGAATAATGGTCAAGAAACACACATGCATACTTGCCTACTTTTGAAAAAGCATTTCAGGGAGATTATGAAAGTAACACCTATCAGCGTGGACATGTACTGCTACATCTGAGAGGCGTGTCATAAAAATGACTTACATCCAAATGTAAATGAGCCGCAAAGTTAGTAAGATCTACTTGTTGAAGAAAATACACTGATATTTTTCAGGATTTGTTTGTGTATTGTGTTTTACAAGAGGTGCCATATACTGTAAGTAGCCACAAGAAACCTTATTTAAAATGCATGTAGCCATAGGGATCATTGTGCCTTATCACCAATGCAGTAAAATGCCACTAATGATCCTATTTGTATGTATGTATGTATGTATGTATGTATGTATGTCTGTATGAATGTATGTCTGATTTTTTTTTTCTTCCAGGGATATTGCTGGACTAGCTGCTATTTCAGGGAGTCTCCTGCACAATGCAGGAGAGTGGGCAACTATGCTAATAGCTAATAGCAACAGCTCCTCAGCCAAAAAGACTTTCCCAGCCAGCAAGAGATGTATACCCACATGATACTGCATTGACTGAGGACAGTGAGGTTGTACTTCTAGACCAGTGGTTCTCAAACTCAGTCCTCAGGACCCCACACAGTGCATGTTTTGCAGGTAACCCAGCAGGTGCACAGGTGTATTAATTACTCACTGACACATTTTAAAAGGTCCACAGGTGAAGCTAATTATTTCACTTGCGATTTTGTGAGGAGACCTGCAAAACATGCACTGTGTGGGGTCCTGAGGACCGAGTTTGAGAACCTGTGTTCTAGACGGTCAGCTGCAGGAGAGAGAGAGCAGACTGCCAGTGGAGAGCCTAGTAAGCTAGCCTCAGCCCATTGTTCCCATTAAGCAGGGAAGACTATACTACTTTTAGGACCATGCCACGCAGAGAGAGACTTGTTGTAGCTGCAGCAGCAGTCACAGGGAGACCCCGACATCTATTTGGACTTATTACCCCTGCATGAATAGACATGGCCAGCAGGTGTCTGCACAAGCTTAGGGGGTCATTCCGAGTTGATCACTCGCTAGCTACTTTTTACAGCGCTGCGATCAGATAGTCGCCACCTATGGGGGAGTGTATTTTAGCTTTGCAAGTGTGCAAACGCCTGTGCAGCCGAGGTCTGCAAAAACATTTTGTGCAGTTTCTGAGCAGGTTATAACTTACTCAGCCCTTGCGATCACTTCAGCCTGTCTGGTCCCGGAGCTGACATCAGATACCCGCCCTGCAAACGCTTGGACACGCCTGCTTTTTTCCAAACACTCCTAGAAAACGGTCAGTTGACACCCATAAACGCCTTCTTCCTGTCAATCTCCTTGCGATCGGCTGTGCGAAAGGATTCTTCGTTAAATCCATTGCTCAGCAACGATCCGCTTTGTACCCATACGACGCGTCTGCGCATTGCGGTGCATACGTATGCGCAGTAGTGACCTGATCACTGCACTGAGAAAAACGGCAGCATGCAATCAGGTCGGCATGACCCCCTTAGATCACTTCTCCTGAGCACAATTAACCTTGAAGCTGTATTGCTTCTCCAATCAAATGCCTGAACTGCATCACATGTTATGACTCACTGATAACCGTTAGCTCTCATATGCTTGTCTATAATACCAAGGATCCGTACTGCTTAATCCTACTTACTGCTTTGAAAACGACTTTGACCTACACGCTACCTTTTGCTTTAAGACTGTACTGCCTACTGCATGCTGGTTCTAATGCTAAGGATTTGCACCGCAGTGCTCATTGCTTCTCAATCTTCCTTATACACTGATTCAGCACTGCCCAGGACCTAGTAGGGGAAGTTATCATCTTTTAGGCAGGGCCGAAACTAGGGGGGGGGCTGGGGGGCAGGCGACCTGGGCGCCGGATTGGAGGGGGCGCCGAGATCCCCTAACACCCGCCGCGGCACTTTTATAACTTTGAAACCCCCTTCTCCCGAGTGCCCAGCTCGGGGGGCGGGGTTTCGCGGAATTACGCGATTGCGTCGTGACGTCACGGCGCAAACGCGTCATTCCACGAAACCCCGCCGGAGGAGGGAGAAGGGGGAGCCGCGCAGACCGGACGAGGAGGGAGAGGCGGCTGAAGAGCGGCGAGAACCGCTTCAAATGTAAGTCAGCCCCTCTCCCTTCCTCTCTCTCTCTCTCTCTCTCCCTCCCTCCACCACCTGCCGCAATGTGTAAAATGGGGACCTGTGCCTGCCGCAATGTGTAAAATGGGGACCTGTGCCTGCTGCAATGTGTAAAATGGGGACACTTTTTCCTGCCGCAATGTGTAAAATGGGGACACTTGCCAGCGTACTGTGTAAAATGGGGACCTGTGCCTGCCGCAATGTGTAAAATGGGGACACTTGCCAGCGTACTGTGTAAAATGGGGACCTGTGCCTGCCGCAATGTGTAAAATGGGGACACTTGCCAGCGTACTGTGTAAAATGGGGACCTGTGCCTGCCGCAATGTGTAAAATGGGGACACTTTTTCCTGCCGCAATGTGTAAAATGGGGACACTTTCCTGCCGCAATGTGTAAAATGGGGACACTTGCCAGCGTACTGTGTAAAATGGGGACACGTGCCTGCCGCAATGTGTAAAATGGGGACACTTTTTCCTGCCGCAATGTGTAAAATGGGGACACTTGCCAGCGTACTGTGTAAAATGGGGACACGTGCCTGCCGCAATGTGTAAAATGGGGACACTTTTTCCTGCCGCAATGTGTAAAATGGGGACACCTGTCTGCCGCAATGTGTAAAATGGGGTCACCTGTCTGCCGCAATGTGTAAAATGGGGACACTTTTTCCTGCCGCAATGTGTAAAATGGGGACACCTGTCTGCCGCAATGTGTAAAATGGGGTCACCTGTCTGCCGCAATGTGTAAAATGGGGAATGGGGACACTTGCCTGTCGTACTGTATAAAATGGGGACACTTTTTCCTGGATATGAAATTTATGTTAGAAAAGGCAATTTTTCAGGTAAAAAAGTTCTGAAAGAGATATATATATATATATATAATATTTTTATTCATGTATTTATTTATTTTAAATTTTTTTTATTATTTTTATTTATTTATTGTAAAATATATATTTTTTTTTTTGGGGGGGGGGGCTGTCAAATGACTACCTTGCCCCGGGTGACAAAAATCCTAGTTTCGGCCCTGTTTTAGGCAGCAGACTTTATTTATGAGGGACATCCAGTAGCGCACGCAGGGGGGGTATCCGAGTACCTGGAAACCCTGATAGTGCCAGATATGTCCAGCGGTACTGCCGTATAAATCCAGTGATCCTGCCGTATAAGTCCAGTGGAACTGGTGTATAAATCCAGTCCAGTGATACTGCCGTATATGTCCAGTGATACTGCCGTATATGTCCAGTGATACTGCCGTATAAGTCCAGTGATCCTGCCGTATAAGTCCAGTGATCCTGCCGTATAAGTCCAGTGATCCTGCCGTATAATTCCAGTGATCCTGACGTATAAGTCCAGTGATCCTGACGTATAATTCCAGTGATCCTGTCGTATATATGTCCATTGAAACTACTGTATATGTCCATTGATACTGCCGTATATGTCCAGCGGTACTGTCGTATAAATCCAGTGATCCTGCCGTATAATTACAGTGATCTTGCCATATAAATCCAGTGATCCTGCCGTATAATTACAGTGATCCTGCCATATAAATCCAGTGATCCTGCCGTATAAGTCCAGTGATACTGGCGTATAAGTCCAGTCCAGTGACACTGCCGTGTATGTCCAGTGATACTGCTGTATATGTCCATTGATACTGCCGTATATGTCCAGTGATACTGCCGAATAAGTCCAGTGGTTCTGGCGTATAAATCCGGTCCAGTGATACTGCCGTATAAGTCCAGTGATACTGCCGTATATGTCCAGTGATACTGCCGTATAAGTCCAGTGGTACCTGTGTATAAGTCCAGTCCAGTGATACAGCAGTATATGTGCATTGATACTGCTGTATATGTCCAGCGGTACTGCCGTATAAATCCAGTGATCCTGCTGTATAAATCCAGTGATCCTGTCGTATAATTCCAGTAGTACTGGTGTATAAATCCAGTCCAGTGATAATGCCGTATATGTCCAGTGATACTACCGTATATGTCTAGTGATACTGTAGTATATGTCCAGCGGTACTGCCGTATATGTCCAGCGGTACTGCCGTATAAATCCAGTGATCCTGCTATATAATTACAGCTGTCCTGCCGTATAAATCCAGTGATCCTGCCGTATAAGTACAGTGATACTGCCGTATATGTCCATTGATACTGCCGTATATGTCCATTGATACTGCCGTATATGTCCATTGATACTGCCGTATAAATCCAGTGATCCTGCCGTGTAAGTCCAGTGATCCTGCCATATAATTCCAGTGGTACTGGCGTATAAGTCCAGTCCAGTGATATTGCTGTATATGTCCAGTGATACTGCCATATATGTCCATTGATACTGTCGTATATTTCCAGCGGTACTGCCGTATAAATCCAGTGATCCTGCCGTATAAGTCCAGTGATTCTGCCATATAATTACAGCCATCCTGCCGTATAAATCCAGTGATCCTGCCAAATAAGTCCAGTGGTTCTGGCGTGTAAGTCCAGTCCAGTGATACTGCCGTATATGTCCAGTGATACGGCCATATATGTCCATTGATACTGCCGAATAAGTCCAGTGGTTCTGGAGTATAAGTCCAGTCCAGTGATACTGCCGTATATGTCCAGTGATACTGCCGTATATGTCCAGTGATACTGTCGTATATGTCCATTGATACTGCCATATATGTCCAGCAGGGACGTGTGGTGAGCTAAATGGCTCAGGAGACACTGACTAGCACCAGAGCCAGATTTACATGCAATATATGAGCCAAAGCGTACATCTGGGCATTATACACAGGTGCAGCAGTATAAACTCCCGGAAATTTGGTGAGTTTTGATCAGAGATGTGCGTAAAAGTTAGCTAGGTGAGGCACTGCCTCACCTGCCATAGACTTTTTACTCCAGAGTTTTGGCTATAAAAATTATTAGAATAATGCAAAAAAGATATTTCAAACATATTCTTTGTATTTTTCATATACTTTATGCAGTCAAAACTCAGGCACAAACGTTAGTATGACAGGAAAGGCTCTGCCTCACCTGCCTCACCCCACCGCACATCACTGAAATTGTCCAGTGATCCTGCCGTATAAGTCCAGTGGTACTGGCGTATAAATCCAGTCCAGTGATACTGCCATATATGTCCAGTGATACTGCTGTATATGTCCAGTGGTACTGCCGTATAAGTCCAGTGATCCTGCCGTATAAGTCCAGTGATTCTGCCGTATAATTCCAGTGATCCTGCCGTATAATTCCAGTGATCCTGCCGTATAATTCCAGTGATACTGCCGTATAAGTCCAGTGATCCTGCCGTATATGTCCATTGATACTACCGTATATGTCCAGTGATACTGCCGTATATGTCCAGCGGTACTGCCGTATAAATCCAGTGATCCTGCTGTATAATTACAGTGATCCTGCTGTATAAATCTAGTGATCCTGCCGTATAAATCCAGTGATCTTGCCGTATAAATCCATTGATCCTTCCGTATAATTCCAGTGGTACTGGCGTATAAGTCCAGTTCAGTGATACTGCCGTATATGTCCAGTGATACTGCCGTATATATGTCCATTGATACTGGCGTATATATGTCCAGTGATACTGCCGAATAAGTCCAGTGGTACTGGCGTATAAGTCCAGTCCAGTGATACTGCCGTATATGTCCATTGATACTGCCGTATATGTCCAGCGGTACTGCCGTATATGTCCAGTGATCCTGCCGTATAATTACAATGATCCTGCCGTATAAATCCAGTGATCCTGCCGTATAAGTCCAGTGATCATGCCGCATAATTCAAGTGGTACTGGCGTATAAATCCAGTCCAGTGATACTGCTGTATATGTCCAGTGATACTGCCGTATCTGTCCATTGATACTGCTGTATATGTCCATTGATACTGCCGTATATGTCCAGCGGTACTGCCGTATAAATCCAGTGATCCTGCCGTATAATTCCAGTGGTACTGGCATATAAATCCAGTCCAGTGATACTGCCATAAATGTCCAGTGATACTGGCGTATATGTCCAGCGGTACTGGCGTATATGTCCAGCAGTACTGAAGTATAAATCCAGTGATCCTGCCGTATAATTACAGTGATCCTACCGTATAAATCCAGTGATCCTGCCGTATAAGTCCAGTGATCCTGCCGTATAAGTCCAGTGATCCTGCCGTATAATTCCAGTGGTACTGGTGTATATGTCCATGGATACTGCCGTATATGTCCAGTGATACTGCCGTATCAGTCCAGTGGTACTGGCGTGTAAGTCCAGTGATCCTGCTGTATAATTCCAGTGATCCTGCTATATAATTTCATATAAATCCATATAATTCCGTTTAAGTCCAGTCCAGTTGTGCTGCCATATAAGTTCAGTGATGCTGTCCTGTGCTGTATATTATTTACTCCAAATAAAGGGGTTATTAATATTTAATCCAAATAATTTTCACAGGGTTTGCCCTGTGTGGTGTAGAGGTACGCTCTCCTGTACCGCATATTGTTAGATAACTCCAGAAAAATAATGGAGAACAAAAATTTAGAGGATAAAATAGGGAAAGATCAAGAACCACTTCCTCCTAGTGCTGAAGTTGCTGCAACTAGCTACTTTAATACAAAATGTTGAAGACAAAACTGAGGCCCTTTAGGTCACCACAGAAACCAGGGCGAAGGACATTATTCGCATTGGGGTGATCTATAGACCACCAGGCCAGGGGCAGGATTTGAACAGGAACCTATTGTTGGACATCTCTAAAATGGCTTTAAAGGTTGAAGTCATAATCATGGGAGACTTTAATTTACCTGATGTAATTAGAAGGGGTCCTTTGCAAGTTCAGCTACAAGTGGCAATTTTAAGTATATCAATGAAAGGAGACAATCAAATGGAGGAATAATAAGACATAAGACAGAGAGTGAAAATTTGGTGGAGGGAGACAAGGCAATAGCAGATCACCTAAATAATTATTTTTGCTCTGTATTTACTACAGAAGGAGAAGGGAAGGGGCCACAGTCAAGTTGCAAGGACAGTCATAAAAATAAGGTAGATGAAAGTACATTTACAGAGGAGAAGGTCCTAACTGAACTTTCAAAACTAAAAGTGGATAAATCAATGGGGCCAGATGGGATACACCCAAGGATACTAAAAGAGCTAAAAGATGTGCTGGTGGCACCATTAACAGAGTTATTTAACCAGTTACTAAATAAAGGTGCCATTCCAGAGGACTGGAAAAGAGCAAATGTAGTTCCACTGTACAAAAGCAGAAGCAAGGAAGAAGCAAGTAACTACAGACCAGTAAGCCTTACATCAGTAGTAGGGAAAGTAATGGAAAAACTATTAAAAGAAAGAGTTGTGGAAAATCTTAAATCAAACAACCTACAGGATCCAAAACAGCATGGATTTACTGGTGGGAGATCATGCCAAACAAATCTTATTGACTTTTTTTGACTCTGTGATGAAAATAATAGATCAAGGGGGAGCTGTAGATGTAGCATATCCAGATTTTAATAAGGCATTTGACACTGTCCCACATCGCAGACTGCTAAATAAACTTGAAAGCGTGGGGGTGGATTATAAAATAGTTAAATGGATAAGAACCTGGTTGCTGGATAGGAAACAGACAGTTGTAGTAAATGGAGTGCAATCTATGGAGGGAAATGTTACCAGTGGAGTACCCCAGGGATCTGTACTCGGCCAGTTCTCTTTAACATCTTTGTTGGTGACATTGCAAATGGTATTGAAGGGAAAGTATGCCTTTTTGCACATGATACAAAGATATGCAACAGGGTAGACACACCAGGAGAGGTAAAACAAATGATTGATGACCTAGCTAGGCTTGAAAAATGGTCAAGAACGTGGCAACTACAGTTTAATGCTAAAAAAATGCAAAATCATGCACTTGGGTCTCAAAAACCCAAAGGATAAATATAGTATCAAGGGTACTATAATGGAAACTACTGAGGAGGAAAGGGATTTAGGAGTCACTATTTCAAGTAACTTAAAGGCAGGAAAGCAATGCAACAAAGCAATGAGAAAGGCAAGTCAGATGCTTGGATGCATAGGGAGAGGAATCAGTAGCAAGAAAAGAGAAGTAATAATGCCACTGTATAGGTCATTGGTACGGCCTCATCTGGAATACTGTGTCCAGTTCTGGAGACCATGGGGGTAATTCCAAGTTGATCGCAGCAGGAATTTAGTTAGCAATTGGGCAAAACCATGTGCACTGCAGGGGAGGCAGATTTAACATGTGCAGAGAGAGTTAGATTTGGGTGGGGTGTGTTCAATCTGCAATCTAATTTGCAGTGTAAAAATAAAGCAGCCAGTATTTACCCTGCACAGAAATAAAATAACCCACCCAAATCTAACTCTCTCTGCACATGTTAAATCTGCCTCCCCTGCAGTGCACATGGTTTTGCCCAATTGCTAACTAAATTCCTGCTACGATCAACTTGGAATTACCCCCCATATCTCCAGAAGGATATAAATACATTAGAGAGTGTACAAAGAAGGGCAACTAAAATGGTGCATGGCCTACATCACAAAACTTACCCAGAAAGGCTAAAAGATCTTAACATGTATAGTTTGGAGGAGAGAAGGGAAAGGGGGGACATAATAGAAACTTTCAAATATACCAAAGGTTTTAACAAAGTTCAGGAGGGAAACATTCTTCAAAGGAAGAGAAGTATTAGAACTCGAGGACATACACTGAAACTGGAGGGAGGCAGGTTCAGGGGAAATTTAAGGAAAATTTACGTCACAGTAAGGGTAGTGGATAAGTGGAATAGCCTCCCATCAGAGGTAGTAGAGGCTAAAACTGTAGAGCAATTTAAACATGCTTGGGATAGGCATATGAATATCCTTACAAATAATTAAGGTTCAAAAAGGGTTGATATTACCTAAAGGATAAAAAAGGGGGGCAAACTAGATGGGACAAGTGGTTCTTATCTGCCGTCAAATTTTATGTTTCTGTGTATGTTTCTATGACATAGATGATGAAATGCCATCAACGTCGTCTGCCAAGGCCGATGCCCAATGTGATAGTAGAGGGCATGTAAAATCACAAAAGCCAAAGTTCAGTAAAAAGACCCAAAAAAGAAATTCAAATGGTCTTAGGAGAAACGTAAACTTCCCAATATGCCATTTATGACACGGAGTGGCAAGGAACGGCTAAGGCCCTGGCCTATGTTCATGACTAGTGGTTCAGCTTCACATGACGATGGAAGCCCTCACCCTCCCACTAGAAAAATGATAAGAGTTGGAAAAATCACAAGAAAGAAAAGTGCGTTCTAAGATGGTATCACAAATCCCCAAAGAGAGTCCAAGTGTGTCGGCGGTTGCAATGCCTGACCTTCCCAACACTGGACGGGAAGAGGTGGCTCTTTCCACCATTTGCACACCCCCTGCAAGTGCTGGAAGGAGCACCCACAGTCCAGTTTCTGATATTCAAATTGAAGATGTCACTGTTGAAGTACACCAGGATGAGGATATGGGTGTTGCTGAAGCTGAGGAGGAAGTTGACGATGAGGATTCTGATGGTGATGTGGTTTGTTTAAATGAGGTACCGGGGGAGACACCTGTTGTCCATGGGATGAAGAAGCCCATTGTAATGCCTGGGCAAACTACCAAAAAAGCCACCTCTTCGGTGTGGAATTATTTCTCTACAAATCCAGACAACACGTGTCAAGCCATCTGTTGCCTCTGTCAATCTGTAATAAGTAGGAGTAAGGATGTTAAACACCTAGGAACATCCTTCCTTATATGTCACCTGCTGCGCATTCATCAGAAGTCAGTGTCAAGTGTTGAAACTTTGGGTAAGAGCGTAAGCAGTCCACTGGCAACTAAATCCCTTCTTCCTCTTGTACCCAAGCTCCTGCAAGCCACACCACCAGCTCCCTCAAAGTCAACTTCCTCCTCAGTCAGGAACGTCAGTAGTCCTGAAGGCCATGTCACTGGCAAGACTGAGGAGTCCTCTCCTAACCGGGATTCCTCCGAATGGTACACCTGCTGTTTCTGCCGCTGCTGTTGTTGCTGCTGGGAGTCGATCGTCATCCCAAGGGGGAAGTCGGAAGATCACTGGTACTACTTCAACTAAGCAATTGACTGTCCAACAGTCATTTTTGAGGAAGATAAATATGACAGCAGTCATCCTTTTGCAAAGCGGATAACTGAGGCCTTGACAGCTATTTTGGTGCTAGACGTGTGTCCAGTATCCGCCATTAGTTCAGTGGGACTTAGAGAATTGTTTGAGGTACTGTATCCATGGTATCAAATCCCATCTAGGTTCCACTTCACTAGGCAGGCGATACCGAGAATGTACAGAGACCTCAGAAAAAGTGTCCTCAGTGTCCTACAAAATGCAGTTGTACCCACTGTTCACTTAACCACGGACATGTGGACAAGTGGAAAAGGGCAGACTAAGGACTAAATGACTGTGACAGCCCACTGCGTAGATGTATGGCCTCTTGAAGCAACAACAGCAGCACCAGTAGCAGCATCTCGCAAACGCCAACTCGTTCCTAGGCAGACTACGCTATGTATTACCGCTTTCCGTAAGAGACACACCGCTGACAACCTCTTACGGAAACTGAGGGACATCATTGCACAATGGCTTACCCCAATTAGACTCTCCTGGGGATTTGTGATATCAGACAACGCAACCAATATTGTGTGTGCATTACATCTGGGCAAATTCCAGCACATCCTATGTTTTGCACATACAAGTAATTTGGTGTTGCAGATTTTTTTTAAAAATGACAGGGGCGTGCAGGAGATGCTGTTGGGGCCAAAAAAATGACGGGCTACTTTTGGCATTCAGCCACCGCATGCCAAAGACTGGAGCGCCATCAAACACACCTGAACCTTCCCTGCCATCAACTGAAGCAAGAGGTGGTAACGAGGTGGAATTCAACACTCTATATGCTTCAGAGGATGGAGGAGCAGCAAAAGGCCATTCAAGCCTATACATCCACCTACGATATAGGCAAAGGAGGGGGAATGCACCTGACTCAAGCGCAGTGGAAAATGATTTCTGTCTTGTGCAAGGTTCTCCAAATCTTCGAACTTCCCACACGTGAAGTCAGTTCAGACACTGCCAGCTTGAGTCAGGTCATTCCCCTCATCAGGCTTTTTCAGAAGCAGCTGGAGAAATTGAAGGAGGAGCTAAGATGGAGCGATTCCGCCAAGTATGTGGGACTTGTGGATGGAGCCCTTCATTCGCATTGCCAGGATTCAAGGGTGGTCAATCTGTTGAAATCAGAGCACTACATTTTGGCCACCGTGCTCGATCCTAGGTTTAAAGCCTAAGTTGTATCTCTCTTTCCGGCAGACACAAGTCTGCAGAGGTTCAAAGACATGCTGGTGAGTAAATTGTTAACTCAAACAGAATGTGACCCATCAACAGCTCCTCCTTCACTTTCTCCCGCAACTTGGGCTGCGAGGAAAAGGATAAGATTTCCTAGCCCACCCGCTGGCAGTGATGCAGGGCAGTCAGGAGCAAGTGCTGACATCTGGTCCGGACTAAAGGACCTGCCAACGATTACTGACATGTCTACTGTCACTGCATATGATTCTGTCACCATTGCAAGAATGGTGGACGATTATATGAGTGACAGCATCCAAGTAGGCATGTCAGACAGTCCGTACGTATACTGCCATGCAAAAGAGGCAATTTGGATGCCCTTGCACAAACTGGTTTTATTTTACCTAAGTTGTCCCCCCTCCAGTGTGTACTCCAAAAGAGTGTTTAGAGCAGCCGGTAACCTTGTCAGCGATCAGCGTAGGAGGTTACTTCCACAAAATGTGGAGAAGATGATGTTCATCAAAATGAATTATAAATTCCTCCGGGAAGACCTTGACCAGTAATTGCCTCCAGAAAGTACACAAGAACCTGTGATGGTGGATTCCAGTCGGAACAAATTAATACTCTGTGAGGAGGAGGATGTACACACTGATAGGGGTGAGGAATCGGAGGATGAGGTCAACATCTTGCCACTGTAGAGCCAGTCTGTGCAAGGAGAGATTGATTGCTTCTTTTTTGGTGGGGGGCCAAACAAACCAGTCATTTCAGCCACAGTCGTGTGGCAGACCCTGTCGCTGAAATTACTGGTTTGTTAAAGTGTGCATGTCCTGTTTATACAACATAAGGGTGGGTGGGAGGGCCCAAGGACAATTCCATCTTGCACCTCTTTTTCTTCTTTGCATCATGTGCTGTTTGGGGCCTAGTTTTTTTAAGTGCCATCCTGTCTGCCACTCCTAGATGGGCCAGGTGTTTGTGCCGCTTAGCTTAGTCATAGATCTACCTCATTGCACCTCTTTTTCTTCTTTGCATCATGTGCTGTTTGGGGACTAGTTTTTTTAAGTGCCATCCTGTCTGCTACTGCATTGACACTCCTAGATGGGCCAGGTGCTTATGCCGCACACTTGTGTCGCTTAGCTTAGTCATCCTGCTACCTCGATTCAACCTTTTGGCATAAAAACAATATTGTGAGGTGTGAGGTGTTCATAATAGACTGGAAATGAGTGGAAATGAATGTTATTGGGGTTAATAATACCGTAAGATCAAAATTACCCCCAAATTCTGTGATTTTAGCTGTTTTTATATTTTTTTCAAAAATCATCCAGATCCAAAACCAAAACCAAAACACGAAAGGGCGTTTTTGGCAAAACCGACCCAAAACCAAAACACGAGCGGGGAATTAGAACCAAAACCAAAACACGAAAAGTACCGGCCGCACATCTGTAATTGCAACCAATATCAAACAGACAGCATACAAGATTTATTATCGTTGGTATTATACCCCTGACAGACTCAATAAACTCTTCCCATCTTCTTCTCCAAATTGCTGGAGGGGTTGTGGTTGCATATACGGTGGACCTGTCTGATCATTGTCCCCTTTTGGGACTTGGTCCATGCCCTCCTGAATTCTTTACTAGAAACACCTGTGCTGAAAGATCCCTGGATTTTTCTACTGTGTTATTTCCCCCAAATCACCCCCCCCCCTCATCCCCGACCCTTGATAAATTTTCTAAAAACTGGCAACACACATTTTATCAGCCGCAAAATCACTGATTGCTCTAAATTGGAAAAAAACTTCTCCCCCTCCTCTCTCTGCACTCAAGACCAGAATCTGGCACATTGCAGCGATGGCTAATTCACATACTACCTCCATGACTGAGGATATGCTTTTAATCAGGTTTGGGCTCCTTGTATAATGTACAGATGTAGCCACCTTTATCTTAACTGGCTGAGGCGTTTGTCCCAATCGAGCATACGCAGCGTCCCGAGGTGTAGGGAGGCGCGCCTAGTCACAGAGAGGCGTACCTAATCGCACGGAGAGCGTTTGGCGTTACCTTTACATGTAATACCTGTGATCATCCACCAGATGTCGCTTTTTACAATCACCACTGCGCATGCGTGTGGTCTCCCATAAAATACAATACTGAAATATATAATAAGGACTACTTTTCTAAGGCGTCTCATTACACTGCATACAGTAAATACTTATTACGCTGCATTATTTAATACAGTAAATACTCATTACTCTGCGTTATTTAATACAGTATATACGGTACAGATGCAAATAGTACAGCATACAGTATATGATCCATCTACAGTACTTTATGAATATGTGAGCATCCAAGTCCCGCAGACAAAACAACATAAAACCAGTAGTGTATACTGTCGCAAATTGACGTGTTAGAAGTTCACTATTGCCTCTTGAGATTAGGAATTTTGTACAGTATGTTAGCGTCCTAATCCCGTAGCCATTACAGCATAATCAAAACCAATGGATTTATTCATCTGTCTGCGGCGAAGTGGTGAAGTGTTCCGCTTCCTATACTCATAGTCCCGGGTTCGATTCCTAAAGTACGAATGCATGTTAGTTTTTTCCAGACACCTTATTATTATTTTTATTCACATAAACCAGGGCAAAGCTGCAGGAGCGGTTCTACTGTTGAGGTTCTATGCTCCGTACAGTACACATACAATTCTGTAGCAGGGTAGACTCAATAGAAATGGCTACCACCTATGACTCCTTGCCCCATGGAGGCCCTAGGCTACAGAGCAAGTAGCAGTGCAGATTTTGCAGGCTATGGGGCAATGCTGAAGGAGGGTCACAATCCCCTAGCTAAAATATACAGGGGCGATAGGAATAAGTGAGGTCTATGCACATTACGGTACACCGGACTCGATCGCATAGCACACTGGCAAAATGGCCACTGCCCCTGAACCCCCACCATGTGGCAGGCAGCGCTCGGATATGGAGTGAGAGATGGTATAAGTTTTGCAGGCTACGGTGCAATGCTGAAGGAGCGTCACAATCCCCTAGCCAAAAAACACAGGGGCGATAGAGATAAGTGAGGTCTATGCAACATTACGTTACACCGGGCTCGATCGCATGGCAAACTGACAAAACACAAGTTTTACATAAAGCAGGGCAAAGCTGCAGGAGAGTTTCTACTGTCAAGGTTCTATGCACTGTACGGTACACATACAATTCTATAGCAGGACAAACTCAATTGAAATGGCTACCGCCTGTGACTCCTAGCTCCATGGAGGCACTCGGCTATGGAGCAAGTAACAGCACAGATTTGAAGCAATGCTGAAGGAGCGTCAGAATCCCCTAGCTAAAATACACAGGGGTGATAGGGATAAGCGAGGTCAATGCACATAACAATACACCGCAAAGTTCCCCATGGTTTTGATTATGCCTTTTCTTTGAACACGGTATTTTCCACTGCCCCGCCCTACCCCCATCCCACCTTCCCCCCTGGGAGCCTGCAAAGTACATGCAGTAGACAGAGAGGGAGTTCCGATCAGGTTACAAGACATGTGCAACAGTATACTACTGTATGTAGGAAAATCCCCCAACTACTCTGATTTATGTGAAACCTGTGTGCACCCTTTCATTGAATGTATAACAAAGAAAAAATAATAATAAAGTGAATGTCACAGGAACATAGAAAAAAAAAGGTTGGCACTTTGGGACTCTCAGCGTGGGAGGTGGGAGCCTTCATCGCTAGATTGGTATGGAAGGGGAGACAATTAGCTACCGGAGGGTACCAACCCCAAGTTTCTGTGACCTCCACAAGGCTCATGGCAAGCGTCGGAACCCATGGTGGGTCTGAATTAACGGGCCCATTATAGTCTATGGGAAAATGGGTCCACTTTGCGTACTGATATCTCTGGTTCTGGGTGTCCCAGTGACTCAGGACTGGTACCATACAAAAGAGGAGACTCTTGGCTTTCGGGGCAGACCAACCACTAGTTTATGTGACACTGGCAAGGGAAACGGGAAGCAACCGTGTTTTGGGTCCCCTCCAGTTGTGCGCCTAGCTTGCACAGGATGCAGGGTTTCTGGCTAGATAGGAAATACAGGCCCTCATTCCGAGTTGATCGGTCGCAAGGCGATTTTAGCAGAGTTACACACGCTAAGCCGCCGCCTACTGGGAGTGAATCTTAGCTTCTTAAAATTGCGAACGATGTATTCGCAATATTGCGATTACAAACTTCTTAGCAGTTTCAGAGTAGCTTCACACTTACTCTGCCAGTGCGATCAGTTCAGTGCTTGTCGTTCCTGGTTTGACGTCACAAACACACCCTGCGTTCGCCCAGACACTCCCCCGTTTCTCCAGCCACTCCCGCGTTTTTCCCAGAAACGGTAGCGTTTTTTCCCACACGCCCTTAAAACGGCCTGTTTCCGCCCAGTAACACCCATTTCCTGTCAATCACACTACGATCGCCGGAGCGAAGAAAAAGCCGTGAGTAAAAATACTATCTTCATTGTAAATTTACTTGGCGCAGTCGCAGTGCGAACATTACGCATGCGCACTAAGTGGAAAATCACTGCGATGCGATGAAATTTACCGAGCGAACGACTCGGAATGAGGGCCACTGTACAGAAATGCTAAGCATGGTAATTTGACATCCAAGAACATAGGGAGGAGTTTTTATCTCTCTCCATTATACTTAGAAAAATTACACTTGCCACTGTACGTTACAAGCTGTTCGTGCTAATTAGTACACTAGTAGAACATACTGTACAGAGTTACTAAGGACAGTGATTTGGCATCCACGAACTTAGGGAGGAGCTTTAATCTCTCTCCATTGTAAATCTTTCTAAGTATAATGGAGAGAGATAAAAGCTCCTCCCTAAATTCCTGGGTGCCAAATTACAGTCTTTAGTATCTCTGTATTCTATGTTCTACTAGTGTACTAATTAGCATGAACAGCTTGTAACGTACAGTGGCAAGTTTAATATGTCTATGTATAATGGAGAGAGATAAAAGCTCCTCTGTAAATTCCTAGATGCCAAATCACCATCCTTAGTATCTCTGTACAGTATGTTCTACTAGTGTACTAATTAGCACAAACAGCTATTAACGGAATGCCAAATCACCGCACTTAGTATCTCTGTACAGAATGTCCTATTAGGGTACTAATTAGCACGAACAGCTTGTAACGTACATGGCAGGTTTAATCTTTCTATGTTTAATGGAGAGAGATAAAAGCTCCTCAGTAAGTTCCTGGATGCCAAATCACCGTACTTAGTATCTCTGTACAGTATGTTCTATTAGGGTACTAATTAGCTGTTCATGCTAACTAGTACCCTAATAGAAAATACTATACAGAGATACTAAAGACGGTGATTTGGCAACCAGGAACTTATGGAGGAGCTTTTATATCTCTACATTATACATAGAAAGATCAAACTTGCCACTGTATGTTACAAGCTGCTCGTGCTAATTAGTACACTAGAAGAACATGCTGTACAGAGATACTACGGACAGTGGGGGTAATTCCAAGTTGATCGCAGCAGGATTTTTGATAGCAATTGGGCAAAACCATGTGCACTGCAGGGGAGGCAGATATAACATGTGCAGAAAGAGTTAGATTTGGGTGGGTTATTTTATTTCTGTGCAGGATAAATACTGGCTGCTTTATTTTTACACTGCAAATTAGATTGCAGATTGAACACACCCCACCCCAATCTAACTCTCTCTGCACATGTTATATCTGCCTCCCCTGCAGTGCACATGGTTTTGCCCAATTGCTATCAAAAATCCTGCTGCGATCAACTTGGAATTACCCCCCGTGATTTGGCATCCACGAACTTAGGGAGGAGCTTTTATCTCTCTCCATTATACTTAGAAAGATTACAATGGAGAGAGATAAAAGCTCCTCCCTAAGTTCCTGGATGCCAAATCACTGTACTTAGTATCTCTGTACAGTATGTTCTACTAGTGTACTAATTAGCACAAACAGCTTGTAACGTACAGTGGCAATTTTAATCTTTCTATGTATAATTTAGAGAGATAAAAGCTCCTCCATAAGTTCCTGGTTGCCAAATCACCATCCTTAGTATCTCTGCATAGTATTTTCTATTAGGGTACTAATTAGCACAAACAGCTAATTAGTACCCTAATAGAACATACTGTACAGAGATACTAAGTACGGTGATTTGGCATCCAGGAACTTACTGAGGAGCTTTTATCTCTCTCCATTATACATAGAAAGATTAAACTTGCCGCTGTACGTTACAAGCTGTTCGTGCTAATTAGTACACTAGTAGAACATACTGTACAGAGATACTAAGGACGGTGATTTGGCATCTAGTAACTTACAGAGGAGCTTTTATCTCTCCATTATACATAGAAAGATTAAACTTGCCACTGTACGTTACAACCTGTTCGTGTTAATTTGTACACTAGTATAACATACTGTACAGAGATACTAAGGACAGTGATTTGGCATCCACGAACTTAGGGAGGAGCTTTAATCTCTATCCATTGTAATCTTTCTAAGTATAATGGAGAGAGATAAAAACCTCCTCCCTAACTTCCTGGATGCCAAATTACGATCCTTAGTATCTCTGTACTCTATGTTCTACTAGTGTACTAATTAGCACGAGCAGCTTGTAACGTAGAGTGGCAAGTTTAATCTTTCTATGTATAATGTAGAGAGATAAAATCTCCTCTGTAAGTTCCTAGATGCCAAATCAACGTCCTTAGTATCTCTGTACAGTATGTTCTACTAGTGTATTAATTAGCACGAACAGCTTGTAACGTACAGTTGCAAGTTTAATCTTTCTATGTATAATGGAGAGAGATAAAAGCTCCTCTGTAAATTCCTAGATGCCAAATCACCATCCTTAGTATCTCTGTACAGTATGTTCTACTAGTGTATTAATTAGCACGAACAGCTTGTAACGTACAGTTGCAAGTTTAATCTTTCTATGTATAATGGAGAGAGATAAAAGCTCCTCTGGATTTTACTAGATGACAAATCACCATCCTTAGTATCTCTGTACAGTATGTTCTACTAGTGTACTAATTAGCATGAACAGCTATTTTACCGGATGTCAAATCACCGTACTTAGTATCTCTGTACAGTATGTTCTAAAAGGGTACTAATTAGCATGAACAGCTTGTAATGTACAGCGGCAAGTTTAATCTTTCTATGTATAATGGAGAGAGATTATAGCCCCTCAGTAAGTTCCTGGATGCCAAATCACCTGTTCTGTTAGGGTACTAATTAGCTGTTTGTGCTAATTAGTACCCTAACAGAAAATACTATACAGAGATACTAAGGACGGTGATTTGGCATCCAGGAACTTACTGAGGAGCTTTTATCTCTCTCCATTATACATAGAAAGATTAATCTTGCCGCTGTACTTTACAAGCTGTTCTTGCTAATTAGTACCCTAATAGAACATACTGTACAGAGATACTAAGGATGGTGATTTGGCATCCAGTTAAAAACTGTTCGTGCTAATTAGTACACTAGTAGAACATACTGTACAGAGATACTAAGGACGGTGACTTGGCATCCAGGAACTTACTGAGGATCTTTGATCTCTCCATTATAGATAGAAAGATTAAACTTGCCACTGTACTTTACAAGCTGTTCATGCTAATTAGTACACTAGAAGAACATACTGGGGAATCGGACTCATACAGTACTTGCATTTCAAAGCACAGTATTTTCCACCGCCTCCCGCTTGCCCATCGCCCTTCCTCCCTGGGATCCTGCACAGGTCATGCAGTAGACAGGAAGGGAGTTATTCACATAAACCAGGGCAAAGCTGCAGGAGCAGTTGTACTGTTAAGGGTCTATGCACCATATGGTACACATACAATTCTGTAGCAGGGCAGACTCAATTGAAATGGCTACGCCTGTGACTCCTCGCCCAATGGAGGCCCTCGGCTATGGAGCAAGTAACAGCATAGATTTGGTAGGTCACGGGGCAATGCTGAAGGAGCGTCAGAATCCCCTAGCTAAAATACACAGGGGTGATAGGGATAAGTGAGGTCTTTGCACATAACGATACACCGCAAAGTTCCCCATGGTTTTGAATATGCCTTTTCTTTGAACACGGTATTTTCCACTGCCTCACCCTACCCCCATCCCACTTCCCCCTTCCCCCCTGGGAGCCTGCAAAGTACATGCAGTAGACAGGGAGGGAGTTCCGATCAGGTTACACGACATGTGCAACAGTATACTACTGTATGTAGGAAAATCCACCGCCCACTCTGATTTATGTGAAACCTGTGTGCACCCTTCCATTGAATGTATAACACAGAAAAAAAAAGTGAATGTTACAGGAACACATTAAAAAAAGGTTGGCACTTCCTTCCCATTGGTGTTGGTTTATGCCTTATGGGACTCGGACGCTAATACTTGTATTTCAAAAGCACAGTATTTTCTACCGCCTCTCCCTACCCCCATTGCCCTTCCCCCCTGGGAGCCTGCACAGGTCATGCAGTGGACAGGGAGGGAGTTCAGGTCAGGTACAATACACAAATGCTGACGATCTACAGTACTGTGTTGCTCAGTTAGTTGCGTCGGAATACACTAATTTATACTCATTACCGCTGTGTATTTGTATATAGCGGAATGAATCGCTGCTGCAGATTTACTTTGATTTATGTGAAACCTGTGTGCACCCTTTCATTGAATGTACAACAAAGAAAAAATAATAATAAAGTGAATGTCACGGGAACATATATAAAAAAAAGGTTGGCACTTTGTGACTCTCAGCATGGGAGGTGGGAGCCTTCATCACTAAGTTGTTATGGAAGGGGAGACAATTAGCTACCGGAGGGTACCAACCCCAAGTTTCTGTGACCCCACAAGGCTCATGGCAAGCGTCGGAACCCATGGTGGGTCTGAATTAACAGTCCCATTATATTCTATGGGAAAATGGGTCCAATTTGCGTACTGATATCTCTGGTTCTGGGTGTCCCAGAGACTCAGGACTGGTACCATACAAAAGAGGAGACTCTTGGCTTTCGGGGCAGACCAACCACTAGTTTATGTGATACTGGGAAGGGAAACGGGAAGCAACCGTGTTTCGGGTCCCCTCCAGTTGTCCGCCTAACTTGCACAGGATGCAGGGTTTCTGGCTAGATAGGAAATACTGTACAGAAATGCTAAGCATGGTAATTTGACATCCAGGAACATAGGGAGGAGTTTTTATCTCTCTCCATTATACTTAGAAAAATTACACTTGCCACTGTACGTTACAAGCTGTTCGTGCTAATTAGTACACTAGTAGAACATACTGTACAGAGATACTAAGGACAGTGATTTGGCATCCACGAACTTAGGGAGGAGCTTTAATCTCTCTCCATTGTAATCTTTCCAAGTATAATGGAGAGAGATAAAAGCTCCTCCCTAAGTTCCTGGGTGCCAAATTACGGTCTTTAGTATCTCTGTATTCTATGTTCTACTAGTGTACTAATTAGCACGAACAGCTTGTAACGTACAGTGGCAAGTTTAATATTTCTATGTATAATGGAGAGAGATATAAGCTACTCTGTAAGTTCCTAGATGCCAAATCACTGTCCTTAGTATCTCTGTACAGTATGTTCTACTAGTGTACTAATTAGCACGGACAGCTATTAACGGAATGCCAAATCACCGCACTTAGTATCTCTGTACAGAATGTCCTATTAGGGTACTAATTAGCACGAACAGCTTGTAACGTACATGGCAGGTTTAATCTTTCTATGTATAATGGAGAGAGATAAAAGCTCCTCAGTAAGTTCCTGGATGCCAAATCACCGTACGTAGTATCTCTGTACAGTATGTTCTATTAGGAAACTAATTAGCTGTTTGTGCTAATTACCACACCAATACACGGGCGCTTCACAGGGTCTGATCTGGTGGTATGACTCTCATACAGAATCTAGTGTTGTATAAACCTAGGCGGAAAATGTATAATAGTGTGATACTGTATACAATTATATAAGGAAGTGGTATTCTGGCGTGAACCCGTACCGGATGGATTGGTCTACAGATAGTAGACAAAATCACTTGTCTCAAAATCAAGACGTCAGGTCACCGTCAGAAAATTTCCCCTTCTAATCTTCAACGAATGGGATCTCCCTCCACATGAACTCAATTGAAGATCATATGCAATGAAAGAGGGTCCAATAGTGTAATAACATAAAAACAATTTAATAAGTTAAAGTGGGACAGGTGGACTCTCACCAATTTTGTAGGTCTAACGAGTAGACAATTGAGCATGCAAAACAATCAGGCGTCCCCAAAGAGTAAAGATGCCAGCAAGGGAGTCCTCCACGTGTACCCAGGATACCGTTCACCAACGCGTTTCGATAACAGCCTGTTATCTTCCTCAAGGAAGATAACAGGCTGTTATCGAAACGCGTTGGTGAACGGTATCCTGGGTACACGTGGAGGACTCCCTTGCTGGCATCTTTACTCTTTGGGGACGCCTGATTGTTTTGCATGCTCAATTGTCTACTCGTTAGACCTACAAAATTGGTGAGAGTCCACCTGTCCCACTTTAACTTATTAAATTGTTTTTATGTTATTACACTATTGGACCCTCTTTCATTGCATATGATCTTCAATTGAGTTCATGTGGAGGGAGATCCCATTCGTTGAAGATTAGAAGGGGAAATTTTCTGACGGTGACCTGACGTCTTGATTTTGAGACAAGTGATTTTGTCTACTATCTGTAGACCAATCCATCCGGTACGGGTTCACGCCAGAATACCACTTCCTTATATAATTGTATACAGTATCACACTATTATACATTTTCCGCCTAGGTTTATACAACACTAGATTCTGTATGAGAGTCATACCACCAGATCAGACCCTGTGAAGCGCCCGTGTATTGGTGTGGTAATATATTTCCTTCTGTACATTTATTTAGTGTGGGTGACACTATTTACCACTATATCCAGGCTGCTTTTTTTGGCGCATGAGTGTAAGATCAAAACCATTGTTCAAACTTCTGTTTGTGCTAATTAGTACCCTAATAGAAAATACTATACAGAGATGCTAAAGACGGTGATTTGGCAGCCAGGAATTTATGGAGGAGCTTTTATCTCTCTACATTATACATAGAAAGATCAAACCTGCCACTGTACGTTACAAGCTGCTCGTGCTAATTAGTACACTAGAAGAACATGCTGTACAGAGATACTACGGACAGTAATTTGGCATCCACGAACTTAGGAAAGGAGCTTTTATCTCTCTCCATTATACTTAGAAAGATTACAATGGAGAGAGATAAAAGCTCCTCCCTAAGTTCCTGGATGCCAAATTACTGTACAGGGAGGGAATTCAGGTCCTGTGCAATACACAAACGCCAAAGATCTACTGTACTGTTTTGCTCAATTCGTTGCATCAGAATACACTAATTTCTACTCATTGCTGCTGTGTAGTTGCATTTAGCGTAAAGAATCGCTCCTGCAGATGTACTCTGTTTTATATGCAACTTGTGTGCACCTTTCCATTGACTCTTACAATGAAAATAAAATCATACAGTATATTATTACAGTTAAAAAAAAAAGAAAAAAAAAAGGCACATCCGGTCTCGAACCCTGGACCCCCAGCGTGGGAGCCTTCATCGCTAGCCCACAACGCCTCATGAGAGATTCCCAATTTCATGTGTAAAAGTACAGCAAACAGCGCCCAGCCCCCTCCCCATTGGTGTTGGTTTATGCCTTAGGGGACTCAGACACTCGCATTTGTAAAGCACGGTATTTTCCACCGCCTCCCGCTAGCCCACCATTCCCATTATGCCTTAGGGAACTCAGACGCTCATGTACTGTACATGTATTTTAAAAGCACAGTGTAGGTCACCATCTTTTTCCACCGCCTCCCGTTACGCCTACAGTATTAACATTACAGTCGTCACTGACCAATTGCCAGAGCTGTAGATCAATCCGCCACTATACTGTACGATCGAAAGTACTGGATTAGTGGAGCATTAGCCACCCAGTGGTGGAGATGTGTAATGCATGCTGAGTATCTAGAATCGCCTCAACGCGCCTGCCTGTGATTAAACTCAGCTATCGCCTTAGCGTGACTAAACGTCCGTCTTGGCGGAGAATCGTCAAGATAAAAGTGGCTACATCTGTAGGCCATCATCTCCTCCCCTCCCCCCCTTCTTCTTGTTGATTTTCTCCACGGATCCGTGGACGACAACTGTTGTTCCCCCTCCTTCTTCTTGCTTCCGCTTCCCTTACTGTTATCTTGTCTTTTTACTTTCTATCTTTTCTCTTCTTCTTTCTTATCTCTACTTTACTGATGTTGTTCTTTTGTTTATATTTTTCCTTAAAAAATAATATGGTCATTATTGGGCTTTGGTTGCCCAACTGTTTCTCCTTTTTGTATTATGTTTCTATTTTGTCTGACCATCCAAAATAAAGAATTATATATAAAAAAAATAAAAAAATAAGGCTCTACTTTGGTTCAGAAAATTAACTAGGGCACTATTATAGGGTATAAAATTATCAACTGCTGCAGAGAAGTGTTTCGGTAGAAGCATTGGGATGGGGGACACTTCAAAATGTTGCTATGGGGCCCACAAAGTTTCAGCTATGCCCCTGTCTCCAAGGCTTTTGATAAATCTGGGCCTATATTCCATTCAAAACATTTAATTCATTTGCAACATATACTAGTGGCACCTTGAATAGTTTGAGAAAATTTTATTGTTTTAAACATGCCAAAAAAAATCTTTTTATTACCACGGCGGCAAGAACTCAAGGGAACTTTTCCCTGCAGTTTCCGCTGTTTTTATGAAGTTCCATTTTTTTTATACAAATAATGTTTTATTCTATAAATATGGAGACTTCTCCACAACACACTATCCTTGAAAAAGTGCACCCTAGTCTAATGAATCGCGTTGGACCCGCATAGAGTGACAATACAAGCTGCCTACTCCCCGTCATCTGCCTGCAACTCGCTGGATGCAGCGGCAACTGAAACTGAGAGCCGCGGACAGCACATAACATTGGCTGTGGAATCCCGCTGGTCACCACAGGTAGAGAAAGCGAGGCATGGTAAGATAGCTAATGCTGGAGATAACTGAACTAGTGTTCACTCTAGGCTGTTTTAGCAGGGTGCCGCACCCTGCCCGATTTTTAAGGGCAAAGCCCGCCCTGCCCTTTCTGCGGCGCCCTGCTAAAACAGCCACCCACTTTCTGCCCCTCTCAGGCATCCATTCACGCTGTCAGAGAGCTTGGGGGAAGCCCAGCACCGCACGCCCCCAACAGTGACGGCGCCGGCCGCCCACGCCCCCGTCTGTGGACTGAACCGCCCACTTGCATTACGTGCAAGAGGGCACGCCCCCTATTTGCATAGCCCCGTCCCTATTTACATAGCCACGCTTGTGCCCCTAACGGACCCGCGCCCTGCCCTGCCCGTCCGCTGGAGTGAACACTATGGACTGTCACTCACAAACCTCCCAAAGGGCTTTAAGCATTATTAACTAACATTTTTATTCAAAGGTGCCACCAATTGTATATTCTGGTAAGTTTCACATAATAACACATTCCCTGAACCATAAACTTGGGTGATGCAACAGGACAATGACACAAAACAAAGTAGTATATCCCTATCTCAATGGCTTAAAGAAAATTTGCCACCTGCAGTGGCCCAGTCAGTGTCCTGAGCTCAACCTTATTGTGATTTTGTGGCATGATCTGGAGAAAGTGATTCACACCAGAATCCCAAGAATATTGCTGAATTGAAACAGTTTTTGTAAGGAGGAGTGGTCCACAATCGTCCTCACCATTGTGTAGCTCTGACCTGAAGTAATGGGAAAAATTTGGTTAAGGTTATTGCTGTCAAAGGATGGTGAACCAGTTATTTAATCCAATGGTTAACATACTTTTTCCAACCTGCACTGTGACTGTTTAAATGGTGCTGTCAGTAAAGATATCACTGTCTATGGGATGCAGTTAATATACCGGCTGTCGGGATCCCGGCGTTCAGTATCCCGATGCCGGAATCCCGACAGCCGGTAAAATGCCAGCAGTCGGAATTCCAACTCGGGTGCTGGGTCCACAACACTGCCCAAGGGAGAATAGAACCCTTGGCGAGCAAAGCAAAGCTTGCCACCAGGCCCAAAGCGTGGCGAGTGCAGTGAAACCACGAGGAGACTCACTGCACTCGCTTCTGGTATTATGGTTGGCAGGATGCTGCTGTAGGGATGACAATTTCAGTAAGAGAATGGTAGTTCTCAACACTGCACACAATGGCCAAGAGTGGTACTGCAATAGCTGTGCTCTCATACCCCTTTCACATCTCCAATGCCGGATCCCACCCCGGAATTGGAAACGGGTCCTTTCAGGGTGGGATCCGGCATAGGACCCTAATAGCAGGCTTCCCGACCCAGCAATATGCCGGGTCTGGTTGCCATAGCAGCAGGGGCTCATCTCCGCACCGCCTCTCCCTATGTAGTGAACGGGTCCCAGGTAGCATCAACTCGGGAACCTGTTTACACTGCCACTGACCCGGTACTCAACCCGGGAATAACTCTTCTCATTACCCGGGTTGAATTACCGGGTCAGGCGACTCGGGAATTCTCCATGGTCCATTTCACATTGTACAGTGACCCGTGTCAACCCGGCATATACTGGGTTATTTTTGCGATGTGAAAGGGGTTATAGAAGGTTTAGGAAATCATCATAGCTCATCCTCCATAATCTGGAGAAACGATGCAAGCACACTGCAGAAGATGAAACAATAGGTGACAAAGAAAACATGCAGGATGTAAGGAAATAGAAAGCACAGGTATATGAGATGGGAGGAGGCAAGGAGTCCAGAGGAAGGAGGAGGCAGGGGGGTGGGAGTAAGAGCAGGGTGTTGGAGAACAAAGTACAGTAAGTCTAGCCATGGTCAATGGTTTGTAGGTGGAAGAAACAGTTTATAGGAAGACCAAACAGCAGTAGTTGAGATGAGAAATAATGACAGTGGAAAAGACTTGCTGCAGCGTCAACAGTAAGGAGGGATATAATCCTGGGAATAAAGGCCCTCATTCCGAGTTGATCGCTCGCAAGGCGATTTTAGCAGAGTTACACACGCTAAGCCGCCGCCTACTGGGAGTGAATCTTAGCTTCTTAAAATTGCGACCGATGTATTCGCAATATTGCGATTACAAACTACTTAGCAGTTTCAGAGTAGCTTCAGACTTACTCGGCATCTGCGATCAGTTCAGTGCTTGTCGTTCCTGGTTTGACGTCATAAACACACCCAGCGTTCGCCCAGACACTCCTCCGTTTCTCCGGCCACTCCTGCGTTTTTTCCGGAAACGGTAGCGTTTTTAACCACACGCCCCTGAAACGCCGTGTTTCCGCCCAGTAACACCCATTTCCTGTCAATCACATTACGATCGCCGGAGCGAAGAAAAAGCCGTGAGTAAAAATACTATCTTCATTGTTAAATTACTTGGCGCAGTCGCAGTGCGAATATTGCGCATGCGTACTAAGCGGAATTTTACTGCGATGCGATGAAATATACCGAGCGAACGACTCGGAATGAGGGCCAAAGTTAAAGTGGAAAAGGCAGGTTTAAGAGAGGGATTGAAAGTGTGGAATTAAGAAGAGGTTGGAGTCAAGGATGACACCCAGGCATTATAGTGCTGTTGATGGTGAGGGAGCAGTGGAGAAGTTTGGAAACTCGAACAGGAAAGATGATAATGACTTATGTTTTGGACATTTTGGGGTATATTTACTAAAGTGCAGGTTTATAAAAGTGAAGATGTTGCCCAACCAATCAAATTCTAGCTATTATTTTCTAGAAGGTGCTAGATAAATGATAGGTAGAATATGATTAGTAGCTATGGGCAACATCTCCAATTCTATAAACCCGCACTTTAGTAAGTATACTCTTTTGAGTTTATTACCAGTTATTTATATAGTGCATACAGGGCCGTCACTATTCTCTTTGACACCCGGTGTGGTTTAAATACATTACTCGTTCGCCTGCAGCACGTGCTGGCAAACGGGATGGGGCCTCGAGGGAAGGTAGTATGGCCTTGCAGCCCAACCCCATTTTCATCACTCTGGGAGATGGGGGAGCTGCCCCTGGATACTGTCAGGGTGCAGTGTCGGCTCCTACACTGTGACAGGAGCTGAGTGCTGCAGGTAGTGTTACAGTGCAGCACATGGCTCCTGTCACTGATGAGGAGCCAGCATTTTGGTGTCACCCCTCGGATGGTGACACCCTGGTGTGTCCCACACCAGAGCCGTAACTAGACATTTTGGTGCCCTGTGCCAGAAGGAGAATTGGTGCCCCCCCATATTTAAAATAGGGCCAGTGCGCACCGAAGATACGAGGTAAAAATATAGGGGCATGGCTTCATGGGGAAGAGGTGTGGCTACAGAATTCGCATTACATTACACCACACAGTAGTACCCTTATACACGTTGCACCACAGTAGAACCCCATATACACATTAAGCCAGGTAGCCACTTATACACATTATGCCAGGTAGCCTATTATACACATTAGGCCAGGTAGCCCATTATACACAATACATCAGGTAGCCCCTTATACACATTATGCCAGGTACATCCCCTTATACACATTACGCCAGGTAGCCCCTTATACACATTACGCAATGTAGTCTCTTATGTACATTGAGCCAGGTAGCCCCTAATACACATTACGCCAGGTAGCCCCTTATACACATTACGGCAGGTAGTCCCTTATGCACATTGTGCCAGGTAGCCCATTATACAGATTACACTGGGTAGCCCATTATACACATTGCGCCAAGTAGCCCATTATACACATTGCGCCAGGTAGCCCCTTATACACATTGCAGCAGGTAGTCCATAATACACATTGCGCCAGATAGCCCATTATACACATTGCATCAGATAGCCCACTATAAACATTACATCAGGTAGTTCATTATACTCATTGCGCCAAGTAGGCCATTATACACATTGCACCAAATAGCACATTATACACATTGTGCCAGGTAGCCCTAAGCCCGTTATACACATTATGCCAGGTAGACCCTTATACACAACCAATCTGCCTTGCTGCTGCTCAGTGGCTGTTCTCTTCCACCGGCACTAACATTGTGGCCCTTTGCAGCGCAAAGCATTGTGGGTGGGCGGGCTGGGAGAGATGTCATCTCTCCCAGAAGAAGCTGCAGAGTGCGGACACACAAGGGAAAGCCTGAGCATAATGACTGACCGAAGCTGCTGCTGCCAAGCTACATATGTGAGAAAAAGTAGCTGGGCAATGCTGTTAGTAAGTTGTGGGTGGGCGGTGGCGGGGTCAACAGTGTGGCGGTGCGCCGGAGCGGGCGTTTCCGGTGGTTGTGAGTTCACAGTGCATATGCAGCACCGCTGGCACAGCGCTAATAACGGCCCTGTCCGATACCTATGCACTACCCTTGTGAACTGAGCACATACATATTCCTCATTATTTTACAGAGAATGTTTGGCCTTTTGCATCGAGTTTGAGAAAACACCAAGACATACATGACGGGATGGCAGATACAGATTTGGGTGTCATCTGCATAGAGGCGGTACTAGAGACTGGAGATGATTTGATCACCAAGAGAGGAGTAATTCACCATAAAGAGAAGATTACTGATGCTAAACTCATACAGAGGGAAAGGACAGGAGTATAAGCCTGAGATAAAAACAGAGAAGGTCCAGTTGGAAAAATAGAAGGTGAACAAGGAGAGGATGGTATTGTGAAAGCCAGGTGAGTTAAGGGTGTGCAGGAGGATAGTGCGGTCGATAGTGTTGACAGCCACAGTGAGGAATAGGTGAGTGTTGGGCTTGGGCAGCAGACTCAAGGCAGAGGTGGGAGTGTAGTTCTAAAGGTAGATAGCCTGATATGGGGAAGCCAGTGTAGTAATTGGGAGATATTATTTTTTCAAGTGAGGAACACCAAAAAATTATGTTGAGGGCATCAAGATTAGTGATTGGTGATTTGGGTGATGGTGGTAAAGAGGGAGGGTAGAAGCTGAAGGAAAGGAGGTGGGGGAAGGTTAGGGTTAGACTGTGGGAGGGGGGGTTAATTTAGGCACTAAGGCAGGGGGTTTAGGCTGCAGGGTGTGGGATGTTAGGTTTAGGCACTAACTGGGGAGGTTAGGGTTAGGCTGCGGTAAGGGATGGTTAGGTTTAGAAGGGTACGGGAGTGAGTTAGAATGCCAGGCTGGGGGCCCAGGGTTATTCCCAACACCCATAGAGTGGGAACAGAACCTGTGGCGAGCACATCGAGCCACCAAGCCTGCAAGGGGCTTCATTGTGCTTGCCCCCCTGCTGGCATTCTGGCGGCTGGGATCCCGGTGTCGGTATGCTGCCCGACGGTATCCCACGCACTGGTCACTCGACCCCAACCCGGTTATGGGCATGTATACCAGTAGGAAGCCGGAAGCACAGATATTAACTATAAGATTTATTGCTAAAAATATTCTTCCTTCATTATTTCTTTTCATAGTAGATGTCATAGGTATTATTTTATTATATTTCTCCCTGGTAAAAATTAGAAATCAGATTATTCCTGTATAATAAAAATAGTTTGATGTGGCTACAGAGTTTATGAGAATTGCATGTTGTTTGCAGAATAGTCATGTATAATAGATATAGCTTTTAAGTCCCAGAAAAGGCCGCTGGCAAGAAACGTTGCATGCTGAGCTTTTAACAGTATTCTAAATGTTCTAAAATTATTGGCTAAGTAATCGTATCATTATTTCTGTTTGATGTAGTGATAAATTACAATGATAATGTAGTAACATTAATTCACCCTATCATTAAACTGCGCAATAATATGTAGGTTATACAGCTAAACTATGTAGGCTGCCCTAAAGAAAATCTATTTAAACTTGCATGCTTTGGACCTGGTGCAGAGTTGGGCACCTTTATTTAAAAAAACAGTAATATATGGAATTGGCAACTGTCACAGCACCCCGCCCCACCCTGCGCTCAGATACGCCAACCGGACACAGGTGGGCAGTCGTGACATGGGGGTTACTCAAGCTGCCACCACAAAGAGTATTGATTAGCGCTCTTGTGTTCGCCAGACACTGAAATCTCACTTACAAGATCCACAGTTTGTCATGCTACTGGTGGATAGTGTTCTCAGTGGAGCCGCTATGGGGAGATGGGCAGTGTTCACATGTGAGAGGAGAGGGGAACAAATATAGTTTCTCCTCATAGGCTATTGAATCTTTGGTAAAGTTGAGGTATTCTTTGGATGTCATGGAAATGGGCTTATACCCAGTGAGCAGAATGTACTTGGAATACTTTGTGTACTGGGCTAAACCAAGAGAGAAGGATATGAAACAAAAAATAAGGTTTGTTGGCGCTGGGCAGAACTGTGTAAATGTGAATTGGAATCAGCAGCCACCTGGTAAGGAGGTAGCCAGCCTCCTCAGCAATTAGCAATAGAAAACAAACAAATACCAGGTCGGCGCTTGAAAATCCAATAATACTGCCAAATATAATAAAACAATTTATTTAGCTAGCAAAAAAATATATAAAACACAAAAAGAAACATAGAAAAATAAAAACTAATAATGGACCACAATAATATATAACACATAAAACTTGGGTGTAATTACACCTCAGATAATAGCATATATATGCCTATAATAAAAACATATAGGAGTGGGTCACCGGTTTTCACCTATATAGCTTTCAATATACTGGATTCTAAGTTGTTCAGTCTCTCACAGTTCAGAAAGAATATGTCCTCCGGCTAATAAATTCAGCCTCTGTAACCATATATGTAAAGTATAATTTTCCACGTGATGGATATGATATGAAAGAACCGTACGGTTTCAATTACTCACTGAATCGCTGTCCTTGCTTTCCTATGCACGGTGGGTAATGCAAAGCCGCTCTCTATCACCCTTTGCACGGGTGAGACATCCGTCGGCGGCGCCCGCAGGGATGGATGTTTTCTTTAACACAGCACAGAGTTGGTAAGCTAAACTGCCGTGTATTATCCCTGATTGGAAATAGCCATGCTCAGCAAGACAGGCTGATGGTGTGAAAAATTGTGAAGAAATGAAGAGTCCGGTCTCTTCACAAGCAGGCTGATTGCCGGCAACAGGTTACAGACAACTTGATATTATAGAACAGCAGGTGTATTTCTCCTGTGAGCACTTGGATGGTCTCGGTGATATTCTCAGTGACCCGTCCTCTCTGTGTCCTCAACGCGTTTCTCCGCACCCCAGGCGGCTTCTTCAAGAGGCAAAGTAGCCAAGAGAGAAGGATATGCTTGGAATACTTAGTGTAATGGACTAAACCCAGAAAGCAGAGTATGCTTTGAATACTTGGTATAGTGGATTAAACCAGAGAGAAGATTATGCTGGAATGCAGAGCATTACCAGCTACACAGGGAATGCTGGAATTCTGAGCACCACCAGCTACACAGGAAATGCTGGAATGCGGAGCAGCACCAGCAACACAGGAAATGCTGGAATGCGGAGCAGTACCAGCTAACAGGAATTGATGGATTGTGAAGCAGCACCAGCTACACAGGAAATGCTGAAAGCGGAGCAGTACCAACTACACAGGAAATGATGGAATTTGGAACAAAACCAGCTACACAGGAAATGCTAAATGCAGAGCAGTACCAACTACACAGGAATTGCTGGATTGTGGAGCAGTGCCAGTTACACAGGATATCTCTCAGATGACCGGGCTAATACCAGATTCTACTTGATACAGCAGGATACTGTATCCGCCTAGGTATACTAGCAACTGGCTGAGCCTTAGAAGGCATCTTAGCAACAGGCTTGATTCAGAAGATGCACTAGGAAGTTGATAGCTGTCCAGTAGTTCCACAAGCAACAGAGATAGAAATAATGTTTATTGCAGTGGGCAAGCTGTTCATGTAGTTCTCTGAAGATGCTGGCGACACAGAAAATGCAGGAGAGTCTGGAGAATCCACCTGACTGCCAGAGATCAGGAACCAAGGACGTGGATGAATAAGCAACGTTGTTCTGGCCCAGATTGGAAAGACTGGTGCACTTTATTCCCTGAGGTGCACTAAGATTGGTGGATTAAGAATTACATGATGCAAGGCTTGACTGTGGAGAGAATCACATGAGGCAAACCTGCAATGTTATTGGAGTTTCAGCGATCAGCTGACCAGATCCAAGATGGTAGCAGCAATTACACTACAACAATGGAGATGCTGCAAGGAACCTCTGAACATCCACATGGCAGACACAGTGGAGACAACACTGTGACAATCGGTCACCGCAGACATTGGGAGCTCCTCCAGGACAACGCAGAATGGCACATATGTAAGTGCAGGTGTGCTGTGCACAGAATCCTGACCGATATTACATACATGTAGAATGGGCTTCTCCAGGCACATGAATTCGTAGAGCACAGAGATAACGCTGGTTTTAATGAGAAAATAACTCCAAGTTACAAAGAAAAATGTTCTAAGTGGGGGAGACCACAGATAAGCCGAAGATGGGACCCCTCCTAGCACAAAGCTACTGTTAGGGTCTCCTGCCCTGTGCTGCCACGTCGTCATGGCAACCGGGAGACAAGTGCTAGTGGAGTAACCTGAGCGCAGCTGATACTCCGGTTCGGGTCTTTTGCTGTGCAGTGGTTATAGGCTCTGTGCACGGCAGGGGATCCGGTGCTGGTTTTTGTGCTCACAGTCTGTGAGGTCTGAGTGGGGCGTGGACAGCACCTGCATTATAAGGCCTCTTTTCAGGGTAAGCAGATGCTGCTGAATCTTTGTTGGTTAGTCAGTTCATGAAAGTTAGCCAGTACTGTGTAGCTTTGTATTTGTTTGTTGCTTACTGCAAATAGGCCTGGGGATTTGGTATTACACTCTGCCAATCCAGACCTAGCAGTAAGACTGGAGTCAGTCGTTTAGCTTGCTGGGGTTCTGTTACTACTCTGTGAACTTAGCAAGTTTGCGGCTGTATTCTAAGACTTGCCTGTCTAATCCTGTCTCACTGTGCTAGGTGTCAGGGGTCAGTTTAGTGGCAGTAAGCTAAAACCTGTGCACTGCAAGTGAGAATTAGGATTGTGGAGATTCTCCTTGTGTCTATCATTCCATCTCTGACCAAGGAGTTTACTGCCACACCCGTTGGTAACCCTTTAGGGTTTTGCTGTTGCCCTTAGCAACAGCATTTCGGGTTCTCTACGTATTAAAACACAACATCTTGCTTTTCCATCTGAGCAGTTCTAATACAAGGGAGATACCCAGTTCCTTAGCCTCTGGGCTTCTCTGTTCACTTTGTGTGTATTTTGTTACCCTATCACCTTCTGTGTACGTTATGTCATATCCCCCAGTTTGTCTGTGAGTCCATCTGTTTTGCATAACAGTTCAAACACCAGTACATTCCTGCAGACACTGGAGTGCATAACAGTTCTGACACCAGTACTTTCCTGCAGGCACTGGTGTGCATAACATATTCAGCAGCCCAATACTCCTGTTGAAATTTTGTGGGAATATGGAGCATACCCCTCAAAATACGTTGCAACAGGTGGTCGATCAGGTGCAGGTCCTGACTCGACAATTTAATGATTTGTCCATTAAAATGCACACCTCCCAGGCTGCTGGCGGAGCTCCCGCAGCAGCAGCACCTGCAGGGGTTAAGGAGCCGAAAGTAAATCTCCCGGATCGTTTTTCTGGAGATCGCTCGCAGTTCTTTTGTTTCAAGGAGAGCTGCAAGCTATACTTCCGGCTTAGGCCTCAGTCTTCTGGGTCGGAGATTCAGCGGGTGGGCATAGTGATTTCCTTGCTACAAGGAGACCCACAGGTCTGGGCATATGGGTTGCAGCCTGACTGTCCGTCGCTTAAAAGTGTTGATGCTTTTTTTACGGCACTGGGCATGTTGTATGATGACCCTGACAAGACGGCCTCAGCCGAGGCTCAGATTTCGATCCTTAAGCAAGGGCGAAGGCCAGTTGAGGTTTACTGTACGGAGTTTCGGAGGTTGGCCCATGATACCCAGTGGAATGACCCAGCCCTGAGACACCAGTACCGAAGAGGTCTTTCTAACCAGATAAAGGACCAACTGGTACAATATCCCTTGCCTGATAGCTTGGATCAGCTCATGCAGTTATCCATCCGGGTGGATAGACGGCTGAGAGAGCGTAGGCTTGAAAGGGAGACTGAGATTTCCTTCCTTCCCAAGGGAACCTCAGACTCTGAGGAATTTTCTGAGGAGCCTATGCAGATTGGGGCTACCCGCCTCTCCTCGCGTGAGAAGACGCGGAGGAGACAGCAGGGGTTGTGTTTGTACTGTGGGAATAAAGGTCATGTGGTAGTATCATGCCCAGAAAAGCCGGAAAACTTCAGGGCCTGAGGGTGATGGGAAATATCCTGTCAGGCCAGAAGTCAGAATTTCCCAAGAAGACTTTTATCATTCCGGTGACCTTGAAGATCCTCGGTCAAACTGTCAAGACTGAGGCCTTTGTGGACAGTGGGGCCGACGGGGTTTTTATGGACCGCCAATTCGCCCTGAAACACTCTGTTCCCTTAGTACCCTTGGCATCGGAAATTGAGATTTGTGGGTTCAACGGGGAACCATTATCCCAAGGTAAAATTACCTCTTGCACTAGCCAGATTTCTTTGTTTATTGGAGCCACACACTCTGAAAAATTGTCCTTTTATGTGACTGTCTGTACTTTTGCCCCATTGGTGTTGGGGTTACCCTGGTTAAGGGCCCACAATCCTCAATTTGACTGGGTCTCTGGGGAGATTCTTAGTTGGGGTACTGATTGTTTCAGGAGTTGCTTGAGCCTTCCAGTCAGGCTCTCGCAGCTAAGTTTGCCAGGATTGCCAGGGTGTTATGCAGATTTTGCGGACGTGTTCTCCAAAAAAGTTGCAGAGGTACTACCTCCCCATCGCCCCTATGACTGTGCCATTGATTTGTTGCCAAATGCTAAGCTTCCCAAGAGCAGGTTGTACTCCCTGTCACGTCCTGAGACTCAGGCTATGGCAGAGTACATTCAGGAGAACTTGGCTAAGGGATTTATCAGACCTTCACAGTCTCCAGTTGGGTCGGGGTTCTTCTTCGTGGGTAAAAAGGACGGTTCGTTGCGACCCTGCATCGACTTCAGGGAATTGAACCGTATCACGATTAAAAACTCATACCCACTGCCTCTCATTTCGGTCTTGTTTGACCAGCTTCGTACTGCCACCATTTTTTCTAAGATTGACCTACGCGGTGCGTACAATCTAATCCGAATAAGAGAGGGGGATGAATGGAAGACTGCCTTTAATACCCACTCAGGGCATTATGAATATTTGGTGATGCCTTTTGGGCTCTGTAATGCCCCGGCAGTCTTCCAGGATTTCATGAATGATGTGCTCAGGGAATATTTGGATAGATTCTTAGTTGTATACTTAGATGACATCCTAATCTTCTCCCATTCCCTGGAGGAACATCAGAAGCATGTACGCTTAGTCCTCCAGAAACTCAGAGACCACCGGCTTGGGGCGAAGCTGGAGAAGTGCGAATTTGAAGTTCAGCAAATCGCATTTCTAGGATATATTATCTCCCCAGAAGGTTTCCAAATGGAGGGTTCCAAGGTACAGGCAGTCCTGGATTGGGTGGAGCCCACTAGTTTGAAGGCGCTTCAGCGTTTCCTGGGCTTTGCGAATTTTTATAGACGATTTATCGCTGGATTTTCGTCTATAGTGGCGCCCTTGGTGGCACTCACTAAGAAAGGGGCGGATGTTGCTCACTGGTCTTGTGAGGCTAAAGCGGCTTTTGCCCGTCTCAAAAGGGCATTTGTTTCGGCCAAGGTGCTGCGACACCCAGATCCAGAGCGTCCTTTTGTGGTGGAGGTGGATGCCTCTGAGATGGGTATTGGGGCAGTGCTTTCTCAGATGGGAGTGTCTGATAATCGCCTTCATCCCTGTGCTTACTTTTCCCGTAAATTTTCGCCTGCCGAAATGAATTATGACGTGGGTAACCAGGAATTGTTGGCTATTAAGGATGCACTCGAGGAGTGGAGACACTGGCTTGAGGGGGCTAAGTTTGTGGTCTCAATTCTCACTGACCATAAGAATCTGGCATATTTAGAGTCAGCGAAGCGTCTCAATGCCAGGCAGGCACGATGGGCTTTGTTTTTTGCTCGCTTTAATTTTTTGATAACATATCGCCCTGGGTCAAAAAACATCAAGGCTGATGCGCTCTCGCGGAGTTTTGCTCCAATCCAGGAGACCACCGAGGAGCCGTTGCCCATTGTTTCCCCATCATGTATTAAAGTGGGCATTACCCAGGACCTCTTATCATTAGTCCTTAGAGCACAGGAGCAGGCCCCTCCAGACCTTCCGGTAGGTCTTTTGTTTGTGCCTCCTAGGTTAAGACAGCGAGTGTTCCTGGAATTCCATGCCAAGAAGTCGGCAGGTCACCCGGGTATTGCCAGAACTCGGGAGTTGCTATCTAGGGCGGTGTGGTGGCCCTCGGTGGCTAAGGATGTGGATCAGTGGGTTCGGGCATGTGACATCTGTGCCCGAAATAAGACTCCTAGAGGGGTTCCTGTTGGCCCATTACATCCACTCTCTATCCCATCTAAGCCATGGACCCACATTTCAATGGATTTTGTGGTGGACTTGCCCAAATCCTCGGGGATGACAGCCATCTGGGTTGTCGTTGACAGGTTTTCGAAGATGGCGCACTTCGTTCCACTGGTTGGGCTGCCATCAGCCAGACGCCTGTCTGAATTATTTATGCTGCATGTTGTGCGTCTCCACGGGTTGCCACTTGATGTGGTCTCTGACCGCGGATCCCAGTTTGTGGCCAAATTCTGGAGGGCATTTTGTTCCGATCTCCAGATTTCTGTCAGCTTGTCGTCAGGCTACCATCCGCAGTCTAATGGGCAGACTGAAAGGGTGAACCAGTCCTTGGAGCAGTTCCTCAGGTGTTATGTCTCCAAGTGTCAGACTGACTGGGTTGCTCATCTGTCCATGGCGGAGTTTGCCTATAACAACGCGGCTCACTCTGCTACAGGGATCTCTCCCTTCCTTTGTGTGTATGGGCATCATCCTAAGGCCAATTCTTTTGACCCCCTGGACTCCACGCCTGGTGGTTCCTCTGTGGTTTCGGTCCTTAGAGGTATTTGGCGGAAAGTGAAGAAAGCCCTTGTGTCTGTGTCATTAGTGACCAAAAGGATTTTTGATAAGCGGAAAAGACCCTGCAGCTTCAAATTAGGAGACTTCGTCTGGTTGTCTACCAAGAATTTGAAGTTGAGACAGCCATCTCATAAGTTAGGGCCCCGGTTCATCGGCCCTTATAAGATCACCAGGGTTATCAATCCGGTGGCATTTCAGTTAGATCTGCCCCGTTCTTTGGGTATCAATAAAACATTTCATTGTTCCCTTTTAAAACGGGCGATTAGTAATCCTTCTTCCAGTGGAAGACCTTCCCCTCTTCTGATACGTGGCCAGAGGGAGTTTGTTGCTGAAAGGATTCTTGACTCCAAGGTGGTTCGGGGTCGGCTGTCATTTTTGGTGCACTGGAAGGGGTATGGCCCGGAGGAGCGGTCGTGGGTGCGCAGTTGTGATCTTCATGCCCCCAGACTGATACGCTCTTTCTTCTCGCAGTTCCCCGATAAACCCGGTGGTAGGGGTTCTTTGACCCCTCGTCAGAGGGGGGGTACTGTTAGGGTCTCCTGCCCTGTGCTGCCACGTCGTCATGGCAACCGGGAGACAAGTGCTAGTGGAGTAACCTGAGCGCAGCTGATACTCCGGTTCGGGTCTTTTGCTGTGCAGTGGTTATAGGCTCTGTGCACGGCAGGGGATCCGGTGCTGGTTTTTGTGCTCACAGTCTGTGAGGTCTGAGTGGGGCGTGGACAGCACCTGCTTTATAAGGCCTCTTTTCAGGGTAAGCAGATGCTGCTGAATCTTTGTTGGTTAGTCAGTTCATGAAAGTTAGCCAGTACTGTGTAGCTTTGTATTTGTTTGTTGCTTACTGCAAATAGGCCTGGGGATTTGGTATTACACTCTGCCAATCCAGACCTAGCAGTAAGACTGGAGTCAGTCGTTTAGCTTGCTGGGGTTCTGTTACTACTCTGTGAACTTAGCAAGTTTGCGGCTGTATTCTAAGACTTGCCTGTCTAATCCTGTCTCACTGTGCTAGGTGTCAGGGGTCAGTTTAGTGGCAGTAAGCTAAAACCTGTGCACTGCAAGTGAGAATTAGGATTGTGGAGATTCTCCTTGTGTCTATCATTCCATCTCTGACCAAGGAGTTTACTGCCACACCCGTTGGTAACCCTTTAGGGTTTTGCTGTTGCCCTTAGCAACAGCATTTCGGGTTCTCTACGTATTAAAACACAACATCTTGCTTTTCCATCTGAGCAGTTCTAATACAAGGGAGATACCCAGTTCCTTAGCCTCTGGGCTTCTCTGTTCACTTTGTGTGTATTTTGTTACCCTATCACCTTCTGTGTACGTTATGTCATATCCCCCAGTTTGTCTGTGAGTCCATCTGTTTTGCATAACAGTTCAAACACCAGTACATTCCTGCAGACACTGGAGTGCATAACAGTTCTGACACCAGTACTTTCCTGCAGGCACTGGTGTGCATAACAGCTACTCCCTTGAAGAGTACCATTCAGCAGTGTCTGCTTCTGAGCCACATACCTTCCAACTGTCCTGATTTTCGTCCGACAGTCCCGTTTTTTTGGGACAGTCCCACTGTTGGGGGGGGGGGGGATCAGTTGGGAGGCTCCTGTCACTCACTGCTCTGTTTAGTGCAAAGCAGCGAAGAATAGACACTGTGCGCATGAGCCCGCGTCTATTCCCAGGAGGCAGAGGGACTGGGGGCATGGCCAGCAGCTCACAGAGTGCTGGCCATGCCCCCACTGTGAATAACATGGAAGGCGTGGCCCACGATCGCAGCATCCCCATGAAGCCAAGCACCCTTTCCCACAGGCCGCGCACCCTTTTTGGTACCGAATTGCCTCCCGTGCATATTGAGAGGTATGGAGCCATATAGTTCCAGAAACATTCCTTCCTCAGTAGCTCCCACCCTCCACTGTTACTTTGTTCTCACAAAAGTCTGTGTAGATGCAAATTAGGCTTGCCTCACAGGGACACTAAACTTTTATCTTTTGGGGGGATTTTTGATTCCCCAGCCTGGAGAGGTTTTATGGCAGGAAGGCTTACACTCTCCTAGCTTGTTTGTCTGTGTCCAAGGCCAGAGCAGGTGCTCCCCTACTATGAAATGCAAACCCTGTCCCATACCTTCAAACGTTTTGCTCCGGTGATTTGGGACATGCGCGCCAGAGGTGCGGCAGCGCTCAAAAAGGGGGTGGGGCCTCATGGGGGTGTCTGTGGAGCCTATGATGGAGGGGCAGGGCCTAGCCCGCGACCCCTGTTTTTGTCATTTTGGGGGATTGCCCAGCGCTCCTTGAGCAGCTGGGCAGCTTCTGCACCGTTAGATGCCATGCACACATGCGCATGGCATCTATTCAGCGACAAAAGGCTGCTTGCAGAGCAGAGCAGCGGTGATCACTGGTTCATCTGTGCCCCCCGCCCGTGGGACACACGGGTGGGACAGCGGGACATAGTCCAATTAGCAGGACTGTCCCGCTGTATTTGGGACAGTTGGGAGGTATGCTGACCCAGGAAGTTTAATCTTCAAAAGATTCTATTTCACATCTCGTCAAGGCTTACACAATGCAGACAGAGGGCCTTATTATTTAGATTTGGGTGGGGTGTGTTCAAACTGAAATTTAAATTGCTGTGTAGAAATAAAGCAGCCAGTATTTACCCTGCATAGAAACAATATAACCCACCCAAATCTAACTCTCTGTGACATGTTACTGTACATCTGCCCTACCTGCAGTGCAACATGGTTTTGTCCAGTTGCTTACTTTTTTGATTTGCTAACAAACCTGAATGACTCCCATAAGTTTGAAACTAGCAAAACAGGCTATCGTGAAATATACATTTTGGGAGAACCATAATAATTCACATCATGGCCACAGCTGGGTTATCACTCATAGGGGGTAATTCCAAGTTGATCGCAGCAGGAAATTTTTTAGCAATTGGGCAAAACCATGGGGGTCATTCCGAGTTGTTCGCTCGTTATTTTTTTCTCACAACGGAGCGATTAGCCGCTAATGCGCATGCGCAATGTCCGCAGTGCGACTGCGCCAAGTAAATTTGCTATGCAGTTAGGAATTTTACTCACGGCATTACGAGGTTTTTTCTTCGTTCTGGTGATCGTAATGTGATTGACAGGAAGTGGGTGTTTCTGGGCGGAAACTGGCCGTTTTATGGGAGTGTGTGAAAAAACGCTATCGTTTCTGGGATAAACGCGGGAGTGGCTGGAGAAACGGAGGAGTGTCTGGGCGAACGCTGGTTGTGTTTGTGACGTCAAACCAGGAACGACAAGCACTGAACTGATCGCAGATGCCGAGTAAGTCTGGAGCTACTCAGAAACTGCTAAGTGTCTATTCGCAATTCTGCTAATCTTTCGTTCGCAATTTTAGTAAGCTAAGATTCACTCCCAGTAGGCGGCGGCTTAGCGTGTGCAAAGCTGCTAAAAGCAGCTTGTGAGCGAACAACTCGGAATGACCCCCCATGTTCACTGCAGGGGAGGCAGATATAACATGTGCAGAGAGAGTTAGATGTGGGTGTGGTGTGTTCAATCTGCAATCTAATTTGCAGTGTAAAAATAAAGCAGCCAGTATTTACCCTGCACAGAAATAAAATAACCCACCCAAATCTAACTCTCTCTGCACATGTTATATCTGTCCCTCCCCTGCAGTGCACATGGTTTTGCCCAATTGCTAAAAAATTTCCTGCTGCAATCAACTTGGAATTACCCCCATAGTACCATGACCACAATTTACCCAAGGCACACAAAATACATACAGTCACGACACACGATTTTGAGGAATCGCCATAACCCATGGCAACGCCACAGCAACTATCTTAAGATGTGTGCTGGTCAGCCACATCAGCATACTCATTAACAAACACTTCCGGTGTTAGAGCCCAATGAAATAATAAAACTGCTAAATCATCTGTTATACAGCAGAAACAGCTCCGGATTACTGTATGTGTAGAAAAGAAAAATATGACACTTAAACACCACTAATTTAATCCTCATCTTCACATAAATGACCAAATACTGGGCATAAATGACCAAATAATGGGCTCCATTCTGGTTTCCCATGCGCTCATCATTGCAAAGTACCAAATTTCACCACTTTGCACATGCGCAGGACTCGTTCTGTGTGTGCTCGTGAACGGGTCCTGCGACATAGGAAAGCAGAACAACAGCCAAGGGTTGCTCCATTCGGGCACGCACAGCTGCCGGCGCTGGCATGACTGTTTATGTTGTTTCGGCATTTTGACAGGCTGGTAACTAGTATATTTATGAATATACCTTACTGTATTTATGTGATTTCATGGTAGTCCGATGAGTTTTATGATTATATACTTTCTTTTAATATTGAATACATTTTTGTTTATGTTCCATACATCAGATTATATTGTGCATTAGTGTCAAAAGATTTAGATCACTACATTCCTATATCTTTATACAAAAAAGAATTATCAACAGGAGCCTACAGTAAATCGCAGTCATAACTATGCAAGGGAAAATACTACTGTACCACTGGCGTTGAGATAATGAACATTTGGGGCATATTATTTTGGAATACAGGCGAGCAAGCCAGATGCCAGCAAACATCTGCAATACACCAGAACTAGGTTTATGTAATAAAAAGGGTTTATTCACATACCAAATCATTACATATAAAGAATCACATCAACGGGATGTTAAGGCCCTGAAGATTCAAGGTATAGAACATATCAGAGATACATCCAGAGAAGGGGATAGATTTAATTTACTATGCAAATGTGAAGCTTTCTGGATTTTCTCTCTGGGGACCTTATCACCTAATGGACTGACTGAATGAATGCATAAAAATCAATATATAGCTATACAGAAATTACCAGTTGATTTATGTTTGATATTGTTAGAGACTCTATAAACATAACTATTGTCTGATATCTGGTATAATCCTAGGTATTGAACCTTTTAGATTGCTACCTTAGGGTGATAGATTTTAGCATCAGATCAGGAAATAATAATTATGTCTCTATGTTTACGCTGTATTTAAAATAGGAATATCTTAAAAATAAATAAAATATAGATAGGGACTAAATGTTTGAGATGGGTCTCACCCCTGGTCTGGATGCTTGTGGGATCTGGTCTTTGTCCACTAGCCCACAGCAGTTGTTGCTGTATGGAGAGAGAATTGACAGCATAGGAAAGGAATGAGTTAAACATCTTGTGAGGGGTGGACCTAGCTAGAAGGAAAGTACAGCCCTTGGGAAAAGGGGAGGGTTAGTATATATAGGGAAGGTTAGGCCATTTTGTTTCTCTCTTGTTGGTGAAATTGCCTTGTGTAGTGGGTGAGTGCTGCAGTGCAGAGTCTCCCCCATTTTTTATTGCATTTTCTTCCTGCATCTTAAATAAACCTCTTCTATGGCTTCCCGCCCTCGTCGTTCCGCCGGGACCCCAGCCCGCTACCGCGTGTCTAGCGGTGGGGCTAGACCCGTGGACGAGGTGGCTGGCCTGGGGGACGGGGCCCCGTCCCCTGGGGCCTCCACTGGTTCGGGAAGGTACTCGGGCCGGCGGACCGGGTCAGCCTTGCAGCTTGAGGCCAGGGCGGCTTTGCCGGCCGGGTCGCGGGCGGCGGGGTGGGCCAGTGGTCCTGTCAGGTCGCTCGGAGGTGGTAAGGCAGCAGCCCTCACCTCCGAGCGCTGCGGAGGAGACATCCGGGTATGGTGCACGCGGGCGCGCGCAGACGCGCCGCAACGGGCGCCCGTCAGTGGAGCCGCACTCGGCTCCGACTACTCCCCCCTTGCCGAGGCGGGGGGGGGGGGGGCGGGCGGGAGCCGTTGGAGAGCCGAGCGAGGCCTGTCGCGGGTCCTCGCTCGGCGGTAGCTACGGAGGTTTCGGCAGGGAGATCGCGGGCGGGAAGCAGTGGGACGCGCGCACGGTGTGCGCGCGCGCCCACGCTCGCCTCCGGCGGCGGCGCTCGCGCACGTGTGTGCGCAGCGGCGCCGCAGTCCTCCTTGTCTCCCCAGCCCTCTCCCCTACAGCCGGAGCCCGGCGAGGGGCGGGGGGGGAGGAGGAGGGGCAGTGATCAGCCAGGTAATGGCAGGGAGGCACAGGCAGGAGAGCTCTCCCGACGCGGGCCCCCCCAGTAGGCGGAGGAGGGATGCCCGCAGGGAGGAGGACAGCCTTGGCAGCGTTGGCCCCCGAAGGGCAGGGGCTGGGAGAGGGCAGTGATGGGTGGGAGAACGGGCCGCGGGATCTCAGGGACGCTGGCAGTTCCCCACCGGGCCGATCTGGGCGCCGGACAGCGGGGCCCCGTGTGACAACTTTTCGGCCCCGGGCGGATCGGGACACGCCGACGCCGGCCCGGGAACCCACGGGAGACGGCACCGCGTCTTGGGGTGGTCCTGACCCTCCCGGAACGCTGGCGTCGGCCCTGGCCACGGTGGTGGCGGCGGCACCAGAACTGACGAACAGTTCCGGCGCGGCGGCTTGCGGTTCCGGTATGCGCGCAATGTCAGCAGCCCAGCGGGTTGCTCGCGCCTGCCGGGAGCTAGGAGTGGCCGCGTCGCAACTCCATCAGCAGTGGGAGTGGGAGCGGTTAACGGAGACGCCTGCCCCCTGGGGTGCTAGGCACGCGCCGCGTCTGCTGTCTGGGTCCTCTGTTCCTCTTTCTTCTACAGGTGAGCGCAAAGACGTGGGGATGACGGGGTCGGAAGATGAGGATGTCGGTTTTGCCACGCCGGAAGATTCCGGGTCTGAGCAGTCGACGGCATCAGGTGAGTTGGGGCATTCAGGGTCGGGCTCTTGCACGCGCTCAAGTTCCCGCAGCTCTTCCTCTTCTTCCTCTTCTTCTTCTCTGTCGTCACAAGCGTCCGAAGTCAGTAGCACGACTAGGGCAAAGAAACGCGCGACGAAATTCGCCAAGAGGGCCGCGGGGCAGCAGGAGAGGCGGAAGAGGCGTAGGCGGCTTAGCGAGGACGCTCGCAGGGCCAAGAAGCGACGTGATCTGCCCGGGGTAGTCCGCTGCGAGTATACTGCCGTGATGCGGGGGCTGAGGGACAGCTGCCGGAGGAAGATTCGCAGGGGGGACTACGTCGATGTGTTCGTCTTGACTAAGGACGCGAAGAAGGACTTTAAGTCGGCAGGCAGCAAAGAAGGGCATCGGGGCCGAGGCCTTTCGTTCCTTCGACAACTGGCTGGCCGGTTTTTGGGTCTTCGCGGCTTGTTACCTAGAGGATAGGCCGGACGAGCACATGAATATCATTCGGTACCTGCATCTCGTACATGATATGCAACGCACGTCGTCGGGCACTGAATGGCGTAGATATGACGAAGAGTTCCGGGAGAAGCAGGATGGGTTACAGGTGATGGACTTTGGGTTCAAGGACGTGGAAGTCTGGCTCAAGGTCACTCGGGCGTCACAACAGGGTAAGGAGCACTGGAACGCGGGGGCGGACGGGCACCGTGCGGGGTCGTCCGCCCAAGGGCCCAGCGCGGACGGCGGATCGGCCAGGCCAGGTAGGTCGGCCGTCCGCACAGGGGGACAGGCCGCCGCAAAGGGAAAATGCTTTGCGTTTAATAACGCGGCATGTTCCTTCGGCAAGCAGTGTCGGTTTCGACACTCATGCCTACAGTGTGGCGGTTCCCACCCGGCCTCCTCCTGCTTCAAAGGTAGTCGTCAAGGTACCCGGGGTAAGCAAACTTACCCAAGATCGGCAGCAAGCGGGAGCGCTCCGCAGAGCGCCAACGCCAATCAATTTGGATACGATGGGCAGGTGGTTGGATTGGTATCCAAATAGGGCCGACGCGTTATTTTTGTTTTCGGGTTTTCGTTTTGGTTTTCGCTTGCCTGTTGCGAGCGAGGTGTCGGTTAGGGCCCAGCGGAACCTCCAGTCTGCCCGAGCCTTGCCGTTGGTGCTGCGGGAGAAGGTAGTTAAAGAGGTCAGGTTGGGCAGGATGGAGGGACCGTTTCCCTCACCCCCGGTGGAAGGCTTGGTCATCTCCCCAGTGGGGGTGGTTCCCAAGAAGACTCCAGGCGCTTTTAGGCTTATCCAGCATCTTTCTTACCCGTCGGGGGCGTCGGTCAATGACGCGATACCGCCGGCTCATTGCTCGGTGGTGTATCAGTCGTTTGACGAGGCGTTGGAGATGGTCCGCACTTACGGGGCCGGGGCCCTCATGGCTAAGATCGATGTTGAGTCCGCTTTTCGGTTGCTGCCGTTACATCCGGACTCATTCCGCTTTATGGGTTTCCGGATTGGAACGGAATATTTCATCGACAAGTGTTTGCCGATGGGATGTTCCGTTTCATGCTCATATTTCGAACGGTTTAGCACATTTTTACATTGGTGCGTGGAGTCTTCGTCAGGAGGTCACGGGGTCGCCCATTACCTCAATGACTTCCTGTGTACGGGGCCAGCAAATTCGCCGCGATGCGGCGACTTGCTTTTCAGCATCCAAGCTCTGTTTTGCCACTTCGGCGTTCCTGTGGCCAAGGATAAAACAGAGGGACCGGTCTCCTGTCTGTCATTTTTGGGGATCGAGATTGACACGGTGGCGGGATCGTGTCTACTGCCTCGAGACAAGGTGGTGAAGCTCCGCGACGCTATTTGCCGGTTTGAGGGGTCGCGTAAAGTCAAACTGCGGCAGGCGCAATCCTTGCTGGGCATGTTGAACTTTGCTTGTCGGGTAATCCCGATGGGCAGGGTTTTCTGCCGGAAGCTAGAGAGGGCGACGGCGGGGTGTGCCAGACCACACCATTTCGTGCGCTTGTCCGCTGAGATTAAGAGCGATTTGGCCGTATGGGCCTCGTTCCTGGAGGACTTCAACAGAGTGTGTATATGGCGGGCCCCAACGGTCGACAGCGCTAAATTGCAGCTGTTCACCGACGCGGCAGGCGCCTCCGGATTCGGTTGCTACCTGGAGGGATCTTGGTGCGCGGCCTCATGGCCGGCGGAATGGGATCGTGAGGGTTTGACGAAGGACCTCTTGCTTCTGGAGCTTTTCCCCATTATGGTGGCGCTGGAGGTCTGGGGCGAGCGTCTGGCTAATCGCAGCATCTTGTTTAGATGTGACAATCTGGGCGTGGTGCATGCGATAAACAACCAGAGGGCAAAGTCGCTAGTGGTTCTAAGGGTGCTGGGGCAGTTGCTATTGACATGCCTACGTAGGAACGTGTGGTTTCGCGCGCAGCATGTCCCTGGGCTGGAGAATGGAATTGCCGACGCATTGTCACGTGGGCAGTGGGAAAGGTTTTGCTTGTTGGCTCCCGAGGCCGACGAGCCAGGTTTTCATTGTCCCGGTTATGTCTGGCAGGTGATCGGGCCGGACTGGAGGGTCTAGCGTTGAGGTCAGTCGCGCCAACCACGCTTAAGGCTTACGGACAAGCTTGGAGCGAGTGGGAGGAGTTTGTTCGAGGACGTCATCAACACGGTAAGAGCGGGCATCGGATGATGCTTTCTTTTATTTGGCAGCTGTATGTTTCGGGTAGGTCCAGGGCGGTGGTATCCAGGTACTTGGCGGGCATTTCGTTCTTCAGCAAAATTAAGGGCGTCCCCGACGCGACGAAAAGTGGGGTTCTGCTGAAGGCAATGAAAGGATGGGCGCGCGTCGCGCCAACGCCGCCTGACAGGAGGAAGCCCATTGATGCGGCCTTGCTGCCGGCTGTCATCGGGGCGGTTGGAGGTATCGCGTCGTCCTTGTTTGAGTCGCTGCTGTTTAGTTTGGCATTCTCAATGGCTTACCACGGAGCCTTTAGGGTTTCGGAATTGGTAGCACCTTCTAAGCGAGCAGAATCGCGCATGCTCGTCGGGGACGTGGTGGTGGGTGAGAGGTCCTTGCTATGCAGATTGCGCCGCTCTAAGACGGGCCAAGTGGGGAGAGGTCGATGGGTCACGTTGGTTCCGGCGCTGGAGGAGGGCATCTGCCCAGTACGATTGGCAGTGCAATATGAGGCAGTACGGCCCGACTGTCGGGGGTCGTGGCTGCTGCACTATGACGGGCTGCCAGTGACGAAATATCAATTTCGTTGGATGTTGAGTCGTTGTCTGGCGAGTTTGGGCCTTCCACCCACTGCTTTCGGGACACATTCCTTCCGCATAGGGGCTGCGACGTCGGCTACGGCGGCGGGATTTTCAAGGGCTGAAATCCAGGCGGTGGGGTGATGGAAGTCGTCAAGTTACAGACGGTATATTCGCCCCGTTGCTTGAGATGTTGGCTCGCGCGAGGTATTTTGTTATATTACAGTTGTTATAATCATGTTGTTACAGTTCTGTATGTTCTGGTGTTGTAAGTTTGTTTGTTTGCCCGTTTTATCCTACTCAGGGATTAGCCACTCGCCACTGCTGGCGTGAGCCGGCAGCGGGGGTCTGGAGTTATTTTGCGATTTTTTTGCCTGACTTGACGGACTGAATTCTAATCCACAATTCGGCTAATCTGTTCTAATCAAAGTCCCTCAGCAGGTTTTTACGCTTTCACCTCCAGCTGAGTTCTTACATGTTTTACCCCTTTTTACCCCCCCCCCTCCAAATACCCCCCCCCCCCCCGTTTATTTTCTTATTTTTGTTTTAACCTTTCCCATTTGTGTGTTCATGTTCTGCTTCAAATTGGCTGGAAGCTCGTGCAGATCGGCGAGGCCGTGACTTCTGCAATATACGGAAACAAAAATTTTTCTTTTTGGCAGATCCTTCAGGTTAACGCATTTACTAACAATGGTATAGATATTTAGTAACCAATTTTACCCCCTTTTCCTCCTCTTCAGGTTGGTTTGCTGATGACTTGACCGTTTGGGTGGTTGGCCACTCGTATGTTTTTTGGGCCGCAAAGTTTTTAGCCTCGGAGGGGGCTCAGCTGTTTCCTAGGGCTCAGGGAGTTAGATGGCTTGGTTGGCGAGGAATGATGTGGAAAGATCTGAGGATTAGACTAGTCAGTCAGGCCAGCAAGCATGGAGTCCCTAGAGTACTGGTTGTCCATCTAGGTGGCAACGACCTAGGGAAGAGGACATCTTTGGAGCTGCGGTGGACCATGATACAAGATCTGGCCAGTGTGGCCGCAGCATGGACCAATTGTGCATTGGTTTTCTCCCTGATGGTGCCAAGGTTGAGTTGGCGAGGGGTGGCGGATGGTCGCCTGATGGATGAGGCCAGAAAGAAGGTGAATGGGGCGGTGGCGAAGTGGGTGCTGTCCCACGGAGGCAAGGTAGTTCGCCACCCTAGGATTCGGTTCCGAGACAGTCACCTTTTTCGGCCTGATGGTGTGCATCTATCCAATGAGGGGATGATGCTTTTCCTGGAGGATCTGTTCCTAATGTTGCAGGAGTTAGGGTGAGGTTATGGTGGCGGTGCGAAGACTCTGGGGAGGAGTCTTTCGCTGTTGGCGGAAAAGAACGGCAGTTTGTAGTTGTATGGTAAGCTGTAGTGATTTACAGTTTGATGTGGTTTAGGTGCACTCACCTCCATCGACTTATTGGCCGCTCGACCACCCGACCGGGAGGCAGCGGCAGGGCACCCATCAGGGTGGGTAGTCACTGTGGGGGTTGAGCTAGCACATATTACCGTTTTTGATAGTTTGTAGTTAAATTAGGATGGTTTTGATTTTAGCATTTTAAGGTTAGCGTCAGTTTAATAGAGCCGTTCTTTTTTCTGCCACCATATGCCGGCTGAATCGGCATCTTAACAAAGTTTTCATTTACAGGTTTGCTATGGTTAGGGTCAAATAAATAGCTAGCAATTTTTCTGCCAAATTCAAGTCTCCGTGTCTTTATTTCTTGGTATTAGAGGTAACGAATGCTTTACTCAGAATGAAGGGGTCCACCGAATGTCACTAGGATGTTTAGTGTATTCTTTGTGTGCATTTATACATTTATTATGTTTCTATATCTGTCTCACGTTTGAGAAACTATGGGGTAAATTTACTAAAGGTTCTGAATATGAAAAGTGGTGATGTTGCCTATAGCAACCAATCAGATTCTGTCTATCATTTTCTAGGATGCAATAGAGAAATGATACACAGAATTTGATTGGTTACTATGAACAACATCACCGCTGTTTTTAGAACCTTTAGTAAATTTACCCCAGTGTTACTAGTAGCTAGATATATCTACAGTAGCTTAAGGAGACTTTTAATGGTATTAATAATATTCAACTGTCGTTCATAAAGTTAATTGATTTATAAGAACTTTTATCATTATAAAAAGCTGCATGAATTTTTATATGTTGATTGCTTTACTAATGAATTTATATACAGGTGTATGTTGGCTTCTTAATTATTTCATAGTTGTTATTGGTCACATACAAGTTAAAATTGTCAACCTATATGCTTATGAGCCAACCTTCTGAAAAACCGTCAATACATAACAATTTGGGAAAATGTTAAGGAGTACAATTAACTGCCCCCTGCTGAGACCGGAGTTTCGGGAGAACAGACTTTGTACTGGACCACACACGCTTCTCATTAACCAGCAATAGCCGTGCTTTCCCTACCTGCACTTAAGTGATGGATCACACCTCCCATCAGAGCGGCATGATGACAGCCGGAGACAGAGCTCAGCACACATTAGTGATTGGTGGTGAGCAGTGGCGGTTTTTACCTATTGGTTGCAGGACTGCAGCCTCCCGAAGTAAAATCCGCCACCCTGCTTACTGTCTGTGAAGCCAGATACAGTCCGTGAGACTGCACTGGCTTCACTGTGACTGGCAGTGGCTTCCTATTGGAAGTCCTAACTGTCAGTCACAGACACTACAGGGAGTCCCATCGGGAGGTGTTTCCTCCCTCTGGGACTGCCAGACTGGGCTGCTATAGGCAGAGAGATGAATTTCTGTAAGCAGCCGATGCAGTCCATAGAAGCTGGTGATTGCTCATGTGCAGTCAAGATGCCGCTTGTGCGCATGGGCTGGTCCCGGCTCCTGTCAGCTTCATTATGCAGGTGCCGGGACCCGGCCAGTGGTGGCGGCAGCAGGGGCTCTCTTTCTCCTCTGGCTGACCAGGCAGCGGCAGCCCCCCTCCTCTACATACAGTACGTAGGAGCCTCCGCTGGTGGTGAGCATCAAGTGTGTCATGGGAGGTCCAGCATAGCGCCGGCCAGGCGCTTTATCGTGTGGGGATAAATATTTCCGTATAATCCTATGATCCATTTAAAACTGGGGAGGTGACTTCCGTATAAACTGTATATATAAATATATTCTCACTGGAGCTCATAGTACCAGTGGATTATAAAGCATATTTGCCCAGTGGATTATAAAGCATATTTATGTAGAACTACAGTATATGGATATTTTTTATTTTTTATCTATATGTTGTGGTTTTAATTATATGTAAGAATTAAATTGTATTAAAATAATAATTTTGCACCTGTAATTTGCGCTATCTTCACTTTATATGTATGTCAGCAATTTAATAACCCAGATTATTAATTGGGAGCTGCATTACATTATAAATGATCAACGTCTATACATAAATTGTTATATATGTTATATTGCGCCTGATTTCTTACTACAAACAAATCTTTCTGAAAACACAACATAAAATAACTAAATCCATACATAGGGGTAAATGTATTAAGCCTGGAGACGGCATAAGGAAGTGATAAACCAGTGATAAGTGCAAGATGATAATTGCACCAGCCAATCAGCTCCTAACTGTTAATTTACATATTGGCGTCGACTGGCTGGTGCATTTATCACCTTGCACTTATCACTGGTTTATCACTTCCTTATGCCTTCTCCAGGTTAATACATCTGCCACACAGATCTCCCATTAAAAGATTTAAGATGGCTACACACTCCTTGGCAGATCAGACTGTTTATACAATCCTGCTGAGACCTGCTCGCAGATTCTACATCCAATCCATAGTTGCCGACATCCTTGCTGCTCTCTCAGGTAGGGAGCAGCCAGGTCAGCTCAGAGGGGGGGAGTTATGATGCATCGAGGGGGTGGGGTGGAGATGGAATGGGGACGTGGTTACCGCGATCGCGTCATTGTAGCAACGCCCCTGCTCTGTAATGCTGAGATTACCAGCATTATACTGCAGGGCGTGTGGTTATCATGACACGATTCAGCGAGAATCGCATCATCGTCAGCCCGGACCGCCCACTTTACTCACTAAGTGGGTGGCCGGGCAGTGGGGAACCTACATAATCTGGAGACTTGCCTGTTATTCCGGGGAAGTAGGCAAGTATGATCCAATGCTCGCTACACATTCTGACAATCTGTGTCTGTCGAAACATTCTGCTGAAAGTGGCTGTCACTCACACAAAAATGTACTTCATAAGGGGCAGTGGCACACTAACATACAGGAAAAGGAAATGGAATCATTGCCATTTTCCTTCACTTTGGCTCTGTGTATAGTTACTCTATCTTGTCTTATTTTTGCCAGTCAATATGAGATGAAAGTGTCGCAGAGCCCATGCTTTTTAACCCTTCTTGCTACGGCTGCAATTGCTGGATCTCAGTAAAAATAGAAGCAAGAAGCGTTCTTGCTGGTCTAGGGAACGGCTGAGGAGGCGAGATTAATTTTCGCATACGCCTCTACTCAATGAGATACAGGACAATTATCCTGATGAAAATGGCATGGGGTTCCCCCAATAGAGGCATTACCAGCCCCGAGCTCTTTGCGTTGGCTCTGGCAGCACATAAGAAATCTTGAAGGAAGGAGTGGAAGGAAATCATCAGTATGCAGGAGAGTCGGTGTGCATTAGCAGAGTGAAGAGGACGGGTGGGAGAGTAAAGGGAGATAAGATCAGAGATGTAAATGGGAGAGGAGTGGGTGAGGGCTTTGTAAGTGAGTGTGAGAAGTTTGAATTGGATTCTGAAAGGGAAGAGAAGCCAGTGAAGGGCTTGTAGGTGAAGGGAGGTGGACTTAGTGCATTTGGTGAGGAAGATGTGCCAAGCTGCAACAATGAGGAGTGCAGAGAGGCATCTGTCAGGGATACCAGTTACTGTAGGATTAGATTACAGAAGTCCAGCCTGGAGATGACCAGTGAGTGGATAATGGTCTTAGTAGCATCCTTGGTGAGAAAGGGTCTGATCCTGGAAATATTTTTAAGATGAAAATGTCAAGCGGCGATGCCTTTGCACTTCAAGAGTAGCTCCCGACCAGCGCAGCTTTAGCGTGCTGGCTGGGAGCTACTCGCTCCCCGGCCCGCAGCGGCTGCATATGACGTCACGCAGCCGCTGCGGGTCGCTCCCCACGCGGTCTGGCCACGCCTGCATTGACCGGACTGCGCCCTCTCCCGCCCAGCGACCATCTCTGCCTGTCAATCAAGGAGAGGCGATCGCAGCCCAGCTACGGCCTTCGGTCGTCTGCCATGCGCCGGCGCATGCGCAGTGGGTACCCGTTCGCTCGGCTGCGATAAAAAGCAGCGAGCGAACGGGTCAGAATGACCCCCATAGTTGAATGTTACGAGCAGCTGGGGTGCTCCTATAGACACCACAGGACAATCTCATCCATCCAATGCTTATAATCCATACATTTTTCAAAGCAGTGCACTCATTAGTCTTTAAGCAGTTACAGCAGCAATTTTATTTTCTCATAAAGTGACTTCGTGCAATTAGTGCAGCCACTAATTACATGATGTCACTTTATGAAAAAATAAAAATTGCTGCTGTAACTGTTTGCAGACTGGTGAGTGCCATGCTTTGATAAATACACACACACACACACACACGCGTGTGTGTGTGTGTGTGTGTGTGTGTGTGTGTGTGTGTGTGTGTGTGTGTGTGTGTGTGTGTGTGTGTGTTGTTATTCCAATAAACGTAAACCATCATGGCCCAGGCTTTTCACTGTTATATCTGAGCATATAGATATAGAAACTTCATAAGGGATACTTACGTTCCATAAAATATGGGCCAGACTCAATTCTCCAGACAATTTGCCCTTTTTGTGTTCCAGTTACTCCTCTATTCTTGGAATCCCAGAAATTTGCAGGACAACTTTCATCTAAAAATGAAAGTATATTGTTTCAGTATTAAAGAATATTATAAAAAGTATTTGTGGAAGTACATTTAAGATATACTGTACATTTCATTGCTGACAAGGCGTTGTCTACCTTCATCAGTGGTAGGCATTGTCTACCTTCGTTAGTTTTCATTTGGGAGTAAATGCTACTCATGTCACAATTACATATCAATACAGTCAGCTCTTCCAAATACAAAATACCATGGTGCTTTTGGCTCACTCCCTTCTACTGGTAAAAGGTACACACCCAAGTTTCCTGCACACAGTTAAGGGAGCACAAAAATAATCTGCAAATACACAAATGTTTTCTGGTGGTATCACAGGATGTTTGTCTCCCGATGGAGATGAGAGCAAAAATGAGCTACCATAACTGACTTGTGCGTAGAGCGAGGTCCTGGCAGCAGCTCACACATGATTGATTTGGCCTCTTAGGAAAAGATGTACTAAGCGGCGGTAGGTATGATGATATAGTGTAAAAAAAAAAAAAACAACATATTTAAATATGGGATGCGTTTAATTGCTGGCTGCCAGAATCCTGGCACAACAGAACTATTCCCACTCGTGGGTGTCCATGACACTCGTAGTGTGGGAATAGATCCTCTTGTGAGCGTAGCGAGCCACTGAGCCCACAGTGTGGCGAGCGCAGTGAGCCTGCAAGTGGACACTTTGCACTCGCCCTGCTGCCGGCATTCTGGCGAATGGGATGCCACTGTCGGGATATTGACAGCCGGCATCCGGTCCACCAGTAAATCTTACTGAATCCTTTAATAAACTTCCTTGCTGGCACAAAACAGGTGAATCCACAATGCCAGCATTTCCTGGCAGACAGGTCATCTGTGGTGTACCTGTAAATAAAATATTACAATAAATACAGGACACACACTGAATTTAAAAATCTTTCATAAAGACGCATTGAGGCAACCTGTTTATCCAATATTACTCACGTAAATACACGGTCGAGTCACATTATTATGCCACCTCCTACATTTGACGTCAGCAGTGTGTAGCCCATGACGTACGTCACATGTCGTTCTCTGGCTTGGTGGGTATATAAGGTGTGCAACAGGCCATCTGCACACATATCACTTGTTGCTGTCATGTGTAAAAGGGGCGGTTTATCCGAGTTCAAAAAGGGATGATTATCTGTTTTCGGGCCAAGGGTGGCAGTTTTTCTGAAACAGCGTACTTTGTGAACTGTTCGCATGCTGCTGTGGTGAAGGTGTATTGTGATTGGACAAATGGCACCATTGCGAACAACCAATGTGGAAACTGCAGAGCACCACGTATCATTGATGTGAGAGGTGAATGTCAGCTACGAAGGTGCGTGAGGGCCGGCCAACACGATACAGTGGAGCAGCTCACCATCAAAATGAACCTGGGGGCTGCCAGATATGTGTCTAAAATGACAGTTCAGCGAACAGCAGGTGGTTAAAATAATGTGACTCGACTGTGTAGTTTGGGAAAGGTCTTCTTTGATCCATGTTTCATCTACAGTATCTTGGCAAAATATATATCATGTTGGCGACACACTATTATACCTAATGAGACTCCCAACAAGACCCTTGCAAACATTGCCATTGAAATAAATGGGAGCATTCTCATTGGGTTCGTACAGCCCTTTATAAAGGCTTTTTGAAATGGGGAGTGATCACAGAGGCAGCCGGAGAAACCAGTCCTAGTTTTCAAACCAGCCAAAACGCTGAAAACTGTCAAAGATTTCACAGAAATGCTGAGTTATGTAAAAGTAATGTATTCCTCACCTGCACTATATCAGACTGCCATCTGCCTAATATTAGTTGATGAAGGGGTTTAAGGTTACCACAATTACATTTTTAGATTCCCAGACAGTGGGCGTGACCGTGGGGGTGTGGCCAAAGAATGTCAAAACCTTAGTAGGATTACAATTATTTTATTTGTCAGATTTCAGTAATTTATTTAACGATTCTAATAAAGAGACAAGTAAGCCTCGGTAACCACCTACATATGGGGGAGTACAGAAACACCCCCAGTCACCTTGTATATGGAATAGTCACACCCTTACCCCCTCAGTCTCAACCTACATATGGTGTACATTTCCGTCTCCTCACTGAGCTATACACAGACTTGATATTTCTAGTACTACAGACTCAAAGGAATGTAAGTACATGGTGCTCCTCGGTTAGAAATCCTCCCGAGCTGGTGCAGAGCACTATGAGCCTAATTCAGACCTAATCACTGTTATGCGAAATTGCACAGCAGCTGAATATGGAATGACTGCACATGCATATGCACCGCAATGCGCAGGCACGGACCCAAACAGCGACAGAATGGTGCAAAAATGTTAGGCGTACGCAAGGTGACTGACAGGAAACGGACGTTTGTGAGTGGTAACTGGCCGTTTTCTGTGAGTGTCAGGAAAAACGCAGGCGTTCCAAAGCATTTTCTGGGAGGATGTGTGACGTCAACTTCGGCCCCGATCAGTCTGATTCTGTCGCACTGTAGGAGTAAGTCCTGGGCTACGCACAGACTAGAAAAATCATTAGATGGTGAGTTGCAAACAGATTTCCAGATGCCCGCTGTCTGGCGAAGTTTTCGCACGAAGTACGCATGCATTCACACATTTGCACGGGGCGGGTTTTCACTCTCTACGGGCGGCGATTATCTGATTGCAGAGGAGTGATCAGGTCTGAATTAGGCCCTGTTTCCCCCAGGGACCCTAATTATGTGCCAGTACCTTTCAAAAGGTTAGCAAAAGCTGGTACACAGACTCTCTTCCACAAATAAATGATATAATGCAATGGAGCAGTTACAAGCTCAGTGTCTGACTTTGATGAGTTTTCATCACCGATGAGGTGGGAGGAGTAATGGAGGATTCACTAGTGGTTGGAATGAGACAAGGAGGTAGTATATGTATAGTTCCTTCTCATGTACACACTGAGTTTGGGCCGTATGTACTAGGAGATGCAGGAGGCCTGACGTTACAATCAGGCCCGGCGACAGGGGGGGGGTCAAAGGGGACACCCGTATGGGGCCCCAAGGATCAGGGGGGCCCCGAGCATCAGGGCCACAAGAAATGTGTAGGCAGTGCCTAAGAAAGCTGTGGCTCCCGTGCACTCCGGAACGCCCATACGTCAATTAACAGACAATTACTTCCCAATACAAACACCACCCCCGCCGCATACCCCATCACTTGGTCTGAGCTGGTCCCGTGCTCTGTTGCCAGCGTCGCGGCGTCACTACGCATGAACCCGCGCCAGCCTGTCCCTGCTGCTGCCGCTGACTCCGAGGAGCTGAGCGGCACAGCACTGCCAGGCACACTGACTGTGAATATCAGACAGCAGCCGACTGCAGCTTTACCAATGTGATGTCCCTACAGACAAGGTCAGTCCCTCCTGGGTTCTTGCAATCTCCCTCACCGTTGTGACAATCTGTGGGTCTGTGTCTATATATGTATGTTTGTGTCTGTGTAGTATATGTACATGTATGTGTGCTTATATACTGTATGTATGTTTGTATATGTGTATGTATATGTGTGCGTGTGTATGTATATACTGTATATTTATATATATATTCCCTTGATGAAGTCCTGCTGAAGACGGACGAAACGCGTTGGGACTACCTGCTGTCACTTCCTCTTATGGACAGATAAGCCATTTTATCACTCTGAATTCTGTACGCATGCATTCCAGTTATTTATGGACAGATAAGCTAGATTTTATCTTTAATCCTGTACGCATGATATACAGCTATTCACATATTTTTATGCATTTTTATGTATTTTTATGTCATTCCTTGTATTAAATAATTTGAGTTTTTATACACATACTGCCAAGGCTACATATTGATTATATACTTGGGAATATGCTATTTCCCTAATTAAGCCTAAGTGTTTTATCGTCAGTATTTTACTTTGATATTGTACAAAACAGTACACACTATGTTTGCTCTTCTTTTCTTCAACATGTACTAATCATCCAAGAAGCATCGCCTGAAATTAGCTTCTCTGGTCTTCAGATAAGTTTCTCTAATTAATTTTAATATACCCACCCTTGATACCTTCATCTATACTTACCTTATTTTATAAACCTCACTCTTGGGCGCTTATTGTCACCAATTCCTCTAAATTTTTATGTGTGCATGCCAAGCACATTTCCCTGTATGATAAGCTGCCGCTCACCTAACATTGTGAGAAGTGTGTATCTATTTTCTTACAAAAAGGTTATTTATATATAAAAAAAATTCTTTAGCTAACACAAAGCCGCACCTAAGCGCCGAAGTCTCTATTTCTATATATATATATATATATATATATATATATACATATACACACACATTTATATTGAGGGGAAGAGTTGAGGGGGTAGGGGGCCCCCAGAGATATCAGTGTATGGGGCCCCAAGATTTCTGTTGCCGGCCCTGGTTACAATCAGTAGATTAATAGGTTAGTTATTGGTACTGATGGGAAAATGTAAGCATTAGACACTAGGAACACTATGTAAGAACTGAGATGTTGTACTAGTTGCTGGGAAGTAGAGCTGTACCATCTTCACCAGTTGTGCTGGATCGCGGTGCAGAGCCAGTTATATTAAATACGTTGGAATGTGGAACAGTACCAGCTGTATTGGATGAGCTGAGATATGAAGCAGTTCCAGCTATACAGGATATACTAGGATACGTAGCAGTTCCAGCTAAACAGGATATACTGGGATGCGGAGCTGTTCCAGTTATACAGGATATACTGAGATGTGGAGCAGTTCCAGTTATACAGGATATACTGAAATTCGGAGCAATTCCAGTCGAACAGGATATACTGGAATGCGGAGCAGCTACAGCTATACAGGATATGCTGGGGTACAACCAGTTCCAGCGATACAGGATGTCTCCAGTCCAGATGCAGTAAGCAGGGGTAACAACAAAATCCAACAGTATAGGTTGGGTGGACTGGAGTGCAATCAAGCGCTAGCAGAACACAAGGCATAACCAATAACCGCAGCAGGGAGCACAGTAACAAGTAACTTACGGGAGTAATGACTTGTTGCACTAGTGATTCCCCTCTGGGCTGGACTGCCATTACCGCACACCGACTGGCCCAGAAATATCCTCTGGCTGACCATTGGATACTGGCAGTTATCTGATGGTCTACAACATGGTGGTGCCCATTATGCAGACACACAGGAACCCCGTTCACATAGAGCACACACCAAACTATCTCAAACACAGGTCACCATTACACTAGCTAGTACTGCCTGCTGTCATGGCTGAGACCTCCGTTGTCTCACCCACCATTCATGAGGACCTTGCATGCAACGTTACTGCACTACCCGGATAGGTAAGTCTGCAAACCAGCGCTAAACACCCCCACGGTCCTGACACTTAGCTGTGGAGGAGAGAATAAAGTTGGAGTCGCCTCCCTTGTCACAGAAACAAGAAAGAAAATTTAGCGATATGTATAAAAGCTTGGAGAGATAGAGATAAAGTACCAACCAATCAGCTCCTGTAATTTTAAAGGCAGTGTTTAAAAAATAACAGGAGCTGATTGGTTGGTATTTTATCTATTTCTAAGCTTTGATACATATTACCTTATGTGTCCTGACTGGCTTTAACAGAGCCACTGCCCCCATTGGCTCAGAAGCTCTGTCCGCTGGCTGCCCCTAGTTAAGTTCTCCTACAGCTAGCAGAGCTAGAAGGAAGCGGGATGGAGCAGGAGAGAGGGCTGAGATGTTCACAGTGCTGCACCCCGCTGTTGCATTTTCCTGAAAAGATTGGGCAGCCTTCAGACTATCCTGGAGGTTGCAGGAGTAATTGTGTCACAGAATATTGGAGAGTAGAGGGCAGATTAGTGGATTTGGGATCTGGTCAGGATCCTGGCTGTTGGGATCCCAGCAATCAGAATCCCAATGCTGGAATCCCGACAATAGGAGGAAAAGGGAGGAGTACATGTAGATAATAGTGAGGAGGTGGTAGGCATCCCATTAGGGCAAGAGATAGAAGAGGAAAGGGGAGAAAAGTGATGAATCCAGGTGACTACCTCTTCTGAAAAAAAACAAAACAAACAAACCCACAAGCAAAAAAAATAGGATTTTAATTACCTACCGGTAAATCCTTTTCTCATAGTCCATAGAGGATACTGGGGTCCACATTAGTACCATGGGTATAGACAGGTCCACTAAGAGCCTTAGGCACTTTAAGAAATCAATAGTATGCACTGGCTCCTTCCTCTATGCCCAGCCTAACAGACTCAGTTTAGAAACTGTGCCCGAGGAGACCGACATATCTTGAGAGAGGGATTCAGAAAGGATAGTGGTGAGATTTGAACCAGCACACACAAACAAGAAGAAAACAATGTTAACCCAACATGAACAGGAACAGCAACAGCCGAACCAACAACAATACTTTACCAAGTAACCATGCAGGAAACACGAAGCACTGGGCGGGCGCCCAGTATCCTCTACGGACTACGAGAAAAGGATTTACCGGTAGGTAATTAAAATCCTATTTTCTCTTGGGTCCTAGAGGATACTGGGGTCCACATTAGTACCATGGGGATGCACCAAAGCTCCTAAACTGGGAGGGAGAGGGCTGAGGTTCCAGCAAAACTGACTGACCAAACTGAAGGTCCTCAGAGGCCAAAGTATCGAACTTGTAGAACTCAGCAAATGTGTTCGAACCAGACCAAGTGGCTGCTCGGCAGAGCTGTAAAGCAGAGAAACCCCGGGCAACCACCCAGGAAGAACCCACCGACCGAGTAGAGTGGGCATGAACAGATTTAGGCATCGGCAAACCTGCCGTAGAGTAAGCATGCTGGATAGTAAGCATGATCTAGTGAGCAATAGACTGCTTCGAAGCAGGACACACAATTTTCTTGGGATCATAAAGCATAAACAGCGAGTTGTATTTTCTGTGACAAGCTGTCCATTTGACATAGATCTTCAAAGCCCGCACAACATCCAGGGACCTAGAAGAGGTGTCAGAAAGCACCGGAACCACAATAGGCTGGTTGATATGAAATGCAGACACCTATCTGAACTCTATATTCATGAAAAATCAAATAGGAGTTATTGTGATACAACGCCCCCAATTCCGACACACGTCTTGCCGAAGCCAAGGCGCAGGAAATTTCCTGATTTCACACCAAGAGACATATTTTCTCCAAATCCGGTGGTAATGTTTAGATGTTACCCCTTGTCTTGCTTGGATCAAGGTAGGAATTACTCTGTCCGGAATCCCTTTCCGTGCTAGAATTAGACTTCCATTCCATCAAACGTAGCCACGGTAACTCTTAATAGACGAATGGCCCCTGTTGCAGAATATCCGATAAGAGGTAGAGGCCACGGATCCCCCAGAAGCATTTCCAGTAAATCTGTGTACCAAGCCCTTCTTGGCCAATCCAGAGCAATGAGAATTGCTTGAACCCTTTCCCTTTTTATCGTTTTGAGAATTCTTGGGAATTCAGTGGAAGTGGGGGAAAGACATACACCATCTGATAGACCCAAGGAGTCACCAGAGCGTCCACCGCCACTGCCTGTGGGTCTCTTGACTGGAGCAATACCGCTGGAGCTTCTTGTTGAGACAAGAGGCCATCATGTCGATCTGAGGAGTCCCCAACCGACGAGTCAAGCAGTCAACCACCTCCGGATGAAGGCCCCACTCTCCTGGGTGGAGGTCGTGTCTGCTGAGGAAGTCTGCTTCCCAGTTGTCCACGGCCAGAATGCAGATCGCGGACAGCGCCACCGCGTGTCTCTCCGCCCAGAGGACGATCTTTGTCACCTCTGGCATTGCTGCTCTGCTCTTCGTTCCGCCCTGTCGGTTTATGTACGTCACCGCCGTCACATTGTCCGACTGAACCTGGATGGCTCGATTATGAAGATGAGATGCCTGCAGAAGGGAGTTGTATATGGACCTTAGTTCCAGAACGTTGATCGGAAGAATGGCTTCCTGACTTGACCATTTTCCATGGAAGTGTTCTCCCTGGGAGACTGTTCCCCAACCTCTGAGGCTTGCCTCTGTGGTTAGCAGAATCCAATTTTGAATCCCGAACCTTCGGCCTTCCACCAGGTGAGAAGTTTGTACCACCACAGAAGAGAAATCCTGGCTTTTGGCGACAGACGTTTCCTCTGGTGCATGTGTAGATGCGAGCCGGACCATTTGTCCAGCAGATCCAGCTGGAAGGACCTTGCGTGAAACCTTCCATGCTGCAGTGCCTCGTAAGAGGCTACCATCTTTCCCAGGAGGTGAATGCACAGATGTACCGATATCCGGGGCGGGTTTAGAATGTCCCTTAACATTAATTGAACGACCAACGCCTTTTCCAGAGGAAGGAATACCTTCGGTACCTCCATATCCAGTATCATCCCCAGGAACGGAAGCCTCTGTGTTGGTTCCAGGTGAGACTTTGGCAGATTTAGAATCCACCCGTTATCCTGGAGTATTCTTCTGGAGAGGGAAATGCTGTGTAACAACCTCTTCCTGGACGGCGCTTTCATCAGCAGATCGTCCAGGTACGGTATTATGTTCACTCCCTGCTTGCAGAGGAGAAACATAATTTCTGCCATTACCTTGGTAAACACCCTTGGTGCCATGGATAGCCCAAAGGGCAGGGCCTGGAACTGGTAGTGACAGTCCTGTAACGCAAACCTTAGATAAGCCTGATGAGGCGGCCAAATCGGAATATGAAGGTACGCATCCTTGATATCCAGAGACACCAGGAATTCTCCCTCCTCCAGACCTGAGATCACCTCCCTCAGCGACTCAATCTTGAATTTGAACACCCATAAATACGGGTTTAGTGACTTGAGGTTTAAAATGGGCCTCACCGAACCGTCCGGTTTCGGTACCACAAACAGGTTGGAATAGAAACCCTTGTTTTGTAGATGTAGAGGAACTGAAACAATCACCTGAGTCTGTACCAGTTTTTGAATTGATGCTTGTAAGGTCATACTTGCTTCCAGTGAAGCTGGTAAGCCGGATCTGAAGAATCTGTGAGGTGGGATTTCCTGAAACTCCAGTCTGTAGCCCTGGACGATAAGATCTTTTACCCATGGATCCAGGCACGGTGTGGTCCATACGTGACTGAAATATAGTAACTGGGCTCCCACCTGCCAGTTGACCAGGCGGTGCTGTCCACCGTCATGCTGAAGGCTCTGCGGAAGCAGAATCGGAGGTCTGATCCTGTGAGACTGTATTTGCAGGCCTTCTGGGCTTACCTCTATTGCCATTGAAGGCAGTAGAAGAACCCTTGGCCTTACCTTTAAATTTCGCTGTCCGAAAATACTGCAAAGTAGGTGCAGAGTAGGATTTTCTAGCCGGGGGTGCTGCGGAAGGAAGGTACAGTATGTAGACTTACTCGCTGTAGCCTTTGATATCCACGTATCCAGTACATCTCCAAAAAGGCCTTTACCTGTGAATCCGCATCCGCAGTCCAATGGCGTAGCCACAAGCCCCTGCATGCTGACACTGCGATGGCAGTGGTGCGTGCGTTGAGCAATCCAATCTCCTTTATGGCCCAAACCATAACATTAGCAAAATCCTGTATATGCTGTAGGAGTAAAATAATCTCCCCCCTGGACAAGGAATCTAATCCGTCAATTAGACTACCAGACCATTTTGCAATGGCCCTAGTGATCCATGCACAAGCTATAGTGGGTCTTTGGGCCACCCCAGCCGCTGTCTACAGAGACTTGAGAGTGGTCTCAATCTTGCGGTTTGCAGCATCCTTCAACGGGTGTCGTACGGTATGCCGGCGCTCGGGCTCCCGGCGACCAGCATACCGGAGCCGGGAGCCCGACCGCCGGCATACCGACAGCGTGGCGAGCGCAAAGGAGCCCCTTGCGGGCCACACTATTTTATTCTCCCTCCAGGGGGGTCGTGGACCCCCACGAGGGAGAATAGTTGTCGGTATGCCGGGTGTCGGTATTCCGGCGCCGGTATACTGTGCGCCGGTATCCCGACATTCGGCATACAGAAGACCACCCCCTTCAACGAAGCTGCCCCAGGAACAGGTAAAACTATCGTACGTGACAGCCTGGAAACCGAATCGTCCACTATCGGTTGGTTTTCCCATTTTTTTCCTGTCATCCTGAGGGAACGGAAATAATTTAATTAACCGTTTTGGAATCTGAAACATCCTGTCAGGATTAACCCAAGTTGCTTCAAAGAGGGAATTTAATTCCATAGAAAAGCAGTAAAAGTAGCAGAGGATTTCTTTTTCACATTAAAAAAGGATTCCTCCTCATCCTCTGACACCTTGTCAGGAATGTGTAAGACCTTAGGGCCTGAATTCCCTGTGCCCCCCCCCCCCCCCCACCATCAAGTCCACCTCCCCCTCCTCTGGGTCTGATACATCATCATCGTTATCAGCCTGCATGATTTGGGCCAGATTACATTTCTGTGGACAAATAGCAGAGGTCTGAGACGCCGGGATTACCACTGAATCTCTATTCATCAGGTCATCTACAGACTGCCTTAAATATTGCGTCTCCTTTTCATTTTGGGACAATTTGAAATATTTTAAATCATCCCCTTTAACGAATCTAACCATACAGGTTCAGATCCACTAGCCTGAGAATGTGTACTATCCTGAGTACACTGTAATGATCCCCCCGATTGAGAAAAGCACTCTGCTGTGCATGATACACACTCCTTTGACATAATAATGTAAAAGAAAACACACACACACACACAGAAATAGGTTAAAAGCACAGTTAACCCGCACAGTTAACCCACACAGAGCACTTCCAGGGAGACACAGAGTATTGGAGCCAGCCACAAAGCGCCCCTATAGCTAAAATATAGACTTAGCTGGGTCGCAAACTGAGTACCCTATATAGGGCTCAGTAAACCAGATTATTGCTCCCCCCCCTCTTTGCTATGACCCCCTCATACTGCTGAGGTGCTCTGGAGTCCGTGTGGAGGAGCTGCGCTTTCGTGTCAGGCTGCCTGTTTTAAGCTGCAGAGAAGGGAAAATGGCGCTGGTGAGCTGCTGGATCTGCTCATAGTGAAGGCCCTGCACCCTTAATGGCTCGCGGCCTTCCCGCTTTTTATACTGGCTGAGGTGACAGAATAAGGGTTACAGTGGGTTAAAACCCCTGCAATATGTGCCAGTAGTGGGTAATAACATTGGCTCCAGCCTCCCCTCACAGCGGTCACACAGTGCCCCTGAAGCCCCTACCCTCATGCCGCCAGTACCACCAGCGACCCGCTAACCATAACACCGGCCACCTACTCACCACTCATCAGTCTTCTGGCTTTGTTAGGGGTGGCAGCGTGCTGCGGGTCTGTACGCTCGCCGTGGTGGGGCTTGCGTATAGGACCATCAGGAGCTCAGTGTCCTGTCAGCGGGAAACGGAACCATTAACGCTAGGGAGGCTAGGCCGTTCCCCCCCTAAGTCCCACAAAGCAGGCAGTCTGGTGCCAGCCAGTACTGCCTGAAAATAGTAAAATAGAAAATGAATGCAGAAAACTCTTCAGGAGCTTCTTAAGCATGACCGGCTCCTCCGGGCACATTTTCTAAACTGAGTCTGGTAGGAGGGGCATAGAGGGAGGAGCCAGAGTACACTATTGATTTCTTAAAGTGACCAAGGCTCCTAGTGGACTTGTCTATACCCATGGCACTAATGTGGACCCCAGTATCCTCTTGGACGTAAGAGAAATGTCAAGATTCACATATCAGGAGACTTATCTCCTATATCAGTGTTTTTCAACCACTGTGCCGTGGCACACTAGTGTGCCCTGAGCAGTCTCCAGGTGTGCCCCCATAGATGCACAGCTAGGCCCATCCGTGTTTAACCGCTACTGAGAACCTGGAATGATCAATACAGGTGGGTTTAGTGGTTGCAGAGCAAGTTCTAATTTTGGGCCCGGGCAGTGGGGGTAATTCCAAGTTGATCGCAGCAGGATTTTTGTTAGCAATTGGGCAAAACCATGTGCACTGCAGGGGAGGCAGATATAACATGTGCAGAGAGAGTTATATTTGGGTGGGGTGTGTTCAATCTGCAATCTAATTTGCAGTGTAAAAATAAATCAGCCAGTATTTACCCTGCACAGAAACAAAATAACCCACCCAAATCTAACTCTTTCTGCACATGTTATATCTGCCTCCCCTGCAGTGCACATGGTTTTGCCCAATTGCTAACAAAAATCCTGCTGCGATCAACTTGGAATTACCCCCAGTGTTGGGCTCTTCTGGCTTTCTCAGATATGGATCAGGTGTTACCTATGGAGATGCAAGAATAATTGTTGGATACACAAAAGAACTGCACAGGAACACTTAGGCAGCTCCATGGAATTAATACACCAAATGGGTGCCTCTCCACAAACACCCCAATAGTAGCTAAAAGAGAATAAAAGGTATGGTGTATATATACCACTAAGCGCCTATGACTACAATAACGTGATAATGAATAAATACAATACGCCCTTTGTTGCTGTTTTCTCCTCAAATGATCTCGCACCAATATGCATAGGTCAGCACATGTGGAAAAAGAGCAAAAAAAATAGATCATGTGTGGAAATATCCATTTTGTCACGATCCGGGTATCTGGACGCCATTACTTACCCTTCAGATGCCTCCTAAGGCGGGCTCAGCGTTCCAGGACCGGATTCCGCTGTTCCTGAGTTTCCACATACAGAGTGGTCTTTTCATCAGCCGCGGCCTCCGCTGTGCCCGCGTGGTTAAATGTGCATCTATCAGCCTGGCGTCTCCTGTCTCCGGTGGCCGGCGCCGCCATTACTGTTTCCCAGACCACATGGATTACAAACCAAACTTCCCTCCAAGTGTCTGCATGGGCGCAGCCATCTTGGATTCTGTCATCTGATCATTTCCACCAATCTGCTGTCTGTGTTGTTGATTTGCATAATTGCCTAGCCAACCCCTTCCTTGCTGCAGGTATAAGTAAGCTGTACCTGAGCAAGGAAGACGTCAGTGCTTTGGTTGTCAAACCTAGTTCCTGTTTGTCTCTCTTCTATGATTGTCTTCCAGGTTCCAGCTCCTGTCTCAAGACTTCCACCATAGAGACCCGCACCAGCATTCCACCTGCGGTGTAGCCTGACTCTCCAATCCATTGTGGATTCATCTGTTTCCAGCTACAACACTACCTGCTTCCAGCCTCAGCTTCCAGCAGAGTACAGCTTCCCTTAAAGGGCCGGTGTCCTTTCTACACTTTACCACTCTCCACCGGAATTGTTATTTCTCCGCTCTCAAGTTCTACATTTCAGTTCACATTTCATCGCTCCCAAAGTTCATTTGTTATTTAACTGGTTCCAGCCAGTATCCACTCCGTGCTAACAACAGTCTGGTTCCAGCCAGTATCCACAGCAGCTGTTTTACCTTCAGCAACCCAGCTCTTCCTGGAACACCAGCTGGTATAATCCTGGGTTATCTCCATTGCTACAGCCGGGCCTGGTAAGGACTTTCCATCTAGAAGATCATAAGAACTATCTCACACTACCAGTGCCCTGTGGCTCCTGCCATGCTGTAGTACTCAGGAACTGTATTTATTCTTTGCTGACTTTTACGTTTTCTTTTATTGCTGCTGTGATGCGGAGTTGTCATAATAAACATCATTGACTTTTATCTAAGTTGTCGTGGTCACGCCTTCGGGCAGTTATTATTCATGTTACTTACATGTCCAGGGGTCTGATACAACCTCCCAGGTTCCGGTACATCTCAGCCCCTACAACTGAGGCTGCCTCCCGTCAGCTCGGGCCCTCAGTTGTGACAGTAAGCACTGACCTAATGAATCCAGCCGGAGACCAGGATCAAGCGGCCAGGCCGATGCAAGAACTGGCAGCCCGACTAGAACATCAGGAGGCTGCACAGGGCCACATCATCCGCTGTCTCCAGGATCTCTCTACTCGGCTGGATGGGATTCAGACAACTCTCCGTGGATCAGGCGCGTCTGGTGCGTCAACCACAGTGACTCCAGCTATAACCCCACCCACCTTACCCATTTCTGCTCCACGTCTTCATCTTCCAACGCCAGCAAAATTTGACGGATCTCCAAGATTCTGCAGGGGATTTCTCAACCAGTGTGAGATTCAGTTTGAGCTACAACCTGGCAATTTTCCCAGTGACCGTACAAAAATTGCCTACATTATTTCTCTTCTCAGTGGCTCAGCCCTTGATTGGGCATCACCGTTATGGGAGAGGTCCGACACCCTGCTATCTTCTTACACTGCATTTGTGTCAACATTCAGGCGCATCTTCGACGAGCCAGGCCGGGTAACTTCAGCTTCGTCTGAGATTCTCCGTTTACGCCAGGAATCACGTACTGTAGGACAATATCTTATACAGTTCCAGATCCTGGCATCCGAACTGGCATGGAACGACGAGGCCCTGTATGCTGCATTCTGGCATGGTTTATCCGAGCGTATTAAAGATGAGTTAGCTACCAGAGACTTACCCTCCAAGTTAGATGAGCTAATCTCACTTTGTACGAAAGTTGACTTGCGTTTCAGAGAGAGAGCAACTGAGCGTGGAAGATCATCTGCTCCAAAATCTTCTACTCTTCCTCCTCGCCAACTGTCACCAACTACAGATGAACCCATGCAAATTGGCCGTTCCCGTTTAACTCCTGCTGAGCGCCGAAGACGTCTCTCCGAGTTTCTCTGTCTGTATTGTGCAGCTCCGTCTCACTCCATTAATGCCTGTCCCAAACGTCCGGGAAACTCCAAATCCTAGCTCGCCAAGGAGAGGGCCGGCTAGGAGTAATGATCTCCTCTCCATCTCCTCAAGATTGTAACCTCCCAGTCTCGCTTCAAGTTGCTCAACGTTATCAGAACGTCATTGCCCTCCTGGATTCCGGAGCAGCTGGGAACTTTATTACTGAAGCCTATGTTAAACGGTGGTCCCTACCCACCGAGAGACTTCCTTCGTCCTTTTCCTTAACTGCTGTGGATGGCAGTAAAATTTTTGATACAGTTATTTCTCTAAGGACTCTACCAGTTCGTCTGAGAGTGGGAGTTCTTCATTCCGAACTTATTTCATTTTTAGTGATTCCAAGAGCCACACATCCTGTGGTCCTGGGCCTTCCATGGCTCCGTCTTCACAATCCTACAATTGATTGGACGACTACGCAAATCCTGGCATGGGGTTCCTCCTGTACTAAGACATGTTTGTTTAAAGTGTTGCCTGTCTGTTCTTCCTCCCCCAGGTCGTCTGATGTTCCACCTCCTCCATATCAAGATTTCACGGATGTGTTCAGTAAAGCTTCTGCTGATATCCTTCCTCCTCATAGAGAATGGGACTGCCCGATTGATCTCGTTCCAGGGAAGGTTCCACCTCGAGGCCGAACTTATCCGTTGTCTCTCCCCGAGACACATTCTATGGAGGAATACATTAAAGAGAACCTAGCAAAGGGGTTCATTCGACCTTCTTCTTCTCCAGCCGGCGCAGGCTTCTTTTTTGTAAAGAAGAAAGATGGTGGTCTGCGGCCGTGCATCGACTACAGAGGTTTGAACGACATTACCATCAAGAACCGCTATCCTTTACCCCTGATTACTGAGCTCTTTGACAGAGTTAGCGGAGCTACCATCTTTACAAAGCTGGACCTGAGAGGTGCATACAATCTCATCCGGATCCGTGAGGGTGACGAGTGGAAGACCGCATTTAACACCCGTGACGGACATTATGAGTACCTCGTCATGCCCTTCGGATTGAGCAATGCTCCAGCTGTCTTCCAGCATTTCGTCAATGAGATCTTCAGAGACATTCTATACCGTCATGTCGTGGTCTATCTAGATGATATCCTCATTTTTGCCAACGATTTAGAGGAACATCGTTTCTGGGTAAAGGAGGTTCTGTCCCGTCTCCGTGTCAATCATCTCTACTGCAAATTAGAGAAATGCGTCTTTGAAGTCAAGTCCATTCCGTTTCTAGGGTACATTGTGTCCGGTTCCGGACTAGAGATGGATCCTGAGAAACTACAAGCAATCCAGAATTGGCCGGTACCCTTAACCCTCAAAGGGGTCCAGAGGTTCTTAGGGTTCGCCAATTATTACCGAAAGTTTATACGAGACTTTTCCACCATTGTGGCGCCTATTACTGCTTTCACCAAGAAGGGTGCTAACCCGTCCAAGTGGTCTGAAGAAGCCATGCAAGCTTTTCATCTTTTAAAACAGAGGTTCATCTCTGCACCTGTCCTGAAACAGCCTGACATCGACTCTCCTTTCATCTTAGAGGTGGATGCCTCCTCCGTTGGAGTAGGAGCGGTGTTATCTCAGAGGGCTAAAGATGGTCATTTACATCCTTGCAGTTTCTTCTCACGGAAGTTCTCCCCAGCGGAGCGCAACTATGCCATTGGCGACCAGGAGTTGCTAGCCATCAAGCTCGCTCTAGAGGAGTGGAGATATCTGTTGGAGGGAGCTTCTCATTCAATCACCATCCTTACAGACCACAAGAACCTTCTATATCTAAAAGGCGCACAATGTCTCAACCCTCGTCAGGCCAGATGGGCACTTTTCTTTTCCAGGTTCGACTTTAAACTCCAGTTCTGTCCGGGCTCTCAGAATCGCAAGGCCGATGCCCTTTCCCGCTCATGGGAGCAAGAAAATGAGTCAGAGTCTTCAGACAAGCATCCTATTATAAATCCGTTGGCATTCTCCACGGTAGGGATGGACTCTACGCCCCCATCAGGGAAAAGTTTTGTGAAGCCGACACTAAGGAAGAAGCTCATGCATTGGGCCCATGCTTCCCGTTTTGCCGGACATACAGGTATCCAAAAAACCCTGGAGTTTATCTCTAGGTCCTATTGGTGGCCAACTCTGAAAAAGGACGTTTTGGAGTTTATTGCATCTTGCCCAAAGTGTGCTCAACATAAAGTATCCCGCCAGTCGCCTGCGGGGCAACTGGTTCCACTATCTGTTCCCCGTCGACCATGGACCCATTTGTCGATGGATTTTATTACAGATTTGCCCATGTGCAACAAGTTCAATACCATCTGGGTGGTAGTTGACCGGTTCACCAAGATGGCACACTTCATTCCTCTCACCGGTCTTCCGTCAGCTTCCAAGTTGGCTCAAGTATTCATACAAGAGATCTTCCGACTCCACGGTCTTCCAGAAGAAATTATCTCAGATCGAGGAGTTCAATTCACAGCCAAATTCTGGCGAAGTTTATGTCAAGTCCTCCAAGTCAAGTTAAAGTTTTCCACGGCTTACCATCCTCAGACCAATGGTCAAACTGAGAGGGTGAATCAGGACTTGGAGGCCTTCCTCCGCATCTATGTGTCCTCCTCTCAAGATGACTGGGTTCAATTACTTCCCTGGGCCGAGTTCTGTCATAACAACCAGTATCATTCTTCATCTTCTTCAACACCATTCTTCACCAACTTTGGATTCCACCCTAAAGTCCCTGAGTTCCAACCGCTTCCAGCAACTTCTGTTCCCGCAGTGGATATCACCTTGCATCAGTTTGCCAATATCTGGAAGAGCGTACGATCAGCTCTGCTCAAGGCATCGTTCAGGTACAAGAAGTTTGCGGATAAGAAGCGTCGAGCAGTTCCTGCTCTCAAGGTGGGTGATCGGGTATGGTTATCCACGAAGAATTTGAGGTTAAGAGTTCCCAGTATGAAGTTTGCACCTCGCTACATCGGTCCTTTCAAAATTGATCAAGTCATCAATCCTGTTGCTTACAGACTCCAGTTACCTCCCTTCTTAAAAATACCCAGGACATTCCATGTTTCCCTGTTGAAACCGCTAATCTTGAATCGGTTTCATTCCTCACTTCCACCAACTCCGAAAGTCCAAACTCAACGAGGCGTTGAGTATGAAGTGGCCAAGATCCTGGACTCACGTCACCGTTACGGTCAACTTCAGTATCTCATTGACTGGAAGGGCTATGGTCCTGAAGAACGCTCTTGGACCAATGCCTCTGACGTCCATGCTCCTGCCTTGGTCCGAAATTTCCACGCAAAGTTTCCTTTAAAGCCTAAGAAGTGTCCTGGGGCCACTCCTAAAGGGGGGGGTGCTGTCACGATCCGGGTATCTGGACGCCATTACTTACCCTTCAGATGCCTCCTAAGGCGGGCTCAGCGTTCCAGGACCGGATTCCGCTGTTCCTGAGTTTCCACATACAGAGTGGTCTTTTCATCAGCCGCGGCCTCCGCTGTGCCCGCGTGGTTAAATGTGCATCTATCAGCCTGGCGTCTCCTGTCTCCGGTGGCCGGCGCCGCCATTACTGTTTCCCAGACCACATGGATTACAAACCAAACTTCCCTCCAAGTGTCTGCATGGGCGCTGCCATCTTGGATTCTGTCATCTGATCATTTCCACCAATCTGCTGTCTGTGTTGTTGATTTGCATAATTGCCTAGCCAACCCCTTCCTTGCTGCAGGTATAAGTAAGCTGTACCTGAGCAAGGAAGACGTCAGTGCTTTGGTTGTCAAACCTAGTTCCTGTTTGTCTCTCTTCTATGATTGTCTTCCAGGTTCCAGCTCCTGTCTCAAGACTTCCACCATAGAGACCCGCACCAGCATTCCACCTGCGGTGTAGCCTGACTCTCCAATCCATTGTGGATTCATCTGTTTCCAGCTACAACACTACCTGCTTCCAGCCTCAGCTTCCAGCAGAGTACAGCTTCCCTTAAAGGGCCGGTGTCCTTTCTACACTTTACCACTCTCCACCGGAATTGTTATTTCTCCGCTCTCAAGTTCTACATTTCAGTTCACATTTCATCGCTCCCAAAGTTCATTTGTTATTTAACTGGTTCCAGCCAGTATCCACTCCGTGCTAACAACAGTCTGGTTCCAGCCAGTATCCACAGCAGCTGTTTTACCTTCAGCAACCCAGCTCTTCCTGGAACACCAGCTGGTATAATCCTGGGTTATCTCCATTGCTACAGCCGGGCCTGGTAAGGACTTTCCATCTAGAAGATCATAAGAACTATCTCACACTACCAGTGCCCTGTGGCTCCTGCCATGCTGTAGTACTCAGGAACTGTATTTATTCTTTGCTGACTTTTACGTTTTCTTTTATTGCTGCTGTGATGCGGAGTTGTCATAATAAACATCATTGACTTTTATCTAAGTTGTCGTGGTCACGCCTTCGGGCAGTTATTATTCATGTTACTTACATGTCCAGGGGTCTGATACAACCTCCCAGGTTCCGGTACATCTCAGCCCCTACAACTGAGGCTGCCTCCCGTCAGCTCGGGCCCTCAGTTGTGACACATTTAATTACACACAATACACATAGGCCCTCATTCCGAGTTGTTCACTCGCTAGCCGCTTTTCGCAGCAGTGCACACGCTAAGCCGCTGCCCTCTGGGAGTGAATCTTAGCTTAGCAGAATTGCGAACGAAAGATTCGCAAAATTGCGAATAGAAATTTCTTAGCAGTTTCTGAGTAGCTCGACACTTACTCTGCCACTGCGATCAGTTCAGTCAGTTTCGTTCCTGGTTTGACGTCACAAACACACCCAGCGTTCGCCCAGGCACTCCCCCGTTTCTCCAGCCACTCCCGCGTTTTTCCCAGAAACGGCAGCGTTTTTCACACACTCCCATAAAACGGCCAGTTTCCACCCAGAAACACCCACTTCCTGTCAATCACACTACGATCACCAGAACGAAGAAAAAACCTCGTAATGCCGTGAGTAAAATACCAAACTTCTTAGCAAATTTACTTGGCGCAGCCGCACTGCGAACATTGCGCATGCGCAGTTAGCAGAAAATCGCACCGATGCGAAGGAAAATAACGAGCGAACAACTCGGAATGAGGGCCATAGACAGGACAAAATAAAATAAAATATTATGCTCCCAATGTTCTATAGGTGCTGAAGTGCAGAACAATTACCAGAGGTAGTGTGAACCGGCCTAAGTCCGTTCTAAACAAGTTTTCAAATATCACCAGTTCTCCTCCCAGGTAGGTGGTCTGGGGACTTCTCACACCGACAAAAATTCAGCAAGGTCAGTCCATAGGCACTGTGGAGATCCGATATCATCCAATGCGTTTCGACCCTATTCCTTGGGTCTTTATCAAGGCAATATATTTAAAACTTGTTTAGAACTGACTTAGGCCGGTTCACACTACCTCTGGTAATTGTTCTGCACTTCAGCACCTATAGAACATTGGGAGCGTAATATTTTGTTTTATTTTGTCCTGTCTGTGTATTGTGTGTAATTAAATGGATGTTTCCACACATGGGCCCTCATTCCGAGTTGTTCGCTCGCAAGCTGCTTTTAGCAGCATTGCACATGCTAAGCCGCCGCCTACTGGGAGTGAATCTTAGCTTATCAAAATTGCGAACGAAAGATTCGCAATATTGCGAAAAGACTTCTCTGTGCAGTTTCTGAGTAGCTCGAGACTTACTCTTCCAGTGCGATCAGTTCAGTGCTTGTCGTTCCTGGTTTGACGTCACAAACACACCCAGCGTTCGCCCAGACACTCCTCCGTTTCTCCAGCCACTCCCGCGTTTTTCCCAGAAACGGTAGCGTTTTTTCACACACTCCCATAAAACGGCCAGTTTCCGCCCAGAAACACCCACTTCCTGTCAATCACACTCCGATCTCCAGAACGAAGAAAAAACCTTGTAATGCCGTGAGTAAAATACCAATCTTCATAGCAAATTTACTTGGCGCAGTCGCAGTGCGGACATTTCGCATGTGCAATAAGCGGAAAATCGCTGCGATGCGAAGAAAATTACAGAGCGAACAACTCGGAATGACCACCATGATCTGTTTTTTTGCTCTTTTTCCCCATGTGCGGACCTGTGCATATTGGTGTGAGATCATTTGAGGAGAAAACCGCAACAAAGGGCGTATTGTATTTATTCATTATCACGTTATTGTGGTGATAGGCGCTTAGTGGTATATATACACCATACCTTTTATTCTCTTTTAGTTACCTATGGAGAAGCTGCGACATGACATCCTAGGATACGCAACTGCACCATGCATCACCATTATATTTGAGTGTGCCTTGATAATATTTAAATCTTGTTCAGTGTGCCGCCAGTTGTAAAAGGTTGAAAATCTCTGTCCTATATAATAGCCCAGATCTGTGACTCTGTGACTGTGTGGATAACGTTGGGCATGGCTAGGAGCTCTCATTGGATTAGAAGCAGGTCTATCACACCCTTTCCACAGATGATTGGGTGAGAAACCACCTCCCACACAGGTTTAAGGAGGATTAACAATGGGGCTGATGGAGCTGCAGCTCCAGGTCCACACCCCAAAATAGGCCCACTGCATCTGCAGCAACATACCCTTCAACAATTTACACATAAAAATCGGTACAAATTCGAAAAGGGGTCGTGTCCATGGGTACAGTGGTGTGGCCAGGCCCCTTTTCCTATACTTTCAATGGAAGTTTGGAAATCCAAAAATCAGTACACACCGTAAAAAAAGGTACTGTACCTGCCAAAAATGTGCAATTGGAGGTTATGCCACTGCATCTGCAGCAAGTCTCTGTGCTGTAGATAGGGAAAAAATATCCTTTTACTGCAGCGTCCTATGTCCTGCTGCCAGTCTGTCTGCCCCCTCAGGCATCAACACTCCCCACTCCCTAGCCACGGCGCAGGTCGAACAAAAGCCATTGCTGCCACCAGCATAGATGTGTATGAAAGCAGCACAGCGGAATGAAAGTAGCACCTGCGCCGCATACTGTCTGAGCCCTGGAGCCTCCTCTGCGCGTGATGTCACAGATGTGCCTCCCCTCCACAGCCGCGCCCAGATCCCTAGAGGCCCTGACTCTGCAACACAGCACCTGGGCTGCTGGCCTGGAAGCCATGAGATGGCTAATGTAATGGATAAAGTGGGTGATATCGCAGAGGGTAATATCTGGACGCTGAACCAATGTAAAAGGTGACATTGCTGTGCAGTGCAGTGGGTGTGCAGTGTCACTGACAGTGCACAGCTCTCTCACCTTTTACACTGATTCAGTGAGTCAGTCAGCTCTAGCGGCCAGTCACCATTGTTAGCGCCGGTGTCCCAACGCGCCGCATTACAGGGAAGTAGACACGCTACATAAACTACATCTCCCAGCAGCCCTTAGCGCCAAAGCATTCCGGCGCTATGGCCCGCTGGGAGCTGTAGTTTATTAAGTGCATCTTCTTCCCTGTAATGCGGCGCATTGGGACATCTGCGCTTACAATAGTGACTGGCTGATTGGCTGCTGTGCGAGTCTCCGGGAGAGCCACTGCCAAAGGGAGGACAGCAGCTTAGCTGCTTCCAGGAGGAAAAGCAAGAGAAGCATTACCCGCCCCTCCCCCACTCGCAGTAACTCCGGGCCCCATCTGCGGCACCTCCACACACACGGTGGCCTCGGACCCCCTCCCCCACCTGTGCCACCACCGCAATGCTCCTCCTCCACCCGCGGTGGCTCTGGACCCCCACCCGCAGCACCCACGCACCCGCCCCTCCCCCACCTGCAGTACCACCGCACCAGCCTCTCCCCAACCCGCAGCACCCCCACAACCACCTCTCTCCCACCCGCGGCACCCTTCCCCCATCCGCGACTCCCCCGCACCCGCCACTCCCCCAACCACAGCACCTACTAGGTGATTCCTCAGGCCCTGCGTGCGCTGTTCACACCGTTGCAAGGGGCAACGACCCCTTAACCATTGCACACCCTTTGTCTGTGCAATATTTAACCACTCACACAATTATGATTGGAGGTAATACTCCATATAATACAAATACTGCATGCCACAAGGGTGTGCAAGGGTTAAAGGGGCATAGCCCCTTAGGACGGTGTGAAGAGAACCCGTAGGGCGCGTTTAATCACCTAATTCTGTAATATCTAGCATCTTCCCCTGCTAAAAGTGGATATTTTAGTGGCCAATCTGGCATAACAATTAACTTATGGGCAGGGGTCTGTAAAACTGTAACTGCAGTTACACTTAGAAAAGGAGTGAACAGAACTGCAGGAAAAAATTATCTGACAAAATGGCAGACGAAAGATAAAGGGGGATATTCAATTGTTTAAAAAGTCAGTTGGGTGTCTGTTTTTTCCTATCTAATAGACAAGCAAAAACAGACACCCAACCGACTTTTCAAACATTTGAATTCCCCCCAAAATGTCTGTGGAGAGACGAGCAGTATCTGACACAGGGCGGAGTCCATCTCTTCATATTGAATATACAATAAATGAGGAAGAACTAAAACAATTACTTTCCCATGAGATACTGCAGAGGTTAATGTGGAAAACACTGACAGGCATCTCTCTCTCCAGTGAGTTAACATCGCTTTAGTAATGTTTAGACTGCGGACGCGCACCGTGAAATCTGTTCGCATAAAAGAGATGGGAGCGAAACTGACGCGGCAGGGACAAATTGTGACCGATGTGCAGGTTAGGACCAATAGGGTCGACAAGATATATACAGTATAATGAATAGCAACTATGGTTTGAATTAGTGATGTGCACCGGACATTTTTCGTGTTTTGTGTTTTGGTTTTGGATTCGGACGCGTTTTGGCAAAACCTCACCGAAAATTTTTTGTCGGATTCGGGTGTGTTTTGGATTCGGGTGTTTTTTTCAAAAAACCCTAAAAAACAGCTTAAATCATAGAATTTGGGGGTCATTTTGATCCCATAGTATTATTAACCTCAATAACCATAATTTCCACTCATTTCCAGTCTATTCTGAACACCTCACCTCTCACAATATTATTTGTAGTCCTAAAATTTGCACCGAGGTCGCTGGATGGCTAAGCTAAGCGACACAAGTGGCCGACACAAACACCTGGCCCATCTAGGAGTGGCACTGCAGTGTCAGGAAGGAAGGCACTTCAAAAAAATTGTCCCCAAACAGCACATGATGCAAAGAAAAAAAGAGGCACAATGAGGTAACTGTGTGACTAAGCTAAGCGACCCAAGTGGTCGACACAAACACCTGGCCCATCTAGGAGTGGCACTGCAGTGTCAGACAGGATGGCACTTCAAAAAAATTGTCCCCAAACAGCACATGATGCAAAGAAAAAAAGAGGCGCACCAAGGTCGCTGTGTGACTAAGCTAAGCGACCCAAGTGGCCGACACAAACACCTGGCCCATCTAGGAGTGGCACTGCAGTGTCAGGCAGGATGGCACTTCAAAAAAATAGTCCCCAAACAGCACATGATGCAAAGAAAAAAAGAGGCGCAATGAGGTAGCTGTGTGACTAAGCTAAGCGACCCAAGTGGCCGACACAAACACCTGGCCCATCTAGGAGTGGCATTGCAGTGTCAGACAGGATGGCACTTCAAAAAAATTGTCCCCAAACAGCACATGATGCAAAGAAAAAAAGAGGCGCACCAAGGTCGCTGTGACTAAGCTTAGCGACACAAGTGGCCGACACAAACACCTGGCCCATCTAGGAGTGGCACTGCAGTGTCAGACAGGATGGCACTTCCAAAAAATAGTCCCCAAACAGCACATGATGCAAAGAAAAAAAGAGGCGCAATGAGGTAGCTGTGTGACTAAGCTAAGCGACCCAAGTGGCCGACATAAACACCTGGCCCATCTAGGAGTGGCACTGCAGTGTCAGACAGGATATCACTTCAAAAAAATTGTCCCCAAACAGCACATGATGCAAAGAAAAAAAGAGGCGCACCAAGGTCGCTGTATGACTAAGCTAAGCGACACAAGTGGTCGACACAAACACCTGGCCCATCTAGGAGTGGCACTACAGTGTCAGGCAGGATGGCACTTCAAAAAAATAGTCCCCAAACAGCACATGATGCAAAGAAAAAAAGAGGCGCACCAAGGTCGCTGTGTGACTAAGTTAAGCGACCCAAGTGGCCGACACAAACACCTGGCCCATCTAGGAGTGGCACTGCAGTGTCAGACAGGATGGCACTTCAAAAAAATTGTCCCCAAACAGCACATCATGCAAAGAAGAAAAATAGGTGCAATGAGGTAGCTGTATGACTAAGCTAAGAAAAATGAAAGAAAAAAGAGGTGCAAGATGGAATTGTCCTTGGGCCCTCCCACCCACCCTTATGTTGTATAAATAGGACATGCACACTTTAACGAACCCATCATTTCAGCGACAGGGTCTGCCACACGACTGTTACTGAAATGACTGGTTGGTTTGGGCCCCCACCAAAAAAAGAAGCAATCAATCTCTCCTTGCACAAAACTGGCTCTACAGAGGCAAGATGTCCACCCCATCATCATCCTCCGATTCCTCACCCCTTTCACTGTGTACATCCCCCTCCTCACAGATTATTAATTCGTCCCCATTGGAATCCACCATCTCAGGTCCCTGTGTACTTTCTGGAGGCAATTGCTGCTGGTGAATGTCTCCACGGAGGAATTGATTATAATTAATTTTGATGAACATCATCTTCTCCACATTTTGTGGAAGTAACCTCGTACGCCGATTGCTGACAAGGTGAGCGGCTGCACTAAACACTCTTTCGGAGTACACACTGGAGGGAGGGCAACTTAGGTAGAATAAAGCCAGTTTGTGCAAGGGCCTCCAAATTGCCTCTTTTTCCTGCCAGTATACGTACGGACTGTCTGACGTGCCTACTTGGATGCGGTCACTCATATAATCCTCCACCATTCTTTCAATGGTGAGAGAATCATATGTAGTGACAGTAGACGACATGTCAGTAATCGTTGGCAGGTCCTTCAGTCCGGACCAGATGTCAGCACTCGCACCAGACTGCCCTGCATCACCGCCAGCGGGTGGGCTCGAAATTCTTAGCCTTTTCCTCGCACCCCCAGTTGCGGGAGAATGTGAAGGAGGAGATGTTGACGGGTCACGTTCCGCTTGACTTGACAATTTTCTGACCAGCAGGTCTTTGAACCTCTGCAGACTTGTGTCTGCCGGAAAGAGAGATACAACGTAGGTTTTAAATCTAGGATCGAGCACGGTGGCCAAAATGTAGTGCTCTGATTTCAACAGATTGACCACCCGTGAATCCTGGTTAAGCGAATGAAGGGCTCCATCCACAAGTCCCACATGCCTAGCGGAATTGCTCTGTTTTAGCTCCTCCTTCAATGTCTCCAGCTTCTTCTGCAAAAGCCTGATGAGGGGAATGACCTGACTCAGGCTGGCAGTGTCTGAACTGACTTCACGTGTGGAAAGTTCAAAGGGTTGCAGAACCTTGCACAACGTTGAAATCATTCTCCACTGCGCTTGAGTCAGGTGCATTCCCCCTCCTTTGCCTATATCGAGGGCAGATGCATAGACTTGAATGGCCTTTTGCTGCTCCTCCATCCTCTGAAGCAAATAGAGGGTTGAATTCCACCTCATTACCACCTCTTGCTTCAGATGATGGCAGGGCAGGTTCAGGAATGTTTGGTGGTGCTCCAGTCTTCGGCACGCGGTGGCTGAATGCCAAAAGTGGCCCGCAATTCTTCGGGCCACCGACAGCATCTCTTGCACGCCCCTGTCGTTTTTTAAATAATTCTGCACCACCAAATTCAATGTATGTGCAAAACATGGGACGTGCTGGAATTTGCCCAGATGTAATGCACGCACAATATTGGTGGCGTTGTCCGATGTCACAAATCCCCAGGAGAGTCCAATTGGGGTAAGCCATTCTGCGATGATCTTCCTCAGTTCCCGCAAGAGGTTGTCAGCTGTGTGCCTCTTCTGGAAAGCGGTGATACAAAGCGTAGCCTGCCTAGGAACGAGTTGGCGTTTGCGAGATGCTGCTACTGGTGCCGCCGCTGATGTTCTTGCTGTGGGAGGCAATACATCTACCCAGTGGGCTGTCACAGTCATATAGTCCTGAGTCTGCCCTGCTCCACTTGTCCACATGTCCGTGGTTAAGTGGACTTGGGTACAACTGCATTTTTTAGGACACTGGTGACTCTTTTTCTGAGGTCTGTGTACATTTTCAGTATCGCCTGCCTAGAGAAATGGAACCTAGATGGTATTTGGTACTGGGGACACAGTACCTCAATCAAGTCTCTAGTTGCCTCTGAATTAACGGTGAATACCAAAACCACGTTTCACACCGCCCAGGCTGCCAAGGCCTGAGTTATCTGCTTTGCAGCAGGATGACTGCTGTGATATTTCATCTTCCTCGCAAAGGACTGTTGGACAGTCAATTGCTTACTGGAAGTAGTACAAGTGGTCTTCCGACTTCCCCTCTGGGATGACGATCGACTCCCAGCAGCAACAACAGCAGCGCCAGCAGCAGTAGGCGTTAAACTCAAGGATGCATCGGAGGAATCCGAGGCAGGAGAGGACTCGTCAGACTTGCCAGTGACATGGCCTGCAGGACTATTGGTTTTCCTGTGTAAGGAGGAAATTGACACTGAGGGAGTTGGTGGTGTGGTTTGCAGGAGCTTGGTTACAAGAGGAAGGGATTTAGTTGTCAGTGGACTCCTTCCGCTGTCACCCAAAGTTTTTGAACTTGTCACTGACTTCTGATGAATGCGGTCCAGGTGACATATAAGGGAGGATGTTCCTAGGTGGTTAACGTCCTTACCCCTACTTATTACAGCTTGACAAAGGCAACACACGGCTTGACACCTGTTGTCCGCATTTGTGTTGAAATAATTCCACACCGAAGAGCTGATTTTTTTTGTATTTTGACCAGGCATGTCAATGGCCATATTCCTCCCACGGACAACAGGTGTCTCCCCGGGTGCCTGACTTAAACGAACCACCTCACCATCAGAATCCTCCTTGTCAATTTCCTCCCCAGCGCCAGCAACACCCATATCCTCATCCTGGTGTACTTCAACAGTGACATCTTCAATTTGACTATCAGGAACTGGACTGCGGGTGCTCCTTCCAGCACTTGCAGGGGGCGTGCAAATGGTGGAAGGCGCAAGCTCTTCCCGTCCAGTGTTGGGAAGGTCAGGCATCGCAACCGACACAATTGGACTCTCCTTGGGGATTTGTGATTTAGAAGAACGCACAGTTCTTTGCTGTGCTTTTGCCAGCTTAAGTCTTTTCATTTTTCTAGCGAGAGGATGAGTGCTTCCATCCTCATGTGAATCTGAACCACTAGCCATGAACATAGGCCAGGGCCTCAGCCGTTCCTTGCCACTCCGTGTCGTAAATGGCATATTGGCAAGTTTACGCTTCTCCTCAGACGCTTTTAATTTAGATTTTTGGGTCATTTTACTGAACTTTTGTTTTTTGGATTTTACATGCTCTCTACTATGACATTGGGCATCAGCCTTGGCAGACGACGTTGATGGCATTTCATCGTCTCGGCCATGACTAGTGGCAGCAGCTTCAGCACGAGGTGGAAGTGGATCTTGATCTTACCCTATTTTACCCTCCACATTTTTGTTCTCCATTTTTTAATGCGTGGAATTATATGCCAGTATCAATTGCAATGGCCTACTACTATATATACTGCGCACAACTGAAATGCACCACAGGTATAGAATGTAGATGGATAGTATACTTGACGACACAGAGGTAGGTACAGAAGTGGCCTTCCGTACCGTACTGCTATATATACTGGTGGTCACTGTGTCAGCAAACTGCACAACTGAAATGCACCACAGGTATAGAATCTAGATGGATAGTATACTTGACGACACAGAGGTAGGTACAGCAGTGGCCTTCCATACCATACTGCTATATATACTGGTGGTCACTGTGTCAGCAAACTGCAAAACTAAAATGCACCACAGGTATAGAATGTAGATGGATAGTATACTTGACGACACAGAGGTAGGTACAGCAGTGGCCTTCCGTACCGTACTGCTATATATACTGGTGGTCACTGTCAGCAAACTGCAAAACTAAAATGCACCACATGTATAGAATGTAGATGGATAGTATACTTGACGACACAGAGGTAGGTACAGCAGTGGCCTTCCGTACCATACTGCTATATATACTGGTGGTCACTGTGTCAGCAAACTGCAAAACTAAAATGCACCACAGGTATAGAATGTAGATGGATAGTATACTTGACGACACAGAGGTAGGTACAGCAGTGGCCTTCCGTGCCGTACTGCTATATATACTGGTAATCACTGTGTCAGCAAACTGCAAAACTAAAATGCACCACAGGTATAGAATGTAGATGGATAGTATACTTGACGACACAGAGGTAGGTACAGCAGTGGCCTTCCGTACCGTACTGCTATATATACTGGTGGTCACTGTGTCAGCAAACTGCAAAACTAAAATGCACCACAGGTATAGAATGTAGATGGATAGTATACTTGACGACACAGAGGTAGGTACAGCAGTGGCCTTCCGTACCGTACTGCTATATATACTGGTGGTCACTGTCAGCAAACTGCAAAACTAAAATGCACCACAAGTATAGAATGTAGATGGATAGTATACTTGACGACACAGAGGTAGGTACAGCAGTGGCCTTCCGTACCGTACTGCTATATATACTGGTGGTCACTGTGTCAGCAAACTGCAAAACTAAAATGCACCACAGGTATAGAATGTAGATGGATAGTATACTTGACGACACAGAGGTAGGTACAGCAGTGGCCTTCTGTACCGTAATGCTATATATTATATACTGGTGGTCAGCAAACTGTGCAAAACTGAAATGCACCACAGGTATGGATGGATAGTATACTTGACGACACAGAGGTAGGTACAGCAGTGGCCTACTGTACCGTAATGCTATATATTATATACTGGTGGTCAGCAAACTGTGCAAAACTTAAATGCACCACAGGTATGGATGGATAGTATACTTGACGACACAGAGGTAGGTACAGCAGTGGCCTTCTGTACCGTACTCCTATATATTATATACTGGTGGTCAGCAAAATTATGCACTGTACTCCTACTATATACTACACAATGCAGCACAGATATGGAGTGTTTTTCAGGCAGACAACGTATACTGGTGGTCACTGGTCAGCAAAACTCTGCACTGTACTCCTCCAATATAATATTATACTGGTGGTCCCCAGTCCCCACAATAAAGCAGTGTGAGCACAGATATATGCAGCACACTGAGCACAGATACGGAGTGTTTTTCAGGCAGACAACGTATACTGGTGGTCACTGTAAGCAAAACTCTGCACTGTACTCCTCCTATATAATACAGCTGTTCCCCAGTCCCCACAATTAAGCAGTGTGAGCACAGATATATGCAGCACACTGAGCACAGATAAGGAGCGTTTTTTCAGGCAGAGAACGGATAAAACTGGTGGTCACTGATCAGCAAAACTCTGCACTGTACTCCTCCTATATTAATAAGAAGCTGCTCCCCAGTCCCCACAATGATATAAGCAAGCACAAATATTTGCATCAACTCAACAATGAATAAACGGAGAGGACGCCAGCCACGTCCTCTCCCTAACATTTCCAATGCACGAGTGAAAATGGTGGCGAAGCGCAGCTGCTTATATAGAATCCGAATCTCGCGAGAATCCGACAGCGGGATGATGACGTTCGGGCGCGCTCGGGTTAACCGAGCCATACGGGAGAATCCGAGTATGCCTCGGACCCGTGTAAAATGGGTGAAGTTCGGGGGGGGGGTTCGGTTTCCGAGGAACCGAACCCGCTCTTCACTAGTTTGAATGCAACATTGTATTGTGAATAGTGGATGAAAATGACTGCAAACTGTATAAAACCATTTCCTAGTGTTGGTAGCTTTGACCAAGAAATATCGAGTACAGTTGAGGATAACATTTGTACATTGAGTTTGCTGAAACTGCGACTTAAACATAACGTGTTTACATTTGTGGCAGCATGGGGGCAGTGTATGGCACAAAAAAGAAGCATATAATTATAAGGAAAACTTTGCAACAACAGACACAAGTGTACAACCTTCGCCATACGCATATAGTGGCTTAAATACCTCCAATGAAAAAAATAAGATTTTACTCACCGGTAAATCTATTTCTCGTAGTCCGTAGTGGATGCTGGGAACTCCGTAAGGACCATGGGGAATAGACGGGCTCCGCAGGAGACTGGGCACTCTAAAAGAAAGATTAGGTACTATCTGGTGTGCACTGGCTCCTCCCTCTATGCCCCTCCTCCAGACCTCAGTTAGGATACTGTGCCCGGAAGAGCTGACACAATAAGGAAGGATTTTGAATCCCGGGTAAGACTCATACCAGCCACACCAATCACACCGTATAACTCGTGATACTATACCCAGTTAACAGTATGAAATAAAACTGAGCCTCTCAACAGATGGCTCAACAATAACCCTTTAGTTAGGCAATAACTATAAACAAGTATTGCAGACAATCCGCACTTGGGATGGGCGCCCAGCATCCACTACGGACTACGAGAAATAGATTTACCGGTGAGTAAAATCTTATTTTCTCTGACGTCCTAGTGGATGCTGGGAACTCCGTAAGGACCATGGGGATTATACCAAAGCTCCCAAACGGGCGGGAGAGTGAGGATGACTCTGCAGCACCGAATGAGAGAACTCAAGGTCCTCCTCAGCCAGGGTATCAAATTTGTAGAATTTTGCAAACGTGTTTGCCCCTGACCAAGTTGCAGCTCGGCAAAGTTGTAAAGCCGAGACCCCTCTGGCAGCCGCCCAAGATAAGCCCACCTTCCTTGTGGAATGGGCTTTTACTGATTTAGGATGCGGCAATCCAGCCGCAGAATCCGCCAGCTGAATTGTGCTACAAATCCAGCGAGCAATAGTCTGCTTAGAAGCAGGAGCACCTATTTTGTTGGGTGCATACAGGATAAAAAGCGAGTTGGTTTTCCTGACTCCAGCCGTCCTGGAAATATAAATTTTTAAGGCCCTGACTACGTCCAGTAACTTGGAATCTTCCAAGTCCCTAGTAGCCGCAGGCACTACAATAGGTTGGTTCAAGTGAAAAGCTGATACCACCTTAGGGAGAAACTGGGGACGAGTCCTCAATTCTGCCCTATCCATATGGAAAATCAGATAAGGGCTTTTACATGACAAAGCCGCCAATTCTGACACACGCCTGGCCGAAGCCAAGGCCAATAACATGACCACTTTCCACGTGAGATATTTCAGATCCACAGTTTTAAGTGGCTCAAACCAATGTGATTTCAAGAAACTCAACACCACGTTGAGATCCCACGGTGCCACAGGAGGCACAAAAGGGGGGATGAATATGTAGCACTCCCTTTACAAAAGTCTGAACTTCAGGCAGTGAAGCCAGTTCTTTCTGGAAGAAAATCGACAGGGCCGAAATCTGGACCTTAATGGAACCCAATTTTAGGCCCATAGTCACTCCCGACTGTAGGAAGTGCAGAAAACGACCCAGCTGAAATTCCTCTGTTGGGGCCTTCCTGGCCTCACACCACGCAACATATTTTCGCCAAATACGGTGATAATGGTTTGCGGTTACTTCTTTCCTGGCTTTTATCAGCGTAGGAATGACTTCCTCCGGAATGCCCTTTTGCTTTAGGATCCAGAATTCAACCGCCATGCCGTCCTACGCAGCCGCGGTAAGTCTTGGAACAGACAGGGCCCCTGCTGTAGCAGATCCTGTCTGAGCGGTAGAGGCCATGGGTCCTCTGATATTATTTCTGTAAGTTCTGGGTACCAAGCTCTTCTTGGCCCATCCGGAACCACGAGTATCGTTCTTACTCCTCGTTTTCTTATTATTCTCAGTACCTTTGGTATGAGAGGCAGAGGAGGGAATACATAAACCGACTGGTACACCCACGGTGTCACTAGAGCGTCCACAGCTATTGCCTGAGGGTCCCTTGACCTGGCGCAATATCTAGTTTTTTGTTTAGGCGGGACGCCATCATGTCCACCTGTGGCCTTTCCCAACGGTTTACCAACAGTTGGAAGACTTCTGGATGAAGTCCCCACTCTCCCGGGTGGAGGTCGTGCCTGCTGAGGAAGTCTGCTTCCCAGTTGTCCACTCCTGGAATGAACACTGTTGACAGTGCTAAGACGTGATTTTCCGCCCATCGGAGAATCCTTGTGGCTTCTGCCATCGCCATCCTGCTTCTTGTGCCGCCCTGTCGGTTTACATGGGCGACTGCCGTGATGTTGTCTGATTGGATCAGTACCGGCTGGTTTTGAAGCAGAGGCCTTGCTAGACTTAGGGCATTGTAAATGGCCCTCAGTTCCAGAATATTTATGTGTTGGGACGACTCCTGACTTGACCAAAGTCCATGGAAATTTCTTCCCTGTGTGACTGCCCCCCAGCCTCGAAGGCTGGCATCCGTGGTTACCAGGACCCAGTCCTGTATGCCGAATCTGCGGCCCTCTTGAAGATGAGCATTCTGCAGCCACCACAGTAGAGATACCCTGGTCCTTGGAGACAGGGTTATCAGCCGATGCATCTGAAGATGCGATCCCGATCACTTGTCCAAGAGGTCCCACTAAAAGGTTCTTGTATGGAACCTGCCGAATGGAATTTTGCTTCGTAAGAAGCTACCATTTTTCCCAGGACTCGTGTGCAGTGATGCACCGATACCTGTTTTTGTTTTCAGGAGGTCTCTGACTAGAGATGACAGCTCCTTGGCTTTCTCCTGCAGGAGAAACACTTTTTTCTGTTCTGTGTCCAGAACCATCCCCAGGAACAGTAGGCATGTGGTAGGAACCAGCTGTGACTTTGGAATGTATAGAATCCATCCGTGCTTTTGTAGCACTTCCCGAGATAGTGCTACTCCGACCAACAACTGCTCCTTGGACCTCGCCTTTATAAGGAGATCGTCCAAGTACGGGATAATTAAAACTCCCTTTTTTCGAAGGAGTATCATCATTTCTGCCATTACCTTGGTAAAGACCCTCGGTGCCGTGGACAGTCCAAACGGCAGTGTTTGGAATTGGTAATGGCAATCCTGTACCACAAATCTGAGGTACTCCTGGTGAGGATGGTAAATGGGGACATGTAGGTAAGCATCCTTGATGTCCAGGGATACCATGTAATCCCCCTCCTCCAGGCTTGCAATAACCGCCCTGAGCGATTCCATCTTGAACTTGAATTGTTTTATGTATGTGTTCAAGGATTTCAAATTTAAAATGTGTCTCACCGAACCGTCCGGTTTCGGTACCACAAACAGTGTGGAATAGTAATCCCGTCCTTGTTGAAGTAGGGGCACCTTGACTATCACCTGCTGGGAATACAGCTTGTGAATTGCCTCTAGCACATCCTCCCTGCCTGAGGGAGTTGTCAGCAAGGCAGATTTGAGGAAACGGCGGGGGGGAGACGCCTCGAATTCCAGCTTGTACCCCTGAGATACTACTTGAAGGATCCAGGGATCCACCTGTGAGCGAGCCCACTGATCGCTGAAATTTTTGAGGCGGCCCCCCACCGTACCTGGCTACGCCTGTGGAGCCCCCGTGTCATGCGGTGGACTCAGAGGAAGCGGGGGAAGAATTTTGATTCTGGGAACTGGCTGACTGGTGCAGCTTTTTCCCTCTTCCCTCGTCTCTGTGTAGAAAGGAAGCGCCATTGACCCGCTTGCTTTTCTGAAGCCGAAAGGACTGTACCTGATAATACAGTGCTTTTCTTAGGCTGTGAGGAAACCTGAGGTAAAAAATTTTCTTCCCAGCTGTTGCTGTGGATACGCGGTCCCAGAGACCATCCCCAAACAATTCCTCACCCTTATAAGGCTCTATGTGCCTTTTAAAGTCAGCATCACCTGTCCAGTGTCGGGTCTCTCATACCCTCCTGACAGAATGGACATTGCATTAATTCTGGATGCCAGCCGGCAAAATATCCCTCTGTGCATCCCTCATATATAAGACGACGTCTTATGTTCGCAAAATAGTATCCCTGTTTGATAGGGTTACAGACCACGCTGCAGCAGCACTATCTGCAGGTCTCAGTCTAGTACCTGAGTGTGTAAATACAGACTTCAGGATAGCCTCCTGCTATTTATCAGCAGGTACCTTCAAAGTGGCCGTATCCTAAGACGGCAGTGCCACCTTTTTTGACAAACGTGTGAGCGCCTTATCCACCCTAGGGGATATCTCCCAGCGTAACTTATCCTCTGGCGGGAAAGGGTACGCCATCAGTAACTTTTTAGAAATTACCAGTTTCTTATCGAGGGAACCCACGCTTTTTCACACTTCATTCACTCATTTGATGGGGGAACAAAACACTGCCTGCTTTTTCTCCCCACACATAAAACCCTTTTTTAGTGGTACTTGGGTTAATGTCAGAAATGTGTAACACATTCTTTATTGCCGGGATCATGTAACGGATGTTCCTAGTGGATTGTGTATATGTCTCAACCTCGTCGACACTGGAGTCAGACTCCGTGTCGACATCTGTGTCTGCCATCTGAGGGAGCGGGCGTTTTTGAGCCCCTGATGGCCTTTGAGACGCCTGGGCAGGCGCGGGCTGAGAAGCCGGCTGTCCCATAGCTGTTACGTCATCCAGCCTTTTATGTAAGGAGTTGACACTGTCGGTTAATACCTTCCACCTATCCATCCACTCTGGTGTCGGTCCACAGGGGGCGACATCCCATTTATCGGCATCTGCTCCGCCTCCACATAAGCCTCCTCATCAAACATGTCGACACAGCCGTACCGACACACCGCACACACACAGGGAATGCTCTGACTGAGGACAGGACCCCACACAGCCCTTTGGGGAGACAGAGAGAGAGAGTATGCCAGCACACACCAGAGCGCTATATAATGTAGGGATAAACACTATCACTGAGTGAATTTTCCCCAATAGCTGCTTGTATAAACAATATTGCGCCTAAATTTAGTGCCCCCCCTCTCTTTTTAACCCTTTGAGCCTGAAAACTACAGGGGAGAGCCTGGGGAGCTGTCTTCCAGCTACACTGTGAAGAGAAAATGGCGCCAGTGTGCCGAGGGAGATAGCTCCGCCCCTTTTTCGCTGACTTTTCTCCCGCTTTTTTATGGATTCTGGCAGGGGTAATTATCACATATATAGCCTCTGGGGCTATATATTGTGATTATTTTGCCAGCCAAGGTGTTTTTATTGCTGCTCAGGGCGCCCCCCCCCCCCAGCGCCCTGCACCCTCAGTGACCGGAGTGTGAAGTGTGTATGAGGAGCAATGGCGCACAGCTGCAGTGCTGTGCGCTACCTTGGTGAAGACTGAAGTCTTCTGCCGCCGATTTTCCGGACCATCTTCATGCTTCTGGCTCTGTAAGGGGGACGGCGGCGCGGCTCCGGGAACGAACACCAAGGACGGGTCCTGCGGTCGATCCCTCTGGAGCTAATGGTGTCCAGTAGCCTAAGAAGCCCAAGCTAGCTGCAAGCAGGTAGGTTCGCTTCTTCTCCCCTTAGTCCCTCGTTGCAGTGAGCCTGTTGCCAGCAGGTCTCACTGTAAAATAAAAAACCTAACATATACTTTCTTTCTAGGAGCTCAGGAGAGCCCCTAGTGTGCAACCAGCTCGGGCCGGGCACAGAAATCTAACTGAGGTCTGGAGGAGGGGCATAGAGGGAGGAGCCAGTGCACACCAGATAGTACCTAATCTTTCTTTTAGAGTGCCCAGTCTCCTGCGGAGCCCGTCTATTCCCCATGGTCCTTACGGAGTTCCCAGCATCCACTAGGACGTCAGAGAAATAAATATATATATATATATATACACACACACAGTACAGGTATATATATATATATATATATATATATATATATATATAGAACTATACATATATATATATATATATATATATATACAGTACATATATATAATTATATATATATATATATATATATATATATACAAACACACTATATGGACAAAAGTATTCAGACGCCTGACCATTACACCATCAGGAACTGTAATGACATTATATTCAAAAACATATAATTTAATATGGAGTTGGACCCCCTTTTGCAGCTAGCTGTATAACAGCTTCCACTCTTCTTGGAAGCTTTCCACAAGATTTTGGAGTGTTTCTGTGGGAATTTGTGCCCATTCATTCTGTAGAGTACAGTATTTATGAGGTCAGACACTGATGTTGGACGAGAAGGCCTAGCTCGCAATCTCCGTTCCAGTTCATCCCAAAGGTGCTCGGTGTGGTAGAGCTCAGGGCTCTGTGAAGGCCAGCCAAGTTCTTTTACACCTAACTCATCAAACCTTGTCTTGCCACAAATTTGGAAGCATAACATTGTCCAAAATGTCTTGGAATGCTGAAGCATTAAGATTGCCCTTCACTGGAGATAAGGGGCCTAGCCCAAATCCTCAAAAAAACAGGCCCATAACATTATCCCTCCTCCACCAAACTTCACAGTTGGCATAATGCAGTCAGGCAGGTAACGTTCTTCCAGCATCCGTCAAACCCAGACTTGCCCATCTGACTGCCAAACAGAGAAGCGTTATTTGTCACTCCACAGAACATGTTCCCACTGCTCCACAGTCCAGTGTCGGTGTGCTTTACACCACTCCATCCCACGCTTGTTATTGGACTTGGGCCCTCATTCCGAGTTGTTCGCTCGCTAGCTGCTTTTAGCAGCATTGCAAACGCTAGGCCGCCGCCCTCTGGGAGTGTATCTTAGCTTAGCAAAATAGCGAACGAAAGATTAGCAGAACTGCTACTAAATAATTTGCTGCAGTTTCTGAGTAGTTCCAGACCTACTCCTAGACTGCGATCACCTCAGTCCGTTTAGTTCCTGGTTTGATGTCACAGACACGCCCTGCGTTCGGCCAGCCACTCCCCCGTTTCTCCAGCCACTCCTGCGTTTTTATCTGGCACGCCTGCGTTTTTTAGCACACTCCCTGAAAACGGCCAGTTACCACCCAGAAACACCACTTCCTGTCAATCACACTACGATCACTTGAGCGATGAAAAAACGTCGCTCGAGCTTGTGTAAATCTATAAAGTTTTGTGTGAAAGTACTTAGCGCATGCGCGCTGCATACCATGCGCATGCGCATTTTTGCCGTTTTTTTTACTTAATCGCTGCACTGCGAAAATCGGCAGCAAGCGAACAACTCGGAATGACCACCTTGGTGAAGTGAGTCTTGCATGCAGTTGCTTGGCCATAGAAACCCATTCCATTAAGCCTCTTTGTGATTTTATTAATCAGTGAATGTTTGGAACTCTTCCGCTATGGAATCAGCAGAGCGTTGGTGATTTTATTTCACACCATGCGCCTTAGCAGCCATTGACTCCACTCTGTGATTTTACGTGGTCTTCGACTTCGTGGCTGAGTTGCTGTTGTTCCTAAATGCTTTCACTTTATAATAATATCACTTACAGTTGACAGTTGATCCAGCAATGATGACATTTCACGAAGCATCTTGTTACAAAGGTAGCATCCTATCACAGTACCACGCTTGAAGTCACTGAGCTCTTCAGAACGACCCATTTGTATCATGAATGTTTGCAAATGGATACTGCATGGCAAGGTGATTGATTTTATAGACCTTTGGCAACAAGTTTGATTGAAACACCTGAATTCAATAATTAACAGGCGTGGCCAAATACCTTTGTGTGTGTGTGTGTGTGTGTGTGTGTGTGTGTGTGTGTGTGTGTGTGTGTGTGTGTAATGTCACGATCCGGGTAATTTCTTGTCAATACTTACCTTCTAAATGTCTCCTGAGACTGTCCCAGCGCTCCAAGCCCAGATTCCATCTGTTCTGTCTGCGTGCAGTACGCTGCATCCCATTGTCTCAGGTCTTCTCACTGTGATTCTGGCAGCATCAGGGTTAAATTTCACATGCAAGTTACAAACAGACTTTCCCTCCAAAAGCTAACATGGGCGCAGCCATGTTTTCCTGATCACATGTTACCTTTCAGCCTATCAGCTACACTCTGCTCTCAGCCTGATTACCCAGCAGCTGCACTCTGGATTCTGGTTAATTGCCCAGCCAATAACTGCTTCCCAGCAGGTATAAATATCCTGTTCCTGGGCTGGGAAGTTGTCAGTGCTTTCATTGTCTTCTGTGATTCCAGCCTGTAAGCTTCACTACAGACTTTCTCCTGTGATTCAATTCTGCAGTTCAGCCTGACTCCCTGGTCATTACACTCTGCAGTGTAACCCGACTCTCCAGAGATTAACCCTCTACAGTCTACCCTGATTCACCTGTGTCTGAACTCTGGCTTTCCAGTACCCATCCTTCATTTCTCAACTTCCAGCGCACTCCAGCTTCATTTCTCATCTACTTGCGAACCCCAGCTTTATTTCTCATCTTCCAGCGAACCCTAGCTTCATTTTTTCTTCACGGAACTTTCCTCCACATTCCACACTACTAGTTTTAACCAGTTGTGCACCAAATTACCACTTGTGATTTTCTATTATTCTTTTGCACGTTATATGACTTTTTATTTAATAAAATCACTGAAAGAGATTTCCAGTTGTCGTGGTCACACCTTCGGGCTCTACATAGTGCTACCTTGCATATGTCTCGGAGTCTACTCGCTCCTCCCACATTCCAGTACCCATCAGCCCCTACAACTGAGGCTCCAAGTCACCATCACCAGCCCTCAGTTGTGACATGTAACTTGTATTGTCTATTTGAAAGTAATTTGTACCCAGTATTGGATAAAGAGAAATATAATGTTTTTGATAAAGATGAACCTAGTCTAATATCGGCTGTCTCTCATTCTATTAATTTGCAGGAAGGGCCAAAAAGGCAAGTGAGGGTAGGGGCAGTCCCTACCCCAGTGGCTATTGTTGAGAATTGTGAAGAGTTTCCAGATGCTAATAAGTACAAGAGCATTCATGCTTCTGAAACAATAGGATGTGGTAAACCTGTATGGCTGTAGACACAACACACAATAGTTATTCCTAATGAAATGGCAGATAAGGTGATTGTAATTCTAGTCAGACAGGTAGCCATGCATAACCACTGGAGTTTATGTGAACCCATTGATTAGGGACTTAGGGAGTATCCAATCAGGTGTGATAAAACATCAGTTTTCACATTTTTTCCTGATGTTTCACCAAGATTTTTTTTTAGAGGCTATCGAATCGGAAAAAAAAATTCTCATGAAAACACACAGGTTTAGTAAAACCTATGTGTTTTTCGTGGCCTCAGCCCCATTTTCGCATGAGCTTCCTTCAGGAATTTTGTTTTGCCTGCATGAGATAGGTGATACAAAGTCCCCAATAAACCATGACTCACGCCGGCTTATCTGGACTAATTGGATAGCTCCCGGGGATATAATTAACTGCGGTATATTACTGCAGGTAATTGGATAACCCCTTTAGTTAGTTTACATGAACCCAATGTAAAAATTTATGTTTTTGGTACTAATCAAACTTTTCTTACAGAATACAGAGGCGGCCAGATCTGTATTCATTTCTCTAAATTTGTCAAATTCCAGGGAAACCATTCCAGCTATGGGAGTAACAGAAAAAGTTCAGCATTACCGTTTGACTGCACCAACAGAAGTTACTATTGAGTCATTGCAAATAAATATTATTTTCTTCTAGCTGCCGCGGTGCCTACTAACTTGCTTGGGTGAAATATGTTATGATGTGTGATATAATTATATCAGGAAAAGATAAATTAATAAATTAAGAGTCAATTCCCCATAGTGCCCAATCCAGTGGTCATTTTTTATTTATTTACTTGTTCACATTGTTTTCTTCTTGCTATCTCTGACCTCTATACTTTTTCCTTTCTCTATACCTCTTTATCCTGACTGTTAATGCTAGTGCCCCAAAGCTCAACGATAGCTCAAATGTCTTTACACTGTTAGGTTCCTGGTGCTCAGAACAAGGGAGATGTTATAAAGAGAGTCCAGAGCACCAGGACGTAATGCTGGGAAAGGGAAACGGAATGGGAATAGCCCCTGGCACCCTACCTCCGTTGTTTTACCCGTGCTGTCAATTCACTCTTGCGAGACTATGGTTTCTTGGGCCCATGGCAGCCGCGTTTGAAGGGCGGATTAAGTCTGCCCAACTCCGATGCCCCCTCAGGTCTTAAGGAGAGACAAAGAGTGAACTGAGACAGGGTAATAACAAGGGGCCCTCTAACTGAAACAACCAAAGCCAGGGGCTACTGACTAGCCTAAAACTAAATGTATGTGCGGCTTGCCACCAAAGGAAAAGAACAACAAAGGAAATGCTGTCCACACGCCGACACAATACTATTGTGTATCGGCGGTGACAGCATAAGCAGAACCCTCTGCAAAACACCAGTGACAGATATAACCAAGGAATACAGCGGCCTAGGCCGACGGACGCGGCAGAGCCGCTACTCACGGAACCGGTACAAATACTGGCAAACGGACAGGAACCCCCAACGCTGCCGACACAGACTCTCAGAACTGGAGGACAGGCAGAATCCCAAACGACAGACCGGTGGACACCAAGAAGCCAGAAACTCGACCAGGCATAGGCAAAGCCACAGGACTTCTGGACAGGAACGCTTCACGGCAGGACACGGGATCAGACATAGGAATCGACACAGGGACTGACACAGGAATCGACACAGGAAGCAGCTAGACAGACACTGCTAGACAGGAGCTCAGGAACTGGCAGGAACAAGCTCAGAACTCAAGCACTCAGGAAGACTGGAAACCTAGAAATATCACCAGCGTCTGTGAATTGCACTCAGCCAGCATATAACAGAGAGGCCTAATTAATTATGTCATGCAGCTGCCCTGTTGCATGACTCCAAACTGACAAGATGCAATTAGCAGCCAGGTGAGGCTGAACACATGGGAACAAGCTGCAATTACACAGACTCACCACCGGCAGCAAACAAGAGTATTCTTAAACAGAGCAACGGGAAATCCTGGCCTGCAAGACAACTTATAAACATAAAATAGGAATGAACCACTACCTGTGGTTCATAACAGTATCCTCTCCTTAAGGGTGAGATCCGAGCACCCCATGACACCCACGGGGAATATAAACAGAAGTATAACATAAAATACATAACCAAAATGCAAAATGGAAATGAGCCACAGCCGTGGCTCATAACATACACAAGTCTGAAGTGACTGTTTCAAACCTTTAAATCAACTTATGTATCAATCCTAAAACAAATGGATGAGTTATTGTTATAATCATTATTATGCCTGACACTAAAGCAATTGCTGTTTTATTTACTGCAAGCGGAATACAAGGTACCAAAGGATAAGCTACAGCCAGGGGTCAATACACTAACACTGGACGGGATATAAGGAAGACACAGTATAAGGACATGATCTAATGTTATATGCACCACATGCACTACAGTATCTGTTCAATTTAAATTTGGCACAGACAAGCACAAGATGGGAATTGGCCCTTATGGCATCAACAAATACTACCTATTAAAAAATTAAATGTGCTGAATCCTGTATTTTATCCACCAGATGTATCTCATAAAATACAGTACAAAGGGTGGAAGATGATCAATGAGGATTGCAGTTACACAGATATACTGAACATGATTGCATGGAACATTTTGTGTGTAAGCATATTCATACATAGGGATTAACTTAATTAAAACAAGGGGGGTAATTCCAAGTTGATCGCAGCAGGAAATTTTTTAGCAGTTGGGCAAAACCATGTGCACTGCAGGGGAGGCAGATATAACATGTGCAGAGAGAGAGAGATTTGGGTGTGGTGAGTTCAATCTGCAATCTAAATTGTAGTGTAAAAATAAAGCAGCCAGTATTTACCCTGCACAGAAACAAAATAACCCACCCAAATCTACCTCTTTCTGCAAATGTTATATCTGCCCCCCCTGCAGTGCACATGGTTTTGCCCAACTGCTAAAAAATTTCCTGCTGCAATCAACTTGGAATTACCCACCTATAGCTCAGTTGACAAGAATGCAGGCAACTAATGAAATTTTTTTACTTACTGACTTTTTGGGGGGACTCTTAGAGGGAATCCGGTCAAGATCCCGGTGGTCGGATCCTGGCAGTCGAAATACCAATGCCGGGATCCCAACACAATTCAGAATACCGACAAAAGCATCCCAATTAGAGTCACCTGCCCACCGGGATCACAAATGAGCAAGTGCCGGGACTCTGGAGATGTAAGCCCCGTGGGGAAGGGGGGAGGTTAGGTTTAGGATGCGGCGGGAGGGTTAGGCTGCTGCATAGGGGATTAGGTTTAGGCTGCGGTGAGGGGGTTAGGAACCCCCCGGAGGGTTAGACTGCGGGATGCGGGGAGAGGGTTAGGTTTAGGCTGCGGGAAGGGGGGGTTAGGTTTAGGCACCACCTGGGAGGAGTAGGTTGCGGGGGCGTGTGGGGGGGAAAGGTTAGGTTTAGGTTGCGGGGAGGGTGGGTTAGGGGGCCATGAGGGGAAGGTAAGTATTGTTGGGATGCCGAGGTCAGTATTTGGACTGCCAGCATCCCGAACGCTGGCATTCTCTACCCAACCCCTCTTAGAGTACAGAAATTAACCGAAATGCAAGACTTGTGTTCCCAACAGAACAAGGCTGTCTGGAAGTCAGAGGGATGTGGTCAGGACTCCTCAGGACTCTAGAAAAATGGACACGGTAGGTCAGTAGCTACCAGAGCATACTTTTTCAAGCATGACAGAGGCTGTACATGGTTTGACTCATTTGGGTGAAGAGGGGATGAGTAAATTTGTAGGAGCATACTGGTGTGCGTCAGGCTTTTCTTCACAGGCTGGTAAGAGGATAATGTCTTATCTTACTTGTTTGAGAAAGAGTACGAGAAAGCAATACCAACAGAGCCATCCCATATTCTTCCTACAGATGGACCTTTCAAGGTACAGTAATACAAATAAACTTCATCCAAGCAGTATAATATAGAAATTTAAAAATGTGTATTAATATAAGTTGAATTCGTAATATTTACATTGGGTTTGTAAAGGGGGAAATATATGAATGAGTATAGCCATACATAATCTTATACATAATGAATGCTACACTGCACACCACACAAATTGGTAGCCCTTTGCTGATTAAATTCCCCATGCATCCTTTGTAGGTTGGTAGTTTTTGTAGCGCTCAACCTTAGTGGGTGTAGTGACAAATATATATGAGAAAAAGGGTAAGATGAAAAAGGTTTTACTTTTATTATTTAAAAAACAAATGTAACATGAAAGAAAAGTGCATAAATATGCGTATTTGTGGTCAAAGGGTCATCCAATGGTAAATACACTGATTATGCTTTGATACTCCGTTATACTAATTCAAAACTTATGACAAGGTATTGAAAGTACTCAATTCTCAAGGTACATCAATATAATGATGTGCGCATTGATCATGCTGGAAATGTCCGGCTCAATTATATCTTAAGTTCTGTTCAGCTGTAACCCAGCTTTTTGACATTTAAATTGAGCGCTACAAAAACTACCTATCTACTGTTAACTGTAGGGTCGTTGCCCTACTTTGTGAGCAGCTCGCCGATCCATTTACAACCCAGTGCGCTGGTATACCCCCTTGTTTAAGATTATCCTTTGTAGGTTAGATGAGTTACCACAGCTTACTAATGGGCCCCGGGTTCTGCTGAGCGCATACAAAGTTTGTATTACCCTTTTCGATACCAACCCTTTTTCCTGCAACGACCTATCATCCTTACTAAGTGAATGAAATGATCAATGTCTGATTTGTTTTATATATATATTGATACCCCGTCTGATGATCTGCTGAAAATAAAGTAATATGTCGTTTTGAAGACTGGTGAGTGCTCCTTATTACTGGATGTATATATATATATATATATATATATATATATATATTATATATATATATTTATATATATAAAGCACTATTCCACAGCCCTCACCTATTCCTAGATTTGGGGTCCAACACGGTATGTGACCACATTGTTTAAATAGAAATTACACAGGCTTTGCGCTCACTGTATTAACTAACAATAACAAACAGTGGAGTTTTACTTCGTGTATTGATCATTGCATTTAAGCATGCAGCCCTCGGCAGGTTGCGCCATTGCTCAAAATAATGACCATAAAAATAGCTATCACAAAAGTGTTAAACTTTAGGCATTCTGCCATTTACAGCTTTACAAAGGTGTGTTGGTAACTGTCTCACCTAAAAAAGCAAAGTTGCTGTGAGCTTTAGACCAGGTAGCATTCCTAAAATTTAACACTGATGTGAAAGTTATTTTTATGGTAATTATTTGGGCAATAGAGTAGGACCTGCAGTATAGTGGGGTCCCTTGCCGAGGGACTGTAGGCTGAAATGCATTGATCAATACATGAACTAAAACTGCACTGTTTATTATTGTTAGTTTATATTGTCAAAGTCGAAAAATATTGCAGAACACACATCACGTACAAACTGCACACACATGCCCACTGCGCGTGCACTTGTTCTGCCGTGCGTGCACATATCCGCAATTTGCATATAGTCGCTCCCGCGGTCCTGCGCATCGGTGCGTGGTATGGGTATTTATGGCAGAGTTTGTGTACGCATGGAGAGCCATCAAAACACATTACATATTTAATCCAAATAGTGCACAATGTACACATAGTCTCCTTGCACCACATCAGAAAGTTATAGCTGTTTAAATGGTTGCAGAACAAAGGGATTCACTTTTACAGGATAAGAGGGGACAGACTAAGGTTATAAGGTGGTATTTGGTATCCAGCTGTAGGGTATTTTAAGGGTAACATTCCGGTGTTGGTCTGCGGAAGATCGCATGTTCCTGCGGATAGTTATGTGCAGAAGCAGAATATAGATATAAACTGTATTTACTGTATATTATGTATGCGGCGGGAATCCAGAGGAGACCACCCACAAGAGCAGTTGGGAAAGACATCGCCCACCTATTCAAATCGACCTATGACCTCTCCTGTACTGTAAAAGTGCATTCCTGTGTCCAATGGACAAAGGGATTACAGTATCCATTGTATTGCTTTTGGAAGAATTGTATAAATAAAGCCTGCTGCAGCCTGGCCTGCCACAAGACTCACAACGTTATCTATCAGATGACCGGGGACCGGCCGGGTTGCGCAAGCGATTCCAATCACGTATATACATTGACTGTAGCCATTATTCTGTTATATTGTCTTGTATTGTAGTGTATGATTTTTATTGTAAACCCCCTTTCAGCAAATATTACGCTGTGGTGTCGGAACCCAGTGGTTTAACTACAAATCGGTGTTGTGTCTTCCTTTCCCTGCTAAGGTTTAAGAGTGTATTAGTAACGCATCGCATTGCTGTATAAGGTTTAAAGTGTATCTCTGGGTGTGTGCGCGCTGTGTGTACTTTGTACCCCCAGCGCGGCGTTTGTATGCTAAGTCCGTACAGTGATACGGGACTCCATACGCAAACAGTGTATAAAGTACGTAGCGTGTGTATTAAGTATAGCGGCCGCAGCGGCTAAAGGTTTAAAGTGTATTTAAGGTGTGTTTAAGGTGATAAAGCTAAATATTTATCGTATATAAAACACTTTAAGAGGTCTAAGAACACTGTACGCTATCTACGTAAGAAGTACCGTAAGGGTACGCAAGTTGCGTAACGATCGCTCAACCGTAGTCGAGACGCTCAAGCGTCACGTTCGCTTACGGCCCAGAGATCACAGGCAGGCACGCTAGTGGCTGCCGACTAACGTAATGATCCGCTATAGCGTAGCGGACGCTCGGAGCCACGAGGAGATCACCAGCGGTGCAGACGCTTACAACGTTAAACCTTTATATCTATACCATTAACAACGAAATATACAGTAAACCTTAGTGTGGTGATAGAGTGTAAATGCAACCTGGTGTAACCTGATTAACTACAAAGCTGCTTGGGCGTCACCGACGCTCAGGGAATACTTAACACTATAAGAAATACACAGATACCTGGGCTTAGGGTCCAAAACCTATTATATGTATTATGACTATTATACTTGCAAAAGAATCACAGTACAAAGCATACACTACAATATAACATAGACTAACTAACCAGATAATTACACAGGAAATACCATACAATACAATACAATACAATCAAGGGAAAATAAGGGAAAAAGAGAGGAGAGAGAGATGGCTCATAATAACATCAAGACAATATGACTGCGGAGAAAACTTACGCACAAGGGGAAACGATCGCATGCGCCTCGATATCCAGCTCCCGATTATCAGCAATGAGAACCGTTGAAGAGAGAGTGACCTGGATACGGTCGGCCTGCCTATTTATGCCCCACACACAATACAATTCAATGGTCCCTACAATCTCATTGTTCATTGGACACAGGAATTCGGCTTCGCATTATAACAAAAGGTCATAGGTTGATTCATACAGGTGGGCTGTGACTGTTTCCAACTGTCCAGGTGGGTGGGATACTGGGTTTCCCGCCGCATGACTAAGTAAGAACAAATAATAGTAAATGGACATAAACTTCTTATGTCCATAACTATTCGCACGAGCGATTAATCCGCTCCACACCAACACCGGAATATTGCTATTTAAATACTCTTCCGATGGGTACCAAACACTACTGTATGACCCCTGTTAGACCCTTCGTACAATACAAAGAGGGATCTCTCTGTTCAGGAACATGCTATGTTAACTAAACTTTCAGAATCTATCAAAGGGACCATGATCTACAAAATACATTATTAGTGAAAATATGTAACGAATGAGTCGCACGCTACGATTACATAAACTCTACCGTAAATACGCATACCGTGCGCCTGCGGGTGCCCGCGACTATGAGTATGTGCACGTACGGGAGAGCGTACGCATGCGCAGCGCGGACCAGTATGAGGTGCAAATATGGCAGTGTGTGTAGAGATATTTTTCTGACTTTGACAGTCCACCCTTTGGCAGTCAATAATAACTGCCACCTTCTAAAACATTTCAAAAGGAGAAAAATATATGTCAGGGGTTAATTCATTTCCATGGTTGGGTAAGGGAGGAGAGAGGAGTAGGTGGGAAGAGGGTATGACCTAGTGAGATAGCAGAAGCATGTGTGTATGAATCCGTGCTTGGGGGTCATGTATCATCGTGCCGTACGTGTTTTAAATCAAGCTTCGAGGTATTGCGAAGTATACATTTGAATTCCTTCTTATCCCGTGGTACGGGTCTGTGGATGGGCTGTCAAACTTTACCGAGCTCTTTTCGGCTTTGGTTGTAACAAAATGGGGGAGCACATTTTAGTTGATGATACATGAATAGGGGAGGTATGTGGTTGCTGATATCTGTGCCTGTATTCCCTATCGACTATGTGTGTTATTACCTGAGGGTTGTAGAGATGAAGATAAAGAACACTTATGGAAAATGCAGTGGTATTCTATGTCAGGTTAATGTACATCTGTCGGTTGAAGTTTTGTTCGGTATCAGTTGAAAGTCGTCTTCTTTGCGCTGTTTTGCCCATTAGGTGCGAGCAAAAAGCTTTGTCAATGCCATTAGATTTACAAAAAAAATGTTGGGCTAGCGTAAGTTTAAGAATTCTAGGGAAACTGGGGATCCATGGCAAAGTTCATCAAATGTCCGTATCTACAGTGGTCAAAACTTCTTCTTTGGTCAATCCGTTGTCTGTATAGCGTCTCGTCAACTTCCTTGTCCAAGTGGGTCTTTTTATCTTGGAGAAAAAAAACAGAAAAACAGGTGAAAGAAACGGACCGTATAATCGCATTTTCATTACATCATTGTTTCTATTGTTGGGTCATAAATCAAGTCTAGGTTAATTACAGTTTCCTCACTCCTTAAACTCATTACTCTTGTACTTTGTTTGCACTTCATTAAAGCCTGACCGCATCTAAATATCAAGCCAATTGATATGACAACACCTAAGATACATAGGAGAAACTTCCCAACATCCATTATGACTCCTTGAGCCCAGTCTCCTAAACCAGAAAACCAATTTCGCGGGTTCAACCATGACACCCAACCAGTCAGCTCATTACCTACAGCAGCAAGAGTGAGATTGTGTTTTCTGCGAAATTCCCACTTCAATTGGAGAATATCGTCCATCTTTTGGTCTATGACCTCGACCGGATCCTCGGTGTTATTCGTGATATACGTGCAACACTTCACGCCGTACTGTGTTGCCAATGTAACACAATATCCACCTGTCACTGCTGTGAGGTAATTAAGAACCATTCTATGCTGCACCAGTTCTGTTTTATAAGCTTGAAGTTCCCTTCCAGTATATCTAAACGTGTCATCATACATTTCAGTGATATTATCTAACAAATTGGCGAGCGCAGAAATGTATTTATAATTCAGCACTCCTCTAGCGGTGCGGGTGAAATCTAACGCGATTAAGAATTGAATCCCGGTGGATTCACTTATCAGATCAGAGGCCGGATGCTCTGTCTTCTCTATCAGGTGCCTTTTAACAACGTGCTCGTAATGGGTGTGAGTATAAGGAGCTTGGGCACCATGGTGTATGTCTTTCATTTTGTCATGTGATACAGTCATTACTTCAGGCAGTACTTTTCCAATATAACACAATCCTTCAGAGTTTGGGGCAAGCCACTTGTACGCCTTTCTCCCGCATATGAAATATGCATCATCGGGGAGAACATATGGGACGGAGTAGGACATAACCATATTACACACCTTCCATGTGAAATCTCCTAACCCTAATTCTTCCATCTGCTTAGTACACGTATCAGGTTGTACGATATGTGCACAGTATCCTGGTGATACCTCTCCAACTCTAGTAATCCTATTTCCTAAGGTATACCTATACCGGAAAGATTTTCCTCTACTGGCTATGTGGCGTACAAGCTCTGTATCTGTAGGCATTCTATCTGCTCTATGCGAAAAGGTCATGGTTTGGTTACTCCATGACACTTCCCAATTTCCCGGCTTTCGGGGATTGGAGATGTTGAAACATAATAGGGACCTATCCACATGGTATTGGTGGAGCTTCAAACTAGGAGGGCTGGAGATATTAAACCTCCGGTCCACCGGTCTCCCACCATTTAACTCAAGTACCTCCCCTAACGTTAAAGGAAATGGTACTAGCCCTGATTTGCTATGACCTTGAGGTACTTGAGAGCATACCCAACAATCTGTTTTGTTTAACACACTACCCACTAAGGAGTGATAGTTACTCAATGGATGCCGGTCCATATGGATATTAAAACTGGATTGGCATTTCTTAATGCACCCATCCTCAATGACATTGTTACAGAGCCTACAGATACAGTTTTCTTCAGCCAACAATCCTTAAAAGAAAAATGTTTACAGATAACATGGCTGCTGGATCGTTTCCGGTACTCGCCTTTGCTTGGTGATTGGGTTGCTATTGGAAATTTACACCTCCGTCTCAGTCATCAGAACCTTTCTGGATCCTTTCACGACCTCACTGATACTCTCACCGGAACAGACTGCTCTGGTCAACATCATGGTCAACAGGAAAATCCAGATCACAGTCTCTTGGGGCAAGTCCATCTTACAGGAGGAGAAAAGAAGAAATTTGTAATGGGGGTACAGAAAATCAGTTTGAGGGGGAGAGAAACTTGTTACGATAATTAGTTCTCTCGTCTTGTTGTTCTTCTTGTTCTGCTGTCCTCTCAAAGGTGCTGTCTCTTCAGTCTTCCAAATGAACATTCTGGTGATGCAATATTCCTTCCTAACCAGCGATCTTTCTGTAAGGAGCAAAAATCTGGCATTACCATTGGTCCAACTGAGGGGTGACATACCATCTTTAAACCATGAAAACATGAGTGAGAAGAGAGAGAAAACAAAAAAAACAAAAGAGATAGAGAACAATTCATGTGCATATATACATATTACATAACTCAACAATAAACACCAATAGGAAAAGAGAAATTAAACATTTTTTTTCAAACATTTTAAAACATGGTCAGCATTAAGAAAACATTGTCAGATTTATCAGGCTGTCATATCTACGTGTCTAATGGTTTCCTTGAGCAGTCCCTCCCCACCAGCACCTCCATATTCCACTGTCTGTATCTGGCCAGAATACATTGTGGTGGATAGGTCATGCTGGGGTTTGGTAGACTTCTGCAAGGACCAAGCGGATATGCAATGTTTGAATTCTTACCAATAATCGTCAGAGATGGGGATAGAAAAAGAAACATTTCACAGATACATTTACAACTTTTCATCCGGTCATTCCTGTGTCTTCAGTGAATGACCTCCCAATTTATTAACCGTTACCTCAGGCTTTCCATCAGTCCTAATGATCACCTTTTCCTGACTACATATCATGGGTGTGGCCCAAAATTCTTCCTGTCTGATCTCTGATTATAATGGTGTGTGTTATAACTTTGCTCATTTCTTGGTCTAGGGGGTCTGACTTTATGTGGGTTATTACAGTTGCTGGCATAATGCCCTTCTCTTCTACAATTATAACAAATCCTTGGTTTCCTCCAAGTGTCAATGACCTGAGGTCTTGGTTGATTTGATGCCTCCTCAAACGCTCGGATGCTCATCGCCATCAACCGTTCTCCCTGCGCTTCCCTGGTTCTTTGGATATTGCGGTCATGCTCGATAGCGGACTCTCTTAATGCAGCCACCGAGATGCCTCTCCAGTGAGGTATGGAGGTTTGTACCCTGATTTTTAGTGTGTCTTTTAAGCTGTCCATTAATACAGACACAGCTACCTCTCTGTGGTGTACGTTAGTGTCAATGTCATCTATACCCGTGTACCTAGCCATATCCTGCAGAGCCCGGTGAAAATACTCTGATGCGGATTCACCTTCTTTTTGTTTTATTGTAAAGATTTTATTCCATTTTACTACTGTAGGAAAATATTCTTTCAACTGTAGATTGATTCTTTTTACATTATCTTGGTTATACTCGTTTGTTAGTGGCACTTCCTCATCTAGCTTACAATCAGCGATAAATTTCAATGAATCAACATCGGGGGGTAAACATGCCCTCAAAACTGTCCTCCAATCTTTGTTATTTGGCTCTGCAGTGTGTCCTAGCACTCTAATGTATCTTTGACAAGCAACTAAGTCTTTCCTGGGATCAGGAAATTCAGACAGAATTGTTCTTAATTCTGTTCGGGAAAAGGGGCAGTACATGGCGATGTTCCTGACGGGGGTGACTCCTGAAGAGTCAGTTTTCCCATTTGGTACTGCAATTACCCTGACAGGATTAAGTCCAGTAACGTCATTCTGAATTGATTCTACAATATGAGGTACATTTGTTTGTGCGTAATGTATAATACCATACGTACCTGTGGACACGACCTCACCTGACCCTCCATTAGGGGGTTTGTTTACAGTCTTTACCGATTGGGTCGCGTCCACCTGGATGTCTTGTGTGATGGCTTCTGGAAGAGGTGCCGACATCGTTCTGGGTTCACTTTCTTGTTGGTGTTCCTGAGGAAAGTTTAACATGGGGTGCGACTTGCATGGGTTAATAGTTGTACATTCAACAGTATTACAATTATCTTTGTTACATTTATTACACTTATTCTTATCATCTATACTACAGTTGCTAAGAGCGTTTTTATTGTTCACCCTTGTGCTTTTCTCCGCAACCACAATCCCCTCCATTGCCATGTCTCTCCTCTCAAGATGAAAGTTAGGTATGTGAGTTACATTTCTTTGCATTTCACCCTCCTGTTGCCATAACTGTAAACAATCATAATGCTTGATTCGTCTCTTTGCTGATTTAATGAGACATATCCTTCTCCTTAAATTTTGCAACACCTCTGAGTCAAAACTACCTATCCCGGGAAATGGTGCCTTATCCCCCGCAGTCATTCGTGTCCATTCATCACAAAAGGTCTCAGTGTGGGACCATATTTCCCCCACATTACTAACCGAGCAGACCCTCGGGGTCTGCAAGCCTCTGGAGTCTGAATCCTGACTGCCGACTGTCTCTGTGTCGTGCACTTGGCTTCCATTGTGGACCTTTTTAACACAGAAAAACTTCCTAAAATGCACCAAACACAGAAATTCGTTGGAAATCCTTAAAGCTCTTCCACTGAACTTCTTCTGCTCCGGGTATCTCCGATCCGCCTTCTAGCAGACACGTGTAGCCGTTGCAGGCCCTATCTTTAGAGATTTTCCTGAGAAAATTCCCTTCCTTTTTCTTTACACAAATCACGCTTGCATGTGCTCCCTACAACACGTATGAGGGCAAGACCTCATATCACGTTGCGTTATTGGTCACACATACAACCGTGCGGTCCAATCATACCACTTATAGACACTTGTTGCCCATAAATGGTAGGATCATTGGCCAGAGCGTAATACAACGAAAACTTTATCACACTCTGTTGCACGTTTTCACTTCAGGCCGTGCTCATAGATCACACAGATCACAAAGTCCACAAAGCGGGATTTGATACCGTTTTATCACATAGACCACAAAGTCCACAAAGCGGGATTCAATACACTCATACCGTTTTCAACCCACTATCATTCTTATAGTTTTCTGATCAGAAAAATCATTTCCCGTAGTCTGATAGCTCTCCCCAGAGGTATTACAGTAAAGTAAGGTATTTAAACTAAGTTTTGGAAAACTGAAATCAATTTGTGCTATTTATCGCTTTGCGTTATTTACCGCATTGCGCTACTTATCGCCTGTTGTTTGAGTTACGTGGGCGTACCCAGACGCTCCGTTGCGTAATATACGCTGCGTGCGTCGGCCTTTGGATTGCGTACGCAAGTCTTTGTTAGAGACACGTGTACGCAAAGCAAAGATCCACCGTAACACAATTTATACTTTTATCAATGTAGATGATCCTTGATCATCTATCACACACCACACTGACTTCGCCTTATCTCCCAGGCAAAAACTGTGTGTTTGTCTACACTTTAACTATATTACCTTTACTCAAACTATTGAAATAGCGGCAAATCTCTCTCAGCACGTTTATCAACTATAAACTGGCAAACAGGAGAGTGACATACGAAAATACACAAATGAAAAGGAAATGCAGATATATATGTGTGCGTGCAAGACAGAAAAATAAACAGTTTTAAAAGACACTAGCGTTTTGCTCTTACCTCCGGTTCCCGGATTCCTTCAGCACCCTTTACCTAAGCGAAGCAGACGCTTATCCCGTCAGCACTACGAGGGATACAACCTCCCGCCCTTTGCTGATGGATAATGTCTGCTGATATTACCTAGTGCAGATATGTGAAGGACTGGACGGCCCCCAATTGATAAAGCTAAATATTTATCGTATATAAAACACTTTAAGAGGTCTAAGAACACTGTACGCTATCTACGTAAGAAGTACCGTAAGGGTACGCAAGTTGCGTAACGATCGCTCAACCGTAGTCGAGACGCTCAAGCGTCACGTTCGCTTACGGCCCAGAGATCACAGGCAGGCACGCTAGTGGCTGCCGACTAACGTAATGATCCGCTATAGCGTAGCGGACGCTCGGAGCCACGAGGAGATCACCAGCGGTGCAGACGCTTACAACGTTAAACCTTTATATCTATACCATTAACAACGAAATATACAGTAAACCTTAGTGTGGTGATAGAGTGTAAATGCAACCTGGTGTAACCTGATTAACTACAAAGCTGCTTGGGCGTCACCGACGCTCAGGGAATACTTAACACTATAAGAAATACACAGATACCTGGGCTTAGGGTCCAAAACCTATTATATGTATTATGACTATTATACTTGCAAAAGAATCACAGTACAAAGCATACACTACAATATAACATAGACTAACTAACCAGATAATTACACAGGAAATACCATACAATACAATACAATACAATCAAGGGAAAATAAGGGAAAAAGAGAGGAGAGAGAGATGGCTCATAATAACATCAAGACAATATGACTGCGGAGAAAACTTACGCACAAGGGGAAACGATCGCATGCGCCTCGATATCCAGCTCCCGATTATCAGCAATGAGAACCGTTGAAGAGAGAGTGACCTGGATACGGTCGGCCTGCCTATTTATGCCCCACACACAATACAATTCAATGGTCCCTACAATCTCATTGTTCATTGGACACAGGAATTCGGCTTCGCATTATAACAAAAGGTCAAAGGTTGATTCATACAGGTGGGCTGTGACTGTTTCCAACTGTCCAGGTGGGTGGGATACTGGGTTTCCCGCCGCATGACTAAGTAAGAACAAATAATAGTAAATGGACATAAACTTCTTATGTCCATAACTATTCGCACGAGCGATTAATCCGCTCCACACCAACACCGGAATATTGCTATTTAAATACTCTTCCGATGGGTACCAAACACTACTGTATGACCCCTGTTAGACCCTTCGTACAATACAAAGAGGGATCTCTCTGTTCAGGAACATGCTATGTTAACTAAACTTTCAGAATCTATCAAAGGGACCATGATCTACAAAATACATTATTAGTGAAAATATGTAACGAATGAGTCGCACGCTACGATTACATAAACTCTACCGTAAATACGCATACCGTGCGCCTGCGGGTGCCCGCGACTGTGAGTATGTGCACGTACGGGAGAGCGTACGCATGCGCAGCGCGGACCAGTATGAGGTGCAAATATGGCAGTGTGTGTAGAGATATTTTTCTGACTTTGACAAAGGTATAGCTTTCTTTCCTGTAAAGATAATCAGCTTTATCAATTGAGGGCATTGTCCGGTTTTCCACATATCCACAGCCTAACAGGTCACAGCAGACTTAACCTATCAGCAAAAGGGTGGACAGGTATCCTACGTATCCTTTTCTTGGTCGATGGATGCACTGAGAAACCCTATTTATGTGCTGATTAGACGACGTCTGCTCAGTATGGTTTGTAGGGATGCTGGTAGAATTCGTAAGGTAAGCAGAAAAAAAAACTATTTATAATCTGTGAATTTATTTTTTGGCGCCAAATGTGTACACAACAAAAGCGTACACCCATACTCTGTGCATACTCTCCCACATTGTTGCCATAGGACTGATTGCTAGACTCATAATATAAATATTAAGGAAGTAAGTGTAAAACACAAACACAGTCTGGCCTAGTTATAAGGGTTTATACAGAAAAGAAACTGTGTGGCGTGTTAAGTGAGCGATTATAGTTAATATTGCTCACATTTATAGAAATTGTGTAAGTTGTTTTATTGCGTCCGCACATTGGTACACGTGGTACGGAACGTGAGGACAGCGTACACAAAACATGCACGTAGCGCAAGGCTGCACACGTGGCATAAAGGTACGCACGGTTGCGTAATTACGCAAGCTTGCGTAGCGTTGTGTGCGCATAATAAAACCATACGATAGTTTGTTTAGTTTAAAGGTGGGACAGTAGCCACACTACAATAGCACAAAAATTGCCCAGTTTCCAAAGTTTAGTATAAAACTCTTATTTACTGTATTGCCTCTGGGAGTAAAACTGCTTATCCGAATGAATGATAATTTTCTGTACAGAAAAACCAAAGTGTATTTGAGTGAGCGAACGTAGGAGCGAGTGGAAATTTGAACCCCGGAATTCGGAATCTCGTCGTGTAGTACATCAAGTGAGTGGAGACTTGGTGGCGTGAGGCGGCTGACTCACGTTATTATAAGGTTTAATACGTAAGTCGTGAGGAGACTTACAGGAGCGTGGTAGGGAATTGTGAATTGTGTGTGACCCATATAGTTTGTGGGTGCGATATATAGCGCAACGTGATATCCTTTTTACGAGCTTTTGCGTAAAATCGCGGTATCATCAGCGCTGTATAGAGCATACGCAAGCGTGATTTGTGTATAATAAAGTGCATAGGGAGTTTTCGCTGGTCTCTCTCAGGAAATTCTCCAACGGCCAATACTTTACTGGAAAGGGTAAGTTATTCCTAAAAACTTCCAGTAAATATAGGTCACATAGGGCCCTAAGTTGGGTACATTGCCTTCGCTATCGACAGTGTATGGTAGTACTGGCCAACGTGGGTGGTGAGCGGGTGAAGAGCGCTCGGAGAACTTTCACCGGTAGCTTATATTGAGTATTTTGGTGTTTGTGGAAAAAGGCCCACAATTATGGGAGCCAGTTGCTCAAGTAAGGGACGTTTTGTAACCAGGATTCAGGTTGAAGAGCCGCGGCCCATGGGGTCAGCGAAGTTTGAAGGAAAAAGTATTGAAGACTTTTTGTCTGAATGGGAACGTATGACTGACAAAGATAGGATACCATTCCCTAAAGTGGGCAGTTTTGAACCAGAGGTTTTGCAGAATTTAAGGATAAGGATATGTTTAATAAAATCCAGAAAACAAAGGATTAGATATACAGATTGTTTAAATTTATGGCAACAGGAGGGGGATATGCAAAGAGAACAAATTCTCAAAACAGGTTAAAAACCTAGCGGGAATGGGAACACAAACACACCATTGTCGACACAGGTCGAAGGGGAAGAGATGGCTACAGTCAATGGTATATCCGTAAATGATAGTAGTATGCAAAAACAATGTATTAACCCTAATTTTTGCAAGATGTATCCTGTTTTGAAGTCTTTTCAAGGTTATAGGTCACAAGAAGATGAAGGATCCAGCCAAATTCCAGCTCTCCTCCAAACAGTCACTTTGCAGGAAACTCAGGCGGGGCCTGTCCAACCAGGTAGAGCAGTAACAGTATTCCCCAATGAAAGAACTGGTGAGGTCACAGCTACCGGTAAGTGTGAGACAGTTCATTGCACAGAGACAACAACACCTCACAGTAAACAGATTAGGAACGGAACGGTAGGATTACACCCTGTCTTGGAAATAGTAACTCCCAATGGGGGAACCAATAGTCAGAGAGTAGTCCTCACCAGGAATAATGCAATATATTGCCCGTGGCCCAGAGATGAGCTGCGATCAATCATTTCAGAATTCCCCGACCCTCGGAAGCATTTAGCCAGATGTCAGAAATTCATCAGAGATCTGGGTAATGCGTATGAACCAACAAACAAACACTGGCGGATATTTTAAAAGCGTGCCTACCCCCTAATATTGACATCCAAAAATGTATCACTGATTGTAGGTTACAGAGTCGGATAGTCTTATGACTAACGAAAACAATCAGGAGAACTTAGAACGAATTAATAGACAACTAGAGTTGTGTTTCCCCATTCACGTTAAGTGGAGAAGAATTTTCTCCATAAAACAGAGGGAAAATGAAATGACATCTGAATATTTCCATCGGGCCCTGCAAATAATGGATAGATACATTCGGGTATCAGATACAGGGAACGATGTGAATTATAGGGAAGTGGCTGTCTCTGTGCTAATTGACGGACTCAATAAGACAGTAAGGGACAGGGTACAAACATCTTTGCCTAATTGGAGAGGGGCCACAGTAGCTTGTCTTAGAGCGTGCGCAATTAAACATCACCAGAATATAGTTAGGCGTAGAAAACAACAGGAGGAGAGGCTGAGGATTGAAAGTATACAGGCTCTTACACCAAAGTCTCATCAGCCTAAAACCCAGACCCCTGCTGTTTGGATAAGACCTAGAATATGCTACACTTGTAGGAAGGAAGGGCATTTTGCCAGAGATTGTAGGAGTAGTAGAACACATAGCCAATATAGACCCCTAGACAGAGAAAACAAGCCACGTTATTAAACACATAGACGGGATCAAGGGACATATAGTAAGGAATCACGAGCCATATAGAAAACACAGATTCGGTTAATGGGAAGAACAGAATAAATGCAACTTTACCCTTTTGACAGAACTTACTGGGGTTAGGAGGAGGCCTCTAAACTTCTGCTTCTCTCTCTAGCAGAAGTGACCTCTAAGTAACTTAACAGGAGTTTTGTTAGAATTGGTATACATATAGAGTGCTCCCACCCAGGAAGCACAAAATATGTTAGATACCCACGAAGACTAATGTTGCATTTCACTGTTTTAGATGCATGTCCATCACAGGTAGAGGAAATTATCTCAAAGATACCGGGTTCCCTATGAAGAATGGACAGGACACTGGATTGATGGCTGGGATAGTCCCAGTAGAGATATAACACACATATAATTTTTTTTAGGGGAACAGACCGATTAGGGAATCATTCCCCGTAGTGCCCAATCCAGATGTCAAAATTTGTAAAATCTTCTTTGCCTCTACAAACTTATCTGTTACTAAACTCTGTGATTTGTCTTCAAAGTTTCCTCTTCATCTCTTACGTTCACCGACAGGATTACAGTTCAAACGTCACATGCCTACTCGGTCTTTTCAGAGTTCTGCCCAAACCCAGTATATCTCACCAGCATAGGGACACCAGTATCAGTGTGCCTGGTCATGCACAAAGGGTGGAGAATGGGAATACTGGTGAAGGGAGACTGTGCATAGATACCGATATACATGATGGTGTGACAGCCTGATGGTGAACGCAAATCTGACAAATTTGCTTTTTATTATTTCCCCTCTCTTTTCACTTTCCACAGATGGTTTACTTCACACAACTGATAATACACAACAGTTAAACACATTGAAATGCAAGATTTATGTTCCCTACAGAAAGGTCGCTGACCCGGAGAGAACTCGTGACAAAGAGCAGAGTGTAGAGAACATCGTATCACTGGAGTGTCTGTTCCGGGAAAACTGAGAGGCAGGACTGTTAAGACGGCACCTGAGCGCGGAGAACAACAAGACCAGAGGCGGTTGTCGCACCAGTTTTTATTTTTTTTATTTTCTCCATCTCCCACTACCCTCCTTCTCTTTCTCCCCCTTCTTGTTTCCCTTCTCTTCCCTTAACAAGATGGACTTACCCCAAGAGACTGCGTTCCGGGTTTTCCTGTTAATCCTGTTGTTGACCAGGACAGTCTGTTTCGGTGAGGGTCCCAGAGAGGTCGAGAAAGGATCTGGAATGGGTTCTGATGGCGAGGATGGATTTGTAGAATCGCAAGAGCAACACATCACTCGAGCAAAGGCGAGTATCAGAAAGCGCTCTGGTAGTCAGGGAGCTCAGAGGCACTGTGAAGGGTTATTGGCTGAGGAAAATTGCATTTGTAGGAATTGTGGGAACATAGTCGAGGATGGGTGCATCCAGAGATGTCAGTCCAGCCTTAATATCGACATGGACCGTCATCCATTGAGTGATTACCACTCACTAGTGGGTAAGGTCTTAAACCAGACAGAATGCTGGGTGTGCTCACAAGTACCTCAAGGTCAGAGCAAGTCAGGATTAGTACCGTACCCTTTAGCAATAGATGAGGTACTCTAATTACGGGGTGGGAGACCGGTGGACAAGAAATTCAATATTTCTAGGCCCCCTAGCTTGAAGCTCCACCAGTATCATGTAGATAGATCCTTATTATGTTTCAATATTTCCAATTACCGAAAACCGGGAAATTGGGAAGTGACGTGGAATAACCAGACAATGACCTTTTTTCGCACAGAGCTGATAGGATACCCATAGACTCTGAACTTGTACGCCAAATAGCCAACAGTGGGAGGTATTTCCGGTATAGGTATACTCGAGGAAGCAAGACCATGTGGGTTGGAAAAGTATCACCAGGGTACTGTGCTCATATCATCCAGCCCGATACGTGTACTGAGCAGATGGGAGAACTAGGGATTTGGTTTTTCACTTGGAAAGTTTGTAATATGGTAATGTCATATTCTGTCCCCTATGTTCTCCCCGATGATGCCTATTTCATATGTGGGAGGAAGGCGTACAAGTGGCTTGCCCCGAGCTCAGAGGGATTGTGTTTTGTTGGAAGAGTGTTGCCAGAGGTCATGACCATAACCCATGATAAGATGAAAGATGTTCACCGCAGTGCTCAGGCTCCTTACACTCATACTCACTATGAACACATCGTCAAGAGACACCTCATAGAGAGGACAGAGCACGTAGCCTCTGATTTGATCCACGAATCCACCGGGATTCAATTCCTTCTCGCATTAGACATCACCCGTACTGCCAGAGGAATTATAAATTATAGGTATATCCATGCGCTAGCGAACTTGATATATAATATCACTGAGATGTATGACGACACCTTCAGGTATACGGGAAGGGAGTTACAAGCTTACAAGACGGAATTGATCCAGCACAGGATGGTCCTTAATTATATCACAGCCGTGACGGGTGGGTACTGTGTCACTTTGGCAACTCAATATGGTGTGAAGTGCTGTACGTATATTACAAACAACACTGACGACCCCACGGAGATTATCGATCAAAAGATGGACGATATCTTGCAGTTGAAGTGGGAGTTCCGGAGGAGACACAACCTTACCCTTTCGGCTGTGGGTAATGAGCTGACCGGCTGGGTCTCATGGTTGAACCCACGAAATTGGTTCTCAGGATTAGGAGAGTGGGCTCAAAATGTTATTATGAGTGTAGGGAAGTTTCTCCTTTGTATCCTGGGAGTCGTCATAATTATTGGCTTGATATTTAGGTGTGTTCGAATTCTGATGCGGCGCAAGCACGACACAAATTTGATGAGTCTAAGGAGCTTTGCATTGTTATAGCAGCAGATTTAATTTACGACCCATCCATAGAGACAGTGTTATGATAAGGATTGCAAATGAATTCCATGGCCTGTTTCTTTCACCCATTTTTCCTTTGTCTCCCCCTCTGCCCAGATACACCCATCCGTAAAAGACATCAGCCCTACCCAAGAATGTTTATGTAAATGTTATGTGAATGTATTTAGATATGTGTCTTATCTTCATCTCTACAACCTTCAGTTAATGACACACATAGTCGACAGGTGATATCCACATATACTAGCACTCACATATGTTCCCCCTCCACGTATCATCAACTAAATGTGCACCCCATTTGTTGGAACAAGAAGCCGAAAAGAGCTCGATAGTGTTTGTTGGCCCACTTACAGACCCTTAATACGGGATGAGAAGTATTTAATGTATACTTCGCAATACCTCAAAGCTTATCTGAAACATATACGGCATGTATGATACATGCCCCTCAGACATGGATTCATACATACATGCTTTTTACTATTCCACTAGGTCATACATTTCCCGCCTCCAACTCTCCTCCGACCATCCAATCGTCTGTAAATATTGTATTGATATTTTTCTGTTTAGTGATTAGATAGTGGCAGTTATTGGTGACTGCCAAAGGGTGGACTGTCAAAGTCGAAAAATATTGCAGAACACACATCACGTACAAACTGCACACACATGCCCACTGTGCGTGCACTTGTTCTGCCGTGCGTGCACATATCCGCAATTTGCGTATGGCGCGTGGTATGGGTATTTACGGCAGAGTTTGTGTACGCATGGAGAGCCATCAAAACACATTACATATTTAATCCAAATAGTGCACAATGTACACATAGTCTCCTTGCACCACATCAGAAAGTTATAGCTGTTTAAATGGTTGCAGAACAAAGGGATTCACTTTTACAGGATAAGAGGGGACAGACTAAGGTTATAAGGTGGTATTTGGTATCCAGCTGTAGGGTATTTTAAGGGTAACATTCCGGTGTTGGTCTGCGGAAGATCGCATGTTCCTGCGGATAGTTATGTGCAGAAGCAGAATATAGATATAAACTGTATTTACTGTATATTATGTATGCGGCGGGAATCCAGAGGAGACCACCCACAAGAGCAGTTGGGAAAGACATCGCCCACCTATTCAAATCGACCTATGACCTCTCCTGTACTGTAAAAGTGCATTCCTGTGTCCAATGGACAAAGGGATTACAGTATCCATTGTATTGCTTTTGGAAGAATTGTATAAATAAAGCCTGCTGCAGCCTGGCCTGCCACAAGACTCACAACGTTATCTATCAGATGACCGGGGACCGGCCGGGTTGCGCAAGTGATTCCAATCACGTATGTACATTGACTGTAGCCATTATTCTGTTATATTGTCTTGTATTGTAGTGTATGATTTGTATTGTAAACCCCCTTTCAGCAAATATTACGCTGTGGTGTCGGAACCCAGTGGTTTAACTACAAATCGGTGTTGTGTCTTTCTTTCCCTGCTAAGGTTTAAGAGTGTATTAGTAACGCATCGCATTGCTGTATAAGGTTTAAAGTGTATCTCTGGGTGTGTGCGCGCTGTGTGTACTTTGTACCCTCAGTGCGACGTTTGTACGCTAAGTCCGTACAGTGAGACAGGACTCCGTACGCAAACAGTGTATAAAGTACGTAGCGTGTGTATTAAGTATAGCGGCCGCAGCGGCTAAAGGTTTAAAGTGTATTTAAGGTGTGTTTAAGGTATAGCTTTCTTTCCTGTAAAGATAATCAGCTTTATTGATATAGTGAGTGCAGAGCTCCTGTGATCGATCGATCTATCTATCTATCTATCTATCTATCTATCTATCTATCTATCTATCTATCTACATATCTGGCTAAATATCATGGTTATGATTAAAAGGCATATGTATAATTAGTATATGTACATACATAAATATATATAATACAATAAGTTAGAGTTTGAGAAGAACAAATTGAGCAAAGTGATGGTTGAGACAGGAAAAGCATGACAAGTTAGTAACCAGGCGGCAGGCGGTGAGGTGGTGTTACCCTGGCCTGTTTTGGGATTTTTTGCCTAGTTTAGCAACGCCGGATGCTTGGTCAGCACACTCAGTTTGTACATCACATGTAGGAGCTGCAGCCCGCACCTGTGGGAACAGAGCCTCGTGGGGTCAAGGCCAGATTTCGAGGGACCCTGCTTGGTGCTCCTCAAATCTAGCACCCGGGTTGTGGCCCTGGTGGGAAGGACCGTACCAAGTTTTGATGACCAGAACTACATCCCTGAAACTGTCCAAAAGAGATTCTTGGATACATAAAACCCACTGCAGAAAAGTCGGTAATCAGTGAAGATTCCAGACAAGACAGAGACTGACCACATTACATCTTCACTTGTGAATCTATTCCATAAGACTTAAGAAAACAATTGCCATTGAATACCTGAGCCAGTATTCAGCAAAATAACTACAACGCAGAATGAAACAACGGTTTGTTGTATTTCTTTTTTCTTTTTCCATCCTTATTTTTATTAGGACAATCTATTATTGCAGAGGTAACTAGGTGATGGAAAATGGGTCTGGTAGTGGTGCTGAGATTGTGGAATCAGAGGAGAAATTGATAGAATATGTGGTCCAACTTAACACGTTGTTCAATCCTGGTATAAAGAAAGTTCTGCTAGCTTTGGAGTTCGGAGACATTGTGAGGGGCTATTATCTGAGGAAAATTATATCTGTAGGTACTATGACCCCACAGTTGAGGAGAAATGTATCCAGCAATGTTAGGCTAACATTAATTTGAATATTGGCGGACATCCTTTAGACGATGATTAATCATTGATGATGTATACTATGTTTGTGGACAAAGGGCATACAAATAGTTAAATCCAAACTCCAAAGGAATATGTTTTCTGGACAGAGTAGTGTCAAATGACAAAATGATGATTACACACACACACACCTCCTTATGTACAGCTACAATACGAACACATAGTCAAAGAAGTTTTTTGCCCGGAGGTGGACATGTACCTGAATTACGGAATCTACAGAGTTTCAGTTTTTGATCACTCTAGACATCACCAAGACTGCTCAGGGAACCCAAAATTATTATTATATTCAAGCTTTGGATAAACTACTTGCTAACATTACTGAGAAGTATGACACATACAGGTATATGGGTAAGGAGTTGCAAGCTTACAAAAAAAGAGTTAGTTTAACATAGAATTGTGTTAAATTACCTAACCCCAGTCACAGGAAGATATTGTGACAATAGCACCCCAGTATGGAGTTAAATGTTGTACCTACTGTACATTACACATAATACTGAGGACCCTAAGGAAATTATAGATAATAAAATAGATGAGATCCTACTGCTCAAATTGGAATTCCGTAGAACTCATGTTTCATTGTCTACAGTAGGAGAGAAGGTAGTTGAATGGTTCTCATGGTTAAATCCTGTCAAATGGTTCTCAGGGTTAGGTGAATGGGCGCAAAAATTGGTCATTGGTATAGATAAGCTCATTGTCCTTATAATTGGTGTCATGATGGTAATTGGTTTGTGTTTTAAAAGTATTTAGGTTATGTCAAAATGTGGAAACAAACAATTAGGACAACCACTATAATAATAAGAACAATGTCATGATATTAAGAGGGGCAATAACCACAGAGAATGAAAACTTATATTATGATCCTGAAACAAAGGGTGGAATATTAAAGTCAGATTGATTGGATGAAGGCATTTCTAAAAGAATAGGTGTATAGGCCACTAATTCAGCAATCTGATTGTATATGCAATAGTCCAATTTGACTGTAAGATATCTACAATATTAAGAGAGGATTAAGAACATACAGCCTTTCGGCTAATTTTCTAGAAAAACATAACAAAGACCCACAAGGACTAATTTTTGTTGGAATACAGAAGGTGGCGGTCAAAGATGACAGTCCATTGGAGGGGAGGTGACTTATACCACTTTCAGACTGTCTGAGGCCGGTCGCACCCGGGAGCCTGACACAAGAGCTCCAAAGGTGCGACCAGCCTCAGGCGCCCCGCCACCGCTGTAAGCAACTCGGCATATTGCCGCGTTGGTGATGTCAGCTGTAATGCAGCAGGGGCGGCGCTTGGACATCACATGTGAACGGGAAACGGGTCGCATCGACCCGACTCCCGTTCATACCGCACAGCAAGCCGGGTTGAACACGTGTTCAACCCTGCTCACTATCCCAGTTGGAATACCGGGTCGCTCGACCCTGTATTTCAACCCTGGCACCTTTCAGACCACACATGAACACGGGTTATGCGTGTCTATGTACCTATAACCCGTGTTCATAGCTGGCGGTCTGAAAGGGTACAGTATTAGTCACCTCTCTAACAAATAAAGAAACAGAATGGATTTATAACTTAAAAACACTGCAGACATATGGCTTGAACATAGACATCGATCATTTTACACCCTCAAATGCTATTCTCACTTTTTTGTTTGTATTATCATTTTGTTTTTATTTTATTTTTTTATTCTGTATTCTTTATATTTTATGTCTTTCTTTATATATATATAGATATATATATATTTTTTTTTTTATTTATATATATATATATATATATATATATATACAATTTCTTTATATACAGGGTGATTCAACAGTCGCAGTATACCCTTTTGTTTAAAAAACTGTGCAGGAAATGGGAAAACTGAATACTCCAGTAAGGTATGGGTGAGGTGGGCTATCTTTTAGTATATGTCCCGAACATGGGCGCCATTTTGAAATTGGCCATCTTGAATCTAAGTCAGTTTTTTCAGATAGAACGGGGTTGTGTAACATGTCAAACAACATAAGAATTTGCTGACAAGTTTATTGCTGCAACCGATTTGAAATAGCAGTTATGGTTGAAAAGTTACAACACTTTTTTTGTTGCAGGTAACTGAAGATGGCTTTGACAAAAGAGGAGAGGAATTAGGTCATTTTGATGTCTGGAGAATGAAGTTTTCATGTCATAGCTGCAGATTTTAACAACCGGCACCCAGAAAGACCTCCAATTTCACATAACACTGTCAGGTGCCTAATTTCCAAATTCCGAGAAACTAGGACTGTGGCTGACAAGTCACAGAGTGGTCATTCAAAAAGTGCTACTGACGTGACTGAGGGATCCTGTTGATGTTGCCCTAAGGCCCACATGCAAAACTACATACGTCTGTCTGGGTCATCCTCTGCTGGGTACTGGAGTAGCTGGATCTTGAATGAATGCCATCAATGGGCATGAAGGATTCGTACAATCGATGACTGGCTGATTCCACATTCTGCTGACAAACGTTGTGTGCTGCATTGTGGGCTCTTCACAAAGGATGCCAAAACCATTGTTGAGGTTGTCTCGTCAGAAGCACTTTTTGGATGACCAGTCCGTGACTTGTCAGCCACAGTCCCAGTTTCTCAGAATTTGGAAATTAGGCACCTGACAGTGTTATTTGAAATTGGAGGTCTTTCTGGGTGCTGGTTGTTAAAATCTGCAGCTATGACATGGAAACTTCGTTCTCAAGACATCAAAATGGCCACGCCCAACCGGTTTCGTCGTTAGACTTCGTCAGGGGTGTGTGGCAAATGTGCTAATTTGCATAGTAGATTGAAATGATCATAAATACTGAGCAGTTGCTAGCTAGGCCAAAGCTCTCACCAATCCACTCTTACCCTATGGAGAGACTCACCTCACTCCCCACCAGCAGAGGCCACCACAGGGCACGGGAATCCTGTCCAGTGGAGCTGCTGCCGTGTCCTGTAACTGCCTGCAACAGAGCAGGACCAGGAAAAGTGGGTTTACACTCACGCTGCACAGTCACTGTGTGTGGGAGGCTCCTTTCACTCTGTGGCTGCGCCCGCACCGTCTTCATCTCGCTGCCCTGTTTGGACAAGACGGCTCACATGCCTGCCATGCACTAAGTGGCGTATCCTTGGGGATCCTCTGATCTTTGGAGCCCGGAACAGGTGTTCCCTTTGACCACGCCTGTCGCTCGCCCTGATTCAGCGATACATTGTTATAATTTTTTTTCACCCCATAGTCTAGCGCTGTTACTTTTTCCATCTGATGAAAATGAAATTGCACATAAAATCTGATCTTCATATGCGACCAGTTTTCTACTGAGAACACTTGATTGAAGGTGCATACACACTTTTATGATATCTCATTAACGGTTTGTGAATTGGAAGACCCACCCAATGATTGTACAACTATGTCCCTAGCTTAAGACTTCAAATCCTCTTTTCTACCAAATATAATGAGGAATGTGTGAGGAAACAGGAGTTCAATACACAACAAATAAATTACTGTATGTTTTTTAACTTACAAATAAGAAAAAATAAGATTTTACTCACCGGTAAATCTATTTCTCGTAGTCCGTAGTGGATGCTGGGAACTCCGAAAGGACCATGGGGAATAGCGGCTCCGCAGGAGACTGGGCACAACTAAAGAAAGCTTTTAGGTCACCTGGTGTGCACTGGCTCCTCCCACTATGACCCTCCTCCAAGCCTCAGTTAGGACACAGTGCCCGGACGAGCTGACATAATAAGGAAGGATTTTGAATCCCGGGTAAGACTCCTACCAGCCACACCAATCACACCGTATAACTCGTGATACTATACCCAGTTTAACAGTATGAAAACAACTGAGCCTCTCAACAGATGGCTCAACAATAACCCTTTAGTTAACAATAACTATGTACAAGTATTGCAGACAATCCGCACTTGGGATGGGCGCCCAGCATCCACTACGGACTACGAGAAATAGATTTACCGGTGAGTAATATCTTATTTTCTCTGACGTCCTAGTGGATGCTGGGAACTCCGAAAGGACCATGGGGATTATACCAAAGCTCCCAAACGGGCGGGAGAGTGCGGATGACTCTGCAGCACCGAATGAGAGAACTCAAGGTCCTCCTCAGCCAGGGTATCAAATTTGTAGAATTTTGCAAACGTGTTTGCCCCTGACCAAGTAGCAGCTCGGCAAAGTTGTAAAGCCGAGACCCCTCGGGCAGCCGCCCAAGATGAGCCCACCTTCCTTGTGGAATGGGCTTTTACTGATTTAGGATGCGGCAGTCCAGCCGCAGAATGCGCCAGCTGAATTGTGCTACAAATCCAGCGAGCAATAGTCTGCTTAGAAGCAGGAGCACCCAGTTTGTTGGGTGCATACAGGATAAATAGCGAGTCAGTTTTCCTGACTCTAGCCGTCCTGGAAACATAAATTTTCAAGGCCCTGACTACGTCCAGTAACTTGGAATCCTCCAAGTCCCTAGTAGCCGCAGGCACCACAATAGGTTGGTTCAAGTGAAAAGCTGATACCACCTTAGGGAGAAACTGGGGACGAGTCCTCAATTCCACCCTATCCATATGGAAAATCAGATAAGGGCTTTTACATGACAAAGCTGCCAATTCTGACACACGCCTGGCTGAAGCCAAGGCCAATAACATCACCACTTTCCACGTGAGATATTTTAGATCCACGGTTTTAAGTGGCTCAAACCAATGTGATTTTAAGAAACTCAACACCACGTTGAGATCCCAAGGTGCCACTGGAGGCACAAACGGGGGCTGAATATGCAGCACTCCTTTCACAATCGTCTGAACTTCAGGTAGTGATAAAGCCAAATATTTATCTTATTTAAAACCCTTTAAGAGGTCTAAGAACACTGTACGCTATTGACGTATGGAATACCGTAAGGGTACGCACGTTGCGTAGCAATCGCTTAGCCGTAGTCGAGACGCTCAAGCGTCACGTTCGCTCACGGCCAAGAGATCACAGGCAGGCACGCTATTGGCTGCCGACTAACGTAATGGTTCGCTATAGCGTAGCGGACGCTCTGGACCACGAGGAGATCACCAGCGGAGCTGACGCTCACAATGTTAAACCTTTATATGTAAACCATGAACAATGTATTATACAGGAAAACCTTAGTGTAGTGGTAGGGTGTAGATGCAACACAGTGTAACCTTATTAACTTAAAAGCTGTTCGAGCGTCACCGACGCTCTGAGAATACTTAACACTATAAGAAATACACAAATACTGGGCTTAGGGTCTAACGCCTTATATGAATGTTATACTTTAAAAAGAATAATACAATACAAGTCATACACTACAATATAACATTGACTAACTAACCAGATAACTACACAGGAAATACAATACAATACAATTACGTTTAAGGGAAAATGAGAGAGAAAGAGGAGGAGAGAGAGAGAGAGAGAGAGATATGGCTCACAATAACAATAAAGACAATATGATTGCGGAGAAAACTTACGCACAAGGGGAACGATCGCATGCGCCTTTCTGAATATCCAGCTCCCGATTATCAGTATGAGAACCGTTGAAGAGAGTGAGCTGGATCAGATCGGCTTGTCTATTTATGCCCCACACACACACAATACAATTCAATGGTCCCTACAATCTCATTGTTCATTGGTCACAGGAATTCGTCTTCGCATTATAACAAAAGGTCATAGGTTGATTCATACAGGTGGGCTGTGTCTATTTCCAACTGCTCAGGTGGGTGGGAAACTAGGTTTCCCGCCGCATGGATAAGTAAGTGCAAATAATAGTAAATGTACATAAACTTCTTATGTCCATAACTATTCGCACGAGCGATTAATCCGCTTCAAACCAACACCGGAATATTGCTAATTAAATACTCTTCCGATGGATACTAAACACCACTGTATGACCCATGTCTGACCCTTCCTATCAAACAAAGAGGGATCTCTCTGTCCATGAACATGCTATATTAACTAAACTTTCAGAATCTATCAAGGGGACCATGATCTACAAAATACCTTATATAGTTAAAATATGTAACGATTGAGTCGCACGCTGGGCACACAGAAACTCTACCGTAAATGTGCATACCATGCGCCTGCGGGTGCACGTAACAGCGGGTATGCGCACGCACGGGAGAGCGCACGCATGCGCAGCGCGGACCTGTATGAGGTGCAAATATGGTAGTGTGCATCGTGATATTTTTCTGACTTTGACAGTCCACCCTTTGGCAGTCAACAATAACTGCCACTTCCTAAAACATTTCAAAACGAGAAAAATATATGTCAGGTGTAAATACATTTCCATGATTGGGTAAGGGAGGAGAGAAGGTGTGAAAAGGGTATGACCTAGTGAGATAGCAGTAGCATGTGTGTATGAATCCATGTTTGGGGGGTCATGTATCATCGTGCCGTACGTGTTTTAGATCAAGCTTCGAGGTATTGCGAAGTATACATTTAAATTCCTTCTTATCCCGTGGTACGGGTCTGTGGATGGGCTGTCAAACGTTACCGAGCTCTTTTCGGCTTTTGGTTGCAACAAAATGGGGGAGCACATTTTAGTTGATGATACATGAATGGGGGAATATGTGATTGCTGATATCTGTGCCTGTATTCCCTATCGACTATGTGTGTCATTACCTGAAGGTTGTAGAGATGAAGATAAAGAACAATTATGGTAAATGCAGTGGTATTCTATGTCAGGTTAATGAACATTTGTCGGTTGAAGTCTTGTCTGGTGTCTGTTGAATGCAGTCTTCTTTGGGCTTTTGCCAAAAAGTGTGGGCAAAAAGCTTTGTCAATGTCCATAGACTTACAAAAGTGTTGGGCTAGCGTAATTTTAAAATTTCTAGGGAAACTGGGGGTCTATGGCATAGTTCATCAAATATCTGTGTATAAGGTTGTCAAAACTTCTTCTTTAATCCATCAGTTGTCTGTATACAGGATCATCAAATTCCTTGTCCAAGTGGGTCTTTTTACCTTGGAGAAAACGGAAAAACAGGTGAAAGAAACGGACCGTATAATCGCATTTTCATCACATCATTGTCTCTACCGTTGGGTCATAGATCAAATCCATTGGAATTACAATTTCCTCACTCCTTAGACTCATTACCCTGGTACTACGTTTGCACTTCATTAAAGCCTGACCGCATCTAAATATCAAGCCAATCGTTATGACGACACCCAAGATACATAGGAGAAACTTCCCTACATCCATTATGACTCCTTGAGCCCATTCTCCTAAACCAGAGAACCAATTTCGCGGGTTCAACCATGACACCCAACCAGTCAGCTCATTACCCACAGCGGCAAGGGTGAGATTGTGTCTCCTGCGAAATTCCCACTTTAATTGGAGAATGTCGTCCATCTTTTGGTCTATGACCTCGACCGGGTCCTCGGTACTATTCGTAATATATGTGCAGCATTTCACGCCGTACTGCGTTGCCAGTGTGACACAATATCCACCTGTCACTGCTGTGAGATAATTAAGAACCATTCTATGCTGAACCAGTTCTGTTTTATAAGCTTGAAGCTCTCTTCCAGTATACCTAAAAGTGTCATCATACATTTCTGTGATATTATCTAACAAATTTGCAAGCGCAGATATGTATCTATAGTTCAGCACTCCTCTAGCGGTGCAAGTGAAATCTAACGCAAGTAGGACCTGAATCCCGGTGGATTCATGGATCATGTCAGAGGCCGAATGCTCTGTCCTTTCTGTCAGTTGCCTTTTAACTACGTGCTCGTAGTGGGTGTGAGTATAAGGAGCTTGGGCACCACGGTGTATATCTTTCATTTTGGCATGTGATACAGTCATTACTTCAGGCAGTACTTTTCCAATATAACACAATCCTTCAGAGTTTGGAGCAAGCCACTTATACGCCTTCCTCCCGCATATGAAATATGCATCATCGGGGAGAACATATGGGACGGAGTAGGACATAACCATATTACACATCTTCCATGTGAAATCTCCTAACCCTAATTCTCCCATCTGTCTAGTACACGTATCAGTTTGTACGATGTGTGCACAGTATCCTGGTGATACCTCTCCAACTCTCGTAATCCTACTTCCTAGGGTATACCTATATCGGAAAGATTTTTCTCTACTGGCTATGTGGCGTATAAGCTCTGTATCTGTAGGCATTCTATCTGCTCTATATGAAAAGGTCATGGTTTGGTTACTCCATGACACTTCCCAATTTCCCGGCTTTCGGGGATTGGTAATGTTAAAACATATTAGGGACTTATCCACATGATATTGGTGGAGCTTCAAACTAGGAGGACTGGAGATATTAAACCTCCTGTCCACCGGTCTCCCACCCTTTAGCTCAAGTACCTCTCCTACCGTTAAAGGGAATGGTACTAGTCCTGATTTGCTATGACCTTGAGGTACTTGAGAGCATACCCAACAATCTGTTTGATTTAACACACTACCCACTAAGGAGTGATAGTCACTCAATGGATGCCGGTCCATGTGGATATTAAAACTGGATTGGCATTTCTTGATGCACCCATCCTCAACTACATTGTCACAGAGCCTACAGATACAGTTTTCTTCAGCTAACAATCCTTCACAATTCCTTCTATTGTCAATGCTATCGGATCGTTTTCTGATACTCGCCTTTACTTGTTGGTTAAGTTGTTCTTGGAAAACTACGCCTCCATCTTTGTCATCAGAACCCATTCCAGAACCTCTCTCGACCTCCATGGTACTCTCGCCGGAACAGACTGCTCTGGTCAACATCATGGTCAACAGGAAAATCCGGATCACAGTCTCTTGGGGCAAGTCCATCTTATAGGAGGAAACGGAGTAGAATGAGAAGGGGGAAAGAAATAGTTTGAGGGAGATAGGGTGGGAAGTTTGGAGAAAAACAATAAAAGGGAACAGGGAATCGACAACTGCTTCCGATCTTATGATTTTCAATGCTCAGTTGCCGCCTCAGTCCTCTTGGAACAGGCACTCCAGTGATACAACTTCCTCTACCGTCTGTTCCTTATCACGGGACCTCTCTGGATCAGCAACCTTCTTACAGTGGGACGAATGGACCCAAGTCTCTCTCTCGGCAACCTTCAATGCTGTAGTGCTAGTCAATAAGACTTGGTATGGTCCTTCCCATCTGTCAATAAGGCAACCTTGTAATTCCCTGTGTCTGGTGATATTCCGATCGTGATCAATAGCTGCCTCTCTCAAAGTAGCCACCGACAGACCTCGCCAACATGGTTGCGTGGTCTGTACCCTTGTTTTTAATGCTTCTTTCAAACCATCCATTAACACAGATACTGCTACTTCTCTATGGTTTATGTTGGTTTTAATGTCCTCTATGCCAGTGTATTTTGCCATTTCTAATAATGCCCTGTGAAAATACTCTGCAGCTGTTTCTGACTCCTTTTGTTTAATGGAGAAATCTTGTTCCATTTAACTACAGCTGGAAAATACTCCATTAACTGTAAACTTATCCTTTTTACATTGTCTTGGTTGTACACATCTGTAAGAGGTACATCCTGATCCAATCCACAGTCAGCTAAAAATTGAGCTGAGTCGACATTGGAGGGTAAACAAGCCCTCAGCAATAACTGCCAGTCTTTGTTATTGGGCTCTAAAGTGTTCCCTAGGTCTCTGATGTATTTCTGGCTAGCAACTAAGTCTTTCCTAGGGTCAGGGAATTCAGACACTATGGTTCTTAATTCCATTCGGGAAAATGGGCTGTACATGGCAATGTTCCTAACAGGAGTGACTCCTGAAGTGTCAGTTTTTCCATTTGGCACTGCTATTACCCTAACAGGATTTAGTCTAGCAACATCATTCTGTGTAGATTCTACAGCCTGTGGTGAAATGGTTTCAGCATAGTGTATGGTGCCGTACTTACCCGTAGATACGACCTCACCTGTCCCTCCGCTAGGGGCCTTTGTTACTAATCTTAAGGGTTGGGCCGTGCCTACTGTAGTTTCTGATATGGTGGCTGCTAGAGAGAGCGCCGATATTGTTGCCGATTCGTCCTCTTGATCACACTCCTGGGGAAAGTTTAAAACAGGGTACAACTTGCAGGGGTTAATATTTGCATTGGTTAACTTATTAACATTATCTTTAACATTTATACAGTTGCTAAGTGTTTGTTTGTTACACCCTAGTGCGTCATTCTCCGCAACCAATTTCTCTCCTGTTACGTAAGGTGGCGGTGGTGCCGTGGCTATCAGTTTCCTGATAGGGTTAGATCCCGCCGCCTGAGCCAATCCTCTCTGTATTTCACCCTCCTGTTGCCATAACTGCATATAATCATAATGTTTGATCCGTCTCTTTGTTGATTTAATGAGACATATCCTCCTCCTTAGATTTTGTAACACTTCTGGGCTAAAGCTGCCTACTCTTGGGAACTTCTCCCCGTCATGTACCGTCATTCTCTCCCATTCATCACATAAAACTTCTGTGTGTGAACCGTATTTTTCACACATTACGTACCTTGCCGACCCGATTGGTCGGTTCACTGAATCAACCCGAACCGAGGTTGATCGCCCCCTACCTGAACAATTGGCCCCCATACCTGTAGGTGTTGCTTTCTTCAGCGAACCCTTACAAAACCAAAATGTTCAAGATAGGCTGACGGTGGCGGTTTACCGAGTACCCCACTCACTCGCCCACGCCGACCAATACGACCTACACACTGTCCTAGTGCTGGCGTACTCGACCCAGGGCCCCTGCGACCTGAACCGCTATTTACTGGAACATGTGAGGGTGATCCGCAGAGCACTTACTCTTTCCAGTAACTATTGGTTGCTGGATAGTTCCCAAGTGACTGGCGAACCTCCCTTAAAATAAAAAAATTACACAAATCACGTTAGAATGTACAAATAGCGTTTATGACCCCTTTCGTACACAAATGGCACTGGGTCAGATTACTAACTAATGCACACAATTACGTGCAGTACAATCGTTCTGCACATAAGCAACTAATCTTATGTGCGGAGCGACCAGTGGAATCGAAAATTACGGCTGCGAATTCCTTCAGCCAGAGCTTTATGGCCTATATGGGTTCCGCACCAACCCTTCCTGGTGTTGTGCTACTTGTCTCTATAGCGGACTTCTTAGTTTGCTGTAACTGGACCTCCTGGTCTTGTTATAAGACCTCCTGGTCTGCTGCTACAGTGTGACCTCCTGGTCTGCTACACTCTAATGCTCAAATTTTATATTTAACAAGGGATGCCTCCCTAGCCACCATGTACGTCACTTACATGCATGTACCTCACGAGAACTCGACTTCTTGTGGTTCAACCTCAAAAATTGTAGAACTTATATAATTGCAAACACTCACTCACCACATGTACACTTTTGTTTCTATTTCTATTTCTATTTCTGCGCAGAAATTTTCTTTCCTTTAGACCAGATGTGTTGTAAATTTGGAGAAGGATCTGTTAGTCTAAATTTCGGACACTAAAATCGATTTGCGCTATTTATCGCGTTGCCACCTTTTCGCCTGTTAAAATAACACTAGTGTGTGATTTGTTACGTGGGCGTACCCGGACGCTCCGTTGCGTTATATACGCTGCGTGCGTCGGCCTTTGAGTTGCGTACGCGAGTCTCAGCCCTTTGTTAGAGACACGTGCACACAAAGCAAATATCCACCGCAACACAATTTACACGTTTATCAATGTAGATGATCCTCGATCATCTACCGAACACCACACCAATCTCTCCTTGTATCTTTAGGTAGAGCTGCGTGCGTGCTTTGCAATTTATCCCTTAATGTATTACTTTTACACTTTAACTATGAAATAGCGACAAATCTCTCTTAGCACGTTTATCAATTATAAAATGGCAAACAGGAGAGTGATATATGAAAATACACGAATAAAAGAAATGCAGATATATGCGTGCGTGTGTACGCAAGACAGAAATAAACAGTTTTAAAAGACACTAGCGTGTTGTTCTTACCTCCGGTTCCGGATTCCCTCAGCACCCTTTACTAAGCGAAGCAGACGCTTATCCAGACAGCACTACGAGGAATATGATCTCCCGCCCTTTGCTGATGGATAATGTCTGCTGAAATTACCTAGCAGAGATATGTGAAGGACGGACGAGCCGGCAATTGATAAAGCCAAATATTTATCTTATTTAAAACCCTTTAAGAGGTCTAAGAACACTGTACGCTATTGACGTATGGAATACCGTAAGGGTACGCACGTTGCGTAGCAATCGCTTAGCCGTAGTCGAGACGCTCAAGCGTCACGTTCGCTCACGGCCAAGAGATCACAGGCAGGCACGCTATTGGCTGCCGACTAACGTAATGGTTCGCTATAGCGTAGCGGACGCTCGGGACCACGAGGAGATCACCAGCGGCGCTGACGCTCACAATGTTAAACCTTTATATGTAAACCATGAACAATGTATTATACAGGAAAACCTTAGTGTAGTGGTAGGGTGTAGATGCAACACAGTGTAACCTTATTAACTTAAAAGCTGTTCGAGCGTCACCGACGCTCTGAGAATACTTAACACTATAAGAAATACACAAATACTGGGCTTAGGGTCTAACGCCTTATATGAATGTTATACTTGAAAAAGAATAATACAATACAAGTCATACACTACAATATAACATTGACTAACTAACCAGATAACTACACAGGAAATACAATACAATACAATTACGTTTAAGGGAAAATGAGAGAGAAAGAGGAGGAGAGAGAGAGAGAGAGAGATATGGCTCACAATAACAATAAAGACAATATGATTGCGGAGAAAACTTACGCACAAGGGGAACGATCGCATGCGCCTTTCTGAATATCCAGCTCCCGATTATCAGTGATGAGAACCGTTGAAGAGAGTGAGCTGGATCAGATCGGCTTGTCTATTTATGCCCCACACACAATACAATTCAATGGTCCCTACAATCTCATTGTTCATTGGTCACAGGAATTCGTCTTCGCATTATAACAAAAGGTCATAGGTTGATTCATACAGGTGGGCTGTGTCTATTTCCAACTGCTCAGGTGGGTGGGAAACTAGGTTTCCCGCCGCATGGATAAGTAAGTGCAAATAATAGTAAATGTACATAAACTTCTTATGTCCATAACTATTCGCACGAGCGATTAATCCGCTTCAAACCAACACCGGAATATTGCTAATTAAATACTCTTCCGATGGATACTAAACACCACTGTATGACCCATGTCTGACCCTTCCTATCAAACAAAGAGGGATCTCTCTGTCCATGAACATGCTATATTAACTAAACTTTCAGAATCTATCAAGGGGACCATGATCTACAAAATACCTTATATAGTTAAAATATGTAACGATTGAGTCGCACGCTGGGCACACAGAAACTCTACCGTAAACGCGCATACCATGCGCCTGCGGGTGCACGTAAGAGCGGGTATGCGCACGCACGGGAGAGCGCACGCATGCGCAGCGCGGACCTGTATGAGGTGCAAATATGGTAGTGTGCATCGTGATATTTTTCTGACTTTCACAGTAGTGAAGCTAGTTCTTTCTGGAAGAAAATCGACAGAGCCGAGATCTGTACCTTAATGGAGCCTAATTTCAGGCCCATAGTCACTCCTGCTTGTAGGAAATGCAGAAATCGACCTAGTTGAAATTCCTCTGTTGGGGCCTTTTTGGCCTCACACCAAGCAACATATTTCCGCCATATGCGGTGATAATGCTTTGCAGTTACATCTTTCCTGGCTTTAATCAGCGTAGGAATGACTTCCTCCGGAATGCCCTTTTCCTTCAGGATCCGGTGTTCAACCGCCATGCCGTCAAACGCAGCCGCGGTAAGTCTTGGAACAGACAGGGCCCCTGCTGCATCAGGTCCTGTCTGAGCGGCAGAGGCCATGGGTCCTCTGAGATCATCTCTTGAAGTTCCGGGTACCACGCTCGTCTTGGCCAATCCGGAACCACGAGTATTGTTCTTACTCCTCGTTTTCTTATTATTCTCAGTACCCTTGGTATGAGAGGCAGAGGAGGGAACACATAAACTGACTGGTACACCCACGGTGTCACTAGAGCGTCCACAGCTATCGCCTGAGGGTCCCTTGACCTGGCGCAATATCTCTCTAGTTTTTTGTTTAGGCGGGACGCCATCATGTCCACCTGTGGCCGTTCCCATCGATTTACAATCAGCGTGAAGACTTCTGGATGAAGTCCCCACTCTCCCGGGTGGAGGTCGTGCCTGCTGAGAAAGTCTGCTTCCCAGTTGTCCACTCCCGGAATGAACACTGCTGACAGTGCTAGTACGTGATTTTCCGCCCATCGGAGAATCCTTGTGGCTTCTGCCATTGCCATCCTGCTTCTTGTGCCGCCCTGTCGATTTACATGGGCGACTGCCGTGATGTTGTCTGACTGGATCAGTACCGGCTGGTGTAGAAGTAGGGATTTTGCCTGACTTAGGGCATTGTAAATGGCCCTTAGTTCCAGAATATTTATGTGTAGGGAAGTCTCCTGACTCGACCATAGTCCTTGGAAGTTTCTTCCCTGTGTGACTGCCCCCCAGCCTCGAAGGCTGGCATCCGTGGTCACCAGGACCCAGTCCTGTATGCCGAATCTGCGGCCCTCTAGAAGATGAGCACTCTGCAGCCACCACAGCAGAGACACCCTGGTTCTTGGAGACAGGGTTATTAGGCGATGCATATGAAGATGCGATCCGGACCATAGGTCCAACAGGTCCCACTGAAAGATTCTGGCATGGAACCTGCCGAAAGGAATTGCTTCGTAAGAAGCCACCATCTTTCCCAGGACCCGCGTGCAGTGATGCACTGATACCTGTTTTGGTTTCAGGAGGTCTCTGACTAGAGATGACAGCTCCTTGGCTTTCTCCTCCGGGAGAAACACTTTTTTCTGGACTGTATCCAGAATCATACCCAGGAACAGTAGACGTGTCGACGGAACCAGCTGTGATTTTGGAATATTCAGAATCCAACCGTGCTGGTGTAGCACCTCCTGAGATAGTGCTACTCCCACCAACAACTGCTCCTTGGACCTCGCCTTTATTAGGAGATCGTCCAAGTACGGGATAATTAAAACTCCCTTTCTTCGAAGGAGTATCATCATTTCCGCCATTACCTTGGTAAACACCCTCGGTGCCGTGGACAGTCCAAACGGCAGCGTCTGGAATAGGTAATGGCAATCCTGTGCCACAAATCTGAGGTACTCCTGGTGAGGATAGTAAATGGGGACATGCAGGTAAGCATCCTTGATGTCCAGGGATACCATGTAATCCCCCTCGTCCAGGCTTGCAATAACCGCCCTGAGCGATTCCATCTTGAACTTGGATTTTTTTATGTATGTGTTCAAGGATTTCAAATTTAAAATGGGTCTCACCGAACCGTCCGGTTTCGGCAGTGCCAGATTAAGGTACACATGGGCCTGGAGCTGAAATTCACGAAGGGCCTAATGTGTGCCGCTGCAGGGGGCGTGGCCAATGCTGCAGGTTAAAAAAAATTGTGGGCGCATGTCCAATGGTGTGAGGGCCCCACCGTGGGGAGTTGAAAAAAAGCGTGGTGGTGGTGGGGACTGAACAGGTAAAGAAGAGAGGATGAGCATCAGTCACAGTGGCGGGCAGGGCAAACTGGAATGTCCTGGCATGTGGTTCCTTTGCCAGTGTAGTTTAAGCACTGCCCACTGGTTCCTTGGCAGAGCTCTTGCCAGCTGCTCTGCTTTGCCTGCTGGAACGTCTCCTGGCTGCTGAAATACCGGGGCTGCCTTCTCTGAGCTCACAGTATTAGTGTGCGGGGACAGGTCTGGTGGGTGACAGGGTGAGAGTGCAGTGACAGGTCTGGTAGGGGACAGGGTGAGGGTGCGGGGACAGGTCTGGTAGGGGACAGGGTGAGCGGACAGGTCTGGTAGGGGACAGGATGAGGGTGTTGGGACATGTCTGTTAGGGGACAGGGTGAGGGGACACGGTAAGGGGACAGGTCTGGTAGGGGACAGGCTGAGGGTGCTGGGACAGGTCTGGTAGGGACAGGGTGAGGGTGCAGTGACAGGGCTGGTAGGGGACCAGGTGAGGGGACAGGTCTGGTAGGGGTCAGGGAGAGAGTGCGGGGATAGTTCTGGTAGGGGACAGGGTGAGGGTGCTGGGACATGTCTGGTAGGGGACAAGGTGAGGGGACAGGGAGAGAGTGCGGGGACTGGTCTGGTAGTGGACAAGGGGAGGGTGCGGGGACAGGTTTGGGAGGGGACAGGGTGAGGGGACAGTCCTGGTAGGGGACAGGGTGAGGGTGCTGGGACATGTCTGGTAGGGGACAGGGTGAGGGTGCGGGGACATGTCTGGTAGGGGACAGGGTGAGGGTGCGGGGACAGGACAGGGTGAGGGGACAGGACTGGTAGGGGTCAGGGAGAGGGTGCAGGGATAGGTCTGGTAGGGGACAAGGTGAGGGTGCGGGGACAGGGTGAGGGGACAGGTCTGGTAGGGGACAGGGTGAGGGTGCTGGGACATGTCTGGTAGGGGACAAGGTGAGAGGACAGGTCTGTTAGGGGACATGTCTGTTAGGGGACAGGGAGAGAGTGCGGGGACATGTCTGGTATGGTACAAGATGAGGGTGCGGGGACAGGTCTGGTATGGGACAGGGTGATGGTGCGGGGACAGGTCTGGTAGGAGACAGGGTGAGGGGACAGGTCTGGTAGGAGACAGGATGAGGGTGCTGGGACAGGTCTGATAGGGGACAAGGTGCGGGTGCGTGGACAGGGTGAGGGGACAGGTCTGATAGGGGACAAGGTGAGGTGCGGGGACAGGTCTGGTAGGGACAGGGTGAGGGTGCAGTGACAGGTCTGGTAGGGGACCAGGTGAGGGGACAAGTCTGTTAGGGGACATGTATGGTAGGGGACAAGGTGAGGGGACAGGTCTGGTAAGGGACAGGGTGAGAGTGCGGGGACAGGTGTGGTAGGGGACAGGGTGAGGGGACAGGTCTGGTAGGGGCAGGATGAGGGTGCTGGGACAGGTCTGATAGGGGACAAGTACCTTGTAATAAACGCTCCTGCGCCTGCAGTAGCTTCCCCGACAGCCTTGCCAGATGTGACACAGAGAAAACTGGAAGAGGGGAGATATGGGAGGCGGAGCTGCTCGGACACAACACAAAACGGCCGGTTACGAGTGCCTCCCATCTGCGGCCAGCCAAGCGCATGTGGCTTCGGATGGCCATAAATCTGACATATTACCCCGAGCGGGTGTGGGGGGTTGTCAGATGTCTCCCCGACTTGCCCCCGGCCCATCTAGCACCTGTGATGTCTAGCCCGACGCTGAAATCTGGAGGCGGAGCTTGACTACACTGCACGTGGGAGGAGCCTCATCAAGGTGCGGGCCCGTGCATCCGCCTGCAACAAAAAAATCTTTTAAATGACACGGAAGGGACACGTGGCTGGATGCACCCCGACCCCCCCACACACACACCCTGAGTCCGCCACAGGGACAGAGGTTAGTATGACAGATGCTGGCAGCTTGTGACAGGAAAAAGTTTTTTCCTGTCAACACTGTCAGTCTCCTTGGGCCTATTTTCATGGGGAGGCCTGGAGCTGCAGCTCCATCCGCCCCATTGTTAATCCGGCCCTGGGTTTCGGTACCACAAACAGTGTGGAATAGTAACCCCGTCCTTGTTGAAGTAGGGGCACCTTGATTATCACCTGCTGGGAATACAGCTTGTGAATTGCCGCTAGCACAGCCTCCCTGTCTGAAGGAGTAATCGGCAAGGCAGATTTTAGGAACCGGTGGGGTGGAGACGCCTCGAATTCCAGTTTGTACCCTTGAGATACTATTTGCAGGATCCAGGGATCCACCTGTGAGCGGGCCCACTGATCGCTGACATTTTTGAGGCGGCCCCCCACCATACCTGGCTCCGCCTGTGGAGCCCCACCGTCATGCGGCGGACTTGGAAGAAGCGGGGGAGGACTTTTGCTCCTGGGAACCTGCTGTTTGTTGCAGCCTTTTTACCCTACCTCTGCCTCCGGACAGAAAGGACCCGCCTTTTCCACGCCTGTTTTTCTGAGTCCGAAAGGACTGTACCTGATAAAACGGCGCCTTTTTAGGCTGTGAGGGAACATGGGGTAAAAATGCTGACTTCCCAGCAGTTGCTGTGGAAACTAGGTCCGAGAGACCATCCCCAAATAACTCCTCACCCTTATAAGGCAAAACTTACATGTGCCTTTTTGAATCTGCATCCCCTGTCCACTGGCGAGTCCATAAGCCTCTCCTAGCAGAAATGGACAATGCACTTATTTTAGATGCCAGCCGGCAGATCTCCCTCTGTGCATCTCTCATGTATAATACTGAGTCTTTTATATGCTCTATGGTTAGCAGAATAGTGTCCCTGTCTAGGGTGTCAATTTCTGACAGGGAATCTGACCACGCAGCGGCAGCACTGCACATCCATGCTGACGCAATAGCTGGTCTAAGTATAATGCCTGAGTGTGTATATACAAACTTCAGGATCGCCTCCTGCTTTCTATCAGCAGGTTCCTTGAGGGCGGCCGTATCCGGAGACGGTAGTGCCACCTTTTTAGACAAACGTGTGAGCGCTTTATCCACCCTAGGGGGTGTCTCCCAACGTGACCTATCCTCTGGCGGGAAAGGGATCGCCATTAGTAACTTCTTAGAGATTACCAATCTTTTATCAGGGAAAGCCCACGCTTCTTCACACACTTCATTTAATTCTTCTGATGGGGGAAAAACTACGGGTAGTTTTTTCTCCCCAAACATAATACCCTTTTTAGTGGTACCTGGGTTTATATCAGAAATTTGTAACACCTCTTTCATTGCTTCAATCATGCAACGAATGGCCTTAGTGGACATTAGACTAGACTCATCGTCGTCGACACTGGTGTCAGTATCCGTGTCGACATCCGCGTCTGCCATCTGAGGTAGCGGGCGTTTTAGAGCCCCGATGGCCTTTGAGACGCCTGGACAGGCACGAGCTGAGAAGCCGGCTGTCCCGCATTTGGCATGTCGTCAAATTTTTTGTGTAAGGAGTCGACACGTGCACGCAATTCCTTCCATAAGTCCATCCACTCAGGTGTCTGCCCCGCAGGGGGTGACATCCCTTCTATAGGCATCTGCTCCGCCTCCACATCATTATCCTCATCAAACATGTCGACACAGCCGTACCGACACACCGCACACACACAGGGAATGCTCTAACAGAGGACAGGACCCACAAAAGCCCTTTGGGGAGACAGAGTGAGAGTATGCCAGCACACACCAGAGCGCTATATAATGCAGGGACTAACTGAATTATGTCCCCTATAGCTGCTGTTATATATACTGCGCCTAAATTTAGTGCCCCCCCTCTCTTTTTTACCCTTTTCTGTAGTGTAGACTGCAGGGGAGAGCCAGGGAGCTTCCTTCCAGCGGAGCTGTGAGGGAGAAATGGCGCCAGTGTGCTGAAGGAGATAGCTCCGCCCCTTTTTCGCGGACTATTCTCCCGCTTTTTTATGGATTCTGGCAGGGGTAATTATCACATATATAGCCTCTGGGGCTATATATTGTGGTATTTTTGCCAGCCAAGGTGTTTTTATTGCTGCTCAGGGCGCCCCCCCCTAGCGCCCTGCACCCTCAGTGACCGGAGTGTGAAGTGTGTATGAGGAGCAATGGCGCACAGCTGCAGTGCTGTGCGCTACCTTGGTGAAGACTGATGTCTTCTGCCGCTGATTTTCCGGACCTCTTCTTGCTTCTGGCTCTGTAAGGGGGACAGCGGCGCGGCTCCGGGACCGAACACCAAGGCCAGTTCCATGCGGTCGATCCCTCTGGAGCTAATGGTGTCCAGTAGCCTAAGAAGCCCAAGCTAGCTGCAAGCAGGTAGGTTCGCTTCTTCTCCCCTTAGTCCCTCGCTGCAGTGAGCCTGTTGCCAGCAGGTCTCACTGTAAAATAAAAAACCTAATTATATACTTTCTTTTTAGAAGCTCAGGAGAGCCCCTAGTGTGCATCCAACCTCGGCCGGGCACAAAATCTAACTGGGGCTTGGAGGAGGGTCATAGTGGGAGGAGCCAGTGCACACCAGGTGACCTAAAAGCTTTCTTTAGTTGTGCCCAGTCTCCTGCGGAGCCGCTATTCCCCATGGTCCTTTCGGAGTTCCCAGCATCCACTAGGACGTCAGAGAAATATTCAGTATTTCAGTTTGTCAATGTAAAAAAACATATTAAGTAAATCCATTTTGATACCATCATTTAAGAAAAGAAAATATGAAAATTTCTATAAGAGTCTATTTCTATAGCGAGTACATTTTTCTGCACAGGTTACATATACAGCTACACACAGATGTGATATTTCCTACTAACTGTTGCATTCCCAACTCTGTCAATAATTTCTCACAGCTATTAAATATTACATCAACATCACTAACACAGGATGTGCTTTTATGTGTGCCAGTTTTACTGAAAAGCTCTTTTTATTTTTAAGTGTGGGATCTGGCCCATGAGTATAAATTAATATATATGGCCATTGTCAAGCAAAATTTGAACATAACTTTCCTAGAACAATCTGTTTTCTTTTCATGCCTAATTTTCTTAACACTATGGGTCACCTGTAACAAACCTGTGGTTTTGTAGGAGCTGGCGAGATAGTAGTCACTACATTTAAAGTGTCAATTAGCTTACATTAAAAAGCAGGATGTTTAGACTTTACATGAATTACTGCTTTAAATGTAGTGACTATCTTGGCGGATTTGTGCCGACTCCCACAAATTGCAGGCTTTTACATTCTCCCTACTGTATATTTTAAGCTCCTACTGTACATCACTATTCTCTCATTTCACTGCTTTATTATTACATACTGTAAAGTCTGTACACTTCTGAAGATCTGATATGAAAGCTGCGTTGTTAGGATTTGAACAGTTATTACATAGTTATGCTGAAGAAATACACATTTCTATCAAATTCAACTTTCATAAATTCTACTTGTGTTGTTCCATAGCAAGGCAAAACAAAACCTTCAGAATAACAGGTGGCAATTTAGCTTCACGAAAGGGAGAAAATCATTACTTATTAAAAAAAATCACAATTGGAATAATTCCTGCATCAGTTGTAGTATTGATCAAAACACTGAATAAAGTTCTTGCTGAAACAGTTATCCTCATAACCTGGATGATTAACAGTAATGCTAAAAATAAATTCTGCTAATATGTAGCCTTGTGTAAGTAATAAGATATATACAAAAAATGTAACTGCGCAATTAATGACCAAAATCACTCAAATTATACCACTTTCAGACTAGAGATGAGTGGGTTCGGTTCTCAGAGAACCGAACCCTACCGAACTTCACTATCCGAGCCCGGATCCAAGTCCGGCTCGGGTTTTCCCACCTGACTCGGAAACCAGAACAAGGTAAAACGTCATCATCCCGCTGTCGGATTCTCGCGGGGTTTGAATACCATATAAGGAGCCGCGTGTCGCTGCTATTTTCACTCCAGTCCTGGAGAGTGTAGTGAGAGCACGTGTCTCCGTCTTCAGTGTCTGTGCGGGCAGGAAAGTGGGGTGGCGATTATAGTGCTGTCTTGTGCTGCTCAGTCCAGTGTAGTGTCCTAGCTGCATCAGTCAGTCCAGTGACCAGTCACAGTGGTGGTGTCCTCTGCTGCCATATGTCCAGTGCTGCTGTATAAGTCCCTTACAGTGTCGCTGTGTTGTCCTGCATCAGACCAGTGGTAGTGTCCTGCCTTCAGTCATTCCAGTGACCAGTCACAGTGGTGGTGTCCTCTGCTGCCATATGTCCAGTGCTGCTGTATAAGTCCCTTACAGTGTCGCTGTGTTGTCCTGCATCAGACCAGTGGTAGTGTCCTGCCTTCAGTCATTCCAGTGACCAGTCACAGTGGTGGTGTCCTCTGCTGCCATATGTCCAGTGCTGCTGTATAAGTCCCTTACAGTGTCGCTGTGTTGTCCTGCATCAGACCAGTGGTAGTGTCCTGCCTTCAGTCATTCCAGTGACTAGTCACAGTGGTGGTGTCCTCTGCTGCCATATGTCCAGTGTTGCTGTATAATAATAATAATAATAATAATAATAATAATAATAATAATAATAACAAATCCCTTACAGTGTTGCTGTGTTGTCCTGCATCAGACCAGTGGTAGTGTCCTGTGCATCAGTCAGTCCAGTGACCAGTCACAGTGGTGGTATCCTCTGCTGCCATATGTCCAGTGCTGCTGTATAATAAGTCCCTTACAGTGTTGCTGTGTTGTCCTGCATCAGACCAGTGGTGGTGTCCTGTGCTGTATATTATTTACTCCAAATAAAAGGCTTATATACAGTACATTACTTCCATTATTATCCAAATAATTTTGACAGGGTTTGCCCTGTGTGGTGTTGGGGTATGCTCGCCTGTGCTGCATATTATTATAATAACTCCAAATAAAAGGGCTATTATTATCCAAATTAATTTTACAGGCTTTGCCGTGTGTGTGTGTGGTTTAGGGGTACATTCTCCTGTGCCACCAATATTGTGCGTGTATTACATCTGGGCAAATTCCAGCACGTCCCATGTTGTTTGTGCCACACACTTGTGTCGCTTGGCTTAGTCATACAGCTACCTCATTGCACCTATTTTTCTTCTTTGCATGATGTGCTGTTTGGGGCCTAGTTTTTTTAAGTGCCATCCTGTCTGCAACTGCAGTGCCACTCCTATATGGGCCAGGTGTTTGTGCCGCACACTTGAGTCGCTTAGCTTAGTCATACAGCTACCTCATTGCACCTCTTTTTCTTCTTTGCATGATGTGCTGTTTGGGACCTATTTTTTAAATCTGCCATCTTGTCTGCCACTGCAGTGCCACTCCTAGATGGGCCAGGTGTTTGTGCCGCACACTTGTCTCGCTTAGCTTAGTCATACAGCCACCTCGGTACAATCTTTTGGCCTAAAAACAATATTGTGAGGTGTGAGGTGTTAGACTGGAAATGAGTGGAAATTAATGTTATTGAGTTTAATAATACAGTAGGATCAAAATTACCCCCAAATTCTGTGATTTTAGCTGTTTTTATGTTTTTTTCAAAAATCATCCAGATCCAAAACCAAAACATGAAAGGGTGGTTTTGGCAAAACCAATCCAGATCCAAAACACAAGGATGGAACCAGAACCAAAACCAAAACACGAAAAGTGCACGCCGCACATCTCTATTTCAGACATATATCCTGGGAATTTCCCTGCTCAGACCTGGATTTTTCACTTCAGCAAAAAAAATATTTTTGCTGGCTGCCCCCCCCTTTCACGCTACACCTGAGACCAGGAAAATTCCCGGGTTGACCTCTTTCAGACATAAGACGGGTCTGCACTGGCTTTCTACAAGCCAGGACTGCCAGGCTGCTCTCATGTTACACTTATACACGCACGCACGCACGCACGCACGCACACACACACATGTCACATTCATACACACAAATACATGTCCTACACACACACACACACACACACACACACACACACACACACACACACACACGTCACATTCATACACACACATACATGTCAAAAGGCAGCGTCCCTGTAGCTAGGGTGCGCAGGCTGCTTTTACACACTGCAACAGAATGCCTAGCTCCTCCAGGCAGATTTGACTGGCTAATCAAATGCATCTAGGTGTGACTTGGGAGTAAAAGCCTGGTTCACATCATTCACACTTAACTCGAGTTGTCTACATGGGACGTAAGTCCAGGGAAAAACCATGGTCGACTCAATAGCAGGGGTGCTGCATACCTCCCAACTGTCCCGATTTTCGCGGGACAGTCCCGTTTTTTGGGAACTGTCCTGCGTTCCACCCACGGGCCGCAGTGTCCTGCGGTGAGGGGGAGGGGGGGGGTTTGGGAGGCTCATGCACTCGCTGCCCTGCTTAGCAGAGCAGCGGTGAATAGACGCTGTGCGCGTCTATTCACTGGAGTCAGAGGGAGAGGGGACATGCCAGTGGCTCACAGAGCGCTGGGCATGCCCCCTCAGTAACGAAAATGGGGCGTGGCTCGCGATAGTGTTTCCTCCCATGAAGCCACGCCCCCTTGCTTAGGTCACACCCCTTTTCGGGAGCGTGCACGGCTTCGCCATGCGTTTGTCCCTTTTTATAAAAATGAAAAGTTGGGAGGTATGCGCTGACATGGGTACATGTTCCTGAGATGGTGCCTTTCGGACAAACGCGAGACCTGGGTAGTATAGCTGAGCCCCGACAAAAACCCGGGATTCTCGCTACAGTATGTCTGAAAGGGGTATTACAGATGTATAGCAACATATAACAGCTTTAAGGGAAAAGTATGTTTGCCTGTGGTATTTTCTGTTTCCATTTTTATTGGATTATAATAACCATATATGAAGTACAATTTAAAAAAATAAAAACAAATAAGCAACTGTAGAATAACGTATTATGTAGCATAGTCCTAATTGTTCCATCACTGCATAAAAAGAATTGATGTGGACATATGAAATACTGTATTTCTACACATGCCCTTGTTTAATATATCACTGCATAAAAAGAATTGATGTGGACATATGAGATACTGTATTTCTACACATGCCCTTGTTTAATATATCACTGCATAAAAAGAATTGATGTGGACATATGAGATACTGAGATACTGTATTTCTACACATGCCCTTGTTTAAAAACACCTGAAATTGCTAATTTTATGAGCTGATTCTGAAATGGGAGAAGAACAAAAATAACTTTGCACCTTGGTAAAACCATGATGTACTGCAGGTGGGGCACATTAAAAATGTGCAGAGATTTAAGATAGATACACACTATAAGATTATTGGGTCTATTCAATTCCTGTCAGATCCTCTCTGACGGAGAGGATCCAACAGGTCAGTATTCAATTTGCAAGCATTTCCGACAGGTTTTGCCCGTTTTCGACAATGCTGATCTGACTTTTTTGAAGTCGAATCAGCATTGTCGAAAACAAGCCAAAAACTTTTCGGAAATGCCCGCAAATTCGCCGCTAATCCGCCGATCCACGTGTTTTTCGGCAAGTCGGAATTTCCACCAAGTCGGAAAAACGGCAATTGAGTTGAATAGGTCATATCCTGATTCAACCTATAACAGTCGGAGAGTGTCGTTTTTCCGTCTTAACGGCAATTCTGACTTGAATTGAATAGACCCCTTCCAATCTTTCTGGTTGGAACGAAAATCTGGTAATGTATGAGAGCAAATGACAATTGACCATTTGCTACTAAACACTGGAAAACAGACAAAAATGGTCATTCAGACAAATTGGTTAAAACCATTTGATTTAACCAATTTATCCGAACAACCGTTTTTGTCCATTTTCTGGATTTTGGGAGAAAATTATTGATTTTCATTTTCGTTCCAACCAGCTAGCATGTTCAAATTAAGGGGGTCATTCCGAGTTGCTCGCTCATTGCCGATTTTCGCTATACTGCGATTAGTCGCTTACTGCGCATGCGCAAGGTTCGCAGAGCGCATGCGCTTAGTTATTTTACACAAAAGTTAGGTATTTTACTCACGGCATAACAAAGCTTTTTCATCGCTGTGCTGATCGTAGTGTGATTGACAGGAAGTGGGTGTTTCTGGGCGGAAACTGGACGTTTTATGGGAGTATGCGGAAAAACGCAGGCGTTCGAGTTGCAAAACGCAGGAGTGGCTGGAGAAACGGGGGAGTGGTTGGGCAAACGCTGGGTGTGTTTGTGACGTCAAACCAGGAACGAAACTGACTGAACTGATCGCAGTTGCCGAGTAAGTGTGGAGCTACTCAGAAACTGCTAAGAAGTGTCTATTTCGCAATTCTGCTAATCTTTCGTTCGCAATTTTACTATGCTAAGATTCACTCCCAGTAGGCGGCGGCTTAGCGTGTGCAAAGCTGCTGAAAGCAGCTTGCGAGCGAACAACTCGGAATGAGGGCCCAAGAAAATATTTACTAACAGTGATAACAATGATTTTTTTTTTTTTTATTACATCTTCCTGCAGCAATAAACACTACTTACGTTTTTGGTCTCCTCTCCAGGAGAAGCCTGGAAAGTAGATGCAGCAGGTAACTTTGGGGGCGTGGGGCCAGACTGTCACATGGTTAGGCTCTGCCCCGAAGATGGGTAAATGTGTGAGATTTGTGGGTCTATGGGTAGGGGACAGGGCTAAATGCCACCATTTGCATCTTTTAGCCATGCCCCTTTCACATCGTCACCACAATGGCATTGATTTTATCACCATCCTGCCAGCTTCACTATGGCTGTGTGAGAATACCCTATAAATCATGAGTCTCCTGCAGTTTTCAGGAGGGTATAAATAAACAATATGTTATCAATGCAATTTATCACTAAAAATTAGCTGAGAAATGCTTATCTGATGAGCTAAACTGACCTGGAACAGTAATTATTATTATTATTACATTTTATTTATAAGGCGCCACACGTGTTTCGCCGCGCCGTACAAAGGACAGTACAGGGAGACAAACTTAACATTACAGTAAATAAATAACAATATTATAGTACACGGAACAAGGAGCACCACACATTCTCAAGACATAATACAGCTAAGATGTAAGTAGTGAGGGAGTGATCATCATACTACTAGGGGCTGGTGGCCATAGATGGAGATGAGCCTTTACCAGCAGGAGAAAAAGCGGTAAAGATGATCGCTGAGTAGGGGAGAGCTGTGAGTAAAATGTGCCGAGAAGATGGCTTAGATAACAAGAGGAAAGAGGGCCCTGCTCTGAAGAGCTAACGATCTAGTGGGAAGGGTCGCCAGACAGATGACATGAAGTGCAAGCAAGTGGGAGGTAGCCTGATGGCAGTATGCAAGCAAAGCTGAGATGTTCAAGGCATGAGACCGGGGGATGGACAAGCGGCCTCAGGACTAGGTTATGCATCAGGAGGGTATGCTTGGATGAATAGGTGGGTTTTTAGTGCCCGTTTGAAGCTTTGCAAGGTAAGGGAGAGTCTAATGGAGAGGGGGAGTGCGTTCCACTGAAGGGGTGCAGCACCGGCATAGTCTTGAACTCGGGCATGGGAAGCAGTGACCAGGGCGGTGGAGAGGCGACAGTAATTGGTCGAGCGTAGGGGGCGGGAGGGAGTATGAAGGGAGAGGAGATTGGAGATGTAGGGAGCAGTGGAATTAGAGATGGCCTTGTATGTGAGGGTGAGGAGTTTGAAGAGGATTCTGTATGGGAATGGGAGACAGTGTAGATTTTGTTGAAGGGGAGTGGCAGATGTGGAGCGGCGGGAGAGGAAGATAAGCCTAGCTGCGGAGTTCAGGACAGATTTGAGGGGAGCAAGATGGGAGCAAGCAAGGCCAGTGAAGAGAACATTGCAGTAGTCGAGTCATGAGATGACCAGTGAGTGGATGAAAAGTTTAGTTGCACTCTGGGAGAGAAATAGCCTGATACAAGCAATGTTGCGTAGCTGGAACCGATAGGATTGTGCCAGAGCTTGAATGAGGGGTGCAAAGGAGAGGGAGGAGTCAACAGTGACGCCCAAGCAGCGGAGTTGGGGAACGGGGGAGATGGTGGTGTTGTCAACAATGATAGAGATATTGGTTGGGGGTGTTACTCTGGATAGGGGAAAGATGATGAGTTCAGTTTTGTCCATGTTGAGCTTCAGAGAGCGCTCAGACATCCTGGAGGAGATTGTGGAGAGGCAGCTGGAAACCTGAGAGAGGACAGAGGGGGACAGATCAGTAGAGGAGAGGAGAGGTAGAGTAGTGTGTCATCAGCGTAGAGGTGGTATTGAAGGCCAAAGGAGTTAATGAGCGCACCCAGGGAAGAGGTGTACAGGGAGAACAGAAGGGGGCCAAGGACAGAACCCTGAGGGACACCAACAGGAAGGATGGAAGGGTGTGAGGTGGTGCCAGAGGCAGACACAGAGAAGGAGTGGTTAGTAAGGTAAGAAGAAAACCAGTCAAGGACAGTGCTAGAGAGGCCAGCGTTTTGGAGTGTGCGGAGGAGGAGAGGATGATCCACGGTGTCAAAGGCAGCAGAGAGGTCCAGAAGGATAAGCAGAGAGTAGTGGCCCCTGGATTTGGCTGAAAGCAGGTCATTGGTGACTTTCACCAGGGCAGTCTCAGTGGAGTGGAGTGGGCGAAAGCCAGATTGTAGTGGATCGAGGATGGAGTTGTCAGAGAGGTAGCTTGTGAGATGGCTGCAGACCAGTCATTGAAGTAATTTGGAGGCAAAAGGGAGAAGAGAGATGGGGCGGTAGTTAGTGGGTGATGAATGGTCGAGGTTGGTTTTTTTGAGGATAGGTGAGACCAGAGCATGTTTGAATGGTGAGCGGAAGATGCCGGTAGAGAGCGATAGATTAAAGAGGTGAGCAAGGTGGGAACAGGCAGTGGGGGAGAGGGAGCGGAGAAGATGGGAGGGAAGGGGGTCCAGGGGGCAGGTGAGGGGGGGGGGGGATAAGATGAGGGAGTGGACTTCCTTGTCAGAAGTGGGACGGAAGGAGGACAGGGTGGGATAGATGGAGGGGAGGGATGATGGGGGCAGGGGGGTAGCAGAGGGGTGTAATTGTATGTTACTGATGGCCAGGCCAGCTTCAGGGAATTTGCACATGCATGACACAGCAAGCCAGACTTGTGCTTTCAGTTTCATTTAGAAGATCAATAAATAAACAAATAAATAAATAACACTGTTAAAAGAATAGATTAAAATTAATTTAAAAAAATCATTATTGCTACATGGAAAAAAAAATGTTTTACCAAAATGTTTTAACCCCCCCCCCCAAATAATAAAAACAAAGCTTTAAGAAGCTGCACTTGCTATATATATATATATATATATATATATATATATATATATATATTATAAACACCCCAAGCTGTTTTCTCTATTCTGTATAAACAGGTAATGTTAGTAAATATAGTTAAGCAGCTCAGATGCACCAAAGTCTTCCCCGTCTGGTCAGTCTTTCGCTCAGAATGATAACCATACGATGAGTGTGGAGCTTCTGTGGTTTTTATTTAAACAATGTGGTCACATACAACATACACCACGAATATAGGAGTGTCGAGCGTGTGGTGGATCAATGCTATATAATATATATATAGATGTGTCCTCTTTCATTGTTGCTGCACGAGGCAGCATATATGAGTAGCGAGAGTCTGCGTACATGCGCTCCCCACTACCATACTCTATGCCGTGACCCGCAGCCCGTGATGTGCAACACAAAGTAAAGAAACCCCTCTGTGTGTATGTAGGTATATATATATATTTTTATATATATATATATATATATATATATATATATATACATATATATATATATATATAATTTATTTATTAACAGTTTCTTATATAGCGCAGCAAATTCCGTTGCACTTTACACACACACACACACACACACACACACACACACACACACACACACACACATAACATTCACATATTAGCATCAATAAATATATGCATATAAAATGCACACATACTATACAATATAAAACTTGCTGGTTTTGAAAAACAGCCTTTATTATTGTCTAACTTCACAAAGTAAGACTGTCACACCTATAACTTGCTGCTTGGCAAATAGAATGAAGGTATAAAGTACTGTTTATACTCACCCAAGTTATCCAGGATGTTTGTTTCACTTTGGATTCCACACTTCCAAACCAATAAAACTTGTTTTTCACAGACTTTTTCAAAGCAAGAAAATATTACATGATAACTTTCTCTAACTTCTAGATTTTCATGAAAGTATCTGCTTCATTTTAATTTGATCTTTCCTGTGAAGTATACTGTACATGCTGTCATTCTGACTCGCTGAGACAGTTCTGACAAAACAACAACAACAACAACACAGTATAGTTTGGGAAGGAAAGGAACTGAAAACACAGAAGTCTAACCACTTCAAAGTTAACCCTATATTCCTCCCTCTTCCTTTATGTAGTATAAAAAGAAGGGAAAATAAGAGATGCCTGTAATAAGTGCTAAAATACATTCATCAGTTAGACACACTATTAAATAATGCTCTTTTTTTTCTGAACACCTTGTCTATGTCATTTCCTTAGATAAAGCATGTATGGACTCAGACCCAAATTCATCCTTCATTGCTGGTACAGGATGTAATAGCCCATCCTCTTGGAGTTTCCTTCCTTTGCCATGAGAACATTCAGAGTTCCTATATGAATCACTATTGTAAATTTTATATGCCTACACCTCTGAGAAAATATTTGTAAACAGATTTTTTTTTGTGCAGATTTTCTCTTATTTAGTAAACCAAATTTCTGTAAAAAAAATATATCTATTTTCTCACTTTTCAAAATGTAATTTATGTAGGAACTCTTTGAGTCAATGGTTTACCCAATGCGCTTCCAGATTATAATATTGACATGTACTGGTAGGCAAGCCCCAATTTATAGGGCTAATTGGTATTCTCAGGGTCACCATCTGCAATAGAAACGCTAATTTGCATTTTGCTACTCGTAAAGAGATTCTAAATCCCAGTCACATTAACTTTTTCAGAGGCGGAAATGTCTCAAACCTTCTAAAGGTTACATTCTATAAAATACAAAAATATAAATTACAGCTGCATTAATATAGACTGTACCACAATGGCTGAAATAATACTAAAGACATTTCAATTTACAGTATAATGTAAAAAAGTATACACATTTTTATTTGTTCATATATACAATAATTGTGAGCAAAGAGAGCAAATGTCCTCCAATTAGCCAATTTTAAGAAGTATGAATATGCAAATACTTTTTCTTTTCCCCACTCTTGTGAAAGGGGTAAGTTGTATATTAGTTATGATCACTGTGACCCACTTATAGATGCAATGTCATTAAAGCAAGTGAGTAACTACCACTTCCAATGTGCTTAGCAAGAGCTGCTTCAAATGGCGTTTCCCTCCTTTTCCAATATCAACCTTTTATAGGTTGACCTAATATCCAGATCTAATGACCATGTCGACCTTTTGTCCATTTCGGCCTTTTCACTGTGGACCATTTGGTGGCGACCTATTCATTGTAGACCTTCATCTTTCTATTGAATTGAAACCCTATGTATAACCATTAACTATGTAACACATGTCAAGGCATCTTGAAGGCCAGAGCCTATGCATAAGCTCGGAAGAACAGTTGGCTGAAAGAGCAAGAAAATTAAACAATATCCTCACAATTGCTTTTTCCTTTAACATAACTAGAGTTGTCTTCTCACTATAATCCAGGGGTTCTCAAACACGGTCCTCAAGGCACCCCAACTGTCCAGGTTTTAGGTATATCCATGGTTCAGCACAGATGGTTAATCAAATTGATAGAGGTGGTAATTAAGTCAACTGTGGCCAATCATGGATAAACTTAAAACCTGGACTGTTGGGGTGCATTGAGGAGCGCGTTTGAGGACTTCTGCTATAATCACAAACTGTGACGCACAAAACTATATAGCTATAATTCCACATGAACATACATAATTTACATAGACTTTTCCTATTGTTTACAGAAAATAGAGATTATGGACCTGATTCAGAGGCACATTTCGATGTTCATGAAACTGAGCGATTATTTGCTTCTGCGCATGCACAGAAAATTCAGTGTACGCAAAAATACACTATTGAGTATGGGACCGATGATATCAGAATTTGAGAGGCAAAGCAATATCTGGGCGCTGACTGGAAGATGGCCTGAAGTGATTGGAAAAAAAACACATCTCGTGGGTGTGTTATGGGAGTGTCGCAGGTATGTGGAAGCGGCTACATTTTCGGGCACATAGCCGCTCCCATGGAGGTCATGTTCAGACAGAGAAACTGCACCTGTCATAGGGTAGGTGCTGGGCCGCCGAGAGGGGGAGGGAGAGGGTACTAATTATCTGGGCCCAGTTCTGATGGAGGGGCCCAGTGGGGGCTCAAGTCCCACTCCCCCTTACCTGGCAGCAGCAGCTGCAGCTTTTCTCCTCAGCCCAGAATATGCTGCTGTGTTCTGGGCTGCAGTGTGGCCAGGGATGCACTTAAAAATGCTATTTTTTCCTGTATTTTTCTCTAAAGGTGCATCGCCACGCCTCTTGTGATTAGGCCACGCCCCCTGAAAAGTACGTGGGCCCAGCCAGGCTCTCAACTGTCCTGGGTAGGTGCAAGTGTTGATGGCGCACACAATGGGGTGCCAATGGTGGACTGTCTATCTAGAATCACTGAGTCTGCTATAGCATTCATGGACACGTGCTTGCACATTCAGGTGCATGGTAGTACACAAGTGTAAAGTTGAAACTAGCATTTGTATATTATCACATCTGAGACTCAGGTGACAGATGTTAGAGCGGATGCAGCAGTGTCCAACTTTGAATCAGGCCTTTTGTGTTTGTATATTTTAAATATAGCAATACTACAATATAGGAACAAAGGGTGCAGGTGCACCATACACCATTAAAATTATTACAACCATAATATAATATTTTAGGTTCTCGACATATATTATGTGTGTGTATACACACCTGAGGGATTGGGACAGCCCTCATCTCTGGATTAGCACCTCACCCACTGCCTCTCAGGCTTTTAAACAGGGAACCAGCACGTTCTGACTGCACAAGTGACATAGGTAATATCCTTTTAATTATATACAAAGTCAGTTTGGGGGTGAGCGTTTGGGGCGTGGAGCTCCCTATATTGCTCTGGCTGGGCCGCTTTGGGGCATCACCACCTTACATTTACTTTTAACACTTATATCACATTGTGTTTGTTTTATATTTATGTAGCATTTTTCACATATCTTTTACACTTATAACACTGCTCAGCTAAACTTCACATTCTAACACTCTGACACTTTACTGCTGTCCTCTTTTCTTTTTTTCTTTTACATTCAGCAGCCTCTTTCATTTGCTTAACACTGATCTTTCACTCCTATCCTTTTTCTGTGTGGTGCCCTGGGGGTGGTGTGGCTGGGGTAGTCTAAGGGTGCTCTGCGTCCCAGAGGTGAACCCCTATAGTTTTAGGGACCTGTCTGATGAGGTCACCGTGAAGCAGGTGGGCAGGCTCATATACTGGAAAATATAAGCCAAGAACCTCAAATATTATATTATGGTAATAATTTTAATGGTGTATGGTGCACCTGTACCCTTTGTTCCTATATTGTAGTATTGCAGTACTTAGTCCCAGCAAGGTAGCACATCCCATTATAATAAGCTAGGGTGTGCAGTCCAGGCCCCGTTTCCATATAGTCTATATTTTAAATATATGAAGGCGTACTCTTAATTGTATAGTAGTTCTCTCTCTCTCTGTATCATGGATTATTAAACTACACCCATTAAGTGTAGTAATGAATTGTGCATATTCTAAGGTCTTCAGTATGGAATGCTGGCAGTCAGAATGCCAACCGTGGCATCCCAACGAGCAGAATCCTGACAGGGGAACTCTCCCTCCCTGCAGCCTAAACCTAACACCCCCCCACAGCCCAACCCTAACCATCAATGGTGGCGCCTGAACCTAACCTTCCTTCCCACAGCCTAAATCTAACCCTTCACCCCAACACCCCCCCGCAGTCTATCCCTAACCCTTTGGGGGGAGGGGGTGCCTAACCCTAATGCCCCATCCACGCAACCTAAACCTAATCCCCTGGGCCGCAGCCCTCCCCCGCAGCCTAAACCTAGCCCTCCCCCTCCACTCCTGAGGCTTACCTGCCCAGAGTCCCAGCACTTGCTCATTCGGGATCCTGTTGGTCGGGATTCCGGCACCGGGCAGGTGACCCTATTCAGGATGCCGGTGATGGCATTCTGAGTAGTGTTGGGATCTTGGCATTGGTATTTTGACCGGTGGGATCTTGGCCGGATCCCATTCTAAGACATCAGCATATAATAGGATTTTAATTACCTACCGGTAAATCCTTTTCTCGTAGTCCGTAGAGGATGCTGGGGTCCACATTAGTACCATGGAGTATAGACGGGTCCACTAGGAGCCATTGGCACTTTAAGAGTTTGAGAGTGTGGGCTGGCTCCTCCCTCTATGCCCCTCCTACCAGACTCAGTCTAGAAACTGTGCCGAGGAGACGGACATCTTCGAGAGAAGGTTTTAACACAGATAGTGGGAAGATTCATTCCAGCTCACACACAGAAGGCAAACCAAGCTAACAAGCTTGGAAACTCAGCAACCGCTGAAACAGTACTTAACAAGTAACAATGCAGTACTTAACTAAAAACAAAGTTGTACCGAAACAGAAAACCACTGCAGGAAACCGAAGCACTGGGCGAGCACCCAGCATCCTCTACGGACTACGAGAAAAGGATTTACTGGTAGGTAATAAAATCCAATTTTCTCTTACGTCCTAGAGGATGCTGGGGTCCACATTATTACCATGGGGATGTACCAAAGCTCCCAGAACAGGAGGGAGAGCATGGAGGCTCCTGCAGAACTGATTGACCAAACTTAAGGTCCTCAGAGGTCAAAGTATTGAACTTGTACGACTTTGCGAACGTGTTCGACCCCGATCAAGTAGCCGCTCGGCAGAGTTGTAAAGCCGAGACACCCCGGGCAGCCGCCCAGAAAGAACCCACCTTATGAATAGAGTGGGCTTTAACAGTCGTAGGACACGGCAAGCCTGCCGTAGAATACGCATGCTGGATAGTGAACCTGATCCAGCGAGAGATCGTCTGATTAGAAGCAGGACACCCAATTTTCTTGGGATCATACAGGACAGAGAGTACGATTTTCTGTGATGAGCAGTCCTCCTCACATAGATTTTTAGAGCTATTACAACATCTAAGGACTTCAAAGAAATTGAGGAGTCAGTCGCAACTGGCACCACAATAGGTTGGTTAATATGAAATGCCGACACAACCTTTGGAAGAAACTGCTGACGTGTCCGAAGCTCAGCTCTATCTTCATGGAAGATCAAGTATGTGCTTTTACATGACAAAGCCTCCAACTCAGACACACGTCTAGCAGAAGCTAAGGCCAACAAAGTGACAGCCTTCCACGTGAGAAACTTGACCTCAACCTCCTGTAGAGGCTCAAACCTGTCCAACTGGAGAAACTGCAACACCACGTTAAGATCCCAGGGCACCGTAGGCGGTACAAAGGGAGGTTGGATGTGCAGAACTCCCTTCAAAAAAGTCTGAACCTCAAGGAAGGCAGCCAACTGTTTCTGGAAGAAAATGGATAGGGCCGAAATTTGGACCTTTACGGATCCTAACCTCAGGCCCATATCCAAACCTGCTTGCAGGAAGAGGAGAAAACGTCCCAGTTGAAACTCCACCATAGGAAACCTCTTGGACTCACATCAAGATACATATTTTTTCCAAATACGATGGTAATGTTTAGACGTTACTCCTTTCCTAGCCTGTATCAGGGTAGGAATAACCTTGTTCGGAATGCCCTTCTGAGCTAGTATCTGGCATTCAACCTCCATGCCGTCAAACGTAGCCATGGTAAGTCTTGACAGGTGAAGGACCTCTGCTGCAGCAGGTCCTCCCAAAGAGGAAGAGGCCTCGGCCCTTCTAGCAGTAGATCCAGAAGAACTGCGACCAAGACCTTCTTGGCCAGTTTGGATAAATGAGGATCGCTTGAACCCTTGTTCTCCTTATGAGTTTTAGCACTCTTGGAATGAGTGGGAGTGGTGGAAACACGTACACCGACTGGAATACCCACGGAGTCACTAGGGCGTCCACCGCCACTGCTTGGGGGTCCCTCGACCTGGAACAATATCGTCGAAGCTTCTTGTTGAGACGAGAGGCCATCATGTTTATTTGGGGTACACCCCAAAGATCTGTTACCTTCTTGAACACCTCCGGATGGAGACCCCACTCCCCTGGATGGAGATCGTGTCTGCTGAGGAAGTCCGCTTCCCAGCTGTCCACTCCCGGAATGAAAATTGCTGGCAGCGCCAACGCATGCTTTTCTGCCCAGAGGATGATTCTTGTTACCTCTGACATTGCAGCTCTGCTCTTCGTTCCGCCCTGTCGGTTTATGTAAGCCACTGTCGTTACATTGTCCGACTGCTCTTGAATGGTCCAATTTCTCAGAAGATGGGCCGCTTGGAGAAGACCGTTGTACACGGCTCTTAGTTCCAGAATGTTTATCGGCAGGCCAGCTTCCAGACTTGACCACCTTCCTTGGAAGGTTTCCCCTTGAGTGACTGCGCCCCAGCCCCGGAGACTTGCATCCGTGGTTAGAAGGATCCAGTCCTGAATCCCGAACCTGCGGCCTCCAGAAGGTGAGGCAATTGTAGCCACCAGAGGAGTGAAAACCTGGCCTTTCGCGACAGACGTATTCTCTGGTGCATGTGTAGATGAGATCTCTACCACTTGTCCAGAAGATCCAGTTGTAAGGACCGAGCATGAAACCTCCCGTACTGCAGAGCCTCCTAAGAGACCACCATCTTCCCTAGAAGGCGAATGCACTGATGAACCGACACCCCGGCTAGCTTCAGGACATCCCGGACCATTGTCTGTATCACCAACGCTTTTTCCTCTGGAAGAAAACACCCTCTGCACTTCCGTGTCGAGGATCATTCCCAGAAAGGACAACCTCCTGGTTGGTTCCAAATGTGATTTTGGAAGATTCAGGATCCAATCGTGTTCCCTGAGTAGAATCGGTATCCATGTCATCTTGCATAATCTGGGCAAGAGCACGTTTGTGGGAACATAGGGGGTCATTCCAAATTGAACGCTCGCTGCCGATTTTCGCAGCGCAGCGTTCAGGTGAAAAAACGGCATTTATGTGCATGCGTATGGCCCACAATGCGCACACGCAACGTACGGATACAAAGCTCTTTGTGGTTGTGCTCAGGTTCTAGCAAAGTTTTCCTTCGCACCGATGGCCGCAAGAAGATTGACAGGAAGGGGGCATTTCTGAGTGTCAACTGACCGTGTTCAGGGAGTGTTTGCAAAAACGCAGGCGTGTCTGAAAAAACACAGGCGTGGCTGGGCGTTCGCTGGGCGGGTGTATGACGTCAAATCCGGACACGAATAGGTTGAAGTGATCGCAAGCGCCGAGTAGGTTCAGAGCTACTAAGAAACTGCACAAACTGTTTTTGCAGAGCCCGGCTGCACATGCGTTTGCACTTCTGCTAAGCTAAAATACACTCCCCAGTGGGCGGCGGCATAGCGTTTGCACGGCTGCTAAAAACTGCTAGCGAGCGATCAACTCGGAATGACCCCCATACAGTAGGGGGTCCTGAGGTAACAGAACCGGGCCAAACTGCCACAGAGTTCTGTAAAACCTGAGTTGCAGATTCATTCTGTGCAACCCTAGTAGAAATAGTTTTAATAGAGGATAACCATTCCGGCTTCCTTGCTGGTATCTGTGCTAAGAGCAATCCTGATTACATGGAATGGGATCATCCTGAGAGGACATATCCCCTGCAGCATATGACACAGAGTCCCTGGACATAGCTTAATGGAGACCACAGACACTCCACACACACACAGGGGAGGACAGACAGAGTTCCACCCCCAAGAATGGCAAGAGAGACACAGAGGTTGGAGCCAATCCACACACAGCGCTTTTAAGGTATAGGGAGACCCCCAACCAGCGCAGACGGTGCACCTTAATAGGTTACACAGTCTTTATACAGCCTCCCCTCCCCCCCCCCCCTTCTACAACCCTCTGGTACCGTAAGAGATAGCTGGAGTTGAATTGGAGGGATAGCTCTCACTGACGGCGCTTCTGCAGGCAGGAAAATTACGCTGAACGCTGCTGGGTCCGCTCTGAGGAGAAGCTATGCCCCCTTCATGGCGTTGTCTTCCCGCTCTTCTGGAGATTATACTGGCCTGAGTAATTGTGCTGGCAGCGATCCTGGGACCCTGACAGGCTTGGAGGTCAGTGTAGGGTGTAGGCGCTGGCTCAGGGCACCCCTCACAGTGCCGTACTATGTACCGCTGAACCCCGGAGCGCAGATAGTACTGTGCTCCATACCCTGTTGCCGCCATCTTCACACCGGTCCCCCACTTGCTAGGGGCTCAGTGTCCTGTCAGTGGAGATAGTGGCTCAGACCCCGCAAGGCGGACACTGCTCCCCCTCTTAGTCCCACGAAGCAGGGCGCTGTTGCCAGCAGCCTCCCTGTAAAATAATAAACGCAAAAAAAAAAAAACTTTTACCAGAGAAGCTCTGTAAAGCTCCCCTAGCTGTGACAGGTTCCTCCGGGCACATTTTCTAAACTGAGTCTGGTAGGAGGGGCACAGAGGGAGGAGCCAGCCCACACTCTCAAACTCTTAAAGTGCCAATGGCTCCTAGTGGACCCGTCTATACCCCATGGTACTATGTGGACCCCAGCATCTTCTAGGACAGGGGTGGAAACCAGGCAGAGACAAAGAGCCAAAAAATCTTGTTAGGTATGTCAAAGAGCCGACATCAAGCCGAAGGCGCGTGTGCAAAAATGGGGTGTGGCTTTATGCCAGCTAGGACACACTGCCGGTATAAAATACATTGAAAAGGCTAGATTCAGCATAAGATACATTTTAAAGCCAGATCCAACATAAAATACATTGAAATAGTCACTTTCACATAAAATAATTGAAAAAGCCAAATCCATATAAAGGTGCCATCTGACCCCTGGGCCAGTGCAATATAAGTGTTCCAGTGACACTTGACTGCAGATTCCCTATAAAAAAAATGGGGCCGCTTGCTTGAGTCTGCCCCCCAGGCTAAAAGTTTCCAAGCCCGTGATTGCAGCAGCCCTTTATGTGCCAGTGGATGTCTCACCTATAGTATTTGGCTCCCTCAGTTTTCAGTCCCTGTAGTGTTGCTGTCTGTCTGGCTGGAGTGCAGCGGTTTCTGTATCTATTGTGGTCATGTGACTGAGTGTTGGGAGCCACATTTGAGTAAAAAAAGAGCCTCATGTGGCTCAAGAGCCACAGGTTGGCCACCGCTGCTCTAGGACGTAAGAGAAAATAAGATTTTACTCACCGGTAAATCTATTTCTCGTAGTCCGTAGTGGATGCTAGGAACTCCGTAAGGACCATGGGGAATAGCGGTTCCGCAGGAGACTGGGCACAACTAAAGAAAGCTTTAGGACTACCTGGTGTGCACTGGCTCCTCCCTCTATGACCCTCCTCCAGTTAGAATTTTGTGCCCGGCTGAGCTGGATGCACACTAGGGGCTCTCCTGAGCTCTTAGAAAAAGAAAGTATATTTTAGGTTTTTTATTTTCAGTGAGATCTGCTGGCAACAGACTCACTGCTACGAGGGACTAAGGGGAAAGAAGCGAACCTACCTGCTTGCAGCTAGCTTGGGCTTCTAGGCTACTGGACACCATTAGCTCTAGAGGGATCGAACACAGGCCCAGCCTCGGTCGTCCGGTCCCGGAGCCGCGCCGCCGTCCCCCTTACAGAGCCAGAAGCAAGAAGAGGGTCCTGGAAATCGGCGGCAGAAGACTTCGGTCTTCATCAAGGTAGCGCACAGCACTGCAGCTGTGCGCCATTGCTTCCCATGCACACCTCACACTCCGGTCACTGATGGGTGCAGGGCGCTGGGGGGGAGCCCTGGGCTGCAATATGGAGTACCTTGGCTGGCAAATAACACATAATATAGTCATAGAGACTATATATGTGTAAAATACCCCTGCCAGATATACATAGAAAAAAGCGGGAGAAGTCCGCCGAAAAAGGGGCGGGGCTATCTCCCTCAGCACACTGGCGCCATTTTCCCTCACAGCTCCGCTGGAAGGATCGCTCCCAGGCTCTCCCCTGCAGTTTCCAGACTACATAGGGTAAAAAAGAGAGGGGGGGCACTAAATTTAGGCGCAATATTGTGTATACAAGCAGCTATTGGGAAAAATCACTCAGTTATAGTGTTAATCCCTGTGTTATATAGCGCTGTTGGTGTGTGCTGGCATACTCTCTCTCTGTCTCCCCAAAGGGCTTTGTGGGGTCCTGTCCTCAGTCAGAGCATTCCCTGTGTGTGTGCGGTGTGTCGGTACGGCTGTGTCGACATGTTTGTTGAGGAGGCTTATGTGGAGGCGGAGCAGGTGCCAATAAATGTGATGTCACCCCCTGCGGGGTCGACACCTGAGTGGATGGTTATGTGGAAGGAATTAGGCGACAGTGTCGACTCCTTACATAAAAGGTTTGACGACATAGCAGATGTGGGACAGCCGGCTTCTCAGCCTGTGCCTGCCCAGACGTCTCTAAAGCCATCAGGGGCTCTAAAATGCCCGCTACCTCAGATGGCAGACACAGATGTCGACACGGATACTGACTCCAGTGTCGACGATGATGAGACTAGTGTACATTCCAATAGAGCCACCCGGTACATGATTACGGCAATGAAAAATGTGTTGCATATTTCTGATATTACCCCAGGTACCACAAAAAAGGGTATTATGTTTGGGGAGAAAAAACTACCAGTGGTTTTTCCCCCATCTGATGAATTAAATGAAATGTGTGAAGAAGCGTGGGCTTCCCCCGATAAGAAACTGGTAATTTCTAAAAAGTTACTAATGGCGTACCCTTTCCCGCCAGAGGACAGGTTACGTTGGGAGACATCCCCTAGGGTGGATAAAGCGCTCACACGTCTGTCAAAAAAGGTGGCACTACCGTCTCCGGACACGGCCGCCCTAAAGGAGCCTGCAGATAGAAAGCAGGAGGCTATCCTGAAGTCTGTATATACACACTCAGGTATTATACTGAGACCGGCTATTGCTTCAGCATGGATGTGCAGTGATGCAGCTGCGTGGTCAGATTCCCTGTCGGAAAACATTGATACCCTAGACAGGGACACTATATTGCTAACCATAGAGCATATTAAAGACGCTGTCTTGTACATGAGAGATGCACAGAGGGATATTTGCCGGCTGGCATCTAAAATAAACGCAATGTCCATTTCTGCCAGGAGAGGATTGTGGACTCGGCAGTGGACAGGAGATGCAGATTCTAAAAGGCACATGGAAGTATTGCCTTACAAGGGTGAGGAGTTGTTTGGGGATGGCCTCTCGGACCTCGTTTCCACAGCGACAGCTGGGAAGTCAGCATTTTTACCCCATGTTCCCTCACAGCCAAAGAAAGCACCGTATTATCAGGTACAGTCCTTTCGGCCCCAGAAAGGCAAGCGGGTTAGAGGCGCGTCCTTTCTGCCCAGAGGCAGAGGTAGAGGGAAAAAGCTGCAACATACAGCCAGTTCCCAGGAACAAAAGTCCTCCCCGCTTCCTCTAAGTCCACCGCATGACGCTGGGGCTCCACAGGCGGAGCCAGCTACGGTGGGGGCCCGTCTCAAGAACTTCAGCGACCAGTGGGCTCGTTCACGGGTGGATCCCTGGATTCTACAAGTAGTATCTCAGGGGTACAAGCTGGAATTCGAGACATCTCCCCCTCGCCGTTTCCTCAAGTCTGCCTTGCCGACAGCTCCCCCGGACAGGGAGGCAGTGCTGGAGGCGATTCACAAGCTGTTTTCTCAGCAGGTGATAATCAAGGTACCCCTCCTTCAACAAGGACGGGGTTACTATTCCACAATGTTTGTGGTACCGAAACCGGACGGTTCGGTGAGACCCATTTTAAATTTAAAATCCTTGAACACTTATATAAGAAGGTTCAAGTTCAAGATGGAATCACTCAGGGCGGTGATTGCAAGCCTGGACGAGGGGGATTACATGGTATCACTGGACATCAAGGATGCTTACCTGCATGTCCCCATTAACCCTCCTCACCAGGAGTACCTCAGCTTTGTGGTACAGGACTGTCATTACCAATTCCAGATGTTGCCGTTTGGTCTGTCCACGGCACCGAGGGTATTTACCAAGGTAATGGCCGAAATGATGATACTCCTTCGGAGAAAGGGAGTTTTAATTATACCGTACTTGGACGATCTCCTTATAAAGGCGAGGTCCAGGGAACAGTTGTTGATCGGTGTAGCACTAGCTCGGGAAGTGCTACAACAGCACGGCTGGATCCTGAATATTCCAAAGTCGCAGCTGGTTCCTACAACGCGTCTACTGTTCCTGGGGATGGTTCTGGACACAGAACAGAAAAAAGTATTTCTCCCGGAGGAGAAGGCCAAGGAGTTGTCATCTCTAGTCAGAGACCTCCTAAAACCAAAACAGGTGTCGGTGCACCACTGCACGCGAGTCCTGGGAAAGATGGTGGCTTCTTACGAAGCAATTCCATTCGGAAGGTTCCATGCAAGGATCTTTCAGTGGGATCGGTTGGACAAGTGGTCCGGATCGCATCTTCAGATGCATCGGCTGATAACCCTGTCACCAAGGACCAGGGTGTCGCTGTTGTGGTGGCTACAGAGTGCTCATCTTCTAAAGGGCCGCAGATTCGGCATACAGGACTGGGTCCTGGTGACCATGGATGCCAGCCTTCGAGGTTGGGGGGCAGTCACACAGGGAAGAAACTTCCAGGGACTATGGACAAGTCAGGAGACTTCCCTACACATAAATATTCTGGAACTAAGGGCCATTTACAATGCCCTAAGTCAGGCAAGACCCCTGCTTCAACACCAGCCGGTGCTGATCCAGTCAGACAACATCACGGCGGTCGCCCATGTAAACCGACAGGGCGGCACAAGAAGCAGGATGGCAATGGCAGAAGCCACAAGGATTCTCCGATGGGCGGAAAATCATGTGTTAGCACTGTCAGCAGTGTTCATTCCCGGAGTGGACAACTGGGAAGCAGACTTTCTCAGCAGACACGACCTCCACCCGGGAGAGTGGGGACTTCATCCAGAAGTCTTCCAAATGATTGTACACCGGTGGGAAAGGCCACAGGTGGACATGATGGCGTCCCGCCTCAACAAAAAGCTAAAAAGATATTGCGCCAGGTCAAGGGACCCTCAGGCGATAGCTGTGGACGCTCTGGTAACACCGTGTGGGTGTACCGGTCGGTGTATGTGTTCCCTCCTCTGCCTCTCATACCCAAGGTACTGAGACTAATAAGAAGGAGAGGAGTAAGAACTATACTCATTGTTCCGGATTGGCCAAGAAGAGCTTGGTACCCAGAACTTCAAGAAATGATCTCAGAGGACCCATGGCCTCTGCCGCTCAGACAGGACTTGCTGCAGCAGGGGCCCTGTCTGTTCCAAGACTTACCGTGGCTGCGTTTGACGGCATGGCGGTTGAACACCGGATCCTGAAGGAAAAGGGCATTCCGGAGGAAGTTATCCCTACGCTTATTAAAGCTAGGAAAGAAGTGACCGCAAACCATTATCACCGCATATGGCGGAAATATGTTGCGTGGTGTGAGGCCAGGAAGGCCCCAACGGAGGAATTTCAGCTAGGTCGATTTCTGCACTTCCTACAGTCAGGGGTGACTATGGGCCTGAAATTGGGTTCCATTAAGGTCCAGATTTCGGCTCTATCGATTTTCTTCCAAAAAGAACTGGCTTCACTACCTGAAGTTCAGACATTTGTTAAGGGAGTGCTGCATATTCAGCCCCCTTTTGTGCCCCCAGTGGTACCTTGGGATCTCAACGTGGTGTTGGACTTCCTGAAGTCGCATTGGTTTGAACCACTTAAAACCGTGGAACTAAAATATCTCACGTGGAAAGTGGTCATGCTGTTGGCCTTGGCTTCGGCCAGGCGTGTGTCAGAATTGGCGGCATTGTCATGTAAAAGCCCTTATCTGATTTTCCATATGGATAGGGCGGAATTGAGGACTCGTCCCCAATTTCTCCCAAAGGTGGTTTCAGCGTTTCATTTGAACCAGCCTATTGTGGTGCCTGCGGCTACTCGTGACTTGGAGGACTCCAAGTTGCTTGACGTAGTCCGGGCCCTAAAAATCTATGTTTCCAGGACAGCTGGAGCCAGAAAGACTGACTCGCTATTTATCCTGCATGCGCCCAACAAGTTGGGTGCACCTGCTTCAAAGCAGACTATTGCTCGCTGGATCTGTAGCACGATTCAACTTGCACATTCTGCGGCTGGACTGCCGCATCCTAAATCTGTGAAAGCC